>NC_090925.1:988149323-989399323 GCF_040938575.1 Ambystoma mexicanum
CTAAAAGATAGCTGGGAGAGGGACCTGAGACGCCCTATATCAGATAGGGTTTGGAAGAGAATGTGCCTGAATGCCCACAAAACATCAGAGGCAGCCCAATTTAAGATTCTTGATATTAAACTGCTCCACAGATGGCAACTTTCCCCAGACATATTATCTAGAATGTATCCTGAGGGGAGAGAGGGGAGTTGGAGAGGTTGTGGAGAGAAAGGCACCTTTTATCGCATTTCGTGGTCATTTAATTGTACCTAAGCCTCCTGGACAGAGGTCCTTTTGTTGTATCAGGGAAATAAATAGTGTAGAGATACTTGGGAAACCCTTTGTGGTTCTGTTCGGTCTCAGCGAGGAGGTAAATACAGAGAGAAACCCGACACACATGACACGCCACTTGCTGTTGGCAGCAAGAGCTTGTTTGGCCTAAAAATGGAAAGATGCCATCCTCAGATCTAAAACTGAATGAATAAGGAAGGCATAGTGTTATACGCAATTAAGAAGGTAATGGAGGGGTTACAAGGAGATGCCCCATTCTGGTTTTTGTATGGTGAACAAAGAAACAAAGAGGGGAGGGAGGAGCTGACAGGAACGAAGGCTACCTAGACATCCTAAACCCCAAAAATAGGGAATGAATTGACAAGCCAGGGGAAACACAAAACAATGAGTCTGCATGCTAAAGGTGTACATGAGCATAATTCAACTACAGGAAGGAAGAAGGGAGGGAGGGTGTTATTGGGTAGAAGGACAATGTAGAATAATTGATTTAACATATGAATTGTAACCAGCATATGCTGAATAAGACTAGGTTTGTAGTGAATGTTATTAGAAGAGATGGTTTGATACTTATCTCTGCAGTCTTGCAACTCTTCGCTTGGCTTCCAGGTGAAAAACGCATTCAGTTAGAGGTTTTGCGCCTGGTACCTAAATCTTATTATTACTAGGCCCCTTCCTTTATTAGTAACATGTGTGTTCCCTATATCCCTCCCCGCTTACTTCGCTCCACCTAAGCTAGACTACATTTTGTGTCCAAATGTAGGCTTTCTAAATGGGGAAGATGGACATTTTCAGTGATAGGAGCCAAGCTCTGCGAAGCTGTGCCAATACACCACTGCCTCACTGTTACTCATTTGGAGATAAGACAGTTTAAAATCTTTATTCACACAGCAAATGTTCTGTGCTTACTGATCGATTGATAACATCTTCAACCAAGATGCTGGTTTAGCACCAAGATACCTTTTGGTATGGGTTGCACTTTACAAGTACATACAAGTCTGTACACCATACCATTCCAACGCTTGAACAAGTCACATATACACTGTGACACAGAGAAGATACAATTCTGGACATCTGTGGTAACTATCTAGTACTCAACGCAGAGTGATGCCATACTACTGATGCCAGGCATGTCAGGGGGTCATCGTATAGCGGAATCCTAAATCTGCCGTTATTGGTGTCCGCATTTTTACCTTTTTATTATCATCATCATCATCATCCTGACTATTCGGCCATGAGGCCATCAAAGTACATCCTATCACAGCACTACAAAACAGACACAATACAACACATCAAAAAGTCACTGAGTGGGGAAAGTAGAACCAGACTGTCAGGAAACATCGGTATTCAAACTGGTCCCTGTGGTTTTGGTGGGTAAAACATTGTTTTTGCTATTCATTACTTCCCTCAAGATGGCAGCAGACAGCTCCTGCAATCCGAACCACTCAGCGTGGTCTAGTTCTCCCCGAGGATGGCGGCCTCCTGTCATCAGCATCGACGGCAGAATCAGAAGGCAGTTCCGACTCAAAAGGAGTTACGAAACAGTAAGCGGATGCGTCACTTTGTTTTGTAGCATTGACGCTCCCTAACCTCTAGTAATTTCCTTCCTTGTATACGGAGCCCGCGTCGCCCGTTCGCTCTCTCCCCTTCTTTCCTTTCTTTCTGCCTCGGTTCCCTCCAGTTTTCTTCCCCTTTTTTCGGGTTTCCCCTCTGTGCTGTTGTATGCTGCCTTTGCTGGTGCTGCTGCTTCGTTGTCTTCGTGACTCTACGAGGGATCTCAGCCCTGACGTCTTGACTGCCTCAATCCAAGGGTTTTTCTTCCCCAAGAGGGGTTTTTCCCCAGCTGACTTCCCGGAGGATTCTCTTTACTTCCATTCCCAACCGAGTCTCGAGAGTCTTTTGGGAGGTTTTGCACATACGTCAGCAGTGTTTTGGGCATCACCAACCAAGTCAATGCTTACACTCTTTTGACAGTAAGCGACACCCGTAAAAAAAAGAAAAAAAAAGTTTACATAATAAACCATGGAACAAGTACAACAGCTTATGGCCGCAGTACAAGCCCTGACCCAGGAAGTCCAGAGTCTAAAAGTTGAAAATGCAAATTTAAGCCAGTTGGTTTTGCGAAGCCCTGTGCATCATGAGATACCCCCAGGACCTCTCGTTGGGGGGGAAGTTTGAAGGGAACCCAAAGAAATTAAAGGAGTTCGTCAAAGCCTGCCTGGTGCAAAATACCCTGAAGTCCTATTTTCCAACAGATCTCTCCAAGATCAGTTATATGGTCTCTAACATGGCCGAAAGCGCCTTGGGGTGGGCACCACCGCGAGTAACCACCAACAATCAGACCCTTAATTCATTTCCTGGTTTTCTTGCATGGTAACGTGCTATGTTTGCTCGGACCGAAATACTTGTCTCTGCACAGGAACATCTCCTTGATTTCAAGCAAGGATCACTTGATACTTTGATTTATATAACTCAGTTCAAACAGATGGCCAATCAGACAGCATGGTCAGACGATGCCTTGGCGACTATAATGAGAAGAGGATTTTCGGAAGAACTAAAAGATGAACTTGGCAGGGTTCCTCCTCCTCCTAATTTGGCAGAACACATTACTCTTGTCTTGCAATTAGAATACCGGATTCAAGAGAGAAGAGCAGAGAAAAGGAAGAACCATGTAAGAAGACCATTATTTGAATTTCCTAAGAATCCCGCTAAAATCGAAGGAAGAACCTATGCAAGTGGGAGCTGCAAGAGGTCCCTTAACCACAAAAGAAGGTAATCTTAGGAGGGAAAACGGACTGTGCATGTACTGTGGCTCTAAAGGTCATCTATTCCGAGATTGTCCCGTTGCACCTCCACATTGTTCGGGAAACGACAGATCCGGACCTAAAGGGAGCAGAGGTTGGGGAATCAGTCGAGAGTTCCCAAATGAATTCGCTAAGGTCCAAACTACCCTCATGGTGTTGGTAAAAGTGACACTGCAAGATTCCGAAGTGTCAATTACCGATGTGGCTGCTCTCATTGATTGTGGAGCAGCCGGTAACTTTATGGATGATGACTGGGCTCATTCACACCGATTGTCTAGCCAAACCAGAGAATTGCAGATACCTGTGGAAGGAGTGGATGGGAAACTCTTATCATCCTTGCAGTAGATTTGGAGCCCACGACCTTCTTGTAAATCAAATCAAGACTCTTCTTCTCAGGTAAGTCTCTAAATGTCTTTCCCAGATCTTTGACTTTTCTTTCTTTACTGTATATGTCTCTCACTTCCTCTTGAATTAGTCCTATGCGACTTGTGACTTAGCGGCCTCTTTTATGTAGGTTTTCTTGATGCACTGTCTGTTGCAAGTTCGTAATGATGGGGACTACTTAACAACATTGCCATACGAGGTTTATGGCGGCTCTGTTGATACACGGCCTTTCTGTCTCTTTTCTTTCATACGCAGCCTTCTATAGCCCCTTCCACTAGTCTGTGTACATATGCTCTCTTTCTTTGCTTTTCCCCTCTCCCGGTGCTTCACGTACCTTCGTAGCAAAGCGTGCTACTGTTGGTTTCAAACGGGATTCTCTCGCGTTGACTTCACTTCTCCCTATATTTTCCTTGTCAGCTGGACTTCTGCTTTCAGCGCTCGCTGTCTCCGCCTTCTCCGATTCCCCTTGCTGGCCGCGTCCGACAGGCTGACACGGCAGGCTGAGAGATCAGCTGCCTTCTTCCTGGAAGCAGCTGCGGAGCGCACCTCCTCTCTCGGCTACTCGGCCATGGCTCCGACGCCCGCTCTGAACTTCTTCAAACTCTAACCTCTTAACTCTCGATACTTTATGTGACGACAACCGGTCGTCGGATTAACTCAAACGTAGGCTTTCCTTAGTGCAACGGCACCTCAGGACGGCAACAGGAATCTTTTTTCTTTTTTCCAGCTCGGATCCTAATATGCCCAGACGTAACCGTCGTCCTCCGGCTTTTCTTCCCCTCGAGACGTTTCCTAGGCAACGAACACGGAGTCAGAAACATTAGAGGAAAGCCCATACATCTGTGGCTTCCTGAATGGGCTAATGACTATATTTTACTCCCCATAGAGACTGACTCCGTCACACTAGCCAAACCAGAGAATTGCAGATACCTGTGGAAGGAGTGGATGGGAAACTCTTATCATCTGGGCTAATCAAGGAAAGCACTGGATTCCTCTCCATGTCCTTTTCCTCCCATAGCGAAACCATACAATTTGACCTTATTAAGGCTGCACACTATCCGATCCTTTTAGGGTTGCCATGGCTTAGAGTACACAATCCCTACATAAACTGGACAGCAGGCACTATATTCTTGGTGTCTGAACAATGTGTTCAAAATTGTTTACATGAATGTGCAGTCGGAATACATGCCCCAATGGAACCTATTCATGACATTGTCGCTTCCTCAAGGGTAGATATGTTTCAAGCTCCAACTCGCTATCAGGAATTTCATTCTGTATTCTCCAATGATGAATACAAGGAGTTGCCTCTGCACCGTAATGATGATTGCTCAATTGATTTAGTCGCAGCCCATGAGGCTCCCTTCGGAAGGATGTACACCTGGTCCTCTACAGAAAAAGAGGTGTTACAAGAATACTTGACGACTAATCTTTGCCACAGGCTCATTACTGAGTCAAAATCTCCTGCCGGAGTGTCCTTGTTTTGTATCCCGAAAAAGGACACCAAGGAGCTCAGGCACTGCACAGACTTGAGGGTTGAACAAGATTACCGTCAAAGAAAAGTACCGATTGCTACTGATTTCGGACATTATCAAAGCTGTTCGTGGGGCTAAACTATTTACTAAGTTGGATCTACGCAGAACTTATCATCTTATATGTATTTGTGAAGGTGGAGAATTGAAAACCGCCTTTCATACCCCTTTTGGCCACTACGAGTACAGAGTCATGCCGTTTGGCTTAGCCAACGCTCCAGCTGTCTTTCAGCAGTATATAGATCATGTTTTCTCAGACCTATTACTATATTATGTAGTTGTCTACTTAGATGACATCCTAATTTTTTCCAAATCCATCAAAGAACACATTCTCCATGTGAAGGAAGTACTACGAAGATTACAAGAACATCACTTATTTGCAGTTAGAGAAATGTGCCTTCTACCAAACTAAGGTACCTTATCTGGATTTCATTCTGTCCGAAGAAGGCAAGTCCATGGATGCATCTAAGGTCAAAGCCATCCTTCAATGGAAGGCACCAACCACGGTAAAAGAAATTCAATGATTTTTAGGCTTTGCAAATTTCTAGGAAGTTCATATCGAACGTTTCCAATAAAATCAAACCCATTACTGAACTTTTGCAGAAAGGGAAAAGGTTTGAGTGGATTCCTTCTGCCCAATCAGCCTTTCAGGAATTAAAAGAAGCTTTCACCTCAGCTCCTATTCTTGAATCCCCTCACCAACGACGACAATTTATCCTAGAAACTGACGCATCATACTCCACGATAGGAGCAGTGCTAAAACAAAAACATACGGGCGGATTTGAACATCCTGTGGATTACCTCTCCAAAACCCTGAACAAATCAGAGATCAATTATACTGTATTGGAGAAAGAGTTGCTGGCGATAAAGAGAGCATGCCAGGAATGGCAACATCTGCTGTTAGGTTCCGTTTACCCATTCATCGGTCGGACAGAACATCAGAATCTGAAGGTCCTTCAGCAAATGGAATGCCAGAATAGTGGACACGTCAGGTGGGCCTACTTCTTCTCACAGTATGACATTTTTTTTTTTAAACTTTCTTTATTGAATTTCAAAAAACCGTGCAAACAAAACAACAAATTACCTCTAGCCCACAGGTTCTCCCGCCCACCCTCCCCATCACAAAAACATGAACACCCAATATAATCATACAGTTCCAGGTTACAACAGGAGAAGGAAAAGCTCACTAGTCCCTCCCCGGACTCCGGGATGGCAGGCCAACTGGCCACAGGCCTGCACTATGAAGCGTGATTCGGGGAGGGGGAAGGTGATTGCATCGTTGAGGACCTATCCGCCATGTACTGCCTCAGAGGATACCAATAGTCAAGAGGACGGTTGGAGGCCGGCAGAGTTGAAGCGTACCTAGTCTCTCTTCGCTCCGATGTGTTCATAAGCTCCAGCCATTTAGCAACAGTGGGCGGGTTAGACCTCCCCCAAAATCTGGCTATAAGGTGCCTAGCCAGCACAGAGGCCATACCTAATAGTTTCTTCTCTGAGCGAGTGCCACTCTCTATCAGGGCCAACAACCAGAATTCCCGGGAGTAAGATCGTGGCTCGGGAAGCATCGCAGTCATTGCCATCTCTATACTGGTGAGTCCCTAGCACAAAGTTAAATGATCCTATCTGTAAAAAATCTTGTATCGATATGTTGAAGGCCCTAGTTAGTACTGCTGAGCCGACGACAAGGGGATGTCGAGATCCTGACCCTATCCTCTCTAAACCACTTTCCTAGTGTCTACAAGTAAGTGCACACAAGGTGGAGGTCGGTATCTTGTATTTAATTTTTCCGCCCCCAAAGCGCTTGTCTTAGCATTAAAAAAACAAGTCAACTCTATGACCAATGGTCAAATAGAGTAATTTAAAACAACTTATTTTCTCGCCACTGTAGTGTGTTGGAGAGAAAATGAGTGGTGATAACTTAGTAGATTTCTTTTTACAAACCCTTTTCTCTATATGTAAGGGTATTGAAGTCTGGGTTATCAACCAGTACTATTAAACAAACAGTCAACCGGTTTCAACTGGATTCTTTAGTGGCCACTTTCTTCAGGACGAATACTTGTGAATCTAGTATTCTATAAGTATCTTCAATATTATGAAGTTTTTGAGGATGTCTTCCGAGGTCCAAATAGGTTTAATGGAATAATCCCTGATCCTATAAAATAAAAAGATAAGAGAGACAGGTGGGACTGTCATCAGTCTCAAAGTACTACTAAAACCCTATTCCAATTGTATTATAGATGGTTCTACCACCTCCTTAGAGATAAAGTTCTCCTTACCTCTATATATCAAAGTTCTTGCTCATGCTATGTGCTGCGGGTGTCTTGACCTCAGCTGCATGTGTTGTTTTGCAGGGTTCTGTAAGAGATGGGAAATCAATCCTAGGTTCCCACTCGCTTACTAAGGTAATACAGGTACCACTTTGTGTATATACAGTGCTCTGGTTGTTCATTTACCTGTCTTGGACATTCAGTTCTGTATGAGGGAGGAAGGTGCACAGTCCTTTCTTCTCTCCTGAAGTGTTCTCTCTGTAATAGACACAGGAGTATCAGGCTGTGATGTAAGTTCTTGTATACACGTTGTTAGACTAAAGGCCCAGTTGTTGCGTATGTGCCCCTCTGTTATATCAAGCCTTCCAATGTCAGGTTATTCAATTTCTACAGTCAGAGATCCACCACGGTAGGTGCCTCGACTATTCCGCGAATTTGTCGCACCTGCATTTACTTAAGTGCCCCTCCCATTTTAACCTTGTGCTCGTTCAATGTTTTTAGATATTACGGCAAGGATGTGGTCAAAACCTCTCCTGTGGATCATATGGATCACAAGGCTATGGGCAATGAAGCCGCAGTTAGTAACACTTACCTCTATTCTGTTATTGTAGCCGCCTCTCGTAATGCGATCCGGTACGGCGCCATCTTTGTCAATGTTTGTATTTATAAACGCGTCATGCTCACGTGATCGCGTGTGGACTACAAATGTTTCCCAAGCTCACCTGGGAATTGTAGTTGGTATCCGTGTGTGTCCCACTCGGATCGCCAGTGATGACGGGACTTGTAGTGTAAATACACCTTTCTGTTCTGTATATGTGATCTCATAATTACGAGGTGATGCAGTTTGTGTCCGTGTAACATCTACTTAAATCAGCAATGCTGCCGGGGTTTATAGTGCAAACCTATCCTGTTTTTTATGCATAATCTCGCAATTGCGTCTCGTATGTAAACCTAGGCACCATTGTAGTGCATGCCTAGTGGCCGTAATCTTAGGAAAGTGGAGTATTAATTCCAAACAGGAAAAAGGTTTGTGGTTATTGGCCAAGAGAGGATACATGTTAATTTAGCCCTTCCATACATCTACAGTTGTCAATCTCATTCTGAGAGAAGGGGGGCCAAAAAGGAAAGGGGGGGTTGTTACGCTCACCTGGCTCCCACAGGGGCGTCGATCGGAACTAGAGAGATGCGGTTTCCACGCACGTGACGCGTAGTGCAGAGATGACAGACTGGACTGGCCCACCTAATCTCGTCTGCTTGACCCGAAGAAGTATTCTCCTTAGGTTTTTAAAGGATGAGCTCTCCATCCTGCATAGAATGCAGGGGCGCGTGGATAACCAGTTACTTCACTGGTCCGAAGGAATTGGAGAGTTCCAGAGCAATATTGACTCTGAGGTTCCAGGCGAGGAGCCGTAAGTATATAATTCGTAAGAGTTCAAAATGTCTGACTTTCACTCTTGTCCGATTCCTTGCAGCTTGACCCTAGAGAAGATTGCCTTGTGCGGCGGGTAAAGTTCAGGTAAGAGTCTTTAGTATCCAACACTGTCCGTTAAATGACATCTGTATGTAATCTGTTGCTTTCTCCCTTATTACAGGTGCTGAGTGAGAATTATGGTGTTTTGAGGAACTATACCTCCGGTGGTAAAATCAGGTAAGTTTATTAGGGTGAAGGTGATTCCCTTGGTTTGTTCTTTCGGCTCACCTGGCTGTCCTTTTGTTCCCCTTAGATGCCGGAGTTCAGCGAAGATGAAAGGAGACTGCGCCGGCCCTTGGAGATAAAGAATGCCTCCGGCGGTAAAATCAGTTAAGTCTATTGTGGTTACTAATATTGCCTTATTATTCTCTCGGATCACCTTGCTGTTCTTTATTCCTCTTAGGTGCCGGAGTTTGGCGAAGAAATGAAGAAGACAGAAGTGGATCGTGGAGGTGCTGCGAAGGCTGGTGAGTATAGCGCGCCGCTGCAGCTGGCGATGCGACGCGCATCAAATAATGTCTTTCTTCCTTTTCGAAGGCGCGATGGATCCAGAATCAGGTGAGGAAAAAGTATTGTTCTAACCTTTTTCCTTCTTTCTCCATTTTCTCTAGGAGCTCCAGACTCGAGGCGGGCGTGGCAGAAGACTGGATGCTGACTTGCAGGCACGGTGAGCGTTATGCTGCAGGATGCAGAATAACGCAAAGCGTGAGCTGCTCTTCGGGCGTGGTTTAAATAGCCTTCAAAGTAGTCCCAGGTAAGAAGTTCCCAAGACCACACCCGAGTAAGAAAATAGTCCCTGACATAAAGTAGTCCCTTTCAGACTTCACATTGGCTTGAATGTTGAGCAGCATGGTCTGCATGAGGTAAGTGAAAGCAAATGAGCCTGGCGCCTATGGCACCAGGACTGACCCCTTCTATGAGCCTGGCACCTACGGCGCCAGGACTGTACCCAGATAGCCCCTAGCCGGGGCTGCTGGGTTTTTCCCAAGTATCTGGATGCCTGCTCCCGGGACAGATGGACCTGGTCCGGATGCCCGGGGGTAAGAATCATGACAGGGGTAGAGGAAATCAGAGCTATATTCCACTGTGTATGGATAGCAGGATATTTCTCTTCACTGTGCATTTACTAATGGCTAGCAGGCTATTCATAGGACCGCCACTGTTTGCCAGCAAATCACTTCATTTAAGCCCATCAGGTGGCTACGAGTCCTATATATCCATTGTTGTTCTCTTCTCAATAATAGGGCTGCTATGTTTCCACCTCTCTTTGGTATTCTGACTTTCTCTAAAATGGTCCATGTTAGGTCATTTTCAGTGTGTTGCATTTCGATGAAATGTTCTACCAATGGGGCAGTTCGTTTTTGAGTCCTGATGTTCGATCTTTGCTCCCCAATACGTATCTTTATGGCTCTTGTCGTCATGCCAATATACTTCTTGTTACAGGGGCACTGGATTAGATACACTACATTTGTAGTGTTACAATTCCTCTGTTCCCAGGGATATTTCCAGCCTATGTCTATAGCTGTAGTGCGTTGGGTGAATTTGCACACAGTACAATTCCCACATGGCTTGTGGCCCTTAGGCCTGGGTGTGTTCCAAAGTGTATTTGTATTGGTGGAAGGGGTTGTTTCTTTATAGGTCTGGACCAACGAATCTCTAAGATTTTTTCTCCTTCTTGTAGCAAACTGTGGTTCAGGTAATTGCTTTTCTTCAATGTTCAGTATGTGCCAAGCTTTCCGGATTTCTTTCTTCAAGCGATTAATTATTGGAGAGTGTCTAAATACGGCTGTAATCGTAGCGTCATCTCTTTTTCTTTTGCCATGTTGGTTGAGGGTTATTTCTCTAGGTATATTTCTCGCCCTCTTTTTGGCTTGGTTAATTATTCAATGAGGATAATTTCTCTACTTTAGGTTGTTAGAGGGTCTTGCCGCTTGTTGGTCATATTCAGTTCTCGTAGTACAGTTCCTCCTAAATCGGAGAAACTGACCAAAGGGTAGATTTTCTTTTAATGACCTTTGGTGGAAGCTGTTATAATCCAATAAGGAGTTTGTCAGTTGGTTTTTGAAATACCGTGGTTTCAAATGTCTGACCTGTCCTCATGATTTTCAAATCGAGGAATGTGGCTGCTGTTTTGCTTGCCTCATGAGTACATTTTAGAAAGGGATTTAATCCATTGATCCATCTCAAAGTTGTTCAGGGTGGCGTTGTCTCCATCGAACAACAGAAATATGTTGATGTATTGCCGCCAACTCACAATGTTGGTGGCAAAAGGATTGGTCTCTTGAGTATATATGGTTTTCCTCAAAATTAGCGATATACAGGTTCGCTAAAGTGGGTGAAAATGTTGCGCCCAAAGCTGTTCCGGCTATCTGTTCGTAATAGCATTCTCCATTCAGGAAATAGTTCTTAGTCGGGTCTATTTCTGCTAGTTGTATTATCAATGAAACAGGCATGTCCAGTGTTTTAGTTTGTAACACACTTTCAATGACCCTCAAGGTTTCTCCCTGGGGGATCTTAGAGTATAATGACTCTATGTCCATAGTTACAATGTAGATGTCTTCACTCTCCAGAACAAGATTGTTCAAATATACCAGGATTGCTGTAGTATCTTTCGTATAAGAGCGCATTTTACTCACCTCCTTTCTTAGGAAAAAGTCAGTAAACTGGGATAATGGTTCTAAAATGGAACCAATTCCAGATACAATAGGACGTCCAGGAGTTGGGAGGACGCCCTTGTGTATTTTAGGTAATGCATAAAAGGTGGGTCGCCTAGGGTATTGTGGATTCAAAAAAGCTGCTTCTTTTGTGCTTATATGCCCTTCCGCCTCCGCTTCTTCAATAATCGGGTTAATCAGATTCCCGAGTCGTTCTGTTGGGTCACCTCCAAGTTTTCTATATGTGGTCTGATCTTCTATCAGGGTGTTCACCATTCCGCCATAATCCGTTCTCATCATCATGATGACGATGGCTCTCCCTTTATCAGCGGGTTTTATGACTAGGTCTTTGTTTGTTTGTAATTCCTTCAAAGCTGTACTTTCCATCTTGGTCATATTATGGAAAACTCCAGAGTTATCTTCTGCCTCAATCTCATCAAGTTTTTTGAGAATCAGCTTTTCAAAGGTCTGAGATTCCACGCTTATAGTGTGTGGTGGAGGATAATATGTAGGATTTATTGTGTAATCCTGTCACATCTGTTGGTCCTGTGTGAATGTTCTTTGCGAAGAATTGTTTTAACCGTATTTTTCTCATTGAGTAAACTCAATTCTCGTCTGGATCTATGCTCCCCAATACGTATCTTTATGGCTCTTGTCGTCATGCCAATATACTTGTTGTTACAGGGGCACTGGATTAGATACATGTATCCTCTCTTGGACACTAACCACAAACCTTTTTCCTGTTTGGAATAAATACTCCACTTTCCTAAGATTACAGCCACTATGCATGCACTACAATGGTGCCTAGGTTTACATACGAGACACAATCGCGAGATTATGCATAAAAAACAGGATAGGTTTGCACTATAAAGCCCGGTAGCATTGGGGATTTAAGTAGATGTTACATGGACACGAACTACATTACCTCGTAATTATGAGATAATATATACAGAACAGAAAGGTGTATTTACACTACAAGTCCCGGCATCACTGGCAATCCGATATGACCAAGATGGAAAGTACAGCTTTGAAGGAATTACAAACAAACGAAGACCTAGTCATAAAACCCGCTGATAGAGGGGGAGCCATCGTCATCATGAAGAGAACGGATTATGGCGGAATGGTGAACACCCTGATAGAAGATCAGACCACATATTGAAAACTTGGAGGTGACCCAACAGAACGAATCAGGAATCTGATTAACCCGATTATTGAAGAAGTGGAGGCGGAAGGGCATATAAGCACAAAAGAAGCAGCTTTTTTGAATCCACAATACCCTAGATGAGCCACCTTTTATGCATTACCTAAAATACACAAGGGCGTCCTCCCAACTCCTGGACGTCCTATTGTATCTGGAATTGGTTCCATTTTAGAACCATTAGCCCAGTTTACTGACTTTTTCCTAAGAGAGAAGGTGAATAAAATGCGCTCTTATATGAAAGATACTACAGCAATCCTGGTATATTTGAACAATCTTGTTCTGGAGAGTGAAGACATCTACATTGTAACTATGGACATAGAGTCATTATTCTCTAAGATCCCCCAGGGAGAAACCTTGAGGGTCATTGAAAGTGTGTTACAAACTAAAACACTGGACATGCCCGTTTCATTGATAATGCAACTAGCAGAAATAGCCCTAAATAGGAACTATTTCCTGAATGGAGAATGCTATTACGAACAGATAGCCGGAACAGCTATAGGTGGAACATTTTCACCCACTTTAGCGAACTTGTATGTCGCTAATTTTGAGGAAAACCATATATACTCAAGAGACCAATCCTTTTGCCACCAACATTGTGAGTTGGTGGCGATACATCAACGACATATTTCTGTTGTTCGATGGAGACAACGCCACCCTGAACAACTTTATGAGATGGATTAAATCCCTTTCTAAAATGTACTCATGAGGCAAGCAAAACAGCAGCCACATTCCTCATTGAAAATCATGAGGACAGGTCAGACATTTGAAACCACGGTTTTTCAAAAACCAACTGACAGAAACTCCTTATTGGATTATAACAGCTTCCACCAAAGATCATTAAAAGAAAATCTACCCTTTGGTCAATTTCTCCGATTTAGGAGGAACTGTAATACGAGAACTGAATATGACCAACAAGCGGCAAGACTCTCTAACAACCTAAAGTAGAGAAATTATCTTCATCGAATAATTAACCACGCCAAAAAGAGGGTGAGAAATATACCTAGAGAAATAACCCTCAACCAACTTGGCAAAGGAAAAAGAGATGACACTACGATTACAGCCATATTTAGTCACTCTCCAATAATTAATCGCTTGAAGAAAGAAATCCGGAAAGCTTGGCACATACTGAACATTGAAGAAAAGCAATTACCTGAACCACAGTTTGCTACAAGAAGGAGAAAAAATCTTAGAGATTCGTTGGTCCAGACCTATAAAGAAACAACCCCTTCCACCAATACAAATACACTTTGGAACACACCCAGGCCTCAGGGCCACACGCCATGTGGGAATTGTACTGTGTGCAAATTCACCAACGCACTACAGCTATAGACATAGGCTGGAAGTATCCCTGGGAACAGAGGAATTGTAACACTACAAACGTAGTGTATCTAATCCAGTGCCCCTGTAACAAGAAGTATATTGGCATGGCGACAAGAGCCATAAAGATACGTATTGGGGAGCATAGATCAAACATCAGGACTCAAAAAAGAACTGCCCCATTGGTAGAACATTTCATCGAAATGCAACACACTGAAAATGACCTAACATGGACCATTTTAGAGAAAGTCAGAATACCAAAGAGAGGTGGAAACATAGCAGCCCTATTATTGAGAAGAGAACAACAATGGATATATAGGACTCGTAGCCACCCGATAGGCTTAAATGAAGTGATTTGCTGGCAAACTGTGGCGGTCCTATGAATAGCCTGCTAGCCATTAGTAAATGCACAGTGAAGAGAAATATCCTGCTATCCATACAAAGTGGAATATAGCTCCGATTTCCTCTACCCCCCCCTTTCCTTTTTGATCCCCCCTCTCTCAGAATGAGATTAACTACTGTAGATGTATGGAAGGGCTAAATTAACATGTATCCTCTCTTGGACAATAACCACAAACCTTTTTCCTGTTTGGAATTAATCCTCCACTTTCCTAAAATTACGGCCACTAGGCATGCTCTACAATGGTGCCTAGGTTTACATATGAGATGCAATTGCGAGATTATGCATAAAAAAACAGGATAGGTTTGCACTATAAAGCCCGGCAGCATTGGGGATTTAAGTAGATGTTACACGGACACGAACTACATTACCTCGTAATTATGAGATAATATATACAGAACAGAAAGGTGTATTTACACTACAAGTCCCGGCATCACTGGCGATCCGAGTGGGACACACACGGACACCAACTACAATTCCCAGGTGAGCTTGGGAAACATTTGTAACCCACACGCGATCACGTGAGCATGACGCGTTTATAAATACAAACATTGACAAAGATGGCGCCGTACCGGATCGCATCACGAGAGGCGGCTACAATAACAGAATAGAGGTGAGCGTTACTAACTGCGGCTTCATTGCCCATAGCCTCGTGATCCATATGATCCAATGGAGAGGTTTTGACCACATCCTTGCCGTAATATCTAAAAACATTGAACAAGCACGAGGTTAAAATGGGAGGGGCACTTAAGTAAATGCAGTCGCGACAAATTCACCTAATAGTCGAGGCACCTACCGTGGTGGATCTCTGACTGTAGAAATTGAATAACCTGATATTGCAAGGCTTGATATAACAGAGGGGCACATACGCAAAACTGGGCCTTTAGTCTAACAACGTGTGTACAAGAATTTACATCACAGCCTGATACTCCTGTCTTTATTACAGAGAGAACACTTCAGGAGAGAAGAAAGGACTGTGCACCTTCCTCCCTCATACAGAACTGAATGTCCAAGACAGGTAAATGAATAACCAGAGCACTGTATATATACAAAGTGTTACCTGTATTACCTTAGTAAGCAAGTGGGAACCTAGGATTGATTTCCCATCTCTTACAGAACCCTGCAAAACAACACATGCAGCTGAGGTCAAGACACCCGCAGCACATAGCAGGCAGCATGAGCAAGAACTTTGATATATAGAGGTAAGGAGAACTTTATCTCTAAGGAGGTGGTAGAACCATCTACAATACAATTTGAATAGGGTTTTAGTAGTACTTTGAGACTGATGACAGTCCCACCTGTCTCTCTTTTCTTTTTATTTTATTGGATCAGGGATTATTCCATTAAACCTATTTGGACCCAGGAAGACATCCTCAAAAACTTCATAATATTGAAGATACTTATAGAATACTAGATTCACAAGTATTCGTCCTGAAGAAAGCGTCCACTCAAGAATCCCGCTGAAACCGGTTGACTGTTTGTTTAATAGTACTGGTTGATAACCCAGACTTCAATACCCTTACATATAGAGAAAAGGGTTTGTAAAAAGAAATCTACTAAGTTATCACCACTCATTTTCTCTCCAACACACTACAGTGGCAAAAAAATAAGTTGTTTTAAATTACTCTATTTGACCATTGGTCATAGAGTTGCCTTGTTTTTTTAATGATAAGACACGCTTTGGGGGCGGAAAAATTAAATCCAAGATATCGACCTCCACCTTGTGTGCACTTACTTGTAGACACTAGGAAAGTGGTTTAGAGAGGATAGGGTCAGGATCTCGACATCCCCTTGTAGTCGGCTCAGCAGCACCAACTAGGGCCGTCAACATATCAAGACGAGATTTTTTACAGATAGGGTAATTTAACTTTGTGCTAGGGACTCAGCGTTAGGAATAACTTTGTAATAAATTAGCCTTCTGTTACATATGTGTTACAATACTGAGGTATAAACGGGAGGCGAGTGCCTTTCGACTCCATTTTGTAGTTACTTCACCTCTATACTGGACCAGAGGTATCTGATGCAAGGGCAAGACCAAGCGACATGAAAAAAGTATGCGTCAGCTCTTCCGCAGCTCTTGCATGCAGAAGATCTCCCAGGAAAGAACCTGCCTAGAGCAGCAGGGGAATAGTAAGCCTGATGGATAAATTTGAAATGGATCAGCCTATAATCGGCAATTCAAGGATATATATCGGGTTTGCATGCCAATTGCCTTCCATTGATTCTCATTCAAAGGTTCTCCTAGGGCTGATTGCCATATGCGCGTGTGCCTGCTGTTACCACATTTCCTCCCAGCCCTGATCAATTTATAGATGGTAGACACAAGCTTACCAGATGACGGTGGTTGTGTGATAAGACTCAGGGCCGGATGAGGGGAAGGAGCTAGGGGGAATTCAGGCCAAATACCCTTAAGTATACTCCGAAGCCTATAGTAGTAGAGTAAAGACACTGAAGTATGCACTCCTCTGGATTTAAGTTCCTCCCAAGTCACCATCTGGTCATTAAAAACTAAGTCGCCAAGGGTCTGCACCCCAAGTCTCAGAAAGTGTTCTTTAAATGATTTTTCATGTGTGAGTGGGACCCCAACTATGTTGTAAATTGGGAAAGAGCGCTGGTATCGGGAAGTGGATTCGAGCAGCTGACAGATCTTATCCCAGGCTTTACATGTCACTGCTAGCGGCTGGATCTTCCTCTTCGGGATAGGATCCCTGTTGCCCCATACCAACCCCATGGGTGCATTAGGCGAGGTGATTGCCGATGCAAGATGGCTATGTGGGACCTCGGAAATCAGAGACCTCCAGACAGCAATGTATTGCGCCTGTGCCGCAAGGTAGTATAGGAACATATCTGGCCATTCCAAGCCACCCTGGTCATACGGCCGGGCGAGAGTTTCATACACGACCCTAGGTTGCTTACCAGCCCAGACTAGTCTCATCATAATTTTCCCGACACGAGCCCAGAAATGTAGAGGAGGCCATAGGGGGACGTTACTAAAAATATATAATAGTTTAGGAAGGATGACCATCTTGGACAATGCAATACGGGCCGCTTGAGACACAGGGAGGAGTATCCAAGCCTCAACCTTCTGTTCCAGTTCCTCTAGGGTTTGTAAGTAGTTTTCCCTATATAGGACGTCTGGCGTGGTGGAGACCCTCACCCCTAGGTAACGTATACCCTGTGGACACCAACGAAAACCTTCCCCTGCATCCACTCGCGCGGAGGGAGTCAAGGGGAGGACCTCAGATTTTGTTCAATTAATTCGAAGGCCACATAGCTCGCCAAACCTGACCACCTCTTCAGTCAGGGGATTCAGATTTTGCCAAGGATGTTTAACAAACAGGAGGATGTCATCGGCGTATAAGGATATCACAGCTCGGTGCCAGCGCACCCCCACGCCCCAGTGCGCGTGTTGCTCCTGGATGTGGCATGCCAATGGCTCCATTGCTAAAGAAAATAGGACAGGTGAGAAGGGGCATCCCTGCCGGGTACCCCGCCTAGGGTAGATGTGGTCCGAAGTTATACCATTTGTGCATATCGCTGCTCTAGGAGCGGTATATAATATTTTAACCCACTCTATGAATGTCAATCCGAACCCGGATCGGCGAAGCACTTCGAAAAGGAAAGGCCACTCGATAGAATCGAAGGCCTTCTCCGCGTCAAGCACCGCCACGACTATCCGGACCTCAGGGTTGACATTATGAATTAAGGTGAATAAAGGCCTCAGATTAAACTGAGTGGAGCGGCCTGGGATGAAACCAGCTTGGTCCGGGAGAACCAAAGCTGGCATGTGAGGTAGGATACGGTCGGTGAGTATTTTTGCGAGGATTTTATTGTCCGTGTTGCTAAGAGACAATGGACGATATGAAGACAGTTGTCGGGGGTCGCACTTTAGGAGTACGGTTACCAGAGCAGATATTGTGGATTCAGGAAGAGAGCCACTCGAGAAAGCACTGTCATACATGCTGAGTAAGTGGGGGAGCACTAGGTCCACGTACGCTTTATAAAATTCCGCTGTCAGGTCGTCTTGCCCAGGAACCTTACCGTTAGGAAGAGATTTTATAGCCTTGCGTATTTCCTCTTCCGTGATAGGTTTATTGAGCAAAGCACCCTGCTCCGGCTCCAACCAGCCCAGTGCAACCTCATCAAGATATTGGGTCAACACATCGTGCCCCAGGAGCGGGCGCGACACGTATAATTGACTGTAAAATTCACAGAATTCCGTATTCCCCTGTAAGTCTTTAATCGTGGAACCACCCCCCCCCACAATCTCGGGCACCACGGTAGATTGGCGTTCCTTCCGAATTGCCCATGGCAAGGTTTTGCTCGGGCGATCGCCTTCACCATATCTTTTCGCTAGGATAGGATCTCCCATGAACCTCTCCTCGCTGGTGGCCAATTGGAGTAAGTCCTCCCTGAGGGCTAGCAGTTCACGACGGAGCTCAGGAGTGTCAGCTTCGCCCTGCCGATTCTCCTTTTCCCTAATCTTATCTTCAAGAACCTGCATAGGCCTCCTGACGGCTTTAAGCACCCCACCCTCCCTAGAAATGCAACAACCTCGCAGGTAAACTTTAAAAGCTTCCCAAACTGTTCTCTGATCTGGGACGGAATCTGTATTGAATTGTAAGAACGTTTGGATATCCTGCACTATCTCAGACTGGAAGGCCACGTCCTCCAAGGCACGCGCCCGAAATCTCCACCTGAGATGACTCGGGGGATTCGCAGGAACAGTAATGGATACTAGAACAGCAGAGTGATCAGAAAGGGTACGGGGAAGAATAGAAGCAGCAACAGCATTTCTAAGGAGCCCGGGAGTGACCATAACGTAATCGATTCTAGAGCAGCTACAATGCACTCCAGAGTAGAATGTAAACTCTCTAGTATTCGGATGTAAGGATCACCATGTATCAGACAGACTGTGATACTGGGAGATGACACTCCAAGCTCTAGCTGCCAAGGGGAGAGAAGTTTGGCTGGACGCAGATCCATCCAGTTCAGGCGTGAGGGCCAAATTAAAATCACCTGCCCACACAATCTCATAACCCGGGAATTTGTGAATGTTCGCCGCACACCACTGGAAGAACTCCGGGGAGTCTGTGTTCAGCGCATACACATTTATGAGCAGCAACTTGATACCATACAGCTCACCCGCCAGAACCACAAATCTACCCTTTTCGTCCATAAGGCGCTCATCTAGCCTGAATTGTAAGGAGCCGTGGATCTAAATGGCCACCCCCATGGAGTGGGACGTGTAGGATGATTTGTACCCATCTATACCCCACGCAACAAGCCTAGGAAAGGGAGCCCCCTTAGGTAGGTGGGTTTCCTGAATGCAAAGTACATTGACCCTATGGTTCCTTCAGAAGAACAAGTTACTTCTTACCTGGTAACATTCTTTCGATGGGATGTTCCTCCGACGTATTCCTTATCTTTGATAATTCGTCTCCAGCTTGCTGAGCTCGGAAATGTTTTCTCTGTAGAGGGCGCTGCGCGTCGACGTCCGCCGAGATGATGTCCCTCGACAGCCACTGTATCGGCGCCGACGTCACCATGCTCATAAATAGCCACGCGCGGCGTCCGTTGCTCAGTTCCATTTTGTCATGCCTGAATCGATTATTGACCTTGAAGGAGCGTAAGCTGCAACCACAAGGGAAGTATTACTGTAGGGATGGATGAGAGGGGCGATAAGGAATACGTCGGAGGAACATCCCATCGAAAGAAAGTTACCAGGTAAGAAGTAACTTGTTCTTCGAAGGGATTGTGTCCTCCGACGTATTCCTTATCTTTGATAGACTCCCGTAGCAGTGGCATGTAATTGGAGGTGGGAGTAATAATGTCATGTATTCCTTTTAGGAATGAACCGAATGTAATACGACTTTGCCAAATCTGGTCTCTTGACTAGTGGAGGAATCCAGGTTGTAAAATCTTGTGAATGTATGTGCGGACAACCATGTGGCAGCCGCACACATGTCTCAGACCGGTACCCCTCTTTGGAGGGCCAAAGAGGCTGCGATACCCCTGGTTGAATGAGCCCTAAGATTCTGGGGTGGCTCTTTCCCTGCTAGTTTGTAACATTCCAGAATGGCCAAAATAATCCACCTGGAAATGGTCTGTTTTGTTATGGGTAGTCCCAACTTGTGACCTGAGTAGCCTACAACCAGTTGATCTGCTTGCCTAATCCTAGCCAGTCTGCTGATGTAAAACTTTAAGCGCTCGCCTTGGGTCCAGCCTATGTAGCCTTTCTTCCTCTTTCTCCGGATGGGGAGGAGGGTAGAACGAAGGTAAGGTAATTTTCTGAGTGATGTGAAATTCAGAAACCACCTTTGGGAGGAAATTAGGCTTCACCTGTTGGACAACTTTGTCCTTATGGAAAATTGTATGGGTGGGGTTTACAAGATAGAGCTTGTAATTCGCTCACCCTCCTAGCAGATGTTAGTGCTACTAACAGGACAGTTTTAAGAGTGAGAAATCTCAGCGAACAAGAGTGGAGTGGTTCGAAGGGAGTACCCATTAGGAAATTTAAGACAAATTTAAAGTCCCATAAGGGAACTTGGAATGGTCTTGGAGGATAAACATTAGTTAATCCCTTGAGAAATTGTATTACTAAGGGTAGTTTGAAATACGATGGTTCCTCCGCAGTGCGCTTGAAGATTGATAGCGCTGCGAGATAGCCTTTTACAGTGCCAAATTGAAGGCCTGAGTTTGCCAAGTAGAGTAGAAACGATAACACCGTTGGTGTACCACATGAAAAAGGGTTGATATTCTCTTCTCTACACCAGCTGCAAAATTTGTTCCAACGGCAGCGGTATAAAAGACTTTGTTGCTGGCCTTCTGGCCGAAAGCAACACCTCCATGACGTCATCAGGGAGGTCCCAATCCTTGTACCTCAACCTTTCAGAAGCCAAGCGTGAAGGTTGAGGGTTCTTATGTCTGGATGGAGAACCTGACCTCCCTTCTGCGAGAGAAGATTCTCTTTGAGTGGAAGACGGATTGGAGGGCAGATGGACATATCCAGAAGGTCCGGGTACCACGTTCTCCTGGTCCAGTCCGGGGCAATTAGGATCATGGTTTTCCGGAATCTTCTCAACCTCCTGATCATTTGAGGAATAACAGGGACTGGTGGAAACGCGTAAAGGAGTGGGAACTCCCAGTCCACTACGAACGTGTCCCCTAGAGCTCCTCTCGGGGGAAATTCCCTTGAACAGAACAGATCGCACTTCCTGTTGGTGCTGGTGGCGAACAGATCCACCTGAGGGGTTCGCCAAAGGGCGAAGATCTCTTGAGGGACTTCCTGAGCTAGCTCCCACTCGTGGGAGACTGCTCTGCCTGCTCAGAGTGTCCGCTATCAAATTCTTCTCTCCGGCTAGGTGGACTGCTGATAGAGAGATTCCTTCCTGAATTGCCCAAAACCAGAGCTGCATTGCCTCTCTGCACAGTGGCAGTGACCCTATGCCTCCTCTTTTGTTGAGGTAGTGCATGGCCACCGTGTTGTCCGTCATTTTCAGGACATTTCTCCCCTGTACTGATGGCAGGAAAGCTTTCAGCGCTAGTCTGATCGCTCTCAGCTCTAATAGGTTGATGTGTAGTCTGAACTCAGATGGAGATCAACGGCCGCTGATGGTCAAGTCGTTGGCATGGGCTCCCCACCCCGTGAGTGAGGCGTCTGTGACTACAGTTATCTCTGGCCATGGTTGCCAAAACAGTTCTCCTTTCAAGATGTTCTCTGGATAGGCCCACCATAGAAGGTCGTGGGCTACCTTGTCCGGAATCCGGAGGAGATCTGTCATTCTTCCCGAGTATTGTGACCACTGGGTTCTTAGTGCCCACTGGAGAGATCTCATTCTCAGGCGAGCCTCTGGCACAAGGAAGATGCAGGATGCCATGAGGCCTAGCAATCTCAAAAAGTCAAAGGCTGGGAGATGTTGGGCATTTTGAAACTTGTTGACCATCTGCAGAATATCTTGAGCCCTCACCTCTGGTTGCGAGGCTTTTCCCAGGGAAGTGTCCAGGACCGCTCCGATGAACTGGAGTCTCTGTGATGGTATCATCTGTGACTTCTTTAAATTGAGGGAGAAGCCATTGGAGCCAGCAGCGGAGCTATGAGGACGTGAGCCCCTGTAGCTCCTGTAGCCGCGGCAGACATCCTGTAGAAACAGCCTGCTACGAGTGGCTTTCCTGTAGGAGCTATATATTTTCCAGAAGACAAACACACTGGGCACAATTGACCGAAATCCTGGCCAAAATTGCATACTCCTGGGTGAGTTCGGAGCCGAGGGAAGCAAGCCGCGTGCCAGCAAGAAAAACAGACAAAATGGCCGCGCCCGTCGGAACGTAGCCGAGTGGAGGATTGTCAGACCGACGCGGACCTGCGGTCAGAGACCTGTGTCTGGGAACGAAGACACGCAGGAATAACATCTGCGCATAACAAGGTGAAAGCACCATCAGAGCAGCAGCAATCACTTCGACCGTGGAACACCGCCGGCCAGCAGACTGAACCAGGCGGGAACCCGTCGAACAATACAGAGAACGGGTGCACTGTCTCCTGTAAATAGCGGGTCCACGCTGTGCCCGTGCGAGTGGTGAGACGAACCTGATGGGGAGCGGGGTCCAGTGCGTCGCCTGGCCGCCGGAGTAATATGAGATGGAGACAGCAGCCTAGGGCGACATCTAGACGTTCACCCTGCCCGTGGACCCGCGGATCTGTGTGGAAGAGTGGATCCGACAAAGATACGAGCAGACGCAACCTGAAGCAGCTCACCCCCATGGCCCTCGCGCTCGCACAGAGCCTGCAGGAGAAGTAGCCCAGACGGCGGGTAGAACCAAGCGGCCTGATAGGTGCACAGACCATGCCCCGCTAGCTTCAACCCTTCATAACCCGTTCTGGGAAGCGCCATAGAACCCCCCCAGAGACTGCGACCTGTGGGAATGCGCGGCGAAGACCCGTACTTGCGTGGGCCTGTAGTGCAGTCAGTAAATCTACATGGCAGCTGGAAAACATGAACAAAATGGTTGCGCTCGTCAGGACGTAGCAGAATGTAGGAGTGCCATACTGTGATAGACCCGCGATCAGCGACCCATGTCTGGGAGCGACTGCACACGTGAAGTACAGATGCGCATGGCGTGGTGAAAGCACAAGGACAGCAGTAGTCACATCATTCGTGGTGCACCTCCGACCAGCGGTTACCAGACATTTGGTCGAAAAAAATTGGTCGACCAGACAAATGGTCGAACCAATTTGGTCGAAAACCAAATGGTCGAAATTTTTTTTTTTTTATTTTCACCCCTTTTTTTTATTTTTTTGGGGGGTCCCCCCCAACCCTTTTTTTTCTCTAAAAACCCCTTTTTTTAAAAAACGAAAGCCCGAAAAATAAATATATAAATAAATAAAAAAATTCGCCCATTTGGTTTTCGACCAAATTGCGTCGACCAAATGTCATTCGACCAGTTTTCAGTCGACCAAATGACTGGACACCCCCAACAGCAGATCGCACCAGGTGGAAATCTGTCAAACAACAGGGGAACTAAACTATTGCTCTCGTGCCGTCTCCTGGAACTAGCGGGGCAGCGCTGTGCCTGTGTGAGTGGTGTAATGATCCCACTGAGACCCGTCCTCGTGCGGATCTGTAGTGCACCCAATAAAAACATACTGTGGTGAGGGGCCCATCCACCTACCGATCAACACATCTGGCAGTTCCCTGACCAAGCTGAAGAGGCAAACCAATACCCGCCGTGGAGAGCTGAACAGTCCCCACAGCATTTACACAGTAGCTACACCGAGGCCCAGGCATCACCTGCACAAAACGGTAACCAATAAATCAAGTGACCGCACAGCCCTAACCAATAGGTATCCACACCTCCACAGACTAGAGGTCACCCCTGAACCGGGAGAGCGCAGAAGGATTATTACGCAAGTCGGCCTGAACACCAAAATTCTGCGCCTGTTCAGTCGGAGGCACCTCACCATCGGCGCACGACATGGGCAAGGATAAACCCAGGAAGCTAATCTCCCAGAGCAAGATGGATCAATTTACGACGCCGGCAACAACCACCCAGTCGGAACAAGACCTACCAAACACTATAGCACAAGCAGAAGGCGCAATATCTCTAAAAGACATCATGGCTGCCATAGCAAACTCACGGGCCACGATGGAGCAAAAAATAGATGGCATCAGCATGGATGTCTCCCTCCTCCGGCATGACCTCCAGAAGCTGACATCCCGTACCGGAGAAGCAGAGCAACGCATATCTGGGACGGAGGACGGCCTTCGGCATATAGAACAACAGCTGGCTAGAGTCACGACCTGCCTAAAAACCATGGAGGAGAGAGTCGACGAGAGTGAGGGAAGATCCAGACGTAATAATGTTAGAATCCTGGGACTGCCGGAGAAAGCCGAGGGCCCAAACATGGAACTATAACTGGAACAGTTACTCACAGACATGTTTGAAACAGGTACATTTTCCAA
Organism: Ambystoma mexicanum; assembly: GCF_040938575.1. Lineage (NCBI taxonomy): Eukaryota > Metazoa > Chordata > Amphibia > Caudata > Ambystomatidae > Ambystoma > Ambystoma mexicanum. Next base: position 988,174,078 of record NC_090925.1, read on the forward strand.
CTTATTTTCAATTGAACGGGCCCACCGCATGCCGACAGGCCGCCCACCACCAGGTGCCCCCCACGCACAGTGATAGCGAAGCTATTGAATTATCGAGACCGAGATGCATTGCTCCAGACGGCTCGGGCAAAAGGCACCCTCACATACAATGGATCGAAGATAGCGTTTTTTCCAGATTACACCAGAGACGTGCAAAAAGCCAGACAATCGTTTGACCAACTCAAAAAACAGTTGCAAACCTTGAATGTGAAATATGGCCTCCTATTTCCAGCCCAACTTAAAATATACTACAAAAGCACGACGGTCCATTACACTGACCCCAAGGATGCATGGAAATGGGCAGAGCAGCACATTGAAGGAGATTGGACCAAGACAGGAGGCAACAGAAACAGAGCCCCCCGAGCCCGACCAAGACATGAACCGCCGGACCGACAATCGCCAGACAATGTTCCGCAACTGCAAGAAGGGGAAGACTGACACCTGAGACATGAACGATCAGGAACTCTGGAGGCCCCAGCGAGCGGGGTGTACGGTACTGTGCATTGTTGACATTTTGCTTACACGACCATAATAGCCACAAAGAGACTCTCAGAAAAGCGGCCAGCACAGTTGGAAGCCCCCCCCATCTTCCCCTGCAAAGCTCCCCCCCCGCTTCTTTGTGTTGTAGTATGATGGGAACTTACTAGCAAAGAGCTGCGAGTCTACAGTTCTTGTTTAATTTGGATTTGAGTTGTAATGGGACGACAGATGCTTCAGTTGGGGGCGAAGTATAGGGAGGGGGGAGTTGGGTATATGTTTATATGTTTAAAGGATGGACAAACTCAACGGGACATCGAAATCCTCGAGACACAGGTTTTGGTGCGGCATAGGCCGTTGCTCCCTGCCATGGTGCGCATGACCACAATGACCAGATCCCAAGGAACGTTGTTGTCACTTACACCCATGTACACCTAAATGACTCCGCAAGATACTAAGACTCGAGCCTTAAAGCTCCTGACCTGTAACGTAAACAGTCTAGGAAGTAGTCTGAAGAGACGACTAGTGCGGCAGTTCCTGAATAGGCATAGCCCAGATATTGCTTTCCTAACTGAAACCCACCTAGCAGGATCAACCAATGCACTATTTAAGCGGTCCAAATACCGCACAGCAATTCAAGCAGGATTCACGATGGGAGCCAGAGGAGTAATAATACTGATACATAAAAGGCTTCCTTTTACCCTCACGGACACAACACAGGGGGCAGGTTCACGTATGTCACAGGCACGCTGTGGAACAAAACAATCTCCCTACTGGCGATCTATGCCCCGCCCACACTGCAAGCCACGCTGATAGAAGACGTCACGCCACTGCTGATTGCGTACACCTCAGACATCTTAATCCTGGGGGGTGACTTCAATGATGTAATGGACAATGCCCGAGATCGCACACACCTGCGCAGTAGAGACCCTAGTCGCCGGACTAATCTAGCCACCTTTGTCGAAGCTTTTGGTATTAGAGATGTGTGGCGGGACCTTCACCCGGAAGGCAAAGAATACTCCTATCACTCTGGGGTACACGCATCACTGTCGCGCCTAGACTATTTCTTCATACCAGCATCAATAATACACACGGCGACACAGGCGAAGTACCTCCCAAGAGGCATCTCGGATCACTCCCCACTACTCATGTCAATTACGACGTATAAACCAACCCTGCCACCGGTATGGAGGCTGAATAATTACCATCTAGGGTCCCTGGAACTGATAGAACGTCTACAAAACGCTAGCACAACATACTTCGAACTAAATGAAGGAACGGTAGTAGGGGTGTCACGGTATTCGTTTTATGACGGTACGATAACCTTCTTGCCAAACGACAGTATATCATGGTTATCGCGGTATAGCAGGTGGAGTTAACTGATCTTAACAAATATTTTCTAAAAGGTCATAAATTGACAGATGTATCATCACAAACAAAACCAGGCACCCAGGGCCAGAATTGGGCTTTTCAACATACTTTCCACTGAAATGCCTTGCTTCCACCAAACACAAACACACCTGTGGAGAGGAGGCCTGCTGCAACTGGCAAAGCAAACTGAATAGCTTTTCTTAAGTGTTCATTTAGGCTTTTTGCTTCCCCACTGGCTACTGGTGAAGATGAACATGTTGCCATCTTGATAACCTGCATGCCACAGATCAATGGAGGCTGATGGTAGTATACGCTTGTGTTTTCTCTCTCTCTCTCTCGCTCTCTCTGTTACAGCCTTTAGTTTACTTGCAGGCCAAAAGGTGTTCAGTAATCACTGACATGTTATGTTACCCTTTGGTATGGCAGCAGGGAATACCCACAGAGATGAGTGAATTTCGCAGTGTGACTTATTATATGTAAATTCAATGATAGAACCAGGGAAATCCCCCATTGCCATATGTTTAGAGAACATTATCCATTATAAATATATAAACCCCAAAGCCGCCACCCCAAAGTAAACCCTTTTCCTTCTTGGCACTGTATCTATACTTCCTATTGCTAACATATTGATTTTGTGTAAGGCACGTGTGGTTTATGTAATGGCATTAAAAACTGCTCCAACTGAAACTACTTGGCAGACGGCACATCCAACAGTGCAAAACCAAGACTGCGCAGCAATTGCTTACTGCAGCCTTTCCAAATCAGATTGAAAAGCACACTCAACGGTATGAACGGTATAAACAATGTGACGGTTATTATTGTTCAATTAAGTGGTTCACGGTATCTTTAACGGTATACCGTTATACCGTTACATCCCTAAACGGTAGACTCCCCTATTACTCCGTGGGAAGCTTACAAACCTGTGATTCGTGGAGAGATCATCTCCTGGACTGCAGCGCAAAGGAAAGCGCACCTGGAATCACTAAGAGAAGCAGAGGCAAATGTCAAACTAGCTGAGGAAACACAGCTAACCCAGGATACTCCTGACACGAACAGAGCTCTTATCCTAGCTCAAAAAAAGCTACAATATATTGCATTAGACAATGCCAAACAAGCACACGGAGCGCTGAGAGCCAGAATCTATGAAACAGGTGACAAAGCTGGAAAGATGCTGGCGTGGCTTGAGCGAAGAGATGAGGGACACAACCAAGTAAAAGCAATCACAACACAAAACGCCGAAACGCGATTAACAGATGCAGATATTGCAGAGGAATTTGCAAAATATTATGAAAAACTATACAGGGCACCTGAACTTCCCCCTGAAACCTCCGTGTTAGAAAAGATCACCCTTCCCTCTCTTAACGCTGAACAGGCGGCTGAGCTGGAAATGGAAATCAGGGAAGACGAGATAGTGGCAGCTATGATGCAACTCCAGTCCGGAAAGACACCTGGTCCGAATGGTTTCCCCATTGAAACCTGGAAGAAGATACAGGCCCCACGTCTACTCAAGCTGTATCAACAGGCCCGAGATGAGGGCAGTCTACCAGCGGATTTAAGGAAGGCAACAATAATTGTGATACCCAAAGCAGACAAACCCCCGGACGAATGTGGCTCTTACCAACCAATATCCCTAATTAATAGTGAGACGAAGATATTGGCAAAACTGTTAGCGACGCGTCTACAACAGGTCATAACATCCCTTATACACCCAGACCAATGTGGTTTTATGCCTGGTAGATCTATGAGAATGAACATACACAGACTACACCTAGCCATAGGGGTAGACGTGAATCCCCCCTTTCTTGAGATACGCTGCCACCACCACCATGAGCTTGGTGAAAACCCTCGGGCGGAGGTCAATCCGAACGGCAGGACCCGAAACTGAAAGTGCGAGTCGCCAACCGCGAACTCCAGGTACTTCTTGTGCTTGGGATGGATCGGCAAATGAAAGTAAGCGTCCTTAAGGTCGAGAGACAGCAACCAGTCCTGAAGTTGAAGCACCTGGAGGACTTGAGAGAGAGTAACCATCTTGAACTTGTCCTTCCTGAGGAGCTTGTTCAAACCACGCAAGTCCATGATGGGTCCATGATGGGTCTTAATCCTCCGTCTTTCTTCGAAATCAAAAAATAAGGGGAATACCATCCCTTGTTCCTCTCCGCTACCGGCACCAGTTCTATTGCGCCTTTCTCCAGCAGGGCTTATATTTCCTGTGCAAGGAGCTGATCCAGACTCTTCAAAGAGAGATACCCTGGTTGATTGTCGTGAGGCCTCTGCCAGAAAGGAAGACAGTAGCCGTGGGCTATGATCGCCAGAACCCACACATCTGAAGTAATGGCACGCCATTCTACAAGATACTGTGCCAGCCTTCCCCCAACCGGCGAACCATGGACCATGGCCTCATGACTGAGCTGAAGCGGCTGCGGCATTGCCTGAGAGTAAAGAGGCAACTGCCCGAGCGGCCTTGGCACTTCGAGTACCTTGTTTTCCACCTCTGGTACTCCTACAGTGGCCCCTTTGACTTGCAGCTCCTGTCAATCTACCAAAGGATGAGTAATATCGAAAGGAACCTCCCCTCCATTGCTGTCCCCTAGGACGAAAAGGCGGAGGTTCGCGAACTGCAGTGCTCAGCGACTTCGCTGCAGCTTTGGAGGTCTGCAACTTCTGAAGGCTCTCGTTAGCCTTGCTGCCAAAAAGATGTTCACCATCAAAGGGCATGTTGAGAAGCCGGGCTTCTACATCAGGAGCAAACCCCGACTTCCACAACCACGCAAATCTGTGCATTACGGTGCTAGTCGCCATGGACCGGCTGACGCAATCTGCCATGTCCAGACCCGACTGAACTGATTCACATCCTGAACAAGAGCAAGAAAGCCATCCCGTTCCTCCCCTTAGGGAATATGTTCAGCCGCCAAAGAGACACAATGAGTGAAACGTACTGAGGCACACACGGAGTTGGCTGCCTGTAAAGCCATACCCCCCTGAAGAAAACACTTTTTTCGCTCAGCCATCAAAACGTTTGTCGTCCCTATCAGGAGGGATGGTAGGGTACGACGCCTGTTTTGCCGGGGCTGTAGCCGCCTGCACCACCAAACTCTCCGGAGTGGGGTGCGTAGTCAAGTAGCTGGGGGTCGCTACTGGCTGGACGGTATTTTTTTGGCAAAGACTTGCTCACTGCCGGGAGACTCTTCGGTGCAGTCCAAGCCGCTGCCACCTTTCTTTGCAAGGCCATATGGAATGGCAGTACCGGGTCAGTTGGTGGACCTTGGTCAAGGATATCCGTCAGGTCATCCTGCAGAAAATCCACTGGTGGCGCAGACCACCCCAAGTGTTTCATCACCCTCGACATAAGGCGCCGGTATGAGGACTCGGCGTGCGTGCCAGGCTCAGGCCTACCGAACTCAACCTCCAGAGAGGTGTCCAGACCACTAGCGTCGTGCAAAGACTGACACAGGTCTTCCAGCTGGCTATGACCAGACATGAGTACGTCAGGAACCTCATCAGGAACCATACCTTCATCAGACCCTTCATCCACCTCAGAGATGTAATCCAGAGGCTGGAACAAATCCCTAGATGAAGGCACAGAAAAAGTCTCAAATACAGGCCTTACTGACTTCTGCAGGGCCTTTCTCGGAGTTTCCACCCGTCCCCACGGCACCTCTGATAAAGCCTCAAAAAGCGTCGAGGGTGTCGACAGAATCGACGTCGATGTCGAGCGTGGCGCCGAAGGCATCGACACAGGCCTCAAGGGCGGAGCCCCGTGCGTGTCCTTTGACAGCCTGAGTGCCGATGGCGTCGACGGCCTCCTCGGAGGCGGAGCCTCCAGACAGTCCTTCGACGGCCTCGGCGCCGATGTCTTCTTCAAAGACCTCACAGGCTCCGACGGTCTCGAGGGCGTCAAGGACCAGGACCTGGAGCGGGCATGGCTAGAGTGATCCACCTTGTCCGACTGGGACCTTGAAGGTGCCTGGTGATCGCGACGACCGCTCGAGCCCGAAGGCGTGCGAACAGCATCTCTAGCACATTCCCTGCCGGCGTCTTTCGACAGCGCAGACGGAACGGAGCCCTGCGACTGAAAATTCGCCATCTCCTTATGAAATGAATCCCATTCCACAGGAGTGGAATGCTTGTTGGGACAAGCAACCTGCCGATGGGCAGAGTCCTCGGACGAGGACGGCGACCGGTGACGGCGCTTCTGTGAGTGCCTCAAAGAGGCAGAGGAATGGCGGGAACCACTCCGGGACTGAGACCCCCTGAACCTTAGCCGACGATGCGGAGAGTCGCCCCTCGAATCGTCAGTCGGAAGCCCCACGGATTTCGACTTCCGGGGCTTGGACACCTTACCCACAGAAAGCTTCTTCTTACGCTCCCGCAAAGCCTTCGATGACTGGCACTCGTCACAATCGTCCGTGGCGTGGTCCTCACTGAGACACCAGAGGCAGGCGTCGTTCGGGTCCGTCAGCGACATCTTGGAACCGCAGTCCTGACACTTCTTGAAACCCAGCCGCGGGGTAGAAGAAGATGAAGACATCATGGAAATCTTCACAAATTAACAGGTTCGAAGAACCGAAAGAATAGAACTCAGAAGAACCGAGCCGAGATCTCCGAAGCGGAAAAAACGTAACTAAGGCTACGGGCGTCGTGCATCCCACTTATAACATCCGGTGACGCCGGCTCGACGGAGGCCCTCGAGGACAGCGTATCGACATCATCGACGCAGAAAATTTTCCAAAGCAGCACATCTGTGGTGATTACCTGTCATAGATATGGAATACATCGGAGGAACCAATCCCCTCGAACAAACATTTTAAAAAAAAATGGGTGTGTTTAAAGACACAAAGTACAATATTCAAAGTGGAGAAAAAGTTAGAGAGAGTATTATGGAGTGTAGAAATTCGGTTATGATCGTCAGGGGAGGATCTGCTCCGGAGAACAAAACTATTCACAACTTTATGACAGCTTTAGGAAGCGGAGGCCACCCAAGCAAAGGCAAGGACCACCAGGGATCCTTTGTGCATAAAAAGGGAATGGATGAACTGGGTGCCACTTGTAAGTGGCATGATTAATCATCGCCCTTGGCTCACTCCGGGTCTGAATTTGGCAGGTCTGGAGAGGGTTGCCTGGAGTACAAAATCCCACCCTTGGTTAAGCTTTAAAATGTACATGTGCTTCCGATGCGGGTCCGGTTTACAACTGGAGGTGGATCTCACATCTCGATTGCAGGACAAAGAAAGCACTGATACACCTGGTCTCAGGACACTTGAAGAAAGGCGGGAAAGTCACCAGCAGTGACTGCCACAGCGGCACCCAAGTCTCGCGGTCTGACGCATGCTTCTCTCACAGCCCAAAGCAGCTGGGACAAGATTTGGCAAGAAGATGCTTTGCAGTGCGAACTAGGATTCCACCAAAGCTTGAGATAAAACTTGATGAAACAACGCTCCAGCGCGGATGCCAAGGTACAAGTTGATCAGTCCACTGGAGGACCCAGGGACACTTCCGAGAAGGCTTGTTTGCAGGTCAACAAGGAGGCGTCAAGAGTGATTGGTCCCACCACTCCAAGGGGTTGAAGCACCTTTGCATGTCTTCTGAGATCGAGCGCAAAGCAGGGCTCTACCGGGAACAACAGCGGGCTCAGGTTGCCAACCTTCTTCTGCGTGGTTCCGGATAGTCCTTGGGTCCTCTGGATACTTGGTTCCGTGTATGGGTCGATTCGGACCTATTGTGGGGCTGCATTCAAGACCCCTCCTCATACCCTCAAGTCCAGTGAGTGCTCGCACCCAGCTGGCCAATGAGGAGATCTGCCCCACTCATGTACGCCAGCAGTCGTCCAATCAGGGACCACTGAGGCTCTCATGCTCTTGTGTACAACAGACAGCCTGGCACCAGTAGTGTGGATTGGGACCAGACAGTCCCAGCCCACTTTCTGTGTACCTACACACATGACATGCATTAGTCTGTGAAAAGCAGCGGCTTTCGTGGGAGAATGCATGCCTAAATAAGGACTCCCCGGGTCACAGACCAAGAGGAAGGCCAACAGACAAAATGGCCAAAGGAGAAGGCAAAAGACCTTTTGTCACGGCCATGATGGACACTAGCCACAGTCATTAGCCAAGCGCGATTTGGCTCGGTAAAAGTTCATAAAAATACATGGCTTCTGCTGCCACCAGTCTACTCCTAGGCACATTGTCCAGTTATCAAAAAATACTTAGTGGATGACTAGAGCTCGGAAACACAAGGACCCCATTGCGCAGTACTGTAATGTACTTTGCACAATGAAATACAGTTGCCAAAGTTTCTCAGTACTGACTGTCTGAAGGACAAGTCAGTTTCCCCATAACGATGAGCGAAAGCCCGGTGGAGTGCCGCTGAAGGGAGAGGAGGCTGCAACAAGGGCAAAATGTTTGGGGGGATCCACAAATAGAGAGGTAAAATAGCAGTAAGTTAAATGTTCCCTAACGCACAATAGCACAGGAGCTGATCTAATCCTTAATGTCACAGGTAGAACATGTTCAAATAATCCAGGCATCAACATACTGTGGTTGCTGGTAAGCATGACATAGGTTCACCTCACAAGACTGTTAAAGATCCCTTGTTCATGGGACGAAATACTTTGCTGTTATTATTTTCTCTCCTCTTGGTGACATTTAAATGACTTCCATTTGATTGTGTTCAAGGATACGGTAACTGATGAAAATGCAAGCGGGCAATCAGCTTCCTTGAATGGACCACAAGTACCAGTGAAAGACAAAACTTGGTTGTGATGTTAAAGGGCTTGAAAGGCAGGTATGATTTGAGAGTAGATTTAGAATGCTCAACAAATCACATGCTGTTGTTCCAAAGAACATGAAAAACGTGTATTTACTTATATACAGGAGGAACAATGCTCTTTAAATCACAAAAGAATGTACAATAGATAAGCAATCAGATTTGACGGGAAACAGAGCTTCTTGGGAGAGTTGAGGGAATTTCTGACTAGGTTGTGAAGGGGAGTAAATGGAACAGTCACCGCGGACAATACATAAGTGGACATAAATAGAATAAGTACAACGACATTGGACAATTTTAAGTGCAGGTAGACGGTACATCCAGCTGTGCTCGGGATGCGACCATGAGTGAAGTTCTAGAGTGGAGGCAGAGGAAGTCAAGGGCAGAGGCAGGTTAGATGTGAGGGAAAAATGTTAGCTAGCAGGCAGATTAGAGGAAGGTTAAGAGGATAACTCGGAGGCGTGGAGGTAGGCTTTTAGTTTGGTTTAGAATAAATCCATGTGGACCGTTTCTTGGATTTCCGGGGGGAAGAGAAATTCCATGCAAGTGGAGCAAGAAGAGAGAAGGCGCAGAAGAGAGAGGAAGCACCAACAGGGTGATGAGCCACAAGGGTAGTCGAGGAGGCAGAGTGGAGATTACGAGACGGCCTGGAGTGTCGGATAGAGGAAGATAGTGGTGCCTTACCGTGGATAGATTTGTGAACCAGGAGAAGAAACATAAATCTAGTCCTGTTTTGCATCATCAGCCATCCAGCCTGGCGACGGTAAGAGAAAATAGATGTGAAGTGAGGGAGTTCAAAGAGCTCTGGTAGCGAAGTTAATGGCCTTGGTCGAGAGGACAGAAAGCATAGTTGGGGAGACTGAAGAGGATGCTGGCACAGTAGTCCAGTTTAAAGAAGACAAGAGTGGTTAAGAGATGCTTGGCTGCGTTGAAAGGAAGGAGCTGCCTGATTTTTATTTAGGAGATTGAGGCTAGCTGCTGTTCCAATTTTTGGAGATGAAAGTAGAGAAGGTGTGAGAAGGGCCATAGACGACGCCAGGGTTTTGCCAGGTGGAAACTGGATAGACAGAGGAAGAGAAGAGAGAGAGTTTTTGACAGGGAAGAAGAGCACCTACGTTTTGGTAGAGTTTAACATCACAAGGCCATCTCATATTTGGCAGAAAGACAGATGGACATTCTAATAGAGAGAACAGAGGAGAGTTCAGGAAAAAAAGATGATGATTTGGGTGTCATCTGTGAAGAAGTGGTACGAGAACCCAAAGGAGGAGATTAGTGCCCCAAGAACAGAGGTGTAGTATGTAAAGAGGAGCAGACCGAAGACATGTGGAACACCAACAGAGGAGGAGTGAGTTGAGAGGTGTTGTTTCTCCGGGAGACAGGGAATTGGTGAGGTGCAAGGTACGATTCAATCCAGGGAAGGGCTTGATCGCAAATCCCAAGAAGAAAGAGTATTAAGTAGATCAGAGTGATCAACAATGCCAAAGGCAACAGACAGGTCAAGAAGATTTAGGATAGGTTGGAGTGCGATGAAGTTGGACATATTCATGAGAGAAGTTTCCATGGAGTGACAGGAGCAGAAACCTGCTTGTAGGGGGCCTCGAAGGTTGTGGGTGTCTAAGAAATTGGTAAGACGGTTGAACGCAACCCTTTTGAGCACTTTAGAGGGAAGACCCTGGCTGTTTTGAAAACAGAGGGAAAGCAAGCAGAGTCGAAGGACAGGTTGAAGAGTTCAGTGAGGTGAGAGGCCACTAAAGGGGCAATAGGCTTGACTAGCTGAGGATAAACAGGGTCTGATGGGGCACAAGAGGGTTAAGCCTTCCTCTGTAGAGAGCACTTCTTCAGTATAGTGTGACTACAGTGGGAGATGGAGGCAGAGGGTCATGGTAGAGTAGGCAGAGTGTGAAATGTAGAAGGAGAGGAGTGAGAGGAAGTTCAGGAGAGAGACTCTAATTATGGACATTTTTGCAGCAAAGTATTCAGCTAGGTCATTAGCTGTGAGAGTGGAATTGATAGTCATAGACTTGGGAAGAGTGAGGAGTGAGTTAAGGGTGCACTGTAGCCGGCGAGGATGATTGGAGTGAGAGTCAATGAGAGTTACGTAGAATTTCCTTTTCGCTCTATCAAGAGTGAACTTGAGAGTTCTGGGCAGAGAGGTGGAGTTGCAGGTCCTCATGCGAGTGACTACGCCTCCATTTGCGCAGCAGCCAATGCATGCCTGTGCATACAGAGTGTATGAATGGGGTGACCCATGGTTGAGGATACTGAGACTTGTGGGTTAAAGTAAGCAGTGGGAAGTGAGAGGAGCATGAGTTGCATACTAGGGATTGGAAGTTGGAGAAGGCAGTGTTGGTGGAAGAGACATCAGGTGTGAAAGAGGAGAGCGAGAACTGTATGTCAGAAAGGGGGAAATGCAGAAGATTTAAATTTCTTTTTAGTAATAGGTGAAGCAAGTGGCGAGGAAAGGTCAGAGGGTGGAAAGGAGATGGTGGTGGAAAACAATTGAGTGATCAGATATGGTTGGTGCGACAGTAGTATTAGTGGCTGAGAAAGAGGTGGAGATAAGAGATCCAAAAATGTACCCCCTGTGTGGGTAGGTAGGTTATGGATAGAGTGCAGAGCATGGTCACTAGGAAAAGACTGAAGTTCAGATTTCTGAGAAGTGGTTGGACCAGGAAGGTTAAAGTAACCTAAGAGAATGAAGCAATGTTAGTGGAAAAAAAATCAAGGAGTTGCCCACGATCACTTTGCAGACACGCTTCTTACACTTGTTTGTTATGTATGTTTAGAAAAAACTGATAGCTGAACCGCTTTCTCCTCACATCTTGCATACATACTTAATTCATGGGACCTTGGATGCACCATTGACTGACCTGTATCATTAAGGATGAGGTTGGATAATAGAATTCTATGGTTGGCTCAGGAGGAGATCCGAAGAAAGACTGAGGCTACATGTAGCTTGAGTGTTATCAGTTTCAGATCTAGTTGTAAAACAATAGTTCACTTGCTGTGGGGTCCATAAAACCTGGTAGATTTAAAAAAAGAATTGGACTTCATATTTTGAGAGCTGTCAAAGAGACAAATCATCAGATTTCCACTAAATAGCACCTAATACGATAGGATTGAGCCCATTATCCCTTGAGAGCTGGGAGAACAGCATTAGCACGGTGAGAAGCCAAACAGATACATGTTCCCAGAGTTGACCAATTTCATTAGCCCTGCTGTTTTGGCAACACATTAAGTCCAAATAAACGTGTGTGAAAACCAAACTCATAAGTAATCCTAATCCCTCAATGTGGACAGCTCAAAATAATCACTTTTAATCAATTCCCCCACCCTCAACGGTCCTCCTACTGAATTCTGTATACCGAACCCCCTCCTGAATGACATAATGTAGAATACCCGACTCCCTCTTATCCTTGCCAATAGGGAGGGGGTTCACCATTCATGCCCACTCCCACCAGTCTGTACGCCCAATAGAGAGCTTGTCCCACATGCCTCGTGCCCTGAAACTCAGCCCAGCCAATGCACCCTCACCTCACTACCCCCTTCACCCGGTCAGGCCCACCAACCCACTCAATGCCACACATTGCCTCACCACCTCAATTCCCCCCTCCCAATCTCCTTACCTGCTCTTCTGCAGAGCCCCCTACTCCACTTCCTGCCTCCACGCAGAGAACATGGGATAAAGAAAGCAGACTACGCTTTTATTTATCCAGCGTTCTCTGTGATGACCAGTCGCTGGCCCAGGCAGTTAGTCACCCTTATTTCATGAAGATCAGTATATCCAACTGGAAGAAAGGAGCAACGCGATGGCTTTTCCTATATATTAAGACCCGTAACTTCAGAGTGATAAGGGTCAGTGAAAGAGTACATACATTTTACAAAACCACTTAATAGTTTTTATAGCGCAACTAGAGTACAGCCAATCGATACCAAGATTTCTGCATAAAGGTGTCCTCTTACTCTAAATACCCTTAATTTAGTCTGTCCATGTTGTCATACGCACATAAGTACTTGACTTCTTTAATTTACATTTTTATATACTATTCATATGGGCCTTCTGGAGGATGAGGATGATAAGAGTTAAAATACCAGAAAGAATGAATGATGCAGGGACTGAGTCGCAAAACACTGGAGAATATTGAAGACAGTCCTAGTATCCTTGCCCCCTCCCAACCTCCTCCTCTGGCCTCTCAGTATCTCAGGGTCAGACAGTCAGTGGTCTTGACCCTCCCATGCCCTAAAGCATTGTAGGCAGGGAGTGCCAAAGTAACTTGGACCCTCACCAATGTCCCAGCAATACTAGCAATCACTAAAACATTGAACCCCCTCCCTCACAATTGAGAGAGCCTGAAGCCCTTTCTAGTACAGGCAGGGGAGCCAACTAATTCATGGGTCAAGACAAGCCATGGGGCCTGGTTTGGCTCTAAGTGCCAAATGCGAGCAGAGTTGGCAAAAGATGCAGACCTTGCATTCAGCATTCCCACCTGCAAACACAAAACCCATACCTGCCATCCTGCCTCCTCGATCCCTACAACAAAAACCCAATACCCGCCATCCTTCTCCCTGCCCCACAAAACAAACCTATACCGGATGTCCTCGCCCCTTGTCCCGTAACAAGAAACCTACATCTGGCATTCCAATTTTCCAAGATACAGCACACTGAAATGAAATGATTTGTCCAAGATCGCACACTGCTATAAGATGGGATTTGATCCCAGTCTGCATTTTAGACACTTGACTACAGATATGTTCATCTCTAGCAAATTTAAATGTATGTTAATGTACAGTTTTAGGGAGCTAAAATAATTCTCGATTTCATAACGAGGACACAAATCACAATATCAAACAACCTGACAAATATATAAAACCTCATGTTAAGCAAAAATATTGATTCTGGCTTTATTTTCACCACCCTGAACGGAGATGGAGCTCTACACGTAAATGAATGCAAACTAATGCCTGCCCAAACAATTCCTTGTGTTGTGGTTTACAACTGTACCTCCAAGACTTAGAGACACAACAAAACTGTGTGAAATGTCAGCTTGTATTCATTGTTTCACGCCGATTTGGAGATAGTTATTGTACAAATCTTCTAGCTGACTTAAAACGCTAAGCTGTACTTAGTCTATAAGCAGGCAAAATTGAGAGCAACAGGTAGCACTCGCATGTTCTGTATGGTGGGAGACAGCAGACAAATACAAAACTAGAGAGTTGTGTGGAAAGTAGAAAGGCTCATGTCTGGGCAAGCATCTCCCTTGCCCAACACCAATGTGACCTCCCAGTGCCTCATTCACAAACTGGGTCATATATGGAGACCCCATAACCACTGCCCATAGACCAGGTAGAGTAAAAGAAAGGGTCCTAGCAGGATCATTTTCATTAACTTAAAATGCACCACACCAGGCCAACCTTCTTACCCACCATCAGTGCAGTAGACCATCTGTTTTGCTTTTTCCTTCAGAGAGAAGCGTGGCTTAAAAGTGACAGAGCAATGAGCAAGTTGAGTATATTTCACTGTGTGGTGTACCCATATAAATGATGAAAATGTGTATTATCTTTCGAAAAACACTGCAGTTTTAAAAAAAGGTCCCACTTTTCTGTATTGCACATTGAACAGAATTACTTGTAGCAAATTTCAATTGTGGCAGCCAAAGGAAATAAAACATACTTAAGTATAGTGATTTCTCCAGGATTGCATAGATTGGTCAAGTTTGGAATCAAGATGTTTTGGTTGACAATTTGCAATTTTGCATGTTTCAGACCACACATGCTTGAATTGCATCATCCATTTGCTTTCAAGGAATAAACCAAGTATTCTGTGCAAGTAGACGATTGCATAAAGTTCTTTTAACTGTCACTGGCTGGCAGTGCCACTTTAATTTTCTCTTTAAATGTAATGGAGAACGAGGGGATCTATGGCTCAGCTCCAATTGGGCTCTTCTTTCACAAAGACACTTGAGCCGAGACAGATCAAGGCATTTAGGTCAAACTAAACTCGAGCCGGCTATGGCTCCCCCACCTATACTTTCTAGACATACAAAAATTCCTTAGAGAAAAGAAATAAGTGCTTCATAAGTCAGTACCCGCACAATACTTTTAGATTTTATCCTGCCACTGTTGACACCGAATCCATGGTAGCAGGAAAGTTATTTCAAGGCACCATGGAGAGGTTGCAATGCCTATATTAGGTACAATGTTACAGCCCTCGGTGTGTGGGTTTAATTGCGAGTGATACCATCTTACTGGCCCGTTGTCGCTCGGCAGAGCACTCGCTCGCTGAGGATACAAAGTTGCAAGATCACTGCAAACCAGCATTGAACACATTCAGAGGTGGTGGTAAAAAAGTACCAAGAACTTTTCCAACAGCCAGTTCACATGCAGGGGAAACTGGAGACCTGTGACTTTCCCAGAGTTCCAGGCACTTAACAGGAAGGAAGAAGTGAATCCCAAGTTGGAAGTCAGGCCTGATAAAGACTTGTTCTGGCTCCCTAAACCCAAAGTAAGCCTAAATGAACTTTTAGTCCCCAATTGCAAAACACATGTGCAGATACTCAAAAAGACAGAACCATATATGCGGCCGAGACCACAGTTTCAGTGTGGGCTGATTAACTCTGTGGTATGGAGGTGGCAGCAGATGGGATAGAGTTGGAGAAAGCAGAGGTTAGAGAGGCAGAGGAGGTTGGAAAGGTGGCAGCAGAGGAGAGAAAAAGTTGGTCACAGAAGGATTGGAAGGTGGTAGTCCGGAATTGGTAACATCATGAGTGGAAGAGGAGGTAACAGAATGAGGTGCAAGTAGTGGGAGAGAGGTGATATTGGGAGGTGATGACAGCCAGGATCAAGGAGGAGAGCAATCCCACAGTTAGAACTGGAGGGTTCTGGCAGGCCAGGCCGGCCACAGGCAGTACAGAAAAGTTGGAGGAGGTATAAGAATGGGCCAGGAAGAATACAAGAAGATCAGAGTGGTGGGAGGGGAAGGAGCAGCAGGGGCCCTAGACAGGTCAGATATAAATGGATACCTCTCGATATAAACAGATATCTGTCGATATAAATGTATACCTCTCGATATAAATGGATACCTCTCCATCTCGCTCTACTGCCTCCTCCAGCCATCTTCTCGAGGTACACAGTCACGGAAAGCTTGCAGCTAGTCAGTCATCTGAAGAAGGTCTAAGAAACTCTATAGCCCACAATGTTTTGATAACTGAAACGTGAGGGAAAACCTTTTGAACTGGAAAGAAGATTTGAGATCGACAAGAAGACGGCAAGGCCCCAGAGTGACCAGGGAGGACATTGTAGGAACCTCCGAGAGATAAGAGGTCCAATTAAGTCTGAAGACAAATATTGTTATACATTTTTGACTTTGGAAACATTCTGTTTTAACCCAAGTTGGCCAAACTTGTATATATCTCCCTAACAAAAGCTTGAACTTGAATCTGTGGTCTTGGCATGCTTCTTAGTCCCAGATAGCCCAGTGACAATCCATGGAGGATGACATCGTAGAGATTTAATAAAAGGAATGGGAAGTGGAGGAGCCGGTTGCTAGAACCGTGGTTGAACCGCAGTGCGTTTGGTGTTGCGAGCACACTGATACGTGGAAGGTGCTAGCTGTGAGAGGACAGGGAGGAGGCGAGGAGCAATAAGTCACAATGTGAACCAGTTTGATGGGCGAGGAAGCTACTTGACACCTGAAATAAGGAGTGTCGAGCGAAAGGCCAGACAGCGGTGCAGAGGTGTCATAAAGGGCGACAACTGAACCGAATTTGAGAGCCTGGAAGTAAACTAGGGAAAGCGGAAGGAGGCAATGCCTCCTACAGAGCAGAAAGAAAATTCACAACCAAGACAAGATGAGAGTCTGCAAAGCATCCCTGCAACCCCACTGAGGCAGCATTCATCACTCACCATGTATCCCGAGGTGTGTTTAGGTCAGGGGGAGGAATACTGCGAGAGAACCATCATTGATTGTTTGAAAGGCCTCAACAAGAGAAGCTACTGGGTAGATGAACCGCCAAAGGGACATTTCCACAGAGGGTTTTCCACAAACTCAGCAGAACTACCATTGGACATCCTGGATAATTGCCATTGTGCTCGTCAGGAATCTGCAATGTCTGACCTTACCCAGCTCCACTGATATTCCAAAGGGAAGGATAAGCATGATCACTGTCCCAGGACAAAGGTGGAAGATGAAAGAAACAACTGTCAGTTGGGTATCACAACAGGTAAAGCCATGAAAGGAATAGATGTATGCTTTTACATGAAGAGGGTGAAAGTGTCATATTGGACCAAAGGATATCATAGGTGGTGTAATAGCAAGTGCAAGAAGGATTCTTGGTGTCATCATAGTTGCAGTTATTTCCATAGTGTGTGCCAAGGAAAGGGCGTGCTAGCCCAAGCTATTCTGATTTGTATTAACATCAAATTTTGCAGGTAATTCTGTTTCTGAAAGGGCAGGCTAACCAGACCCCTTTTCATAACTCTGCTGTGCCAAAATTATAGTGCACACATATGTCCTTTGTGTAACCAGTCTCCTGACATCTATGGCACCAGCTCTGAAGTAGTACATCACAGGTTCAAAGGTCACGTGTGCATTTCTGGCAGCTGCTGGGACACACATTTCCTGCAGGCCAAGGTGCCTTTCTAACTATTGCGCCGCTGATCTAATTTAGAATAATCGTGTAATCTAGTTATTCTAATGGCATGGAAATCTGTAAATACAAGCCGTGCCTGGGTTGCCGTGTACCTTCTCGAATCACACACTTATTGTGCCACAGCTATTTGATATCACACTGCCAGCTCTGTGAGTAGGACCGTAACTATGACAGGACTAATGTGTATCAGTATCTGGTCTGACTTTCTCCACTACAGCCATGTGGAACAATGGCCGCAATGCTGCACCTTTGATTCTCCTGCATGAAGGGTAACACCTTCCATCAGGGAACAGGAACACTCCCCATGGACCTGATGCCACTCCACATCAGGGTGCTGACCACTGTAGTCCCTTTTGAAGCCAGCCGGCATGGGAAGGGGGCAAAATGAGAGTAGCCAGAAGGCAAGCCGCGCCGACCATCTTGGTTTCTGTTAGGGCGGTCTTCCTTTTCCTGTTCCCTCCATTTCCTGGAGGCAAGTCACTCTGAGTGTGATATGATCAGTCAAAGGGGACTTGTTACAACAACAGGACTGGAATTGGACCCCTTACAGCAGGCATGCTTTGGACCAATCCCCTGTGGGACTTTTACTTTAAAAAAACAGGGGTACCCCCTCATTCTTCGATTCATCCTTGGACTCTTACAAGGACTTCCAAAGAATCAATGCACGTGTTGAGTGTACAACCTGTTCCAAAGAGGTGAAGACAGAAAGCATCCAAGGAAGAGAGCTCTGCATAAAAAACATCCCCACGGAACAGCGGGGGTGACACTGCTGTTGGACCAAGGACTCCCTGCTGGCTGTGCACAACTGGGATCCTGTCGGGTAGAGTTGAAGGATCCCCTGTAGGTTCCAGACAATGCCCAGAAGTGGAAATGAAGAACTAAGGGCCCATCCTGTCCCTGGAGACTCTTGATTGGGCCTCCCAGCAACCCAGAAGTCAAGCAACAGCTCAGGAGGGCCAATGCCTGTATTTAAAGCTTGTGAGCTACACCATCCAGAATGTAGCCTGCCTGTCCCAAGATTCTTTGCGCCACATGCTGTTGCTGCTTCGACCGCACTGTGTGTTGGACCCAGTCAATCAGCTCACCAGCCCAAGGCCGAAGCAGCACCTGAGGAAACTCCTATAATCCAGGCGGAATGTTGTTGAACGACAAGAAACCAACGGTACTGTGAAGATCCCAAGTCCCCCTGGTCCACTTTATGGGACAATAGTGACTCATAAGTCCCCCTTCTCTACATTGTTCTTCAAAGACAATTCCTTGAACATTGAGACTGTTGCCAATCTAGTAATACCTCTTCTCATCTTCCGAGAGTAGTCCTTCAAAAGAGTCTGCATCGTCTGTGTTTCCTTTAGAGGGGTGGGGTGTTTCTAGATTTTCCCAATTTGTTGCTAGGATATTATTGTTTGATTACCAGTCTGCATTTTTTAAAAGAAACTTGGGCATCATGTTAATTTTGGACCATAGTGCTGGAGTTGTTTGCGTTGCTACTGCTATCGGCTCACACCTCTACTGACTGAAGATATAGAATGCCATCGGTCTGTGCTTCCAAAAGAGGAGAAGAGGTATACCAGGCTGTGCATATTTTACCTACATGATTGGATACCATGCTGGCTTAGTAGTAGTGTGGGCTGAGTAGGTAGTTGAGCCACTACCCATCCCTGTACTCCTGCAGAGCAATAGCCATTTTGTCACACAATGCAATGGCAGGAGGATGGTCTGAAGTGCCCATTCCCCAATGGCAAGAGGATGCTGAGAAATCCAAGCGTGAAAAATAGGTAGGATGAGTGCAGAATTATAGTGTTCTAGTCTGGAAGTGTGCAAACAATGTTTCAATAGGCAGGGATAGGTGACGGTTGCATTGCAAGTAACAAGGATACCTGTATGCAACAAAGAGTAGGACGACCCAGATCAGGTTGAAGTCAAACTCAGATAGGCAGGTCCTAGCTCTATAAATGAAAGGCAGTCGGAATGTCGTACAAAACAGTCTATAATTAGAGGGATTTCACAAGTGAGTCTCTGTAGCAGTCTGAGGTCAAGTGATCAGTGAGCAGAGTCTTGCACGTAGGACGATTAGACAGAGCAGGACCATACGAAAACCGATGAAAATACAGAAGATCGGAGCAGTATTTGGACACACGGTGAAGCAAAAAGAAGTCGGGAGAGCAGGCAGAGTCAATGAATCAGAATGACAGGCAAAAGCAAGGAGCAAATAGGAGGAAAACAGGCTCGTTGTAGAGCAAAGGCCAAGGAAGTCTTCAGTATATGCGAGGCCACGGTTTATACACAAACCACGACCATAAGCTCTCTGCATACACTTTCATCTGCACATGTGGAGAGCTGAAGGATATACTGGGAATAGTAAGTAGTATCGCTATGCCGGGTTTAAGTGAGCAGAAATCACCAGGCTCATAATGCATAGTTGGGAAAATGACACCACTCACACTTCCTATTGGGACACAGATGGAATAGTGCAAAACGTTCCTGATGTTTATATGTAAACTTGCGGGGAACAACTGAGAAGCACGGGACAAGACTGTTAGGCAGAATCATATGCAGTACCCTTTGGGAACACCACACACAATTAAGACTACAAGTGACAGTACAAATTCACCTTTGGTACAAGCCCGTACTACACAGTAAAGTGGTAGCGATGGCTGAGCAGCCAGAATTATCTCAAGAGTAAAGTGAGCAGGACCAATAGTTGCACAAAGGACTGCAATTACTATGATTCAAACAAACACTGACTCAAGGTTTCTGAGTAAAAGAATATACATTTATTTACACATCAGTTATAAAACATTTCACTATTATAAAGCAGTTGAAAAATCACAATCTTAATACACTACACTGCACCCAATAGATTCTGGACAAGTTAAGCTCAAAATGAAGAGTGAGCAAAATGGTACTTCAGTAATTTAAAAGGGAGGGAAAGACAAAGTTAGACAAAAGTTAAGCAGCACCAACAAGTAAGCGAGGGCAATCTAGAAAAAGTAACTACAGTGATGAAATCAAATCAAGAGGCCTGGGCCAAAGTCAATGGACCAGAGTCTTATGCAGAGGATCACACAGTTCAGAGTAGTTCGTAGTTAAGTCTTTGCCAAGAGTTCAGAACGAAGTTGGTTGGACGAAAAGTTACTTTAAAGATAGGAGAAGGACAAGCCCTGGGATTGGCAAAAGCTTTCAAGCACTTTTACCGCGGCCGTATGAAACGGGCGACCAGATTTTAACAGTACCATAAATGAAGAAGGCGGCTATAGCTGAAGCAGACGTTCCTGGAAGGTCCTGCAGGCTCACGGTTCCTGAAGCGACTGTTGGACTGACACGAAGTAGGAAGACTGGAGGGTCCTGCACTGCCCAGGGAAGAAACCAGCAGCAGAGAAAAGCAACGAATAAAAGGTGCGCTCCTTAAAGCTCCAGGCTATCTGGTTCACTGTAGCTGTGCACAGAAAATTCAACCAGAGGAGGGAGGCCTGGCTTGCAGTTTGGGTGAACTGGTTGGTCCCACCAGCTCAAGGGGAGAAGACTCCCTGCAGATCTTCCCTGTCGTCAAAGTTTGAAGATTCGGACCAGCAGCAGGGCTTCACCGGGAGGTTCAGTCGCGGTAGAGGTCCTTTTCTGTCAGCTTCTCTTCGGTTCTCTTGATCCAGTGGCGACTCTATCTTTCCAGTCCCAGAGACCTGCTTTTCATGCAGTTTTCCCCCATTCACACAGCCTGGCTGTCAATCACACAGCAGGGTGGCTGTCCCGCCGGGACAGTCACCACAGCCAATCATACCAGAGTGCGACATGGGTCTCCAAGGAGACCCTGTGCAGGGAGTCTCAAACCCCTCCCTCACATCCTGTCCCCCTCAGACATTCAGGTGCCCAAGGAGGGCTTCTGTGCAGAAGCCCGCCAAAGGTCAGCAAACAAAGGAATCAAACCTGGTTTGGCACACAGAGAAAAGCACGAGAAAGACTTTTACAAAAAGAAATGGCGAATAAACCCAGCCGGAACCGTATAAAAACATATATGGTCCAGCGGGTTTAAGTTCGAGGCTACCAAGATAGCCTAAAACAATACCAAGGTTATTTAAAATAACCGCGGTAGGAAAAATAGGGCAGTTACCACTGCCACCAGCCAAATCTTAATGAAAAGGGAACGAAACAATGTTCCATGAGAAACAGACACGAAGGGATAACTATTAACCCTTTCCAGAACTCTATGAAAGATAGTTTGTACAGGGTCTGTGTGTTTAAAAAGATTAATAAAGTCAATGTCAACTTTACATTTTCTGGGTGACAGTAGTTAGCCCCACAAAATGGAGTCCGAGTTTGGGAAGTCGAAAAGACAACCCTGTGTCACTGCACTGAAGGTGCTGTGTAACACACAGTAAAAAGATGATGCCTGTGGAGTAGGTGAGGCTCCATAGTCTATGAACACAAGAAAATGTTAAACACACACAGCAAAACACATGTAAGAGTGGGGAAAAAGGCCAACACTCTTACCAGGTGAAAAAAAAAATCCTAGAAATCCAGCAAAGCTGCTGAGGGACTCAGTAGGTAAGGAAAATTAGCCATTCTGGAGAATTCTCCCTAACAAAGACATTAGCAATATTCCGTAACTGGATAATGTGCCCTTAGAATTAGAAAATGGTATTACCCTAGAATTGCTACTAGCCCGAACAAGTGTCAATGAGCCAAGACTGTTAATGAAAACCTATTTGTGAATTCGCAAACCAGTAACAAGATAATGAGGCATGAATGACTATAGACTTGTGCAGAAATTATGCAGTGCCGTACTTCTATTTAAAAATACTCACATGCTGGTAATCGTATCGCATAGTTTGAGGTGGAGAATGGTGTGTGAATAGTACCAGGGTTCTATTAGAATTGTATAAATGGACTTGTGTGTGGGTGTAGTCAGGACCGTCACATAACCATATGCCTGAACACAATACGGACCTTCACTCCTCTTCCAAATGTGACATGGCAGTAAATACCGACACATGGTACATTTTCTTGCAACTTCTATACGCTTTTTTACTGTCCCAATGACTGTGGTCAACTCTTTTGCACAATGATCTAACAAATCACTACTTTCGAATCAGCAAACACGCATGGACTGTGCCGTTTCTGGGTAAGCTGTGAGTAAGGAGCTGCTACATTGCACATAAAAGCAAATTGGGTTGCTAATGCCTTATTACTATCCTGGGGTGGTGAAAGGAAGGGAAGGCCATACAGGAAGGGGGAAAGGGCAATAGAATTGTATGTTTTAATTAAATCAGAATTAAAAACATACAATTTTATTTTGTGTATTTCTCTTGTTTCAATGTTATCAATATGGCATAATTTATTAACTTTTCAAAATAAATGTGTACAATACGCGAGAAACTGTTGGGCTCATTTGTTAAAAGTATATAGGAACACGCATGCACATTAACTGAGTTACATCTACTTTAATACTGTAGGGGAGGAATGGCCACGAGGCCCTCCTCACCTACAGCTCCCTCCCCAGGTGAGGACCATGGCTCGGTGGGAGCACCCTCATGCCACCCGGGCCCAGGTGGAGGGGGGTTCACCCGCCGACGACATTGCCCACACGCACCCTGTCTTTGCATTTACCGAAACTTAAGTTAGGCCTAGACGCCATCGTGCACAGCAAACATGGTGTGAGTTCAGCACACTGTAACGAGGCCCCCACCTTTGGAGGGCCTTTCATGCATCTCTGCCGCCTCAGCAGCCCTGGCAGATCCGCTGCGAGCGCGTTCCCATGAGAAAGTCGGAGATGAGCTAAACCCGAGATGCCAACACGGCAACATTATATTAGTAACAATGTGATATTGCACCCCGTATGACCCAGACCGCAAGGCCGGGGCAACGGGGAAAAAAGCTGAAGCATCACTATCTGAAGAAGGTAGAAAATAGTTCAAGTATTGGTGTTAATGAACTACCTCTGTTTAAAATGTGAACGAACCATAAAAATGTAACGTTATATGATATCCCTCCAGGTCTGGACTAATGCTGCTATAACCACGGAGAAAGATGTTGACCAAACGTGTAACCTCTATCTGTAAAAGTGTTTTTCAATAGTATGTAGAAACTTGAACTCATATATGTTTTCTGAATCACCCTAAGCGGCGAGCATCAATCTCTGTAGGCCATAACCTAGATATCCCTCGTATAACGTCTAATGTACATACAATACGCACACAATGTAGTGAACATAATGTTAGGTAATGAAAAGGTACTGGAACCGACTGTATTAAAGAAATGTGTAACGAAAATGAAATATATATATATGTATATGTGTGTCTGAATAACGTTAAAATGAGGCAGAACAGTATAAAACTTCTGCATTCACTGATCAGCAACGCACGAGGAAAATACCTTTGTGAGTATATGCAAGGTCATTCCCTCTCCCACCCCACCAAGCCTGCCAGATAAAAAAGCTAAGACTTGTGCTGCGCTCCCTCACCTCCCCCAACCAAGCTGGCGTTACTTCAGAGAGTCAGAGGCCCCGGCGCCGCAACCAAGGCCACAGCCCGCCACCTGTGTTATTTACAGCACGGTAATAAACCCACGGATGAACCCACTGATCTACCAGCACCCTCTCATAAATCCCCACGAACCCCCCCAAGAATCCTGACCCCGTGTAAGGACGACCCCCATCATTGGGACAAGACACAGAGACCCATCTATATAATAACTTCTAACGCAGCAGACAGACATGTATCACTCGGCCCAGGTCCCAGAGCCCCGTCCCGCGACCTAAAATACCGGTCAATAAGACTCAGGTAAATCTCACCCCAACCAACAACCACCAGACCTCTCACGAGGTGCATTCCTCATGTGTTGCGTTTATTTTATAAGATAAGCTACGGAACAATTTATTAGTGAACGTAAATGTCATTTTCTGAATAACTGCAGTGTGCATGGCCTAGGGCAACTAAGACAGGAAAGGTATTCATCATTGTCACAGGCTGCCCCAGCGCACCAACACCGTACGGATGACCTCAAGCCGGCCTGCCAGGCCCAACCCAACCCACGAGGCTGACCAGTGACGTCGTCTTGCCAAGACCAACCATGCTGCAGCAACACCTATAGTTAGTCGACGATACCCAATCCCAATTAACTTGTGCCCCCTATAGTGTTTAGGTGTTGATGACGTTTTCTGTATTAGAAATACGCCTGTCTTTGCTATTGTCAGACAGAGCGCTCTCGTAGGTTGCAGAGTTCTTTGCATGCCTTATCCTTGGATAAACTCCCACTTACGCTCACCCGCACTCTGTCTTGGTCTTATTCCCACTACGGGAGAGTCCCTTATTGTCTCTCATTGCGGGGAGGATCGTGCTGAATTGGGGGCGCTTCCTTTCAGTGGTGACCCCGATAGCGTGATATCTCCAAACTATTTTTCCTAACTCCTTCTTAAACGACCCCCTTGTGGCACGAGAATCTCCGGTCGAGAAGGGATACGCACGGTGAGCCGTCTCCGGGAGGCCGCCCGCCAACGGCGACCGGCACAATAAGAAGTGCGCACTCAATGAGAAAGGGTACGGGATCCCGATTGGAAAAAAATCCCCTTTGAGTGCCGCTCGCCGGAGCCAGGGGCTGACCGTTGAGTTACCGGTGACGCCGCCTGGACGGACCCAGTTTCGGAGAGTATCGGTTCAAGACGGGCACGTGAGTACCGAGTGCGAGTGATCGTCAAGGGGAAAAGAAAGGGAATTGGGAATAACAGAACGGGGACAGGTAGAGGAGAAGAATATCGGGGGTCTACTACAGACGGGTCTTGAAATTTTCTTTATTCTTTCTTTTGCATATGGCCATTAGGAGTAAGAAATAAGTGACGTGGTAGAAGTGACGGAAACCTAGCTCCGAGAGGGGGTGGAAGGCGGCGCCGCATAGTACTATCTAAATTAGTACTGGGAATATATGAAGAAGTGAGAAATAAGTTATTGGTGTCTAGCAAAAGGAGACACCGGGAATATTTTTTAGTGATTGTGCTCTCTCTCTCTCTATTTCTTTTTTTTCCATTTCCACGGGGTAGGGGGTGAAAATGAGAAGGGTATGAAGTAGTTAGAACATCTTAAAAAGTGGGGACTCAGTAGTGGCACGTACAGACGTGAACACAGTAACCTTAGTAGGGAAACAGGGACAGCTGGCTAGGGAGGAAAGGGAGGAGAAAGACAAAGAGTGTGAGTGGAAAGCATTGTGAAGGGTGCGCGCACCGTACGAGTGTTAGAGACGAACAGGTGGCCGTGAGGTGGTGCCAAAGAGTGTGGACATAACCAGTACTAGATCGATTGCCAGTGAAATCACATAAGTGTGCCTGAGAATGAGAAAGAGATGAGATATGGTGAGTGAGAAGAGATTTGTGCACTGAATTACAGTGGGTGACAATTTTGAGAGGTCCGCTCTTGTCTGTGCCATAAAGGTATACGTACGCATATTTACACCTATTTAAAAGTTACGAAGGCGAACGCGGTAGCGCTGACGATTTAGAGGATGGGGGCTGAAACTCCCTTGTCACACATTTGTAAGAGCTTGCCGGGATATGCTGAACGCATAAATAAATATCATGATCAATGGTTAACAGAATTGAAAGGGGAGGGGTTGCCCCAGATTTGGCCAGAAGGAGGGTCTTTTGACAAAAGCGTTCTCGATATGGTATGTACCTGTATTCGCCTCAAGTATAAGGGGAAAAAATGGCAGACTAGGAAGGAGATATTAGATCTCTGGAGATTGTTTGAGGAAGTACCCCCACCCAAAGCCCCAGCACCAAATATTGATTTACCCTCCACCACAGACAATCCACTAATGATCCCGCGAGAGGAAAAGGAACAGTTAAGTACAGAACAGCCTGCGGAAGTGGTTATGTTGTACCCAATATTACCTAAACCAGCCCCTGCAACAGGATATAGCGACCCGATTTATGTGCCTCCCCCTTCAACCAGCACGCCACAAAGACCAACTGCACCCCCACCATACGAAAACACTAGAGAGCACACCCAGGGAGGCACACAGAGAGTGGACATAGAGAAGTTAACGAGTGACTTAGAGTCGAGGCTTACAGTGGCACGAGATGAGCTCTCAAGAATAAAAGACATATGTGAACGCACAGCGTGCGCCCCCACACAATCTGGACGCACGTCTAGAGCGTCGAGCGAAAGTAGACAAATTGAGGAAGGATGGAAAAAGGGGGAAATACTGTTCAGAATTGAGGAAGAACCGACCAGGATAATAGAAGTAGGGACAGCAGAAGGAAGCATTGGTGATGTCTCGAGAGAGAGAGGGATCAGAGAGGATTTGTTATGTGATGTCAGAGGAGGGGGGGATGAGAGTGATAGATTGAGCATGGCAGTAGGCGGAGAAGGCGAGGAGCTAGATGGGGCATGTTCACTGGGGACTATAGAGGATGAATGGATAGGACGACTAAGAAATAGGGTGGGGAAGATGGCGTCATTAGAGTCAGCAGTGACCAAGGAAAAGGAAGCTGCAACGGCAAAAGGGAAATTACAACTACCATTACTCCACAGGGGAGGTGGGAGGCCGAACTATATACCGTGGGCTCAGATGGACAAGGCTAACTTAATGAAATTACTACCACAGCTGTCAGGAGGGGCAAGCAAGTGGATATATGCATTTGAAAAACATACCGCGGGTATACCGCTGGCAGTAGGCGATGTGAAAAGCCTACTAGTGTCCTCAGTAGGGGATCAGGCAGACAGAGTGTGGGCTAAAGCGGGTTTTCCAGCTGTAACTTTGGAGTGTGATCGACATGATGGGGCTTCTTTTAACACCGTGCGAGCAAGGGTGTGGGACGCACTGCGGGAAACTTTCCCAGATACCCCTGATCTGCAGTCAGTAATGCAATGTACCATGAATGATGGGGAGGACGCTATGGATTACATTCTCCGGGTGCAGGAGATGTGGAGAGCGGAAACGGGTACGCCCTGGCACCAATCCACGTCTCTATTTTACTTCATCATTAAAAGAGGGCTCCCAAAGGAAGTGCAAAAGGCACTAGATAAAATAGCAGGTGTTGAGGCAAAAGGCTGGCCGGAGATCCAAAGCATAATAGTACACCATTGTAAAAGGATCAAAGAAAGAGAGAGGGAAATAGCACAGAAAAGGTTGGCGGACGAGGCGAAGTTGGTGCAATCAAAATTGGTGAAGGTCGCAGCAGCGGTAGCGGGACTCCCACTCATACGGGAGGGAGAGGAAGGAGAGGAGGGGCAAATAGCAATACAAGGAAGAATAGCAGCGAATTGGGCAGGACAAGGGCAACGACAGTGGACAGAGCAGGAGCAGAACGGAGGTCCAACGTGGCAAGAGTGGGCCCCAAGAGGAGGAAGAGGTGGGTACAGGGGGCGAAGAGGAGGACAAGGGTATGGAGGAATGGGAGGAAATGGGTGGCAGGGTCCCAGAGGTCCACAGGGGAGCTGTTGGAATTGTGGGAGATGGGGGCATTACTCAAGGGAATGTAGGAGCAGACAAAACAACGGTTTCCAAGAGATAGAACAGTACGGACACCCCCATCCAGGAAGCCCCTACGGCCTCCCCATGGGACAATACCAGCAACCAGACAATGTAGTACAAAGGAGTAACGCACAACTACACGGACATCAATACCGAACACAAACCAGCCCACAGAATAATGACAATGTGCACTACACGCCTGGTAATACTTTCGCCACAGGAGCTAATGGGGCACCAGCCCCCGCACCTTACAGTGGAGTGTCAGTAGTTTCGGGGAATATTTTCGATCAAGGGGGGGCAATGAGACACCCCGCATAGGACAGCCCACAGAGAGCACTTGCGTGTCCAGTACTGTCTACGACCCACAATGCATCAGAGGAACCATTGATAGGAGCGCAGATAGGAGACAAGCAATTCATATTCATGGTGGATTCGGGAGCGGAGAAATCATGCATTAGAGAGGGCCGGTTCCCGTTATCTAATAGAACGTTAGAGACGCAGGGGTTCTCTGGGGCTGTAATTGAAGTTCCTTACACAGAGGTATTGGATGTGACAGTGGGGGGTAAAACAGTGAAAGCACCCTTACTGTACTATGAAAACTCTCCCATCAACTTACTGGGGAGAGATCTCTTGAGCAAACTAAACATGACCATATCATTCACAGGGAGCGGCATCGTATGTTCAACGCCAGGCATATGCCCCCTCCGTATATTAGCAGTAATACACGGCCACACAACAATAAAAGAGATCAGAGGGGTACCAAGAAATGAGGAGATGTTTGTTGAAGGCATGAGAACATTGGCTCTCATAGTACCAGAACTAAAAAGGGTGGAGTGGAGAATACCAGCAGAATTCCTTTTTCGTCCCATAGCAAGCCCTGACACTGCTCTTGGGGAAGTACTATCATTGGATTTGCATGCAATACATGTATCAGCAAACAGAATATGCGTGATTGGTATTGACATGGAAGGGTGTGAGTGGCGGACAGTATTGTGTACAAATGCAAATATCCCCCTGAGAGAGCTCTCGGACGAGGAGCTATTTTCTGACACTGAGGGAGATGGTGAAGTAGTGATGGAACTGGCAATGCCCTGCGACATCGTAGTTACAGCCAGACAAACTAAAGTTGAACTAATGGCGGTAGTAGGAGCACCGCATACATTTTTTGATGAAGACATGAGTTCAGTACCCGCTAACTTATGGACTAATGGCCCCCACGATGTAGGGTTGCTACATGAAGTTCAGCCTGTGGTGATAAAAGTAAAACAAGGAGCAATACTGCCCCGGGTGAAACAATATCCACTGTCGCGAGAAGCAGAAGAAGGGATCAGAGAGACAATAGAAGCACTGCTAGCACAGGGTATAATAGTGCCCTCAAACTCCCCATGCAACACATGCATTTACCCAATCAAAAAAGCGAAGGGGGGTTCATGGAGGATGATACAAGATTTACGCCCATTGAACGATGTGGTAATGAAGGAGTTCCCTTTAGTCCCGAACCCGGCGACAATACTGTGCAACATTCCAAAAATAGCATCACACTTCACAGTAATTGACTTAAAAAATGCATTCTTTTCGATTCCCTTGGCAGAAGAGAGCAGGTACTTGACAGCATTTACATTGGGAGGAAGGAGGTTCGAACACTGCAGACTACCACAAGGATATTGCGAAAGCCCAAGCATATTTAACAGGGTACTACATGAAGATCTGGGGAATTTGTCTGTAGAAAGCACAGTGATTCAGTACGTTGATGATTTATTGGTTTGTGCACAGGCTGAGGAAGAATGCAGACAGGACTCGATAACACTATTGACATTATTGGCAAATAAGGGGTACAAGGTGGACAAGGGGAAGTTACAATACTGTCTGACGGAGGTCCTATACTTGGGTCAGTTGATATCAAAGGATGGCAAGCGAATTATACCAGACAGGGCACAGGCGATTAGAACAATTGGGGAGCCCAAAACAGTAAAAGAGATGCAGAAATTTCTGGGTATGTGTAACTATTGCCGAGCATGGATATTGGACTATGCAGCGTACACAAGGCCCTTGCTACAGGCACTGAAAGAAGCACAACAGGAACACAAACACATAGAATGGACAGAGGTGATGAACACAGCATTTAACTCACTAAAAGAGCTGATATCAAGCGCTCCAGTACTAGCAAACCCAGATTATGGGCGCGAATTCTTCTTATTTTCACACTGCAAAGGAACATTGATGACAGCAGTACTGACACAGAAAACATCTTTAGGGCACAAACCACTCGCTTACTATAGCGGCACCCTAGACGCAGTAATGCAAGGTCATTTCGCGTGCGAGCAATCCCTAGCTGCAGCCGCGTTCGCAATTGAAAAAAGTGCCACGATAGTAATGGGCTGCCCGGTGACACTGTTCGTGGAACACTCACTTTTTGCAATATTAGAGCGAACAAAGAGCACATTGACAACACAACGCGCCACAGCATATGAGATAATACTGTCCAGCGCTAACATCCATATAGTAAGATGTAAAACAGTGAACCCAGCCACATTCATCACAGAGGCATGCACCATAGAGGACATGCAAAACCACAACTGCGCCACGTACATAGGTGACGAAAGTAAGGATCAAGTGATTTTTGAAAATGCCCTGACCGAGGGTGAGGTGTATTTTGTGGACGGGTCAGCATCAATAGACATGGAGACAGGAGAAAAGCATGTGGGTATGGCAGTGGTACGATTAGAGGAAGATGAATATGAGATACTAGTACAACACCGCCTCCCATCACACTATTCAGCGCAAGCAGCAGAACTAATAGCGCTAATAGAAGCATTGCATGCCGCCAAGGGGTGCGCAGTGACCATATATACAGACTCAGCATACATGACAACAACAGTTCACGGTGGGTTGGCCCGGTGGGGGCGGAGAGGGTTCCGACGAGCAGACGGAACGCCAGTCCAGCATGCAGAATTATTGAAAGAACTGATTGAGGCCCTGCAAGACCCCACGGCAGTGGCCATCGTAAAATGTCAAGCTCATACCACCAATACAGATGTTGTATCTTTGGGGAACGCGGCAGCAGACGCCGCTGCCAAAGCAGCTTCATATCTACAAAAAGGTGAAATAGGAGAGTACATGTTGCACCACACAGCAAGCCAAGAAGTCCCCACAGGATACAACATGATGTCCACACAGGAGATAATAGAGCTGCAAGAGGGAGCTAGAGCAGAGGAAAAATTGCTGTGGACTAAGAGAGGATGCAGCAAATCACCGACTGATTTATTGTGGCGACAAGAGAGTTCAGGAAAAGTGGTAATGCCAATCACGCTGTTAGAAATAGCATTTCAACAACTACACTTTCCTGCACACAACACAAAGAAACACATAATGGCAGAGATACAAGAAGATTGGTTTACACCTTGCCTCCAGGAACATGTCACAAGGTTAGCTCTAGAATGCACGACATGTCAAATTTACAACTCAGGTATGACATTGCGTACACTAAGGGGTACGATACCAAAACCAAGTGGCCCATTCAGAGAGCTCCACATTGATTATGTAGACATGGGAGAAAGGTGTAACGGGGCTCGATACATGATTGTGGTTGTATGTCCATTTTCGAGGTGGGTGGAGGCAGGCCCTTGTGCCCGCCCTGACGCGAAGGGCGCCGCGAAGTTCCTAGTGCGGGAAGTGTTTCCGCGCTGGGGAATTTGCGACGTTATTCGCTCAGATAACGGGACGCATTTTGTTAATGAACTCTTTAAAGAAGTGACTACATTATTGGGAATAAAGCACAAATTATGTTCGATTTATCATCCTCAAAGTAATGGCGTCGTAGAAAAGATAAACGGCCTGTTAAAAAGCAGATTATCAAAACTTTGTTTTTCCCTTAAAAAGACTTGGATGTACTGCCTGCCTTTGGCCTTGTTTGAGCTACGAAACCAGCCAAGTAAGGATCACCATTTGTCCCCGCACGAGATCGTCACGGGAAGAAGAATGCACACAGCGCATTCGCCTCTCCGTGAGCGTTCTGATGCACACAGAAGCGCAGCCATATTGGGGGAGGAGTTCACAGAATACCTGCGAAAATTGACAAGGGCAGCGCGCGTAATTTCAAAGCAACTAGCCCCCCCCTCGACAAGAGAGGAGGGGAACGCGACTGAACCAAACGGTTTGCCTGAAAAACCACTACAGCTAATGCCTGGGGACCTTATATATGTTAGAAGTTTTGTGCGGAGGTGGAACGCACCACGCTTCCATGGCCCCTATGAGGTAGTGTTTTGCACGCCTACAGCAGTAAAGGTTAAGGGCCTGCGATATTGGGTGCATTTGACAGATGTACGTAAAGCTTACAGCGCTGCGGAGAGTGAGGTGCAGGATGAGGCACAGGCAACAGCGGACGATGAAGTTGTGCGGAATGAATGATTTGAATTTCGTGTGCTTCATGAGATGAACAGTGAACACAATTAGCGCGCAACAAATGTCCTGGACTAAAACATGTACACATGTATATGTAAATTTTCGTTTTACAATTTTTGAAAGTTTTGCGTGGGGTTCTTTTTTTTTCCCCTTCCTGTACTATTTAAGATGTTTTTTATTATTGTTGTTTTTAGAAATGTCATGTTTTTTTTTTATTATTTATATATATATATAGTAAGTTACAAATAATATTGACTGAAAGCTACCTTGTCTGTCAACAAACCCCCTTCCTCACCCAACCCTATATTTTATCACCGAAACGTTACAATGTGGAAATGCTTACATGTTTGTATTTAATGAACTTTTGTGTCTCAAACAGGATTTATCATGGCATCGAATGGGCAGCCTGCAACTAATAGATATGTTAGATTTAGAGAAATGTTAGTGGCTAGATTAACATATTCATTTGAATGTGGTTTATCAATGTGTGCTATCGTGTTCTTCATCTCAATGTTTTGTCTGGTGTTACACTGGATTATAGCGTTCATCTCTACCGAGATGAACGAGGGGGGAGGGGGGAACAACACCACCCTTGCTCCTGGAACGAAAACAATTCCGACTGTAGGTATCAAAGAAGGTGATTTCTTGATCTGGGATGGAGCACACTTTGTGTGGGGATACTATACTACACCACCCACTGCTGTCCTCTCACAATGGAGAACCAAAAATGTAGATAATGACACAATGTCCCAACCTGGAACATACAACAACCACACGATCCCTCCCGCCCCAATTTCAAACAACGATCTCTTGTTTATTAATGAGGATGGAAAAGTGATTATGATGGCAGAACACACGCCCCTATATGAAGAATTAGAAAAGGGGGGTGGGAGGGAGGAAGGGGGGCCTGGTTCTTCACCTCCTATAACGAGAAGGTACAGAAGAAGGGAGAAAAGTAGGCGGAGAAGAGAGACTGGTGGAAAAGGGTATGATGAGTATTATGGGCTAGGGTTAGACAAAATGGAAGACCCACGACACCCTCACCAAGCAAATAAATGGTATGCAGATATGAGCACAACAGCTAAACAAACAACCAATGAGAGCTGTTATGTCTGCTCACTTATCCCCCATGCATCAGGCACACCTAAAGTATTGTTGCCACGAGAATTGCCCATTGTGGATGCCCAATGTCTCCTTCATCTCACGCTGTGTAGAATAAAGAACACTTTCCAAGCACACGATGTCTCTTTCAGAATGGTACAGAACAACAAAACGTGCTATTCGCAAGCGTCTGGAGTGATCTGCCTTAAAGAACCTTTCTTTGCAATACAAGGGACACTGTTTTCCGAAAACAAATGGAAAGACGAAGAAGTGCTGTGCAAGGCAGAAGCGCTGAAAGGTGTCCAACCGGACAAGTTGCGGTGGATGGAAAGAACGTGCTTGCCAATATGGAAAGAGCACATCCCTAAACTAACATGGGTAACAGCGATGGAGAAACCCTTCAAGCTACAAAGTGAAATACAAAACGAACTATGTTTCAAGGGAGAAGGAAAAATGGCAATGGGAACGAACACGAACTGTAACAAAACTCTCACCATCCCGGATATGAAAAAAGGGACAGCAGCATTAATGGACACCTACTGGGTATGCGGAAACCAGGCGTACCTGCACCTTCCCCAATCATGGAGTGGTAGCTGCTCAATGGCCACCTTGCACTCGACACTAATGGTGATTCCAGAAAGCCATATTGACAGAAGTAACATGATGAAAGGAGGCTTGAACCAGAATGCAGCTTCTCCAACTACACAAGCGCACCTTTATGTCCTGTCCTCCGGGGGGAAGGAAGAAAAGCTCTCAAGAAACAAGCGAGCCTCGAACTACATATCACAAGCATCATCTGATTTATTGGCACAGATCCCAGACAAGTATCGCCTGTTCAGCTCCGTGGAAACATTCTTTGCTTCACTAGTGTCCAGTGTCCAAGCAAGAGCAAATGCAAAATGGCTCCAGATCACACGGTGGGAACTGATCCAGTTGGCCAATGACACTGAAGAAGGGTTCAACATAATAAAGGTGGAACTACGAGCTCTGCGACTAATGACCATGCAGAACAGGTATGTTCTAGACCTGTTGACAGCTATCGATGGAGGTGTTTGCCGAAAAATAGGAAGTGCGTGCTGCACGTTCGTACCTTCTGAAGACGCAGAAAATGGGTCCCTGTCCCACGTTATTGAAGCAGTACATAACCTGGGCGAGAAGATGAAAATGGAAGGTGGAGCTGAGGATAGCTCGTGGTTCGACAATATCTTCTCCTGGGTTCCCTCATGGCTTGGAGTGACAATGAAGTTCCTGATACCAATAGTGGTGATCATCCTTGTGATGTTCTGCCTGTGCCAGGTGGGCCTCCGATGTTGTGCTAATGCAGTCCCTAACGGTGCAATGATGATGGTTACAATGGGCAACTCCGGTGGTACAATTAAAGCAACACAAGAAGTACACGTGCAGACAGGAACAGACAACACCCCCAGGTACCAGTTAGTGCCTATGTGCCGTGACAAGTACATAGTAGATAAGCTATGGCACACCACGATTAAAGAACCACGAGACGTAGAACTGGAATGGTATGAGGAGGTCTGGGTAGATCTGGAAGAGACCGGCGACTGTATATATTTGACATGTACACCAGACGAGTATGCTAGGAGAGGTGAGAGCTTAAGGGGGGTGTGCAGAGCATGGATGCCTATAAAAGGAACCCCTGCATGGGATGGTGCAGTGTTAGAAGAACAAGAATGTAGAAGATTAGAAGAGCTAAAGAAATTCGTTACTTTAAGTAACGAAAGGGGGGAAATGTAGGGGAGGAATGGCCACGAGGCCCTCCTCACCTACAGCTCCCTCCCCAGGTGAGGACCATGGCTCGGTGGGAGCACCCTCATGCCACCCGGGCCCAGGTGGAGGGGGGTTCACCCGCCGACGACATTGCCCACACGCACCCTGTCTTTGCATTTACCGAAACTTAAGTTAGGCCTAGACGCCATCGTGCACAGCAAACATGGTGTGAGTTCAGCACACTGTAACGAGGCCCCCACCTTTGGAGGGCCTTTCATGCATCTCTGCCGCCTCAGCAGCCCTGGCAGATCCGCTGCGAGCGCGTTCCCATGAGAAAGTCGGAGATGAGCTAAACCCGAGATGCCAACACGGCAACATTATATTAGTAACAATGTGATATTGCACCCCGTATGACCCAGACCGCAAGGCCGGGGCAACGGGGAAAAAAGCTGAAGCATCACTATCTGAAGAAGGTAGAAAATAGTTCAAGTATTGGTGTTAATGAACTACCTCTGTTTAAAATGTGAACGAACCATAAAAATGTAACGTTATATGATATCCCTCCAGGTCTGGACTAATGCTGCTATAACCACGGAGAAAGATGTTGACCAAACGTGTAACCTCTATCTGTAAAAGTGTTTTTCAATAGTATGTAGAAACTTGAACTCATATATGTTTTCTGAATCACCCTAAGCGGCGAGCATCAATCTCTGTAGGCCATAACCTAGATATCCCTCGTATAACGTCTAATGTACATACAATACGCACACAATGTAGTGAACATAATGTTAGGTAATGAAAAGGTACTGGAACCGACTGTATTAAAGAAATGTGTAACGAAAATGAAATATATATATATGTATATGTGTGTCTGAATAACGTTAAAATGAGGCAGAACAGTATAAAACTTCTGCATTCACTGATCAGCAACGCACGAGGAAAATACCTTTGTGAGTATATGCAAGGTCATTCCCTCTCCCACCCCACCAAGCCTGCCAGATAAAAAAGCTAAGACTTGTGCTGCGCTCCCTCACCTCCCCCAACCAAGCTGGCGTTACTTCAGAGAGTCAGAGGCCCCGGCGCCGCAACCAAGGCCACAGCCCGCCACCTGTGTTATTTACAGCACGGTAATAAACCCACGGATGAACCCACTGATCTACCAGCACCCTCTCATAAATCCCCACGAACCCCCCCAAGAATCCTGACCCCGTGTAAGGACGACCCCCATCATTGGGACAAGACACAGAGACCCATCTATATAATAACTTCTAACGCAGCAGACAGACATGTATCACTCGGCCCAGGTCCCAGAGCCCCGTCCCGCGACCTAAAATACCGGTCAATAAGACTCAGGTAAATCTCACCCCAACCAACAACCACCAGACCTCTCACGAGGTGCATTCCTCATGTGTTGCGTTTATTTTATAAGATAAGCTACGGAACAATTTATTAGTGAACGTAAATGTCATTTTCTGAATAACTGCAGTGTGCATGGCCTAGGGCAACTAAGACAGGAAAGGTATTCATCATTGTCACAGGCTGCCCCAGCGCACCAACACCGTACGGATGACCTCAAGCCGGCCTGCCAGGCCCAACCCAACCCACGAGGCTGACCAGTGACGTCGTCTTGCCAAGACCAACCATGCTGCAGCAACACCTATAGTTAGTCGACGATACCCAATCCCAATTAACTTGTGCCCCCTATAGTGTTTAGGTGTTGATGACGTTTTCTGTATTAGAAATACGCCTGTCTTTGCTATTGTCAGACAGAGCGCTCTCGTAGGTTGCAGAGTTCTTTGCATGCCTTATCCTTGGATAAACTCCCACTTACGCTCACCCGCACTCTGTCTTGGTCTTATTCCCACTACGGGAGAGTCCCTTATTGTCTCTCATTGCGGGGAGGATCGTGCTGAATTGGGGGCGCTTCCTTTCAATACTAACCATGCTTAAAATACAACAATAACTGCTAATTTTCTAAGTTATCAAATAACCAACTGAATTAAACAATGTGCATTTTGTATTCTGAAACACACACACAAAACAGCAACCACATATTGCTCAAGTGTTCAGGACTATGTTCTCCATATTGTAAGAATTTCTTAGAATTCTCTATACTGCATGAACCTAGATAGTTCGATGCGCAGCACCATTTCTAAGTGGGTGAGGTTCTGCGCTATACAACCACCTCTTTGCTAATAACTATGCTGATTCCATGTGAATTGTAACTTATTTCTGTACAAAGCATAACCTTCATACAAATGTATTACTGTCTACACTGTCTGAAATCTCACAACGCTTCTCGCAGACGGGACAAAAACAGTACCCCGGTCAAACAGGCTGGGGTACTAATGGCAATAAGCCCCTCGACGGCGGGCCATAAACGCCAACGGTAATGCCCCATGGGACCTTCGTTAAGGCCCTCGCTACGCTCTGGCCTGTAACTAAGGGCCCCAGGGGCATTACCTTGGCCGTTAATGGCCCGCTGTCGAGGGGCTTATTGCCTCATAAGTATGTGCATATACAAGTGAATGTCTATGCAGTAATATCCTGGCAACACAATTTTCGCACATTTAAAAAAAAATGTATTGAGCATTTGTTAGGCGCTTATGCGACAGAATTGTGTTTCAAAGCGCCACAAGGCTAA
Organism: Ambystoma mexicanum; assembly: GCF_040938575.1. Classification (NCBI taxonomy): domain Eukaryota; kingdom Metazoa; phylum Chordata; class Amphibia; order Caudata; family Ambystomatidae; genus Ambystoma; species Ambystoma mexicanum. The sequence goes on from NC_090925.1 coordinate 988,211,704, forward strand.
ATGGGAAGGGAACATGGGGGGAAAAACAAAAAACAAAGGCAAAATACAGTCGTGGTCCTACGAGGCCTTGTGGCATTTGGACGTAAAAGTGCAGTGAGGAGACGTGCAGGAGACAAAGGGCGAGGGGGAGTAAATTAGTGGACAAGTGCTAGTGGGCCGCCCGGGAGGGAAGTGCTAATGGGAGACAAGGAGGAGAACTTCAGGCTAAGCGCTAGTGCAGGCGACTCCCAAGGGTGGGATGCAGAGACACGAAGCAGGGGCCTGCAAGGGCAGTGCAGTGGGGCTGGGGGCAGGTGCTGGTATCGACTGGGTAGAACCGCCTGGAATCCTGTAAGATGCATGAGGGTCAGGTCACTGGTCCCAGCGGCAGTGGGGTGATTAGCAGGGGAGGGAAAGAGGTAATGAATAGCAGAGTTTTGAGCAGTTTCCGGAACTTAAGGATGTCCGGCTCAGGGAGGCTGTTTCAAAGGGAGGCCCCAGCCGAGGAGAGAAACCTGCTGCCCATTCCCTGCTTGGAAAAGCATATGACAATCAAACAGTTGGCTTAGAGGAGCGTAGGGCTCTACTAGGGGAGTATTTAGGGAGGGAAAGTTGGAGATAGCATTATCCCAGGCCCCAGAAGGCCTTTGGATGATGCAAAGGGTCTTGAATTCGATCCTTGCAGCCACCAGGAGCCAGTGGAGATATGTTAGGGCTGGAGAGATACGGTCCCTGGGCTTCAGGCCAAAGAAAAGTCTTGCAGCCCTATTCTGGATTAGGAGAATGGGGCGTAGGGAGGTTGAGAAAGAGGCTGTTGCAGTAGTCCAGTCTGGAAAGGACCAGCGCTCTGGAGATATTGAGCTTCTGGGGGAAAATGGGGAAAGGAAGAATGCCTCTGAGGATGAGGAGTTGGAAGTTGGACATCTTAGTAAGGTCCATGATGTGAGGGAGGAAGGAGAGCACGGAATCAAAGATGACCCCAAGGTTTTTGGCCTCACAGGATGGTGGGTGTAGAGGGCCCAAAGAGGGTGGCAGAGGGTAGGAGGAAAAGAGGGCACAGGTGTCCCAATGAGAAGGATTTCCTTCTTACTGGCATTAAGGCAGAGATTGTTAGCTGCACACAATGGCATACAGACAGTCAGGGATCAGAGAGGAGGAGGAGGAGGTAGTAGAGGAAAGCTGTGCGTCATCAGCATAACATTGTAAATGAGGAGAGGGAGGAAATCAGGTGAGAAAGAGGGGCAACATAGCTATTAGATGGCCACAGAGATAGGATAGAGCTATGGGAGACCGCACACAGGTAGAGAGTGGGATGGTTGAGGAGAAGGACTCAACTGCAACCAGGAACGGCGGTTAGTGAGGAAAGAAGTCAGCCAATCCTGTGCCCGGTCAGTGATGCAGAGGGTGTCACAGTCGTTTTATGAGGATGGAATGGTTAAATGTGTCAAAGGCAGAGGAGAGATCAAGGAGAAGGACAGCAGGAGAGTTGGAGTTGAGATTTGCGAGCAGGGTTTCATGGTTGTTCAGGAGAGCAGTTTCCGTGCATCTGGCTACCCGGAATCCCGATTGATGGTCATGAAGGCAACCAACAAGGTCAGTGTGGAGGGTCAGTTGGGGTGGACAGGCTTCTCCAAGAGTTTACCCAGGAGGCCAGTAGTGGAAATAGAGCAATAATTTGCCGGGCAGAAGGGGTCAGCAGACAGCTTTTTTAAGAAAGGGTGCACAAGGGAGTGCTTGAGGGATAGAGGTAACGGGCCAGTGGCGAAGGAGTGGTTACAAAAGTCCACAAATGCCAGTGCAAGAGAGGAGATGATGTTCTGGAGGAGAACCTTTTTGGAGGAGTCCTTCATAGAGCTGACCTGTTTAGAAACCTTGTCCATGCTATGGGCAGGCGGGAGGAGAGTGAGGGGCGGGAGGAGAGTGAGGGGTGGAAGGAGAGACCCAGGGGTGCAGGCGCGGGATTGGAGGTGGGAGTTTGTCCTGAGTTTTTGATGTGAAATGGGAGGCCAAAGCGGTGCAGAGAGCCTGGAAAGGATTCTGCAGCTGGATTGGCGAGTTTGTTACAGATTTTGATAAGTTCAGCTGTGTTGTTAGTGGCTCCAGAGATGAGATGCAGTCTTGGATGTGGGCCCACTTCTTGGAGCATATAGAGAGGCGATATTGTCTTTGGAGCAGGCGATAGGCCAGTTTGCCAGAGGGTAAGCCTAAGGTCTCGCAAAAAACAATCAGGGATTCTGATTGAGCATACAAGATTTCAGCCTTAAGTGTTAGTTAAAGACATACGTTTCACACACATAAACACTTCTCTGGCAAACAATGGTGTTGCTTTTGTTTCAGTCTTAAAATCAATGTGTTATCTACCAGTCCCTATCAAAGGACACCCTTTCCTTACATGTGGGGGGTCCATCCCTAGGTTGCGAGTGGTGATCCGCCCATCTAAAAGGGATAGGTAAGGAGAGCTGTCCCTAGCTCTACAGTGTTTCTGGATTTTAAATTAAAAAAGCAAGTTACTGTCTGATTCAGTAATGCAACATTTCTGGGAAGACCTATTTCTCAGGGCCCTTGGGCCCTCATACTTTTATTTGACCTTCCAAGAAGTGTGTTGTCAATTTCCTGAGTATCGACTGCTTGGTTACGCGAGATAGAAAGCCTTTTGACAAGGCAAGCACATTTTTTTAACTTAAAAAGTTACTATAAGAACAATATTTCGCCAAGGAGTCGGGTATTTCATCTACATAAGATTCGTATATGCCAGTGATGGGTCTTGAGTTGTATAGACAACTTTATCAACTGGTGGAGGGTGAAGAAGGTCCGTTCTTCACTCCAATGATGGTATTCTTCCGTATCCCATGCGTCTTCCTGGATATAGTCTGTCTGAATGGTCGACCGGTTTCGATGAATTTCGCAAGTATATCATCTTCTTCAGGACCAATGCATTTCGCTCTGTCTGGTATAGATCAGCATTCACAGCGAATATCTCACCACATCTACCTAAGGAGACATATTAAAATCTAGTTATATTGTGGGTTCGGTAGACAACCAATTTCTTTTCACATGTTCCAAATCCCTTTTTGGTACAGGATTACTTCAAAATGTCTGGTAAGGACCTAGTTCATAACTAATGCCAGCTCTGTCTAAACTTTCCGTAGGTTCCCCACGTAGTCCTGATATCCATCAATTTGAGTCAAACGTGGGATAGGAGTTACCTTCAACCTGCAAGGATTCCTTGTGTGTGGGTGATGCTTTTTGCAGGTTCCCGGTGCTCGGATAAATTGTTCAAGTTCACAGGAGCTTCCTGTAGTGGTCCCGGGTCCCCTAGAGTGGAAAAAGGGGGGGGGATTGGTGTTAGGTTCCTTGACTTCCTGGAGCCATGTTTATATTTATATGTTTATAGTTCGCCCTATAATGGAGATCGGTGTGTTCATAAACGTATGCTGAGGCATCCACGACAATGCACCTGGATTGAAGCAAGGGTGTTCAGGCCACCCTTTTTGTGTGTGTGTGCACACTCTGCTGTATTTGTCTAAGTAGGGGTTTTCATATACTCTTGGCCGTGATGTTGCTCCAGGTCCCCTTATATATTCAGTGCCAAATTGTACTTGTTCCTTGTCCTGTATCTAAATACCCAGTGACAGGGCTATAGTTTTTTGCTTAGAACTAGGCTGTGCAATGTTTGCTCTCGCTTCTACCCCATGGTGCATAGGGTGTATGGCCCAGCCTTCTTGGGGTTGGCATGCCAGGTTTGTATTATCAATTTCGATAACTACCACCGGCTGTGCGTATTTTTCGCTAAGCAGTGTCCATAAGACCAGTGTTTTTGATGTAGCGCTACTGGTTCAGGGATACTGGTTTTGAGTGCACCAAACTTCCTTTAGACACACGCGCGTCCTTCCATGGTGCGATCGTGCGCACATGTGCACCAAGCATGCAGTGATGTTTCCCAGCGCTCAGGCTGCTACTTATTTGTTGTTGGTTAAGTGGATCCTACACTCCAAAGCCTGTTTCCGAATTCGGGCTGTGTGCACATCCGGCATTTTTTGCATTTGTTCGTCTCCCATGTTCACATTCCTATCATTGTGTGATCAGGCACGCGTATGCACCCAACATGCTGAGGTGTTTTCCTGCATGTCGGCTGCTGCATATTTTTACTTAGTTTGGTAGGACTTCCTACGCCTACTGCGGCTTCCACATGCTCCGATCCCAGCACTTATGTCTGCATTCAAGCTATGTGTGCGCTTGACATTTTTTGCATTTTTAAACAAACCCGGGCGTCGGTTTGCCATAACCACCTTTGGATTCTTATCAATGCATTTGAGAGGAGCACGCGAGGCATCCAGTTTGTAGCTTTGGCTTGCTGCATATTTCATACTCGTTACGGATAGTCTCATTCTGCTTACCATGAGTTAGTGGGATCCCTTCCTGCAACCTCGCACGGACGCCACAGTAGTCCCATCCCCTGCCAACAAACAGTTGCTAAGCAGCCTGTTTGTGGCTCCTGTAGGGAATCATTGCTGTCTACTAGTGGCCACAGTGTCGGCCATCTTGAACTGGAGTCCATAGTTTAGGAAATGGGTAAACCCTAATGGATGTTGGTTATTAGAGGGGCCACTGTCCATACCAAATTAGTGTGTAAGCAGTTTAAAGTAGCAATTGGCATTGTTTCTTTTAGTCGTTCCAGGAGCACAGTTTTTGGTTTTGTTATTAGTTGTAAGGTAATGTCCATACATCAAATACCAGTCTATTGCCTCGGACAGGGGTGTAGGTGTGGTAGGAGTTGGAGAACGCGTGTTGGCGCCTCTGGTGTGTGATGTCAATCTAAATGATATTTTCATGTGGCACCTTAACTCGGGCAAAGGTCTCTGGGTAGGTGCCGGACGTGGGTGTTGGGTTGACCTGTTTTTTCTCTGCATATAACCAACCCGATCCCCCTCCAGGGTGTACTATTTCATCAGAGCCAAGTCATGCCATTGGATCTCCTCATTGAGGACATTTTTTACTGTGTTCAAATGGAATATCCATAGTTGTTCACGCTTCAGGAGCATTTCACCGAAGTTTCCTCCTCTTCTCAGTGGTTTCACTTTTTCTAGGATGGTCCATCTGAAGTCATCCTGTGTATGTTTCTTGAAATGTTTCACCAGGGGGGCCGCCAGTTTGTTGGTTCGGAGGCATGATTTATGTACGTTCAGTCTTTTCCTTGCTTCACTCATGGTCATACCCACATACCGCAGCTCGCAGGGGCATGTGATGAGGTAAATAACCCCTTTGCTCTTGCAGTTGGTTAGATGTCTTTGTTCCCAGGGTGTTTTCCAACCTATTTCGATATGCCTACTCCTGGAAGTTTGGGTGCACAGTGCATCCTCCGCATGGTCTGTGGCCTGTGGGTTTTTCTGTCCCCCATAGTGTCTGTTCACCAGGTGGCAGGGCATTTTCTTTGAGGTTATGTACTAGACAATCCCTTATATTACGTTGCCTTTTGATTGCAAAGGAGGGCATGGATAGTGAGCTAGTGCCTGTATTAAGAATCGGCCAAAGCCTCTTAATTTCTCTCTTTAATGAGTTGAACAGTGGAGAGTAACTCATTACTGCTGTGATTCCTTCTCTTTCTGATGGTTTTGGGTTTTGTTGTAATGTAGTTTCCCTCGGTATATTCCTGGCTCGTTTGTAGGTGTCATTAATGATTTTTTTTGGGGTAACCCCTGTCCTTGAGTTGGTTTTTCAAGACACCTGCTTGTGTGTTCTAATCGTTGGTCAGGGTACAGGTTCTCCGGTATCTGAGGATCTGACCGAAGGGTAGGTTTATCCCTCAGGGCCTTCGGGTGATAACTCCTGTATTGTAATAGCGAGTTTCTGTCCGTGTTTCTCTTATAGATCTTAGAGATCAGTCTCTGATCTTGTACACAGATATGGAGGTCCAGAAAATGTGTCTCCGTTCTGCTGGACTCCCGACTGAATTTTGTATGTTAGATGGTTGTTACAAGTATTTAGCCATTGGTGAAAGGCAAATAGTTCTTCCCTTGTGCCTTGAAAGATGAGGAACATGTCAGGACTTCATCATTGTTTCCTAATGTTCTTAGGGCTATTAGTTCTTCCTTGCTACAGTTGTTATGTACGAACTCGGGGTTCGATTCTAGGGTTTCCAGACTCTTCAGCAGGGCATGTTCGAATGTTATAAATTCAGCTGTGTTGCTTTCAGATGGTGGAAGGAATTGTGAGAGCGGGTGTAAATCAGTAAATTGGGAGCTGTCTTTTTCCACTTTGTCTAGAAAAAATTGTTTCAATCATATCTTTCTCAACAATTGGGTGATCTCGATTCGTGTTTGAAAAGGATCGTATCGTGCTGTTGGTACGAACAAAAGGCCCTTACCCAGTATCCCTTTTCCGCTGGTGTCAGAGCGTGTGTGCATAGGTTCATAACCAGGGAAATGTTGGTTGCTGGAATCCTTGTCACTGGCTGCGGGTGATTCTTGGGGAAAACGTTTGCCATCTGGGTCTGCCTCGTCGCCCTGAAAAAGTATTGTTGGTGGCTCCTTGGCCCTGATTGTTTTGTGGTGGTCCGGTTGTGTTGAAACATACCCCATATCTCTATGGGGCTCTGGCGTCATTGTCTGTCGTTCGATGACCCTGATCTGTTATTCCGGTACTGCCTGCCTCCCGACTGTTGATTCAGCAGGTAGGCGTACTTTCTCGCCTGTTTGGCCTTGTCCGAGTAGTATTCTTCGGTGGTGTGCGGGTAAATCTTCTCATGAGAAAAATTCACCAAATCCTTTTTCAGTTTACTGATCTTCGTAAGATTTGCTTCATGGAATTCTTTCATGGAGGTTTTGAGAGTTGCCAATTTAGCATTGTAGATTTCCAGAGCAATGTTCGCTTTACTAATGTCCAGTTTGTCTTGTATTTCCTTCATCAATTTCTTGGACACAGTTTTGGCTGTATTGATGATCAAAATGAGCCAGTTCCTTGAGCACTTGTTAGCAATGAAGGACCAGTCCTTCCTAAATTGCAGACTATCAAGGAAAATTCTTGGTTCGATGTGTATTATTAGCCCATTGGAGGCTGCATGTGCCCTTAGGTACTCTACCATAAGGGCTCCATGCAGTTCAGTGCGGATAGGTTTCTTCTGTAGGGCTTCTATTTCATTCCATTCATCGTTACTGGCGATTGCCTGTACCGTGGCATTAGTGCCAACGAGTGAAGGGTTCGCCAGGTGGATGCCTCAGCATACGTTTATGAACAAACCGATCTCCATTATAGGGAGAACTATATACATGGCTCCAGGAAGACAAGGAACCTAACACCAATCCCCCCTCCCCCCTTTTCCACTCTAGTGGACCCGAGACCACTACAGGAAGCTCCCATGAACTTGAACAATTGATCAGAGGACTAGGAACCTGCAAAAAGCACCATCTACACACAAGGAATCTGTGCGGGTTGAAGGTAACTCCTATCCCAGGTTTGACTCAAATTGATAGATATCAGGACTACATGGGGAACCTATGGAAAGTTTAGACAAAGCTGGCATTAGTTATGAACGAGGTCCTCACCAGACATTTTGAAGTAATCATGTACCAAAAAGGGATTTAGGACATGCGAAAAGAAATTGGTTGTCTACCGAACCCACAATACAACTAGATTTTAATATGTCTCCCTAGGTAGATGTGGTGAGATATCCACCATAACCGCTGGGAATGCTGATCAATACCAGACAGAGCGAAATGCATTGGTCCTGAAGAAGATGATATACTTGCGAAATTCATCGAAACCGGTCGACCATTCAGAAAGACGATATCCCGGAAGATGCATGGGATACGGAAGAATAACATCATTGGAGTGAAGAACGGACCTTGGTCACCCTCCACCAGTTGACAAAGTTGTCTATACAACTCAAGACTCTTAACTGGCATATACGAATCTTATGTAGATGAAATATCCCACCCCTTGGTGAAATATTGTTCTTATAATAACTTTTTAAGTTCCAAAAATGCGCTCGCCTTGTCAAAAGGCTTTTTATCTAACGTAACCAAGCAGCCGATACTCAGGAAATTGACAACACACTTCTTGGAAGGTCAAATAAAAGTATAAGAGGGCCAAAGGGCCCTGAGAAATAGGTCCTCCCAGAAATGTTGCCTTACTGAATCAGACAGTAACTTGCTTTTTTATTTTAAAATCCAGAAACATTGTTGAGCAAGGGACTGCTCTCCTTACCTATCCCTTTTAGATAGGCAGATCACCACTCACAACCTAGGGATGGACACCCCACATGTAGGGACTGGTAGATAACACATTGATTGTAAAACTAAGCCCAAGGTCCGTCACTTCCATTCAGTAACTCTGCACTTGCGTTTTAGTGATGCTAGATCAGAGTCGTACCAGCTGTTGTTCTTGGAGGCAGGTATTAGGTGGATCCTCATGACAGCGGCAAGGATGTTGAGGGTGTTAGAGATGGAGAGGTGCAGGTTAGCAAAGAAAGAGTTACAGGGAGAGTCAGAAGAGGGTGAGAGCGGGGATGAAGGTGGAGGCGAAGGCAGTTACTAACACTTGCTTCATTGGTCCGATGACGGCGAAAGAGGCTGGTAGTGCTGGGGGTGGCTCGGATAGAGGGCCATAGGGCCCCAGGCGGGAGGAGGGAGTGGTCAGACTAGGAGAGGGGGTGGTGATCGGATTAGAGATAGGGATGTTGCCAGAAATAAGGGCATCCAGGGTGTGACCAGCAGAGTGGGTTGGGCCGGAAGGGAGAACAGAGAGAGGGAGTCACAGAAGACATGGAACTGAGAGGTGGATGATTCAAGGGATTTGTGGTGCATGTTGAAGTCACAAAGGAGGAGGAGTTTGGAAGAAGAGGTTGAGAGGCAGGAGGCAAGGTCGGCACATTCAGACAGCAAGAGAGAAATGGGGACAAGGGACCTGTAGATCGTGGCAAAGGTGAGAGAGAGAATAGGTCAGGCCCCATGCCTACAGACAAGCCAAAGGAGGAGTAGCATTGAGTAGGTATGATGGAGGCAGGGAGCCACTCAGGGAAGAACAGGGCCGCTCCACCTCCAGGCCTGTTGGGTCTGGGGTTGGAGAGGATTTTGTAGCCCTCAGGAAGGAGAGTGCCAATTGCAGTGACAGAGCTGGCGTCGAACCACGTCTCAGTAAGAGTGAGGACATCAATGTCAGAGTCTTCAAGAAGGAGACAGATGTCAGAGGAGTGTTAGAAAGCAGAGCGAGCATTTCACAATAGCTAAGTGAAGCTAGTTACAGGTTGAATGTTTTCCAAGTGGAGTTACAGGGGTGTGATACTCCTGCCAGTGGTGGTGGAGAGATGAAAGAAAAAGTGGCAGGAGAAGGGAAGAAGTTTATGAGTGAGGGTAGGCGTCAGTCGAGAAGGAAAGGAGTAGGTTGAGAACCGTGAGCCATGATAGTGCCATTGTGATAAACATTAATGATACACCTAGAGGATGAGAGGTATGCCAGGAGTACTTCCCATCTCGTGCCACCGTTAATGGGTGAGGAGGAGAGAGAGTGGAGACCAGGTGGGTTGTCCATAGGTCAGGAGAGGGGACAGAGAAGAGGATGTCTGTAATTGTCTGTCTGGAAGGGGCATTGACGTAGGTGTCAGCAATAGATAGGCCTGGATTAGAGTCCAGGAGAGCTTTTTTCAGGTTTCTTCTTCCAGACTTTGTGAGAGAGGTAGGATAGGTGACAGAATAGCAGTTATAATAGATAGGAGGAATAGAGAGTGCATGGAAATAGTGGAGGAGAGAGAGAGAGATAAAGCAGTGGGGTGGCACAGTGCACAGCTACTCACCAAGTGGCCTAGCAGCCAGGCAGGCACAGAAGGAGTTGTGCAATGGTTGACAAGCAGTGTACAGATTTAAAAAGCACACCTGAATTTGAATTTCCAAAAAAGCACTAAAAACAGCACAAAATGGAGGATGGACAGGTTAAAAGCACACTTAAAGAGGAATTTTGAGTAAGGCACTAACAAGCAACAGAAGACTAGCAATGTGTGAGTTTGAGGCAGATATACATATGAAGTGGTCAAGAAGTTACAGTTTGCAGTTAGGCTGGAGGGGAAGGAAGGCATGATTCGGCAAAGCAACCAGGCAGTGTGTTGTAGACCAGGACAGGGCGGACCGGGGTGCTTACTGGTGCAATGTAGAAGCATAGTTTCAAGGTCACTTAAAATGCAGGGGTAACTGTCGCCTGGGGGCAAGTGTGAGAAATCTAAGGGTGTTCTCCCAATTAGACCCCAAGAATCCCTCGGACGAGCGAGGGAGGATCACCTGGATAGGGGAGCCCTGGGTTTTGCTCGGCGGAAGGCCCCAGGTGACACGCAGTATTACACCGGGGAAGAGGACTAACTCCCTGAGGCTTTTATATGCTGTTCCAAATCAATCTCCCTTCCGCCCAATGAATCTCCCTTACCAAAAACCAAACCAAACCCTGCTGCAGCGAGAAACTACATCTCCCAGAATCCCTATTTTACGGTTGCCTACCCGAATACTCCCAGTCATTATTCTCTCCGTCCCTCTTACTATTTCCCGAACTCCCCATCTGCTTAACCAAAAACCACTGTTCCCACAATCCCCCCTATTCATTTCACGACAATAATCCTGGTCCTTCCCTCGACAAACCTTCAAACTATTATTTTACGGAATTTCCCATTTTTTTTTCTCACAAACCCTACAAATTTCACCCTTACTGTCAGTCCAGAAAAACAAGACACCCCTTGAGGGTCCGGAAATGAATGATAATTGGTTGGCCGAAGACCAACCACCTCATTTACAGTGTAAGAATATATACTCATTAGTCATTAGTTATTACGTAGCTATTAGTTCAACTAGAGTGAAGCCATTTTAAGATGACCAGAATTGCCATTTTGATTTCTCTCTCTGCTCTCTCTAACGTTGCCACTTTGCCTCATGTAAAACTGCTTTGCTGTAGATATTATTTCGCTTCAATGGTCCAAGGCTAAGAAACATGTTGAAACATTACACTGGAGAGCCAGACAGAAATGCCCGATTCCCTCCCTCACGTATCCTTGAAGACAGGGAGCAAGGCATTTAATCAGTACACGAATGCCAGCGAGTCTCCTGAAAGAATAGCAATGTACGAAACTAGCATTTAAAGAGTTGAATTATGATCTTCTTTACGGCCCCCTTTCTGAGCCCAGTGAGGCCCCGGAGAGCCGGCTGACTTCTAGAGCGAGAATCGAAACTTAGAGATAGTGAGGCCTGGTATGTGCCAGTCTCCTACGCGCAGCTTGCCCATGAAAAACAAACACTGTGTTCTCGCAAACAAAGAATGGTGTCTGTAAAACTGGAGATTGCAAACTGTTACTAAATATGGTGGTCTAAGGTGTCATATTTGTCACAATGGTCAATCATCGCCTCTAATTCAAAGGGAAATGAATTGAGGGCGGCATTGAATGTGTCATACTTTGTCATTGCTGATTGTAAGGTGCTCCGTTTGTATATATGTAACTGATGTACGTCTCGCACTTCTTGCGTCCCCCAAAGTCTATTAGATACACGTCGCGGGGCGTGGGACCACTTGGCCAACTGGGACTATTTTGTATTGCAATAAAGCCTAGATTTTGGGAACAGAACCCCGTGTTTGGCGTATCTATTTGTGTGTGGTGACTGTGCCTTGTTTCCACATCCGAGTGTCCCTCAGGGGCCCCTTCAAGATGGCGCCCGAATAGGGACCCTCCCCCACTTGTTCCATCGTGTATGTTGCAAAATAAGGAAGGCAGTAAGAATGGCGAGGACGGGAGCGATCGAGCCGGGATCGAGAGGTGTTCGGGGCGCCCCTGCGTAAGTGATGAGATTCCTTGCTGCAGATCTGCACACCGCTGATCCCTGATCGACGTCCCTGGCCAGTGAACAAGGAGGCGAGGGTCCCGAAACGAGGCAGAGCCGAGATACGCAGACACAACGTCATTGGTTGCGTCAATATACGGACGAATTGTGTCTTGAAAAGACAAATTGATTGATCAGGTGAGTCGTGCCCCGATTCGTAAGTAATCCTGATATTGGTTGAGAGCTGATTTTGCAAAATCAAACACCCAGAGTAAGTTTGATTAGCCAAGGGTAAGGTTAAAACATGTCTGGGGGATTGTCCACCTTAGCGGGATTTTTCCGCTGCGGCGAACAATCTTTGGAAACTGGCCAGGAAGCACCTCCGGGAGGAACGCCGGCTTATGATATGTACATAAAGTATGGTATGGGAGCGATAATGTTTTGTGAAACTTGGCATAAGCAAACCAGAAAACAGGAAAATCTTCAGTGGCCGAGGGATGAGAGTTTTGAGATGGAACGTATAGATAACCTGGAAAAGGTGTTGCTAAGTAAGAGCACGCCCTGGGGCACTTGATATCCTTAGGGACTGGAGGAGGGAAGCAATGCTCCGATTTAGAAGTAGAGAGAAACATGCGCGCAGGCATTAGTCAAAGACGGAGAAAGCTGAGGAGGAGGAGGGGTGGAGTAAAAGCTTGCGAAAGGCGAGACGGCGCAATGAATTAAACATAGAAAAAATATATCCACAAAGAGAGCTACACTCATCGGACGAATTAATAAACAGAATCTTAACTGAAACAAAACAGGGCCCGATGAGTGTAACTAAAAAGACTGCGGCAGTAGCTGCCGCTCAACCCCCTCCCGTTGCCCAGCCCCTCCCACACCAGCACAACCACAGACTGCATCAGACACTGCACTGCCCACTAGCCAGCCAGCCCCGAGTGTTTCGCAATTACCACAGCCCCAGCAGACGGATCCCACTCTCACTGCCCCCTCAGCACCTTCTGATCAAGGGGGTGCCACTGTCCCGACTGCCCCTCCCATGAGTGGAATTGAGCAGAATGAATGTACAAGAGTAACTCGCAGCGCGATCAGTAAGGAGAGAAAGCGTGAGCTGCAAGAACAGGCGGAAATGTATATAGACGATAAGGACGAGGTATCCACGCTAGCGTCCCTATATGACTTCAGAAGAAACAACGAAAGATAGGTATTGTTGGAATGCATGGGGGAATATTTGTCAGGACAATGGAAAAAGTTAATTGGGAAGTTACCACCGCAACGATTGTTGGATTTGAATGCATTAGCCCGTTGTAGAGGGAGAGATGAAGAAATAGAAGAGCATGTGAAGCGACTGTTTGAAATAAAGAATGAATTGGATGAAGAGTATTCTGAAGTACTCGCCACACCGGGGAATAGGAGAAAGAATATTGAGAGGGGTAGAAAGCAGCGATTTACGTCACCAGCAGCGCAAATTAGTGCGGAGCTAAAAGTATGTATACAGGAGGCACAAAAATGGATTTCAGATCCCAGTATTCCCACAATGGAAATACATGGAATATTTGATGATTACACTTTAGCAATGAAAAGGAGAGCGTTACAAACGATGGTTGAATATTTGATAAACAAAGCTATAAGCGAGGAGAAGGTGAGCCCTCCTGAATTTTTGGTGGTATATAAGAGAGCGATGGAACGGGGAACAGGAGAGACAGCCTTATCCCTCGACTTGGGAATATTGTTGCATATGAGAGAGGGGGGAGGAATAGCGAGTGTGGCTTTCCCCATGAGAGAAGTGCCCCCTACCTTTGTACCGAAGGTAGAGACTCCCGCAGTAGGCAGTGCGCCTCCTGTGGTAATCCTAGCACATTACACAGCCCAATATGTGCACGTTCCCTTCTCTAGACAGGAAGTGAATATTATGAAGAAGTGGAGTCTTTATTGCAATCTTCAGTGTTCACGATGGGTGATATAGATCTAATATTCCCTGTAATTTTGCCAGCGGACATTTGAAAACGAATAAGAAAGGTAGATGATGAGACGGCTTATGGCGCCACATGGGCAAATTTAATACTGGAAGATAAAAATAAAGCAGTGGGTGCACAGCCAGGGGCGAATATGTTAGCATTACCAGCACAAATAGTACAGAAGTTAAAAGAATTGGTCCTAGAGAAAAGAATTCAATGGGACAAGATGACGGCGTGTGTTCAAAGTAAAGACGAGTTGTCCACAGATTATTTCAACAGATTCGAAGAGATATTTACAGATTCCAGTGGACAGGATGCGAGTAGGGAAGCAGGGAAAAGGCTATTTGTGGATAAATATGTGAGGGGATTAATACTTCCGATTCAAAATTTGATAATGACTTCAGAAAGTGCATGGCAAGCAAAAACGCTAGGAGAAGTATTACATATGGCCCAATATTATGAGAACCGAGTAAATACCGAGAAGGAAAGAGAAGTAAAGGATAGAACAAACCTGAAAACACGGGTGTTACTCCAGCAGATAGCAGGACACCACAGGGGAAGGGGAAATACACAGAGTAGTGGAAATTTGAATATGCATGGAGGGCCTTTGGGATTAAATCAATGTGCATACTGCAGAGAGGAAGGACACTGGCGGGCACAATGTCCGCATTTGCAAAATAGAGGCGGATATAGTCAGAGAAGGCCTCACAGAGGGCACATGGGAACAAATGGTCACAACAGAAATCATATGCAGCAGCATCAGAATGATCAAGGGAATGGTGCACAGAATCAAGGCCAGGCTTCGAATCAAATTACGCAAAGTCAAAATCAGCAGGTTGTACAAACGGGAAACGGAGGGAGAGGGGGGAACATTTTTGATAACCAGACAGCTGCATACTATAACAGTGGTGACTACACATCGGATGACGTTTTGTTACCCCAATAGGACAGCCCAGGACAGGGGTCGGAACCAGTGTCTATTGCCGTGAATCAGAAAGGACCCTACGTAGAGATGAAAATCGGGAATGAAGAGCATAGATTCCTCGTAGATACGGGGGCACAAAAGTGCTCGATAGATCATCACTTGGTTCCAGACATACCTCTGTCAGGGCGACAAAATATCTCAGTAGGGTTCGCAGGTACCCCAGTAATAAACCCTGAGTCCGAATCAGTGGCAGTGACAATAGGGCCTTTTACTGAACATTGTCCATTTCTTTTAACAGAGCATTGTGGAGAAAATCTTTTATGATTAAACCTATTGAAAAAGCTGAGTGCAGTTATCCATTGTAAACCAGATGGGGTATTTTTGACTATTTCTCCCCAGAGTATGCCGACTTCTGAATTTATGGCGGAACCTTTAACAGGGGAATTGAGTACAGTGCCAACTTGCATTTGGGCCGTGAATGACAATGCTGTGGGATGTTTGAAAATAGAGCCAGTAAAAATTACATTGAATGAAGGAATAACGTTACCACGTATTCCGCAGTATAAAATTTCAGCAGAAGGAGAAAAAGGATTGAAAAGTATTGTTTCTGATTTGGTGAAATTGGGAGTGATTGAAGAGATTACAGGTAGTGTATGTAACAGCCCCATTCTTCCCGTATACAAGAAAGGTGGTAACAAGGTACCGTACCGTTTCATAATTGATCTCCGTGCACTGAACAAAGAGGTAGATCCCCAATTCCCGTTAGTGCCAGATGTCACTACGATTTTGACAATGATCCCTGTTTTGGCAGGATACTTTAGTGTTATTGATTTGAAAAATGCTTTCTTCAGCATTCCAGTACACAAAGAAAGTAGGTATTTATTTGCTTTCACTTTAGGAGGACGATCATTCACATTCACACGCATTCCACAGGGTATACTGAAAGTCCGAGCATATACAGTAGAGCGTTGAAAGAGCAGTTGGACATGTTAGAATTACCAGCAGACTGTGTATTGTTACAATACATTGACGATTTACTAATCGCTGCTGACACAGAGGAGATATGTAAAAAAGGTACTGTTCTATTATTGACTCATCTAGCCATGCATGGCCATAAAGCAAGCCTAAAGAAATTCCAGTATTGTCAGAAAGAAGTAGCTTATTTGGGTTACCTACTCTCAAAGGAAGGGAGAAGATTAACACCAGAGAGAATAAAGAGTATTTCTGGTATGCCTATTCCAACAACACAGAAAGGTGTGAGAGCGATAATAGGGATGGCTTCTTATTGCCGTCAATGGGTTATGAACTTTAATTGTGAAACCAATGGTGGAATTAACAAAAAAGGATGCTTTGATGCCTTTGCAGTGGAATGAAGAATGTCAGAGAGCATTTGACTTGCTAAAAATCATTTTGAGTTCTGCTCCAGTTTTGGGCACACCGAATTATGAAAAGGTTTTTAGGCTATTTGTGCATGAGAATGAAGGATGCACGTTTTTTGTCTTAACACAGGAACAAGGTGGAAGAAATAGGGGTGCAGCTATTTTTCTTCTGCGCTAGACCCTGTAGCGCGCACTACCACAATGTTTGTGAGCTGTTGCAGCGGCTGTTCTGCTGCATCAGTGAAACAAACAGAAGGGATGGTTTTGGGGCACAACTTATTTTTTTTTTTTTTTTAAACTCTGTTTATTGAATTTTTAACAACATAACATAGAGAAACGTACATGAATAAGACACGAATCAGCAGTGTACACGTTGAAGGCAGTTATCCATAGCAACAGGGCCCGTAGGGCCGAGGACCACAAGACATCAATAGGACAAGGCAGGCAAACAATGCTAGCAGCGTTACCGGTGTACCCCCACCGCGGGGCTCAATGAGCGTCTAACCATTTACCCCATATTTTTTCGAATTTGCGGGGACAGCCCCTTGCATTATAGATCCGGCGCTCTAAGGTTGCACACCTGTCTAACTCATTACTTCAACGGTTCAGGCTCAATGGTTCGGCAGATCCCCAATTGGCTGCAATAAGTCTCTTGCCTGCCCCCAATGCAATTGCCAAGAACATTTTTTCATATTTGGACAGGTCTACTTCACCCCCAATGCCCAAGAGTATCATCTTGGGGTCCCTAGGGATTGGTGTCGCCAGAGCGGCCGAGATTGTGTTGACACAGGCCACCCAGAAGGCCTGTATCGCCTGACAGTCCCATATCATATGGTAGAAGGTGGCGGGTTCAGTTTTGCAGCGGACACATGTCCCGTCTTCTATTCCCCCCCATCTGGCCATTGCAGTGCGTGAGTGGTATGAACGATGGAGGATCCTCAGCTGTATTAGTCTGAGCTTGGATTCTATTCCAATTTCTCTGGGGGACATTAACACCTCCACCCAATCTTCAGGTTCCAGGGGGCCCAGATCCCTTTCCCACTTTGCCCTTAGCCCGTCGAGTTGTGTAGCCCCGAATGAGTTAAGGGCCTGATAGAGAGTGGAAGTGACCCTAGAGGAGATGTGCTGTGGAAGGATATTGGTCTCGACGGTAGAACAGGGAAGTACGACCGTAGTGTCGGGGAATTGGGTGCGGATGGCGTGGGACAGTTGCGCATGCCGAAACCGGTCCATGGGTGCCAGGTCGAATTGTTCGCGCATGGTCTCGAAGCTCAGGAGGCGGCCCTCTTGTATCACGTGTGCTAATGTGTGTATTCCTTTTGCCAGCCAGTGACCGAAGGAGCCCATTTTCACTAGCTCTGGGAGGAGCGCATTGTGCCATATGGGTTGCGACAGTGTTGGCTGTTCTTCCCAGCCGATGAGTTTGTGTGCGGCCCGCCATGCGCGCCGGATGTGGTGGGTCATTTTGGGCAGCATCGGGAGTTGATCGCGGGTGGCGTAGAGGATTTGGAGCGGTGTTAGCGGGGACATGGTCTCCAGTTCTATTCTGGTGTGTGGAAGTGTGGGATCCGCGTGGATCCAGTCATTCACCACCCCTATCTGTGTGGCCAGGTAATAGGTGCGTATGCAGGGTAAACCGATGCCTCCCTCCCACACCGATCTCTGGAGCGTAACAAGGGCTATCCTGGATTGTTTCCCGCCCCATAGCAGTGTGCGGAGGTTCTTGTCAATGAGTGCGAATGTTTCTCGGGGGATGGGGAATGGGGCGTTTTGGAGGACATACAATAGTCTGGGAAGGGTCATCATTTTGAATAATGCGGCCCGGCCCATTAGCGATAGGGGAAGAGATTGCTAATGGGGGGTGTCTCTGTTGAACCGTTCTATGACTGGTTGTATATTAAGCCGGGGGAACCCATCAAGCGTCGGGTCAAGCTGTATACCCAGGTATTTGAGTTCCCTGATAGAGACGTGATATGGGCAGGTCTCCGGGATCGCCGATTCGCCACCCTGGATGGGGAAGAAGATGGTTTTGGCCTCATTAACCTTCAGGCCTGCAAAGTACTGATATTCCCTGAGTATGCGGGAGACCACCGGGCATGAGATATTCAGGTTACTGAGGTATATGAGCAGGTCGTCCGCATAGAGCGAAAGATGGTCTTCTCCTCCTCCCGGCCAGGCAAAACCAGTCCAGTTGGTGTTAGTTCTGAGCTCAATCGCTAGTGGCTCGATGGCAAGGACGACGAGGAGTGGAGACAGCGGGCATCCCTGTCTCGTGCCCCGACCCAGGGGGAAAGGTTTGGAGGACCTGCCGTTCACCCTCACCGTGGCTTCCGGGGATGCATATAGAAGTTTTACCCAGGATATAAATGCCTGCCCCAGATTCATCCTAGCCATGATCTCCCACAAAGCATCCCACCCCACAGAGTCAAAAGCTTTTTCGAAGTCCACCGCCAGGAGGGCGAGTGGGGCTGGTATTTCCTTTGCCATGGACAGTGCCAATTGGAATCTGCGTAGGTTCATCCGAGTTGATTTATTGGGCATAAAACCACATTGGTCCGGGTGGACGAGGGTCTCGATCACTTGCAGCAGTCTGTTGGCGAGTGTTTTGGCAAGGACCTTCGCTTCGCCATTGATCAAGGATATCGGACGATAGGAGGCGCATTCCTCCGGGGGTTTCCCAGGCTTGTGTATGACAACTATGCATGTCTTCCTGAGGTCTGGGGGAAGGGCTCCTAGTTCCTTGCTGCGTAGAAACATGCGGTGCGTGTGGACAGGTAGCATGCCTCCGAGGCACTTCCACTTTTCAGTTGGGAACCCATTAGGGCCCGGAGTTTTCCCGGGTTGGAGCTGCGCCAGTGCATCTTGTACCTCGGTGTCAGTGATGTCCGCATTCAGGAGATCAGATTGGTGCTGCGGGAGTATCGGAATCTCGATGTGGTCGAGGAATTGAGAGGGTTCAACTGATGGATTCCCAATAGGTGGGGTATAGAGATTTTTATAATAGGTGGCGAATGCCTCGACGATATCCGAGTCTTCTGTCAACAATGTCCCGTCCGGCGATCTGAATGCCCTTACGTGTCCCCTGCTTTGCTCGCGTCTCTCCAACCAGGCCAGAGTCTTGTTAGCTTTGTCGCCCCCTTCGTATATTTGGCTCCGGACTAATTGGTGGGCAGTTCGAGCGTTGTCTAGGGATAGGATACTGAGGGCGTCTTGCGCCGTGAGCATCACTTCCTTTGTTTCTTGGGTGTTTTGTATAAGGATTTGTCGCTCACATTCCAGGACGCGTGTTTCTGCTTCCCTGATCTTCTGGACTTGGCGTTGTTGGTAGGCGGAAACCGTGGAAATAGCCTCCCCTCGTAGGACTGTTTTGTATGCCTCCCAGATCGAGATCGGGCAGTCCACCGAGCCCTCATTAATTTCGAAGTATTCCGTTGTCCTCTTTTCCAGCTCCTCCGCAATTTCAGGAAGACGGAGATGGTATGTATTTAGGCGCCAATTACGATCCGGGCGACAGGAGGATTTTTTTAGAGTTAAAAGAAGCGGGGAGTGGTCCGAAATTCCTCTCGCGAGGAATGCAGCATTGAGAAGCCTGTGGGTCATGTTGCGGGGGACGAAGGCGTAGTCGATCCTGGAGAATGATTTGTGGACACCCGAGTAGAAGGAGAACCCTGCCTCTTCTCCATGAAGTGTGCGCCACGCGTCCACCATTCCTGAGGCCTGGGCGAACGTGGCGAGCGGCGTGGAGGTGGGACCTGTTCCAGCTCGCCTATAGGTTCTGTCGACTGTGATGTCCATTACTTCGTTAAAGTCCCCTCCGAGCACCCACACATCAGCCTCCTCCTCCAGGAGCAAGCTCTGAAGCTCGGTGAGCAGTTCTTTCGTCAGCATGGGGGGGGGCATAAATTGCTGCCAGGCCCCATTTCTCGCCCCAGAATCAATACATAGCGACCCCGGGGGTCCGCCCTGATCTTCCTAACCTGGAGAGGGACTCTCTTGTGAACGAGAATCATTGTGCCCCTGGCTCCTTTCGTGAATCCGGCATGGTAGACATTCGAGTAGTTGGACCTTTTGAAAAAGTTGGTGTTTGTGCCTATCAAGTGCGTTTCGTTTAAGAGGGCAATGTCCGGGGAGTGTCGGTTTAGGTACTGGAGCACCAGTCTCCGCTTTATGCTAGAGCCGAAGCCATTGACGTTCCAGGACAGTATTGTCAGCTTGTTGGAGTTCATCCTGTCTGCGTGAGTCTATTTGGCGTGGTAGCAGGGAGGATTAGTGGCTGTTGCATTTTTCCCCCTCGGGGACGTGTGTCGTTTTCCTCTCGGTGGGGGGGGGGGCATCCGGGGGCCGCTTCACACTGGAGCGCCTGAAGGCTGGTAGACACTTGTGTCTCTGGTCCTGGCCCAGAACAGTATTTGTTTGCCTTGTCTGTTCTCGTTGGTTTCCATCTTTCTTTTCTCGTGATTCCGTTTCCTCGGTTCCCCAAAACTCCCCCCACCCTGTACTTCCCCCCCCAACTGGGAGCACCTGTCGGCCAAACATTGAACTTATAACTTGGTGAACTTAAACTGCGTCGGGATGACCCGACCTAGGGTGGTAGCCCTTGTGGAGACTGCGGTACCTGAACGGTGGCGGCTGCAATGATGCAGTTTCCGTGTTGTCACATAGCCAGTTCGGTTCTGTGGTGCCCAGACCTCATCCGTTCTCAGTGGTGTTTTGGGTGGGATGCTGTGGCGATGCGATTTCCGGGTCTGTCCGGGTGAAGGGTGGCGAGCGCTGCCCGGGCCCGGGCTTGCGCGCAGGCGGTCCGGAGGGCGAGCGTCGGGCCATGGGCCCATTGAGGATCTGTTTTTCAAGCCAGTCCCATGCTTCTTTGGGATTGTGGAATAAATGGGTCGTGCCCTTGTGGGGGACCTTGAGTATCGCCGGGAAGAAGAGAGCAAACAATTTGTATGACTGGCGGGCCTTCTGGACCTCTCTGGTATAGTCTGGGAAAAAACCCACTCTATAGCCGTATGTGATTGGGCCGGAGGCCCGTGCCATCTGCAGGATAGCGTCTCGGTCCCGGTAGTTGAGGAGGCGTGCTATTATTGTTCTAGGCGGGGCTCCTGGGGTGGGTCTCCCAGTGGGTACCCTATGTGCCCTCTCGATAGAGAAGAATTTCGACAATTTCTTGGGGGCAAAGACATGAGGTAGCCAGTCCTCTAGGAAAAGTTCAACACTAGGGCCTTCCTCTTTTTCCGGGATCCCGAGAATCCTGAGGTTGTTGTGGCGTGCTCTGCCCTCACTGCCTTCGGCCCGGTATTCAAGTTGGTTAACTTTCTGGGCGATTATGGCTAGTTGTTGTTCCAGCTGGCGGACGTTATCTTCTGTATCCGACACCCTTTGTTCCACTTCTCCGACCCTGGACGACAGGTTGCAGAGATCCTGGCGAAGGAGAGATACTTCCGTGGAGACACCTCCTATTTTAAGTTCCAGCGAGGTTCTCGAGTCCCCAATTGCCTTCATTAAGTCGTTCAGGGAGAGTTGGGGGTCCTGAGTTCCTTCCATGTTGCCTGCTTCCGCCAGGTTCTGTGTCTCCTGGCGGGCGGGGGCCTCCACTGTGTAAAGGTCCATTTTACTCTGCAGGGTTTGTCGCTTGACCTTATCTTTGCCCATGGCCGAGCCGGTGTTTTATGTGAGGATTTAGGCCCGGGTGGGTCGTGCGGAAGCCCCGCGGGGATCGCCGAGGGCACCAAGTCGGGGTGGGCTCGTCGGTCGCCTATCTTTTCCCACTCTGTCTCGAAACACTGGTAGGGGCATACACGTGAGGACCGTGCCCACCGTCTCGAATGTGTACTGTTCCTGAGTGGATTGAAGCGCAGAGGGGCGCTGTCTCCGGCGCCAGTCACGCACACCCCACTGCGTGCACTTCTGTAGGAGTATTATCCTCCCAGGGGCCTGGTTGTAGAGTGACGGCCCGGTCTCCCAGCGGTAATGGTGCCCGAGGCCCTTGATCTGCGGCGGGGGGGGGGTAGGAGGGGTTGCCCCAATGCTCGTCTCCACCGGGAGTTGTTCCCCCTTGTGGGGTGTGTGTCCAGAAACTTGGCCAGTCCTTCGGGCTTTTGAAGCTCTTTCGCAGTGTGGGGGTGAGGTTATGCGCCCAGTCACCCGTAAAGGTTGCTCCTAGAGGTGGGGGCGGAGAGCGCCTTCAATCCCCTTCCCTCATCTTCGTTGTTGTCGTGGGGGGGGTGTACCCCTTCCTTCGTGTGGGACGCCGTCCCTCGGTTCGTTGGGTGGGGGGGAAGAGGTTCCACGTACCTTGTCGGTATTGTTGGGGGGAGCGCGACACCGTGTTGCCCGTGTCTGCGTTGCGGCTCAACCCCGGTGGTGGGGGGGGGGGAGGGGCAGAGAGATTTCAGCTCCGTGTCCCGTCCCCCGTCCTCTTCCTCTCCTATGCCATCCGGTCCGGCCCGGCAGCGTGGGCAGGCATCTGGCTGTCTTGCATGGCTCGGAGAGAGAGGGGCTCCGGGCTGCAGTCTGTAGGTTCGGGGCCGTCTTCTGCCTTCTATGAAGTGCCCGCACCTCGATGGCTCAGGGGGGGAGGGGCGGCTCAGGGGGGGAGGGGCGGAGCGGCCGCTCTGCAGCCGCGCGGAAATGGCGGCAAGTCTCGCACCAGCGACTCCGGGGTCGCGTTCTTCGCCTTTCCGGGACCGATTTCGCCCCAGGCCGCAGCTATTGTTGCCTGGGGACGTCCGCCACCGGGGTGCTGTGTCCTGGGGTCGGGTGGTTCCGATGTACGGAATAATTACAGGATATATTCCGCGGCTGCCAGGAGCCCGAGACGATTAGCTCTTCATGCGCGGCTGGCGCATGCACCCACACCTTAATTTTGATGGTGCCACATGCCATAGATGTTCTACTCAATAGAACACCTCACCTCACCTCTGCTAGATTGACTAGATATGAAATTGTATTGTTCGCGCCCACCATCCAAATTATGAGGTGTAGCGCTTTGAATCCAGCAGAATTAATGCCAATGCCTGGGGAAAACAGTGGTGGGACTGAATTGCCTCCCCATGATTGCCTAATGGTTACTGAGGAAGAAACAAAAGGGAGAATTGATTTGAGTGACACACCACTAAAAGAACCAGATGGGGAACTGTTTTGTGACAGCTCCTGTTTTAAACTACCTGACGGCACATCAACTGCCGCATATGCTGTTACGACATTAAAAAGTGTTGTGGAGAGTAAAAGAATTCCTTATAACTCCGCCCAAGCAGCAGAGATAATTGCTTTAACAAGAGCTTGTGAAATTTCGGAGAACTTGAGCGTAAATATCTATACTGATAGCCAGTACGCCTTTGGCGTAGTTCATAATTTTGGCCGATTATGGGCCGAGAGAGGTTTCTTAATATCCCATGGGGCTAGAATTCAACATGGCCCTCTGATTGTGCGATTACTGTCTGCACTTACATGTCCAAAACACCTGGCAATAGTGACATGCGAGGCGCATAAAAAAGTAACATGTAAAGTGGGAGAAGGAAACGCATTTGCAGACAAGATTGCAAAACAGACTGCCATTGATTTGAGTACAAAAATGTTGACAGTACAATCGGAGGAAGTGCCCTGCATGATAGAAAATGGAATTGTGACTGTTAAAGAAATGCAGGCGGAAGCTACCGCCAATTAAATACAGGGATGGGCCAAGGGCTCTGCAGAACTGGATTTGGAGGGTTGTTGGGTGAACAAAAAAAATGGGAATTGGATGTTGCCGAATGCTTATGTAAATGCAATGGTCACAATGGCTCACAGTCCCACACACATCTGTGCGAAGAAAATAGTCCAACATTTAGCCAAGGTCTGGTTAAAATCCACTCATAAAAAAGAATGCCGAGAGGCTGGTGCAAAACTGCATCACGTGCCTACAGCATAATGTGGGAAAAGGAACAGTGACTCCAACAGGAAGTTTCGGACCTCCCTCTATGCCATTCGAAGTGATTCACTTTGACTTCATAGAGATGGAGGGATGCCAAAATCTGAAATACGTTCTGGTGATCATATGTGCATTCAGCAAATGGGTAGAAGCATATCCCTTGAAAGATTGCACAGCCATGAGCACGGCGAAGGTAATGCTAAAAGAGTATTTCTCTCGCTTTGGTCTGCCCCGTGTCATATGGTCAGACAATGGTCCGCACTTTGTAGGTGCAGTGATAATGCAGATTTGTGCAGGATTGCAGATCGATAAACGATTCCAGTTCGAGACATCCGAGTTCGGCCGGTCTTATAGAACGCCATAACGGAATTTTGAAATCTAAAATCAGTAAGATCTGTGCAGGTAGCAAATTAAGCTGGGTAGATGCATTACCGATAGCGTTACTGTGCATGCGAACAACAGTGCAGGCCAGAACTGGGCTCTCCCCCTATGAGATCATAATGGGGAGACCGGCGAATGTGTGGTGCGCACCTCAGCCTAAAAGAATGAGAGGTAGAATACCCTGTACTCAGCATTTACTGTCATTTGTTAGTAAAGAAACTGCGTTTGATTCATCAGCAGGTGCAGGAGGCATTACCAGTGCGGTATACTGGCCCAGGACATGCATTAGAGCCCGGAACCTGCGTGCTCATCAGAAATTATGAGCGGAAAACATCGCTGGCACCGAGGTGGCGTGGGCCCTACCAGGTACTTTTAACCACGCAGACAGCATTACGCGTGGATGGACGCAAGGCGTGGATTCATGCCACGCACGCCAATAAAGTCCCATCGCCATTCGACACGTTAACTGATCGGGACAAAGACCAGAAAGAGATAGCAGCGGTTCCAGAAATGAAAAATACCATTGCCAGTCCCTTGCCACAGAAACTGCCTGATCCTGAAACAAAGCCTGATGAGATTGCCATAAAATCGGAAGAGCAAAGAGTGCCTCAACATTGTCCAGCAGATGCTGCATCTCTGCTGGCCGACAGCAAGCACGTACCTCTTTGGCGCCCACCATCTTCTGTTGCGCCACAGCCTGCATTGTCGGCTGGGCACCCATCATCATCTGCCATTGTGCCGCAGGCGGACTCCAAGCTCGAGATCGGAAGTGCACCCGCACTATTTGTTGATCACACGGTACCAGGAGCAAATCGGTACAACCTGCGGAGCAGAATGAAGGAGTGATCACATTTTTTCATCTCTTGGTGAATTTCTTGAATCCGTTTCCTATTTTCGGATGAAGTGGGAACTGGAGGCATAGAGGAGGGTGGCGTAAGAGTTGTGCAAGTTAGACAGCTCACGAAACGCAACTCCTCAGTGCTAAATCCATGTGTCAGGAACCCGAGTGAACAAGCGGGGCACACGTGGTACAAAGGCAGCTGCTCTGAAATTCTAGAGCAATGTGCAAAATGCACGGAGGCCTTGCCAGATGAATAGGCAATCCAGCCAGACAGAAAACTGGCATAAAAAGATTGTAGAGATTGATTGAACTTTTTCAACATCCTAAGAAGCACATGAACAAGAGATATTCACGACGAGCACAGCAGAAGAAGGACGAGAGAAGAAATGTCGGAACCAGCAAATGCCGCCTCTTGCACTAATGCTGATAGCGAGTTAAACGCAGTACATAATAAGGTGAAGAAAGGACATGGTCAAAAGAATTGTATGCTGGGTCCAACCATAGTAATGTGCATAATGAGTATATTAGCCCCAGTGTTGACCATAACAGTGTTATGGTACCGAGAGGAAATGCACCCTCTTGAAGTACTTTTGCCTATGATGAACGTTTCCAAAAAGGGAAGCCCAGTCCATGTGATTTCCTATACCTTGTCCCCAATGGAAGAGAAACATAGGGAAGGATATGGGAACAACACATTTATGTTAATAATGAATGTGACACACTCAATCTTAAGAAAAAATAATTGTTGGGTTTGAGCCCACCTGCCGCAGCATGGTGGTCAGGGAATAGGATGGTATGTACAGCCCCTGCCCTTAACTTCTGCACGTTATGCTTCTCTGAGTGCCCTATATTATGGGAAATGGAACAAAAGGGAAACTGGTCAACTAGATAAAACAAATAGGAATTAATTCAAGGAAGTGATTATGAAACCGGTGGGTTGCTCCATGTTCCACAAAAGACGATTAATTACACCAGCAATAATGCCACAGGATAGATTGTCTGTACCTTATAAAACTTCTGTGATCACGTTCCACATGAACCCACAGGGGAATAAGGATGCGGAACCCCCTTCATATACAGTTAATTATAACCCTCATTCTGTCCCATTCTGTTTAAAGAAAAAGGTTTCTTTCCAGGCAGGAACATTTACCAGATGCAGGAATATAGCATTCCTTGATAAAGAAGTGGAACCAATATATGTGGGAGATCCTGTGTATTTCATATGTGGAGAAAAAGCATATCCTTGGTTACCTAGGAACTGGGGAGGTAAGTGTTATTTGGGATTTCTGTTTCCTGGGGTGTTTCTTTTAAAAACATCAGACATAACCAGATTGATCAGGTCACGATCTCGCCGTAATATTGAAGATGGGTTGATTGTAGGGGACATAAAATCATTCAAACCATTTTGGGGCCAGGCGATAAACTCTTATAACATAAGATGACTGTCTAGGATATTAAAAGAAACAATAAATGGAACCACTGATATATTATATAATATGACTCTTTGAAGAAAAAGGAATTAGATTAATGTCACTACAAAATAGAATGGCCCTTGATATAATCTTAGTTGATCGCGGCAGTGTTTGCAAAATCGTGGGATAAGCGTGTTGCATATTTGTAAGTGACTCCTCCCCCACGATTTTTGAGGCGATAAGAAAATTGCATGTGTTAAGTTCTGATCTTCACCCCCCCTGAAGGCGGTTGGGAATTGAACATAAGCTCCTGGTTCTGGGAAGTGTTGCGATCCTGGGGATGGAAACTATTTGCAATCCTAGTAGCAATCCTAGGAATATTCATGACATGTTGTTGCATACATTGTCTCCCCATAATATGTACTGAAATTAGCGAAGACTGTGTACAAATGATGAAACGAAAAAACATTACTAAACCAAGCACTCGCCATAGTAACAAATCTGAAACCATTAAAGAATTCATGGCAATTGATATTGATAATAATAACGAGGAGACAACAAGTCTACATGAGTCCGAATTTGAATCAGATTCCGAATCTAATCCAAATACTTGGTCGGAGGAGGATGCAATGTATGGATGAGACGTTTGGTTTACGGCCAAGAGGAGGGTTTGTCAGTCCAGAAAAACCAAACACTGCTTGAGGGTCCGGCAATTAATGATAATTGGCTGGCCGAAGACCAACCGCCTCATTTACAGTGTAAGAATATATATTCATTAGTTATTACGTAGCTATTAGTTCAACCTGAGTGAAGCCATTTTAAGATGACCAGAATCGCCATTTTGTTTTCTCCCTCTGCCTCATGTAAAACTGCTTTGCTGTAGATATTATTTCGCTTCGATGGTCCAAGGCTAAGAAACATGTTGAAACATTACACTGGAGAGCCAGACAAAAATGCCAGATTCCCTCCCTCACGTATCCTTGAAGACAGGGAGCAAGGCATTTAATCAGTACACGAATGCCAGCGAGTCTCCTGAAAGAATAGCAATGTATGAAACGAGCATTTAAAGAGTTTAATTATGATCTTCTTTACGGACCCCCTTTCTGAGCCCAGTGAGGCCCCGGAGAGCGGGCTGACTTCTAGAGCGAGAATCGAAACTTAGAGATAGTGAGGCCTGGTATGTGCCAGTCTCCTACGCGCACCTTGCCCATGAAAAACAGAAACGCTGTGTTCTCGCAAACAAAGAATGGTGTCTGTAAAACTGGAGATTGCAAACCGTTACCAAATATGGTGGTCTAAGGTGTCATATTTGTCACGATGGTCAATCATCGCCTCTAATTCAAAGGGAAGTGAATTGAGGGCGGCATTGAATGTGTCATACTGTGTCATTGCTGATTGTAAGGTGCTCCGTTTGTATATATGTAACTGATGTACGTCTCGCACTTCTTGCGTCCCCCGAGGTCTGTTAGACACACGTCGCGGGGCGTGGGACCACTTGGCCAACTGGGACTATTTTGTATTGCAATAAACCCTAGATTTTGGGAACAGAACCCCATGTTTGGCATATCTATTCGTGTGTGGTGACTGTGCCTTGTTTAAACATCCGAGGGTCCCTCAGGGGCCCCTTCATTACGAGTTTACCAACCCCTATCCTAGAATGAGGGTTAATGAACTAGGAGGTAGAAATAATCCCAAGAGAAGTACAAGGGATACAATTCCTTATGTAAGCCCACCCTGGTGTCCCCGTTTTGAAGCAAGATGGACTAACAGCAGAACCGTATACCTGACATGTCCCAACACAAGGGTCAGGCAGAGTCAACTACAAACACCTGACTGCTCTTTCTCTTCCCCATAGGGATAAAAGGCGAAGCACAAGAGCACACTGGAATCAAAGCCGAACGCACAAGGAAGCAGTCATTCCAGGACAGCAGTTCACACGGAGAAGAAAGACAGCGAGACCTGAAAGGACGCCAAGGAGGGAGTTGCCATTGTCCCTTTCAACGCAGACCCGCAAAGCCTCAAATGAAAGAAACATAAGACTGTGAATCGCATATGGCAGATGGTGTGACGGATGTCAGAGGTACATGGAACCCTCCTGCACTGATAGTCAGGGCGAGGAGACACGGTTCTCATCGTGGTACCATCCTTGACTCCAGCGGCAAAGGAACCGCCAACAAGATCAGCACAGCTGGTGAGTCAGAAGAAACAGATAGTCGACCGGACTGTGTTAGGCTCAAGGTTAAAGTGGCAACATTAAGAAGATAATTAGACCAGAGGTCTTTTGTGAACAAACTTGGTACCAGAGATAGTGTGATCCAGCACCACATGGGTGCTCAGTCGAAGGTCTCTGGCGGGTACCCCTTTCCTGAACAAAGACTGTGTTGAAAGTTTTGAGTAAAGAAACTATGGTGGAGGCCAGTATAAAGAGGCCATGGTGGAGACTGGTATAAGGTGGTCATACAAGGCTCAAGCCAAATCGCTTGTACAATCGAAAGTCCTTGACACATTGCAGATGTTTTGATATTATGAAACAGGCGTTTGCACCCAGCTGAGAGGAACGCTGTGTGAACTGTGATTTTGTGAAACCTGTGTTTGCCGCAGTATAACAGAGTGACTGAGCGAGATGAAATAGCCCTTCGGAAGTCTCTGTTTGAATTGGCAAGTGTTCTGGAAGAGTTGAGCCCAGATGAGGGGGAACTCACTTAACCAAGGGGGTTGTTTAAAAAGACATTAAGACATTTTGAATATTACAATCAAGGAGATTGTGATTGAAAAGCAATAGTAAATTGCGAAGAAGCGAAGTGAAAAACAATGTGATGACAAGTATGACCCAACTGAGGGATGTCCACAGTGAGTGGTTGGTCATAGCCCGACTGAGGGAGGCTGACTATTGAGAGAAGGTCTGGAGCCCGGGTGAGGGGGATCCAAGGGTGAAGAGTAATCACACGACGTAAATATTAACAGAAGGAACTTTTGTTTTGGCATATCAGGCCCTCTGAAGCAAGATACTTTGCATGAGAAGAGACTTGGGTACAGAAGGCCCTGATATTGAAAAAAGGAACTGTAAGCTCCTGCCGGAGAAGCCCAGGAATGTGCTGTGCTCGAGAGTCCCCGCCTTGTCCTGTGATAAAAACACTGGGAAGGGAGACCCCGGTCATAACATCCTGCCTTATCATTTTGTGAACACTTCTTTCTTTTCTTGTGCACATTATCCCACACTCTTTTTGAACATAGCAGTAAGGATTGGCAATAGGTTTCTTAGTATAGGCCCTTTTATTTTGACTAGACTCTACTTGGACGGTATTATTATTATTTGATGGTCGTAGTTTGCTTCCATCTTAGATTTACGTTTAGATTAGGCATTTATCTCACCCATTTTACAGTTTAATAAACATCCTTGAACTGTGATCACTTGTGTCTGTCTTACTTTGATGCCATGCCTTTCTTACACAAGTTACTGCAGCAGCGGCATGGAGAGGGGCTCCCTCCAGCTCCTGACAGGAGCCAGACAGGGTAGACCATGGGACTTAGGAAGGGGGCCTTGTGAAGGGGCCGGCTAACCACCTGCCAGCTCCCCTGGTTGGAGAAAGGGAAGTAGGCAAACCAATCAGGTGAGTCGGGCGGGCTCAGGCTGCCTACAATGAAGACTATAGTAAGAAAGAAATGGTGGCAGCCATATTTAAATGTCAGCATAGCTGTCAAACTCCGGGGCATCAGAAGTTCAACAATGCTGCAGTTTGCAAAAACATTTAAAGAGTGCTATAGTTGCATTCTCGTGCATCTGTGGCCCAAGTGGGCAATAAGCACAATTTTTAAAAGACGATTTTCGGTCGTTGGCAGCAAAGTCAGCTGAGGGCTGTGTGTGCTCTACAATATGCACATACCTCACGGGACCTAAAAAGCTGGAATGATGCTGCACGCTCCTCGCAGCTCTGTTGGAAAGTGGGGTCCAGACAGGGAGACCCTGTTCCTCCCTCTCAAACCCTGTCAGCCATCTGCCCCAACTAATATGATATACTATTATAGCAGCTTCTTCTCCCACTTCTTTATATAGTACAATTTAAAAAAATCGATTCTCCATTAAATTCATGAATATCGTGTTAATCCTAGAAATTAAGTTAGACCCTGCTTGAGGCTGAGTGCACACCAATTTTGAATGATACAATTGTAATATTTTTCTTTAAAATGTCCATAAGTGTCCTTATTGCTAAGGTGTTGGCCTTGCTACTAATCACCTATGATACTTTGAAACAGCATTCAAAATGTGCGCTTGGCACTAATCATTGGCTAGTGATAACTGACTCTTCGAAGAAAAGGGTTGAGTGATTTTTTTAAGACTGACTAATAACTTACAACATGACATTTTTCCCCCTGCCTTAAATTATATAAAAGGTGGAATATAACATGAAAGCAGAAATAGCGCAGAACAAATCCACTCTCAGGTTTGAACACATTTCTTTTCGGTGCTAAACTGTGCTCACAAGCCTGCCCCCAAGATTCTTTTTCCACAAATTGGTTTGCTAATATTTCTGCTAAATATCACTTAGGCAAAAATCATAATTGTTTCTGGGGATTTCAATATGCACTTTACCATAGGGATGTGGTAAATCTAAGAAACTACATTTCAAATCTTAAACCAATGATCTTTACTCAATATGTTGCGGGTCAACCTCATTTGTCCTATCCAATTCTGGATCTTCTACTCTGTTTGAAACCCCATCATACCAATAAGCAACCCTGATTTCTAAGAGCTGGTCTAATAACCAAGCTATTTGTTTTGTAATCCTTATTCCCTTATCCCACTTTCTGAAGTACCTGCCATCATACACAATTAGAACATGGAAATAAAGAGCACACAATAAAAGACCTCAGAAGTAGGACCTTTTGGCTTTCCATGTAATTTTTTTCTCACTTATCGCACCGACCAGCCTCAAAAAAGTATTAAAACAATAGAAAGTTGTCATACCAAAATAAGAAAAAAGTTATCTCAAAAACATATAGATTCAAAGAAACAAACATGCACTGGAGAACAAAGGATAAGGCTTAATTCATAAAGGTGGGCTTTTTCGGAGGACTATTCATTATCACAAATGTTTTATCTGCAAAATGAAAGCACTGTATTTGACTCAATGTTTGAAAGCAATTATTGCCCTCAAAAATAATTCTAGTGAATTGCACACTAGAATTTCCAGACCAAGCTTATAGGCAACACAAAGGAGTAATTCAACTCCAACTTCAATGCAAGCAGTAGGCAATACCTTCACCTTTGAAACACTTTGAACTTTCCGTGAAAAAACAATTAATTGTACTCAAAAACAAATCCCTCAAGCACCATCAATTATGTATGTCCAGCACACAACCTGATTTGGCTGAATTGCCCAGTAGAACAGGAGCTCTGTGACATAGTATCAACCATCATCTAACATCTGGCTGAGTCCCAGATGCCCCAAAGGGGCTGGTTGTCACCTACCTGAGTGAACAAGGCTCAAGAAGATCCAACAGACATCTAAATGTAGGCCTATTTCAAATCTGCCATATGGAGCTAAACCTCTAAAACTAACATTAAATGAACCATTACAGTCTATTTTCTAAACCTACAACATTCTTCTTAGCCGAGTGCAAGACCAGCTTTAGGTCAGCACAGAGCACATAGTTGGTTATTATTGCTATCATGGACAGCTTATAAAAGAAGATTGAAGACAATGATGCTAAAACCATAATGTTCCTGTCCGATAGTGAAATTCAGCACAATTGGCCATGCCAGACTCATTAACAATCTCCAGGATTTAGTACTCAGCTATTATTGTCAGGTAGATTCCAAGTAGTGATTCTGCAAATGAGTAAATCCTTGCCTCAGTCTATGAACAATTGCATACCTCGAGCTCAGCATTTTAGCCTCTGTTTTGAACTACTATATGACCCATCAAGCTTAAGTGATTTTTCTTTGACAATAGGGTAACAATACTGATGATACCCAACTGCTGTTCAAACTGCTCGTAAAATCTGAGAAGGAGTGTGGAATCGTTGCTGGCTATCGGTCAACTAATGCACATCAATTGTTTGACAATCAACTCCAAAGTAGATACAGGAGCAGAGGCTTCATGACCTTTTTGGCCAGTTGATATTGTGCCCTCTTCTCTAGAATCATTTCTGACACCTGTCCTCCAAGCAAATGATTTAGCGTTCCAATAGACTTTCAAATTCACTGACCTGAAATGTAATAAAGAACGATTCTTGATAAGAGCGGCTCTCTTCTTTTACTATTATCTTTAAGCTTACGCTTTTTCCCGCACAGATTCCCCTTTGTGTATTTCTCTTGGTTGGCAACTCTTTCACTATAGACTTCAATATCATTACATTTGTATTTTTTTTATCAATTCTATTCTTTTAGTAACCACCCAAGCCCCTGTGGTCTTATGTTTTGTACCAAGTCTGTTTACCTTAATGCTATGTGAGGTACCCTAGGCTGTCCTCACTTGCTCTGCCCCCCACCTACCCCTGACATCCTCTGCTCAGGTGGCCTCGGAAAGACCATCGCTTTCGTATCATGGCCCCGGGGGTGGACATTTATTTATTTTAATTCTTAGTAAGGCGCTGCATACCCGTAGGCCTGACAGCGCACAAGGGAGACAGAAACAGCAAAGAGAGTAGAAGCAGAGGGGATCAGACCGGGGGGTGGGAGGGTGAAAACAAATTAATCAGCCGAGTTGAATAGTAGAGATTTTATACTTCTATTTAACATTATCAGTTAAACATGCAAGGGAGGATCACCTGGGTGGAGGAGATTTAGAGAGTGAGGAAGAGGACGTCCTTGGGTGATACATGGTATTGCCCATTCCCTTTTCACAAGGAAGCTTCATTCCCAGCAGCCTTCATAGGTTACTGCTAGCCCTTCCCCTTTCCTGCCTTTCAAAATGTCCCTCCGATATGCCATTATTATACTGGGACGAAGAAGGGATCAACTGGGAGGACACCTTCTATTTGGGCAGATTAAGCACACATCAGCCGCCTCCGATTATCTCAGACAAATGTCATATCAATGCCAAAACAAGGAATAAACAACAGGGACTATGCACACTTCCATTCATTTACACTACTTTGGTACTGAGACGAGGAAGAGGACTGTGGAGGAATACCACTGCAATAGCCAGGCATGTCCAGTTAATAGGCTTAACTATGGTCAGGCAACTGAAGACAAGGGCTTGCACCTGCAACAAGTTAACAGGCCCCAGGTGCATAAAAGGAGACCGGCACAGAGAAGAGAGAAACCTGCCTGGAGGACAGGACGTGGCTGGCAGACGTGGAGCAGGCTGGAGAGGGGCTGGCGGGAAGGACGCGGTGTGCAGCAGATGGTTGAAAGAGATACTGAGATACAAAGTTACTTGAAATATGCAAATAACAAGGGGGGTCCTGGGAGACACTCTGCCAGACATGAGTCCTGGTTACAAGAGCCTTACCCAGAGCATTTTGGTGCTGGACTGCCCCAGGGCAGGACAAAGACTGATATGTTCAGGATATTTCTCCTCTGTGAAAGATAGTGAGCTAAAAACTCTGGGTAAGGCTCTTGTAACCAGGACTCATGTCTGGCAGAGTGTCTCCCAGGACCCCCCTTGTTATTTGCATATTTCAAGTAACTTTGGGTCTCACCCTCAGTTACTAGGGGAATCCAGACGTGGACCCCTTGCTCACTATTCTTAGAGAAGCACAGCTACACCCTACTGATGAGGTTCAACCAGACCGAAACACGTGTTTGGGGTTGCTGTTGGCACTCTTGTTCAGAGGAGCATTGCCTAGCATTTCGGTGCTGAACTGCCCCAGGGCAGGACAAAGACTGATATGTTTAGGATATTTCTCCTCTGTGAAAGATAGGGAGCTAAAGACTCTGGGTAAGGCTCTTGTAACCAGGACTCATGTCTGACAGAGAGTCTCCCAGGACCCCCCTTGTTATTTGCAGAAAGCCAAAAGACTGCCAAGGAGATTAAGAAAAGAATGTTCACCAATGACACAGAATCGGAGCAAGAAAACCTGTGTTGGCAAGAAAGCCCGAAGAGTGGTGAAACATGACAAAAACTGCCAAGGATTATCGGTTGTGTGACCTGTAATGGGTGGACCCTGTGGTCCGACAACTGCACCTAGACAGAGTGGCCCATGCTTGAAAAGAGCAAAGGAAAGCCAAGAATAGGAAGTTGTGTTTTTGAAATCCAAGAGATTTGAACTATTTATAGGTTTTGAAGCTGGAAGAGCTGACATCTTGGGGAAGGGAACCCCGAGACTTAGTGAACTGTGTTAACCTCTTGGGGAAGGGAACCTCGAGGCCTTATGGAACTGTTTTGAAGTTGGGAAAGGGAAAGCTGGAAACTAAGCCAAGAGCTGGAAGAAGCTCAGAACTTTATTTGGAACACTTTCTTTTGTTGCTGACATCTCTGCACATTTTATATCTTTAGTTGTGAGGTTAAGTATAGGTTTTTGACACTGACAGACTTTTCAGCTGTACTTACTGACACATACTATCCTTAGTTTCTTTACATAGGGAAATCGCACCTTAGCACAGGGCAACTAAGGCCTTGCTCCAGCCTGACATAAGAAAAATAAACCATTTTGTAGAAAATTGAATCCGTTGTCTGTCTTACTTCATGATGCTTTCACAGCTTACAAACTGTGAAATGCTCTCGATCTCTCTTCTGTTCATATTTCTCTCATCTCTTGCCATCTTTTGCCTTCTTCAAACTAGCGACACTTAACCCCTCATACAATATTGGTTAAACAACTTAGCCCCACTATTTAGCACTTAAATACCTGGTAGTCATATCAATTGCCAGTCAACCTTGCAACTGAAGAAAAAAAAAACATCCGACCACAGCACTGCCCTTCTTCTAGATGCCCTTGATATGCCCTGGGTGATGATTTAAAGCACACATCAGCTTTAAGATTTGCTTGATTATTATTAAAGCCATCCAAACAGACCAACCCTTCCATACAATATATACAAGCAATTCATAATTGTTGTTGCACCCAAAACATTTCCTAGACCAAAAAGGGAAAAACATAGAAACAGATATCCCCATGCTCTACCGCCAGGATATGGCACACACTACCTGAGAACACTTGCCTAGTCATCGACTATTTTGCCTAGATAAAGGTCCTCAAAAACTCACATATTTTGCTCATTTGTTGACATAACCGATTCCATCTACTTATCCTTCATTTACCTTTCCCCTTTCTGATTAACTCTTATGTCTTGTAACTCACTCTGGAAATCTCATATATAATTTATTTTTGCAATTCTATTCATTGTCAAGCACTCTGCTGGTCATGTTAACACTCGCATTCTTCAATACAATTTTAACTTTATCTCTAATTTGCAGCATTTTCATCTACCTTTCTCAGTGGTTGCCCTGTAATTTAATATTCAATAATCTATCTAGATTTGCATTGTATTTTATAAATAAGCATCCGCACTTTGGTGAAAATTGTACTTAAATACAATATAGCAATCGTCATTCACACCTTGCTCTCATTTAGAACTCAGGCTCATTTGAAACTTGCATTCACCTTAGATTGATCTTAAGAGGCAAGGCGATTGGTTAATATGTAGTACACATACAAATTAAACTGGTCTTCATTCGACTATACTGTAAATGCGAGTTATTTACCTAACGGAATCCTTGTCAGTGGACTATATGCCTTGATTGCATCTGGGCATTTTTCTGGGGCAGTAGGCTCTCCAGACTCACTATTGTCAGAAACCTCAGAATAAGCATCGTTTACTCCTCTGTGGATCTCACTTTGGTCATCAAAGCTTGAATGCCGGTCTCCACTGCCAGCTTCAGACAGAGCCTTATTGTCCTCACTCATCATTTCTGCAAACCACATCCTAATTTCCTCCGGCATCATCTCTGTCTTTTCACACAACATCTCCAGGTCATCTTCATACAACATATTGTGCTCTTTGTAGTAGTCCCGTAGTAATTCTATGCTGCTTAGTTTTATGCCCTCAAGACCGTCAGGAAATATACCCTTACTGTAATCATCATACCACTTTAGCTGTCCATTCTTAAACGCATACCGATTATCTCCAAACCAGCGAACCACCTCAGGCCTTGGTAGACATGCTTGTACTGCCACACTGTCATATTCGCGGTTGGTTGGCCACTGTGTTTTGACAAACAACTTTTTTAGTAAATGCCGTTGTTGGGCTGTCTTTTTATAATGAAGTTTACCTTTTGGTGGTGTTGGTGGTCTACTAATATCATCAATTGGTGGTGAGTTTAGGGCACCCACTTGCAATGCTCCTTTACCATTTGCATCGGTTACTTTAAGATTCTTCAGATTGATTTTGATAGGACTCACTTTGCGTTCACCAGACATTGGACTGCTCTTTTCCATGTCGAGGGATCCATTTTCATCTAGAACCTTTAGTTCCTCTATAGAATCTTCCTTTTCTTCAGGTTCATCCTCTTCATCTTCAGAATCAAGTTCAAGTTTTACTTCCTTCTTGTTTTCCTCTGCTAATTTTTTCCTCCTTTCAGAAAACCAACCATCAATTTCCCTTCTAGTCATTTTCGTTTCACTTCTTAAACGGTCCACTTCCTCCACCGATGGAAAATTATTCTCAGCAAAACTTCCTTCCAGAGCTTTCAGTTGTTCAGGTGCCCTTTCTTTGTATTTTGTAGGTGTGAAATCTGGCGTTTGGTGCCACCCTTGTCTCCTGGTTACTTGAGGAACAATGGGTGGTGTGGCTGGCGACGAGCAGGTAGCATCTTCCTCTTTCAAAGGCACATCCAGGACAACATCGGGGCAAGAATCACTACCTACTGGGCTATGCTCCTCCTTATCAAAGGATTTTGCTCCTTTATGAATACGCCAATTATTCCTATGGTCAGTGAACCATTTCCGCACCTCTTTTCTAGTGAGACCTGTAATTTGTGTTAACTTTTCAACTTCACTATGGGCTGGGAACTGACTTTTAAGAAAGCTGGTTTTCAGTGCAGAGAGCTGGTTATTTGGCTTTTTACACTTTGCAAGATTTGAATCCAGTACACTTTGCGAGGAGATGCTTGGGCAAGCAGTAATCAAAGACTGAGCAGCATTCACCACTTTTACCTGTGAAGTTTTGGGCTGTGCAGCACTCTGTTGATTTGGAATTGATGCAACTGCTAATGTGAGTGTGGAGCTTGAACATTGCATTCCATTGGTAATGAACGGCTGCGTCACAAACAGCCCTCCTGTGCCTTTGGGCTGGCCAACAAAATGGCTTGGTAAAGCAGTCTGGAAAAGGTGCTGGACACTGCTGGCATTTGCAACGATTGGGGCATTCAAAACTGTAAAGGTGGGCTGTGGGACGGTCTGGATGATTGTGTGAAACATTTTTTTGCGCGCATCTTCGATCTCCTCAGGAGACCAGCTAATGCCTTGCTTCAATCGCTGAGCAGTAAACCAAATCTTAATCTGTTCTTCCGGGTATTCGGTTACGACTGTCAAATAGCAAAGTTCTGCTTTTGTGGGGTAGGGGAATTTGTTGAAAGAATTTTTCAAAAAGCAATTGGAGTCCATAGTTCCATTGTACGTTGGAATGTAACTCAAAGGAATCATCACTTTGGGAAGAGATTTTGAAGTTGGTAACTGCTGGTGCTGTGGTGGCTGTTGAAGTAGTGCTGGATGTTGCTGCAATGGCAGTGACACAAGCTGTGTTAAGCCAGCCTGTATTACTGGCACAGTACCAACTAGTGGACTTGTCACAGTCCCCAATAATGAACTAGTTGCAAATGGAGAGTGAGTTTGTGTTACTGGCATTGTCGTCAAAGTGGTAATAGAATTGCCTTTATTTTCCTCGGTTTCATTGAGGAAAAGATTTGTCAGGTTCTCGTTTGGTGTAAGACTTTTTTTGCTTTCAGTTTTACTTTTCATTAATTTCATAATTGGAGTTTTGGTAAACGTGATTTCAGATTGTCCATCGACTGCCTCCTCGTAGCAATCTCCTGGCAAGTCCTGGCTACTGTTGACATCAGAGAAACTTTGCTCCACTGTCGTTTGGTTGTCATGTTTGGCCAGGTTCCATTTACAGTTTGGTTCATCAGTGTGGCACTCTTTATTGTGACATGTGAGCTCTTCGTGGCTTTTCACAAGGAAGCTGCACTCGATGCACACATAGGATGGGTCCTTGCAGAAGTCCAAGTGCTTGGATTCAATGTGTTCTATGAAAGTGCTTACCTCTTGTGCTCCAAAATTACAGTATTTGCAAACATAGTTGTCATCATCAGTAATGTTGTGGCCATTAGACAGACTGTTCCCAGTTGCTGAATCCTCTGCATTACTGTTGATAAGGATTCCCAGAGTATGGGGCATCTCCGGCTGTTCATCTTCATTATCCTCATCAATAACATGGCTTTCCTTCTCCCCCATTGCCATAGTTTTTAGTGGTATCATGCAAGGAGTGGTAGATTTGCGTTTACTAGCCATTGTTGCTGCTGGTTAATGAGTGGCTCCTGGGTAGTACTGCTAATCAAATCACACTTTATCCATAAGGTCCTTTGAATTTTTCACCCGTCATATCTCCAAAACACATCAGTTATCCTCGAAATCTATTAAGGAAAAAAAATAGAAATTTGAAACTGCTCTTTAAAATTGTATTAATCAATCAACGCAATGCCCAAGAAATGCATTTTTTATAGAAAGCAGAAGTAACCTAAAATCTCAGAACGAGAATCGCAAAGAATTTAGAAGACAGCAAGAGGACTATATGGAGACAGCAAAGCCTGGAAAAATCATGAAAAACATTATATAGGATACAAAGTTTGAAAGATTTCAAAAAGGATTAAAAGCTTCTCCACATAAATTGACAAATATTTGTCTTGTACATTACCAACTTAAAAGCACTTGCAGTCACGCAAAGAGGGACATTTATACCAAGAAGGAATTAATAGGCAACAGCTGGATTGTTTAGCACCGGTAGAAGCTAAGTGGTAAGTAAAATGTGAACAAGTACTCAAATGGACACCATGGGGGTATGTTTCAAGAGGTTGGAGAGTTAAAGGGCAAGTTCGCTCACAAATGTTCCTGGCCCAATCGATTGGGCAAGTCTTTAATTTCTTAATTTGTTTTTATTGGCAAATCGTGAATAACAAACATTAACATACCCCGTATTCCCTTCTGCCCTCCACGCCCACTCACGTTCCCACCCCCGCCCCCCTATGCCACTGCCTGGTACGCATTGCAATGTTCACAGAGTCACTGAATACCAAGAATTCAAAGATGTTGAGGGCAGTATCGAATATTATAGTCATTCTGTAAAAAGTTTAGCACCTCAGCCCAGTTTTGTGTCCATTTCGATTGATCCCCCTGCATAGAATATATAATGCATTGAAGTGCGACAAAGTTCCAGACTCTGAAGAGCCATTCACTCAACTTTGGTGGGTCTTTCGATTTCCACTTTTGAGCTATCCCCAATAGAGCCGTCAGTTGCAATATCACAAAAGCTTTACATTTTTGTTTAGAGCTCTGTCACATATTCGCCTCCAACATTAACAGGACGCTAGACTTCAGAGTAGGCTAGGCTTTAACACATCAAAAATGTGCACCATATGCACATCAATCTCTTTCCAGTATCCAGTCAGGATCGGGCAACCCCACGATAGCACCCAATCCCTAAGGGAACCACACTCTCTCCAGCATTGGTCTGAGATGGCGATCTCATTTTATGCAAATGGACTGGAGTATAACGCCATTGAGTTAGTGAGTTAGTAACTTATACCAAAATTCTATTGTTTGGATTGAGCGGTTAAGTATGGGGATATCTTTCCAGAGCCCATCCCATCCTGCTTCTGAAATTTGTTCTCCCAACGTTAACTGCTAACGTTGTTTATAATTCTGTGAGATTTTGGGGATAGCCTCAGATATGATTTTATAGAAGTTTGAGATAGCAAACTTTCCAAACAACGTCAACTCTCTGGTTGCTGCTTGTTTGTTCGAGGGAGCCAGCATCCAATGCCGGGCCTGGAAATATTGGAAACAAGCTAATTCATTCAACCCAAGTTCTTGTTTTCATTGGGTGAAAGATTTAGGGTTTTTTCCTTGAAACATATCTCGTCGTTTTGTACAGCCTGTCTGCTTCCATCTAGCGAATGCCTGTGGGTCTTGGCACGGATTAAACTGTGGATTAAAAAACAACGGCGTGAAGGGAATGTCGTAAATTGGTATTGCTTAAACGCTACGTCCAAAAACTCTTCTAAGCAGCTCGTTATCCTGCTCTTGTGAATATTAGGCAGAACAATCACACTTAGGGGTCCATAAAGTGTCTCCGAGCTGCGGACCTCCTATCGCTTGATTCATCTCAACCCACCGTTTCCCATTGTCTACTCCCCACCAGTCTTTCACTATTTGGATTTGTGTGGCTTGGTAAAACATTTGAAAATTTGGAAGACCCAGACCACCACTCTTTATTAAAATGTCATAAGCTACCTGTGGGGCCTTGTTGTTCCATACAAATGCAGATATAGCTCTATGTAGCTTTTTTAAAAAGAGAGCCGGGACCCTGATTGGGAGTGCCTGAATGAAATAAAGTGCTTTGGGGAGGATGACAATTTCTACCGAACTGATTCGACCAAGCCAGGAAACCATTAACAGACCCCATTTTAGCTAGTTGACCCATGATTTCTTTCTGCAAAGGGGGACAGTTAGCCTCATACATCTTGGCAATCGTAGACGTTATAGTGACACCCAGCAATTTAATTGCATCTTGCGCCCAGCCAAATTGTGTTTGTGTCCACAGGGAGTGAACTTCCTTAGGGGGTAGGGAGAGGTTCAAGATTTACGATTTAGTATGGTTAATTTTCAGACTACCGACCCATAACTCTTTAGCTCTTGTTCCACTGTATGTAATGCGTTTACCGGATCAATTGCAAGGAGCAACATATCGTCTGCATAGGCCATCA
Source organism: Ambystoma mexicanum (assembly GCF_040938575.1). Lineage (NCBI taxonomy): Eukaryota > Metazoa > Chordata > Amphibia > Caudata > Ambystomatidae > Ambystoma > Ambystoma mexicanum. The sequence goes on from NC_090925.1 coordinate 988,253,201, forward strand.
TTTTATGTGATATCCCTCCAAAGGTTGGATTCCAGTGCCGATTTCAGTTCAGCTACGGCCTCTAGTATCTGATGGGCCTTTCGCGCAGGAGCCACCTCACCTTGTGCGTCTTGAGCTGTTGTCTTCACGCTGTCCGCCAATTGTGCTGGTTTGGGAAATGCGTAGAGCGATGACTGCTTCCCTTTGCCCTTGTTTGGCTTGGACTGCATTCCTGAGCCCACGTGCTCTCTATCACTCCCTTCTACTTAGATCAGCACAGTGCTGTGTCTAGTCTGTTGTGGTACTGTGTTGAGCAGTATCCTGCTGTTGTCTCACACTTCGATTCACTACCTGTGTTGTTCTGGGGCATGTATCTGCTATATGGGCCCACCGCTTTCTCCGGCGTCTACTCGAAGTTCCTCTCGTGGTGGGATCCCTCCATTGGCTTATCTCTCCAGTGCTCTCCACTTCGCATTTGTTTCCGTGGCTGCTTCTGTGGGATCCTCTGGTGTCTAATGGTAATGTGCCAAACTGCTTAGTCCTCCGCTTTGCACACGCTAGCGTTTACTGACCATCTCAAGCTGCCCTACTGGTTACCACCATTTCTCACTTCGTGTCCTATCCTGTGTGCACCACATGTATTGGCTTCCACTGTTGTATGCCCTCCTAGAACTGGGCGATCTTGCTTCATGGGGGCCAGTGTTTTGTCAACTGTACTTAATCTCCCCGTCTCTGTCGGGGGTCAGCTGCTCCTCTTGGGGGCCTCTGCACTGTCAAGCGCCCTCCGGGGGCACCTTCCTTCCTAAGTTATAGCTCACCTGGATGACCGGTTGCTGCAGGTCTCTGTTGCGAGCTAGGATCGCTCAAGGTACTGGTGTGGCCCGTGTTGCAGCGCTTTTCAGGGACTGTGTACTTTCATCCTGTGTGGCTGAGAAGCTGCAGGTGTAGTTAACCCAGTTGCGGCCTCATAGATACTTGAGGCGCCTTGCTTTCACCCGACTGTCCTGAACCCTCTGTAATCGCCTGTACTTTTCCACTTTCAGCCACCTCTTTTAGCACTTTCAGACTTGAGCCTTGACGCTCTTCCCACAGGGCCGAGTGGGCTGGCTTCAGGGCCTCACTCTGCTCCCCCGTTTGGGTTGTCGTGGCCTTATCTTCCGTCTAGGCCAGGTTGCCCTTCTCCTGTGTTACAATCGCAGCGTTTATCCGTATAGTTGGAGTCCTCGAATTATATGTGCAGGTGCGATAACCGCATAGTTATTTGTCTGCGTTTGCATGCCGTATTACCCAACCTGGTGTGGTTACCTCGGTCATGGAGCTATCTCTCCCAGTGTTGTGCACTTTCGGTGCCTCTGTGTGCGCGTGAATCCGGCGCATCCAAACATTAGTCAATTTCACAGGTTCAGTATGCCTGGTCAGTGTATTCGCCTTGCTTGTTACTGTAGCCCCTGTGAGACGTCCAATGTATCTATTTCGGCCTCTCTTCAGTGGGTTCCATGTAATAATGTCGCCACAAAAATATCATCATACAAAAATATCGCAGAAAAATTGTCGTTTTTTGTGGCAACATTATTGCATGGAACATGCGGGGGACACCCCCGCAACCCCCAATTTTTTTTAAACAAAATGTTTTGTGCCCCTATCGCCACATATATGGTCACCCAAATAATATCGCCACGACATTTTCCCGGCGATATTATTTACCGCGACCATATATGTGGCGATATTAATACCCAATACTCTTTTGTGTTCTTCTATGTAATCGAACGCGGTTTCTATTTGCGGGCCATCTCCGCACTAATGCTTTCATCCTTTCTGATTTCGCACTGTCTTCTACCTTTGCTGCAATGCGTCAGCTGCCACGTATGACATGCATTACTCACCGTAATAGCATTTCTGATGATTGTATCTGCTTAGATTCACATGCTGTGCATATGGTCCGACATCCAGTGGCAATTAAAAATAATTAAATTTTAAATAATGACTTGCATCTTTTCTTTCGGAGACCGAAAGGGGACGTCAGCATAGGTGTGTCTATAACACTATCCCTATCGTGACATGTAGTGTACCCAAAATACCTCACATGCCGAGATCCCTCCGATTGTATTTTTTCTGCCATGAGGGAGACCAAGGCTACTGTGAGTGAGTACATGATGAGAGAAAGTATTAAGACGTCTGTGTTCCTTACACCCCGAGCGGGGAGGCCTCCCTAGAAGGCGCATGTGAATCTAAGCAGATACAATCATCAGACATGCTATTACGGTGAGTAATGCATGTCTTCTGATGCTTGTTAATCTGCTTAGAATCACATGCTGTGCATAGACTAGAGTGCAGTACCCGGAGTTGGAGGTGGGTTGTGAGAAGGAACAGTAGAGAAAAGATGTCTTAATACTGCTTGTCCCACCTGATAATCAGATCTAAAATGAGTGTCTAGCCAATAGTGTTTTGTAAAGGTGTGTAGAGAACTCCAGGTTGCCGCTTTGCAAATGGACTCTAGGGGAACATTTGCAATGGATGCTATGGAAGCCAAAGTGCCCCGAGTAGAGTGTGCTCTAGGCTTGAAGGGCAGTTCTCGCTTAGCAAGAGCATAACAAAGTGTGATGCATTTAACAATCCACCTTGAGATAGCTGATTTAGAGACAGGGTCCCCTTCTCTACCAGCTGCCACTGAAACAAAACATTGGTTTGTTTTCCTCAGTGGTTTCGTTCTTTCCAAGTAGAACATGACTGCCCTGCGCACATCTAGTGTGTGTAGGCTTCTTTCTGCCATGCTAGTGGGATTCTGGAAGAAAGTGGGTCGTTCGATCAATTGGTTCACATGGAACTTTGAGATGAATTTAGGCGCAAATCTGGGATGAGTGCATGGAACTACCTTATCCCTGTGGACAGTAACAAAAGGGTCTAGAACAGAAAGGGCATGTAGTTCGCTAATCCTTCTAATAGAAGTGATAGCCACTAGGAAGGCCGTCTTGTAAGTAAGGTCTTTTAGACTTACTTTATGCATTGGCTCAAATGGAGATCCCATGAGCCTGGTTAAAACCACATTTAGATCCCATCTAGGAGCTGGGTGACAAATGGGGGATGAATCCTCTTAACCCCTTCCATAAAAGCTTTAATCACTGGTATTTTCCACCACAACACTTTCTGTTGTGATGTGGTGTAAGCTGAGAGAGACGCCAGATGAACACCAGACCTGCGTCTAACAAATGAGTAAGATACAGCACAATGTCAGTGGTTGAGCAATCGATGGGATTGATTCCCTTGGTATTACACCATGACAAAACATTTCCATTTGCTAGAATAGCAATAGCTGGTGTTAGGTTTCCTAGCTTCCCTGAGAATGTCCATGCACCTCTGAGGGAGCTGAAGCTGTCCAAACTCTATGACCTCAGGAGCCAGGCTGCTAAGTTCAGAGTTTGGGGCCATGGGTGTAGGGTCTCCCCCCCTGTCCTGAGACAACATATTGTACTGGCAGGGTAATTTTACTGGTGGGGAGAGGGACATTTCCATTGAGCGTAAACAAATTTCCCTGACCATGTTATCGAGAGTCTGTTCCCCTAGGAGCGGTTCTGGGGGTACCTGGAGGCGTAGTCTTGGCACTGGGCATTCTCCTGAGTTGCAAACAGGTCGATCCCTGGGAAGCCCCCTTCTGCAAAGACGTTGGACACAATGTCTTTGTTGTGCAGACGCCATTTGCATTCTGTTGGCAGTGGGAAATCTCTGCTGAGCATGTCTATCAAAAGATTGAGTTCCCCTGGAACGTGTTGGGACAACAGAAACATCTTGTGTTTGAGAGCCCACATCCAAATGTTTTGGGACAGCTTGGATAGCCCTGGAGAGTGTGTGCCCCCTTGCTTGTTCAGGTAACACATGGCTGTGGTGCTGTCCATCAGAACCAGCACAGTCGTCCCTTGTAGTTGCGTTTGAAAGGCTTTCAGTGCCTTGAACACCGCTAATAGCTCTAGGAGATTTATATGGTTGGATGCTACTTGTGGGGACCACACTCCATGCGCTGTCTGTTGAAGCAGGTGAGCCCCCACCCCGTGAGAGATGAGTCTGTCGTGAGAGTGGCTTCCACTGCGGGGGTGGTGAAGGTTTTCCCCTTCAAGAGGTTTTCCCTCGACCACCAATGCAGAGAGGGAATGAGGGCTGGCGAGACAACTACCAAGGAATACCTACGCGTATTTACAACGAAGACCTATAGCCCCAACCAACATGGCCGACACGTAAGTGTACGTGCGGCCATATTGTTTATTTCACGTTGCTAATGACAACCATACGAACCGCGAGCAGCACACGCCGTTAGCAGTCGACACAGCAGGACGCTGAAGCTGCACTCCAGGTAAGCCGTATAGATTGAACAGGCATACGCGATCCAAGATCGCAAGATATTTTAAGTGAAATAGTAAGATTAACAAGAGCAGGAGCTAATAGAATTGCTCACTTCATGCTAGGCAGCGTTCTCTTGAAGATAACAACACACACACAGACCGCGTGCATTTTGAAACTTGAAACTAGGCAATCAGGTTAGTGACAAAAAGCACATCACTTTAAGCATAGGTAAAAGACTTTTGAATGCATTTAATGTCGTGAAGAATTATTTTTGGCACAACACGGGTGACATTGCGCATGAAAATAAGGTTATACTGCACTCAACTGAATGTGATGGTGCCATGCAGGTATTAATTGAAGCACATTATGTGATTACGTAAATTAGAATTTATTTAAGTAATTATGCGATTAATCAAAGTAGAATGTCATGGCCTGTAAGGTAAAACCGTTATCATTTTAAGTAAAGTATGGGTATACTTTGCTATGCCAGGAACACATGTAATGATGGAATCTTTTTCTTTTCCTTTTCTCTTTGTTCTCGCATTTTTGTTAAATATCTGTTTGTCCTCGTGGGCGCCCTGTTTGATTTGGCATAATTTGTGTTCTCTTGACGTTCGGTGCACTGTCGAACTCTAACCTGATAATGTGGCGTGTTCTATTGAATGTTGATATTGCAATAATTACAATGTGTGCAACACAGTAATACCCTGGCTCTGAAGAAGGAAAACTCCGAAATGCATTAGCCATACGTGTTTCACATTTTGCCTCATTCTTTAGCAATAACTTCATTGGTGGAGTTTAAACCAATGAAGTACAAAATAATTTTCAAGAAGCTCTAATTTGGAAAATTAAATCAAGAATATAATTTTTTTGACAAATCATCAAAGTGTGTCTTTTAGTTTATTGCAAACAGAAAGAAACTAACTAAATCCCAAGTGGGAAACTGGGGTGTGCGGCCCACACCAAAGGCATACATGCCTAGGTCTTTTCTCTCCAACTACCAGATCTTCCCATTGTCCGCTGGCCTGACACCACTGGCTGTTGAGCCACTCTTGCATGGGACGCATGCGCAGCCGCGCGTCGGGAACCAAGTAAATGCATGACGCCACCATACCTAGCAAGTCACCTCCCGACTGGCTACATATTGAGGGATATGAAAAAGCATGTTCTGAAGCCTCTCGTTGGAGGGGAAGAGGAGGCCGTCCTTCGTCCGAATAAGAGCCCCCAGAAATTGTTTTACTTGACTGGCGACTAGACTGGATTTTTCCTCGTTGATAGAGAATCCCAGACTGAACAGAAGGTCTACGGTCTTCTGGGTGTTCAAAAAGCATGTGTCGTAAGAGTCCACTGTTATGAGACAGTCGCCGAGGTAAGGGTAAACTGGGATGGACAGTCTGCGCAGGTGTGCTGCCGCTACTGCCAGGACCTTTGTAAACACCCTTGGCGCTGAGGCGATGCCGAAGGGGAGGACCTTGAACTGGTAATGCATGTCCTCTATCATGAACCTTAGATATTTCCTGTGCGCTGGCAACATTGAAATATGAAAGCATGCATCTTTCATGTCCAATGTCGCCATGTGGTCCCCCTGTTTCAGCAGTGGGATCACCTCCTATAGCATTACCATACGAAACTTTTGAGGTTTTATAAATTTGTTTGCTGGGCGCAGGTCTAGAACAGGGCACATGGTGAGGTCCTTTTTGGGTACAAGGAAGTACACTGAATAAATACCCTTGTTTACCTGAAGAATAGGGACGACTTCTATGGCATCCTTTCCCAGCAGCGCTTCCACCTCTTGATTCAGGATCTGCAGGTGGTCCGACAAGAGGTGTCGTGAGTGTGGCGGTCTGAACTGTGGTGGTCGGGCGAATTCCACGCAGTACCCGTGGGCGACCGTCTTTATAACCCACTGGTCTGAAGTTATCCCCTCCCATGCCGCGAGGAAAGATGTTAAACGCCCCCCGACCGGGGTGACATGGGGGGGTACCTGGACCTGTTGGTAATTTCTGCCCAGAGGCTGTTGCTCCTCTGGGGTTGGAGTCTTTGCCTCTGCTGCATCGTTGACCCCTAGGTGGGTAGTTGGCGGGGCTTCCTGATGTTTGTCCAGAGTTCCACGGGACTCCCCTCGAAAGGACCGACGAGAACAGCCTCCCCTTTGGGGGGAAAGGCTTCACAGTTATTTGCCGCAAGGACTTAAGAGTCTCATGCTCTTTTTTTTGTCCGTCTCCAGGGCATCGTCGACCGCTTTCCCGAACAGAATGGTATCTTCTATGGGTTTGTTGATAAGAGCAGCCTGTGTTTCAGGCTTGAACCCAGAGTTGCGAAGCCAAGCGTGCCGCTTGAGTAGAGTGCTCTGGGCCAGAGACTTGCCTGCTGTTTCAGCAGTGTCCAGAGTGTTCTTGGTTATGTTCTGATTTACCTGCCTGCCCTCGGCCACGATGGTGAGAAGCCTGGACCTAGCGGCTTCAGGAACCTCCTGGAGACCTTCTTGTACAAGATTCCATTGTGCGTCTGCATAGCTTGCAAGCATCGTGGTGTTATTCACTATGAGAGTGGTGTAGGCAACTGCTGAGGTAACACGCTTACCTAGGGCGTGCAACCTTTTGGATTCCTTATCCGGAGGTGCCTCCCCTGTAGCAAGGGGTACCCCTGCCCTTTTCTGGGTGGTAGTGACTACCAAGAAGTCGGGGGTGGCGTGGCCTTTAATATATTGAGGGTCCGAGGGAGCTGGCCAAAATAGTTTTACTACCCTTGGGTTCACTGCACGGGTCTGAGCTGGCGTGACCAGGGAGGGGGCCAATCTTCTCTTAACAGAGTTTAGGAGGGGAATGCCTTGGCTTGAGGGGGGTTTCTCCTTGAGAATGTCCTCCACAAATTCTTGTTCGGGTACCACCTCCTGGGTGGAGATCTGAAAGTGCTCTGCTGCCTTCCTTAAGATGGCATTGAAGGCCATTTGATCATCTACAGGCGAGGCGTGGCCAGCCGGGGTGGTCGGAGGAGAATCCAGGCATAGAACGCCAGTGTCCTGATCTTGCGTGGGAAGCGTCCATGGCTCCGTTTCCACTTGCTGGGTTTCCTCCCAGTTGTCCATGGCATGCACTTGGTCCTCAGGGTAGTCCTGTAGGAAGGAAGGGTCTTCTTCTTCGCTGTAGATGTCCTGGTAAGTGTCCATCTGGACCACATCTTCATGGTGGACAGAAGCCGAGGGCTGAGAGTCCAGATTTTCCTGCAAACGTGCGATCCTCTTTTTCCTGCGATCTCAAAAGAGGCCCTTCACAAGATCTTTTCGGGGAAGGATGCTCAGAAACGAGACAATCCTTTCAAGACGGTCCATGCACCCTTCGAACCTCTCCCTTGTCCACTTAGAGGAACCAGAAGGGCCCAAAGGTGGAAAAACGTTGTCTTCCGCTCTTTGGTGTCGAAATTTGTCTCTAAGGGTGTTGGACAGAGGCTACTGACTGTCCTCGTAGGTTTTGCGAGTATCGGGGCACCATGGCGTGTCTTTAGACTTGTCCGCAGCACGCTCCATGTGTTTTGACAGTGTCTTAGGTACCAGCCCAACCGCCGAAGTGATCCTCGCGATACTTTCTTCCATCTCTGCCGAATCGGCGTGAGTTAACGGGTCAGAAGGTCTATCGGTAGATTTGCCACCTACCGTGGCGTCAGAGGGCCTGGTGGTGGATTTTTCACCTCTGGAAAGGCCAGAAGGCCTACTATTAGGGGGCGCCGGAGCGTCGAATGACCGCGCTTCGGCATATAAACTCGATTTAGAAGTAGCGCCCTTGTTTTTGGAGTGCCCAGTCGCAAGACGCTGATGCTGATGCAGGGAAGGCTGCTGATCTAACCTATCAGGGGAAACCGCCAAAATTTCCGACGGTCCTGTTGGCGCTTTCACCTTTTTCGACGGAACCATCGAAATTGGTGGTGGGGTTGTGTGCTTAGTGTTTTGTGTCTGTACGCCCCTGTCGCCAGTTGTTGTCCTTGAAGCGAGACTTGCAACAGGCCTTGAGGGGTCGGGGACGGGCGTGGCGGGCCTAGAAGTGTCCATCTCAAGGTCTATCACAACCGATACAGATGTTTGGTCATCGTCAGTGCTCCAGTCACTTTCGGCGGGTGTGGCAGTGGGGGAGGAGGGTTCAGCCCGCGACATACTGTACACGGCCCACCGCTTTACACAGCACTCCTTAAGGGTCTTAGGCCTAACGAGCGTACAAGCCGCACTCCGCTTCTCGTCGTGATTAAGGGGAGACAAGAATTACACGTTCTGTGCTCGTTTTTCCACGGGTACCTGGCCCTACCCTTAGGGCAGAACCTAAATGGTGTCCTTTCCATAGCAAAAGGTATAAACAAAGATGACCAGACCTAGAGGGCAAAGAGTGGGAAAGAGGAAAGACATAACGAAAGATATGGCCACCCCGACCCCACTCTCCCTATTGTGTAGGCCAGCCAGAGGGCCCAGCCACGTGGATGGCTCAGCCGCCGGATCTTAGGCGCCGAAATCCACCGCCGTCAAAACTTCCCGTAGTCTCCGTCGAGGTTGTTGAATCGCTGCCGAAGTGATTTAAGGGGAAATAACCAACAAAGTCGGAATAAAGATAAACAGTCTCATATGAAGAGCTCCGCTATAAGGCGAACAGTATCTGGGCTGAACAAAACAATCTGAGGGACCTTGCCGCGTGAGGGATTTTGGGTACACTACAAGTCACGATAGGGACAGTGTTACAGACACGCCTATGCTGAAGCACCCTTTCGGTCCCCGAAAGACAAGATGCAATACTCTGCGGTTACCACTGGATGTCGGACCATATGCACAGCATGCGATTCTAAGCAGATTAACAAGCATCAGAAACATTGCTTCATTTGTTCCTTTTTTCCAAATAGCCCGGCGGGGTGTCTGGGCTACTAATATTATTCTCACGTACTGTTGTTCGCTCGTCCCCCTGTGCCTTGAGCTCCGGGGTAAGTGCTGTGTCACCACGCACCGTCTGTTTGCGCTCCTCACTGCCGTTTCAATCCTCCAGCCCTTTCTTCAGTGTCTGCAGAGGCTCCTGTGCACCGCCCTCTGTGCGGAAATGCAAGTCTGCTATCCGCCTCCTTTCAGCTCTGTAATTCCGGCCGGCTGAAGTCTTCTCCCGTCTCAACAGTGTTGCTGCCACTCTTCCTTTTTTCCTGTGGTGCGTCAGCTAATTTCTTCGTTCTCACCCGATCGCCATTTTGTTTTGTTCACCATCGGGATACTGCAACACTCGTCGCAGCCGCTTCAGTGCATTACTTTACATCAGGATCAGCAGGCGCACCTCGGGATCACATCCTATCTCATGGCTCTGTAGCCATGCCTCCCCAGAAGATCCAAGAGTTATCTTGAGGAACTACAGAACTAGTGTTGATAAGAAAGACTATCAAAGGACATTACGCCAAGAAGTGTATAAGCCAAAAGGAAACCTGTATATAAAAGGACTATCCAGAACAAAGAGAAGACCAAGGGAAGAAGAGACAGTCTCTTGGCCCATTTACTTTGGTGGTAGGGTCAGATAGAGTTAGTTTGGACGGAGGACTGTTACTTTTGACTTCCTGACATCTGACAAGCACCTTTAATTTCTTAAAAATAGATAGTTAGGGTATTCCCTTTAACCATATGGAGAGCTAGGCCTTATTCTTTAATTTTAATAAAGAGAGTACAGAATGTCCTCCAATTGTCCAATTACTCCATCCGACCCACCACACCACTTTCTTGAAAGTCGCCCCAACTACTGGTAGTGGAATTAAGGGGGCCTTTGTGGCTCTGCCTGCCTTGCTGGATGCTTGGCAAGTGTTGCAGGACCGGACAAACCTGCTTATTTTTAATCCCATGGGTGGCCAGTAAAAATAGGCATGTCCTCGAGTCGTTTCCAAGGACGCCACCAGCATCCAAAGGACTGCAAACAAGCAAGAAGCCTCGGTCGCTATCCTGAGGCTCCACTAGAGGGAGCCCTGCACATCTCAGACTCGCAGCTCATAGACGCCAGAGCCCGACATTTCCCCACGCATATTCGAACTGGGCTTCTACACGAGCAGAACACACCATCCGAAGTCAAGGTGGCAAGCACCCATTGCTGCAAGAAATTTTTCCAGGTAGCAACCCCTTTCCCCAAGGGAGTTATTCAAAAGGAACGCATTAAAAGGAGACCTTGTCCTGGCCCTAGAAGAAGGGTATTTTACTTACAAGCCGAAATGTCACAGGACGCCGCACTCCTCACTAAGAAAACATGCCATCGATTTACTTCCTGACGTAGACCTACTACTGGGTCACCCTTCTGCCTAGCATACCAGACCTCAGAGAGGTCCTTAGAAAGGAGCACGACATTTATCTCGTTCCACTGGAACGCGACACTCCGCACTCTCCTGTACTAACAGAGCCCTGACATTTCCAGAAGCTCCGATTGCTTTGTTTTTTCATTTTGTATTTGATGTATGTTACACAATCTTGACACTTGAATATGTGAAATTGACACACGTACAGCCATTTGTTGACGGTCTTTTGTTTTACACAATTTTCACTGTACTGTTTGTCCTTTTTTGATAATTGTTCTAAGATGACTAATGAATCCAAAAAGTCACAAAATAAAGAAAAAAACTGTTTCAACAGCAAAATAAAAAATGCTGTAAGAACTCAAACGGGATTGAGTATTCTTCTACTTAACACTAAGGTGACAATATCTACAGAGATATTTCTGTCAAGTGATACATGACTAAAGTAAATATGTTTGCATAAATAGTGTAAACATCCAAATGAGGATGGTGGGATGCCCTCCTTACATTTCAATCCTACTTAGCCCACAGTCCTGCCATCATTAGGGCTGTCCCTCCTGTTACTAACAGTAACCATATGCAGACAGCTGTCTTGGTCATTCTTAAATGGTCTGCAAACAGACTGTTGTGAGCCAAGTCCAGTAGGATCCTCCTCAGAAAGCTTGGAATCTCTGTACAGGAAGCCATTCTCCCAATACACCCTGAACATCACAGGGGCTCACCCCTGTGCCCATTTCTCTGCCTGCTCACGCAGATCTGCCAGGGTAGGGCAGTCATGTTGTGCTTGGCAAATGTCAGCCTGACTGGGCACTCCCGCTAAGGACAAGTCACTCAGATCTTGGAGACAATTGAGGGTTGCAACTACTGGGTCCTCCGTCTTTGATTTTACGCATGTAGGCAACCCTGAGATCACAGTCTGGTGGCACCTTAGTGGCCACTGGACTCCCCCACCCCCTTTGACCCTCTGGTAGGAATTGAGATTGCACAACCACTTCAAAAGTTGGCCTCCCTTTCTTTTTGAGCTTTTTAAAGCTCCTACGGTATTCTTCTGGAGTTTTTAAAGAACTTCCAGAGGATGGTGGCCTTCATCTTGGAATATATCGAGCTCTCTTCTCGGGGGGCAACTGCATGATTACAACAGTTCCAACCATCGGTAGACGGCTCACAAGGGCTGCACCCCACAACTCCTCTTCCACCTCACACCCCTCTTCATAAGGTTGGATCAAATTCTTGGGGCGGAGACACCAATCTTTCCTTGGGAGCCACCACTGGAGGATTTCCCTCCCCCACTGGAAGTCCTGCATTCCACTGAGTCTCAAGTTCCATTTTACACAATAGCACAACATTTCTTTGCTTCTGCTCCTCTACAGCAGCATCTTCATTCTGTTTTAATTTGGCAATTACCAGGCTGGAGATGCGCAATGGATTAACAAAATATGGTAATGCTTTTGTTTGTAGAGTTCAAATTCTAATTGTACCTGTAGTACAAACTAATGAGCGAATAACATTCAAATTATAATTGATTGTACCAGTAGTTAGTACTACAGGTACAATCAATTATAACTTGAATTCATCAAGATAAAAAACCCAACTAGTTATTGCTGGTATGTGATTTACTTTTTGTTGCGAGTATACAAGATGTTAATCATTAGTTTGTACTACAGGCACAATTAATTTGAATTCTACAAACAAAAGCATTACCATATTTTGTTAAACCATTGCGCATGTCCAGTCTGGTAATTGCCAATTTGATTATCCAATAGGTTGCTTTACGGTCTTACATCCGTCAGACACTTGATGCTTCAGGTTAGAGGTTATGCAGCATCTCATACTGAAACATAGAATTCATAGGGTGTTAGGCGAGAGCGCAGCATCCCCTTACTAAACTGTTTTACCCAGTCGTTTCATTCAGTTTTAGTTCTACTAAGGCTGCAGTGTCCTCCTTAGGTTCCTCCAATGCAAACCTGTATTCATTTAAATGATATTCGTCTGCACTTAACTTTTGCCTGGTGTGACTTACTTAGGACCCAATGGAAGCGTTGGACCTTACAGAAGCATGGGGCCTAACAGAGGCCAGGGACCGCTGGGAATCTACACTACACTCTATGGATGGAATGTCGAGAAGTGCTTTTGCTTTCCTCATTCACTTCCACGCCCCCAGAGAAGTGGGTACCTGCGGTGGGAGTTCAGTGTCCTTATTGGCCTCTGGGGAGCCCTTCATTCCACTAGTTTCCTCAAAAGCTAGGAGGCTTTTTAACAGTGGAGCTTTCCTAACCTTTTGGCTTCATGGGGAGTACCCTTGCTTGGCAAAACATTTGTAGCTCATCTACTGACAAGGTGTGTGCGGAGCTCATGTTAGGTTAACCGAACGTATAAAGTGCAGCATTCACCAAAAAGGCATCTTGTTGCCAATTCAGGTGGGTGAGGACGGAAAAAGCAGACACCTAAATGAGACATGGTTCTCAGAAGCCCGTAGTCCACGGAGAAGAGAATACCACAGCTGAGCAGCAGCTACACAAAAACGGGTGCCGATACGGGCTGCTTTGAATTGAGGAACAGAAACAAGGAAGAGGTCCGCCGAACTAAGAGCCCGGGCATGGATGTACGGGCAAAATTCGGGCTGGAGGCACTCCGCGCCCAGGCCGGAAACTGATGCCACAATGAAAGGGCCTAAAGAGAGAGGCCAAAAAACAAGAGTCCAAAATGTAACAGCAGATGGGGGCCCATCACCAACACCTCGGTCTTGTCACCATTCAGCTTGAGCCAGTTGTTATGCATCCATGCCCCCATGGCTTCAAGGAAGGCCCTAAATCTGTCAGCAGTCTCAGGAAGATACAGATATGAATGAAGCAAGATCTGGGTATCATCTGCATAAGAATAAAAACCGACGTCATGAAAAAAGATGCGTTTCGTCAGAGGCTGAATGTACTGGGAGATGCCTGACCCTTTGGGAATGCCACAGGAAAAAGCAGCTGGGGGAGCACAAAAAGGAGGAAGAGACCGATTCAGTGCGGTTAGAAAGAAATGAAGAAAACCATGACAGAACGGCACTAGAGAGGCCGGCCCCAGAAAGACGATCCAGCAAGACCACATGATCACTGGTAATAAAGACGGCATGTAGGTCGAGGATCAGTAAAGCACAGACACCACACTGATCATGCAGTCGAGCCAAATCGGAAACAGACCAGCACACTTTCGGTGCAGCGTCGAGAAGGAAAACCAGATTGCGATGGATCAAGAAAAGAGGACTGCTCAATATAAACTAAGAGGTGGACAGACTAATGTTTCAACCAGCTTCATAAGAAAAGGAAAAAGCAGGATAGGGAGAAAGTTAGACAAGACACACTGATCCAAAAAGGGATTTTTCAAAAGTGAAACCACTAACGTACGTCTTAGAGAAACTGGGAACTGACCAGTAAAAAATTACGTATTGACAGCTTGACCAAGGGGGCCATAGGGGGCAAAATATCCTTCAACACAGACAGGGGGATAGGGTCTTTGGCGGATGAAGATTTCAATTTAAGCGAAGCCCCTACCATTTCTTCCAAATTAAATACAGAAAATGTAGACCAGGAATAAACTGAAGGCGCAGAGACGACTGCAGGTAGGGAGACCATGGACTGGGATCCGGGGGAATAAATGCTCTGTCGAACTGTGGCAATCTTATCAGTGAAATAAGATGAGAGAGAATCACAGCAGGATTGAGATGAACGAAGCGGTTCAGAAGGAAGGGAGTATAAAAATCAAACAGCCTTAAAAAGTTCTCTGGGTTGATTAATGGAATTTTCCATATGCTAAGAAAAATAAGCACACTTTGCCTCAAAAATAGCTTTATGCTACATATAAGAAAAATGTAGTAGGGCTGTCTTAACGGCAGGATTATAGGTCGTACAACCTTTGGGTTTGATTTGCCGAAGTGCACAAAGAGGATCAGTAAACCAAGGCTCGAAGGCCGAGCCTTATGTTTAGGAATTTTTAAAGGAGACAACAAATAGGCAGCCACAAGGAAAGCTTCAGTGATGGCATCAAGATCTGGAGCCACCGAGCAAGAACAACAATATCACAGGGTACGTGGTGTCAATTCTGATAGGGAAGAAAGACATGCTTGGAGATTGTCTTAATGGGGATCAATTTCCAAGAAAAAGGGATGATAAAGTAATCGGACCAACAAAGAGGAAGTGCAGGGTAAACAGCAACATAGGCTTTAGAAGCCAAAATAAGGTCCCGTGTATTAACTAATCGATGTGTAGTACCAACAAGCAGCTGAGAGACATCCAATTCATTCATAGCAGTGATAATCTCTGAATCTTATTATCAGAAACGTCATTAACTTTAAGATTAAAATCACCCAAAATCACCAGGTGGGTGTGTCGAAGCTGTACATCAGCGATAAAATCCAGGAAAGAGTCACAAAGAGCTCAGGTCACGTTCCACTCAGGAATTAGAAAATGCCTAGCATTGAATCCAACATTAACTTGACACTTTATTTTGGCTGAGTACGCTGTAGGCAGTGTCTCAAATCCCAACCGCTGGCAGGGTTTTGAGGATCTTTTGGTCTGAGAAAGATGCATTTGATGTGCTCTGCTGCCCGTGCCACCATGCCGCAAGTGCACAAGCTAAGGACGGCACCGAGAGTGATCCAGTATTTGTGCAGGTTTGCCTTTGCTGTTTTGAAACACTTCTGCATAGGAACCCATGTGTTTCCTTCACGCATCTGCCATGCGCTTGAGAGCAGCTTCTTGTACCCTCTAAGGCAAATGATGCGCACCTATCACAGCTCTGCCACACTAAGCCCACACAGACTTTCCTCACATGCAAGGTTACAAGTCTAGAGGAGAGGTGTGAAACCAAAGTAGTGTGAACGCTGGCACATCTACAATCCAAGTAGAACAATAGAGATGGGTATCCCCTGAACCGTGGACCTGGGGAACTATATAAATAGCGAATAAGAGAAATGGGGTCACACGGATAAATACAACAATTCAAAACATTCAAATACTCAACAGGGTGAATGGGCAATGAGGGACATGGACAGATCAGGAGTCAAATTTACATATTGTATTCAATTAATACAAATAACACAAAGATCATATCATCCACACTATAACATTTTCTAAAATGCATACAAATACATAATATATATCAAAAATATACTAGAGAAGATAATGTATCTATCTAAAAGACTATCTAATCAGGCACTGCTAGCCACAGTGTATATAGCCAGCCAGTGCAACAAGGTTATCAAAAAAAGTGCTAAGTGCCTTGTCAAAAAAAGTGCTAAGTGCCAACTACGGGTGTCACATTCGTGTGACATTCTCCTAACAGTAGTTTCGACGGTCAAACAATCAATCTCATCTAGGACAAAAAAGAACAAAAGAGCTGATAGCCGTCCTCATCAGAGCACAGTAATTGCATGTTATTTAATCTTCAAAAGGCCCGAAACAATATCAAAAAGAACTATACACAGCAATACACCAGAAGGTCATATACTAGATGGTACATTATGCTTCAATCTTGCTTGAAGGTCTGTGCCTCTGGTGGAGCGCTAATTCAAACAAACAAGAAAAACAAAAAAAAAGCATGATGTTAAAAACAGGAATTAAAATTTGACTGAGCCTGCCCGTGGCTCAACATAGATCCATCACCCATTAGAGTTCAATTGATAGTGACTAGCAAATGCAGGTAAAACAAATTCACCTTGCAGAGTCCCAGGGGGGCGCAGAAAGAGATAGCTTCATTTGCGTGGCCCACAATCCTACTGGTAATAACCAGTTATGAATTATCTATGGAGACAAAAACAGGAAAAAAGGACTTGAAAACATAGTCCCCTTAATTCCCACCTAAATGCACTGAGTAAATTGACAAAGGGCGCACAGGAGCAGGGTCCGTAAACTCCATACTAACCTCCTACACAAAAGTGGCTTCCATAAAGCAAACAGGCAATCAGGTGGCCTGTGATCATGTCGTGATCACATGAAAAGTATATGCACGAGCATCTCATTGGAAACGTAGCAAAGTTTGATTTTAGAATTCAATCTGTCGTCCAACCAAGTTTAAATGGATGTAATCAATTGGTGAAAAGGACTTTTAAAGTATATCAATACTTAGATTACTTTGACCATCAGTTAAGTACAACTTCCCTATTCGTAAAAGTTGACATTTTGAAGGTAGGATCTTTCAACTGTCTGTTGGATAGGTTTGTTGACATAGGGAAGTTGGAGAGCAAGATTAGTTCAAGAACGGAAATAAATCCCGCGAAAAGAAATACGTTGGACTAGAAAGAAATGTCTATATGATTCCCGGATTCCCTGAAGCAAGGATTTAAAAACTGGTATAAATCCCATTGCTGCTATTATTGGTCTCCCCTAGAAGGTGAAAAAATGTTGTGAATTGTTTTTAGCAAAGACTCTCAACATTTTGGGGGGTGATTAATAACTTGGTTCAGCCTCGGGATGATAAATAACCCTATCTCGGAAGTAGCTTGGGATTATCATTTTGAACACGTTTACAGGGACCCAGTAGTTATTGGGTAGGAGTCACCTATTAATAGCCCATGGATCCTGAAAATTCGGGTGGCAAAGATTGAGGAAATTATCAGAAAGTCCTCAAATTAGAGGGTGGCTGGACCGAATGGTCTCTCTAACACTACCCTAAAGTTTAATCCTAGGTTATGTGCTGTGATTTTTTTTTCCTATTTCAATCAATGCTGGCAAATAAAGAGACCTCAGGCTCTTGGAAGCGATCTGTGATTATTCCTATATTTAGGAAAGGTGACAGGAACAACCCGTCTAACTATCGGCCTATATCGCTGTTGGACTCTGAAAGTAAAATATTTGCCAATATAGTTCTGCAGGAAATGGAGGATTGGGCCCTTGCAGCAGGTTGCCTAACGAAGTTTCAAACAGGTTTTAGAAAGGGTATCTACTTTATTGAATAGTTTTGTAATATCCTATCTACAAGAACACGTTTGGATGGAGTCCACAAGGCAGGTTTTTATTATGGCAATTGACTTACCAATGGCATTTGATTTGGTTACACTTTCGGATGAAATTACACGCCTGGGAAATTCCCCACTCTGTCATTATTGATTCATCTGCATAAGGGGCCGGTTGAACATACAGTATTTTTTTGGAAGGAATTTTGTGTACGTAGGGGATTGAGACAGGGATGCATATTGGCCCCCTGCCTGCTCAACCTGTACTTGGCAGAATGATTAAGTGCCGTGAGCTTTGTACCACCTAAGCTCCGGAACTTACGGGTATCCTTTCTGACTTACGCAGATGTCATCCTGCTGGACAGTACACAAATCGGCTACCGAAATTGGATAGTGCACTACAAAAATATGCTGAGCTAAACTAGAAATCAATTGTGCTAAAACAAATGTGCTAAGGTTTTGTGAGAATAGTAAAAAAAAACTCTTGGTTTTTCCTGGTCAATGCGTAGTGAACTAGTGATTCCGAAACAGTGTCTTACCTACCTGGGCTTTTTGATAGATTCTGGCCCAAATAACGGAGTTGTTTTGGGTAGGACAAAATCTAAAGCTGAACATCTGCCTGCCTAGATGAGAAGGATTTCTGTCAAGTACTGTAGATTTTCACTCGTCCTGTTTTAAAATTTTACAACATGAAGGTGGTCCCACCGCTTACGTACAGCACTGGCATAGCATGTGTACATCGGGGGATTGAGATAAAATCGAGGCAATTGTCTGGAAGAAAGCCCTAAACCTGCCAAACTGTTTACCAATTATTGCACTATTTCTAGAACTGGGTTTGAATTCTTTGGCTTACACTTTTAAGTGGAAAATACTAACCCAGTATAGGCCGGATAGTTTGTACAAAGATTTCGGTATCGCTTTGGGGAGGCATAAAGGTGTCCCACTGGTTGCTTTTGGGAAAGCAGATCTAATTTTGAGTGAGTGTACTACGAATGGTAATCTGTTGGTCTCTAACCCAGGATTGGTCACGAAAAAGTTGAGAGAACTTGACTGTGTTAAACAGTGGATAAAGTTAATACGTACAAATTCGATCTGTGCTAAACCACAGGGCTAGCTGCCGCTTTACCTGAGAGGGGTTCCCAATCCGTACTGGCGGGAAGAATTCCTTAGATTGCAATTAAACCTGCTATTTTAACGTCTTTTTATTGGCATTTATATGGGATACATTACTCACCGTAATCGTATTTCTGATGCTTGTATCTGCTTAGATTCACATGTTGTGCGTAGGCCATCTAGTGGAAGCTGCAGAGTATTACAGTTGTTTTCTAAACCCGAAAAGGGACGTCGACAGGGTGTGCCAGTAATACTATCCCTAGTGTGACGTCCACTGTACCGATGATCCTTCACGCGCTGAGGTCCCTCAGATTGTTATTTTTCTGACATGAGGTAGCATGAAGTGTAGCGTGAGTACAGTTGTATCCAAGCAGATACGTATCAGACAAGCTCATAAGCATCCATGCGCCTTCTCTCTGAGGGGATGAAGGGTGGGAGCATGTGAATCTAAGTAGATACAAGCATCAGAAATACGATTACGGTGAGTAATATATCCCTTCTGAGGCTTGTGGAATCTGCTTAGATCACATGCTGTGCATAGATTAGCAAGCAGTGTTAGAAGAAGGTGGTAGGATGTGAGAAGGTTCATGGGCGAACAGATGTCTTAGAACCGTTTCTCCCACTTGTGTATCTGTCTTGGAATGAGTGTCAATGCAGTAATGCGGAGTCAAAGTGTGGACTGAGCTCCATGTAGCTGCTTTGCAAATGCTGTCTAGAGGGACATTTGCAATGAAAGCCAGAGTGGCTCCTGTGCTCCTTGTGGAATGAGCTCTGGGCGTAAAAGGCAGTGTCTTGTCTGACAGGGAATAGCACAATTGAATACATCTGACTATCCACCTGGAGATGGCATTCTTTGAAATGCAGTCCCCTTCTCTGCCTGGTGCTATGGAGGCAAACGGTTAATCTGTTGTTCTTAGCGGTCTGGTCTTGTCTACATAGTAGAGGACCGCTCTTCTCACATCTACTGTGTGGAGTTTTACCTCAGCTGAGCTGGTGGATTCCTGAAAGATAGCCGGTAGCTCAATAGACTGGTTTACGTGAAATTTAGAGATGAACTTAGGGGAGGACCTAGGGTGAGTACGTGAAACCAGCTTGTCCTTGTGTACAACAAAGAAAGGATCCGGGACTGACAATGCTTGTATTTCACTAACTCTTCTTATGGAAGTGCTAGCCACTAAGAAGGCAGTCTTGTAACTTAAGTGTTTAAGACTAGACGTATGCATCTGCTCTAAGGGAGGTCCCATGAGCTTACAAGTACAACGA
Source organism: Ambystoma mexicanum (assembly GCF_040938575.1). NCBI lineage: Eukaryota > Metazoa > Chordata > Amphibia > Caudata > Ambystomatidae > Ambystoma > Ambystoma mexicanum. The sequence goes on from NC_090925.1 coordinate 988,273,107, forward strand.
TGAGATCCCATCCTGGCGGCGGATTAGAAATTGGAGGGTGAACTCTCTTTAGCCCTTCCATAAATGCTTTGATGACAGGCACCTTCCACAGTGAGTCCATACTGTGGGAGGTGGTGTAGGCTGACAAAGCCGACAGGTGGACCTTTAAAGAGTTGAATACTAACCCTGAATCTAGCAAGTGGAGCATATAAGTTAGAATATTGGATGGAGTACATTCTATGGGGTTAATTTGTTTAGACTGGCACCAAATTACAAATCTCCACTTTTTTGAAATAACAGTGCCTACTGTTAGGCTTTCTTGCTTCCTTCAAGATATCCATACACCTTTGTGGTAGATTAAGATGTCCAAACTCTACAACTTCGGGAGCCATGCTGCCAAGTTCATTGAGTGAGTTTGAGGGTGCACGGTTAGTCCCCTGTGCTGAGTGAGCAGATTGTAAGGGCACAGGAGTTTGATGGGATCGCACATTGCCAGTTTGCGCACATGTGGATACCAGGGCTGTCTTGCCTACATCTGAGCAACTAGGATGAGCGTCACCTGTTCCTTGTGTGTCTTGTTCACCACCTTCCTCATGAGAGGGGTTGGGGGAAAGCGTAAGCAAATTTCCTTGACCAGTTCATCCGTAGGGTGTTCCCCTTGGAGCCTGGCTGGGGGAACCTGGACGCAAAGTGTGGGCATGGACGGTTTTCGCGTGTAGAGAACAGTCTATTGTGGGGAAACCCCATTGGGAGAAGAGGTGTTCTACGACCCCTGCATGTAGTTGCCAATCGTGCTCTTCTGGTAGGAGATCTCTGCTCAATGAGACTACAAGAGAGTTGAGTTCCCCTGGAACATGCAGATACGATAAGAATATCTTCAGTTTGCGTGCCCATTTCCAAATTTGTTGCGCAAGCCTGGACAGATTTGGATAATATGTGCCCCCCTGTTTGTTGATGTAAAACATTGCAGTAGTGCTGGCAGGACTTGGACAGAATGGTTCGCTAGGTGAACTTCGAATGCCTGAAGGGTTTTGAATACTGGCAGTAGTTCTAGCAGATTGATGTGATGCTGTGCTGCCGCACAAGACCACAGACCCTGAGCTGTGTGGTGAAGGTAATGAGCCCCCACCCCACGAGTGAGGCGTCTGTTGTGACAATCGCCTGTACTTCCCGATTGTAGAACGGTTTCCCCTTCAACAGATTTTCTCTTGTCCACCAGCGAAGATTTTGACCACTAGATCGTCCCACTGACCACTTACCTGAGACCACTGTTTTGCCAACCACTCCTGCATGGGTTGCAGGCGCGCGTGAGGTACCAGGTAAATGCAAGATGCCATCATGCCTAGCAAACGCATAGCTTTGCGCACCCTTATCTGTCGGGCGGCCTGATAATGCAGTATTTGCAGTAACATGTTTTGGACTCTTTCCTCTGACGGAAAGACCAACCCCTCTTGTGTGTTTATAACAGCCCCTAGGAACTGTTTGGTTGTGCTTGGCACTAGGCTTGATTTTCTTCTCGTTGATGAAGAAGCCCAATTGAAAGAGAAGGTTCATGGTTCTTTGAATGTTTTGCCTGAAAATTAGGGGAGACTCCACTGTAATCAGCCAGTCGTCCAGGTAAGGGTACACTGGGATTGCCTCCCTGACAAGGTGTGCTGCCACCACCGTCAGTACCTTCGTGAATATCCTTGGAGCAGATGCTATTCTGAAGGGCAGCACTTTGAATTGGTAGTGCTGGTTCGCTATCTTGAAACGCAAGAATCTTCTGTGTGCTGGGAACATTGAAACATGAAAATAGGCATCTTTCATATCCAGTGTTGCTATGTAATCCACCTTCTTTAGTAGAGGTATGACCTCTTGTAGCGTAGTCATGCAGAACTTTTGTGGCTTGACATATTTGTTTGCAGGGTACAAATCTAATACTGGGTGCATTGTTAGATCTTTCTTTGGGACAAGGAAGTAAGTTGAATAAATACCCGTTTACCTGGTTGGCCGGGAACGGGACGATTTCTATGGCATCCTTTAGGAGAAGCGTGGTGATTTCCTAGAGGAGGATGCACTGGTCTTCTTTGGAGTGGGTCTTTTGGCGTCGGGGATGGTTCCGGGGTCACTCTAGGTGCTCTACACAATATCCTCGCGCTACGGTGGACAGCACCCATCAATCAGAGGTGATTCCCTCCCATGCTTGTGTGAAGTTGGAAATGCGCCCTCCTACTGGAGAGGCATGGGAGGGCACCTGAAGAAGGATGTCACTGAGGAGGGGTACCACCTCTCGAGGTGGCACCCCTTCCCCTACCGCAAGACTTGCGCAGTCCTCTCTGGTAATTCTGAGAGGCTTGGCCTTGATTATTTCCCCATGCTGTTCCCTGACTTTGGTTGTAGTTGGAAACCCTCTGGGAGAATTGTCCGTGTGAGCGACGAAAATTGCTGTTTTCCCTTTGGCCAGGAGGATTATTGGTCAAGTGTCCCAATGACTTTAGAGTGTCATATTCTTCCTTGGCTGTCTCTCAAGACGTCCTCGACGGCCTTGCCAAAGAGAACATTGGGCTCGACGGGCATGTTAATGAGAGTAGCCTGTGTCTCTGGTTTAAAACCGGATTGGCGTAACCATGCGCAACGCTTAATAATGGTTCCCTCAGATATGATTCTGCCGGCGGTGTCTGCAGCGTCACGACTGGTTTTAAGCAAGCAGCTGGACACTGCCGTTTCTTCTGAAGCCACTAGTGCTAACTGAGACTTGAGGGGTTTTGGGGCAGGGGAGAGTAAAGCCAAGACCTCGTCCCATTTATGACAGTTGAAACTGGCTAATAGAGTAGAGCTATTAGCTATTCTGGTTTGGAAAGCAGCGGAAGAGGCAACCTTTCTGCCCATGGTGTATAGCCTCTTACTTCCCTAGCCTCTTCTGAGGCTCCTCCAGACAAGGAGAGTACCTGCCCGTTTCCCTGTTGTAGTAACGATGAGCGAGTCAGGCTTTAGTTGACCCCTGATGTACAGCAGGTCAGATGGAGCAGGCTTGAAAAGTTTCTCTATGCGGGGGTTCACAGCTCGTGTCTGATTTGGAGTCCCTAGCGAAGCTTGTACTTTCCGCTGGACAGACCTTAGTAGGGGAATAAATTGAGAGACAGACTTTTTATCTCCCAAGATATCATCCACGATATCTTTGTCCTGTGGATCTTCTTGAGTAGATATTTGGAAGTGCTCTGCTGCTTTCATGAGCACTTCATTTAAACAAGGCTGATTATCCACGGGTAAGTCTACCACAGTGGGATCATTATCCATTGGGGAGTCGATGCTGTACATGATTGTGTGTCTGGGTCACCCTCATCGTCCTCATTATCAACATAATAAGGGTCGGTCTGCGGCCTCCTTACTATATAGATCCTCATGATCAGAGACCTGGTCATATAGTTCAATGACAGTGGGATTTGGATCGTGCACTGGCTCACTGGGTCGAGTCCTTTTAGTAGGGGATTGAAAAGGATCTTGAGACCTAGAGGCTGCTGCTGTAGGTGGGGGTCGAGTGGAAGCTAGTAAAGTAATCTGGATTCTTTTCATAAAAATCAGCCCGGAAAGACATCCTCCTCATGACCCTATCTATATCAGCAGAAGACTATTCTGCAGAACTAGGGATGACCCCTGGTGGAGGTGTGATGCCTAAATCTTCTGGCGTGTGTGGGAGTACAGAAGATGGCGCAGCCCTCTTTGAAGAAAGGGAATCCTGTACCTGAGGTTCCTTACTCTTGTGGGGGGCCTTCTGAGATTTATCCTTATGAGGGGTCTTCGAAGAACTCTTCTTAGACTCCTTTGACTTAGTAAGGCCTGCTGGAACGTGTTTTTCTATAAGATGGGCTAGTCCCTTTTGTAAGGGCCTTTCTACCGATTTCGATGTAGGTCGTCGAATCTCGGCTATGGGCCGATCCAAAGTCTTGTCATCTGATTCACAGTCTTCGGGAATCTCTTTTTCCACAATGTCTGATCTGTCTTTCGACAGTCGGGATTTGTCACGCGGAAATCGCGATCTGGAGTGCCCAGAGGACAAAGAATCAACTGACCTTTCCCTTGATGTCGTGCGTTGCCGTTTGCTCGACACATGTGTTGAGTCTCGGCGGTGAGTTGTGTGTTTGGTGTGGTGGATGGTGGAAGCGCTTCCACCACCGGGTGTTGTCCCTGTAACAGAGCCACCGCCCTGTATATTGGGGCCTGGGGCATGTGCCTGGGAAACCAGAGTATCCCTGTCTTCTACACCGTCTGCAGCGTTGCTGCCATCGCTGAAGGCACCCTCCATGTCCATGGCCTCGAGCTGCCTGGCGTAGTGGGCCCAGCGTTTAGTTGATCGATCCTTCAAAGTCACGTGCGAGACACAGGTTACACACAAGGTGTTTTGTCTAACCACGGGAACTTTTTGTTGCACTTTGGGCACAATTTATAGGGGGTCCTTTCCATAACGGAATAACACGGCAGCTAGGCGAAAGTGTACGAAAAGGGGTGTAAGTATTCTAAAACGACCTCGCCCCTCTCTCCCTACTGTGTGGGCTGAACGAAGGGAGTCTCTCAACGGTAGTTTCTTGTACTTCACCAGCGTCGGGTTGTATCGACAGTTGGTGAATATATAAGGATAGCAAGAACAACTATGGTTCATTGATAATAAATGGCGATACCTAAAAGAGGAACTCCGCTATAAGCGTCCGTATATGATGGTGGAAAAAAACAATCTGTGGGACCTCGGCGCGTGAAGGATCATGGGTACAGTGGACGTCACACTAGGGATAGTATTACTGGCACGCCTTGTCGACGTCCCTTTTCAAGTTTCGAAAACAACTGTAATACTCTGCAGCTTCCACTAGATGTCGGTCTATGCACAGCATGTGATTTTAGCAGATTCCACAAGCCTCAGAAGAACAAGTTACTTACCAACTGGTAACGTTCTTTCGACTGGATGTTCCTCCAACGTATTCCACATCTTTTTCTTTTAAACACTATCTATCTATTATTGCACACAGGCACAGCACATGCGTATGTATACTTCACATTACTACATTGTTTTACATCATACACAGTTATTTTCCTCTGAATCCACACTTTCGTTTTCGGCTTTGTCTGACGAGTATTGTTTGCATCTTGCCCATATATTTCTAGTTTTGGATGGGGGCAGCACCGTGTCTATATATAGTTCATCTGCATCTTTTGTCCATATCATATCCCTGTTCCAGTCCTCCTTGGTTGGCGGGATTGCACTTTTCCACCTCATCAATATTGCTCTTTTAGCTATTAGAAGGCCCAGATTTAACAATTTTCTCCATATCGGATTCATTTTCCCCACCACCCCAAGCAAACATATCCGCGGGGACCATTCCACCGGTTGATCTGCCATCTCGGCTAGTGCTTCACACAGCCAACCCCAGTAGTCTTTCAGCTTTATGCATGTCCAGAGCATATGGTATATATCTGCATCTTCTTCATTACACCTCGGGCACGTTCCTGGGGTGTCTGGGTAAATCCGTTTGAGTTTTGCAGGGGTATAGTGCGTCCTATTTATTATTTTATAATGGATTAGTTTGTACCTAGAATTGCATGAAATCCGTTTAGTTAGCTCGCAGATTTGGGACCATTCCGTATCCTCAATTTGTTGTCCCAGATCGTGTTCCCATTTGTTCCTGGCTGTGTGTATATCTGCTGGGCGTGTCTGTACTATCATTTTATACAGTGCTGAGGCTGTGATTTTCTGTGTTTCCCCGGTGAACATGTATCCAAGTCCCATATTTCTTTCTGGTTCGTTTGGGAATGTGGGGTATTCCTTACGTACGGCATTACTTACACACACATATTGCTGTTTATGTTTACTTGTGTTTCCCAGTATATCTTTTATATCATCCCACTGGACGAAGCGCTTATCTAAGAAAAGCTGTCCCCATTGAGCAATGCCCCGAGCACTCCAATGCCTGGCCACCTCCCCATCTAAGTTGAAAGGTGTTAGTGGATCTCCCCAAAGTGGCATACTTGGGTGGTATAGGAAAACGGTCAATTCACTTGTGTCCTGTTCTCACTACTTGTTGTCCTGTCTCTTTATTAGCGCTCTGATGCCCGCAGGCTTTCAGCGCTTTATAAACAAATAAATAAATAAAATAGCATGTTCGTAGCAAATATATCTGCTATTTTAGCCCATGCCGTGGTTGTTACCTTTGTGGGGTCTATGGTGTTATAGTGCTTGGGGGTTGGTCTAGACAACTTGTGCAAAGTTGTAATTGCCTCCCGTTCCTTCTGGGCAGGCAGCGGAGTCCATGGGTTAAGGAATTGTGTAGCCCACTGGGCAGCATGATGTGCCTGTGCCGCAAGATGTTATTCCAGATCCGGTGCCATCAACCCACCCCTCGGGTATGTGTCAGTTAGTGTTTTCCAGCTCAGTCTCGGAAGGCCTTCCCAAACAAACTCGATGCAGGCGCTGTTCATCTTCGTGAACAGGGCATGCCCCGGCCAAACCGGTACAGTGCTGAATAGATAGAATAGTTTTGGTAGTATTATCATTTTGATTAGCGCTATTCTTCCCATCAGTGAAATGGGAAGAGCACTCCAGCGTTTTATCTTAGTGCATAATGTGACCGCCAGAGCGCTATAGTTCAGGGCACGGGAAAGTTGGCTCGTCCTGGCAATGTATGCACCTAGGTACAGAATGTGTGTCGGGCTTCAAATGAGGCCATGTACGTCTTGGGGTTGCTTTGTATTTTCTGTCAGTGGGAATAACTCTGACTTGTTGGGGTTTAGCCGTAAACCTGAATATTCTCCAAATCTCTCAACCTCGGCCAAGACCATGCCTAGTGAGCGATCTGGGTTCTTAAGATACAATAGGATGTCATCTGTGTATAGAGTTATAATTTGTGGGTTGCCCTCTAGCAATAGGCCATAAGAGCTGTATCGTGACCTAAGTATATCTGCCAGGGGTTCTATCACTAGGGCGAACAATAAAGGTGACAATGGGCAGCCCTGTCGGGTGCCTCCACGTAGTTCTAACTTGTTTGTTAAGTTTCCGTTAATTCTAATCCTGGCGTGGGGACGTGTATATAATATTTGTATCCATTTTATAAAATTAGGGCCAAACCCATAGTTCCGCAGTACTCCGAATAAAAAGGGCTACGAGACAGTGTCGAATGCTTTGCGCATGTCGAGTGATACCGCTACCGCCTGCGTTTCGGGGGGACTGTAACCATCATTTTGTGACATTTTTTTAATATTCATTGCTGTGGATCTGCCGTTGATAAACCCTGCCTGGTTATCATGTACCATATATGGCATCAGTAGTGGAAGTCTAGTTGCTATCATTTTTGCGAAAATCTTCGCGTCCGTGTTTATTAATGGCAATGGCCTATTTGAGCCACAATCTTCAGGGGGCTTCCCTGGTTTAAGCAGAAGCGTAATCACTGCCTTAAGGCCTCCTCCCGTACTGCATATAATCTAGGGGTTAGCACCTGGCTGAATTCTTTATAGAATTCTGCCCCGAGGACATCTGTTCCTGGGGCTTTCCCATTGGGAAGTGCCTTGATCGCTTCCCTTATTTCAGCCTATGTGATTGGGGTTTCTAATGTTTCTCTAGTGTCAGATAAGAGTGTCGTTGGGATCTGAGAGCGATAATGTTTAATCTCATCCTCAGTAACATTGCACTGTGGGGAGTACAGTTTATTGTAGAATGTATAGAATGCCTTTTCCACCTTGCCCCGTTCGGTGGTTACCATGCCGTATGGCATACGTATGCAGGGTATAGTTGATGGGCCATTTTTCCCTCTTACTGCTCTGGCCAATAGTTTCCCTGGGCACTCACTCTCCCCGTACCGGCGCGCTGTGGTAGGTTTGTCAAAGTATCGGATCTCTTGATCCTCTGCCTCGGTGTATTCATCTAGTTTAGTCTTTATTTCAGGGCTGAGCTGTGTTGATGAGTGTGTGCATACTGAGATTGTAGTGTGTTTAATTGCGTTTCTAATCGCTCCAGTCTACCCCTGATATCTTTAAGGATTCCACTTTCCGTGGATATCGAGTTGCCTCTGATGCAAACCTTAAATGCTTGCCATAAAGTGGCCCGACTGTTAACCGAGTTTACATTTATTTCAAAGTCGTCCTGTATTTGCTGTAACATCGTGTTCTTATAGACCAGGTCCTGTAGAGCAGCAGGTTTAAATCTCCATGGAGGTCGATTCCCCACCCTACTGGGGATTCGTAGTGTTAGTTGTATTAGCGAATGATCTGAATACGTCCTAGGGTAGATATGGGCGTCAGTAACCCAAGACAAGACTTCATTGTCTACCAGCCATAAATCTGTTCTAGAATGCATGTCATGCACGGATGAGTAAAAAGTATATTCTCGCTTAAATGGGTTCAATGTCCTCCATGCATCTTTTAGATTTATATCTGCCATATGTATAAGTATTGTCTGTGCTGCCTTGGTTAATGTTCTAGTTTGTGTTGACGTGCGATCTGAGTGTACATCTAGGATGGTATTGAAATCTCTGTCACAAATCAAGTAGGCCGTAGGGAAGTTTGCCAGTTTTTGGAATGTCTGGGAGTAAAACTCCGGGTCATCTACATTTGGCCCATACACGTTAAGGAGGAGTATCTCTTTATCACAGAGTGTGCCATGAACTAGCACGCATCTCTCCTCTGCGTCGCACTCTGTCTTCCTACATGTAAACGGTAAGGATTTGTGTATTAAAAGCGCCACTCCCCTTGCCCGTTTGGAGTACTTTGTAACATATTGGTGTTCCCCCCAGTTCGGTAACAGTGGCCCACTTTGCTGGGGTCCTATGTGTGTTTCCTGTAAAAAATATTACCTTGGGGTTCTGCCTATTAATACCTGTCAGAATCTTCCTTTTCTTGATTCTGGACCCCAAGCCTCGAACATTCCAGCTCAGTATTTTAATGTCGTCGGTGCCTGCCTTAGCCACTGTCTATGAAGAGTGTGATATCATATGCGTGCCAGTATGTTACGGTTATGTCTTCAACGGTCATTGTGCGTAGTACCTGTGTGCTTTTTATTTTAGTACAATTCTTACCATAACTAAAACCCAACAGTTCTAACTTGCCCCCCCCACAGTTCCCCTAACTTCAATGTCCCACCCACCCCACCCAACAATTGCCTGTGCAATGGGGGAAACTGTGGCGGTCACCAATGCCCGTGCCAACATTGGGCTTTTATGGTGTGTCCGGTTCTGCTACGTTGCTCTAATTCACATTGACATATGTGGGGCAATGCATATCAACACCAATTGTAGAGTAAGTATAATTGCCCCCATTAAGAGCCGCTCCGGAGAGGTTCTCTGTATTTGCACATCTATAGTATATCATGAACGTGTTAACTATTACATGACACCAGGTATTCACGAGTTCTCCTCTTCACTTGGCTGTCCTGCCGGGGCTGGGATGTGTGTTTCAACAAAGTTCGCTGCCTCCTCTGGAAATGTAAAGAAATACACTTTATTCTGATGCTGGATTTTGAGTCTTGCCGGGTAGAGCATAGCATATTGCACTTGTCTCTCACGTAACAGTTTCTTGACCCCTGTGAAGAGTTTCCTTTCTTGTTGTACTGCGAGAGTAAAGACCGGGAAGATACGTATTGTGTTCACTTCCCATCGTAGCTCTGGTTTCTCTGGCCGTTTTTCAGGATCAAGTCTCTATCTCTATAATTCATCAGTCGAGCTATTAAGTGACCTGTGCTCCCACTCCACAATAAACATTGGTGATTAGCCCGGGTCTCCTAAGAGGTTGTGCAAGAGTTCTTCTATTGCTTTCTCCATTTATCCCTTCATTGCTTCCTCCGGAACCCCCACTATGCGAATGTTATTCCGCCTGGACCTCGCCTCTATGTCTTCACACTTGGCCTTCACCATCCCCAGCTCTATTGCCATTGTGTACACCCTGGTTTTCAAGGTTACAAGCGCATCCTCTGTGCTCGAAATTCTCGTCTCAGCTTCCGTAATGCGCAATGTTGTTTTTTCTAGTTGCGTTCTAATGCTCATCACATTTGCTGTTATTCCGTCCAATTTATCGTTTAATGCAGAGAAGCCCTTCTGCATGGCCAGAAAGACTGCATGAGGGTCCATCGTCGACCCGGCGGGGGTCTGTTGTTCTTGCGAGGGAGTTTCCCCTTCCATCTCGAGGTCGTTATCCTTCTGAATTGCCGTTGTATACTTGTCTATGGTTCCTCTACCCTTCTTAGGGCCAAAGTTTTTGGGCATCGTTTTTCCTTGAGGATTAGTCCTGGGGACCACCCCGGAGGTCCGTGTTTGCACGTAGATTGCACTTGGGGTGTATAGAAAGGATCTAACACGGATTTCGTTTGAAGTGTTCTATGGAGGGGTTCGTCTTTGGCGTCAATACTGTTCACCCGCGTAGGTTGATGTTGACAGCGCTAGGCTTCGTTGTCCGTGGCTACTTCATGCAGCTATCGCCTGGTCCCTGTACAGATTTGTGCTACCACAAGCTTGACCAATCCTCGACTGAGTATACACTTGCACTGTATTCGTATACAGCGTGTGCACTTCTATTGTGTTGTGGGCCTCTATCTCTGCTTAATCTTTGCCCCCCCGATCAGCTCACACTTCTGCCCATGCTGGGTGAGGTTATGAAGTTATGGCCTGTGCGGTTATGACTCTGCACACAACCAGTCCTTTAATTCCTGTGGATGGGGGAATGCCCCCTTTTTTGCCCTATGCGTGGGGGCCAGGTGTTGCCCGTCAGATCCTCAATCGCTGGATAGTATGTCCTTATTTCCCCACTCTATTAATTTCCAGAGTAGTCTCCTCGTGCCCACCTGGGGAACGCTAATATGTGCGGTAAATCCTCCCCCCGCGTACACCACGCAGTCCAAGATGCCCCTGTGACCGTGGCTGTGCGCCTACACGTTGTTCAAGGCTTCTGGTGTGGTCCAGGCGCTGGTCCCTTATAATGGGGGGAATGGGCAGGCTCAGCCCCCGTCTCGTAGATTGCAGCGTTTAGCCCCAGGGCAGTGAGGAAATCTGAGCGCAAGCAGGGGAGAGGGGGGAGGCCAAGGCTGCCTCAATGTCTGGATAGCGCGCCCATCTCCCGAGCCTGGGAGTGGGGTGGGGGTTGGGCAGGCCACCGGTCAACAATCACTCGCCTCAGCCCCCCACCGCAGAGCTTCCCGCTGTCTCCAAGCCCAGAGCGCAGAGTAGCACGGGGCCCCGGGCGCCACGAGCACAGAGCCCCTCCTCACCTCATCCGTGTCAGACCTTCGCGCTGGCGGGTCCCGTCCACAGCAGGGCGTGTAACGTTGTCAGTCCGGGATCGGAGCGCCTGCGATTCAGCCCCAGGCGTCGGCAGGCCGCTCCTTCCCCCACCACTCCTCACATTGATCGAAGCCGGGCTCCTCCCCTCGGTCTCCGTCGCGGCACGTAATCTCGCTTCGTTCTGAGCGTGGGGTCCCGGCAGCACCGTATTTCAGCAATCTCGCACTCCTTCGCCGCCAAACTTCATGTGCTCAGCCAGCTGCCTTTCAGACACGTTTGATGTTGAATGTTAGCAGAACCGGAGCATATATGAGGTTATAAAGGCATCACAGCCTCGGATTCCGCCGGAGCTCATACGGAAGCAGCCATTTTCTCCCATGCGCAACAGCGCCCCCCGTATTCCACATCTTTACCATGTAATGTCCACAGCTGTGCTACTTCGGAAATTTTTTGGCAGAGGGCGTCCTGCGTCGATGACGTCCGGTCGATGTCACTCGAAGGCCTCTGTCGAGGGCGACGTCACAGAATGTTATATATAAGACGCACGGCGCCCACAGCATCAGTTTATGTTTTTTCCTCCATAACGTGTTACCTGCTCGTACACAATGCCTGCTTGACTGCACATAGCCTTGAGGGAAAGCAAGCTGCAATAGCATAGGAAATTCTCCAGAGGGGCAGGCCGGGAGGGAGATGTGGAATACGCTGTAGGAACATCCAGTTGAAAGAACGTTACCTGGTTGATAAGTAACTTGTTATTCAAATGAATTGTATCCTCCAACGTATTCGACATCTTTGACAGACTTCCAAAGCAGTACCAGAAAATGGAGGGCGAAGAATTTAGAATACCCAATTAGATGGCAGAATAAAGAACCGCTTTACCAAAGGCCATATCTTGACCATTGAGCGTATCCAGGGAGTAATGTTTGACAAAGGTGTGGATAAAAGCCCATATCGCTACGTCACAAATATTCCTAATAGGAACTTCCCGACGCAGGGCTGTGGAAGTAGCAACGCCCCTAGTGGAGTGAGCTCACAACCCCTCAGGAGGGTTAGCACATTAACTAACCCATCGGGCCCCGGAGTTCTAGATGCGTTCATTTTGCTAACTACCCTTAAAATACCTGCGTGGTCAAATGGTGGCTCCTCCAGATAATTATTCCCCCACCGCTCTACATTCAGCCAATGTTCTTTATGCTTCTCATAATATTAGTTAACTGACATACCCTACCCATTCCTCAACTGGTATGACATTAACATCCGTATTATTCTCCTCGATAAGATGTTGTCTATACAAATACCAAAACTTCTTTGAGTCATTAGTCTTACATATTTTAAGCATTTTTCTCCAATTCGTATTTCTTTTTTTTCAAATTTAGTTTTATTACGTTTAGCATAACATATATTAACACATTTTAAGACAACATTCAGTGTACGCCCCCCTTCCGAATAGTAGAACCGTACCTCAATGCAAATGCCTCCCCACCCTCCCCCCCTCACCCCCGAATACATTGTTGCTTAAGTAATAAGTCTTTGTCCACATAAAACCGCAATACTTTCTGATTTGTGCCCATAGCATTAATTGTTGTGCAGTGGCCAGAGGGGGCTCCAAAGTCCATTCGAGGGTGCTCAGCCTTCATTTGGTGAGTGTGCCTAGGGTCCTGCCCTGTGCCGTCTGTACCTCCACATTTGGCTGTGTTGCAACGATTAGGGATTGGGAACATACAAGTCAACAAAGTCCTTCCATAATGTCTCATATTGTGCGGATCTCTCGTGAAGGCCAGCAGTGATCCTTTCCATCACACAGATGCTGATTGCCACCTGTTCCGAATCCTCCTTGCTCGAGGTGACACTTGCCTTCCATTTTATAACTAAACATGCTCGGGCAGCTAGTAATAAGGGGGCAACCAGCCCTGTCATTTGCACATATGCATCCTCATTCCTCTCGAGCCCAAACAATACCAGAAGGGGCGTTTGCTCACGTTGGCTCCCATCTATGTCCTTTATCCAGCTTCAGTCCAAAACACTTTCACTCTGGGGCATCCCCACCACATACGACAATAATTTGGTCTTAAACCACAATCCCGCCAGCACAAAGGACTCAACGTCGGGAACATTTTGGACAGCCTATGGGGGTCATACTGCCACCTATGGAGAAGCTTTGTGGCATGCAACTCATACTGGGAGGCAAGTGATACCCTTGAGGCCCCCGTACATATCTTGGACCACAACTCAGAGGTGATCTCGATGCTCATATCCGTTTCCCATCTCTCTTTAAGCTTGATCGAGGTACCCTTACCTGCATCTATCAGAGTCTTATAAATGGTTGAGATTAAACCCCTTGTGGCAGTGAGTGTGTCGAGAAGCTTTTCGAAGGGGGCGATATCTCTTTGTATATTTTCTTTCCATGGTTCTCTCATTAATGTACCCTTAAACTGGAGGAAGTGGAAAACTGGGAACTTCCCTATGCCCAGTGAATCTTCAAGATCAGTGATTGTGATAAAATGTCCCCCCATCCAGAGTTGACCAACCCTCTCTACACCTGCTTCAAACCATGTTTGGAATCTTGCATGGTCCGGGATTTCTTCCCCGATTGCCGGTGCCCAAATGTGTCTCAATGGGGACGGCCAAGTCGTGATACCTCGCATGTCCGGGCTTTCCCTCCAAATTTCCCAGATGGTGCCTATAATCAGATGCTCTTGTATCGTACGTGTCAGTTTGTTCTTGGGAAGCCAGAGCCATTCCAAGAGGGTGACAGGGGTGAAGTAGAGGTTATCAAGGCCTAACCATTACAAGTGTGTATGATTCCTCAAATGTGGTATGAGTATTCTTTGTTGTACCGCCATATAGTATTTTTCCAGGTCTGGTAAGCCAACCCCGCCTTTTTCTTTGGGCAGCGTTAATACAGCATATGCAATTCTATGCATTTTCCCCTGCCAAAAGAATTTTATCACTGCCTATTTTACTTCCCCAAATAATGTTTTCAGCATCTTAATCGTGAGCATCTGGAAAGGGCATAAGACTCGCGGGAGGCATACCATCTTTATTGCATTCACCCTCCCCATCCATGAGACAGTGAGTTTCTGCCATTTGGATAGATCGGAGCAGAATTTATCAAGTAGGTGGGGAACGTTGGCTTAATAAAGGGCATCTAGGTGTCTTACTAGGTTGATCCCCAGATATCGTAAAGTGGCTCCTCCAATAGTTAATCCCAGGGGGACGTATTTCACCTCATCACCCTCAGTTGGTTCATGAAGAGGGAACAAGATGGACTTAGTCCTGATAATCTTGAATCAGGAGAGGAGACCATGACGTTCGATCATTTCTATCGTTCTGGGGATGGATGCTAGCGGGTTTGTGGTGTGCAACAACAGGTCATCAGCATATAACGCTATTTTGTATACGCTTCCGCACACTAAGATCCCTTCAACCAACCGATCAGCCCTGATTCCCTGTGCCAGCCATTGAAGTGACAAGGTGAACAGTATGGCGGACAGGGGGCAGCCCTGTCTCGTTCCCCTGCCCAGAGAGAACCATCTCGAGTAGTCGGAGTTGACCGACACTGAGGCCGTAGGGGATGTATATAGCGCCTTTACCCCTCTCCTAAATGTATCCCCGTATAAATCTTTGCGTCTATGTAGAGCAAGGATATGGGGCGATAGGCTCCACACTGTTTGAGATCCCTCCCGTTCTTCGGTATAACCGAAATGAGAGCCTCAGACAAGGAGTCAGGTGCTGCACCTGTCTCCAGGATATCATTGAACAGTTTCTAAGAAGGAGAGGAGGGGGGCTAGGAAAGATTTATAGAAACCAGCTGTGTATCCATTGTTTCCGGGCACTTTTCCTAGTGTTAGCCACTTTACCGCGGCTTCAACCTCCTCTGCCGTAATCGGGGCATCTATCTCATCTGTCTCTAGACTTGTTAACTGAGGCATTTCTATCCCGGCCAAATAATTATCGATTTCTGTTACATTGCGTTTTATTTCAGATCGATACAGGGATTGATAGAACTGCGCAAATGTATCTGGGATGTCATTTCGTTGTGTATCCTGCGGATCCCCTGCTCCTTTGTCAAAAGATGCAACCCATCTTTCTTCCCTCTGCCCACGGAGCCTGGCTGCCAGTAGTGCGTCCGCTTTATCCCCTTCTCATAATATTTCTGTTTGAGGAGTTGAAGCTTTCTAACTACTTGAGCTTCCTCGAGGAGGCGTAGTTTGACTCTTTTCTGCCTGGCCATAGCGATTTTCTTCACCCTCCCTTCAGTTGCTGTCCGAGCGGCACAATCCAGGTGTGTTATTTCAGCTCACAGCTTGTTCTCCATCAGGGTCCTCTCCCTTTTCTTGTTGGCGCCCTCCCCAATTAATATCCCCCGCCAGGTTGCCTTCCCCGCCTCCCACACCGTTCTTATGGGTACCTCGCCCGTATCATTCGTCTTGAGATATTCCTCTATTTCAGTTATCATTTCTGCTCGGAAGACAGGGTCTTTCCATAACGAGTCATTACAGTGCCATTTTTCCCCCTGCATGGGGGTGCTCCCAAGTTAAGGCCCACAGAGACCATATCATGGTCCGACCAGGTGATGGGCTCAATTTCTGAGCTGGGAACCACCTCCTTTAATTCTTCTGTGATGTAAATGTAGTCAATCCTTGTGTATGTACCATGAGGTACAGAGTAGAAGGTGTAACCTGTGGTGTCTGGATGTAGAGCCCACCATATGTCTTTTAATCTGTAGGTCTGCATCATCTCTGCCACCGCCGTTCTACCAGCGTCGGGTGGTTCCAGTGGGGTGGGGGCAGCAGTCTGCCTATCTCTACTGGTGTCAGCCCATAGATTGAAGTCACCTCCCATTATCACATGGCCTTCGACCTCGAGCATTATTTTTGATACCACGCGCTGTATGAACCCAGCCTGCTTGACGTTTGGAGCGTACACTGTTGCCAGCGTGATTTTGAGACCTCTCATGATACCCACCAGCATCAAGACCCTCCCCTATACATCTGACCAGACCTTAGACACTTCTAATTCCGTCCCTTTCCTCACCTGTATCCCCACACCCGCTCTCTTCAGTGGGCCAGAACCCAAATACTCTGTCCCAAACTTGGGGTGTAGAACCGTACGCTGCTCACCACAGGCATATTTGGTCTCTTGCAGGAAGAGCACATCTATTCGAGACCTTCGGAATTCCTTCTGTACCATGGACCGTTTTGTCGGGGAATTAAGTCCCTTGACGTTGGGTGTGCAGGTTCTCGTGAAAGCGCCCCCCGACATATCTGGAGCCACTGCCATCACCTATCAGAAAATTGTCTCATGCATTTATGGGACCTTAGCATTCGCTGATTTCTTATGATGACCATAAAGACCAAGTTTTACATGTTTGCGTGACACTGTAATTGCCCCCTCTGCCGCTCTCCTCCCCCCTCTTCCCCTCCCCTCCCCCATTGAAACGTGAACAGCGTCTGAGCCAGCCTAGTTGGTTCGTTCCGGCCGGAGTTGGACCACCAGGGTAGACCAAGTGCACCTCGGTCCTATCACAAAACTTCAATTAACAAATGAGCCCACTTCTTGTTACCCCGCCCCCCCTTCTTAATTCTCCTCATCTCCGCATAAATCTAGTACATTAGTGTTATTTTGGTCCATCTCTGAATACCGGCTGGCCGCCGGTGATGAGTCAGTTGTCTTTCGCCACAGCCATCGAATTGTCAGTTCGTCGTCAAAGATTGCTTGGCCCCTTACAGGGGTGGACCCAAGAGTCATGCTTCAGCTTCGGGAGATGCGTTCATTCGCCTGAACTTCCTGGAGACCAGGATACGTCGCCTTCTTGGACCTTTGATGCGCCGTTGTCTATTTTCTACGTCTCCTTCTCCTTGGTTAGGTTCCTCCTTCTGGTCTCTGATGAGATCGGCTGTGCAGTTCCAAATGTCCTTCTCGGTTCTTAGTTTGAACGTGTTACCCTCGCACTCAAGGTGAGGGAGAAGGGGTAGCCCCACCTATACCTCACATCATTTTCTTTCAGCCACTTGGTGGCGGGGATGCCGGGGGGGACGGGGATGCATTTCCTTCTCATGGCTAGTGTGAGAGACGACAGGTCCTGGAAGATCGAGATCCGGGCTCTGTCCAGCAGGATCTGTGCTGTGCGTTTAGCCTTTTCAAGCGCCCTCGTCTTGTCAACGAAATTGTGAAACCGTGCCAGGACCGACTTTGGTCCCCCTGCAGTGCCCCCCGCTCTAGGTATACGGTCGAGTTTCGGTTCATCGATGGAGTCATCTTCAAAGAGTAGCCTCATGAGTGCATGGAGGACTCTCTTTAGGTCCTGTTCAGTGTCGCCTTCCCTCTCAGGTATGCCGAAAATGCAGATGTTGTTGCGCCTTTCGTCGATTTTCATGCGGGTTTCCTCCTCTCTGGCTTCGACGTCCGCTATTCTTTGATCTATCTGAGCTTCCAATGTGGTGAGGGAGGTCTGGTTGTGCTCTACCTCCTCTATCCTTTCTTCCATCTTGTCTATCCTCTGTTATTTTATCCACCTTGGCACCTATGTCCGCTCTCATACCTTTGATTTCACTCAGCAGATCCGCCATGTCGGCTTTCGTTGCTGCCGTCTGTGCTCCTGAGGTCGCCATTGCAGGGTCTGAGTAAAGATCAGTGTGCAGGGCTCCAGGAGAAAATCTGTATGGTGCGAGTCTTTCCTTGATGTTCATATGCGTATGACTCTGTATAGTTCAATAGGATGCGGCTAGTGGGACTTGGCCTCTCCAGTGTCTCGGGGAGGTGAGGGCACTCGACGTGGAGAAGAGGGCACACGTCCCTTGAGTGGGGGCCCAATCTTCTCCGCTGCTTATGACAGACCTATCTTGGCCTCTGTACCCCGCAGGCTAGGCACGCTTTTGCCAAGGAGGTAGCTGAGGTGATGGAGTATCGCAGTAGTTCCTCAGCATGAGCTGTTCTACTGTGTGGGTAAGTGTACCTAGGTATGTCTCACCGGGGGTGGTTAACTGCTTGGATAAGAGGACGCTTTCGGCTTTCTCATGGGCTTGTCTTGTGTAGGGGCTCTGCCCTTTGGTGTCCAACTGCAGATGTGGGTGTCCCGTAGTGAACGCCCGTCATCTTCCGGCTTCTGCCTCTTAGTCTACCATTGTATCTCTTCGCCTTGTAGACGCTGGTGAGATGGGGTGGCGTCTACTGTACTGCAGTGGGAGCGAGGCGTCACTCTGCGGCCTCCAGGACAATGTTTATGTTGTCAGCCGTTACCATGGGGATGTATCGAGGTGGGTGCCAATTGCGGAAGAAGTCTTGGCTGATGTATGGAGTTTTTTGTGGCCACTTCACTAATAGAACTGGTTCACACCGTTAGGGTGCGGTTGCTTTGTGAATCTAGGCAGTCCTGGGCAAGTCGTTCTTTAGCACATCCCGATGGTGAATGTGCTGGAGAAGGGCACACGCCCTGGTGTCGGGGGCCCAAGTCTCCGG
The DNA here is from genome assembly GCF_040938575.1 of Ambystoma mexicanum. NCBI lineage: Eukaryota > Metazoa > Chordata > Amphibia > Caudata > Ambystomatidae > Ambystoma > Ambystoma mexicanum. Next base: position 988,291,775 of record NC_090925.1, read on the forward strand.
TTGTCTCTCCCGGTGTGGTTCTCAATTTATCAGTTATGATTCATGGGGTGCCCTCTTTTGTCTGGTCTTCCTTGTTATCTTCCAGGGGTCGTGGCAGACGGACCCTGTGTGAGGAGGACCGTAAATTCAATCTTCCCGGAGTGTTCTCCTCGTTTTGTTTCTTCTTCATAGAGTATTGCCCTGTCGGGGTTCTCCAGGGTATTTGAATAGCCCTCTTTTGTAACCTGGATAGCAGGGAAGAGTCTGGATGGGTTATCGCTAGGGCAATCCTCCCTGTACCCCATGTCATGATGCCTACCCCCGGGGACCCAGACCACGTCCAGCAACCCCGGAAGCAGGCATCAAGTTATCCTAAGCAAGCCCAACAACCCCTGCTAGGGGCTATTTGGGTCCAGTCCTGGCGCCTATGGCGCCAGGCTCATATGGAGAGTCAGTCCTGGCGCCATAGTCGCCAGGCTCATAGATTAAAACTGATGCAGACCATGCTGCAAACTTACCTGATGCAGACCATGCTGCAAGAGCTCCAAGCCGAAAGAGGCTTGGAAGGGGCTACTTTACTTAGGGACTATTTTTTACTCGGGTGGGGCTGGAGAGGAATACTTACCTGGGACTACTTTGGTGGCTATTTAAACCACGCCCGAAGAGCAGCACACGCTTTGCGTTATTCTGCATCCAGCAGCGTAAAGCTCACCGTGCCTGCAAGTCTGCATCCAGCCTTCTGCCACGCCCGCCTCGAGTTTGGAGCTCCTAGAAAAAGGGAGGAAGAAGGAGAAAAGGTTAGAACAAGAGTAATACCTTTAATCCTTACCTGAATTCCCGATCCATCGCGCCTTCGTGCTGGAAGGAAGAAGTTATTTTATGCGCGTCGCCTCGCCTGCTGCAGTACCGCGCTGAACTCACCGGCCTTCGCAGCATCTTCACATTACACCGCATCCTCCTGCATGTTCCCGCCGCACTCCGGCACCTAAGGATAAGACAAGAACAGCAAAGTGAGCCAAGGGAATACACAGAGGAATATAAGTTACCCCCCCATAGACTTACCTGATTTTACCACCGGGGGTACTATTCCTCTTCACGAGTCGGCGCAGCTTCCACTGCATCTTCGCCGAACCCCGGCCCCTAAGGGGAAACAAAAGGACAGCAAGGTGAAACAAAGGGACTAACAAGGGGAACCCTCCTCACCACAATAGACTTACCTGATTTTACCGCCGGAGGTATTATTCCCCAAGACTTCATACTTTCTCCCAGCGCCTGAATAAGGGAAAAAGCAACAGGTTACATATTGACATTATTTTATCGAACTGTGTTGGAAAATACAAATCCTTACCAGAATACTACCGCCACGAGGAACTCTTCATTAGGGTCAAGCTGCAACCTGCAAGGAATCGGACAAGAGTGAAAGTCAGGCATTTGAACTCTTACGAACTTTATACTTACAGCGCCTTGCCGGGAATCTCGGAGTCAATATTGTTCTGGAACTCACCAATTCCTTCGAGCCAGTGAAGCAACTGGTTATCAACACGCCCCTGCGCTCAATGCAGGATGGAGAGCTCATCTTTTCAAACCATCAGGTGAGACTATAAGAGGGGACATCAAAGGTGATCTGTGGGGAGAACAGCGGGGCTGGGGGGATTTACGCTTAACTCCACGGGTGGTTAATTCCCTTTCTCCATTTGCAGAAGAATATTCCTACGGGTCAAGCAAACGAAGCTAGGTGGGCCAGTCCAGTCCGTCATCTCGGCCCTATGCGTCACATTGGTGGAGACTGCAGCTGTCCAGTTCCGATCGACGCCTCTGTGGGAGCCAGGTGAGCGTAACACCCCACGATACACTCTGAGCGTGAAGTAGAGTACTGAATTAAGGGGTTACAGAATTAACATTCCTTCTTGTGGGCGCATCTTTGCCAGGGTGTGTTTTGTGCTTGTGCTAGCTCGTATTGACAATCAGGAGGGTTAAGGTCGTGACTTGATGAGTTTAGAATGATTCCAGGATTATGCCCTGGGGTATCCTCTTTCACGTTGGAGGAGTCTCTCTTGTTCGCCTCCTGCCCCGTTGGAAAAGGGGGAGCAAGTGCACCGAGGTACTGCAATCCGTGGTTGGTTGTGCTCTGCACGTGCCAGCGATTTCCAGAGGGGCTGCGCGGCATGATATGCCTGTCTGGTGTGGTCCTCCTATTGCTGTGTCCCCTTTGTGTTCGCCGGTGGGCGTCTGACGGGTTGCCCCTTATCTGGCGTGGCTGCAGATGGAGAAAAAGTGGAGGAGCGGCTCAGTTTCTCTAGGGGCTATACTGTACTCACGCAGTGGTACACAATTTTTCTTCCTTGTGCGCAGTCCGCCTCCGAGGAGGGTGCTAGGGCCGCCCCATTCAATGTGGGGAGGGTACGCTTCCTGATTATCTGAAACGATTCTCCCTTCTTTCGGGTGGTATTGTGGGCCCGTTACGTGCAGTGCCTTGGCTGGGATTAGGGTCGCCGCTTGCTGGGCTGCCTATGGGGGGTGCCGCGTACCAACCGGCGAGGGCATAGTACAGTCTGGCACAGGGGAGCCAAATCGCAACAGCAGTCCTTGGGGGCGGGCAAAACTCATCATCGGCCTTCCAGCTTTTCCTCAGCGTTCCTGAAGGGCACCGGATCTGTGCCTCACATGTAGGGTGGCGTGTTCTGGGTCCATACAGCTATCAGATCGGGTGCCGGAGGTCTTTCTAGTGACGTCCTTGTGGAGTTAAGAGTTGCCCAATTATAGTGTCTCTCAGGTCTGTGTTGATCACCGTCTGCAATCTAGTCCGTGCTCCGTGTCGAGAAGGCACGTTGCTTTCGATTTCACTTTTTCTCCTCCGTGACGGTTGGGGCGAGGATGAGCTTCGCAGGCGGATTTCGGAGTGAATCTGCGTCAGATTTTCTTCGGGTCCTTTCTCTATGAGGGAGGGGGTGTTCACACACCTACTCCTGTCGAGATTTCAGGGTGTGGGGGTCAAAAATTGGGGGCTCAGGCCACTTGTGGGACCGTCGGTGGCGGAGCTCACACAGAGGCAGTGGACATCCGTGCGCCCCCTGGTGGCCAATCCCAATTCGCATTTCTAATATTGTATCTGTGAGCATTCAACCAATTCTTATATATTTCATCTGAAGAGTTGCTTCCATTTTACATTTCTGTTCATAATTCACCCCTCTAGCATATTTTATTTCCCTTATTTCCTCCATCAATCTTTTTTTCTCACTATGGAAAACTCCATCATAAAGATTAGAGTGTTTCTTCCCTGAGTGTTGTGTCGCACTAGCTCTTTTTGTGGTCACTAGTATCCTGTCAAACAACATACCTAATCCCTTATTTCCCAATCCAACCATATCTTCCCTATCAATAGGCAGTTGATTGAACATTTCATCAAATTTCATTACGTTTTTGTCGGTCCATAGTATCTTATTCCCACCCGTCGAGGTCTTAATGTTCATTTTATCACCAGTGTTATACATTCTCTTGATTGTCACCTTATTCAATTCACATTTAAGCACTGTGTGATCACTATGAGAGGTAAAGATATGCTTGAAATGTTTGAACTGGCCACGTATGAACTCCGTAACAAACATATATTCCACTTGGTAACTAATTTTCCCATTAGTCCACATAGTTTCTTGTACATCTGTACTTGCTATGTTTAAGTACGAGAGTTCCCAATTATGAAACAATTCCAACCATAATATTCCATTGGTTATTTGTGCCTGTGAGTGATTACATTTCCCATCATGCCGTAGACACAGACGATTGAACTCAAGTTTGCTCTTTATACTTTTATTAAATCAAAAGGAGGGTTGGAAAAAGCCCCATCCTGCCCTATGCAAAGGTGGGATTTCCCCAACCTAAACAAAACTAAGGATAGTCTATGTCACAATGTCCAAAGTAAATGGCAGGATCCAAAGCCTATACTTTCCCTTACATCTATTTGTATAAAATGTGTAGGGTGGTCAGCTTCAAAAGCATAAGTGTTCAAATAACAGTTCCAAGCTTCTTCCAGCTCTTGGTTAGCAAGGATCTCCTTTAGACAGTTCACAAAGTACCAAGGGGTTTCCCTTCCCCAAGACTTCAAGATAGTTCACAAAGCACCATGAGATTCCCTTCCCCAAGGCTTCATGATAGTTTACAAAGCACCCAGGGGATTCCCTTCCGCAAGGCTTCAAGCATTTGAAAAATGTCTCAAAGTTCAATTCTCCAATTCCATTTCACACTAGGTTTCCATTAGATTCCCCACAGGCTCCGTTGCAGGTATTTCAAGTGGTGTTTTCATAGGTGGGTGTTCTCGGTCTAGGCGCAGTTATTTGACCACACGGTCCACCCATTATAGGTCACGCAACCAACACAACTAACTTGCTTCTCGTTCACTTGCACGTTGCCACTGTTTCAGTTTTACAGTTGGATTTGGTTCAAGCTCATTTCACAACCTCTTGATGCTTTACCGTTACTTGTTTGCCACTATTCACATGTTCAAGTCTTTCATATACTCTTGTGGCTCTTGCCAATGCTTGTTCTCTCAAAGTACACAGTTCCTTCATATCCATATGACTCTGGCCAATGCTTGTTCTTTCAAAGTACACAGTTCCTTCATGTTCATAAGTTTCCACAAAACTGCCATCATTTAGATCAGTATCCAAAATGCGTACTTTCATACGGATCAGTATTCAAAAAGTGCCAGTTTCTACTTGAAATATCCATTTACTTTGCTTCAGCTTATCAGGAGATGGCTCTCCCAAGTTAACTTGGTTTCTTTCCCTGCCAGGTTAAGGCTTTCCCACTTTCTGCTATTTCTTTATATAGGCTGCCTCCAATATGCCCCGGCGTCCCTTTCCCACTTCACAGAACTCAGTCTCTTCTGGTGCCTTTGGTTTCTCTCACGGTGGACCGTAGCAACGGCCATGGTGAAGTCTGCTTTGCTTTTGCTTTCCTAGGCTTCCACTGGCTTTAACGGTCTCCACTTCTCCCATCATCTCTGGTAAGAGCTCTGGTAAGCCTTGTTCGACTTGCCCGCACCTGCGAATGCCCTATAGCTTCTCCTCTGCTCTTGGCATCCCTGCAGCCTGCTGCTTTCTTGCTGCGTTTCTTGTTTGTGAGCCTGCTCGCTCCACCACACCGGCACTCGCTCCTCCCTCTGCACGACTTCCCAGGAAGGTTTGGTCCTTTCGTGTCCACAGCCATAGCCAACACCGTTCTTTGTGCATTGCGGGTATTTAAACTTCTTGCCGAGCTGATTGGCTCTCTGACTACAAGAACCGAATATTTTTGGTTCTTTTTTGTCTCTTTGTTGCCTCTTCCTCATCCCAGTACCTTGGTGGTGTGTGTAATAGTGAATGGCAATGGGAAAATAGGAGGTCTGACCTACAGTAGCCCACAAAGGTCTGCAGGATTTAGGGGACATTTTGAGAGGGAAAAGGAGGATACCATATCTCATCTAAGCTTACCTCATCTCCTCTCCCAAAGTCTCCTCCACCCAGGTAGTCCTCCCACACATATCCACCCCCAGGGTCAGCATCCGGTAGAAACAGCCTGTACCTGGCCACCTGGGGAGCGGGGATAACCCAGGGGAAGAAGTGAGGACACCCTCCGATGTCTCACACCACAAATTATTAACAGGTGCACCAGCTTCTCAGTCCCAAACTGGATCACAATCACAGAAATCTCCACAAACCCATGAATCAATGGAGGAAATATGATGTGTTCCTCCCTCTTTTATGAGTAACAGATTTTACCTCAGTTTGTAATTTCATATGAATTATATGAAAAAATCCATTCATCAAAGCATGTCATCTCACTACCCAAAACCAAAGATCCAGGAAGATCAGGTATTACTGTCACTAAACCTGAACAATTTTTCCCTAGAATGGTAACCTGAAGAATGGTTATTTATTTAATTGTATTCATTTTATTTTTTTACATTTGATTATACGCCCAAACCCTGAGCTATCACGGCGTAGGTTACAGTAATTGCAGTAAAGCTTTCTGGTCAGGGCAAAAGAGAGGTTACTGGATAACAACAATGGCATGATAGTTACAGGACAAGGCCAGTTAACAACAGTGTACACTCACAGTTAAACAGTGAGACAGGGTCAAAGAGCTGTCATGGGATAACAACAATGGCAAGATAGTCACAGAGCATGGTCAGTTGACAACAGTGTATACTTGTAGTTAGACAGTAAAACATATGGTTATAACTAAAGCTAGTGAGATGGACAGGTTAGAATTTATTGAATAACCAGGTTTTTAGAAGTTTCTTAAAGAGTGTGTGGGAGGGCTTGTTGCTTATGCTAGAGGGGCATGAGTTCCAAATTCTGAGTGCTGCTACGGGGAAGCTGGACCTTCCTGTTCTTGCATTCTTCAAGCGGGGAATAAGTGGGTGCTGGAGTTAGATCTGAGGGGTCTGGATGACATTTTTTGGGTGAGAATGATTTAGGTAGGTAGTGACATTTTCAGTGATACACTTATGTGTGGTGATCAGTATATTGTGTAGTATTCTGGCTTGAATAGATAACCAGTGTACCTCTCGTTTGTGATATGTGGTCCCTTTTTTGATTCCGAGTGCTGCTCTTAATGCTTTATTTTGCAGCAATTGGAGTTTAGCTAGATTTTTACTAGTAGTGCCTAGCAAAAGTATATTACAATAGTCTTACTTAGACAGGATGAGTGCTCTTGCTAATGTGATACAGTTCTGTGGGGTGAGAAATTGCATACTGAGGGTAATGAGTTTGGCCGTGTAGGCTGTAGATGAGGCAAGGGCGTTAATATGTTTGCTCATGGAGAGGCTAGAGTCTAAGTAAACCCCTAGGGTTTTGACTTAGTTAACGATGGGAATACCATCTATAACGATAGAGGTATAATCCTGGCGTAGCTTTTCCAGTCGGGCTGGGGAACCTACAATGAGGATCTCAGTCTTTTCACAATTAAGGCAGAGACTGTTTGTTGCCATCCAGTCCTGGATGAGCGAGCAGATTTTATTTATGAAGATGGAGTCTATCAAATTGCCAGAGATTGGGATTAATATCTGTGTATCATCTGCAAAATTGGTGTAAGTTACTCCCATGGCATCAAGTGTTGCGAAGAGGAGTTTCAAGTAGGCGATGTAGAGGATAGGGGAGAGGCATGATCCTTGCGGTACGCCTAAAGGGACTGGTATGGAATCCGCCGCCTCACCAATGACTACTCTGGACGTACGTTCTGATAAGAACGATTTGATCCATGTGGTTGCGTCGTTGGAGATCTATTTATTTTTTTGTTAGAACTAGGCATCATTTGTCATGGTCCACTAAATCGAACGCAGTGGATAAGACGAGTAATAATAGGATGCATAGGTTCCCTGAGGCTCTGGTAGCGTCCATCTGATTTTTTAGGTCGAGCAAAGCTGTTTCTTGTCATGGTCATGAAGTCAGGGGCGCAGGGGGTCGCATGCACAGGAGACCTGGGTGGACACTGTCCGGGCGCCTTTGGCACCAGGCTCATGAATAAAAGTAAACAAGAACATCCATTTAACACCAAAAAGCTTTTATTATGGACATAGCACTTCAGATGCATTAACCTTGAACATTCCATCCATTAAGCTGGATGCATTAATCTTGAACATTCCATCCATTAAGCAGCCCCAAGTGTATTCTTGGGTGTGGCTGCTAATGGATTGCCTTTGCACGTGCTCACTCTCTAGGAGTGGCAGGGTGTGGCTGTTAAGCCGGCCCTAATGGGCGTGCCCACAATCTCAGCTATATAAAGCTGCCCCGATCCTCAAGACAGACGCTTCGCGTTATTCTGCACTTGCAAGCAGCGTAACGCTCACCGTCGCCTGAGGTCAGACTCACCTTTGAAGTTCATGCTTCCTGGACGTCCTGCTTCCTGCCAGCATACTTACCAACTGGGGGAAGCTGTTCTTACCTGTACATCTCTTCGGCGAACCAAGTATTCATCCTTACACTTTCCGGAACGCCGAAATCTTCAGCTTGGCACCACAGCACGACACGCTCCATCGTCGACAGCAGCGCCTGCAAGGAAAAACAGAAGACAAGGTTAGACATTGAAAAAACAGTCCGCTTAAGGTTGCGCTTCGCCATACTTTGCGCTTTGCATAAACCATCACTTACCTGCTGTCGAACATTGCGGTAGCATCCATCTTCCATCCGGCCGCGTCTCGCGTCTCACAGCTGCATTGAGGCCGCATTTCCATCTAAGAGAAGAAAACAGAAGAGAGACATTATTGCGGGCATAAATAGGAGCAACATATAAAGACATTAAACAGAACAAATAGCATCACAAGAGTTCAAGAAAGACTTACCAATCATAAGGAGAAGCATAGTCGCAGCTGGACTAGACTAATCCTTATCAGGGATCAGTGAAGGAACTAGATCCTATTTGACGCGCCCCTGCCAGAAGTAGCAGGATGGAGAGCTTATCTTCCATAATTCACAGGTGAGCTTTATGGGCCAGCGTATGCTCACAGAAACTATACTTTGGGGTGATGGGTTCGAGAGGTACAACAATCAAAAATTGGCGCACCCACACACTTATCTCCACGGAGGAGCAGTATCACCACGTACCACCGCTCACAGCTTTCCTACTGAGGGAGAGGCCTGAAAGGGGTGATTCAAGTTCAGGGAGGGCTGCAACCGTGCCCCAACGCCTCCGCAGAAACCAGATGAGCGTAACATTTCTGTACTATGTTTAAAGACGTTTTGTAAGTGTGTTTGGACTTTCGTATATGCGAATTTGTCAATTATTTGGAGGAGGAAGGGGACTGTGGTAATGGATCTGTAGTTGGTGGGGTCTGGAGTAGGTTTTTTCAGCAGGGGCGTGACCCAGGCTTCTTTGATGTCTGATGGGATGGAATTGGTACTAAAGGAGGCGTCAATAAATTTGGTGATAAGAGGCTCTAGGGCCGGGGCACAGGTCTTGACTAGTTTGACGGGAAAGCTGTCTCCTTTGCAGTTTGACGGTTTGAGGGAGGCGATGGTCTTTAGTACTTGGTCTTGGGTGACTGGGGCGAAGTTGAACTGGATAACTGGGGTATTGTTGTTCGTCGGGACTCTCGGGGCGATGTCGGTGCTTAAGGTCAATGAGTTTCTTTTCAGAATGATTTTGTCTTGGAGAGACTTCATTTTGGTGGCTCCGGCATTCTGAATGGTGGTGCACCAGGCTTTGCTAGCGAGGGCTCAGCACCGGTATATGGGTTTCCTATTCTCTAAGAATTGAGAACAGTTCTTTCCTGTTTGAGGCAGCATTAGTGATACGTGCGTTCAGGGTATTAGCTTTATGAGAGATAACTGCTTGTTTATATTTTTGTGAGATTAACTGCAGTTCTTTTTTGGCCTCATTAGTACTTTTTTTTCTGGTAAGGTGTTCTAGGGCTCTTTTGTTTCTTCTAAGTTCAATTCGTTCATAATTGAACCAGGAGTTGTCTTCGTTTAGGTCTGGGTAGTTTTGACTTGCGTGGGGCTACTGTATCAATAGCGGTTGTCAGACAGGAGTGGTAGCATAAGGATATGCTAGCTGGATTAAAATTCGGTTTGGGCTGTGCATGAAGTAGGTTATTGAGGGCTGGGGTCAGGTTTTCTAACGTGAGCTTATGTGAGTTTCTCACCAATATTGGAATGGGTGGGAGAGGGGGTGGTTCATGAACTTTGGAGGTAGATACATTGAAGAGTACTAGAGAACGGTCTGAGCATGAGATGTTTAGAATATCTTCAAGGGATGCTTTAGTGTTCAGGGTTAAGATCCAGTCTAGGATTCTGCCTTTTATATGGGTGGGTGCATTGACAATTTGGGCGAATTTCATTTCCTGTAATGCCACGTGGAAGGCTGTGGCTTTATGGTCAAGGGCGTCATTAAAACCCAAATTGATGTCTTCTAAGAATATAAATTTGGTCTTAGGTTTCAAGAGCGGGATAACCAGTAATGGGATATATATATATCCGGGTGATTGGATGAGCTGGGTGCTCTATAGATTATGAGGAAATTGAGTGTGGTATTAGAGTCATTAGCTAGTTTGAGGGCTAGAAGTTCATATCCGTCTATTGCATCTGTGTTGCAAGCTCTAAACTGTAAGGAGATTTTAGCTATAGAGGCTACTCCTCCTCCCGTGGTGTTTTAGCGGTCGGTTCTGAGGATGGTATAGTCCGATGGGATGGCTAGCGATAGTAATGGACCTGAGGCTGGGTGGAGCCCAGTTTCTGTCATGTTTGGAAGTCTAATTGGTGCTCCAAAATGAGGTTGTGTATATCAGTGGCATGAGCACCTAAGGAGCGCACATCAAGTAGCGCCCCTTTCAGGAGTGTATTGGTGGGAGAGTTGTGTGGGCAATGTGTGTGGAGCGGAACTGTGTGGCCTGTGTTAACAGGCTGTGCTCTGGAGTGGGGGCACTGGAGTTTAGGTAGGGGAGTAGAGGCTGACGCGGATAGTGTATGGGATGGGGAATAGCGCGTCGTGTAGTGGGTTGGTGGAAATTCGGGGGAGATTGGAAGGGAGAGCTACCCTGATTACAAGTTGCAGGAGGACGCTGGTGAGTGCGGGTGGAGAGTCTAAGTCTCCTAATAGTCCCCAGTATAGGTCTTTTGATTATGAGGGTGCAATCTTGGGTTCTTGAACTCAGACGCTTCTGCGGCATAGGGTGGCGAGTGCGGAACGGTTGGCAGTACTTACTAATATAGGGTGGTGGGGAGCTGGTGTGATTTCGGTGGCTACTGAGTTTAAGGGAAACAATTGTGGAATGATAGTGGTTTGTGTGTGCTGTGGAGGGAAAGGCTGCTATTTTAGGCAGAAATGGCATGGGGCAGGTGAGAGGGTGGTGTTTTGGGCAACAAATACGGGCCAGTCATGGGCCTTGATAGATATAGGTGCCTTGTGAGCATGTTCTAGTGCCAGTTATATAGCTATCCTGTGGGGGATGGGGGGGCATAGCTGGCTGGGTGAGGTGTGTGTGAGCACTCATGAGCAGGGCTGAGTGGAAAAGTAGGCTGGACAACATAGTGGATGCTAGCATCACGGAGATGGCTTGGTAGAATGGTCCTATGAGTGAGTATGCGCGACATTCGTGGCAGTGGGGCCAGTACAAAGAAGGTGGTAGATAAGGGGCACAGAGATGCTCGTAATAGCACTTCAAAGTAGTGGGGGTCTAACGATGCATGAAGGCTAGATGGGTTCACTCAGTACGTGTAAACATATTCGTAGAAGGCTGCATTAAACTTGACACAACTAGCGACTGGGAGTGCAACAACAGATACGAGGCAGCTAAATGAGCCGTTCAATGTGTCTCGAGAGAGGGGTTACAGCAATGTGATGGGTGTATCTAAAATAGCATTTAAGGGATCAAAACAGTCATCATCAAGAGTAACATTTAAGTGTGGTGATAGATACAGTGAGACCGCAGGAACTAACAGGCGATAGGTATGGTACTACTGTGGCCGGCAAGAAGCAGAATCAGTCAAGGAGACGCTAGCAGGGGTGTCGCTATTGTCACGCTCACCTGGTCTCCACGGGGGCGTAGCACGTAGCCGTACGAATGATGTCTGCACTGGCGTAGCTCTGGTGGTATGATGATGTCCTCTCCCCTGTTATCACCCCAGGAGGCGTTTGTCTGCAATGTTGAAACAAGATATTAGCTTTTGAGTGGGGGCTGTATTGGTCCCACCGCCTTCAACCTCCGGATGTCCAACTCCTCTTCTGGCTCACCTTTGAGTTTTGTGAGGTTGGCTCTCCGTCCTGCTTGACTTTCAGCAGGGGCGCAGTAAGCTCAGTCTTTCCCCGGACACAGTTACTTCACTGGTCCAGAGTGGCTGTTGCTGTGTCTGGAATATCTGGATTAAGCAGCTCTATGCCAATGGATGCTTGGTATAGGTGCTCAATGTCTTTATTTCCCAAGGTTTAAACGTGTTTTGTCTTTCTTGCAGGTGCGGATTCGTACAGAGGTTTGGATGAAGATTTGACTCTCCTAGGATGCTGGGCAGGTTATCTCCAGGTGAGTATCAGCACGGGTGAGTGGCACTGGAAGGCTGAATAATTGTTTGTTTTTGTTTTGTGCGGGACCAACCTGCTGTTTTCTGTTCTTTCTATGCAGGCGCTGCCCTAGGATGATGGATGGAAGAATCGCTCCGACGTATTCCTGAGGAATGCAGATGCGCGGGCGAGTATTTGAGGCCTGTGCGGATACCCTCTTCCGAACAAGGACGGCGATCCGAAGATCAGCTGAAGGCGAGAACAGTGGATGAGAATTGCAGGTAAGGCCTTTATCGCTGTAATAACACCTGTTCTTCTCTCTTTCTTCTTTCAGGCACCGGAGGATGGAAATCTCACAACGGGCGTGGCTGTAGAAGCTCAAGGACAGAGCAGACACAGTGAGCGTTACGCTGCAGGAGTGCAGAATAACGCGAAGCGTATTCTGCCTGCAGGGTGTGGCTTAAATAGCCTTGCAAGTAGTTCCAGGCAAATAGTCCCTTTATCACACCCTGCCTTTCAGGTAAAGTAGTCCCTCGGTCACGCCCTGGATATGCAGAAAAGCTCAGCCTCATTAGGCTGAGTAGGTAGTCCATATGGTTCAAACCATCTCATGAGCCTGCGCCAACGGCGCCAGGACTGAGTCTAGGAGGTTCTGGGACGCTCCTTTGGGGCTCGATAAGCCCTATTGGGTGTCAATGAATGGGGTGGGCCCATCAGTTCCAGGGGTTTCGGAGCACGCACCATGACAGCTATAGGCGAAAGTACGGAGAGTGCTTTGTCGGTACTGCAGCCTCGTAGGCTAAGTGGAGCATGTATATAGAGAGGGGGCACAGCACAGAGTACAATACAATGCTAGAAACAACATTCGGGCTACAGGTACTACAATCTGAAATATACGTGAGCAGCTAGGAGATTCTTAACGGTGCATCCTTATACCAGTGGAGCGAACGCTGTCTTAGTTACTTTGCAGCAGAGTGGGGTGTACTTGCAGTGCAGGAGGGGGCTCAAAGTCAGGCACTGGAGTCGCACTCGCTGTAAACGGGAAGGGTGGCTGGCCCACGGCTCCTAAAGCCCCGACAGGCACATACAGGCAACTGCCCTTTGAAGCGGCCTTATGAAGGAGGGCCAGCTTGCGTCTTCCGGTGGTGCAAGGCCCAGGAAATAGAACTTTGTGACAATCGGGGTGTGCGGGTCGGCGAGGTGGTTGCTAAGCAACCAGGTAAACAACCCATGCATCAGCCATTTCGTAACCGCTGCACGTGGAAAACACGGGTTTCGGTAAAAAGGGGCTGCACAAGTGCTGGTCAGTATGCCGGGGTGAAGAAGCAGTGGTGATTTCAAAATAAAGTAAGAGGTAGCCACACAGTAGAGTGCATCGGCAGGTTAAGGGATGCTTTTCTAATTGACCATGTACACAATTTATTTATTTATAGCCCATAGGTTTCCAAATAGATGGAAGAAGGTTACCTATACCACAAAACTTTTACTCCCAGTGTCTAGCTGGGCCCAAATTGTATTCCCCAGAAATAGTACAGGGATTCTGTAATTGGTTTTCAGTCCAATACAAAACATTTTATCTGGTTTCTTCATGAACCTTTTCTTATTTTTCCTCCATTTTGGAAGGGGTTTCTCTGGGGTTTTATCATATTTTAGAAACTGGTTGTAACGCTCACCTGGCTCCCACGGAGGCGCTGGCCTGGTTCGCGCTGCTGTGACCTCTTCTAAGGTGATGCGCAGGGTTCGAAAGACGGACTGGACCGGGCCCCCAAATCTGGCTTGTCTGGCTCGCAGAAGTATCCTTCTGTAGGCGAAAATAGGGGATTAACTGTCTGCGGGGTAATGCAATCAGCCTCCCACTTTCCCCTCTCACCCTCCTCGAAACCCTTCTGTGATTCCTCGTAGCGTCTCACCTTAGGGTCTGGAAGGATGAGCTCCCCATCCTGCTTCTGATGCAGGGGCGCGTTGGTATCCAGTTACTTCACTGGATTTTCGGATTGGTGAGAACCAAACTTGCTTGGCTTCCAGGTAAGTTTTTTGATAAGAGGTCCCCCTTGTGTCCATGCATTAATGTACTAATGCTAGTGTCTTTTTCCCCATAGGGGCCGGGGTACGAAATGCCGGGGAACAGGCACCGACCCGAGATGAGGACCCGAGATGAGAGGTGAAATCCTTGTAGAAATCAGGTAAGTCTTTAATGAGCGTTTTTTTGGTAATGTCTTTTCATTCACTCATTAACGCTGATGTCTCTTTTTCCCCTTAGGGGCCGGGGTCCGGAAATGCCAGGATGCGGCGCGGACCCGAAATGAAGAGGGAATGAATCAACAGGTAAGTCTTAACATGGAGATTTAGCTTTCCTTATTCCCTTCTCTCTCTCACCTTTTGTTCTGGTCTTTTTCTCCCTAGGCGCTGGGGCGTGACTGCGAATCCGGATGATCGCTGCTGAACATGGGAGCGCCCTGTCAAGGTGAGTGGAATGCGGCGCTGCAGCGATCGACGTGATGAGCTTTTAAATAAAAGTCTTCCTTTTCAGAATTGTCGGCGAGATGTCTCCGGGATGCGGATTTAGCAGGTAAGGACTTTTCCTTCTTCTGTTCTCTTCTTCTCTTCCTTTGCAGGTGATCCAGGATGCTGGCAGGCGTGGCAGAAGTCAGGATGCAGGAGCAGACACGGTGAGCGTCCAGCTGCTAGATGCAGAACAACGCGAAGCACGTGTGGCTGTTCGGGTGGGGTTTAAATAGCCTTGGAAGAAGTTCCAGGTATGTATCCTTCCTCCAATCAGGTATGTATCCTTCCCCGACCACGCCCGGATGGTAAATTAGTCCCACAGGTAAAGTAGTTCCTTTCAGGCCTCAAGGAGGCCGGGATCCTGCAGCATGGTCTGTATCAGGTAAGTGCACCCAAGCACTTCCATAATGAGCCTGGCGCCTATGGCGCCAGGACACTGTCCAAAGGGCCCCTATATGGGTTTGCTAGGTCCTTCCATGGGGACTGGATGTCCGCTTTCGGGGACGCAGGGCTTGAACCGGCTCCCCGGGAGCGGGCATCATGACACTGGTGTCCACAGACTGTGGAACACTTGCGTCCCCTGCACTTCTAAATTGAATGTAAACCAATCAATATTTATTAGTTTTGATTCTTCAAGAGAAATGTTCAATCACACACATTTTTTGTAAAACCAAATCGTATCATTAAGGATTTTTTTTGTGGAAAATTAACAGTGTACATATTCATCACAATGTGATAAAGAACAATTTGTAAAATACAATGGATCTACGCTCTACACGTTTCAGGGCCACAGTTTTGGTATACTAGTATAAGATGGTTAACCCCTTGTTTCCTCTCCTTGCCCACCGTGAATGGAATCCTTTGTTCCACACAAGAGAAACTATTTCTGATTCAAGGGCAGAAGTAGGGGAAGAATACATAGTATATCCTCCTCAGATATTCCCCGTCTTGGGGGTCAATAACCTACAGGAAACCCAAAATCATGCCATGAGAATACCAATTCCTCTTCATTCTCGTCTGTCAAGGAAGTTGCTGACCTTGATAGAATATCTTCCTCAGACGAGATGGAAACATCATCCAATAAGGAGGTCTGAACATTTTTAGACTGGGAGACTTCACAATTCTCCGTTTCTAAAATGCGAAGGCATAAAAGTCGTAATTTTTCTTTGCCTGGATTTATTTCTAAACTGACCTCTATTAGCTGTTCACGTGTTCCATCACTCTCTAAGGTATCAATTGGAACAACCATAGTTTCAAGTGCATTACATTTTTCTGATACCATGGGGATCGCTAGAGTTTTGCTTTCTCCCCGTATTAAGCTTGACTCATTCTGTGGGTAACTGGATTCAGAGATTTTCTCTGTCTCCCACTGTGAGTCAGTCAAAAAGAAATTGAGCCCCACCTCACCTCAAGTTGTTTTTCGGGATTCTCGCCATCTGCCTGCTTATTGTTAGACTGGGGAAGAGATTCCCATGGGGTTTCATTCAACAGAAGTCCAGCCAGCTCGCTCCCCTTAACTGGTATTAGTGGATGTGACCAATTCAAAAGGGCGATTTCTATTTCTTTCTCACCAAACATCAGAAGTAGCGCCCTTAGCATTACCTTTTGTCTCTCTCCACTTACAGGCATAAGACATACCGCTGAGGCTGATGGAATTCCAACATGCGTTCTAAGGAAATTATGATTTTGTCTCTACTGGGTACTTGTTAAGACCGAGGGAAAGAAGAGGTTATAAGTGTTACCTTACACATGTTTTTTAGTGGGATGAATAGCTTGGTTGGTCAGGGAATGGGGATAGAGAAGGGGTTCCAACCCGGTGATAGAAAATATAACTGTTTCACATCTGTTTTCAGCTATAAAAAGGTATAGGTCGAGACCCTATATTGGGAGAGGTGATGGTATTCCACTTACTCTCAGATATACCAACATTAATCTTAATGGCCCACTGATTACAAGGGCCTTCTCTTATTGCTGTGGTTCCTTTGATGGAGAAGGAATCAAAGCTCCTTTCCCCCCCTGTAAGGGAGGTATCAGAACTATTATAATTGTTCTTTTATAACACGCTTAATACCAGCGAGTGGTTTCTAAGCGCATGATCAGGATTCAAACCTGTGTTGTGCTGTTGTCTTCCTTCCAAGACATACCCGTTGCCCTTGAGCTATCCAAAACTAGGTTCAAAAGGTAAAGTACTAGTGGAGGACTAAGCTCTGACCAAACCTTTTCTGACTTGGCTTCTATTTGATGAGATTCTGTCATATATAGCGGATCCCCAGTTTGTATCAGCTGATTCCGATCCGACTCCTGACACCATATGTGAGGGGTCAATAATGCATGGTGGACAACTGCTTGTAGCATTTTCCAAATATGCCATTTTATTAAAGTAAATAATTGAAAATAAAGCCTTGCTTGCCCTACTCTGTCGAGGAAGTCCCTGCTTCGTCTAGAAGCTAGGGGAACAATCTAACATGGGTAAACTGGCCCTCACACTAGACATCAAACATACAAAGAAATTCTATAACAACACCATGAAGAAACAAACGCAATATTTAAATGACCTTTTCTCATCCCGGGCAGGATCCCTTCCCCAGGATTCCAAGTTGACTCAAAGTGTTCTTCAAAGGAAAAGAAAAAAGTCTTGAACCAGTTCTTAATAGTTCCAAGTTAAAGGCAAAGTACATTAAACAAAATCCACTGGTATCAACACTTTTGTCCTTGGGTGAAAATATCCCTTTCCAACTTCCAGCAAAGAAATAGCACCAATGGTATTCCTGGTTATGATAGTCTTCCAGCTTCAGGTAATAATGCCACACTTGTATCATAGGCGACCTGATAGTTGAGGACAACTTTGCAGTGGAGTTAGAGGGCTCTTTAACTCTTGGCAATGTGACTTTCACTATACAAATGGGGTACCTCTTGACTTAGGCAATGCTTGTTCTTCTCTTGATTGGTTTAGACTCTACTTCTTTAGAAGTGGTGAGAATATCACTTTGGGTTATAGTATAGGATTCAGTTCTTCAAGTGAAAACACAATTGGGCACATGCAACCCTTCTTTATAATAGATTTTCAAGTTTAAAGCTGAAGAAAGGATTGTATTTCCATGAAATGGTAAATGATGAATTCGGACTTCCTTTCGGTAACAATTGGGTGCACACGACCTTCCCTTGATGTAAATTGTCGGTAGTAAGCTTTAGCGCGAGTGTCCGGTATTTTATAATGCATGTGCGTGCTACATGTCCATTGTGAAATAAGACTTCAGATAAACAGCTTTCCCTCGCGTTAGACCATACACAAGTCACTTAGTAGCAGACTACAGTTAGCGGGAAAGTTTGCGCAGTGTGTTTAACGCTGTACTTTACTCGCCGGCTTCAGGGACTCTTGCTCTTGTGGGTTGCACTACTTCCCAACCTCTGCTACTACTTCTGGCTCGCTGGGGACCCACACCTTCTCCAGCACAGGCTCTCCGGTCCAGCCACTTCAATTGGGAGTTCCTTTTTTCCCTAGACCCTCAGCTTGCCATCTGCTTCTGGCCTTGGTCTCTTGCATGCTCACAGCAATACGGCTCACAAGGGGAAGTCTTAGTCTACAGCATGTCTTCCTTTGCACAGCCTCGGCCATTCAGGTTTTGGAAGAACAGGACTCCCTCAGAACTTGCAGGTGAAATCTGTTGTCTCCTCGCTATGGCGTCCCTTTCTGTGCTCCCACTTACTCATGATTCGCCAGCCTTGTGCTTCTCCTCTGCTGCTGCTACTACCAGACTTCCAGCTTCTTATGCTCATTTCCTGTGGGGGCCTTTGATGCCTCACAGGTTGTGTAATAGGCTTCAGGTGTGTGCTATTATCCTCAACTGCCTGACCACTGCAATGGCTAATAGGCTTAATTGCCTGACTGCTACATCTGCATGTCTCTCCAGTCCTCTTCCTCGTCTCATTCCCTCTAGGATTCTGGGACTTGTAGTTTGTTCTAACAAAATTAGGTTTTTCTACTTCTAATTTATTTATAAAAGGTAGATTTGATTCTCTTAATGCTTTTAGTAGAGAGGCTGTGAGATTTAGCTTTTACAGAGGAAGATGGTTTAGAAAAGACATTTCCACAATCCTTTGTATTGTACCCTTTTAATTGAGGAGGGTATTTAGTTCTAGATACCAAAAACGGTCTTACTTTTGGCATAGTTTGCTCAGATGTTACAAGCTTAGGGTTTACAACCTTCGATCTAATTGGTGATTCCAAGATGGCAGCCGCACCCTAAAGACGTGCGTGCGGGCCGCTTTGACGAACCCTGCTTCATTAAATGGCATAAACCCATATTATCAGGTATACAGATAGCCCGATAGTGGTCACATGAACGCAGGAGTGGATGGAATAAAGAAATAATGGAAAACGGTCCTCAACACTCCACCCGACGGCCCGATGGACTGCATGATATCTCGAAGGGGCGCAGCATCAAGGATTTGGCCCATCTGAACGTAACCTGGCATGAGGACTCAAAGACGGCAGAGAACTTGCCCCTGTGCCGGGAAGCTTCAAAAGGCCAGTGGATGTAGATCCTATAGGCGGATTGAGGCAGGAGCCCCCCAGCTGGGAAAATTCAGATTCAGATGCACTCTCTTTTTCATTTTTTGATCTATTTCATTTATCAAGTGTTTAACTCTTACTGTTTGGGGTCTAAATGCCCCGGCGAAATGTCGGAAACTAAACGCACTCTTGGGGCGACACCAACCGAACATGATGGCGATCCAAGATACGCATATCTGTGAGCAGGATAGAATGAGGTTCCGATTGAGACGATACCCAGTACTGATACAGTTCAATGCAAAGAGCAAGGTTGCAGGGGTGTTAAATGCAATGAGCTTCCTCACAAATCCAAGGTGCTTCGTACGAAGATGCATAAAGAGTGTTTATTGTGATCACTATGGGACAAAAGAAGTTAACAGTGGCTTCTATTTATGCTCCTAATACAGGCCAGGAGGAGCTCGTGAAATCTACCCTGACATTATTGGAAGCTTTTGGCGAGGGGAAATAGCCCTCATGGGGGATCTAAATTTAGCTTGGGACCCCTCCCGAGAACACAGTACCGCTATCCACTCGTTACATTTGAGGCCATCAGTATCTCTCAAGCAAAAAGTAGCGGACCTTACCTTAGTGGATGTCTGCCCAACCATTAGAGGAGAGGAAAGGGGTTATACTTTCTACTCACACGTCCATCAGACCTTTTCACGCATAGATTATGTTTGGGTTTCGAAGCCACTTTTGGGTCTGATAACTCAAATTTCTTGCCTGGTGATGTCTCTCTCAGATCATGCTCCCCTTATCATGGACTTAGAAATAGACGGGATGCTACAGAAGGTCTAGGCGTGGCGTTTTCCAGTCGAAATATTGGGGGATCCGGTAGTGGTAAAAAAGATTGAGGCCAAGATAGTCGAGTTTTTCAGGTTTAACCAGTCACAAATTACCTCAGCATATATAACGTGGGGTGCATTCAAGGCACCGTTCGGGGGGTTATCATAGCTGAAATGGCCCTAGAAATAGAATTGGAGAAAGTGTTCAAACAAATATTGGGTAAAATGGAAACCAAAGTCACTCTGTCTAGCCAGAGAGCATATAGGGTGGCTGCTGGGAAATTAAACTTGTTACATGCCAAGAAAGCTGAAAAGTCATTACTGTACCTTAGACAAAAATAATATGTTAAAGCTAACAGGGCAGACCGTATAAGTGGCAAAATGTTACGCCAAAAATCTGGCTCCCAAACCATTCAGGCAATACAAACCCCCTCTCGGGAATCCGTAACAGAAACATCCGAGATAGTTACACAATTTTATGACTTTTACTCAGATCTGTATGGATCCGAATTTCCAGATAGCGGGACACAAACGTATTTAGCATCGATTAATCTCCACCTAATGACGCACGAGGATAAAGTCTAGAGGGCGAAATCAATTCTGTTACGGGTTATAAATTCTCTCTCACCCCAATAAATCTCTGAGCCCGGATGGTTTTTCTGCCCAATTTTATAAAACATCTCGGAAGGTGCCGATTCCCAGGCTTGTAACCTTATTTTACTCATTCTCACAATCTGAGCATATCTCCCTGACTAGGGAGGAGGCAAAAATAGTATTTTTAAAACCAGGAAAAGATCTGCATGGTTGCGAATCTTATCGCCCATCGCTCTGATAAATTTACATACAAAGATCTACTAAAAAATGTTGCCCAATAGATTAGAGAACTTGCTCCCCTCTATTATACACCCAGATCAGTCTGGCTTTATAAAAAATAGGCAGGCTCATGATAATATACAACGTACTTGCCATATTTTGGAAAAGTTGCAAAGAAGGGCCATCTGTGGTAATTCTTTCTCTTGATGCTGAAAAGGCATTTGACCGCGTCGAGTGGTCTTTTCTCTTTTTAACGTTAACAAAGATGGGCTTCGGCCCAGGTATTCTAGAGAAAATAAAGGTAAACTATAAAATCTGTCTGCTCGCCTCTTGATCAACGGACAACTATCTCAACCTATTGCACTCCAAAGAGGGACAAAGCAGGGATGCCCTATGTCACCGCTACTTTATGCCATCTCTCTGGAGCCCTTTCTCACGAAAATTCATCAAATCACTGAAATATAGCGGATAATGTTCGGGGTATACAGCATCAAATGATGGCATATGCATTATGACATGCTGTTTATAAGAGACCCAGCATCTACGTTGCTACTAATAGCTAGGGAATTAAAACACTATGGGGAAGTGGCAGGGTTAAACATCAATCATACAAAATCCAAAATCTTAAATCTCTCTGTCTCTCCAGAGGAGGTACAGGCACTTTGATCGCAAACATAATTTGGCTTGGCAGAGGCTAGCGTTCGACTTCTCTGTGTAATGTTAACTCCTAAATTAACCAGGTTGTACTCGGCTAACCAGCTAACTTCCCACCCCACCACTGTTGGAAGAATTAACAGGGCAATTGAGGAAATGGGGTCCATTGATGATATCTTGGCTTGGTTGGATCAATACAATAAAATGGTAGTTCTTCCCAAATTCCTCTATTTTCTTCAAGTGCTTCATGTTCGGGTCCCATCTTATTTTAAAAAAAATTACAGAGCAGGATATCGGAATTTATTTGGAATAATAAACATCCCAGGGTAGCATTTGATATGCTTTCCAACCCGGCAAATTGGGGGATTGGGGGTTTGGTCTTCCTAACATGCAAAAAGTCTACATAGCTTCACAGCTGCGCATAATAAAGGATTGGTGGGACAAAGACTATGAGAAGAGGTGGGTACAAATGGAGCGGTCGATAGTTGGTCCCAGACTAGGAGATAACCTATGGCTGCCCAAAAGGGACCGCCCTCAAAATATTCATGAAAGTGAGATCACAAGCTTGCTGGAGGAGGTCTGGGATATTGCTGCTACAAAATATCAGATCACGACCTTCCCCCTCTCCTTTAACACCACTATTTTTTAACCCTCAGTTCACACCGGATCAGGACTCTGGTGCATTTACTAAATGGAAGCTAGCGGGTTGCACCAAACTTTGTGACGCGTTTCAGGGCACAGATCCCAAACCGTAATGTAAAATAGAGGTAGGTCTGAACAAATCTGCCCGTTTTCAATATTTCCAGGTCCGACACTGGATATTGGCTCCCCCAACCAAGCTGGCGGTGGCCCAGGAGCTTACTATATTTGAGAAATGTATCAGCACAAATCCAGGGAACAAGGTACTTATTTTGAATTTATATAAAATTATTGCAAAAGTACCTCTCGCTTCCTCCCCATACTACAGATCTCGATGGCAGCAAACCTTGGGGGAACAAATATCACAGTTCGAATGGGAAGGGCTGTGGAAAGATATCCCCAAGTATACTCGCTCGATTCAGATAAGGGAATCTGGTATAAGCTGATGTTTCAGTGACATTATACCCCGGCATGTCTGCACAAAATGAAACCAATCATTTCTCAGCAATGTGGGAGGCAGTGTGGTCTACCAGGGGAATGGGGGCATGTTTGGTGGACATGTCCGATATTGAAGGGTTATTGGGCAATTGAGGAATTCAAGGTGCACATATTTGGGGCCGTCGGGCACAGTACTATGAAGTCTAACCTTTTGTTGATCCGTAAGATACAATTGAAAATGTTCTCAAACAAAAATGCAAAACATTTGTCATTTTACAATTGGCTGCTCTGCTGTGTATAGTGCAAAAATGAAAATCTAAAGACCCACCCGATATCGCGGACTGGTTTTCAAAACTATGGAACTTTGTTGCACTTAAGTGGATAAGATACTCAATTAAAGGCAATCAAACGCAATTTGCACAAGACTGGGCAGAGATACTTAAATTCTTACACTGAGAT
This sequence comes from Ambystoma mexicanum, assembly GCF_040938575.1. Classification (NCBI taxonomy): domain Eukaryota; kingdom Metazoa; phylum Chordata; class Amphibia; order Caudata; family Ambystomatidae; genus Ambystoma; species Ambystoma mexicanum. The sequence goes on from NC_090925.1 coordinate 988,314,572, forward strand.
AACATTCGATATTGCCCGCAGCACCTCCGAATTCTGGGTGTTAACTCGGTATATCTGTTTGATGATTTTACTTATTTAATCTGTATCATGGTGGAATAAGGGGGCAGGGGGTGGGGGTTTTTCTTTTTGGGGATACTTTTTTTTGGTTTATAGTCATTTTTTCAAATGCAAAAATGTCGAAAGTCATTTTTTCGAAAAAATGTCGAAAAAAAAAGTCGAATTTTTTTTAATACGTTTTTTTATTCGAAATGGGGGGGTCCCCCCCAACCCCCCTTTTTTAATTTTTTTTTTGTTTTACCCATTTATTTTTACTCCCGGACCCCAAAATAAATATATAATTTTAAAAAAACGGAATTCGACTTTTTTTTTTCCCGACATTTTTTCGACATTTTTGTCTTTCGACATTTTTTTTCTCGAAATTATGACCGACCACCCTTTTTTTAAATGACAGACCACCCTTTTTTTAATGACAATTGGCCGTTACCTCTTTTGGTACAGTGGTAAGAATCCAGAGGAAAAATACTGTGTTTCATCCCACAGAATCTCCTCACTACACTGGGCCCTGTCTCCTTGCAGGTGATCCTCCCGCAGTACACCAGCCCCAGGGTTGGGATCAGAAAGCATTTGCTTTCCTCTGGCCACCTTGACAGAGACTTCAGCAGGGTTTCAGTGAGGGATCTGTAGGATTCTTCATAGTAGGGAACACCCATAGTTTAGGGAAAGTCAAGTGGAGTTTTCACTTTTCTTTTAATAAAGAATATTTAAAAATGGAAGACCAGAGTCTGTGTCTTTCTTCTTACCCGACAACACCCTGCTTCTTGCCGGGACACCACCTGGTTTGAATGTCTCCAAATATCTATATTCTGGTCCTCGTACATTTCATGAGAAAGATCTCAATTCTGCTGCACCTGGAGATAGGTGGAGCGATTTGCTGACCGACTCTAGCCTCTCCCTCCAGACTCTAGTGCCCCTTTCTCTCCTTGGGGTCTCTCCCCCCCCCCAGCTTCCTCTTCATTTCTTAATCCATCTTTCCCAGTCTTTGGGGTCTTCTTCCTTCCCTTCTTCGCCCCTTTGGTTTTAACTATCTCCTTAGGACCCTCTGTACCTCTACGGGCGTGAGTTCTCAATATAATCTTCACCCATTTGGGCACCTTCCTTCTTCTATGCTCCTTTCACACTCTGCCTTCTCAAACTTTTACACTGCCAGTGATTTCTAGCTCATTATCCCAGGTCGGCCCACCTCCTCCCATATTCAGTTTCTGGGGACTGCCTCTAACCAAAATGGCTCTGTCTTCTGACCTTGGTTAGCAGAACCTTCCTCTCTACTTTCCCCTAGATTTGAAACTATAATCACCCCCTCGCGCACCCAAAGTTCAACCTCCTTCTACCATTTTACCACTTCCCACTTGATTATCCCAACTTCCTTACTGTCTCTGCTTTCCACCTCCTGAAGTTATTCTGTGACTACACTTCCCACCACCTCTTAATAAACATATACACCTTCCTCCAAAACCTCACCTGCATCCACTCAGATATCACTTCCTCTTCAATCTCACCCCCACAATTCTCTGTTGATAAAACTGCCTTTGATTCTGCTTCTTCCTCAACTTCAATTTTTGATCTACCTGCTTAAATGTAAACTTCTCCCTCACTTTGCCTCCACCAACCTCTTCCTACAGGACTATCTCTGGGTTAACCTCCCCCTTGTTTTTTCCTTTCGAATGTAACTTTCTCCTTAACGTCACCTTCTCTGGGTTAAATTCTCCCTCTGATACCTCCTTCACTCCTCGTCTCTACTCCCCTATGCTTCAACTCTCCACATCTTCCACTCCTCCAACCACCATCTTGCTCCTACTCCAGACCACTTCCTCAGGCTACAAATGCTCCTTTCTTCCTCCTCTCCAATCACCTCTGCCCTGACAAGATAAAGAGCTACCTTTATAATGGGCTAATCCTTCCTCTGGGTTGGCTTACAAAGTTAATGGGCTGCAGCTGTGTCTGTAGTGGTGGGCTTCATGGGATTGGCTGTTGCCACTTGCTTCATGTGAGTCATTATGGGTAGGTTTGCTTAAAGAGAAGAAATATGATCAAGGGCAGCATTTTCGATTTTACAGAACTGCCTTGCCTCTCAGAGCCTTACTGATTCTTGTAGCCTCGGTTGGTAACGATTGGCCTATAAAGACATGTTTTAGGTTCCCCGTACCATAGAACTCCCCTCTAAGGCTGGGAGAAGCTCTACATGTGTTTGTGCGGATTTGTCTTGTATTTTGGTGTTTTTGCAGATCCACCTGGGTACAGCTAAGATCCCTGTTTCCTGATGCACACTGCTCGCAAATCACACAATTATCAGTGTGCACCAACGGATTAGATTCCTGTTCCCCTGTGGATGTAGCAGTTGCAAACATAATTCCTAAAGTAACCAGCACTCATTCCAAGATAGGGAGGGGAAGGTTGTCGTGGGGTTTGTCTCCCGGGAACAGCTCTTTGACTGGATTAGGGTGGGCTTGCCCTACACTGAATACCTTGTTCCAAGAAGAGGTAGTTCATGGAAGATGTAGTGTGACAGACCCCTGCTTAGCCGTAGTGTGACACAGTGATGCAATAGAAGACACAGTATGGGGCATGGTCTGGGCTCTTGTAGTAAGGACGTGACTGCCAGGAGCTCCCACTGAGATCCTGGCATTTGATACTATATGCAGTGTTACATGGACAATGAAGATTGCCCATGCTGAGTGTGCTGGACAGTCTTGATTCTATTAAAGACAAAGAGGCGAGCATTATGCTCATCTTTCTTTATTACTATCCAAAACAGAAATTTCATATCTAAACATTTTAACACTTTTTCAACTTAAAGGAATGGTTCACCCAAAACATTTTATTGCAAAAAAAGATGGGCAATAATAAAACAAAAAAAAAAACAAAAAAAAAAAAAATATCGATTGGCACTTTTAAAAAAAAAAGTTTTTAAGGAAACTGGGACGCTCTTCTCTGTCGTCCTATTGCTTCCATGAACTTTCCACAACTGTAAATACGGTGGTGGATCCACCAAGCTCAAGATGCCTTCTGGTCGTCTCCTACAAATAATAGAGACACAATTAAAAGGGCGGGTTCTCATTTCCCCTATGCGACAGAAAAGTTTACAGCAGTATTTTGCATAACCCTGGGAGGGATATAATGCCCGCTTCCTTGTCTTTAATAGAATCAAGACTGTCCAGCGCTCTCAGCATGGGCAATCTTCATTCTATGGCGAGACAGGAGGCGAGCATTATGCTTGCTCAAAGCTGTCAATCACTCTATTTGCTATCTGGAAGATAGGTTTGAAATAAAATGATTTAAATGTGCATTCATTCGACCAATCGTCAGCTTTCATTATGTCTTGCAAAGGTACTCCCAATGCGCCCCAAACAGTGATAGATCAATGCCGGCCCAGTGCATAACCTCTCTAACCCATCTGACTATCGTGGCCATAGCTACAGCATGGAAAGGCTTCCTGCGTGCTATTAACAGCTGAGTGACCCCTCTCGGCCTAATGTCCACTGTCGCTGCTTCGTATTCTTTGATGTATTGAGCCATGCAAAGCTTACTATTATTGGGAAAATACAGCTAAGAGATAATTGTCGAATCGGACTTCGTCCCATTAGCCACATTAAACGCTACTCCCTCTGGGTAAAGAAATCTTCCTATTAACCTCTAGAGCTTTTACGTCGGATATTCTCCTGCAAGCTATGAGGCACAGAAGCATGGCCAGCTTCCCTGAAAGCTGAGATCGGGACAAGTCCCTATTCTCTGGCTAGGACAGAAACCAACAAAAAAGTTTTTGTACGTCCCAAAGCCTAGAGTACCTCGGTTCGGGTGGCTTCCGCATTTTCATGCCCTTCTGAAGTCACAAAATGGCTTGATGCTCCCCCGCTGCTCTATCGTCAACCCTCTCATGGCCCGCCGAGATCGCAGACCTGTACACTCCTATCGTCCTGTAGGAGCTGCCATCTGTGCCCGAAACTCTGCATGCCATCAGCTGCAGCGTGCCCTCCACCACTAGTGGATGAAGTTGCCCGCTCCGGCCCCGAAGAATGTCGATCCTGTGATGAATCACTCTAGGGAAATCCGTAGAAAGTTCAATCACTACTGGAAACCATGTCTGGGACTTCCATATCGGAACCACCAGGACTAATTCTGCTTGCTCCCTGCGCACCTTCGCCAGCACTCTCGTCAGCATAACGAACGGGGGAAAGGCATAGTGGACTGCGCCTCTCCACTGCTGTAGGAATGCATCCGTCCCCGCTGCTGCAGGTTCTAACCTCCAGCTGAAAAACCTGGGGATCTGTGCGTTCAGTCTGGACGCAAATAGATCAGTGTCTAAGGGCCCGCATGTGTCCTGCAATCGGCCAAAGTTGTCCGTTCTGAGTTTCCAGTCGCTGGAGTCCACCAACTATCTCGAATTCCAGTCCGCCACAGTGTTCTGGGCGACTGGCAAATACTCTGCCGATACTGATATCTGTTGTTGCAGGCAGTGATGCCAATAATCCTTTGCTAATTCGGCTAATATCTTGGAGGTGGTCCCCCCTAACTTGTTGATCCATCGAACCGCTGAAATATTGTCCATCCTGAGAAGGACACATCACTTGGCTCGGCCCTTGGTGAAGGCTCGCACCGCGAATGACCCTGCTAAGAGCTCCAGACATTTTATATGGAGCGACAACTCGTACTCGGACCATTTCCCCCCCTGTCTGAAGGAGGCCGCATCGCGTCCCCTAGCCTACTCTGCTCGTGTCAGACTCTATCACGACGTCGGGGGTGTCTCCGAAAATGGCTCTGCCATTCCAGGCTTCCATATTTTATAGCCACCAGTGAAGCTCTGTGATGGCTTCCTGATCTAAAGTTACTAACTGATGATACCCTAAGGCACCTCAGAGGTACCTTATTTTCAATCTCTGGAGGGCCCTGTAGTGCAGCGGGCCGTGGAAAATCGCTTGTATGGATGCTGCTAGCAGACCAACTATCCGTGCAAGGCCACAAAGTGAAATAACTTTCTTCGCTACCACTGCTCTGAGTTCCTTCTTAATAGCCTTCAACTTCGCTACTGGGAGCTCCAGCAAGGCTTTTTTGGTATCCACTACAAACTCCAAGAACTCTACTCTCTGGGATGGGTCATAGGTCGGATTTCTCTCTGTTTATGACGAAGCCGAGCAAAGCCACCAACTCGCACACCCACGTGGCCTGAGCCTGCAGGCTCTCTGCGCTCTGGCCTAGAATGAGAACGTCGTCTTGATATAGGATCATTCTTATTCCTCGTTGTCGAATGGCTGCTGCAACTGGGCGCATAATCTTGGTAAATGCCCACGGTGCGGACGCTAGGCTGAACGGGAGACAAGTAAACCTCCATATTTCCGTCCCCCACTGAAACCGTAGATATCTCCGATGCTGTGTCGCTATCGGTATGATAAGATAGGCGTCCTCGAGATCTAATCGGACTAGCAGGTCTCGCAGGAGGTGTATACCTTCCATTTTGAAGTGACAGTACACCACCCATTCGTTCAAACTCTTCAAATTGATTACTGGTCTGACCTTCTCTCCCCTATGAACCAAAAACATGTTGCTGAGGAAGCCTTCGCTCTCCTGTGTCTCTCGCTCTCTCTATCGCTCCATTGTCTACCAGACTGCGCAGTTAGCTGAATAGCAGCTGTTGCTCTTCTAGGGGCATATGTATTGCTGCAGGCTCTCATGCTTGAGAGGGGCGGCCTACGAACTCTAACTCCATGCCTGAAACTGCTTGCAACACTCATGCATCTGTGGACAATTCTCGCCATGCATTCAAGAACCAACGCGTTCTCCCTCCCAACATCGGAGGAACCTGGACGGGAAGAAATTGTCCTGCTGGCGACTCTCCCAGTATTGGGCTTTGCGGCCCTGAGGTCTTCTGTACTGCCCAAAGCGACCGGACGCCTGACCTCTCTGCCGTCCGCTCCCTGCAAAAACTTGTCCTGGAAAAATTATCTGGATGGACAACTGTGCTTTTTCAAGCACCGAATAAGTCCCTACAAATTGGGACATGTCCTTGGCGAAGGTGTCACCAAACAACAGGCCCTTCGCTTCCCCGCCTGCCACGTAGGAGGCCAGGTCGCTCAATTTATTCTCAATTTTTAGCAATACCCCGCCTCTCCTCTCAGCTGAGAGGGCGCAGTTGGCATTACCCAACAGACACTGCGCGTTGGGCACAGCTCCCAAGTGCTGTCACGTCCACCGGCTCGCCCGTATCAGAAGCCTTTTCTGCCAGGTCCATTATTTTAGCGAGCAGGCCTGCCAGGTCTAAAACTCTGTCCTGGCGCCCTCGCCACACTCCGTCGACCCCTTTCCTAATGACCTTATACGCTTTTGTGACAAAGGTCACCATCTTCGGGTCCTATTCTGGGGTCTCAGTTACTTTCCCTGGTAGCAATGGTCTGGAGCATTCCGCCCCCATCTTAGCTCTGACTTCCTTGTCCAGTGGCTTTCTTAGGTGTTGTCCCATGTATTGGGCCACTCTGGGCAATGGCACCCCTTTTGAGGCCCTGGGATGCGCGATAGCCTCCGGGTCAAACATATCCAGAAGACCCTCGTCTTCTTCCTGAGGCTTAATCACCTGTCTGGGTCGAGGCATCTCCACCTCCTCCCCACCTTCATCGTCTGGCGAGTAGTCCGCATCCTCTTCCTCCCCTTCATTGTCCACCCCTGGGGCCGCCTTAATAAAAAGGCTTTTCAGTCGACTCACCGGACCGGCTGGCTCTTGGGGCGTTAGTTCCACCCATTCCGTAGGGCTCAGGGGCGTCAAAGAGGTAGACCTCTTCCGAGCCTTCTTAAAGCCTGGTCAACCCCAGAGTCAGGGTGTCGTGTCGATGCCCCCCCCCCACCTCCCGCCCTGGGCTCATTGCCCTCTTCCTCCTGCCCTTCTCACTCTCTGCCTTTTGCTTATTTAGCATGGCTTCAAGTTGGTCTAGTATCTGGGCCAGGGGCATCATACCTTCTGACACTGCTTGTGACAGGGAATCCCCCCAACACTCTCTTGAAGCTGAGGGAGAGATCTTCCTCCTCTGCAGGCTGCTCCACTCTGAGGAAGTACTCTGTGAAACTGTGAGCTCCTTGTAATGTGCCATTTTATCTTATCAGCTGCCAGGAGCTGTTGGAGGGAACACGACTGTTGGAAAGTATGGAGCGTCTTTATGTATTCCTTTGACATTCCGTTCTTCCTTAAAAAAATGTCTTGCTTTTCATGTCAATGGGGAGCCATGCGCTTGTTTATCTGCCTGCAACACACGTACAAACCCTCTGGCGGGACTCGTAGCACATTGCAGGTCGGGAGAAAACCTCCCTGCTCGCCGGCACCCGCAGGGTCTTAAAGACCTCCACGGGCCGCACACGAGCGATAACGTTAACTGCAGGAGGCGGGGCCGGCTGCCTAATCCAGGCGCGTTCACCTGCAGCTCCGGCCCCGTCCGGTCACTAAACTGTATGCAACCGAGTCGGGAGAGGCCTCCCTCTTAACGACACCGTTCGACTGATAGCGCCACACTACGAACGCTGCAACGTTGAGGAACTGTAAACAAACGCCAGGCTCATGCTTAGCAGGAGACGCGCGTTACTTTAAACATATTACGATGACATAAGAGTATTCCGTTCTCAACAGCACATTTCTTTCAGTCATGCTAAATACGCATATAACCAGGAAGGTACTTATCTGTATGGCAGCAACAAAGAAAGAGGAAGGGTTCTAACAAGGAGAGCTACATATAGGCATGGACTGACCCGGATGAGCTACACAGGATGAGACTGGACTACAGGGAAGCAGAGAGTTGTTTTTTTTATTTTTAAGTCTGCAAAGAAACGCAGAACAAACAAAAAATGTGTTAAATTGAAAAAGTGTTAAAATGTTTAGAATTGAAATTGCTTTTTGGACAGTAAAAAAGAAAGATAAGCATAATGCTCGCCTCCTGTCTCGCCATAAAATTGAGTACTATTGCAGCTCCCAACAGAAGGACATGGCTGTGAATGACACCTGTGTCCCGTCCCCCCCCAACCCCCTAGAAGAAATTGGTGCCTGTAAGCCTTCAGGGTGAATGTAACAGCCTCCGAGAGCCATGCTCCAAAATGGCAACCAGAATGCATTTCAGAGGCTGAAGGGACTGCAGCACCTGATACCATCGTGGGGTGAGCGTTGCTGGCAGGGTGCAAAAATCATAGGGACCGCCAACTGCCACGACCCGGAGTTGTACCAGGTGTGGCATTGAGGGAGACCTCGCTGGTGCAAGACGCTGTAGGAGGCTGGAGGTCGGATAGATGGATCATCTGTGGAGTCTTGTGTAATCAAGACCGGCTTGGTGCAGTGCTGCTGGGGGTACAGTGACCGACAAAGTGGCGGATGTGTGGTACTTGGTTCCATTGGTCTTTGTTGGATAGGAGGCGGGGAAGCCCGAGCGGCTGTGAAGCGGCGAGTGCGGGCGGCATTTGAGGGATTAAGCTTGGTGCTGAGCCTATCATGTTGGTGCCCCGGGGATGATCTACTAGCACATTTGCCTCAAGCGGGCTGCCTCTGCGGATCTTGATCACAAGGGATATTATCATTGCGGCTGCAGCGGGGCACTGGGATATATTTGGGGCATAAATAGGTACTGAACAGCAGATAAGCTACCTATGGTTGCACTATTTACAGTTTGAGGCATAACATTGGACACTGCATGCAAGGCTTTCTACTCTACTACTAATGCTGACATTAAAAGTGCACTGGGGGTATTGTATTGTGCCAGCCTCTGCAGAACTGTTGCGTGGGAAGACTGACATATGGCTCATGTCCTGATGTTACTTGGGGGCTCACAAAGTAGATGCACCTTTAGTATATACTTTGGAGACTGTGCATATTTGCCGGGGTCCCTATGCAGGCTGAGGTAAGCTGTTAAGACTCTTCTAATGGTGATCCGGACATTGGGCAGCCTAGGGACAATCTGCTGACCTAGAAACTGCCTACTGCGACTGTTGTCATATCACACCTTAGCATATACTGACATATTGCATCCTTTGAGGTATTGTGAGTCTCCACCAGCATATACTTTCTGACATTTCTCCCAGCAAAAGTAAACACAAAAAGCACAATTATGGAATCTTGCAGTCAGGGGAAACCAAGAAGTCTGGTTACTAACACAGAACCTACGCAAGCTGTGGCGCAGTTGCCACAACCTGACCTTCAGGAAGACAAAGAGCTAGCAGCTATAGCCGCCCTGCGATTCTTTTTGGGGAATAAAACAGCAGAAGTAAAGGTGGATGTACAACTGCTCCGAAAGGATGTGCGGTCGCTTGCGGAGAGGGTGACAACAATAGAGTCACTGCTGAAAGACACTGCTACTACTGAGGATTTGGTCTCCTGGATGAAGACACTGGAATTGAGGAATGCTCTGCTGGAGCAGAGGGCTGAGGATTTGGAAGGATGGTCACGCAGCAATGTATGAATAGTGGGCCTGCCGGAAGGTATTGAGGGCAGGGACCCAACAACCTATATAGAGAACCTGTTGCTGCAGGCAGTGGGCTGTGTGAAAGTTTTTCAAGGATTTACTGTTGAGCGAGCGCACCGATTTTTACACGCCCTCGCCCCATCATAGCCAGAATTCTGAATTTCAGGGATCGGAAAAGTAATCCTTCAGTTCTTGCGGGAGGGCGGGCAGATACAGAGGGGAAGCTCTAACATTGCCATGGAACAAGTTACTTACCTGTAACTGTTGTTCTCCAGCATGGGTCTGGCATGGATTCACATGCTCATGAATATTCCCCGTCAGGCTGGGCATCCTCGGTAAAGAAAAAAACAGTTTCAGTTTCGTTTCTGAACTGTCTTTCTACTAGTAACCAATCACTGGTCTCTGGGTCATATTGCCCCCAGCCAATGACTCCCCTCTACCTAAGCCGCTCCTCTGGCAGCCATCTTCAGATTTGGTAGCACGTAAAGTGGCAGTAGGACCAAGTGAAGAGCCGCAGAGGGGTAGAAGGGAGGGTTCGCATGTGAATCCATGCCAGACCCATGCTGGAGAACAACAGCTATAGGTAAATAACTTGTTCCTTCTCCAGCATGGGGTCTGGCATGGATTCACATGCTCATGAATATAAGAATACATAGCAGTACACACATGCACAACCACGGGAGGTGGCAAGGCTCAACATTAAGCATTTAATCAACTCAACATTAAGCAACTCTTACCTCCTCACCAGGCCTACCTTCAGGCAAACAGGTTGCGCCGCACTGCCTGGCCGACCCTGGACTCCTCCCTGGAATCCCGGTCGACGCAGTAGAATCTCGTGAAGGTGTGCGTCGACCTCCACGTAGCAGCCCTGCAGATGTCCAGCAGGGGTACGCCAGACAAGAACGCCGTGGTAGCAGCGATCGCTCTGGTCGAGTGGGCTCTCGGACGGCCGGGCAACGGTCGGTTTGCCAACCGGTAACAGTGCATGATGCAGCCGGAGAGCCATCTGGAAATGGAAGCCTTCGAGAGGGCCTTCCCTTGGTTTACAGGTCCAAAGTTCACATAGCGTTTAGTGCTGTCTTCCGAAAGCTCTACGTGCGGTCCACATAGAACTTCAGCGCTCTAGATATGTCCAGCGAATGCAAAGTCCTCTCAGCCGGCGACGAAGGCGACGGGAAGAAAACAGGTAACACCAAGGGCTCGTTGAGATGGAGGTCCGAGGGCACCTTGGGCATGAAGGAGGGGTGCGTCCTCAGCACCACCCTCGTCTCGTGGAAAGTCAGGTATGGAGGTTTACAGGAGGGGGCCTGGATCTCTCCCACTCGCCGTGCGGATGTGATGGCCGCAAGAAACGCAGTCTTCCACGACAGGAACTTCAACGGTGCCGAATGCAGCGGCTCGAATGGCGGCCCCATGAGCCTGCTCAGCACCACGTTGAGCTCCCACGCTGGGGCTGGAGCCTTCACCGGCGGGAATGATCGGAAAAATCCTTTCATAAACTCCTTCACCAGGCGATGGGACCAAAGAGCTGATCCCCCCAGAGTTCTGGAGTAGCGGGAGATCGCCGCTAGATGTATCTTGATAGAGACGTGAGCTAGCCCCGCCTTGGCCAGCGACAGTAGGTACGGCAGAACCTGGGGGGGGCGTAATCCGCAGAGGGTTAATCGTCTGTGCACGGCACCAGACAGAGAACCTCTTCCACTTATGTCCATAGCACTTGAGAGTCGAGGATGCCCGGGCCTTAGCAAGCACCTCCTTGCAGTCTGCCGGGATATCGTACCGTCCAAACTCTAGTGCTGCAGGAGCCAGGCCTGCAAGTTCAGTGACCCTGGGTCGTGGTGGAGGATGGCGCCTCCTTCTCTGGCGAGGAGATCCGCGTCCGTCGGCAGTTTGACTGGGGGGACGCTGACATGTCCAGAAGGTCCGGGAACCAGATCTGTCTCAGCCACGCCGGTGCAACGAGGATCATCCTGCACCCGGACCGTCTTAGTTGGTTGATGAGTCGCAACGGCAACGGTGGGAACGCATACAGGAACAGACCGTCCCAGGGGAATGAGAAGGCATCGCCCATGCTCCCCGGCTGGGGAAACCTGCTGGTGAACCTCCGACACTTGGTGTTCGTCGCTGTCGCAAATAGATCGATCTGGGGATTGCCCCATCGTTGGAATAGCAGATCCACTTAATCCTGTCGCAGTTCCCACTCGTGGCACGAGCGCAGCTCCCTGCTGAGTGAGTCGGCGATGGTGTTCTTTATTCCTGCCAGGTGGAAGGGTACCAGAAACATCCCTTGGGCAACGGCCCAGTGGGACAGATCCTGGGCCTCCTTGGATAGGGCTGGGGATCTGGTACCTCCCTGCTTCCGGATGTAGAACATCGTGGTGCTGTTGTCAGTGAAGATCCTCACCACCTTGCCCTTGAGGGACGGGAGGAACGACCTGAGGGCCGAGAACACAGCCCAAAGCTCCAGTATGTTGATGTGGAGTGACCTCTCCTCCGGGAGCCAAAGGCCTCTTGCGTGGAGATCTCCGGTGTGCGCTCCCCATCCCTCTAGGGAGGCGTCTGTCGTCACCGTCTCTTGATGTGCCGGGGTCAGGAAGTGCATACCCGCCACCAGATGTGCGCGGGTGCCCCACCACCGGATCGCTTGGCGGAAGGTCTCGTTGAGCGAGATCCTGTCTTTGAAGCTGCTCGCTGCTTGCATCCAACAGGCGTCGAGGAACTCTTGCAGTGGCCGCATCCGCAGTCTGCACAGGCACACTAGGAAGATGCACGAGGACATCATGCCGAGAAGGGACTTGATGGACCTCACCCTGGCCACGTCCAACATCCGCTGCACCTTTCCCATGATGGCCTTCGTCCTTTCCTCTGACGGGGAGGCCAGTCGCGCAACTGTGCCGAGCATGGCTCCCAGAAACAGTGCGACCAGGTGGGATTTGGCGAAGTTGATGGAGAATCCCAGATCCGTGAGCAGCTGGACAGTCTTCGCTGTCTGCCCGATGGCGAGTTCTCTTGTCTTTGCTTGGATGAGCCAATCGTCCAGGTAGGGGTAGACGTGGATCCCCTGCAGGCGCAGCCGCGCCGCCACTGGTGCTAGGCACTTGAATACCCTGGGCGCAGACTTCAATCCGAAAGAAAGGGCCTTGAATTGGTATTGCCGTCCTTGGACTACAAATCTGAGAAACTTTCGGTGTCCTTTTAGAATGGGGATGTGAAAGTAGGCATCCTCCAAGTCCAGCGACGATAGGAAGTCGCCTTCCTCCAGCTGCCCCAGCACGTGCTGGAGGGTGACCATCCAGAACTTCTGGGCCTTGATGTATTGGTTTAAACGACAAAGGTCCAGGATGGGTGGACAACCTACGGTCTTCTTTCTTACGAGGAAGTATCGAGAGTACACTCCGGAGCCCCAGAGCCTCTCTGGGACGAGCTTGATGGCTCCTTTCTTCAGCATCGCCCTTAGTTCCAGCAGCAGTTGAGGGACGTGGTTTTCCTTCCTGGCCACGGGTGGAATGCAGGGGCACTTCTTTAAAAACTCGAGAGTGTGCCCTTCGGGCCAGGGCATCCACCACCCATCGGTCGGTGGAGATGGACTCCCACACGCTGACTAACTTCGCTAGCCGGCCTCCACCGGGGTGCTCAGGTGGGGGCCCGACGCTACGGCCGGTTCAGTCCTACTTGGTGGCGGCTTTGCCGCCTTGGCAACGACGAGATCCTCCTGACTTGCCGCGTCCTCTGCAGGCCTCCTGTGACGAGGAGCGGGCCGCATGGCGGTACGTCGAGGAGCCGCCGCCGAATCCTTTGGAGGCACCTTGCTTGCCTCCGGATTTCCGAAAGGGCGGCCGTTGTTGCTGCAGAACCCCCAAGGCCCGGCCTTTCTCCTTGTCGGCCTTGATGGCCTGCAGTGATTCGTCCAAAGAGGTTATTCCCGTCGAAGGGCATGTCCAAAACTCTGGTTTGCATGTCCTGGCGGAAATCGGTCGCCTTGAGCCAACCACGCCGTCGAAGACCAACACTGTTGCCCAACTGGCGGAAACCGGTGTCAGCAATGTCTGTGGCCACCGTTATGGTGTGGTCCGAGGCCACCTCGCTTTCCTGCAGGATCTCCAGGGCCTCCGCCCTCTAGTCATCCGGGAGGAAGTCCAGCAGAGGAGCCATCTTAAACAAAAGCTCCCTGTCGTAGCGGGCCACAATCGCTAGGGCGTTGGCCGCTTTACTCGTCGTCGCCGCCGACATTATGACCCATCGCCCGATGGCGTCCAGTTTCTTCCCCTCGCCGTCCGGGGGGGGAGGTAGAAGTCGAAGCCGTAGCGCCTGCTGCCTTCTTCTTGGCCGCCACCGAGACGACCGAATCCGGGGTCGGCTGCGCTCTAAGGCACAGAGGGGCGGAATCCGGGACCCGGTAATACTTCTCGTACCGGTCTCTCAAGGCAGGGGTCGTGGACGGGTTCTTCAGGAGCAACAGCCCCTCGTCCCAGATGTCGTCAAGTAAAGGGGCCGAGAGGACTGTCTTCCTCTTGGCCTCACGCCGTTGATAGAGCTAACCTTCCTTCTTCTGTTCTTCGGGGCAGAGCTCGAAGAGCTCGGATGCCCTGGCAATCATGGTGTGAAAAGAGCCAATTTCGTCGGACGGGGAGGCCTGAGGGTGTGGTGATGGAAGGCCCATCCCGACGTCACCACCGTCGTCATTCTTCCCCGTCGTGGCCGTCTCTTTTCCCGTGTCCTCCCTAGGATCAGGGGAAGGGGATGAAGGCTGTGAGTGCCGCGAAGGCTGGAAGGGCGGGGGGGGGGGGATGAACTCTCCTCCGCTTGCTTGGAGGGCTCCCCGATGGGCCAGGCTACGCTGGATCGTCCTTTGGGGGTAAGGGCAACCTCGTCCTTATCTCCGTACATAAGGACTGGATCGCCATAAAGATGGCTACCGAGATGTCCTGTGACTCGGGTACCGGTTGCGACTGGCGCGACGGTTGTGAAGTGGTATCCTCTGCCTCCACAGGAACCTCGTCAGCACTGCCGTCACTCTCTTTGTCCGCCTCGTCAGGATCCCTCCCGTGGGACCGGACCTCCTCAAACTTCTTGTTGAGGATCTTCACGACTCCAGTGTCAAGTTTCCCTGCCGTCCTGGTAATGTAGCAGGGAAGGTGCGAGCAGTAGCGAAATACAAGTGTAGGCACGCCCGTAATCGCATAACTTTCTGCTTACCCGGAACGCAGCCTGGCGCTTGGAAGGTCGCTTGGCAACGCTGGCGTCCTCTATACCGCAGGTTGGCCCGCCCTGCGCTGACGGCAGCACGCAATGCAGTCACATGATTCATCTTTCTTAAACCCTTCCCCCTGAAGTTGCCGGCGCTTCTGAACAACCTTTGGTGGCGTTACGAACTTTGCTGTTTGGTTTTTGTAACCTTTTCTTCATGCCTTCCTCGAATTGACCACGGACCGCTATTTGTTTTGCTTCTGGATTCTGATTCTGCCTTTTGTCGCCTGATCCCTGCCTGACCACGGACCGCTGCTGTTTTGACTTTGGATTACGACTCAACTCTTCATGACCTGCCTCCTGCCTGATCACGGACCCAGTCTTGGGTTAATCCTTGGACACTTTTAAGTACCTTGCCGCCTGCACGCTGTCTGACCAGGAAAACTCAAAGGATTGTCTTCTGATTTCCTCTTCCTTACCTTGCTCTCATTGCTTCACGGAACTTTGCACAGTGCCTGGAAAATAGATTGTATTTGGGGGACTAAGTACACGGACTAGAGACTTCTGGGTGTACGTTTTGCCATCAAGGAACTTGCCACGCATGTCAGTTGCTCTTGAACTTTGTTTTTGCTGTCGGACAGGAGTCCAATACGGTAAGACTGTTATTCTGCTAATTTGACTCTTTCATGCTTTTGCCTTCGCCAATTCCTAATTTCTGGTTCCCCTCTCTGTGAATTCACTTGGCTGCTTCTTATTTATTGGTTACCTTGTGTTTCCTGGTTATACGATATTGACTATTGCCTTGTCTTCAGCTGGGGGTGTGTAATTCAGCCTACCTTGTGTCCAGTTCCACGACGCCAGTGTCATCGGTCTCCTGTCTTTCCATTAATAGACCATTCTGGTAGTGAATTCTAACAATCAGACAGGTACATTATTTGGAAGACTTCTTCGTCTACACTACGAGGCAACTCGCTCCATATCAAGTATTCAGTGGTTCTGACAGATTCAGAAGCCCTGTACATTATGGAAGCGAACGAGACCTTAGCTGCTATATTTCAATTAGTGGCCGATCTACGTAATGACATGACGGCTGCTCATTCCGCCACACAACGACGGATTGATGAGCTACAAGTGGGTCTTCAACCTCCTGGCGTACAGGTACCACCCCCTGACCTGGCATCTGGGTCGGGCTTAGGACTGGCAGTATCCGGTACAGGGCCGGTGTACATGACTGCCCAGTTTCCCTTGGCCCCCCCAGAACGATTCAATGGGGATCCTAAGACATATCGGACCTTTTTGAATCAATGTAGGCTACATTTTCTTTGTAGGCCTGTTTCCTTCCCGGACTCTACAACAAAGGCTGCCTTTTTACTGTCCCATTTAGGAGGTACTGCGGCCGCTTGGGCCAACCCTTTGTTAGAGGATGGCAGTCATTTGCTCTATAATTGCGACGCCTTAATAGAGGCGATGAGCCGAGTGTTTGATACACGTTACGCGACCCAGGCAACTGATTTGGAGTTGCTCGGACTCAAACAAGGGGACCTATCCCTTCTTGCATACTTGGCCAAATTTAACCAGCTTGTGGCAGAGACTGGATGGCCTGAGGACAAAAAGGCTTCATTATTTTACAAAGGTCTATCTGAATCCTTGAAAGACACCTTGGCCACTGTTCCGATACTTCCGAATACCTTTCCTGAACTCCTTGATATAGTCTTACAGATTGATTCCAGACGTGCGGAAAGGAAAGGGGAAAGACGAACAATCCCTCCTACTGCCATCGCTTCTCCCATACAAGCCTCAGGATCTTCTGAACCTATGCAGATAGGTGTTGTACGAGGTCCCCTGTCCGCTGAAACAAGAGAACACAGAAGAAAGAATGGGTTGTGTTTCTATTGCGGGGCCTCAGACCATCTTTTGCGTGCTTGTACTAAGAAACCGGCTAGGAAACAGGGAAACGCCAAAGCTCGGCAGTAGAAGGGGTCCAGCTGCCGGGCATTTCCACTATGGGATCCAAGATGTCCATTCCATATCGTTTGTCTGTTACCCTAGCCTCGGAAAAGATTGGTTTAAGAGAAGTGTCGGTCGTCCTAGACTCAGGAGCCACTGGGAACTACGTGGATGGAACCTATGCTCGAGAGTTAGGATTACCTATTGTACCTAAGTCTTGTCCAGAAACTGTTAATACGGTTGATGGGTCCTCGCTGGTTTCAGGTCCTGTAACAGAGTGCACTGCCACTTTGGGTATGACCACAGGTTGTGGACATAAGGAAGAGATTACCTTTGATCTCATTGCCGCTCCGTAGTTCAGGTGCATCCTGGGACTACCCTGGTTGCAGTTACACAATCCTGTCGTTGATTGGCAAACAGGGGAGGTGATGTTCCTTTCTGATCATTGTGAAACTAATTGCTTGGAGGCCAGCCTGGATTCATCGAATCCCAGTTATGCCTTGCTTGACTCAGCTCCCATTGTGGGGGCGGTTGTCAACGTGGTTTTGCCACATGAATATCAAGGGTACAAGGATGTGTTTGATGTAGGGGGAGCCGATATCCTGCCACCCCATAGAAGCTAAGATTGCCCTATAGAATTAGTACCTGGGGCAAAAATACCATCGGGGCGTATCTACTCTTTAACCCCTAAAGAAGATTTAATACTAAAAGAGTACATTGATAAGTCATTAAAAACTGGCTTCATCCGCCCATCAAAATCCCCCGCAGCATCTCCATTGTTCTTTGTTCCCAAGAGAGAGGGGGACCTACGCCCTTGCATTGACTATCGGGCATTGAACGCTGTTACCATCAGGAACCAATATCCACTGCCTCTGATCTCAGTCCTGTTGGACCAACTTGGCACCTCTGTCGTATTCACCAAATTAGATTTGCGGGGGGCGTACAATCTGGTCAGAATACGCAAGGGAGACGAATGGAAGACCGCATTCAAAACGAAATATGGTCTCTTCGAATACTGTGTGATGCCTTTTGGGCTGTGCAATGCACCAGCAACCTTCCAGTATTTCATCAATGAGGTTTTCCACGACATGTTGGACCGGTTCCTAGTGGTCTATCTAGATGACATTCTTATCTACTATCCTGATCTTGCAACCCATGTTACCCATGTAACAAGTGTATTACAACGCTTGAGGGACAATCATTTGTTTGCCAAGTTGGAAAAATGTACGTTTCACGTTCATGAGGTTGAATTCCTGGGCTATATTATCACTGATCATGGGGTGCAAATGAGTCCTTCCAAAGTATCTGCAGTATTGCAATGGCCGATCCCTCTGAATTTGAAAGAACTACAATCCTTTTTAGGGTTCTCTAATTTCTACCGGCGTTTTATCAAGGACTTCTCACCCATCGCCTCCCCCCTTACTGCTTTGACCAGTTCGAAGAGGGCATTTCGGTGGAATGAGGACGCTCAGAATGCTTTTGAGACCCTTAAAATCGCTTTCACTTCGGCCCCGATACTCCAACACCCTGATCCGACGCGGCCATACATTGTGGAGGCGGATGCATCTAATATGGCCCTTGGGGCTATAATATCCCAACAATGCCTGGAGACTAGCAACCTCCACCCTGTTGCTTATCATTCCAGAAAGCTCACATCATACGAAAGAAACTATACGATCACAGAAAGTGAGTTATTGGCAGTGAGAGATGCCTTCATGGTATGGAGACATCACCTGCTGGGTACCCCGGAGCCTGTCCAAGTATTTACTGACCACAGGAACCTGCTTGCACTTCAATCCGTCAAATGTACCACAGCACGTCATGCCCGATGGCATGAGTTTTTCTCTATGTTCAACTTTGTGATCCCCTATCGCCCCGGGGCTCTCCATTCTAAAGCCGATGCACTCTCTCGTACCCATGGAAATCCCGGACCCAATAGCATGGATGGGGTTCTGCTTTTGCCTAATCAAGTGGTTTGTGGATGTACTCTCCAACCTTCTCTCAAAGAGACGATACGTGATTGGGTCAGAACGTCTCCCACTGAGATCACCGCTCTTGGTTTAGAGGTAGTGCAATCTCTACCCTATAAACAAGGGAAAATCTACCTACCCGATAATTCTACGAGACTTCAGGCAATGCAATGGTGCCACGACTCTTCTGTTGCCGCCCACCCAGGAATCCGGAAGACTCTGGATATCCTGAAACGTTGGTGTTGGTGGCCCTGTATGGAGAAGGATGTCAAAGACCATTTGGCAACCTGCGCGGTGTGCGCCCAGTGTAAGAATCTGCATGGCAAGACCGTGGGATTACTAAGACTCATGCCCGTACCCGAGTTACCCTGGACAATGATTTCTATGGACCTTGTTGTGGAATTACCCCTGGTGGAAGGATATGACACTATCTGGGTTGTCATAGACTATTTTACGAAAATGGCATTGTTCATTCCTTGGCGGGGTATTCCCACTGCTCCTGTCTTGGCTGGCTTGTTTTTGAATAAGGTGTTCAGATGTTTTGGTCTTCCTCAGATCATTATTACGGACCGTGGTTCGCAGTTTACCTCCATGTTCTGGCAAGCACTCACTTCTGCCCTGGGTATAGACGCCAGATATTCCAGCGCCTATCACCCACAGACGGATGGGCAGACCGAACGTCTGAACGCCACTATGGAACAATATCTACGTTGTCTCATCAATCAGCGGCAGAACACTTGGGTTTCTCTTTTGGCCTTCGCAGAGTATGCGTACAACGATTCGTTGCATACTGCAACTGGTGTTTCCCCGTTCTATGCCATGTATGGCATGAATCCACGTTCCCTTCCAATTCACTTCGACCCACCGCTGGATACTCCTGCGGCGCTTGCTTGTGTGAGAGACTTATTTGGAACACGCAGGATGGTTAAGCAACATCTGCTTCAAGTCCAAGCGAAGGTGAAGGAGTCTGCGGACGTACATAGATCTCCGGCACCTCTATATGAGAAGGGTATGAAGGTTTGGCTGTCCACACGCAATCTGCGATTACCAGGTCGCAGAGCGTTGCTGCCACGATATGTGGGGCCATATCGAATTATAGAGGTGATAAATCCGGTAGCTGTACGACTGGAACTTCCGTCAGCCTGGAGGATCCATCCAGTCTTTCATGTTTCGCTAGTAAAACCCTGCCATCCTTCTGCTAGACTTCCATCTCGCCCGCCCCCGATTAGAGTTCACGGTTCTGATGAATATGAAGTGAGTGCTATTCTGGGGACACGGATACGTAAGGGCAGACGGTTTTATTTGCTAGACTGGAGGGGTTATGGTCCGGAAGATCGTACTTGGGAACCTGCAAGTAACATACATGCCCCTGATCTCCTGTCCCGGTTCTGGTCTGCTCGCAGGGTGAAGGCCTCTTTGAGGGAGGATACTGTCAAGTTTCCCTGCCGTCCTGGTAATGTAGCAGGGAAGGTGCGAGCAGTAGCGAAATACAAGTGTAGGCACGCCCGTAATCGCATAACTCTGCTTACCCGGAACGCAGCCTGGCGCTTGGAAGGTCGCTTGGCAACGCTGGCGTCCTCTACACCGCAGGTTGGCCCGCCCTACGCTGACGGCAGCACGCAATGCAGTCAAAGATTCATCTTTCTTAAACCCTTCCCCCTGAAGTTGCCGGCGCTTCTGAACAACCTTCGGTGGCGTTACGAACTTTGCTGTTTGGTTTTTGTAACCTTTTCTTCATGCCTTCCTCGAATTGACCACGGACCGCTATTTGTTTTGCTTCTGGATTCTGATTCTGCCTTTTGTCGCCTGATCCCTGCCTGACCACGGACCGCTGCTGTTTTGCCTTTGGATTACGACTCAACTCTTCATGACCTGCCTCCTGCTTGATCACGGACCCAGTCTTGGGTTTATCCTTGGACACTTTTAAGTACCTTTCCGCCTGCACGCTGTCTGACCAGGAAAACTCAAAGGATTGTCTTCTGATTTCCTCTTCCTTACCTTGCTCTCATTGCTTCACGGAACTTTGCACAGTGCCTGGAAAATAGATTGTATTTGGGGGACTAAGTACACGGACTAGAGACTTCTGGGTGTACGCTTTGCCATCAAGGAACTTGCCACGCATGTCAGTTGCTCTTGAACTTCGTTTTTGCCGTCGGACAGGAGTCCAATACGGTAAGACTGTTATTCTGCTAATTTGACTCTTTCATGCTTTTGCCTTCGCCAATTCCTAATTTCTGGTTCCCCTCTCTGTGAATTCACTTGGCTGCTTCTTATTTATTGGTTACCTTGTGTTTCCTGGTTATACGATATTGACTATTGCCTTGTCTTCAGCTGGGGGTGTGTAATTCAGCCTACCTTGTGTCCAGTTCCACGACGCCTGTGGTGTGTACTCCTGCCTACCTTGTGTCCAGTTCCACAACGCCAGTGTCATCGGTCTCCTGTCTTTCCATTAATAGACCATTCTGGTTGTGAATTCTAACAATCAGACAGGTACATTATTTGGAAGACTTCTTCGTCTACACTACGAGGCAACTCGCTCCATATCAAGTATTCAGTGGTTCTGACATCCAGCCAGCTCCTCTTCAGAGGCTGTATCCGTGTCGGCCACCGCCCCACGCCTTTTTCCACCAGGGTTCTCACGGGGGTCTTATCGATGGGCTGAAAAGAGGATTCCCTCCGCGGTGGCAGGGAAACTGAGCCCTGAGGTCGCCTCCATTGGGGGAGCCTCCACAGGCTTTGCCAGGGCCGCTACGACTCCCTCGATAGAGGCCTTAGCCAGGTGAATCAGGGCCTTCACGACTTTAGGTGCACCTGAGGCCTTCACCTTGGGGGGAGGGTCACCGCCTCGCTCCCCCTCGGCTGCTTCCGTCGGGATCGACTGGGACTTCTCCAGGAGCTTACCCGGGTTCTCCGATTTTCTCTTTCCCGAGCCAGAGCGTTGGCTCGTGGTTGATGGTGTCGATGAAAGCGCGCCCTGCCTGGCAGCCGAGGAGCCCGACCGTTCAGCGCTCCCGGTGCCCGCAGACTCGCAGTGCTTAGCCTTTTGTTGGGCCCCCGTCGCCCTAGCGCCCTCAAAGGACTTAGAAGACCACTCGGACCTCCTCTTTTTGTCACCTACCTCTGGGCTCTTCCCCTCCAGCCAGTTGGTGAGGTGGATCCGCCGATCCTTCATTGTCCGCTCCGACATGTTCTTGCAAATCGCACAGTTCCTTCTCCACGTGCATGTTGTCTTCGTGAAGGCAGTAGAGGCATCTAGAATGCTCGTCCTCATTGAACACATTCTGCAATCCGCATCCAGGGCAGTTCCTGAACAGCTTGGATCCAGGCGTCAAGCTTCCTTTGTCCTGGACCATGTCCACGGGGTAGGCCTCAAGGTTTTCTGGAATCCTCCAAGAAGCGTAACTCGACGAAAATTTTGCCCTTGAGGGGCGTAGAAAATTCTGAAACGGGTCCCCATTGATCGGAAGTAGGAACGGTGGAGCTTGAGGCTCGATTGACCGAAAAAATGAGATTAAACTCTTTGAAAAATCGCAAAACGCAGTAAAAGCTCGAGAGCTATAGCACGAGGACTCCCAGCACTTGAACGTGCTGTAAAAATCTGAAGTGGTGCATTTAACTTTTCGCACTGGTACTTACCCGTCAGACCTTTCCAGGATTGGGTTTATGATTTCCAACATGTTTGCAAATGCTCTTGCTTGGGCTACACCATTAGTTACGTCGGCCAACCCAGTTCTACAGGACTATGGGGCGTTTCTAGCCTTGCTGAGACGTTCTTTGGAAAGATCTGAAGTGATCTTTTCAGCATGCAAATCCCTATTGGACATAAGGCAGAGATAGCTGACATTAGGTCTTTCATGTCTTTGTTCCAAAGGACGGCTTCGGAAGCTGGTTGGCAAGAAGCCGCCGAATACACCGTATTCAGGCAAGGCTTGAATGACGATATTAGCCTTGTCAGCCTTAATTACATTGGCTCTTCAAATAGAGTATCGACTGATGGAAAGGAGATCAGAAAGGATAAAGATATAGAGGACCCCAAGCAACATCTTTCAGACCTTCTCTCCCCGTTACAGCCTCATCCGATAACATCAAGGAAGAGCCTATGCCATTCTGAGCGGCCAGAGGCCCTCTAACTCCTGCAGAAAGGAAAAGGAGAAGAGAGAGAAGGGATTGCGCGTGTATTGCGGATCTGGGGATCATCTCCTTAGTACTTGTCCTGAGGTTCCACCCCAATGCTTAGGAAACAAACCAACCTGGTACTAAGAGGGACCAGTCACTGGGGTCTCAACTCAGGTCCCTCAACCACTCTTTACAATCTGTCCTGCGCAAGCTGATTCCCAATTTATGGTGAAACGTGTACAGGTAACCTTCCACCAAAGGGTCATAGATACCCTCGCTCACATCAACAGTGGTGCAGCTGGGAATTTTGGAGACATTGTTTGGGCACAAACAATCCCATGCACCTTATAAAAAGGACATTCTAGAGGCGGTACTAGGATCTGTGATATTTTCAAAATTGGACCTACCCGTGGACTACCATTATTTATGAGAAAGAACTGGAGACGAATGGACAGAGCCTTTCGAACACCATTTGGCCATTTCGAGTATCAAGTCATGCCCTTTGGCCTACTGAATGCTCCATCGATATTTCAGTGTTTTATGGATAGACTTTTCTCCAACATGTTATCCATTCCGTCGTGATCCATCTTGATTTTTTCCTCTTCTCGCCAATAACACCTTGGTCAGCTAAAATAAGTATTATCCAGACTGCGCAATCACCATCTCTTGGTCAAACCAGAAAA
The DNA here is from genome assembly GCF_040938575.1 of Ambystoma mexicanum. Lineage (NCBI taxonomy): Eukaryota > Metazoa > Chordata > Amphibia > Caudata > Ambystomatidae > Ambystoma > Ambystoma mexicanum. Next base: position 988,337,951 of record NC_090925.1, read on the forward strand.
GTGCCATTTGGTGTCTCTTCTATAGCTTATCTAGGGTTCAGAATTTCTGATCGGGGCATTGAGATGGACCAAAGGAAGGTGGCAGCTGTTCTCAAATGGCCGGCTCCCACACCCATTAAGGAAATCCAATGTTTTCTTGGATTAGCAAACTTCTATCTTAAGTTTATACCAGGATTTTCAGAACTTGTACTACTTATCACTGCACTCGTTAAGAAAACTGTGCCTTTTTACTGGAGTAGCTCAGCTGAAGAAGCCTTTCAATGTATCAAAGGGTTTTTCTATACTGCTCTGGTCTTACTCCAACCGAATCAAGACCTACCTTTCATCATTGAAGCAGAAGCCTCAGCCGGGGGAGTACTCAAGCAGTAGGTGGAAACAATAGAACACCCCGTAGTTTACCTGTCCAAGACGTTAACTTCTAGCAAGTGTAATTACTAGATATTTGATGGTGTCTTCAGCTTTTTCCCCTATTTGGGTTTTCCGGGGAGCTAGCCTCTTGCCTATGCTGATTGCAGACAGGCATAGTGGCTACTCCTCGTGGCAGGCCTTACCCTCTACAAGGAGTGAAAGACTTCAAGAAAAAAAGAACAACAAGAAGTCTTTCCAGACTGACTCATCACTGCACACCTCATCAGAAGGCTCACGTAAGGACCTTGAAGAGGTATTTGACACCCATCGCCCGTTAGCCATAATAAATTATGATTTAAAATACAGCATTAGTTGTGCATCTTCACAAATGTATTTCATCATTGATACATAAGGACCAAAATGGATGTGTACCTTGTAGCAACACTACACTGAATTTGCGAAGGCTCCAGCATGTCATCGACCAAACCAATACATGCACTGAACATTATGTGGTGGCATCATAAGATGCTGTCAATGCCTTTGACTCAGTGCATTAGGAGTGGATAATGGCAGCATTAGAGGGTTTTATACACTGAGTGAAACCTTTATACACTTCTCTAACAGCTAGAGCGAGGTCCAGCAGACAGATATCGGGACAATGGCCCATACAAAAGGGGCATGCGGCAGGGATGCCCCCTCTCGCCTATGCTCTATATATTAGCTTTGGTGCCTGTGGGGGTATATTTTAGGCAAGAATATCTAGAGATATGTATTAAAATTGGCGGATTGCATGCAGACAATGTATTGCTTTACCTCAGTGAGCCACATCATAACTTGCTGATTGCGTTGGATGTTTTGAGTGACATTGCCAGATTATCCGGGATTTCCTTCAATAAGCAGTAATCGTGTCTGTTCCCACTGGCAGGACTGCGCAGCGAGGGGGAACACCTTTACCAGACTGGGGATTGAAATGGGAGACATATACTTTTCAATATTTGGGAATACAAAATTGCACATCCAACCAGAAAGGTGCATACGCGTAACACAGCTAGGGTGTTGGAGGGTGTTAAGAAGTCAATAATGTTTTGAGCTCGGTTGCGCCTCTCTCTTATGGGAAGGATGGCTATTACTAAAATGATTGTTCTCCCTAGATTTTTGCATGGTTTTACAAATTTCAATTTTTATATAGAAGCTGCTTTTTTTGTGACCTTGATGCCATACTCAGACGTTTTATGGTGCCCCAAAATCATAGATTGGTGCTGGATGTTCTATCCCTGCCCTACCAGGGAGATGGGGTACAGTTCCCACGACTGGAACTTTATTATTTGACCGCCCAGTTAAGCTTTATAGCAAAATGGCTGTCAGACGAATTCACGTCTGAACACAACCTACTTCACACATTGGTGAAACCTGCATGGCTAAGAGAGGCCCTATGGCTCCCGACTGGTCAAGCTGACCCTCAGCCCGTGATCCTACGATTAGGCAGACAGATTTGGTACAGAGCATTAAAGGTACTACGGATGCATCATCCCTACTCCCCTAATGTCCCGATTTTGGCAGATACATGTGATACTTTGGATGATTTAAATGCTGTTAGGTGCTGGGATAGGACAGGCATAGCCACTTGGGGCAAATTGGCTGCTCAGAGAGCTGGCCAGTCTCATGCAACGAGAGGGGCTTCCCAAAGGTCAATTTGTAAGATACATGAAGGTGGCAAGGGTCGCCAGACGTAACTGGAATGAGTGGCCTGCTGAGCCACAAGAGAACATCTTTTTGACTTTAATGTATGCATTGGAAGATGGAGACCTGTATCGCGATTGAATAAATACTTATTGGGTGGAGCGATTGTCGCACCGACTAAACTGAAAGCCTGTTAGGAGGTTGAATTTGGTTTAGAAATCAGACAAGCAATGGGAAATGGCGCAGAGCTTTATCAAGAATGTGTCTCACAATGCTAGGTTTAAGTTATTTCAAGTAAATGTACTACATCGTACATACATGACAACTAGCAGAGTAGAAAAATTGAAAGCTGGTGCACCTTCCACCTGCCCCTGTTGCAATCAAGAAGAGGCTGACCTTATGCATACGTTGTGGAAATGTATGATGGTGCAGAGCTTCTGGTCTCGAATTAAGCAGCTTTGCGAGAAGGATGGAATAATAGGTATCAAAGGAATCAACTTGAGTGTTTATAGTGCATATATCCTAGAGCATGCAGGCATAGACATTACCAGATTCATGGACCTAGTTTGCATACTTGCCAAAAGAAGAGTGGCAATGTCATGGAAATCCAATAAGGGCCCTCAATATAGTATATGGTTCAGGGAGCTTGGAACTTGGAGTGAGGCTGAAACAAGAGAATGTTTGGGGGCGATAGAGGCATATGATGATGACATTGCAGTTAGCTTTGCGGCCTGGAAAGCTCTCACTGAAATAGTCTTCCATCCATCAGATGATAAACCGCCATGAATGCATTACTGGTTTCTGTCTGCATCTGCTTTTGTTCGTATCTTTGTTATTGGGTAAGCATCACATAATGGTCCTGGAACCCTGTAAAGATACAGCTGCCATGGAGTACCAGATTGCCCATACCTGATCTGCTGTATTCATTTGTACAACCAGTAATTTTTTGCTCTGGACTTGCAGGCCCTAGTTACTTGTTGTAATTGTTTAAGTTTATGCATATTGGTTTGAAATGCTCAATGCTAAATGTAATGGTTGACAAACTGCTGAATTATACATTGATTCCTTAAAATGTAACTGAAATGAAGCTACAACAATTTCACCAATAAACACATTTAAAAATAAATACAAGACAGAGTATAAAAGAGGTTTTTATGACTGACTTTAACTGTCTTGAAAGAAAACTCCGATTTGGCTAGTTAAATGGAGATTTGCATGTGCAAACCCAAACATGAAAAACGTATTAGTGTCTTTTATTGAGACAATGGTTACTTCATTGAATCCTCACTAATAAAGAGCTTCCCATTTAAATGCTCTGCTTGAAACAAAGGTAATGTTAACTATATGTGAGGCTAACGTGGGAGGTTTTGCTGAGGGTGCGGTGTATATTAACAAAGTTACTCACCGTAGTGACTATCTTACTCCTAGTCCATAGTCCTCTTTCCTCCATACTTGTGGGACATTCCGTCCAGCGAAAGGGACCAGAGCACTTGTGTCAAAAAGCATACACATTTTCAATTTGTGTTCTTTTATTTTTACGCGGGGCCCCCGCACAGGGCTGTAACCGCACCCTCCTGCGCTCCGCCCCGCACATCGCCCTTCAGTCCTTTTCTATCGCCAGGTCGGATACTTAACAATAGATACTTAGCAACAATAGAGGATACTTTTTAGAGGGGACGGCAGGCGGGCGTGAGTATGGAGGAATGGGGACTATGGACTAGGAGTAAGATAGTCACTACTGTGAGTAACTTTGTTATACTCCTACGTCCCGTCCCCTTTCCTCCATACTTGTGGGCGATTCCCAAGAACAACCACAGGTAGTACGGGGGGATGGAAAATCCCTTCAATGAAACAAGTTTTTGAGGATAGTAATGCTTGCAGAAAGCCGATGGGGAGAACCACGTAGCTGCCTTGGCGATGGAACATACATTTGGAAGGCAAAAGCAGCCACTTTGCCTCGGACTAGATGTGCATGGATGCCTTTTAGTGGTTGAAGGTCTTGGATCTTATACTCATCTGAAATATACGAGGTAATCCAGCAGGAAATGGATGCTTTCAAAGCTGGCTTCCCTTTAGGGTCACCGAACGTAACAAAAAGTTGTGAGGAGATTCTGAATTCACTCGTTCTATCGAGGTAAAACTTCAGGGTTCGCCTGACGCTCAAATTGTGTAGAACTCTCTCGGCATCAGATGCCGGGTTCGGGAAGAAGACTGATACAGAGATAGATTAGTTCAAATGAAAGTCAGTAACCACCTTAGGAAAGAAGGAAGGAAGGATGAGTGCGAAGCACAACTTTATCCTTGTGGAAAGTGAGAAACGGATGTTCCACAGAAAGCGCTTGGAGTTCTCTTACTCGCCCTGCAAATGTTATTGCAATCTGAAAAGCAACCATCCAAGAAAGGTACTTGAGATCAGTAGTGGCCATGGGTTCAAACGGCTCATGGCATAAAGCGGCGAGGGCCACATTTAAATCCCATTGGAATGAGGACTGCGCACCAGCGGGAAGAGATGAAGTCCCACAAAAAGCCTTTTGATGACTGGATTAGTCAATCAAAAGGAACAGCTGTCCGTGGACAGGTAGGCCGCAATGGCGGATAAATAAGTTCTGCAAGACAGAACATGAATGCCAGAAGCTGCCAGGTAAGACACAAAGGATAGAACAGTGCTGACCGTAGCATGCCTAGGATCGAGCTGTTTAGCTAAGCACCAGTGGCAAAAACGGAGCCATTTGCTCCTATATTGGGCCCTCGTAGAAAGTTTCCTGGCCGCTTGGATAATGCGCATATTGTCTTCGGACAAATTGAACTGCGCTAAAGATCTGAACTCAGGTACCAGTCTGCCAAGCTGAATGATTGAGGGGAGGGGTGTCACAGCTGGTGATCTGGTGAAGAAGGTCGGGTATCAGCTGCAATCTGATCGGGGGAAGAATCGACAGATGCTGTAGTTCCGAAAACCAGAATCTGGCTGGCCACCAATGAGCTATGAACAGGAGAGTGCAATTTGGTGCAGTCCTGAGCTTGCAGAGGGACCGATGAATCAATGGCAATGGAGGGAATGCATAAGTCTTCATGTTGTCCCACGGAATCTCAAGGGCATCTCCCAAGGAGGATACTCCGAGCCCGTCCATGGCTGCATAAAGAGGTTTCTTGTATGTAGAAGCCGCAAAGAGGTCCACCTGTGGAGTGCCCCATTGATGGAAAATGTTGGAGAGGACATTGCTGTTCATTTCCCACTCGTAACTGGCTGCCGACTGACAACTGAGTGAATCTGCAGTCACATTGATGTAACCCGGGATGTGTACAGCCTGCAGCCAGACCTGGTGCTGGATGGCCAAGTCCCAAAATTGTATGGCAAGATCCACAAGGAGAGGTGACATGGTGCCACCCTGCTTGTTGATGTAAAAAATCACCACAGAATTGTCTGTGTGAATACGGACTACCCTGTTGGTGGTAGACTGTTGAAAAGCTTTGAGCGCCAGAACACAGCCAGGAGTTCCAGGTAATTGATATGAAACTGCCTGTCCTGAGCGTCCACAGGTCGAAAACTTTGAGGTGGCGTAGTGACGCTCCCCACCCCAGAAGGGAGGAGTCTGTAGTAACCATGACTTGTGGGCAGGGCTCCTGGAAGGAGGCCCTCACTGAAAGGTTGTTGGTCGAGAGCCACCATTGTAGATCAGCTGTCATGCAGGATGAAACTGGAATTATCTTGGAATCCGGATCCGATGCCTGAGACGAGTAGCTCCGGAGAGCTAGCGGAGTGCACCTCATCTTCAGACGTACAATAGGTAGAGCTAGCACGCAAGAGACCATGAGACCCAGAAGTCTTTGGAACCACCAGGCCGTCATGTGAGAGGACTGGAGGAAGAGCCGACAGGTGGTACAATAGGTCTGTAATCCTGTCCGCCGTTAGGAACACCTTGCTACTGACTATATTCCAACAGAAACCCAGGAAGATCAGGTCTTGAGAGACCGTCATGGATGAGTTCCGCCAATTCACTGACAGCCCAAGATGGAACAGGAGCTGAAGGAGAGACTGAAGATTGGTCAAGGCCGCCTGTGGGCAAGGACTGCGCAGGAGCCAATTGTCCAAGTATGGATTTACATGAACCCCCTGCAGTCTGAGGAAAGCTGTGATGACCGACATCTTCGTAAAGACATGCAGCGCCGAGCTGAGACCAAAAGGGAGTACACAAAACTGGAAATGTTCCGCTCCCAGAGAGAACCGCAGATATTTTCGATGCGGGTTCCAAATCAGAATGTGCATGTATGCATCCTTGAGGTCTACCACGCTGAGCCAGTCGCCCCTCATGGAGAGAGGACTTTATCATGTAAAGGCGTGATCATCTTGAATTTCTCTTGGGGAAGAGAAAGATTGAACTGGGAAAGATCGAGTATAGTGTGCAGGCCAGCCTTGTTGGGTTTGGGCACTGTAAACATACGGGAGTAGTAACCCTCCCTTGCTCCCTGAGGGGGAACAGGCTCCACCGCTCTGAGTTCTAGAAGTTTCTGTACCTCAGCTTGGGGGAGGGCAACCCAGTCTGCTGAAAGGGAGGGTTGAAGGGTGCTGTAGGGGGGAGGGGCAAGCGGAAGCCCGTCCGAGCAATTGATAAAACCCATCGGTTTTCGGTGATGGTCTGCCACGCCTCCAGATGAGACAAAATTTGTTCTCCCACCGGAGCCTCGTGCCACCAACAAAAAAATATAATTTGGATGATTTGTCGGCAGAGAGACTACCTGTCCCTGGAGAGGAGGCTGATGGGCAAGAGAAAAACCGGACACCTTGCCGCTGCTGCTTAGGGCCGGGCCCGCCAGCCGGAGCTTCAGATCGGCACACAGCAATCCTGAAAACCCCTGAATCCAGAGAAGGACAGAGTTTGGGACCCTGACCTCTGTGTATAAGGAGTCTTAGCTGGAGTTTTCGCCAGGACAGATAAAGACTTGGCTGTTTGGGTGCTCGCCTTAGTCTTTGTGAGTTCCTCATCTGTGGAGGAATGCAACAATTCCTTACCATCAAAAGGAAGATCCACACCTTGTACTGCACTTCCTTTGAGAACTTCTTAGCATGGAGCCATGCTTGGCGGGAGATGTCAATCCCGACCATAAGGCCTCAGGCGGAGGTCTCTACGTGGTGTGCCACAGCCTCCAGTAGATCCTGTGCCAACACTCTGGCGTCCGACAAACCGGCTTTGAAGTCCTCGAGCCTATACGCAGGAATACATTCCTGGAAATCGGTTAGCTCCCTCCACACCTTGACAGGCCGGTGCGCTCCTGAGGCGATAGAGTAAAGGCTCCAGAAAGCACCCCCTCCTGATGAGCGGGGGGGCCTCAGGTACTGGACTGTCAAGCAAGACCATCATGTCCAGCACCCGGTCATGAAAGTGGGGCAGCTCATCACTGTCCTGGTCTGTCTGGTCCTCATCCAGTGAAGCAGGAGTGGTGTTTGGCAGAGCACCCAATGTATTTTCTATCGGGGAAAGCGGAGGCAGGGGAGGAGGTGGTGGAGGAGGTGCAGCAGGAAAAGGTGGAGGAGGTGGCACCACCAGGGTCTGCGTAGGATCTGCAGAAGCAGGAGGCGGTACAGAAGTTCTAGGATAGATTTCCCTAAACAGATCCTTAAAGTACACCTTCATGGGATCAGAATGCATGAGCGTCTGAAATTACCCCAAAAAACACATCCTTGGACGAAAGTCTAGGTGTTGGAGCGGGCAGAGGCCCCTCGGAAGGGGCATACCCCCATGAACGCAATGAGGATGGTTCCCAGGAAGGACCTCCACCAATTGGGTCCACATAGAACAGGGGTGCAGAACCAGGAGGGAGTGAGACTGTATGGGTCAGCGGTGCCCGAGCATGCCAATCGATTGAAGGGCGCAACGGGTTCTTGTTATCCACATGGCGTGGAAAAGGCTGTTCTGCCGCAAAAGAAGTCCACCCCAGCACCAGCCATAGTGAATGTTGGCCTAAGAGGTAGTCAAAATGGTGGCGGTTGGTCCGCCATTTTGTCGACACCTTAGGTGAACTGCGTCACAGGAGAAAGTGAGGCAATGGTATCCTCAGGGGAGTCAGGGGCCTTATGTGACATTTTAGCCTTGAAGCAAGGAGCCGGTACTGGCAAATCTAGGGCGCTTACTGTAGACCTTAGAGACTGCCCCAGGATTAGCCTCCGGTGGAGGAACATTGGCAGAGCCGGTACTATAAGGCCTGTGGTGCGTGACTGCCTTCTTTGCCCCCTCAACAGTACTGGTACCACTAAGCCGCTGAGAGTGGGAAGGTTGAGGGATATACCTCTCCGCCAGGACCCTCGAAGAGGATCCCTCAATTCTGCCAGTATTGGATTTAGCCCTAAGAAGGGGAACCTCAGGATGAAACACGGTACGTTTAGCTCCCTCAAGAGGGTAATCGAGCTGAGACTTGGCCAGAAACTGAGACCTCAGGGCGAACCCCGGTACCCAGAGCCACAGAAGAACTGAGCTCAACTTTAGCCCCCAAACTGGGAACCTTGGAAGAATGTCCAGTTATGGCAAGCCCACTGTGGGGACCCTCGGCGGAAGCTCCAGTGCGCCTATTAGGCCCCTTGCGGGACACCCCTGGTAGATGAGCTAATTGAGGCCCTCCCGGTCCTGAAATAGCCCCTGGGAAGGAGTCCCCTGGCCGGGGTGCCCTAAAAAGGAAAGTTCTCACCGGGCGTTTCTTTTTCTCGTCGATGAAGAGCTGCAAATGTGGTGGAGGAACGCGTTGAAACGCCTCCTCCCATTGGACAAGACTATGCTGGAGTGCCCGGACGGAAAGGGAGTCGCAATAAAAGCATGAGTCCCAACGGTGTTCCGGGCCGAGACACTCCAGGCAAAGAGAGTGGGGATCCGCCCTCGCGAAATGGCGTTCGCAGGACGAGCAGGACATGAATCCCAGATGCTCCAGCATAGACGGAGGACAAGACGACCTTGGAACCATATGCAGGAAGGAAGGACAAAGGGAATAAAAAGACCAATTCCCGGAGATGCTAGTGCGTCTGGTCCCTACCGCGCAGAGAAAAGGACTGAAGGGCGGTGCGTGGGGTGGATGGCAGGAGAGCGGGGTTATGGCCACGTCTGGTGTACCCACGTAAAAATAAAGGAAGGACAACAATTTAATTTCTGATGCTTTTTGACAAAAGTACTCCGGTCTCGTCCCGAAGGACGGAATGTCACACAAGTATGGAGGAAAGGGGACGGGACGTAGGAGTATAACCGGTCTGTCAGTCAATTCTCATAAAAACTCTGGTGGCAAGCAAAGGCTATGAAACACTGAGTCACTGCGCAGACTTATCCATGGCCTGCATTGGCCCATATTTCAATATACAAATACTAGAGTTTTGTAGTTCCTCCACAGTTAACCGGAGGAGAGCGCAACATTCTGGATATTCTGAGTCGAATGCTGAAATGTAGACAATTATGGGCTGATTGTCTTTTCTACCCTCACCTCTGAATAGTGAATGCACTGAACCATGCTGCAGGCCTGAAACCGCACTCCGAGGCCAGGAAACAGCAGTCTTCAGGTGCCCTATCCCACCAAAATATACCTAAGGCTGTCGGAAGCGACACAGCACATGTGGCCTCGGTCCGGGAACGTTACCGGACCAAGAAGAAGAGATATTCAAAGTTTCTTGCTGGCCTGGAGGTGCAGCGAACATCCAAGAAAATGGCAGCCACCTGCTTACTATGACGAAGTGGTGGAGAAGTAGGAGCAGAGGGGTGTGGAACGGTCGTGCTGACCAAAGGGCTGAGAACAAAAAGGAAGAAACTTGCCTCACCAGTCAAGGGGAGGAGGGGGTGGGATGGAAAGCAGCGGAAGCCACCAGCATAGCCCCAACAGTAGTGGAACGTGGGCAAAGTTGTGGAGGATCGGTCACCGCTTGGGAGGGGCTGCCCTTGCCAACCTGAGGTGAGGGAGCCGGAGAGCAGATTAGCAGCGGTTGTGCTAGTGCACCGCCCCCCCCCCCCCAACCCCACTGACACCAGGGGCTCTGCGGTGTGTGTCCCAATATCCGCGGCTGCGTGAGGGGAGCAGATTTCAGCCAGTCGGGCGCCACATCCTGCACAGATCTGCGGCAGGCGAGTCCTGCAGAGGTGAGGCAGCAGTACTCAGGGCAGCAAGTCTGAGCACAGAGACTTGTGGCAGCTACAGGGAAAATGTAAATATAATACAACTCTCACTAAAACACCTCCGGCAGTAAAGTTAACAAGTCCAACATCAGGACCCGACACAGCCACCTGAACGTGGGCTCAATTACTTGTTGCAGGACCCATAGAGGGGCTGTCTGGGTGGGAAGGACCTCCAGCGGCCACCCAGGAGTGGACACAACCACTGGTCAATACAAAGTAAGTGGGGCGAACTGTGGGGTGTGAAGCCACAGTGAACCACTGCAGCAGATAAAGAGGCGGAGCACACCATTCCAGCACAAAGCGCTGGTGCCAGGTTTTGACCCCACATATGCGCGGATAAGGGGTGGACCCCACCGTCCCCCCTGGAGAAACTAGCCCAGATCAGATAGTCTGGTGTGTCCAGGCCCACCGAGAGCAGACACTAGCCAGGATAGCACAAGGAAGCCGGGGTTCCCACAAAGACAAGGTACAATATCCTGCGGCACCAGTGCAGCTGAGAGGCCTGCTTACTGGAGAGCACAGCGGGCAGCCTTTGAGCCCGCCAATGTGTCCATGAAACGTCTGTAGAATTTGCTACACTGTGCGACGTTCGTGGAGGAAAGCCCAGCCTGCCGACTCCATGATCTTCTGCGTGACATTCAAGAAGGAGTCACCAAGGCCCCCAGTTGGCAGTGGTATTGAACTTTGGTCTTGGGCTGCCGACACTCAAGTTAATCCTGCTACCACTGGGTACACTACTGCCTTATTTCTTTCTCGAGGATGCCACAGCAGAGCCCGCATTTGCATTTCAATCTGTGAAACCCGCCAGAGACCCAGCTGCTGTTTGGGACGCACAGTTTGTGAGCATCTAATCTAAGGACTTCCATTCTCGTGCACCCGACTCATCTGCGCCCATCTGGCTACTAGGCCGCCTTGTGAGTTTGTTGTGCATTGAACAGTCTCTCCGGTCCTCTCTTTCGGCTCCTTTCCATCTCTCTTCTCTCCCCATCCATGGTGCTCTCCATCTCTCCCATCTACTCCAGCTGCTACTCACCTATCGTATCTCTCTTTGAGGTCTGGAAGGAAAAAATTCAAGAAAGATCTCCTGCGCTCCAATCCATGCCTGCCCATTGCTGACACCTACGTCAACACTTGTTCCAGGCAGACTGTCACTGACATCCTCTTGGTCATTCCCTCTCCGGAACTTTGGATTCCCCATATGGTCTCAGTCCTCTTCCCCCTTCTCTTCTTCGCCCATTAATGGTGGTACCCAATGGGAAGAACTCTTGGCACACTTCCCCATCCTCTAGGGGCATCATTAATGTCTACCAGCATGGCACCATCATGGCCCAGGGCTCTCAGCCCAACACACTCCTTCTTGATAGGAGTCTTTCGTCTCTCATCAACTCTCCCTCTTCTCCTGCCACTCACCTCCAGCCCCCTTCACCACCAGCGACAGGCATACCACATTCCTGTACCCCTCCTCGGAAGACGTTCAAAAGGTGGGAACAAGCTCCACTTAGCTACTCTCACTCTGCCGTTAAACACTGCCATCCGACATCTCCTTGAAGACTTTCACCTTGATGTCCTCGCTCTCACGAGACATGGTTTACTGCCTGCTTTGTTACTTCTTTTGACTCACTCTTCCCGGAGGGCTACAACATCCTCTCCAAGCACAGGCCTAACCAGCTTTGGGGCAGAGTGGCCCTGATCCTCCCTGAATGGGTCCCTGCTATTGTCATACCCACTCAGTCCTATTCAACCTTATAATGCCTCGTCTGCAGGCTTGGCGTCTCTCGAATCCTCTCGCTGACTCTTGCCACCATCTACAGGACCCCTGGTCCACTGTCCATCTTCCTTCCAGAGTGGTCTGACCTCACCTCTTCGCTCCTGGCCTCCACCTCCAAGCTTCTCCTCTTTTGCGACTTCAATAATCACCTCGACTCTCCTGATGCAGCCTCTGTTCTCTTCCGCAGCCTCTGTGACTCTTCCTCACCATTCTTCCCTCCGGTCATATGCACTCAACCAGACACACCTTTGATGCTCTCATATCAGCAAACATCCCCATCTCCAACCCTCTTACTACACGCATATACTGGTCCGACCATGCCCTCATGTCTGCTCACCTGAATCTCTTTGTTCCCCCGACTACGCCTCTGCCCGTACAGCCAGTCTCCTCCTCAGTCATTCGACCAATGAAGTGAGTGTCTGTTGCCGCTTTTGACACCACTTTCATTCCCCCTCCCACTCCGGCCACTAACGTGTACACTGACACAGCCCTTGTTAACATTCACATCTCCAACACTCTGGACATCCTAGACCCTGTCATGAGGATCTGCATGAAGTCTGCCTCTGAGCACAACAACTGGTATTATTCCGCCCTAGCCTCTTTGGAATACAAGTGCAGAGTTGCTGAGCGATATTGGTAGACCTCAAGCATACTGCTCCAAAGGCAATACAGACTCTCCATCCGCTCAAAGACGAAAGCATATATCCAAGCCCAAATCTGCAAGGAGCTTGCCAATCCTTCTGCAGTCTCCACCTCTCCTCTGCCCTTCCAGACCCTCTGCACCGACCTCTCACTTGTTAACAAAAACACAGGCCATCCGGTCTTCACTCTCTTCACCCCTCCCGTCTTCCCTCACCCGCTCTCAGGCCTCGCTCTCGCATTCCCTCCTACTCCCCTCTTTTTCGCTCATACCACCAGATGAGATCTCTAGACATGTCTTCTCTATGAAAGTATCCTCCATACAGGTGCTCCCCTGCTCCACCAGAACTATCAAGGACATTTCATCCCTTGCTCCAGCCTTGGCTGATTTCTGCAATCAGTCCTTTGCCACAGGCTCCTTCCCTTTACCCCTAAAGCACTTCCTTGTGCCCCCTCTCGTCAAAAAGCCTTCTGGGAGCCACTTCGGCCTGGCTAACTACTGCCCTATCTCCATTACCCACTTTCTGGGAAAACTCTTGGAGAAGTTGTTCATCTCCGAGCTGATCCACCACACTGAATCTGTTGGTTGTCTCCATGACCGCCAGTCTGGCTTCAGAGCAGCCAGAGCCACGGCAATTGCACGCCTGAACACCTGTGAAGACTTGCTCTCAAATCTTGATTCCAACTCTCCTTCCGTTCTCATCCTTCTTCACCTTTCCGCTGCCTTTGATATGGTAAATCATGGCACCCTTATGAAACGGCGCCCTGATACCCTTGGCATGACAGACCTGGCACTGGACTGGTTGACCTCTTTCCTCCTCACCAACATTCCCAGGTTCAACTGTCTTTTTCTCTCCCCCATCACACTCTCCACCTACAGCGCCCCTCAGGGCTCCATCCTCTCGCTGTGGCTCTTCAACATCTACCTTGTTCACTAGCCCATTTGATTTTCACATTCTCGCCTCACTTCCAGTGTTATGCAGATGACACAAAGCTCTCCTTCAAGCTTCCCTCCCCTTCCTCCTCTTGCTCTCTCATTCTCGACTGCCTGACTGCTATTCATGTATAGTGTGCTGCTAGTAATCTCTGCCTTAATGCCGGTAAAAATGAGATCCTTCTCATTGGGGCCCCTGCTCCCTCCTACCCTCTGGCCGACCTCCATGGGCCCCCCCTCCTCTCACCTCAAAGTCGTTGGTGTCGTGCTCGACTCCTCTCCTCACATCACATACCTTGCCAAGAAGGCCCACTTTCAGCTGCATCTCTTCAGAGGCATTCTCTCTTTCCTCACCTTCCCCCAGAAACTCATTGTCTCCAGAGCTGTGGTCCTCTCTAGGTTGGACTACTGCAACAGCCTCTTCCTCAAGCTGCCTAAATCCACCCTTCGCCCCACCTCCAACTAATCCAGAATATTACTGCAAGACCTATCCTTGGCCTCAAGCCAAGGGGCCGCATCTCTCCAGCCCTAAAATCGCTCCACTGGCTCCCGGCTGTTGCGAGGATCAATTTCAAGACCCTCTGCATCACCCACAAGGCTTTCTGGGGCCTGGGACCCCACTACCTACAACTCTCTACCTAAATACCTCTCTGCTAGAGCCCTTCAGTCTTTTATTTCCAACTCTGCAGATCAGACGCTTTTCCGAGCAGAGTGTGGTGGGTAAATCCCTCTTCCACAGGTGCCTACATCTGGAATGGCTTCCCTGCCCCTCTCAGGCTTGAGCCGGATAACCTTACGTTCCGGAAGCTTCTCAAGACCCTCCTTTTCTCTTTTTCCTTCCTGCTTGCCCTCCCCTACTAATGTCCATCCTCTGCCGCATTTGGACTAGCTGCCTGGTTCCTTCTGAGTCTTATAGGGCACCAGGCCCTCCTCACCAAATTCTGCCACAGCACTTCGTTCTCCCCTGACCCTCCACCCACCAAACCTGCACTTGCCCTACCAGGCTCCCTCCCCCTGTACTAGCCTGGTGGGGCATACACCCCTGAGCCGGATCCAGCCCTGTTCTCACACTTGGCATGTTGTCCCTCATTCCCTGCACTCCCTGCTTTCCCATGGCACTTGTCCACCTGGCCTCCCTGTGGCAGTCGCCTAGCCCAGGGGCTCCACCCCCACACCCCCAGCACTTGCGTGCTTTCCACTCTTCCCTTTCCATCTTAGCATTAACGCATTCTGCGGAGACCAGCTCCCCCCCCCCACCTCCACTGCACTTCTTACTACTGAACTTGCACATCCGAATGACAAAGCCTACTAGGGTCGGTTTTTTGTTATTCTTCATCCCTGCCCCCCCCCCCCCTTTTGTCTTGTGACGCCTTGAAACACCATGTGTTGTATAGGCGCATTATAAATACCCAATAAATAAAATAAAAATAAATGTATGTCGAGAAAGGGATCATCGTTTCAGCTTCCATATGTACCTCGTCCTAGCAATCTGTGCTCCTGCACATCACCTGCTGTTGCTTACCTCTCCCTAGCTGCTCAGGCTGCCTGTGCCTGTGATCTCTGCTGACTGTCAGGCCCAGGCATTAAGGGGCACCATTCCTCTACTATTTGCTCCGCCGTCAAGTTTATTCACCTTTGAAGATAGCCCTGGATTGATTGTTTCTGGGATTCTAGCAGCGATCCAATCTAAAGGGGTTTTGTAGGCATGTGTGGCGGTGACCATTGTTATCCAGGATCTTCCCTTCGTGCAAGAAATAGTTTGTTTTCTTTTGGTTTGAATTCCTGCCTTTTTAGAGAAATTATTTTGTGACAGTTGTGTGTGAAAAATGTACTTTTCTACAGATGTTAAATTCTGCCACTAGGGCCTTCAGTAAGGAATGCCATGCTGGTCAATGGGCAATGCAGCTCCCATAAGATAAAAATACATTCGTCCAGCCCTGGATTTTATTTGAATTCTGGGATTTTCAGACCTGTATTTACAATGGGAACGACAGGCCTACAGCGGCCTGAATGACAAACACAGGTTTAGAAAAGCCAATAGCTTTTTGTTGTGGCCCACACTAATTACACACAACCCTTTGGGATTATGGCTTTATTGGTGCCATCCAAATACATTAACCATGCAATTACTTCACTGTGAGTGGACAAGACTCAATGAGTTCATCTGATGGGGGCGGGTGATGCCTGTGGGAAAGGAAACATTCAGGGTATGATTGTATGCTATTAGGAGGAGCGGCGGATCGCAGTGTATTCCGCGCTGGGCCCGCACTCTGAATTGCATCCAAATGCACCGGCGTCGCTCCACTCCGTTAAAGTCTCGCGAAAGGTCAGGGTGCCGACTACACGCAAATCTCAGTCTCCACATACCTCCTTTTGTTGAGCAGCATGGTGCTACTCCAAAACAAAATTGGGAAATCGTACAGGTCTTTTCCTTCCTCTTTGAGGGCGGATCCTCCGAACTCCCCGTGTCGCTGCAGGTTCTCTGCCTCCTCAGTCGACTCAGTCTGCAGCTCGTGTCCTGTCTGACTGGTCTCTTCTTGCTCTTTGGGGTCCTCTGACATCACACTTCCTGGGAGTTGCTGCACCTCACTGATCAACTTTTCAACTTCTGTCACCTTCTCCTTGGGCACTGGCTCGCGACTCACTGTGTCCTGCGATTAATTGGCCCTTCTTTTGAATGGTGCTACTCCTTCTAAGTTCCATCTTCTGCCATCCTGGGGGCGCACATGGTTGGTCCCTCTTTGACACACTCTGAGGGATCTGCTGACCTTGGACCCTGTCACTGGGTCCTTATGGGACAACTCTATTTTAACCAGGTCACCATCCTGTACTGGGGGGCTCTCCTTTTGTCTCTATAGATCCTCCAGGCCTCCGAGATATGCCTCCCAGTTTTCACCCTCGCTCTGGGGTTCTTATAAAGTAGCTTGATCCATTGGAGGAACCCCTCCCCTATCCCAAAGTGCGCGAGGACCCTCAACAACCACTCCAAGTTCTTTTGGAGTCTTTGTTAATCAGGGAAATCGGGCTATAGGAGGAGCAGTATAGTGGTGTTTCCACCGGTTTCAGGATGATTATGGATGACCGATTCCGGCATGCTATCTGGCAACTGCCCCTTTTCGAACGCCTCTTGGTACGTATCCAACAGTCTCTGTGCTAAGGTGCCCTTGTATTCGTTATAAAACTCGCCCGGGAGCCTGTCGGATTCCGGGGCTTTACCAGATAAAAGCTCAGTAATTACGGTCTCTAGCTCTTCCACTGTGAGGGAAGCAGCATGTATTTGGACCTGCTCTTCTGCTAGCTTTGGAAGCTTGATCTCTGCCAGGGCGTCGGCCAGATCGCCCATCTCTGCCGCTGGGTTAGGACCATATAATTGTTCATATAATTTCGAAAATATCTTAATACCATCCTGGGTTCTAACCTCCACCCCTGCTTCGTCTTTAATCACATTAATGGGTTCTCTCCTGTGCTCCTGCTTGGTGAGCCAGGCCAGGAGTCTGCCGGGTTTGTCGACCTCCGCGTGTAACCGTTGAATGTACTTCCCATAATCCAACCTCCCCAATCTGTCCCAGAACTCAACACATTCCAGTCTCAACCTTGTGCGTTCCCCAGGCTCCTCTCCGGTTACACCCGCCTGGTGTTCGGCTTCCTCTATCTCCCTCTCCACCTCCAGAGATCCGCCAGGGCGCGTCCCCTTGGCCTCCTGTTTTCCCTAATGCTGCTCCTCCCACCACCACTTTAAAGGCATCCCAGAGTATACCCTTGCTGTCTACGCTACCCACGTTATGCTCGAAGTAATCATCTATCGCGCCTTGCATATGTTCCTGGAACTCTCCCTCCTTCAATGCCTCCGCCCTCAACCGCCACGTTGGTATGGAGGCCTTCCTATGAGTGTGTGCCCATATCGCTAGCAGTGGTGCGCGGTCTGATAGTGTCCGTGCCTTAATGTCAATCCCCATGAATTGGCCCAGAGTTTCTGTGCCTGTGAATAAGTAATCTATGCATGTGAATACCCCTTGGGGGCGCTGTGGTGTGTGTACTCTCTGCTCCCTCCATGTACCTTCCTGCAGACGTCCTCCAGGTGCAGTTGGGTCAGGATCTTTTGCAGGGCCTTCGCTGGCGGTGCCGGTTTTCTGTACTTGTCCTCAGATCTGTCCATAAGCGGGTCCAGTGTGCAGTTAAAGTCCCCTGCCCAGATGACCGTCGCCTCTCTGTATTGGGCCAGCATGGGTGCTATTTTCCTGAAGAACTCTGTTGCGTCATGATCCGGGGTGTACGTGTTGATCAGGCATATCTCCCTGTTCTCCAGCATTGCGTATACTATCACAAGTCTACCTTCCTGCTTGATCAATTGGAATGGGACGCCCGGGGCCACCCATGTCAATACTCCCCTGGCGTAGTTAGAGTATGATGAACTGTACATTTGCCCCCCCCCATTTCTTGGCTAATTTGGTTTGCTTCTCCGGCATTAAATGATTTTCTTGTAACAGAGCTATTTTAATCTTCATCCTGTTCAGCCAAGCATACACTCTGAGTCTCTTGACATAAGCATTGAGTCCTCCGACGTTCCAGGTTGAGATGGTTACCTCGTCCAGACCCATTTTTCCATTATGTCCTGTGGGTCTGCCTTTCCCCTGTGCTTCTGTGTGTACACCTGCCTGATACTCAATGCTCTGACCCCGGATTGTGATGTCCCACCCCCCCTTCAGTATGTGGTCTTCTTCCACTCAGCCTTGCACTAGGGCGGCTTTCCTGTGTTGGCTTCCTTCGGTCCTCTTCAGTTCCTTTGCCACTGTTGCTGTGCCTTTTACTGCTTTGTCTGCGGCTTCCTCCACCACTCGTGCCTTTCTCCAACCAACTAAACAACCTAACTACAACTAATCAACAAAGGCCCAGCCACCCTCCCCCTGCTCGGGTCTCGCTGCTTCTCTTGCTCCGCCCACCAAGGTGGGACTGGCCGGCCGCAGCGTCATGTCTTGAAACGGACAACCTAACTACTAGAATTCTTTGGGGTATCGTGTCCTGTCATCTGCCGCAGCAGGACCAAAGCTCTTGCTCCTTTATTTTATTCCCTCTGGCTTGCATAATGTCAGTTGTGTCGGAGCGGTCTTTTCCGATGATAGGCTCATTCCCGCTCTTTACGAGGTGGGTTATCATCAGTGTTATTGGCATTCCTGGGTCTCTGTTGCGGGATACCCTGTTGATCCATCCATGCGTGGGCCTCCTCTTTTGTCTCAAAGAAGTGTGACCTGCCATCGTGTATTACCTCGAGTTTTGCCCGGTACAGCAGCATGTAGCGTATACCCGCAGCTTTAAGTCTCTTTGGTGGGACCACATCGCACCCGTTGCCTCTGTACCATCACTGTGTACTCTGGGTATATCGTTATTCTGGAGGAGTTTCTAGTTATCACTCCCCCTTCTCTTGAAAATGTCAATATTTTCTCCCGATCTTTAAATCTTTTCACTTTAGATCTCGGGGGGGCTCCCGGTTGCGGTCTCCTGGTCAGGGCACTGTGGGCTCTCTCCACCACGAAGCCTTGGGACAGTACTGCTGCCCCGATCTCCTGCAGCAACAGGTTCTGGATGTAGTTTGTGGGGTTATTGCCCTCCTCGCCCTCCGGCGGCCCTACAATCCGATAATTTGTTCCTTCGGGCCCTCCCTTCCGCATCCTCCGCCCTCCGTTCCAGGATCTTCACCCGCTGGAGCACATCTGTCATTTGGGTCTGGGTGGTCACAACATCAGCAGTGTTTTGCTGCACTTGCTGTTCTGCCGTGCCCATTATGTCCGCTAGGGTCTTCACTTCTTGCCGGTGGAGACCCACGTCCACCATGACTGTGTCCTTCTTGTGTTCCAATGACGTCTTCAGTGCTGCTATAGCTGTGTCCAGCTTGGTTTCCAGTCATGTCTTCAGGGCTGCAATAGCTCATAGAATTGAGCTCTCGCCATCATCTCCCCCCTGCTTCATGAAGTTGGGTGAAGCCATTACTGCAGCTGATGGAGTGGGCTAGCTCTTGTCCTGCTTCCTGGCGAAAGAATCAATGATTGTTTGTCTACCTCTTCCCCTCTTAGATTTACTTGGCATGCTTTGCTGTGTAGCTGCATACCGCATGTTCCCCTGCTTTTCCTTATCAGCGGCCTCCCAGGGTTTCCTTCGTGCACCAGCTGATTTCTTTTGGGGCCTGATATTTGATGTCCCCCCCCTTCGTATGGGCACTCCGCCCCTCTTGTATGTGTGCAGCCGTGCTCCTGTGGGCCCGTCCCCTACCTTTGTGTGGGTTTGTCCGTCCTTGTTTCCACTCTGGCATTGGGTCACCTTATTGCGGAAGGTCGCAAGTGCTGACCGATGCAGTTCGATAGATTAAACGGCACTGCCTGCCTTGCTTCCGCTCTGGCAGGTCCAGCAATGGGCCCTTCTGGATAGTAAGTCCACCATGTGTCCACCTGTGTCTGATCCACTCCACAGGCTTGGTTCCACTGAGCACCTTCCCAGGTGTTCCCTTCCTGCTCTGACCCCCCCTTTGATGGACAGTGGATGGGTTATGCTCTCCCACGTCTCCAGTCTGGTTGACCTTTAGTTGTTTGCCTGCGGGCGTGCGAGTCAGGCCCTCCTGTGGTGGCGTTCCGAGTGCTCCCGAGACTCGTATTGTCTCAGGGTGGGTTGTGCTCTCCCACGTCAACCATTTTCAGCCACTCATTGATACCCTCCTGGGAGGCTCTTCGTGTGAGGACACCTCGCCTGTTGCGCTCTGCCACTGGCTCCCCTGCTCTCTTGGGGTGTTGCCTGTTATGTGCGTGTGTCTAGTGGTACCCAGCTCTGTCCCATGCAGTTCAGCATGTGTCCCTCCATGGGTTATATTCCCCACCCCCACCAAATGTCAGTTCTTGTGCTTGTTCATTCCTATCTCCAGCATTATTGGTTGCCTTTATTTATTTTTATTTTTTTATTTTCACTGGGAATGCCTGCAGGGCTACCCAGAGACTTTCAACCCCAATGTAGGCAATAGCCCCTAGTGGGTCCACGGGTTGCTTCAATGCGTGTCGTCCCCTTCTCGTGGGTCTGGGTGGCTGTTCCAGTGTCTCCGGTCCGCTCCCTCGCCCCACCTGATCAGCTACGCTCTATTCCCTGAATCATGGCTGGTATCCTCAGAGTGCCGTGGCTGCAAGCTGCGCCTCCCTCGCGATACGGCTAGGGGATAGATCCCTGCTGTGTACGTCCCCGCCGGGGCTTTTCCGCAGCAGGCAGTATGTGCTGCTGTGTGTTATACACTCAGCCGTATCCTGGACACTTTCGCCCCCCGGCACCGTTGCAGCTCGGCGGGTCTGCCCTGGCTGATGCCCACCTCTCCCATGGATGGAGAAGCGCTCATTTCCACCTCGCCTGCTGTGTGCCATGGGTTCTCGACGTCCCGGCCGGGCCCGCTGGATCGGCTATGGAGCGAACGACTCCCTGCACCGGAGTCCGGGGGGCAGCAGATGGGTCGCTTCCTCGTCCGGCTCCTTTTCCGGTGCTCCGTCGACCCATGCACCACCCTGCGCCGGCGGTCTCACCACTGGCACTGTAGCAGCTCTCATCGGCCCGATTCCTGGTCCCCCGTTCTTCGGGACTGTTGGGCACTAGCGGTTTTCAGCCCGTTCACGGGGCACTCTCGCCGCCTTGCTGCTGGTGGCAGTGTGTCTTCCAGCAGCTCCACTTCCAGTTGGCTGCCCTCGGGTCCTTCAATGCGACTGCTCTCCACCGGGGATCCCGCAGCTTACGCCCGCCACCTTGGATTCGGTGGGCGAACCCTTTAATCAGTGGTTTCGGCACAATTCCTTCTCCGGTTGTTGACTGCAAGCCCCCCACCGGATTCCTGGGTGCTCCAACACCTGCACCTTTGTTTTGGCTGTATTTTCTTAGCGGTTCATGCCAGCTTATGCGGATGTTGTGCAGGATCACTCAGGAGCTCTCGAGCTTCGCCTCCTACCGCATGGCCTCCAAGCCACGCCCTCAGGGCTCTCCTTTTGTCGTTTGAGTTTCATGCGGGTCTTGCCTTTCCTCAACCTCCAGACTAATTCTTCCACGTCTATGGTGCCATCCTCCCTTACCCTTGACAACCAGGGTGGAACTAAAGTGGATGCTGCTCTGAGCCCTCGGCAGGTGAAACAGGGAAACCTCCAGACCAATTCTTCCATGTCTATGATGCCATCCTCCCTTACCTTTGACAACCAGGGTGGAACTAAAGTGGATGCTGCTCTGAGCCCTCGGCAGGTGAAACAGGAAAATATTTGTAGTCCCATGGGGGGGATGGGGGTAGGCGATACACCGCAACTGCCTCCTTGACAGTGCTTTTTGTGTCCATGCCAGACGCCGTGGGCAGTTGCATTTCCCCTTTGATAAATCCATTTGTCCATTCTACCAGCCGGTTGGCCTGGGGATGATACAGCGCCACCTTTATCTGATGGATGTATATTATTGTCCTTCAAGAACTTTTCCATCTCTCTGGAGACAAGTTGGACTCCATTGTCTGTGACAAGTTCATTGGGCAATCCTTTCTTTGAAAGATTTTTTTGAATACCAATAACCATGGACGTCGTGATGTTGGGGACAAACTCTACTTCTACCCACTTCGACAGATAGTCGACTACCACAATTCCGTGCCTGTGTTCTCGCTGCATTAGCTCCAAGGGACCTATAAATTCCAGCCCCAGTTTTTGCCACACACCTTCCGGTATCTCAGTGGGGTGCAACAGAGCTTGTCTCACATTTAGCCTTTTATCACCGTTGAGGCTAGCATAACACCTTTCTGTCATTCTTATATCCTGGTCCATGCCAGGGCACCAATAGGACTCTCTCACTTGCCTCCTGGTCTTGTTGCTCCCCAAATGATGGTCTTCCTCAACGCGACCAGTGGGATGGATTGATCGCCTCTCATCAACATGCTCTTGCATTTAAAGATTTCTTCTGCCGCCTTCCAGTAAGGGCGCAGTGCTTCGGGGATCACCCTCTCGTCCAGAGATCCATTTCTGAGCCCTTCCATGAGATATTTTGTTGTCGCATCCTTCACCGACTCTTCATGCCAATGGTTTTTGCTCATTTCGAGGAATTCCTTGCTTCTGAGATCTCCCAGCGACGCTACCATGCACTCGTCCCTTGAGGAAGCTGGTCGCTATGGCTCTTCGTTCCGGTAGTCTGTACATGCAGTCTGCCTGAGCATTTTTAGAACCTGCGATGTGCATTATTTAGTAGGTATATCCCTGTAACTTCACTGCAATGGGGCAAGGCGTGGATGTTCTAATATTTGCTGGATTTAGCATGTGTACCAATGGTTTATGGTCTGTCACCAATTGAAATTTTGTGCCCACACGTATGTTCAAAATAGTCTGCTGCCCATGCACTCACAATCATTTCCTTCTTCATTGTAGATTAGTTATTTTCAGCCTGGCACATCGCTTTGGACGCAAAGGCCACTATGTGCTCAATGTCACCCTTCCTCTGGTGTCCGAATCCATATGAGCTGGCGTCAGTGGCAATTCCAGTTTTTCACTGGCGCTTAATTGGCTGCAAACAGTGAGCGTGTGTGATACACTCTAAGTCTCTCAAGCGCTTTGAACTGTTCTGCTCCCCATTGGTAGTCAGCACCTCTTTTTACTAACTCCCCTCATGGGGCAGTGGCCCCTGAGAAGTTTGCCACACATTTTGTATAATATTCAGCCAGGCCTAGGAACAACCTCAGTTCTTCTTTGCTGGTGTCTTCACAATGGCTTTCAACAGGTTCCTTTTTGGGCGGATTCCTGCCGTGGAGATCTTGTAGCCCAGGTATTCCACTGCCTCTGCCTTTATCACACACTTGTTGAAGCGCAACCCGACGCCTGCTCCCTGTAATTGTGCCAACACTTTCTGAAGCACTCGGTCATGAGTCTCCATGTCCTCGGCGTAAATCAAGATATTTATTTATTTAGATTTGTAAAGCGCACTGCAGCCCATGGGCCTCGAGGCGCTAAGATGAGCATAAGAAGGCTTGATTCTGGGTTACATAAATGCCGCCCAAGGAGGATTCTTGTACATGGTAAGGTTTATACAGACATAAGAGTGACCACATGGTTACAAGGCTGCATGGTTACAGACGCAGCGGTAGACAAAACATATTCAAACAAAGAGCATAGTTTTAATTGCCTTACGGAAGGCTGCATGAGAGTCAATGCTCCTGATGTGTGGCGGTAAGGCGTTCCAGTTGTGCGCAGCCTGGGTGGGGAAGCTTCTTCCACCGGCACGCGTTTTGTGAGTTTTAGGGATGGTGATCAGGTTTGTGTAGGGTGTTCTAGCTGGCCTGGAGGAGAGGGGTTTGGAGATCCTCTGGGCCAAGTAAGGGGGGGCAAGCTGATGAAGGCACTTATGGGTACGCGCTAAGGTCTTGAACATGATTATCTGCTTGACTGGAAGCTAGTGGACCAGCCTCCTGAGGCCTGAGATGTGGTCTCTACTCGAGAGACCAGTAGCGGCCCCAAGGGCATTATTTTGAGCAATCTGTAGTTTAGCTATGTTTTTTCCAGATGTTCCCACAAGAAGGGCATTACAATGGTCCAGTCTTGAACCAATTATTGCCCTGGCAATGGTGAGACAGTTTTGCTGCGATAGGTAAGGTCTGACTGAATTGATGAGTTTGGAATGGTAGGCCGAGGAAGATGCGTTGGCGTTAACCTGCCTATCCATAGTTAGGTTTGGTTCAAGGTAGACGCCGAAGGTCTTAATCACCTGCGACACATTGATGGGAATGCTTTCGTCAGAGAAGCAGTTGTACTGCTTGTCCAGCTTGCCCAAGGTGGACGGGTTCCAATGAGCAGAAGTTCTGTTTTCTCAGTATTGAGGCATAACCAGTTATCTGCCATCCAGGATTGGATTGTCGAATAGACTGAATTTATGGTGTTTGAGTATGACGCGTAGTCTCCCGATAGAGGGATGAGAACCTGTGTGTCATCAGCATAGTTCGTATAGGGGATGCCCAGGGCGTCAAGGATTTTAAAAGAGAGGTCTGGTGAAAAGGTTGTACAGGGTGGGGGCAATGCAGGAATCCTGGGGTACACTGCATTTAAGGATGCTGGGTGTGGCACAAGAGGATTCTGAGAAAACCTTCATAGCTCTCCCCTGTAGGAAGGAGGTTATCCAGTTCCAGGCCCTAGGTGAGAAATTGGCCGCGGTGGTGACAAAAGGTCTTGTGGTCAACCAAGTCAAAAGCCGCTGAAAGGTCGAATAGGAGCAAGAGAGCAGGCTTGCCGGCATCTCTGAGGTCAATCATCTGGTTCTTCAGGTCAAGGAGGGCCGTTTCAGTGCCGTGACACAGTCGAAACCCTGACTGCCGAAAACCGAGGAGCTGGTTCTCCTCTAGAAATGTTTGAACTTACAGATAAGCTGCCTTGTCAAGTATTTTGAGTAGGAGGCGACAGTGGTGATAGGCCTGTAGTTCCCTGGGGCCAATGGGTCAAGGGATGTTTTTTTAAGGAGCGGAGGAACACACGCTTCTTTGAGACCAGTAGGGACGTGGCCTGACTGGAAGGAGGCATTAATGAAGGCCGTGATGAGGGGGTGCAAGGGATGGAGCACAGTCTTTGATGACTTGTGCTGGGCAGGCATCACCTTTACAGTTGGACGGTTTAATAGAGTTGAGGAGGGTGATGACTTCAGGGACGGTCACGTCCTTGAATTCAAACATCGGAGAGTGAGTGGGGGCAGTCAGAGGGGGTGAGCTTCTGTGACTTTTGTCTAAAAGGTTGGAGAGAGCACTCTGTTAAGCAGGGATTTTACAGTGCAGGGTGTCGAGTTTATTCAACATAGCTGACTGAATGTTATTACACCACGCTTCGTCCTTCAGAAATGAGGGAGGCGGAGGGGCAGGGTTTTCTAGCTCTCTAAAGATGGAGAATATTTCTTTGGTCCCTGACTTGGCATTACAAATTCTAGTATTGAAGGACGTGGCTTTAGCCTTAATGATGGCCATTTTCTATTCTTTTTCTAGAGCCTTGAAGGCTTCTAGTGTGCTGTCCTTGGGGTTACTTTTCCAGTTGGATAGAGCAACCCTTTTTTTGGAGCATAACTCAAGGAGGTCCTGGGTGAACCATGCGTTGGCGTGCGTGACTTTTTTAGCTTTTTTGAGGGTGAGTGGGGCCGCAATGTCAATGGCCTGGCTGATGGTGGTTTTAAATACATTAGCTAGCATCTCAGGGTCGTTGGAGAACGGAGGCAGTAGTGCCAGCACCAAGAGATGTATGAGATTTTCCTTTGCGAGTTGCCTGGAACTTCTAGATAGAGCAGCTGGGAGAGGGGTGTTGAGGTTAGGTTGTTCTCTAGAGTTCAGGATATCGAACTTGATGCAGTGGTGATCAGACCGTGGGAGAGGAGTGATCTCTTTAAGGAGGACAGGGCAGTTGTGTTGGGACACCCAGTCTAGAGAGCGACCCTTGATGTGGGTGGGCTGACAGATGGCTTGGGTGAAACAGAGCGTGGAGAGAGCTTTTTGGAGGGCATAAGCATGGTAGTCTTTGGGAATTTTGGAGGATTTTTTGAGGTTGTCAGAGAGGGAGTGGATGAGGGCTTCCTGGAAGTCTAAGGTAGGACCAGGAGGGCGATACACTACATGGAGTGCGATAGTGGAGTTGTGAGAGACTTCATTTGAGTAGGAGGAAGTCGGAATTCTGATCGAGGTCATACTGAATTTTTCTGATCTGGAGGGTGTCCCTAGCAATGACACCTACACCTCCCCCTCTATGAGAGGAGCGGTCTTATCTGTAGATGGTGTAACCGTCCGGGATGGGGAGGGTGAGGGTGAGGGCAGGGCCGGAATGGTCCTGAAAGTATGATACGTTGCCTTTGTTTCGTAAAAGAGTCCATCATGGGAGGCCACCAGGGGGCGCACAAGTGATGGCTGCCTGAGCGTCGTGCTCCCGCTGAGGCTGGGCCATTGAAGGGGACTGAGCCCCCCCGGACCCTCCCAGGCGGATTCACGCGCTCGACCTGAGCTGGCGAGCCCCCCGTGACGCCCCCGCCAACAAGAACGGTACTCGAGCTCCCCCGAGAGCCTGAGAACGGGCCGTGTCGGGGGAGCGACGAAGAGCGCATCGGCGCCGGAGAAGGAGGAGCGACCCGCGGGAGAGCCTTTTGCCGGCGAGCCCGTCCCCCAGCATCCATCCGCCCCCCCGCCCTCGCGGGGTGCCCACAAGATTTCGGGACAGCGGCCCCGGCGGGGGAATTCGGCCTTCCGCTGCCCCCCCTCTCCTCCCGGGCCGTGACGAGCCCCCATCTCGGCCACGGCAAACAGGACCTGATTTGGGAGGTTCCGGGCCCCGGCCCCCCCTCGGAGCGGGAGAGTAGGGTCAGGGCGTGTGGGGGGCTGCACGACACCACGCGCCCCCCCCAATAATCCCCAAAAAAATAAATAACAATAACCGCCGGAGCAGAATCGCAACCCCCCCTCTCTTGTGTGCCCGCCTAACACCCCCTGGAAGGGGAACGCGACCTCAGACGACAGTGGGATGGCGCGGATGGCCACCCCCCCCCCGAAGAGGAACGGCAACATTTCAAAGGCACCCAGGTGTGAGGCCCCCATCCGTCGCTGGTGGGAGCTGCCCCCTCCCCCCCACGGAAAGACTCCGGCCTCCCGCAGGTTTCCCCGGGACAACACAGCCTAGGGACCTCAAGCCGGGTCCTCGAGGAGGCTCCCTAAAGCCAACGGACCGCAGCGGTCCACACAGTGGGCATAGTGGAAGGCCACAGGAGCTGGCAAGTGGCACTGCAGGCATATCACTTTAAGGGAACGGAAAGTGCGGTCAGCGGCCCCACTGATGCTGGGATCATGGCACAGCCGGAGGCCTCAATGCAGTCCACGACAGCGATGGAGAGGGGCTTCGCCTCTATCCTACAGGAAATCAGGGACATGCGGTCGGATATCGCTCAGAAATTCGAAAAGATCGACCAAAGCGTGGACAAGGTCGAGGACAGACTCCTGCAAGTGGAAACCAACCAGTCATCAACGGCAGCCCAGGAGGTGCAAACTGAGGTGAGGCTCGCAGCCCTGGAGAAGAGGGACGAGGAAAGGGCTAGACAGATGGATGACTATGAAAACAGGGAAAGGAGAAATAACCTTAGATTTTTTGGTATCCCTGAAACGGAGGGCGAAACGGAGAGAGACTTGATCCGAGTGGTGAGGGACATTATCACACTCTTGTTTTCAGAGGAGAGGACCACAGAGCTCACGTTCGACCGAGTGCATAGGGCAGGGGTCAGGGCAGGGGGCCCCCGGTCAGTCCTGGCCCGGTTCCACTACTACGCGGAAAAGACTAAGGTGCTTGAGGAAGCAAGGAAGGCAGGGGTGGTGACCTATAACAGCACTCAGATCACCATTTATCAGGACCTTTCCGCATACATCCTGGCCAAGCGCAGGATGTGCCGTCCCCTAACACAGTTACTAAAGGAAAAGGGGGTGCGATACAGGTGGGGGTACCCCTTCTCCCTGGCCTTCGAATACATGGGCCAACGGACAACGCTGATTACAGAAGACGACATAAGGGGAGCCATCCGGGATTACGTGGCGGAATCTACCCCCCGGAGGGGCCCGGTGCGTCCGGAGGCCCTTGGAAGGGGCGACCCTAGCCAGCCGAGGGCCAGAAGAAAGAAAACCAGTTCGAGAAAATGCAAAAAATTGAACACCCCGCCGCCCGCATTGGGAAGCGAACACGTCGACTCGGAGGGCTGACGGTGATGTCCCGACCCGTAGCGTGTCGGAAAAAGGAAGTTCCTGAAGTTACTCAGAATACAGAGTCCCCTTGAACAGCAAATATAACGGGGTCAACTGAAGGGACGAAGCATTGGGGGGGCTCATAGACACGAGCACTGTACTGGTTGCCTAGCCGAGGAGGGTAGGCTGGTGGTCCGGCCAAATGCCAGCAATGGCGGAACTAACTGGCTTGTCACCGGGGTGAGGGGAGGGGGGAGTACGAACTAGTTGGGGTTTGTTTGTTGGGGGAAGGGTTTGGGGGCAGTTGGGGAAACGTTCCAAAAGTGTCCAAAAGGGGAAACAAGGGGAGTAAGGAGGGAGTGATGATGCGAAATCATTGGCTAAGAGTGAGGAAAACCTAGATCATGGCCGATGTTCGTCCGGCCCTGGGTGTGGGTACCCTTAACGTGCGGGGGCTGAACACCCACACGATGAGGTCCCTGGTTCATAGGGAGTTTAGGAGGGCGAAACTGGACCTGCTCTTTCTGCAGGAGACACATTGGGCAAAGGGGAAAGAGCCTAGAATGCGAGGGGGAGGAATTGGGGAGGTCTTTCACGCCTCCCACAAGGCCAAAAAAAGAGGGGTGGCCATATTGGTGGCAAGGGACATGGACTTCGAGAAGGAGGCCATCCAGAGGGACCCCGAGGGTCGGTACCTGATGGTGCGGGGTTCCCTGCAGGGCTCCCCCTTGACTCTAGCAGTAGTGTATAGTCCTAACGAAGGTCAGGCCCAATTCTGGGAGGAGGTAGGGGACAAGCTGAGGTTGTTCGTGCAGGGCCCACTGGTGGTGGGGGGGGGGATTTTAACATGGTCCTAGATCCAACTATAGACAGAAGATGGGTTGGCCCCCAGAACCTCAGACCCGCGGATGAAGCCATGGCGCAGAACTTTCAGAGGGTTAATGGGGACCTGGGACTGTCAGATACGATCCCAACCCCCAGATCAGGGACCCCTTCCTTTACCTACTATTCAGCTATTCACAACTCGTTTGAGAATAGACCACATTTTGGTGGACGAGGTCCTCACCCCATATGTAGCGGGCTATAGGATAGACCCAGTCCCCTGGTCGGACCACGACATGGTCCGAGTCACCTTATCGATGGGTTGGTGTGAAGAACGTATGGGGCGCTGGAAATGCAATGATGCCCTATTGAGAGATGAGGCACTCGCCCAGGAGATCCTGGACTCCATAGCGGAGTTCTTTGAGTTTAATGATAATGGAGAGGTGGCCATGCATACACTTTGGGACGCCTTTAAGGCAACCCTACGAGGAGTCCTCATAAAAATGGGCTCCATGAGAAAGAGGGAGAGGGAGGCCCAGTAGAAAGCCCTGTGGGGTAAAATAGCCTGTCTCCAGCCGGGGGGATCCCCGGACCAGGCTTTATGGCATGACCGTGTGGCTGCACTGGAGGACTACAGGCTCCAACTGAAAGATCTGCTCCTACATAAAACTGAGAGGAGCCTCCTAATGGTAAAACAAAAATACTATGAGAAGGGGGACAAGGCGGATAGGATCCTAGCCTGAAAGCTAAGGGAGGTCCAGAGAAGAAGAAAGGTGAAAGAGGTGAGGGATACCCAGGGGCATCTCGGCCGTGACTCCTCCCATATTGGAGAGGCCTTTCGCCAATGCTATAAAACCCTCTACTCCTCGGAGTATGACGGGGATGCCACCCAGATAGAGGATTTCCTGAACTCCATACAGATCCCATCCCTTTCACGTGAGATGGCTGAAGGGTTGGAGGGTCCGGTGACCGAGGATGAGATTGACAAGGTGATAGGCGGGATGAGGGTGGGAACCTCCCCCGGAGATGACGGCTTCTCCGTCTACTTTTATAAAAGATTCTGCTCCGCCCTGGCCCCGTTCTTGCCGAGAGTCTTCAACGCTGTGCTGGAGGATGGCATCCTCCCCGAGTCCATGATGGGGGCCATAATAGCCGTTCTGCCCAAGGAGGGGAGGGACCCCGTGGAATGCACCTCTTACCGTCCCATATCTCTGTTGAATATCGACGTCAAGGTCCTGGCCAAGGTGGTGGGGAGGCGGATGGAGGGAATCATGCCAAAGCTAATCCATGGCGACCAAGTGGGCTTTATTACGGGATGGCAAGGGTCGGACAATATACGCAAAACAATAGACCTGCTCCATTTTGCCCAAACATCGGGGTTAAACGCATGTGTCCTCTCCCTAGACTCGGAGAAGGCCTTCGACAAGGTCGAGTGGCGATACATGGGTCTTCTCCTCCAGAGGATGGGCTTCGGGCCTCACATCATGAGCTGGATGACCGCCCTCTACAGGGCCCCCACGGCGAGGGTTCAGGTGAACGGGAGGCTGTCTGAACCATTCCCCCTCTCCCGGGGGACAAGGCAGGGTTACCCTCTCTCCCCCCTGGTATACGTCCTCACGATGGAGGCATTGGCAATAGCGATTAGAGCTCACCGGGACATCAGGGGGATCAGAAGGGGTGATGTTGAATTCAAACTTTCCTTGTTTGTGGATGATATCCTGGCCTATCTGGTGGACCCTGTGGCATCACTTCCCCCCCTTCCTGGCGCTGGTGGCCTCGTTCGGTCGCTTCTCAGGTCTGAAGATCAACGCTGCAAAATCTGTTTTGCTCCCTATGAGGACATTAGACCCGGGGCTCGACCCCCTGGACTGGTTTCACGGGATTAAAGTGGAGAAGGCCGCTGTACGGTATCTGGGGGTACTCCTCACCAGAGACATATCGAAATTGAGCGCCGCTAACTATGACCCCATGATGGCAGAGATCAAATCAGATCTGACAAGATGATCCTGTCATGGTATGGCCGAATGACTGCAGTAAAAATGAATATACTACCCCGGCTTCTCTACCTTTTCACGGCACTCCCAACCAACATCACAGCTCAGACTTTTAGAGAGCTACAAAAGGGGGTTTGAGACTTTGTGTGGCAGGGGAAAACCCCGAGGATAGGAAGGACCACCTTGACTCTGCCTAGGGAGGAGGGGGGATTCGGGCTCCCGGACTTTCACCTCTACTTTTGTGCCGCCCAACTGCGCGTCCTACTGGAGCATATGAAAGAGGGAATGGGGACGTATTGGTCATACTTGGAAGATATGGACGCCCATCCCCTGAAGGTCCGGGACCTCTTGTGGGCCCCTCGCGGGTCGATTCTGCAACACTTAAGGTCCCACCCGACCCTGGGAGTCCTCTGGGACATCTGGAGAGAGGGGCCCCGGACTGCTCACCTCACCACTTGGCCGTCCCCGATGACCTCTCTCTGGGGCCATTCCCTTAGATTGGGAGGCAGAGGGTTCCGGCACTCTCAGGAATGGTCGGACAAGGGACTGGAATGGGCGGGGCTGCTGTTCAGAGAAGGGGAATTCCTAACCTACGAGGACCTGAGAGACGCTCTCGGAAGAGATTCGCTATCCATCTTCGAATACCTCCGCCTGAAGGGCATCCTCTGCAACCCGACATGGGGCCCGAACCTGAGGAGACAGCTGACCCCCTTCGAGAAACTCCTCGATCTGGCGACCTC
The DNA here is from genome assembly GCF_040938575.1 of Ambystoma mexicanum. Lineage (NCBI taxonomy): Eukaryota > Metazoa > Chordata > Amphibia > Caudata > Ambystomatidae > Ambystoma > Ambystoma mexicanum. Next base: position 988,369,718 of record NC_090925.1, read on the forward strand.
AAGGAGGGGGGCGGTGTCCAGCATGTACAAAATCTTAAATACCTACGACCTTCAAGGCAGAAGGAACTTTTGTAAGTTTTGGGACAACCTAGCTTGGGAAGAGATTTCCGAGGACTCCTGGGCCAGAATCTTCAAGATAGTATTTCACGGAAATGTGTTCAACTCGGACATGGAGCATAACTTTAAGGTGTTACAGGGGTGGCACAGGGATCCCGCGAAGTTGTCGAGGATGTTCACGGGGGTCTCGCCTAGGTGCCCGAGAGGATGCAGGCAGACTGGCACCAGAGGCCACATGTGGTGGCTCTGCCCGAAAGTTCAGGACTACTGGGGTTCAGTGTGGGACTGGATGGCGGAAGTGATAGAAGAACGATTGACACTAAATCCCTTAACAATGTTGTTGGGTCTCCCCCCGGAGAAAACAGAGCTGTACCGATACCCTAGGATGTGGGAAACCATGCTGAGGGCGGGCAGAGTGGCCCTTGCTCAGAAGTGGAAAAGCCCTGAGCCCCCGTCCAAAGAGGACTGGCTGCTAAAAGTGAAAAATATGTTCCTGATGGATAAACTGACTGCGATGGTGAACAAAGAAAGTAGCACTTTCCTCACAAACTGGTATGGGGTGCAGCAGTCTTGGGTCTGGGACGTTCACTGATTTCAACGCCAGACTTCCGCCCTGCATGAGCCGGGATCGACCCCGAAAGGTGAGATAATACGCCAGGGAACCCACGACCTGGGGTAAAGCGGCATCTAACCAACAGATGAAAGGCCACAAATCTCATCATTACCATGGTACGGACGAAGGACTGAACATTGAAATTCTCCCAAGGCAAATGCAGGTTTCTGGACACAGGGTAGGGGGGTGGGTAGGGGCAGGGGGCTTTCTTTTTGTTGGTTTCTGTTGTATCTAAAAATGGCAATAAAATCTAAAGTTTTTTTAAAAAAAAAAAGAGTCCATCATGTGCTGAAATGCCGGCGCTGCCGAAGACAGGCCAAACGGCTTGAGAGTGAACTGGTAGGTGCCAAACGGGGTTATGAACGCAGTCAAGGGTCTCGACTCTCTGTGAAAGCTGATTTGATGATAGGCGTCTCTCATTTGAGCTTCAAGAAACACGTGGGTCTCTCATTAATAGGACCAACTCGTTTATGCTGGGTAGTGGATAACCGTCCGCCACTAATTTGAGATTCATGCTGCGCAAGTCAATGCAGATTCGTAGATCGGAGTTGTTTTGTTATTAGAACAACTGGGCTCAACCATTCAGATGACTCGACTTTCTATCGTCCTATCCTCTAGCATTTTTTCCAGTTGCACTTGCAATGCACCCCTTCCCGTCGCAGGTCTCACTTTGTGTTCCACTGCGACAGCTCCTTGCTTCAGCTTAATTTTGTGCACATAGTTCTTGATTTTCCCTGGTGTGTCGGAGAATACATCTGGAAATTCTTCTCTGGACAAAGACGCTCCGCTCCTACTGTGGTGATGGATAGCACTTGTCCCTCTAAGCTGGGATGCAATCTGATCTGTAACTTGGCTTGGTCGTCCCAGCCTAGCACAGCCGAGCCCTGTTCCAAAAAGTAGACTTTGGTCTTTGCCACTCTTCCCTTGCATTCAACTGTGCCTAGAATGTAGCCCAACAGGATTCACAGTGGCACCACTGAAGAACTTGGACTTGTGTTTCGTCGTGCAGTCTTCCACCCGATTCTTTCCGACCATATCTGTGTATGTGTCAATGGGTAAAATTGTGAGGTCTGAGCCGGATTTCTTCATCACTTGTGGGTCATTCCCATCAATTTTGATGATGCAGTGCGGCTTTTCTCTTCGTGCCATGACACTGTTAACCATGATGACTGTAAGACTCCCCTCTCTTTAGACAAGGCCTCATTCCTGACTGTCACTCTGCACCGAATCTGCCCTCTTCTTTCCGCTTCACATGCAAACTGTGGCAATATGTCTGAACCTCCTGCACTTTGAGCACTCCTTGTTCCTTGCCGGACATTCTCTACTACTCGCCAGGTGACTAGTGCTGGCACATCTATGACACTTGAGAGGTTCACCTCTTCCCGCTCTTTCTTCCTTGGAATCACGCTGCCACCTGGTCTCACCTCCCCCTGAACTGCATGGCCTGCACCTCTGTGTCAGGAATCGGATAAAAAATTCTCACCCAAATGCAAAACTGTCCGTTAGACATAAGGCATCCGCTCTCCGGCGACACACTCTGTTTGTGTCTCGGTACCTGTTGCCATGGGGACAAGGAGCACGTACGCGAGCTAAGTAGATTATCAGCTGTGGGTCACGTCGCGCAGGGACACACGCTTCGCACTATGTAAATCCCACGCCTGCTACGAACGGGTGCTTCTGACTGAAGTTGCTAGACTCTTGCTCCTTGCTAAGTTCTGTCCTTTTAGTCCTTGCCTTGCTCCGTTTCAGCTGTTTCCTCAATTCCCTGTTCCTCAACCCAGTTCCCTTGTCCCTTCCCCTCTGGGCTTGCTGTGGACTTCCCGGCTCTGACGTGGACCTCAGCTGGTTTCTCCTTCCTTCGGATGCTGTATGTGTTTTCAGCTAACCTGCTTTGCTTCACGGATTGAGATTGCCTGCTCCCTTGAACTTGTCGTTGCCTGCACCTTGTTCTGCCTCAACAGGAACTGTCCATACCATCTAGGATTCCTCTTCCAGCATTCTTCGTGTTCCTTTGCACCTGGACTAGAGACGCTTGCTGAAGGTGCCTAGGCCTCCTCGTGCCATCGGGGTAGGCTGGGAACCTGCCAGGACTTTTCTAGGCGTCCTTGTGCCGTCGGGGTAGTACCTTGGATTGCCCTGCCACGTATCCTGCCGGATTGTTGGGAAAATTATACAGACAACGTCTGCTGTCGAACTCTTGCATGGTAAGAACCTATTCCTCCCCCCCCCGTTCCGTTATCTGTTTAGTCCTATCCTGTGTACACTTAGCTTATTCTGGTTATCTGCTATAGAATCCATTAATAGGATCCAGGGGACATTCCACCATCGCCCAAGGCTGACCTACTCCATCCCTGCCTACAATCAAGGTGTGTCTCTTGGTATGTGGGTGAGGGGTTCTTCAGTATATTGATTCAGAATACTGAAATTGTTCTTTGTTCCTACAGCTGGTGAGTCGTGGGCGTGTCTCCTCTTTCGCCAGCAAGATCCCTCCGTCTGTCTCGGTTTAGAACAGCAGAGGGTTACAACAGTAGGAAGAATTCTTCGGCTACTGTGTGGGCTCTCTGAATCTCGTCTGCCCCTAGTTGTCGTGCTATCCGATGTTTGGTCACAACATAATCAGAAGCCTATATCTTTCTGATGAAGACATCAGACACCTTCGAAAATCTGGTTCATCTTGTTTCAGAGTTACGTGCCGACGTGACAGCAGCTCATCAAGCCACGCATCGACGTATCAATGACTTGCAAGCAGCCTGCCGCACATTGGGTGTGGAAGCCCAAGTCCCTTCGGAGGCTTCAGATCTGGGTACCCCACATCTCGCCAAGACCCAATTCCGGTGCTCATGTCTACTCATTTCCCTCTGGCTGCCCCAGAAAGGTTTCATGGAGATCCGAAAAACTACCAAACTTTCATCAACCAGTGCTGGTTGCACTTTCTGTGTAGACCGGCTGCGTTTCCTGATTATACCACCAAGGCCGCATTCGTATTGTAGTACCTCGGGGTACAGCCGCCGATTGGGCCAATCCTCTGCTAGAGGAGAACAGCTTCATGCTCTACGATTGGGATGCCCTTATCAATGCCATGGGTCGTGTTTTTGGCACCAGATACAAGACTCAAGCCCCGGATCTTGAATTGTTGAATCTACGGCAAGGGGACAGTCCCCTTCTTACTTATCTCGCCAGGTTTAATCAGCTAGTTGCTGAAACCAGCTGGCCGGAGGATAAAAAGGCTGCAGTGTTCTATAAAGGCTTGTCAGAGTCATTGAAAGACACCCTTGCTACAGTCCCAGTGGTGCCAACGGCTTTCGCAGAGCTCCCGGACATGGTCTTACAGGACAATGCCAGGAAAGCGGAAAGGAGAGGTGAGAGAAAACCAGTAGTCCTTACTCAACCCTGTCCTGAACCACCAAGTCAAGACATGGAACCCATGCAGATCGGTGCCGTACGCGGTCCTCTTAAGCCTATGGAAAGGGAAAACAGAAGGTTAAACAATTTCTCTTTTTACTGTGGCTCATCAGAGCATTTCATCCGATCATGCCCTAAGAAACCTGCCACAAAAAACAAAAAAAAAAATCGGCAAACTCCAAGACTCGTCAGTAGAGGAGGTCCCTCTGCCGAGTCCTCCGTCTCTGGACCCCAGGTCTTGTACTGGTCACTCTCCTTTCGTCATTCCAGTTGAGCTTTCACACATTCAGGGGCCACGTTGGACTGCTTCTGCAATCCTGGATTCAGGGGCCACTAGCAACTATATCGAATCTCGTACGCTCACGAATCGGGCATTTCTACAGTTCCCAAAGATAGGCCTGAGGTAGTTAATGCTGTGGATGGTACCACGTTGGTTTACGGTTTAGTTACTCAGCGCATAGTGGCTATTCAGATGGTTACCGAAAGTAGCCTAGCAGAAACCTTTGCCCTTAATCTTATAGCCACCCCACAATTCAAGGTCATCCTCGGTCTCCCTTGGCTTTCACTGCACAATCCAGACATCGATTGGCAGAAACACAAGGTCTGTTTTTTGTCCGACTATTGTGAGAGTCTACTTGCCTAGGGAACGCTGGACCCACGGCCATCAGTCCTTGTATCCCTCTCTTGGATACTGCTTCAGTGGTGGGTTCGGTTACCTCTACAGCCATACCATCGGTGTACGAGGAATTTAGTGATGTTTTCGATAACTAACCAGCTACCACTACACCGGCCATACAATTGCCCGATTTACCTGCTTCCCGGGGCAAGCGTACCCAACAGACGCATCTACTCACTCACGCAAAAGGAGACCACGGTTCTGAAAGAGTAGATAGACAAGGCTCTGAGTACGGGATTTATCAGACCCTCACGTTCTCCGGCCACTTCGCCCCTATTTTTTGTCCCGAAGAAGGAGGGGGACCTGAGGCCCTATATTGATTACAGGGCCTTAAACGCAGTAACCATTAATAAATACACTTTTCATTGCGCTCCCCTTATAAAATAAAAACTCAATCTTGAATTCCTACAACTAAAATGTTCAATCTGATCGTCCCCAAAAAGTTACCTCCACTGTCAAAACAACATTATTACCCATATGTTTCATGAAAGCCTTGATAGGAATAACCAATTCAATGAATCCTGGCTCTGGGCAAGCGTTTAACATCGTAAGTGCCAAGGACAAGCTATCTCGTCCTTGACATTACGTTTGTGTTGCCAAGGACGCGATAGCTTGCCCTTTTTAGCACTTCGTTTTGTGCGATCCGTGCAGGGATCGCACAAAACTGAAATCCAACCCCCGGGCTATGTGAGGAGGAGGTTCCTCCTCACGAGCCGGGGGTTGGATTTCTTTCAGTTTCAGGTTGGCGTGCGCAATGCACGCCGACATGAAACAAAATAATTTTCACTGCGGCAGCCATTTTTGGCTGCCGCAGTGAAAATAAAAGGCGAGTGTTCACCTTCCTCTCCCTCGATCTGCAGCACTATTCTGCCCTTCAGATCGAGGGAGGCGTCGTTGGAAAGGGGAGACTCTCCCCTTTCGAACAACACATTTTTTGAATCATTGCTGGGTGCGGATCGGCGCAGAGCGCTCAATCCGCATTCAGCAATGCCACTAGACCACCGGGGATCTGTTTGTAAAGTGGGGGGTTTAGGGGGCTGCTTACAATGTAAGATGCCTTCCCCTCACGGCACCCAAAGCATGGGGCAGTAGGTATTGGGCCCCCTGGGGGCAGATAAGTGCCCATCTGCCCCTAGGGAGTGGAGGGGGTAAAAAAATAAAATAAATATACAGGTGGGGTGGGCCCACCAGACCACCAGGCTTTTTTATTGATACAAGGGGAGTGGCACTCTCCCCCTGCCCTAAGTGGATGGGGGGGCACCTCATGTAGCCCTCCCTAGGGGCAGATTTCTGCCCCCATCTACCCGCAGGGAGGGCTACATAAGATGCCCCCCATCCATTTGGGGTGGGGGGAGAGGGCCGCCAGAAATCTAGGTGCAGGCCCCCCTCCAAGCATGGGGCTGCACGTATTGGCCCCCCTGGGGGCAGATGGGTGCCCATCTGCCCCTAGGGAAGAGGGCAAAAAGAAATAATACAAAAAAATAATAGTAATACATTTAGATTTGTGTGGGGGCACCCTAAACCACCAGCGGCTTATATAATGAAAATGGGGTAGCCCTCTTCCCCCGCATCCCAAATGGATGGGGGGGCTCTCATGCAGCCCTCTCTGGGGGCAGATTGCTAGTGCAATCTTGCAATCTGCCCCTAGGAAGGGGCAAATGTGTTTTTCCTGGGGGAAGAGTGTCAGTAGACCACCACGGATGGCTTGAAAGCAAGGTCCGTGATCAGAGATTAGTACTTAGGATTTGTTTTTGCTGGGGTGACCATAGGTAACAAATGTTTTTTGTTTCGTTTACAGCTTTATCTACGCGAGCAGCTGCAACGTTATGCGAGTACCGTTTTTTTATTATTCTACGGTTAGGGCCCATTGTCAGTGGGGTGGGTGGGACTGGGGCTGGTTGTTGGTGGTGTGGGTGGGAGTGGGCCATCTGGGGAGGTATTTTGGTGGTCTGGGACACAATTGCAAAGTCAGGCCACAAATTGCCCCCCATGCCAGCATAACATTGGTGTTTCCCTGGGAGCGGCTGTCTCCCATGTGGGTTGACCAGCCGCAAGCCCAGGCTGCATCTCTGGCTGTGCTGCGCTACAGATGTCACCTCTGGGGAGGAATGGGGATCCTGCTGGGGCTCCCCGGAACTGCCACCGGACCTGGGGACGGTCGACCCATATGGGAGACAAGCCGCCCAAGGCCGGAGGCATCACCTCTCACCATACTGGAGTTCTGGCAGGCCTGTGTTACAGCGTTTCCCTGTGGGAAAGGACAGGGACCCTGCCGGGGCTCCCTGGAACTGTTGCTGCACTTGGGGATGGTCAACCCACATGGGAGACAGCCGCCCAAGTCCGGGGACATAAACCCCCCCCACTCCACGACTATCATAGAGATCTGGTGGGCCTGCAGTACAGCTTCTTCCTCTGTGAAAATATGGGGAATCTGCCTGGGCTCCCTGGAACTACCGCTGTGATTGGAGATGGTAGACCCACATGGGAAACGGATGCCCAAGGCTGGAGACATCCCCTCCAACCATCCTGGGGTTCTGGCTGGGCTGCGTTACAGCTTTTCCCTTCGGGGAGGTATTGATACACTGCCGGGACTCCCTGGTGGGGTAAAGCTGTAACACAGGCCAGCAAGAACTACAGGACGGTTGGAGGTGATGTCACCGACCGTGAGCATCCGTTTCCCATGTGGGTGTACCGTTCCCAAACACAGCGGCAGCGCAAGGGAGCCCCTGCAGGGACCCTTCCCTCCCCAGGGGATAATTCAGTAATGCAGCCCAGCCAGCGCTCCAGGATGGGTGGGGGTGATGTCCCTGGCTTTGGTGGGCTGTATCCCATGTGAGGCGACCATCCCCAAGTGCAGCGGCTGTTCCAGAGAGCGTTACAGCTTCTCCCTCCGGCAAAGGACAGGAATTGTCCCGGGCCTCCCGGGAACCACCGCTGGGCTTGTGGACGTTCAACCCACATGGGAGTCAGCCGCCCAAGGCCAGGGATATGACCCCCCCCTACCTCCCCAGAGCTCTGGCTGGGTTGCGTTACAGCTTCTCCCTCTGGGAAAGGACGGGGACCCTGCCGAGGCTCCCTGGGACTGGCGCTGCACTTGGGGATGGTCAACGCACATGGGAGACGGGTGCCCAAGGCCAGGGATATCACCCCCGACCATCCTGGTGGGTTGGCTGGGATGCGCAGAAGAATTTACCTCTAGGAAGGGAGGGGGACCCTGCCGGGGCTCCCTGGGACTGCCGCTGCACTTGGGGATAGTCAACCCACATGGGAGATGGGTGACCTGGGCCAGGTACATGATCCCCAGCCATGCTGGTATTCTGGCTGGCCTGTGTTACAGCTTCTCCCTCTGGGAAAGGTCGGGGACCCTGCTGGGGCTCCCTGGAACCGCTGCTGGGCTTTGGGGTGGTCAAACCACATGGGAGACAGCCGCCCAAGGCCAGGTACATCACCCACGACCATCCTGGAGCGATGGCTGGGCTGCGTTACAGAATTTCCCTTGGGGGAGGGAAGGGGACCCTGCCGGGGCATCCTGGAGCTGCCGCTGTGCTTGGGGATGGTACACCCACATGGTAAACGGATGTTCAAGCTCAGGGACATAAGCTCCAACTGCCCTGGAGTTCTTGCTGTAACACAGCCCAGTGGTTCCAGGGAGGCCCGGCAGGGTCCCTGACCTTTCCCAGAGAGAGAAGCGGTAACGCAACCCAGGAAGAGCTCCAGGGTGGTAGGAAGTCATATCCCTGGCCTTGAGCGGCTTACTCCCACGTGGGTTGAACATCCCCAAGCCCAGCATTGGTTCCAGGGAGGCCCAGGACATTCCCCGCCCTTTCCCGGAGGTAGAAGCTGTAACGCAGGCCAGCCAGAGCTCCAGGTAAGTTGGGGGGTAATGTCCCTGGCCTTGGGTGGCTGTCTCCCATGTGGGCTGACCATCCCTAAGTGCAGCAGCAGTCCCAGGGAGCCCCGGCAGGGTCCCCCACCCTTCCCAGAGGTAAATTCTGGAACGCATCCCAGCTAGAACTCCAGGATGGTCGGGGGTTATTGTCCCTGGCCTTGGGTACCCGGTCAACCCACATGAGGGACAACCACCCAAGGCTAGGGACATCACCCCAGACCATCCTGGAGCTCTGGCTAGGCAGCATTACAGAATTTACCTGGGGGAAAGGTTGGGGACCCTGCCAGGGCTACTTGAAACCGCTGCTGGGCTTGGGGCTAGTCAAACCACATGGGGGACAGCCGCCCAAGGCCACAGACATCACCACTGACTATCCTGGAGCTCTAGCTGGCTTGTGTTGCAGCTTCTCCCTCCGGGAAAGGTTGGGGACCCTGACCCTACCGGGTGCTCCCTGTGAATGCCGTAGAACTTGTGGACGGTCGACACTTTCTTTTCCACCCAGGTAGTTGCACCCACACATGTGAGGTACCATTTTCGTTGGAGACCTGTGGGAACGCTGGAAAGTAGAACATGTGTTGTTGAGGCGTGTTTCGGTGGGTGGGCAGAGGGAAATGTCTGAACATTTTTTTCATTTTTGTCGCCAAATTTCGGATTTTGCTGGGGCTTGTGCGTAATAAAATTGTTGGGCGATTCGCGCAAGTCAGACCTATGTGGATTCTCACTTGTCTTCTTTTCGGAAATGCATGAGGTTCCCTGTTTTCCTTGGTGGCTGCGACACCCTAGGCCCAAATCTGTAGGTTGTATCCCCAAACCCTTTTGGGGGTTACCAGTGGTTTAGCCTTTTCCCTTTGCACCCAGGTAGGTGCACCCACACGAGGTACCATTTTTGTCGGGACACCTGTGGGAACGCAGGAAGGTAGCACATGTGGTGTTGGCGGTGTGTTTCGGTGGGTGGGCAGAGGGAAATTGCTGAAAATTTAGTTTTTTGACAAATTTTGCGACATTTTAGACTTTGCCGGGGATTGTGGGTAATAAATTCTGGGGCGATTTGCGCAAGTCAGACCTCTGTGGATTCCCACGGGTGTCCTCTTTTCGGAAATGCATGGGGTTCCCCGTTTTCCTTGGTGGCTGCGATACCCCAGGCACAAATCTGTAGGTTGTCCACAAGAGCAATATTCCTCATAATCTGCTCTGCCGAAAGACTTGGGGTTACCAGTGGTTTAGCCTTTTCCCTTTGCGCCCAGGTAGGTGCACCCACACATGTGAGGTACCGTTTTCGTCGGGATACGTAACGTGGGAAGGTACGACATTTGTTGTGTTTGCGTAGTTTTCATAAGTTGCGACACATTTTCTGCTGCACTTTGTCACACAACCCTTTCATTTCCAAAATGTGACCTACATTTAATCGCTGCTTTAGGCACTATGTACTTTTGTAACCTGCACAAGTCGCCTACCTGTGCTCTTTCATAAAATGTATGCTTCCCCTTCCTCACCACATTTGTTTTCCTTATTTACACATGCTAAGTACGTCTGTTTAGGGCGTAAGCATAAAAATCCTGTGTACCATGGCATTTCCTAACTGGAAGAGTCGTGGGAATGTAGCGGAGCATTGTTGGAAAATGGGGCATTCAGCACAGCAAACCATTTATTCCTAGAACTTATAGGGAAAAAACCACAGGTTTCTTTGTACATAATTTTATTGGCATTTTTGGCTAAAAAACAATTTTCTCCCTTTTTGGTTATTTTCTTTCGCCCCCCCCCCCTACAGAAAACTAGAATTCTTGGTGGCGTTACGACCGCCTACATGTGGTGGGGGGGGAGGGCCAAATTTGGCTGAGATATCTCATGTAACAAAAAGTTAAGGGATTGAATGGCGACATACCGAAATTACCAATAAAGGCCTTGGCACGGGGGTAAGGGGGGACCCCATGACAGTTAAGGGGTTAAAATAATATACTTTCCAAAACATTTAATCACAACTATCCCAATACTCGCTCCCCTAGCAATGTCAGTCAAAAATCACTTTGCTAAGATTTTGCTTCATCCTGGTATAGATAAGAATTGCAAATGTTAAGCGTTGCCTTGTCCAACAATCTACACTAGTTATATACTTAACTGCATTAAAACACTTGTATATAGGCGCTATACAAATAAACTATCATATCATATGCGCATATATATATCATCTATAACCTTACTCATTCCTATATATATTCTGGTCCAAGTCTCATGCTGGTGTTAAAATATATGTAATACATTTTTTTCGTTTACATGTTTTCTGAATGGATTCATGCTGGTTGTAAATACACAATTATTGATTGTATTGTTAAGTACAGAGAATGGAAATCACACAAAATTCATTTGTGAAATGCACCTTTTTTTTCAAAATAAAATAATGAATTTAGTGATTCATAAATGTGCAACAATGTAAGTTCCTCAGACCACACCACTAAAATAGATTCATCTTCTTTAATTAACTTACTTCATAAACCTCTTCTCGTCTGCTTCTCAAATCACATCTCATAAGCCCCATACACTCTGTGCCAGCCATTCTCTATCATGTCAAAGGTTAAAAAAAACACCTTTTCCAACTCCCTTCTCTGCAATTCTGCCATTTCTTTAAGTTAACACCCAATCATTGCCAGCAAACCGTGTCTCTATTACGTTGCATTTCACAGTGCCCGAGTCTCATGTTTTTTTGCCTCCCCAATGCATAAATACTTGCCTTGCCATCATTCGTCATGTAATCAAAGTCGACATTCACTAACAAAAAACTCTTCTCTTCCTATACTCAAATGCCTATGTGTGTTGCTTCTCCCATCCCCCTGCCACTCAAAAACGTTGGGAGGTTCACCCCACATATCAGACTTCAATTAACCACCAAAATACAATACATTTTAAATTTTGCTCGGTTGAAAGTCCAGCCGCATGAGTTTTCGCCCGCTGAGCTGGGTTTAGTTCGTCAGCCTGATCTTCCCCTCCCCCTCCCTGAGACTCGCACTGCCTGCCGTTGGTTGGAGTATGAACTCTTTAAGCCATTTACAAAAGCCCTTTGTTCTAAGTAGGAGTTTATCCTTTAAGCAAAAACACAGATATCAGACAAGACACCCGATGCATGAAAGGGAGAGAGAGTTAATAGGAAAAAAGAGACAAGGTATGCATTTCTCAGTATACCCCGCATATTTAAGTGCACCCAAAACACTACGAACAACCTTCACTTTGATCTCCACCCTAGGCCAGTCAACCTTCCTTCCACATGCTTCTCAGGCACATCCCAATAGACTCTTCATTTTGCAAAACTCCAAAACCTCAACGTTTCCATTTTCCTTCAGCAACCACACTGTGCTTCACTATGGGTCACAATGCATTTCTCCATTGCCATAAATGTAGAACCAGTTCTCTCACAATCACAACAAGCCTCGGAAGGTTCGCCAGCATCAACAAGAACGTGCTCCACGCACCGTTCTCTGTGTTCTTTGCCCTCAAAGGCCAATACACAATTTTTCATTTTCTCCTCGAGCCTCACCCAAATGTAACACTGTTAATCAATTCAAGCAACAGTTCACCAAAATAGAATCCACCACCTACTAAGCACTAAGTCCTATTCACCAACCTCACATGCGACATCCCAAAGCCTACAAAGGAAAAACCCCATATACTTTAAAATATACCCCACATTGCTAGGGTGCAAAATTGAGGGGAGCTGGGAGCTATTTAGCTCCTGCCTGTTGCCTAGTAGAGCCTGGCTAGCTTGACACCAACAGCTACCAGGAGCTACTTTTGGCTATCCAAGCCAATGGATTCCGTACAAGCACACCAAAGTGAGTTGACCTCTGTGCATTTGGGACAACCTTTAAATACATTTTAGGACACATTTATATGACATTTAAAGCATAAGGGGTCATAAATAATGGACACAATTATAGATTTCCATCTTATGTCAAAGTTAGATTAGCGGAAAGCTATGTACTAGCTCCTAGTTGCCCAGTGGTAGCTCTTGGTCACTAGTTAATGCAGAATACCTAGGAGCAGCTTTTCACTCCTGCTTACCCCAATCTTAATTTCGAGCCCTGCATTTCACAACATAGACACAATAACAAAACCTAACTTAACGCACAGCTGTCTTCCTGCCTTAAAGGGTATCCTCAAAAATCATGTGGTCCCTCTTCTATACCGCCGGATAGAAGAACCCATCTCAAAGAGATAAATTAGGAAGCCACCTTCCGTGATATAAGCTAGCTTCTCCTATCAATACCTATACACAGGTAACCATACATAATCATCTACAAACCAAGCCAAACTGCAGAACTCACAGGTAACCTTTTTGTATTTTTTTAAATGTTTTTCATCCGTAAGCTAGCTGACCGCCTTAACGAACTAGCCTAAAAAACAGCTAACCTTCATAAACACAAAACAGATCTCTGGGCCTATACTTACATAAACTCTGTGGAACTGCTGAAGCCCTCGGACTCCGTCACTCCCACAGACTGCCACCGCACCTTCTGATCTCTGGACGTCTCACAGGGAGCAGACAGGAAGACATGGGAGACCGCATTTGTTTTGCCGAAGGCATTAACAGCCATCCTCTGCTGCCAATTTGAAGCCGAGTGAACAGCCAGAGGTCAGCTTCAAGGGAAATCCCCCATGCCAAAAAAACATGAGTCCAGAAATGTGACAAATTACTAATAATTTAGCATTTATATAGCGTTACGAACCCTTGGGTATCTGAGCGCTGCTTAATACCCACGGTGTGTGGTGCTCATTAATCGACATCGGAAGGATGAAAGGCCGAGTTTGGTCCTGCCGGGATTTGGACCTGCGTCAGAAGGCTCTGCGCACAGATGTTAATGCGAGCGCTCCACGGGCTGTGCTATCCGAGCGGCTATCTGCTTTTATTAATACATTTTCAAAAGGCGGGCTAGGCACACAGATGTCTGCAGCTTCCTATGCACTCTTCACTCATTGCAGGGTTTTATTCCATGATGACATCACAACCAAAAGTTACATTCCCGGGCCTTAGATGAAATGGGATTGGGTGAACAGTTTGGGCAGACAAATAATATATATATGAGAAACAAATCTTATTCGTCATATCACTCTCTCTCTAATAATCTTGCCACTCATCTGCCAAGTGCTCCTACTATTCTACCCTCCTCCACTCACAAGCCTCTCATCTCGCTGTATCTTTCAGACCCTTTCTCGCCTTCTTTCCCTTCCTACTTCTGACCCTTCCACAAACTCTCCCCGCTCTCCCTCAGACTTCGCTAACTTCTTCTCATCCAAAATCCTCTCTCTTCGCCAGAACATCCTCTCCTCTCCTTCCTTCTCTCACCTCTCATTCTGGTTTCCACCCTAAACACTCCACTGAGACTGTCCTCACCTATGTCCTCAACTCTCTCCTCACTGCTCGCTATGCTAAGCAACCTTCAATTCTCATCCTCCTTGACCTTTCTGCAGCTTTTGATACCGTAGATCACCCGTTACTTCTTAGCACTCTATCCTCTATCCTCCGGCCTCAAAGGCTCTGTCCTCTCCTGGCTGTCCTCTTACCTCTCCAATCTATCCCTCACTGTCTCCTGGGGCGGCCGCACCTCCTCCAGCCTCCCCCTGAACTATGGCGTCCCCCAGGGATCTATACTTGGACCCTTTCTTTTCTCTCTCTATACCTCCCTTCTCACCCCAGTCATCTTTTCCTTCGGCATCTCCCACCACTTCTACGCTGATGACACCCAACTCTTCCTTTCCTTCTCTTCTTTCACATCAGACCTCCACCACACTCTTTCTTCCAGCCTCATGGCCATAAAAAAACTGTATGTCATCCCACTTTCTTTCCCTCAATACTGACAAGACTGAGGTACTTTTCTTCCCTCCTAACACTCTCTCCCCTTCCCCCCCCTCCTTTCATCCACTTTCCACCTTCCAACCTCCCCATATCTACCCATGCCCGCAATCTCGGCCTACATTCCGACTCCTCTCTCTCCTTCTCCAACCACATCTCTCTAACCTCTTGTGCCTGTCGGCACCACCTCTTCAACACCCGCAAGATCTGCTCCTCTCGCACATTCCATGCTTCCAAACTCCTAATCTCCTCCCTTATTTTCTCCGCCTCTTCTACTGCTCCTCTCTCCTCTTTCGACTCCCTGTCTCTCACCTGACTCCCCTAAAATCCATCTACCACTCCTCTATTGGTACCCTATGTCTTCTCGGCCCTCGAGACCATTTCTTCCTCTCTCGCTCAACTCGGCTGGCTTCCCTTACTCTCACAACTGAAATTTAATTTCCTCTATCTCGTCTACAAATCTCTCCATGACCTGCCCCCCCTACCTTTCTTCCCTCCGCTCATTTTACTCCCCCTCACGCTCTCTCTGCTCAGCAGACCTCTACCATCTCACTGTACCCCCAGCCCCATGTGCCTCCTCATGCTTCCGCTCCTTCCAACTCTTGGCCCCCCTACACTGGAACTCCCTACCGCTCTCCATCCGCTCCACCCCCCTACCTACTCATCCTTCTGCTCCTCCCTGAAAGCCCTTCTTCTTCACTCCCCCTGACTGCTCTTCCCTACCCCTCTCCCCCTAACCTCTGCCCCCCCTTGCCCTCCCTCCTTCCCCCTTCCCCAATGACCTCAAATTGATCACTGAAACCACGTAGGGCATTGGTGGTCATCAGATAACTCCCCCTTCCCTTCCCCTTCCTCATCCCCCTTCCTCCCACTCCCCTGACCTCAAAACAGACATTGTAACCCCCATTATCTACACCCTCTCCCCTCCCCTTCCCCTTCCCCCACTCTCCCCCTCCTTTTAGTAAATTGTTCTACATATCGTTCTAATGACTTGTTTCATGTTTGTAAATATGCTTCTCTCACTATTGTACCTGTTATGCGGTAAAGCGATTTGGCCTAAAGCGCTACATAAACTCAATAAACATAAAAATATTGGGTAACTCCGCCTAGGACCACCCACAAGAGGCAAGTGTGGGCTCTCAGCTTGGGAAATTTACCAGCACATGAGCACAATGATGGGTGGAGAGAATAGTCTCAGGGTACTTGTTTCCCACTAGGGTTACCACTTCTCTGACTCCTCTGGTCCTAAGCAAAGACATTCCAGCCTCCAACCTCATGCTGTGTTACATTTCTGCATCTTCTGACTTCAGTTTGACTGCCTCGGATGAATGGGCCTTGTTCCTCAGGTTCAGATCACGTGTGTAGGGACCGTAGATTTGAGTTCCTCTGCTTGCATTTATAAAGAATGTCAGCTCCCAGCCCTTGCAGGTGTTTTATCTTTTCTGTTGACTCAAAACATTCTCCCAGCGTCCGTGGCAAGGTTGGGCACAATACTTGCACTGCAACTCGGTCTTGGTTTCTCAGGGAAATCAGTGTGTCAGGCCTCTCCCAGTGTTTTGAGCCTTTCCAATGCCTTCAATTCATTTCAATGCAGCTGTGGCTTCCATCTTTATTTTCAAGGCTGCTCATGTTTGTTGCTTTTAGGCGTCAGCAAGCAGTTCACATGTGTTCTTTTGTAACTAGCTAATGAATTTACCTGTTTGTTTGCCATGTCGCCTCTTCTTGATTACTTTGGTGATGTTATCCCGTTATGGTCTGTGGGGCTGCTTCATTGGGTGGCACCTGCCATCTTGGTGGTATGCTTGGAGGGCTGGGGGTGATTTGAGGCCCCCACAACAATTCCTTTTACCCGATGGGAGAATACAGTCAGGTTTCTCACATCTACTCCCCGGGATCTTGCATTCAGGTGGCCTGGGAAGGGCCATTGCTTTTGGATCCCAACCTTGGGGTGGGCAAGCGAGGGAGGATCACCTGAGAGTAGAGTCACAAGGGATTGGGAGGAGGATACCCAAGGGCGAGACATGGTATTCCCCATTCTCAATAATAAACCAACCCACTCTCCCTCAGCCTTTATGGGGTATTTACAATCTCACCCCATCTCCAGCAAATACTGAGACGAGGAAGATGCAACTAGGAGCAGTGAAGATTTCCCATAGAAACATGGGAAAAGTAAGGGAAACCTACTATAGAAAGAACTCAAGTTGCCCCACTAATAGAGACGGGCAGGATCAAGCAATAATAATGGCCACTCACCCGACTCCACTTGACTTTTTTTAACTATAAAAGGTGTGGTTTTTCACAAGGAAGAGGTCGAGCTGGGGATGCTGTCCAGACCAGAGAAGCCAAGGAGCAGAGAGCAGCAGGAGTTGAAACCTGGAGGAGAACAGTGTGCCAAGACACTGGCCCAGAAATAGAAAGAAGGGAATTGTGCTAGCAGCGCAGAAGAAAAGTAAAAATGAAAGAAAAACATTTGAAGAGTGCAAAAAGGTGCAAAGCGTATATGTTGAAGAGGGGACGGTGTGTCAAGTGTGCAGAAAGCGCAAGAAAGAAACAGACAAGTGTAAGGGTACAAATTAAGGGAAAGCGTGTGAAGTGTGCAAGAGACACGATAAGAAAGCAAAGGAAGGTGCAAGTGTGTACAGTGAAAAAAAGGAAACAGAAAAGGGACAGTGCACGTGTGCATGAGAAAGAGGTAAAGGAATACCAGAAGGGGTGCAGGAAGCACCTGACGGTGAAAGGTTAAAAAAGAAAAGCAAGGAATAAAAAGAGGTGTTACAGATCAGAGTGGTCATGCCTAGGAGGAGCAAAGAACCGGGCGGTTTCGAAAGTCGCTGATTGTACCCCACAAGTAAAGTGTGTGTGAAATAACTGTATATAAAGGGAAAGGTACATCCTGACAAAAGGAGGGTCTAAGTTTGGGAAAGGGGACCCTGAGAGGCCTAACAAAGTGGAATACCTATTATTTTATGATACTGAAGGAATTAAAGCTTGGGGAAGGGAACCCCAAAAATATGAAAGAATTGTGTATGCAAAGAAAAGTGCATACTAACAGAACTGAATTTGTGTTGGAAACTGAAAGAGGCCTGAGCTTAGGGAAGGGAACCCCGAGAGGCCTCGCAAAATTGGAGACTTATTTTTTTGTAGTGTTGAAAGAATTGAAGCTTGGGGCAAGGGAACCCTGAGAAGCTTCAAAGGAACTGTGTTATATTTGTTTTGTGGTGTTTGGAACTTGGACAAGATGAAGCTTGGGGAAGGGAATCTCAAGGAACCAAAGACATTGAAAGTATTTGAGAATATTGTAAGGGCTTTCTGGAGAAGGTCTTACGAACAGCACTTTTTGATTTAACTAATTCTTGTGGCATTGACCAAACTACACCTGGTGAGAAGAACACCTTAAACAACCTCGGTTTCCTATTTTCTGTTGAACCACTATTTTTCCTTTTTAAAAGACTTCCTAACACATTTTGGTAAACAGTGTAGGCAAGCATAGGTTTAGACACAGACAGATTTTATTTTGGACTATCAGACATTGACGGCCTTTAGAAACATCAGTTAAGGGAACCATCCCTTTAGAGCTAGGGCCAGTTAGGCATTACACCAACCCAGGAACTTTAGGGAATAAAGTTTTTGAAACCAAAATCTTTGAATATGTCTCTCTCAATATCATCCCTGTCACACACCAACCAGGTTGAGCCTTGAAAACATCAGAAAACTGTTATAAGAGGTCCAGTCTTCCTTTTCATTTTGAGATAAATCAGAATCAGTGTATTCGTATTGGTTTCATCAGACAGCAAGCTGGTTAATACCACAGTAGTGTCTTCAATGGGATTATCCCTCTACTCTTTAAGAATATGCACATGATAGATGCACGTCTTGCTCTTTCTGTCTGGCTGGGAAACCCGCTAATCACAAGGCCCTGTAGGATTATCTCAAAGGGACCATGCCACTTGGAAAGCATTTTATTTTCAGATGAACGTTTTGCCCGATAGAAAAACTGTATTAAGATCCTTTTCTATCATGATAACCTTGTTTTTGATGATCTCGTGTTTTAGTCATATTGGCTTGCATTATGGATCCAACTGCCGCCATATGTTCTTTTAGTCTCTGTGCAGTTTGGGATAATGCTAAGGTACTTTCCTCTCGTTCCTCCCAGGTTTCACACAACATTTCAAGGACATCGAAACCTGTTGAGAATTGTGCTGTTTTCCACATTTTTGCCAGCGGGTTCAACCAGTTTCTTTAAAATATGCTTTGAAGTTTTGTTGAACCATTCCACTAAATCATCAGTTTGATGGTGATATATAGAAGTACGCAAAGTTTTGATCTGGAGAATTTCCTATAGGTCTGACTTGAGTTTACTCATAAAGGTAGATCCTTGGTCTGTTTAGATCTCCTCCAGAAACCCAACTCTCGAAAAGAAATGAAATGAAATGCTTGAGAATGTGTTGTGTCACGTTATTCCATAAAAGAAAAGCTTCTGGCTAACGGGTTGCTTAGACTAATATCACCAGGGTGTATCGGTTTCATAACTTTGATGGCTCAAGGGGCCCCAACTATATGCATACCTATGCGTGAAAAAGGTATATCAATAATGGGTAGAAGCTGGAATGGCGATAGCATTTGGATACTGATCTTCTGACATGGGAAGCAAGTGAGCACAAAGTTCTTTAACTCTGCGTAGATCCTAGGCCAATAAAACCAGTTTTGAATTTTGCTTGTCCCTGGATGTCCCGCCTGTCAGGCGGGAATGGGCGATTTCTAGTACACTTTGCTTGTGACTCTTAGGTACTATCATTTGTGATTGAGGGGTACCATCTGGCCATTTATCATCCCTATACAACAACCCACTCTTTAGGAAAAAAAACGGTCCACCTTTCCTCCTCCCATTCTCCCTTCCTCTTCAGGTAAAACCTGAAGAAAAGGTTCAGCCAAGAAATTATTGTTCCTTTGGGCAAAGGCTAAATCAGGGATAACCTCTGGCCCTTCTTCAGTAATGCAAGACTATGTCTGCCTCCCCAAAACCCTTGCTTCCTCTTTCAGTTTTATCAGAGGACTCAACTTCGTGGGGTTTAGGAAACAGCCTTTTCCTGAGTTTCTCAAACCTAAGGGTCCCCCAGTTTATTTCAACGGAGCTCTATACCACTCCTGACCCCATATGTGAGGAGTCAGAAATGAGAGCAGCATACAAGTTTGTCATGTTTTCATCAAAGATATTTATTAAATGAAAAAGGGTTGGGAAAATGACTCTGACCCTATGCTAAGGAGTAGTATCCCTACCAATAAACCAAAACTAAGGATCTGTCTGTGTCACGATGTCAATAACTGAAAAGCCATCATTGTGTCCAAAATGTTCTATCCTGACCCTCACACTACAAAAAAAAAAAAAAAAAAAAAATGTAAGGAAAATATCTTCAACTTGATACTGGCAAAAAGTGTTCACAACTGAAGTAAGAATAGTTCCAACACAAATTTTCTTCAAGGTGGAAGCCCTTAGATCCATAGGGTGGGGCCCTTCCTCTGCATTCTTAAGTAAGATGGAATTAATCTCTTTTTACTAACAGTTCCTTTGTGTCTTGCTTTGATTCACAAGGTTTCTATTTAGGCAACTAGTTCTGTAACAGTCTCTCTTTAACACAACTTTCTCCTTGGTTTAGAAAACACTGTCTTTCCTCAACATTTCTGGAAGGTTTGCAAATTGCCTAGTATGCTCCCCCGTCAGGTTTCTTTATGCAATGCCAACGGCCTGGTGTACGGCCTGGTGTACGGCCTGGTGTACTCGCCTGCCAGGTCTTACTTGTGGTTTTTGCTTGCCTGATATACTCCCCTGCCAGGGCTTCTCATGCGTTTCTATCACCAATACTGTATGTATTGTTCTTGGCATATAGGTTTGTGGAAAGGTTTGTTCAAGATTTGCTCCACATTTGCACTTCATGCATCCATAGCTCATTGGGGATTTTACATTGCTGTTTCTGCATTCAAACAACTTCTTGTTGAGTTAACATTTGTATTTTGTTCAAATTGCTGTTGGCGCGGTCACTGGAACGCCCTGGGGACCCCATTGGCTTTGGATAGACTCGCCAGCGTCTCCGGTCCGGTTTGCACTTCTGCTGCATGTTGCTTTCACCTGCTTTCCACACTGGAGTGTGCAGACATTATTCCGGCTTCCTTCGCAGCTCTGCAGTCATACACCTGCTTCCCTTCAGGTTATGGAATGGAGAACGTCGCTTTCTCGACCCGAGAGCGCCCAGGACCTCTCTCGCGGCTGCCAGCGTCTCCACAGCATTCTGTCTCCGGCATAGGGTCCCTCCCTCTAACATGGCAGCCTTCTCTGCTCTGCCACATACGTGATCTTCACGTTTGTGGGCGTTGGGACAGGAGCCAATGTCTTCTCCTGCACGGATTCTCTGAATAGTGCGCTCAACATGTTTAAATGTCCTTTGCACAGGTACTTTGGAAAACCTAGACTGCATACTGTGTGTCAAGCTCTTGGTACCTTGTTCAAACTCCTGGCTCTTCCTTGTCTCAATACTTGGGGAGTTTCTGGGAGGTGAAGTCCATAGGTGTCATTGAACAAATGGTATTTGAATAGTACTTCTTAGTGAGTTTACACAAAGGTACTTCAGAAGAAAATGGTGGTTTCTGTACTTCTTCTACAAAGGGGAACAAGCAGCTGACAATATACCATTTGAGTCTTGGGTAGAGGGTGTTCCTCATGGGATAGGGTGAGATACTGCGTCTACACCAATGAAGTCATGGCATCTCCCCGGTAGTTGTCTCGTCCTATGTGATCCTCTCAAAGCTGCTCCCAGGGTCAGGATCAGGTAGCAGCTGTCATCCCACAGCCACATGGGAGGCGGTCACCGCCGGGGAATCCGTGATGACTCCATTGGATTCATCACAGGCCCCAGCGTCAGGTGAGTTCAATTGACAGCAGCTGATCAAGCATTCCTCCCGCTCGATTGTAGCGTTGTCAAGCTCTTCTTCATCCCTCTACCTATGACATCAAGGTGGTTTGATATTTTACAATAACGCATCGTTTCGGATGTGAGAATATGTGCATAAGATTCTGTGGGTAAGGAGCTGGTGCACCATGTTACACATGCTCAATATGAAGGTAGGGTCTTGTCAGATCATGCCCCGCTCAGTTTGCAGTGGCAATATGTGCATTCCAGGGCCCAGATACCCACGTGCAGACTTAGAGACCCTCCGTTCCGTGACTGCATTGAGAAATGCATCTCTGAATATGCGTTGCACAACCTGGGAAGCGTACCAACTGCTGGAACATTCTGGGAAGCACTGAAGGTGGTGGTCAGAGGTGCCGCCATAGCGGGATCCAGCAGCATTCAAGTAAATATCAATAGGGAACTGACCTCAGCAGTGGAACGATTGCAGATTTTGTAGCAGCAGTGAGAACAATCCCAGGATAATGATGCAAGGATTAAGTAACTAACAAAAATGTATGGATTGCTGGGGGAGGTTAGGCAAGCATAGCTTCGCCAAATATATGGAGAGACAACATACAGAAGAGGACAAGCCCGGCTGCTTACTGGCATGACTATGTAAGAGGGACGTGCAACAAACTGCCATACATGCGATTAGCAATGGACAAGGGGAAATATGCCACACTCAAAAAGGGGTTAATGAGGTGTTCTGTGAATTCTACCAGCAACTATATAAGGAGGGACCCAAAGCACCGGATACCTCATTGGCAGAAGTGTTAGATGAGATTAATCTCCTGGGATTGTTCCAGGAGGAAAGAGATTGTCTAGAGGCGCCCGTTACGATGGAGGACGTACATAATACGATTGTGGGCTTGCAGACGAAGAAGACGCCAGGTTCAGAGGGTTGCCTAGTGACTTCTATAAGGAATATGCACAAACACTGGCTCCCCACTTGCTTAGCACTTACCATGAATCATACACAGCAGGGGTTCTTCCCCTCAGCCTGAGAGAGTCCATAATCATTACCTTACTTAAGCCTAAAAAACCACAGACGGAGTGTAGCGCCTATAGGCCTTTTTCAATGATGAATCAGCATAATAAAACGTGGACATCCATATTAGCATCAAGGATGAAAAAAGTGATTTGCAATTTGGTGCAGCCCGATCAGACGGGCTATATCCCAGGTCGCAGCATGTCCTGGAACTTGAGGAGGCTGCATCATGTGATAGATAGGGCAGTAGCCTGGGACGCGCAGTGCGCCATAGCTACGCTGGACGCAGTGAACGCATTTGACTAAGTGAAGTGGGACTGGCTGTATGCTACGCTGCGCAGGTTTGGCTTTGGGCTGGCATATATCAAGTGGGTGCAACTGGTGTACACTAGGCCGATGGCTTGGGTTAAGACGGGCAGATGCATATCAGGAGCATGGGAACTAGAAAAAGGCATTAGACAGGGCTGTCCATTGCCACGGTTACTGTATGTGCTGGCCATGGAACCTATTGCCCAATACCTCAGGGCGGAATATCGGGAGGCGGGTATAGAAATAGACTGGGCCAGACACTTGATATCTTTATATGCGGATGACAGACTATTATACATCCAGAACCCGGAGGATAACTTGGAATTACTACTAGAGACCTTGGCGTTTTTTGCAGAGCTGTCAGGGATCACTATTATCACAGATAAATCGGTGGTATTCCCAATAGCGGGCCTGCGCGGGGTGATGCAAGAAGCCTAGCCGGTGCTGGCCCTGCAGTGGAAGGAGCAGACGTTTAGATATTTGGGAGTCATGACCCATCGGACACAATACGCTGCAGACGCTTGAGGGCATTAGGGGTTCCATGTGGTTCTGTCCTAAACTACCCCTCTCTATGCCTAAACTACCCCTCTCTATGATGGGTAGGGCGGCTTTGTTGAAGATCGTGGTGCTGCCCAGACTATTACACTTCTTTGTGAATGTCCCGTTCTATATCACAAGGCTCTTTTTTAAGTCCTTAGAAAGCGTCTACAGAAGCTTCCTGTGGCACAATGGGAGGAGTAGGATCGCACTGTCAACGCTATACAGACCGCATGCAGAGCTGCAATTTGTGGTAGACTGGCTTGCTGAAGACCCTACTCCGGACACACTGATGTTACAAGCCATTGAAAGGCGCTATTATTTAAAGGAGTTATTGGGGGCTCAGGAAACCTCGAGTTGGCGAGGGGGGGGGTCGCAATTGGTATACCTAGGGCTGAAAATGTGGGATAGGGCCATGGCCATGATGGGGTGGACAGACCCAGTGACATAACAGAATCCTCTGGTATCGAAAGTGGTGTCCTCACCCAGGCAAGAATGAACAACCGTAAGTACTGTGAGGCTAGGGGGGCGTGGCCAGGAAGCCATGTGAAGAGGAAGTCTCCCGGAGGAGCTCCTGCTTATCCAACTACAATCCGTTAAAATAGTGCATCTGTAATGGAACTTGATGGATCAGACATTGGGATCATGGATATGAACCCCCAGGGCACCAAGAAAAGTGCCTAGACATCTGCGCAACGAGAAGAGATGAAGACTGTGAGCAACCAAAGCAGGAAGAAGTTGAGATCGCGCAGATCTAAAATGGCGGACTCTGCAACAAAGGATCAAGCCTGGGGTGCCTAGGGTGAACTGTGTGCATAACCGAGTACGAACGATAGACACTTACAAAAGGACTGCTGGCGTAGGGTCCCTATACGAGGGTGAGCTGTTCGCCCAACACGAGGGTGCCCATTTGGATATGACCTAAGGGAAACACGGCTCCCAGCGCAGAGACATGAGCCCCGCCTGCCCTCTGTAAATGGGACAGAACGAACTGCAGTCGCAGCCGATGGATGTTGTGGATGTATGAACTGTAAATAACAGTAACGTCCTTCGCGGACGGAGAAGAGAAGTCAATACATTGAGGCAATTCTAGGAATGTTGGTCGGGAGAGGACCGAAGCCCGTCACACTTGCCTGCCTTGAAAGGACCCTCCGACCCTTGCAAAATATGTGAATAGGTAATCGAAGGATCCAAGGCGAGAGAAGTGCACGCTTGCGTGCGACGGACAGGCGGGCTGTGATTGAAGCCGACTTCGGTGAAGGCAACACTGTAGCAACTATAAGAACGAGCGGAGGCGTCAGGCAAGACTGCACACCGCAGAGAATATGCGAGCCCTTTAGCATACGGCAGTCAGCAGTAAGCTGCACAACGTTTGAACGCTGTAACCGGCCCCCACAACAGTGCTAAGATCAAGCCATAAGCGGCGGAGTACCCGGCGCACATGTGAACTTAGAACAAGGAATAACGGGAGGGGCCGGGGGGACACGAGATCCATGCCAGGACTGAGGGGCCAGCACCTAGCCAGAGAAATACTGGAAGATATAGTGGGCAGCCCAAGGACCCCTGCAGGCTCATGTGAGCCGGAAGCATGCTGTGGAGTGCAGACTGGATGTAGCTGCACAAGAAGGGGAGGAGAGCCTGGGGGGCGTACCACAGCCAGCACCCAGGAGACCTCGGGGCCACACACGGTCAGCAGACAGAGGTCACGAGTGATGGTATGACGGAAGGCATCTAGAGTGGTGATCTCCGATGATGGACACCGAGGGGGGAGACACGGACGTGTGCGACACAGCCCACTCCAGGAGCAGAACAGGCAGTTTAAGGACACCCCTGACACGGCCTGGCCGGGCCCAGACACAAATGGCAGTCTATCTTTACTAAGGCCGAGCGCCACTAGCGGTGGGGCTTGCCCACACGTCCTTGACACATCACGATGACTAACAAACCTTTAAGAACAAAGGGCAAGCAACCCACACTCAACGAATACGCCAGGACATCGCCGGGTGCAGAAGGGGCCAGGAGAAAAGACAAGATCCCCGCTGGGGGCACAGATACTATGGGCAAAGACCAGGAGATTCTTGCTGCGATTGCTGATCTGAAAGTGGCTTGGGAGAATAAACTGGAACTGGCCATGAACGAACTGAAAGCGGCAGTAGAGCTGAAAGTCGGGGCAGTACAAGAGGAGATGAATCTTCTCCGGCAAGATGTCAGGTCATTAGCAGAACGCATGGGTGACCTAGAAAAAGAGGTGGCCCTGAACACAGCGGACTGTGCAGCTCATAAATTGGAACTTCACACCTTAGTACAACGCGTGGGCAATCTGTAAAGTAGGGCGGAGGAGGCGGAAGGACGCGCCCGAAGGAATAATATTCGTATCATTGGATTGCCGGAAGGAACTGAGGGATCCAACCCCACAGAGTATATTGAATCTATGCTGCTGCAGGAGATAACCGGGGGAGTGTTGACCCAGGGATTTGCTGTGGAAAGAGCGCACAGGGCCCTGATGAGGAGGCCACTGCCGGGAACCCCCCATAGGCCGGTGATAGCCAAGATCCTGAACTACCGGGATCGGGAGAAAATTCTTGAACACTTTCGGAAGGGCTGAACAATACAGAGGGGGTCAGCAAACATAACTGCCTACCTGGATTACACCTTGCAGGTGCAGCGCAGACGCATGAACTTTGGGACTGTGAAAAGAAGATTGCGTGAAGCAGGCAACAAGTATATGCTGATCTACCCAGCAAAACTGATGGTGTTCCACAAGAGCAGAACCTTGTTTTTTGAAACCCCAGAGGACGCAATGGGATGGATGGACAAGCAGAGCTGCCCCCAAGAATCGAGTATCCAGACAGGAGAAGGCGGAGATAAGTAACATGTGTCTGTGGCACCTGTGGTGTCACAGCCTAAGACAAAGGGACTTGAATCTAGCACAGGATATAGCCTGTAGGAGGGTGCACCTAGGGCCATACATGTATGCATGATCTGTTAGCACGAAAAACCTTGATTAGTGCGGGAGCCTCACAGAGCTAGCCCTCATATCCCCACAACGAGAAGTTTATTTATTTTTTTTTTTTATTTTATTTTATTGGTTTATTCAAACCTTTAAAAAGAAGAAGGAGATAAGTAGACACATCATCCATTTCCACCTTCGGAAACATACATGAAATCATATTTCAGGATACAATCATGAGAGGTCTGTCATCCACAACTAGGGCCAGAAAGGTCTTCGTATGTGACGTCGGATGAGCTGATAAGGAACCATACGGGCCTATACCATCAGCCTTCCTCTTCGATGTCCCTCAACTCTAGGCTTCGTTCAATTTCTTGCAGAAACACGGTTAGCAACCTTGTCAGTTGTGTGTTGGAGCCAGAGAACATCAACTGCCACCATTCTTCTGCATTCCTTATTGAGTGCTCAGATACTAGTTGTCCCAGGTGTTTAGTTCTTTGTAGTTTAAAGAATGGGCAGAATAAGACAAGGTGCTTAAGTGATTCATCACAGGTTTTGCAGTATCTACAAACAGTGTTTGCGACGACGTTTCCTGTCCAGTTCTTTGTCCGATCTTTAGTTCTGAAAAGGTTTAGGCGAAATCTCATGTATGTTGCCCTTTTAACGTTATCCGGAAACAAAACTACATAGTTTTGTAGTGTGTTGAATGCTCGTGCCTCAGCTGGAGCGTCCTTCATTGATTTGGTCATTCTTCTGTCTTCACTAGTTTGAATCCAGTCAGCTTCCCAGATCTTTTTCTTCACCAAATCTGGGTTGTCCTGAAGAGTTTTAATATTCGTTCCATGAGTGGTTAGCAGGTCTTGACATCTTTTGTACCACAACGCTAGGATACTGTCTGGGCTAGCATTACCAGGATTGCGTAGTATTTTGAATTGAGGTGCTGTTACAGACAACACAGTTTTCCTGAAAAGTGCCAAGGTGTTCCACATGATCCGGGCTTCAAGCGAGATCATGCCTAGCTCATAACGTATGCAGGATGTGGGGGTGCTGTTTGGTAGGTGTAAAATTTTTACCCAAAAAATATGCTCCAGGGTTGACCAAAAGTCCGCCGGGCATCCAAAGGCATTCTCTGCACCGTATATCAAGGCTGGTACAGCCTTCTGCTGATAAAACGCTATCACAGGCTTGAGTGAGAACTTTCCATATTTTTTGTTTAAGATTGAGGCTTGGGAGGCTAAGTGTCGGCATTTCATCTTTGTGAGCTCCATCCAGGGGCTATCGTTTATATTTGTATTAATTTGCATCCCAAGATATCTGGTGCTTTCCACCGTAGTTAGTGTTTCCTTTCCCAGGCGCCATCTGAATTTGTTGTTTTTCTGGTGGCATCCAGTTTGCAAATTCTGTAGTGTTAGTATTTCACTTTTTGAGTTGTTAATGATCAAACCGTTGTTTTCCACGTAGCGTTCGACTGCATTTATTTTACGCTGGAGGCCGATTGGGGTAGAATCCAACAAGATCAGATCGTCAGCATACAACATCCATCCTAATTCAGAACCGTGTATCATGGGAGAAAACGATCGTGGCTCGTTTATTGCGAAACCAATGTCTGAGAGAAAAAGGTTGAAGATGATTGCCGCCAGGGGGCAGCCTTGTTTGACACCACGAGAAGTGTTAATTTCTTCTGTAAGCAAACCTCCTTGGTCAAGGCGCACTCTAATGGTGGTAGCAGAGTGGATTTCTCTGATTGCAGCTAGCAGACTCTCGGGACACCCCCAGTTAGACATTTTCGTCCAAAGTAGCTCTCGATCGATGGTGTCGAAAGCGTGGGAAAAGTCTATCAAAGCGAGATAGACCTTTCTCCCAGTTCTTATCGCTTCCATTTTCAGCAAGTTTATCAACAGGAGGTTAAGGCCACAGCCGACCCCTTTTACAAAACCTGTTTGTCTTTCATCCAGGTGGCCACTTTCGACAATCCATTGTGAAAGTTTCTGTTGCAGCATTGTTGCATACACTTTGCCCAGTACGTCTAAAAGAGCAATAGGTCGATAGTTTTTTGGTTCAAGCCGGTTTCCTTTTTTAAAAATAGGCACAATTATTGCTTGCTTCCAAGACTTTGGAGATTCTTGTCTTCTGCAGATACGAATGAAGAGTTCCTCACAAAAGTCCGCCCATAGCTCCATATTTTGTTTTAAGGTTACATTGGTCAAACCATCAGGGCCAGGGGCCCTTGAGTCACTGGCGTTCTTGATTATCTGAAGAATGTCTTCTTTGAGGAATGTCAGGTCCCATTTAGTTAGAGTTGGTGTTATAGGGGCCTGACAGGTCCCTTGTTTACTGTACAAATTTTTGAAATGTAATGTCCAACTCGCTGCTGGTACCATGTTTGACATCAGTGCAGATTGAGGGGCACCTTCGTTGTTTAAAAGTCTCCAAAACTCTGCCGAGTTTTTGTTGTTCATTTTTTGCATCATTAGTTCGGCGTCGTTTTGGAACATGAGAGCTTTGTGAGATTTTATCCAATTTTTATATTTCTGTTTTGCAACACGTTTTCCTCGCTCTGCATCTGTAGGGTCTCTGAGTCTCAGGAGTCTAATGGAGGCGCGTAATTCTCTCTTTCTTCTCATAATCTCGACGTCAAACTTATGTTTGTTAGCAAAGCCAAGTTTTCTCAGGCCCTGCTTTTTTTCCACAAACAGGTGTAATAAGTGTGCGTATTCGACTCCACAATCTAATTTGATGAAGGATTCTGAAAATGTGGAGACTTCGGCCGGGAGCAATGTTAGCCTAACTCTGTTTGGCTCAGCTAGTATCCGATGTTTCCATCTTTCTTGGGATGTTTGCTTTGCGGCTGACAAGGTGAGGATTACCATGTCATGGTCGCTTTGCATCATAGGTATTACCTCAAGTGTCTTGGTGGTTTGTTGGATCTTTTCTGAAACGAAGAAGTAGTCTAAGGTAGATTTCTGGTCTGCTCGTCGCCATGTAGGTTTTGCTGGTATGTCGCCGACAGAATTTCCATTGAGCATTGCTAAATTTCTGGCTTCCATTTCCCCCATCCATTTTGAGGCCACGTTATTAGGTGCATGCACGACTTCGTTGTTTTTCATTCTTGTTGCCAGGCAGTTGATGTTTAAGTCTCCACATATTATTATATTTGTTGACTCGTTGTCGAGAATGAGGTCGTCGATTTTCGATGAGACTGTATCAATGAAGGAACTTGACCCGGCTTGAGTGTGATTCCAATATATATTGAATATATGAAAAAGGGTCGAGTTGTCAGTTTGACACCCATCCAGGGCTATGGTTGACAATAGTATGAAAGGTGATAAAATTAAAGAGCTTGTAATACGGCAGCCTGAACTCTTTTTTACAATAGTCAACAAGCCTGCCATTGGTCTTCCTTTACTTTTTTTAAAGGCTGGGTTGAAAGCTATTTCGTAGGCATCCGCAGTTGGGCAACTCATCATCCACGTCTCTTGAAGGCAGGCCACATCTAGAGCATCCGGCCAGGATTCTTCTAATAGGTGTGAGAAACCCCTGGTGTTCCAGGATCCGATCTTAAGGTCCCGTGGCTCCTCTACCATTTGGCGTTACCGCTTTGAAGGTCTGCCCAAAGCTTCAGCCAGCAAGGACCAATCCTTTTGTGTTCCACTTTGTTCTTGTGGACTTAGTGCATCAACAAGAGTCGGGTCAGTCAGTTCAGCTCCTTTAATGGTAATTTTGATGGAATCCTCTATGTGAAATTTCCCTGATATGGTTTCAGGGGGGCTCCTGTCCGTTGTCTTTTTCAGGCTTCCAGCGCTGGGATGCAGATCACATTCTGCCAATGCTTCCACATTTCGGGGAGCCTCATTATCCATGGTTTTAATTGCAATCGGCGGTTCTTGACAGAACGAGTCACGTTTGATTTTGTGAGTGTCGGCTCTGTGATCAGATTTAGCTTGCTCAAACACTTCTAAAATATCGAAACCCATAGACATAAGAGCGGGTCCTGCAGCCAGAACAATATTCAAAACAATTCTAGATCTGAAATGGAGGATGATTTTATCATTTTGGTCCTCATTTTTGAATTCCACCGTCTTGATGTCCTCAGAGCGTATCGTTCTGAGAGATGGCACGTGTTGAAAGAGACATAGAACATTTGTGCGATTTAGGATAAGATTCTCTCCATTTTCAATGCGTTCAAGCCTCAGCTTGTGAGATGTTTGTCTATTGTCGCCAGCGCTGTTGGCATCCCTGTTCGCTCTGCGCCATTCATATCTTTCACGGCCAGACCGTATGTCAAGGGTCTCGGTTCTGGCCAGTCCTGCTCTCTTTACGTTGTCTTTGTTGTAGGCAGAATCATCCGAAAGTGTGACTTTTGATTTATTACGAAGCCACGGACCCACTTCCAGGTCATTCTTCCTTTCTTGAAGTGGATTAGACAGCGTCTGAGATTGGGCAAGGACTTTTCGCCTTTCTTCCAAAGTTTTGAATATGGGGCTTGAAGTAGTTTTAGGAGGCACGTCTTGTTTAGGCTTTTTTTCGATAAGTGTACATATTCTTGCCGCACCCGCTAGAATTCGGATAGGCACTGCGTTGATTCCGTCGCTTGGAGCTTCCGGTTGTGCATCCACAAGTACCGCATCCTCATCACCCGTTTCAGGACCCTTATCCGCTGAATCTGCGTCTTCATACACAGACAAGTTGATTAAGTCTATAGAATCGGCCTCCGTAGGTTCCAGGGGGAGACCAGAGTCTATATGTTTTGCAGAAGTATTTGCGATGGAGAGATCTTTTTTCTTTGTTGGGACTCTGTCTTGTGTCCGAGTGTTGTTAACAGTTACGTTGACGGTTTTTAGATTTCGAAGAAATTTTCTTGAGTTGTTGCCAATTCTTTGATTTTTACTTCTTTGATTTTTAGTTTTTTTCAGCGGTCCTAGTGGGAGCGTCTTATGGTCAGGTTTCTGGGGTACAGACCCCTTGAATATGTCGAATATTTGAATTTTGGGCTCCGTGGTGTCCGGAATTAAAATCACCTCAGGTGTGCGAGAGACACACGTGTCAGTCAGAGAGCCCGACGAGGAGGGTTTTTGCGGATCCAAGGTCGCCAAATTATTAGAGGCCTTACTGCTTTGCAGGACGCTGGCAAAGCTCATTTGGGTAGATGCTTTGGTGTTTATGCTTCCAAGGCTAGGGCCCAAGCCCTCATTCGTAGATTTCTCCAGCTCAAGTTGTGAGCCTTGGATGCTCCGAGAATAAGGAACTAGAGGACCCGGCGAACTTTTTTCACTTCTCAGAAAGGTGGCCTCCCGACAGGTCTGCGTTATTGGGGCATTTTTCTCTTGTATTTCCGTGGTTTCTTCAGAGTTATTAGTTGTATCCGTGACGCCCATGTTGGGATGGAGCACCAGCGCGCCAGGGTCTATGTAGCGATTATTCATTATAATGTGAGCGGAATTTTCCGTGGGCAGATGAACCTTAGTGATTTGTTGAGCAGCTAAGTGGTCCCTGCTAGGTTGTTGGTTTGAGTCCTGTGTCATCGAGTGTCGATGCCTTAGCACGCTAAGGGCTTCTTTCGCGACCTCTGCTAGAAGCTTTTTATCCAATTTATTGCTTTCTTTCTGTTCTGTTAGGGTTTGCAGGGCGGAGGTCAAGTTTGTTTTTATTGCTCCATTGTCCTTTCTTTCGGTGCGCAAATCTTTCTCCATGTTGATTAATTTTGAATTCATGAGCGCCACTAATGTTGTTAGATCCTTCACATTGTCATTTAATTGCTCGTACAGTTTTAGAAATGGAGCAAGCGAAATTCCAGTTGCTGACATTAAGACCGACTGTAGGTCTTTTGTGATGTCCGCATCGAGCCTGACCTTTGAATTGCAATCTTTTTTGAGTAAATGAGATTTAGATCTCCTGACTTTTGGAAAGTCACGTTCTATGATTGAGGAGGCAGTTGAACAGGACTCAGAGGAAGATGAGTTAAAGACATGAGTGTCACTTACACGAATGTTGTATGCCAGATTTTGTCTGACACTTCTAGAATTAGTTGAATGTGTTGTTGCAGTTCTCTGTCTTTGTGAAGCACGAGCCTGAGAGCATGCTATACGGGGTGAATCCGGACAGGCAGCATTTTCTTCATTTTGGAGAGCAATTTTCCAGTTATGCAGAGCATCGAGCTTTGTGGTAGACCAGACGTCTCCTGGCTGCGTCTCATGGCTATGTGCCAAGGGCGTCCGCTGAGTCTGCTGATCAGTTTGACTCCGGTCTCCTCTCGGTGTGAAGATGTAGGCTTTGTTTGTTTGAGAGAGGTCTTGCGGAGTTTTGTTTGCGACTTCTATCGAGCCTCTTCTATTTTTATAGGATGTTAGCGACCCGCATCCGTTGTCGGAGTCAGCTAAGTGCTTGTCGAGGGGGCAGAATACTTCATCTTCTAGCACGGTGTTCGTCTTCGCAGAGTCTAGTTCATCCGTTCCATATGAGGAGGGACCATGTGCTTTCTTAATGGACGGGAGTGCTGAAGAGCATAGCTCTGACGGAAAGGCCTCTTTCCAGGTTATGGCCGAGCTGTCAACACCGCTACCGTTTTTTGGGCCTCCTCTCTTATTGTGGACACGCCACGCCAAAACCATCAGTTTGGGTGGTTTGTTTGAGGGAGAATTTAGGAAGTGGGCATCAGTGGGAATTACAGTATTCAGAGAGCTTGGGCTCAGCCTTGCCGCGACCTCAGTCTCTGCAATCTCAGTATTGCGGATATCAGCCTCAGGTGAATCTACAGGCATGGCAACAGGCGCATGCGAGGGAGCGGCCACAGGTGAGGGCACTCCGTGTCTGTGTTTTGCGACGCTCTCAGTGTTCACGGAGTTCACTGAGCTGCCCGTGTGGTCGAGCACCGTCCAGCTGACTAAAGCGGCAGTCAGGGACTTGGGGGGAGAGGGGCTATCCCTAGAATAACCCGGAGCAGAAGCGACTCCGACACCACCCAGGGGTAACTCACCCTTTCTTAGGTGGGAGGGGATCCCCAATCTCACGCGGTCGTCCATGAGGCCGCTATGCCGATGGCCGCTAGGCGCTCGCTCACTCTCCTCTAGCTCGGCCCTCCCATCGCTCGCCATGCATTGTGACGTCGCACTCAGTGTCTGCTTGCTCACATCAGAGGCCAGATTGTGTGACAAGTGCTCATTATATCTAGACAGTTTAGTACTTACACGTGGGCAAGTGCTCGCGTCAGTCAGGTTAGATGTGGAGGCAGAGACGGAGGCAGACTTCCAGCGTCGCAGTTGCAGTCTTGTGTGTGGAGGAGAGGGCAAGCGGTCTCCGCAGGTACCTATTTTCCCGCGTTTGTGCAAAGATCCATCCATTATGGCAGGCACACGGGCCCTCAGGCCCTCACCCTCGCCCGAAACCAGAACACCAAAACACACTGCGCACACCGCGCGCTCCGCGTGTGCTGGGGATTATATACTGCTTCCTCCTGGAAGTAGTAGTAGAGCTAGAGAACAGACTTCCCAAAGTCACAAAGGCAGTAGCAGCAGAAAAGAGCCTGGGCAGGCTCAGGCTCACCAAAACACACTGCGCACACCGCGCGCTCCGCGTGTGCTGGGGATTATATACTGCTTCCTCCTGGAAGTAGTAGTAGAGCTAGAGAACAGACTTCCCAAAGTCACAAAGGCAGTAGCAGCAGAAAAGAGCCTGGGCAGGCTCAGGCTCACCAAAACACACTGCGCACACCGCGCGCTCCGCGTGTGCTGGGGATTATATACTGCTTCCTCCTGGAAGTAGTAGTAGAGCTAGAGAACAGACTTCCCAAAGTCACAAAGGCAGTAGCAGCAGAAAAGAGCCTGGGCAGGCTCAGGCTCACCAAAACACACTGCGCACACAAGTTTAGTTAAGTCACCGGTAGTCTGGTGACACCCTGCCGGTTCCAGACCCCGGCATTCCGAGGCAGGACCAAACGCAGGGGGGGGGGCC
This sequence comes from Ambystoma mexicanum, assembly GCF_040938575.1. Taxonomy (NCBI): domain Eukaryota; kingdom Metazoa; phylum Chordata; class Amphibia; order Caudata; family Ambystomatidae; genus Ambystoma; species Ambystoma mexicanum. The sequence goes on from NC_090925.1 coordinate 988,403,869, forward strand.
GAGATCCAGGGATGGAGCTGGGCATTTGTTGGGGTGGGGTTGGGTGGGGTGGGGTGGGGGGAGGGTAGGGGTTGTGTGCAGTGGTTGGAGTTGGGGAAAGGGGGGTGGGGGAGTTTGTTGGGAGTGGGAGGGGAACAAGCCAAATCTGGTGTCACATCAGGCGGGAAGGGAAACTGGGAGGGGAGGCGGGATATCCAATAGATGGCGTCGGGTAGCCCAAGAGTGGTGACCTGGAATGTGAGGGGCCTCAATATCTATTTGAAGCGTAACAAGGTTATGATGTATCTAAGAAGGGCGAGGATTGACATAGCATTATTACAGGAAACCCACCTTACTAGGGAGAAACTGGAGGTAGTCAAGATAAAGTGGAAAGGGAGTATCACAGGAGCTAAATATTCAGCTTACGCGAGGGGAGTTATTACATGGGTGGCACCGCATGTACCATTTCAGCCGATTCAGTCTACAATGGACCCGGAAGGCAGAATGATAGTAGTGCGGGGGATGCTGGAAAACCGGGAATTGAGCATTATAAACTTATATGCCCCTAACCAAGATACAGCGGCTTATTTTAGGTCTTTATACGGCAAAATTAGCCCCCTACTGGGCGGCGCGATCCTATGGGGAGGGGACTTTAATTGTACATTAAATCCTACAATGGACAGATGAGGTGGTAAACTAGACAAACCCACCCCGGCCGCAAAGGCGTTATAGGCCCTGCTGAGCGATGTTGCACTCCAAGATGTTTGGAGGCAGCTACACCCAGCAGACAGGCAGTATTCACATTACGCGGCCCCACATAACTTACACACAAGGCTGGATTATATGTTCGCTGCTGTTGAGTTAGTAGGAGAAATGACGGGCGCGTAGTATAAGGCCAGAGTGCTTTCAGACCACTCCCCCTTGGTCCTGGAGTGGCGACACCAACCCCCTAGAGCACAAATCCCGACGTGGAAGCTCAGAGCGGAGGCCCTGCAGGTAGGACCTGAGGGAGGCGATCACTGAGTATTTCGACATTAACACTGGAAGTGTCCAATCTGAGGGAACCGTATGGGAGGCATTTAAATTAGTAGTGCGGGGTGTAGCCATATCAAAATCCAGAGGGCTCCAAGGGGGCATAGAACGGGAGTTGCAGGAAACGCAGAGGGAGTTGGAAGACATAATGCGTAAGGGGGGCACCTCTCGGGAGGATGAGGCGAGGATGAAGTTGCTACAACAAGCCAGCAGTGAGCACTGGGATAGATTATGTAAATTGAGCCACAAGAAATATGTTGAAAGGCAGCATGCGGGTGGAGACAAGCCGGGTAGATTGCTGCCCTGGTTATATAAAAATGAAACATCACAACCAGTGATCAGGAAAATCAGAGGGGATGAGGGGCAGATCTGGGATACCCAGGAGGGAGTAAACGAAGAGTTCCTCAGATACTATAAACGTCTTTATGAGGACGCAGGGGAAGAAATGGATCAGACGGATACACCCTGACCAAACAGGCTATGTTCCTGGCAGGAACATAACTGACAACCATAGGAGACTACACCACATTTTCGACCAAACAGAGAAGGACCCCGGCGAACTAGTAATTGTCTCGCTGGATGCAATTAAGGCCTTCAACTCAGTGAGATGGCCTTGGTTGCTAGCAACTCTGAGAGAATACGGGATGGGGCCGGGGTATCTGAGGTGGGTCAAAATGTTATACAGTTCCCCATTTGCAAGGGTTAAAACGGGTGCCATAATCTCTGACAAATGGCAATTTAGCAGGGGCACTAGACAGGGTTGCCCCTGGTCGCCTATGCTATATATCCTTGCATTGGAGCCATTGGCAGTCTGCCTCAGACAACAATATGGGGAGATAGGGATCCACACCACAGGAGGGTCGCATCTCATATCATTGTATGCCGATGATATACTCTTATACCTGCGCTTCCCAGAGGAAAACCTACAATATGTCCTGGAGGTGATGGAACGATACGCTACACTCTCGGGCATAGCAGTAAATCCCAAGAAATCCAGCATGTTCCCCTGGGGAGGTATAGACGCGCCCTACCGAGGAGCCTACCCGTTTTGCCAATACCCTGGCGAACAGAGACGTTTCGATACCTAGGTATTGACATATACCACACGACAGGACAGGAGAAGAACATAAACACAATACGGATAAGGCAGTTGAAGTTATTAAGAATAGCAAGGGATTTTGATCCAGACTACCGCTGGCCATGATGGGAAAAGCAGCTCTGATTAAGATGGTAGTTCTGCCCAGACCGTTACACTTTTTTGTAAACATCCCGTATGCGATCCCAAAGCGCTTTTTTGCCAAACTCCACAGCCTGTGCATGGGTTTCATATGGCACAATTCCAGGAACAGGGTAGCCCTCTGGAAATTACAAAACTCATGTGACAGGGGGGGTATAAACCTGCCGAATTTTGAGTTCTATTACTTGGCAGGACGGCTGCAATATGTGGCCAGGTGGTTGTCGGAAGAAGAAACGGCTGAAGTCAGGCTGTTGTGTAGGGACCCTGCTCCCTACTTCCTTAGAGAGACAGTGTGGTTGCCTAAATCAAAGGTACTAGGAATGGCGAGACTGTTGGTGCTAGGCTGGGAAATGTGGCGTAGAGCGTGGCAAACTGTGGGAAACCCAGCCCCATTCTCCCTGCAGGTGCCGTTAGTGGCCCTATGCGGGGAAGACTCCCAAATGATAAAAGGGGTCTGTAGATACTGGGAACCGATGGGCCTGGCTACCCTTGGAGATATATGGCAGGAGGGGGAGGCACTGGACTTGCAGAGGCTAACAGAGGACACCGGGGTGCATAAAGGCCAACATATTACTTATTCCAGAATCATTAAATGGGTGCGAGAAAGTTGGCCTGAGGCAGTGCTTGCGGAACAACCTGATGCTACCATTGAGACGATATATGATATCTCGGAGGGTGGGCATGAAATATCTCGCATATATGAGCTACTGGGGACTAGGGTGGGGAAGGAGCTGCTCCAAAAGAGGCGAGACTGGGAAGAGGAGGTGGGAGAACCCATGTCAGATGGGCAATGGTATAGAGCCCAAAGGTATCATAAGAAGGTGTCCCGAAATGCGAGGCTCAAGCAGATCCAACTATATGTCATTCAGGGCATATTTGACCCCCAGCAGAATTGCTAAGTTTGGTGGCCCGGAGATACAGAAATGCCCTTGGTGCGGGGAGGAGGAAGCTGGGATGCTACACATGTTTGGGCTTGCCCGGAGGTGGGAAGGTTTTGGACAGAGCTGAAGATATGCTTAGCAGGAAAAGGGATTACGCTGGATGTGGAGTCAGCTTGGGCATGCATGCTTGGGGGTTTTACCAGACCGCGCAACCTGAGGCACATCAGTAAGATGAAGGACCTGGCCTACATCCTGGCCAAATGGAGAATTGCAATGTGCTGGAAAGCAGCCCATCGTCCCAGAATTGAGATGTGGTGGGCAGACCTCATGAAGTGGGCAGAGGATGAGACAGCTGTCTGATATGAAGCAGTTAGCAGGGGAGGGAGGAGGAGGTGGGACCCCTAATAGCATGGAGACAATTGGTGGCCTCAATGGCGGGCCCCTCCCAGGCCGACCATAGCGATGATGATACGGAAAAGATACCAGCAATAATTACGCCTGAAGAAAAGTAAGACGATAACATGGATGGAACAAGTTACTTACCTGTAACTGTTGTTCTCCAGCATGGGTCTGGCATGGATTCACATGCTCATGAATATTCCCCGTCGTCAGGCTGGGAATCCTCGGTAAAGAAAAAACCAGTATCAGTTTCGTTTCTGATCTGTCTTTCGTAGTAATAACCAATCACTGGTCTCGGCGTCATACTGACCACAGCCAATGACTGCCCTCTACCTAAGCACCGCCTCTGGCAGCCATCTTCAGATTTGGAAGCACGTGAAGCGGCAGTATGACCAAGTGAAGAGCCGCAGAGGGGTAGGCGGGAGGGTTCGCATGTGAATCCATGCCAGACCCATGCTGGAGAACAACAGTTACAGGTAAGTAACTTGTTCCTTCTCCAGCATGGGGTCTGGCATGGATTCACATGCTCATGAATAAAGAATACATAGCAGTACACACATGCACAACCACGGGAGGTGGCAAAGGCTCAACATTAAGATTTACATCAAACTCAACATTAAGCATCTTACCTCCTCACCAGGCTCACCTCAGGCGAACAGGTTGCGCAGCACTGCTTGGCCGACCCTGGACTCCTCCCTGGAATCCCGGTCGACGCAGTAGAATTTCGTGAAGGTGTGCGTCGACCTCCACGTAGCAGCCCTGCATATGTCCAGCAGGGGCACACCAGAAAGGAACGCCGTGGTAGCTGCGATCGCTCTGGTGGAATGGGCTCTCGGACGGCCAGGCAGCGGTCGGTTTGCCAACCGATGACAGTACATGATACAGCCGGAGAGCCATCTGGAAATGGAAGCCTTCGAGAGAGCCTTCCCCTGATTGACAGGTCCAAAGTTCACAAAGAGTTGTGACGTCTTCCGAAAACACTTCGTGCGGTCCACGTAGAACTTCAGCGCTCTAGCCACATCCAGCGAGTGCAAAGTCCTCTCAGCCAGCGACGAAGGCGACGGGAAGAACACAGGCAACACCAAGGGTTCGTTGAGATGGAAGTCCGACGGTACCTTGGGCATGAAGGAGGGGTGCGTCCTGAGCACTACCCTCATGTCGTGAAAAGTCAAGTACGGGGCCTTGCAGGAAAGGGCCTGGATCTCTCCCACCCGTCGTGCGGAGGTGATGGCCACAAGAAACGCTGTTTTCCACGACAGAAACTTCAATGGGGCCGAGTGCAGAGGCTCGAACGGAGGTCCCATGAGCTTGGTCAGCACCACGTTGAGCTCCCACGCCGGGGCCGGAGCCTTCACCGGCGGGAACGATCTGAACAGTCCCTTCATGAACTCTTTCACCAGACGATGAGACCACAAGGACGTCCGCCCCGTGGTTCTGGTGTATCGGGAGATCGCAGCAAGATGAATCTTGATGGACGCGTGTGCCAGTCCAGCTTTGGCCAGCGTCAGCAAGTACGGCAGTACCTGGGGAGCCGTAATCCGTAGAGGGTTAATCTTCTGTGCGTGGCACCAGACAGAGAACCTCTTCCATTTGTGTCCGTAGCATTTAAGAGTCGAGGACGCCCTGGCCTTTGCAAGAACCTCTCTGCAGTCGGCCGGTATGTCGTATCCTCCAAACTCTAGCGCTGCAGGAGCCAGGCCTGCAAGTTCAGCGATTTCGGGTCGTGGTGGAGGATGGCGCCTCCTTCCCTGGAGAGTAGATCCGCGTCCACCGGCAGCTTGATTGGCGGGGACGCTGACAAGTCCAGAAGGTCCGGGAACCATATCTGCCTCGGCCACGCAGGTGCGACGAGGATCATCCTGCACCGTGACCTCTTTAGCTGGTTGACGAGCCGGATTAGCAGTGGCAAAGGAGGGAACGCGTAGAGGAACAGGCCCTCCCAGGGGAACGAGAAAGCATCGCCCATGCTCCTCGCCTGGGGAAACCTGCTGGCGAACCTCCGGCACTTGGAGTTCGTCGCCGTCGCCAACAGGTCGATCTGGGGTGTGCCCCACTGTCGGAAGAGGCGATCCACTAGATCCTGCCGTAGTTCCCACTCGTGGCACGAGCGCAGCTCCCTGCTGAGTGAGTCGGCGATGGTGTTTTTTATCCCTGCCAGATGAAACGGCACCAGAAACATCCTTTGGGCGACGGCCCAATGCCACAGGTCCTGCGCCTCCTTGGACAGTGCTGGGGACCTGGTTCCGCCCTGTTTCCTGATGTAAAACATGGTGGTGGTGTTGTCGGTGAAGATCCTCACCACCTTGCCCTTGAGGGACGGAAGGAAGGACCTGAGGGCCCAGAACACAGCACGGAGCTCCAGGACGTTGATATGGAGGGACTTCTCCGTCGGGAGCCAAAGGCCTCTCGCGTGCAGATTTTCGGTGTGCGCTCCCCACCCTTCCAGGGAGGCATCCGTGGGTCACTGTCTCCTGGTGGTCTGGGGTCTGGAAGTCCATGCCCGCCGTCAGATGCGCGCGGATGCCCCACCACCGGACCGCTCGGCGGAAACTCTCGTCGAGTGTGATCCTCTCCTCGAAGCCGCCCGTCGTTTGGATCCAGCGCGTGTCCACGAACTCCTGCAACGGGCGCATCCGGAGCCTGCACATGGGAATGAGGTAGATGCAAGAAGACATCATTCCGAGGAGGGACTTGATGGACCTCACCTTGGCCGCGTCGGAAACCAACATCCGCTGTACCTTGCCCAGGATGGACCTGGTCCTTTCCTCCGACGGGGAGGCCAGAAGGGACACTGTGTCGAGCTTCGCTCCCAGAAACAGTGCGTTTTGCGCGGGTACCAGGTGGGACTTGGCGTAGTTCACGGAGAATCCCAGGTCCGTGAGAAGTTGGACGGTCCTTGCCGTGTGATCCACGGCGAGCTCCCTCGTCTTGGCTCGGATGAGCCAGTCGTCCAGGTAGGGGTAGACGTGGATCCCCTCGCGGCGCAGCTGCGCCGCCACCGGTGCAAGGCACTTGGTAAATACCCTGGGTGCCGACCGTAGTCCGAAGGGGAGGGCTTTGAACTGGTAGTGACGCCCTTGGACCACAAACCTGAGGAATTTTCGGTGCCCCTTTAGGATGGGAATATGGAAGTAGGCATCCTCCAAATCCAACGACGACAGGAAGTCTCCTTCCTCCAGCTGACCCAGGACGTGCTGGAGGGTGACCATCCGGAACTTTTGCGCCTTGATGAACTTGTTCAGACGTCGCAGGTCCAGGATGGGGCGCCATCCCCCCGTCTTCTTCTTCACGAGGAAGTATCTCGAGTAAACTCCGGAGCCCCGAAGCCTCTTTGGGACGAGTTCGATGGCGCCCTTCCTGAGCATCGCCTTTACCTCCAGGAGAAGTTGAGGGACGTGAAGTTCTTTCCTGGCCACGGGGGGGACGCGCGGACACCTTCTTTGAAACTCGAGCGCGTGGCCCCGGGCCAAGGCGTCCAGCACCCAACGGTCGGTGGAGATGGACTCCCACACGCTGACGAAGCTCGCCAGCCGGCCTCCCACCGGGGTGCTTCGGTGGGGCCCCAACCCCACGGCCGGTTCAATCCTGCTTCGACGAGGCTTTGCCGCCTTGACCTCCTTGGCGACGACGGCGGGGTCCGCCAGACTTGCCTCGTCCTCTGTAGGCCTCCTGAGCCGACGAGCGGGCCGCTTGACGGTAGGTGGAGAAACCGCCGCCGGAACTTTTGGAGGCGCCCTTGCCTCCGCTGCTCCGAAAGGGCGTCCGTCGTTGTTGCAGAACTCCAAGGGCCCGGGCCGTCTCGGTGTCCGCTTTAATGGCCTGAAGGGAATCGTCCACTGTTTTCCCGAACAGGTTGTTCCCATCGAAGGGCATGTCCAGGACTCTGGTCTGAACGTCTTGACGGAAGTCCGTAGCCTTGAGCCATCCACGCCGCCTAAGGCAAACGCCGTTGCCCAACTGGCGGAACCCAGTGTCGGCGATGTCCGTCGCAACGGTAATGGCGTGGTCCGAAGCCACCTCACCTTCCTGCAGGATCTCCAGGGCCTCTGCCCTCTTGTCGTCCGGCAAGAAGTCCAGCAGGGGAGCCAGTTTGTACCAGAGCTCCCTGTCGTAGCGGGCCACGATAGCCAAGGCGTTGGCCGCTTTAATCGTCGTCGCCGCAGACGAGATGACTCCCATAGCGTCCAATTTCTTTCCCTCGCCGTCCGGTGGGGAAGTCGATGTGGAGGCCGCACCCCCCCCCGCTTTTTTCCTGGCCGCCGCGGAGACGAGTCCGGGGTGGGCTGCGCCCGGAGGCACAGGGGGGCAGTGTCCGGGACCCGGTACTTCTTCTCGTACCGGACTCTTCTAGCTGGCGTCGTGGAAGGGTTCTTGAGGAGGGTGAGGCCCTCATCCAAAATGTCGTCCAATAGAGGCACTGAGAGGACCGTCTTCCTCTTGGCCTCGCGCCGCTGATAAAGGAAGCCTTCCTTCCTTCTTCTCCTCAGGGCAGAGTTGGAAAAGCTCGGATGCCCTGGTGATCATGGAGTGGAACGATCCAATCTCATCGGGCGGAGAAGCCCTGGTGGGAGGCGACGACAGTACATCCTCGTCGTATACCTCATCGTCCGTACCCGTCGCTGCCGTGTCAGTCCCCGTATCATCCCCCCGGGTGGACGAGGAGGAGGGCTGGAAGGGGCGCGACGGCTGAAAAGGAGGCGGAGGGTGGATCCTACTTTTCTTGGTAGGGGGAACACCAGAAGGTCCCGGTTCTGGGTCCCCCGACGGGAGAGGTTCCGTCGGCAACGGTAGTCTCGTCCTTATCTCTGAGCATAAGGACTGTATAGCCAACAAAATGGCCGCCGAGTTGTCTCGCGGCGCTGGCAGAGGGGAATCCGACGGGCGATCAGGGGCCCCGTCGGTACCCTCGACGATGTCGTCGTCACCTGCGTCGGGATCCATCCCGACGGGTCGGTCTTCTTCCACGCCGAGGCCGTGGCTTAAGACTTCGACCAGCTCCTCCTCCGAGGTTGAGGCCGAATCTACGACGACGCCCTGCCCCCCCTTTTTCTTCCCCACGGGGGTCCTATCGATGGGCACAAAAGAGGACTCCCTCCGAGGTGGCAGGGAGACTCTGAGCCCCGAGGTCGCCACCACTGGTGTAGCCTCCACAGGCTGAGCCAGGGCCGCCGCGACAGTTTCGATAGAGGGCTTGGCTGGATGGATTAAGGCCTTCAACACCTTACGTGCGCTCACCGCCTTATCCTTGAGGGGGGGGGGACACTGCCTCGCTCCCCCTCCGCCTTCGAGCTCGACCGGGGCCTCTCCAGGAGCTTCGCCGGGTGCTCGGCCTTCCTCTTACCCGACCCCGAGCGTTGGCTCGTGGTTGATGGTGCCGGGGAGGGTGCGCCCTGCCTGGCGCCCGTAGAGCCCGACCGTTCGGCGCTCCCGGTGCCAGCGGACTCGCGGTGCTTGGCCTTATGTTGGACCCCCGTCGCCGGGGCGTCCTCAAAGGTCTTAGAAGACCGCTCGGCTTTCTTCCTCTTCTTCTCGCCAGACGGGCTCTTCCCTTCCAGCCAGTTGGCGAGACGTTGATGGCGGTCCTTCATGGTCCGCTCCGACATGTTGCCGCAAAACGCACAGTCCTTCTCCACGTGCGTCTTGTCCTCATGTAGGCAGTAAAGACAAAAAGAGTGTTCGTCCTCCTTGAAGACGTTCTGCAGCTGGCATCCAGGGAGACCCTGAACAGCTTTCCGGGCGTCGAGCTTCCCTTCTCCTGGGCCATGACCGGGCCTGAGAAACTTCTGGAGTCCTCCAAAAGCGTAGCTCGACGAAATCTTCACCCTTGAGGGGCGCAGACGAATCCGACACGGGTCCCCGTTGATCGGATGGAGAATCGGTGGAGCTTGAGGCTCTTTTTGACCGAAAAAACGAAGTTTGGAGAAAAAACGTGAAAAAAATCGCACTAACGCTCGAGAGCAATAGCACGAAGATCCCAACACATGAACGTGCGGTAAAAATCTGAAGATGGCTGCCAGAGGCGGTGCTTAGGTAGAGGGCAGTCATTGGCTGTGGTCAGTATGACGCCGAGACCAGTGATTGGTTATTACTACGAAAGACAGATCAGAAACGAAACTGATACTGGTTTTTTCTTTACCGAGGATTCCCAGCCTGACGACGGGGAATATTCATGAGCATGTGAATCCATGCCAGACCCCATGCTGGAGAAACAGGGGCTCGAGTTAAAGGGGCGGGAGGGGGGGGGGACTGAAAATTGTAACTTGTAATGTAAGGCTGTGAAGCTTAAACACGGAAGTCCTCATTGTTTGTAATGTGTGAAGTGTTGTTTATAAAATAATAAAAATATATATTTTTTAAAAGTACTGTGAGGCTAGTGGGGTGGCCACTATAAGGGACTTGTTGCAAGATACTGCTTTCATACCCTTCACAGAATTGGCACAACAGACGGGAGTGCAGGGGGGACAATATATGTTACATAGCACTCGTAGAAGGGAGATTACAAATAGGTGGCCTACATATGGCGAGTTGATGGAGAAGCACTCGATAGTAGATATTCTATGATATTGCCAATGTTGGGCATACCATATCGCGAATATACAACCTTCTACTAACCAATGGGTTTGCCTCCCCTCTGGAGAGAAAAAGGAAATATAAAGAGGACTTAGAGGTCACTTTTACTGAGGCACAATCGGTGAGGATATTGGGTTACCACAGGAAGGTGTCACGTAATGCGAGACTACAGCTCATGCAGTTGCTGGTAACGCACAGGGATTATTTGACAACTCTGCGGATCTATAGATTTCCAGGGGCAGTAGCAAGGGGTTGCCCAAGGTGTAATGCGATGGATGTGGGTATCCTTCACATTTTCTGGGTATGCCCGGTGGCGGGACCATTCTGGCAGGGGATAGCGAGCAGACTACGGAAGGCAGGGATAGGCTTCGATGGGCACTCTCTTGGAGCATGCCTAATTGGCTGCTTCACACGCCGCATGGGTAGGCTACATGTTAGTAAGTTAAAACATTTGGCGTGCATGTTGGTTAAATGCAGGATAGCCATGGCTTGGAAATCGTTTAGAGGCCCAGGAATAGAGGAATGGTGGAGGGATTTGTTTAGGTGGGGGGGGCGGGGGCGCAGAGACTGCGGCTAGGAAAAAAGCATTGCAATGAGACAAAGCGGATTTCCCAGGTTTAAGTAGAGAGTGGGAGGGCCTATTACACACCTTGTTTGCCAAGACAGGTACAGTAGACTCAGAGGTGGTCTGACTTTAGAGAAATCTTAGCCAATTTCAACCTGTTCGGAATGTGAAGTGCTTATGAGGAATAGGGGAATCAGGCTAGGTGGGGGGGGGGCAATTGGGAGGGTTGGACAGTGTTGTGTTAGGCATATGTTTTAAGTTGATGTTCATGGCTGGCATTTGTATACGTGGTGCCAATGGTTTATTTTGTGTTATTTGGATAACAATAAAATACATTTAAAAATAAAATGAATTGTAGAAGATTCAGGCATTTACATAAGCCTGCGGGGTAAGGGTTTATATGGGCCGTGTCTGCCAATCGCATCCTTATCCCTAGGAGGTTACAGACCTCACCTCCATAGCCTCATGGAAAGGCCCCCCCCCAATGGGGGAGAAGTGATGCTATCTGAAGGATTGTCACATACCTTTCCCCTTAGGCTTTCGGCTTCCCCATCTACTTCTGCAGGAAATCGAGACAAGACCTAAACGTTTCCCTGTTCCTTTCCTGTGCTCAACACCATAATGCAGGTGGTCATGTCGCCAGGTCATGGGGGAGTGGTCTGTCACCAATTTAAACTTGCGACCGGTAAGGTAATATCGCAGATGTCCCACATCCCACTTAATTTATTTTATTTGTATTCCGTTCAAAGAACTTTTACAAAACACATCATATATTAGGAGAAAGCACAAACACCAAGAAAATGTTTGCGATTTGAAATCAAAATACAATATTACATGTTCCAAATTTCAGCACCATACAATACCATAGTGCTATACAATAGCATACAGCTTGGTTACAAAGGTGTTACCATTAAAATAATTACTATAGTTCACTCAGTATATGTACAGGATAAAAGAACAAACTAAAAGTCCAAATGTGGGCATCACTCAATAAATATTACTAAAAAGCGCAGCAGCCAAACAGTAATAGATCAATAGTGAGAAATATTGAACTATGGTCAGAAATTAAAGAAGATATGCACTATAAATATACATCTGTTCATGTAAAATCAATTAGAATTACATAAGACAGTATAAACGAAATTCATTACTCAGGCCCGCTCCATTTATGTCAAAAAAACATTTAAATAAAACACCACAGCCGATACAGAGCTATCTTGACACTTTCCAAGTCGGTGTTAATTAAGGCAGTAGTTCCAGAAATCATCATGTGTTCTCGCCTCGTAATTATGCACGAAACTGCCCATTATTGTCATACACGCCGGGCCAAGTAATTTGCACTCAGTGAAAACATGCTTTTCAGTTTACAAAATCCTGGGTACGTTACATTTCGACATGCCTGATGTGACTGGTATCTGGAGCCTAGCCCCAAGGGATATTTGCAAGGGAAGTTGATTCGTCCTAACCCTCAATAAAAAGAACTGCATAGCAGGGCTAGGGCAATGTCACAAGTATCTTTGAGTTTGCAGGTGCGTGACGTTAGATACGTACTTATAACTGCGTAGGGTGGACACATGCGAGTAGTTATTAGTCCAATCCCAATTCCTCATTTTGCTTTTAAACACTTGTTTTAATATAGGTACTCTAGTGCCACGTTTAAAAATCGGTGTACCAACCAATACCGGCATATAATCTAGTCAACAGTTTGTCATATTATGCTTCGCTTTGCCTCGGCATGTTTCCAGCTCGTGCCTTTAGTAGGGCTAAATGTTGGCAACGAGGTTGTGAATTGGCTTTTATATGCAGTTCACCTTGTCTAACCATCAGTTGGCCCTTCAGAGAGACCAACCCCAATTCCAATGTAAGGTACTCTATGGGAGTTGAAGGGCTCAATTTTAATATACATTTCCAAAAGTTGCACTCTATACGGTCCAACCATTTATAGTCATCCATAGTCCAGGCTTCCAGCCCGTATCAGACCATGGAACAAAAGCACTGAATATATATGGCGATTATCCCTTCTAAGGAATAACCAGCTATTTTCTGAAAACATTTTTCTACCAAAAGAGACAGACACTGTGTCTTAGTAACCTTGGCCTCTTTAATATGTGTGTAGGCCCTGTTAGCACTCATATCCAGGCCACGATACAGGTACGACTGCACATATTCGAGTGTCCCAAGGCTGGAAACAAAACGCAGGCACTTGACCCATGTAGGCGCCATCACTATTACTTTGTCTTCCCCATGTTAATAGTTCGGTCATTCTCATTTGCGTATTGGGCTAAAATATCAAACATAGCTCAGGCACCCCTATATGTATGGTTGAACATTACCAAATCGTCAGCATATAGCATGAATGGTATAGGGAAATTACCAATTCTTGGTAAGCACCTAGCCCCTGACATGAAGCACCGAGGAAGAACAGCCATATACAAATTGCACAAAAATTGAGCCAGGGTGCAGTCCGGCTTAACATCTGCACCAGCTTAGTCATGTCACCCTTGTCGTCTAAGCAAACTTTTGATTAGGTATATAAGTGAAGCCCCTTAAGGACATTCAAAAGCCATACAGACCCCCCCCCCCCCCCCAATCTTCCATTTTTGCCCAATGTTTCCCATGGTTCACAGCATCAAAAGCAGCTCGAAGGTCCACGTAGAGGACGTAGAACGTGGACACCCCCCAGGGACAGAGGCTCCATGAGACAACACGTCCATGATCCTCAGATTATGTACGGTACTGCATCCAGGGCGAAACCCAGTTTGGGTTAAGTGCAGCAGTTGTGTTTTTTCCAGCCAGCTCTGCAGGGCCCTCAATACAAATGTGGAGAACATTTTCCCCGAAACATCCAAAAATGACAGCAGAATGTAATTGTCCGGCATGGCCCAGTCCCCTTTCTTATAGACCGGTACCAGCACGGTCTGCTGCCACGATGTTGGGATCACCTGCTTTTTACACACTTCATCATATAAAATCTTAAGAATACCAGCCCACTTACCAGGGTTTTGTTTTAAAACAATATTAGCAAGGCCATTAGGCCCAGGGGCCCTGGAGTTCTTAAGGTTTCTAATAGCACTTTCAATTTCATTCTCCCCAATATCCACTGGCCAACCCTCCTGCATGTATTGTGGTGGAAATGCATCTACTATGGAGCCTCTTATCTTTTACGAAACTAATCCACGTATCTTCCTGTATGGAATTAAGAATGTTCACTCTAAGGTCTACCTTTGCCCTAGATAGCGCCGCCCATATGTTCTTAGTCTTACCGCTAGGCAGCACCGTGATCATACTTTGCCAATGTGAGCTTTGTTAAAGAGCGTTTCCAATGCTTAAGCCAACACTTGTAGCCATTTTTAATCTGCTTCACCCTTCGAGTCATCTCGTTCACTGGTAACTTGGTGCAATGTACTACCCGCAGTATTCTGCGCATTAGTCGTTCGGCATCTTGAAAAGCACTATCATTTATTCACAGGCTTCACACAGGCAGTACAAGGGTCCCTTGGGCAGGAGCCAGATATCCCTGCTACCTCATTAAGCCATCTTTCTATATCATTACAACCAAGCATACCCAGACCATGAATGGCCTCACTAGAGAGGTCAGCAATAAACGCGCCCAATTTGTGCTTTTGTCTAGTGGACCAACGTATGCGGTTGCCCCCATGGTTAAGAAGCAACCCAGTACAGCCACGTGGCTTACTAGCCATGGTTTGGAGGCTGATGGCGAGTGCCAATATGTTGTGATCACTGCTCTCAATGGCAATCACCCTAAGGTCCATGGCAGCCATAAGGCAGGGGTTATTCCCGAAATAGTAATCGAGCATGGACAGACTGTTATTCCCAGTCGACTTGTAATTTCCAGAAATGTCACCCCTAGTGCTGCCATTTAACATTACCAAGTCCCAACTTCTCAGGAACTCAACCCACTTTTTACCCTTTCTATTGCTCTTTCCCTGCTGCATATCACATTGATTAACCACATTCCTGTAGGGGGCACATTGCAATTCATCTAAACAGTTGGCGTTGAGATCTAATAGGACAAGGTACTCTGCAGGATACCCACAACTCACAACTAGGGCCTCTTCTAACAAGTCAAACACCTCCTCCATGTTACCGAAACTAGGTGGCACGTAGGTATTTATAATCAGCATCCTCCACTTTGCTCCGATGTTATCTGACCAGAGCTCGACCACCAAGACATTACCCCCAGCTGTTGCAGAGACCACACTTCGAGAGCTGATTTTTTGTCTCACTCCAATAATAAGACGACCAAAAGGGCGTCCCCTAGGGCCTTTGTTTGGCAGTACTTGATACAAGTAAAATCCCTCCACCAACAAAGGGCAATCTAGCCAATTTTCCTGCAAAAGAAATACGTCAAAGTCAGCCGAAACCTTAGAAGTCCCAGCAGCCGCCAATAAGTGGTTAAACTCCCTCGTGTTCCAACTTGCAATCTTTAAAGGTCAGTAGATCCCATTGTGGGGTCCCTCAGGAGCGACCTTCTCCTGGGACATCACCCAGTGTACTGCTTCAAAACCTGGGGTGGATTCAGCCGTTGTTACCTAAGCAAGCACAGCATCGTTATGGCTATCATGTACTTATTAGCATTATAGCTGTCCTCCCCCTTACCCCCCCTGATAGGGATCCCCCTTATGCAAATCAAGGCACCGGAGAGCAGATTGTAACTTGCAGCAAACAGTTCGTTTCAAACCTAGTGAGCACAAAGCATCAACATTCGCACACAGTAAGGAAACAATGGAGGGTGAGAAAAAGCGTATCAGAACCCAAATAGTGGGGCTAACCCATTTGGGCAATTCGAGTTGGACCATGTCGGTGGAGGCAATTTTGGATAACCATGGTATAGAGGCCCAAAGCCAGAGTAGAGTTGAGCTGTTCAAAAACGGGCTGCGGTCAGAGGGCTGGATCTCTTCCAATTTAGCCAAGGATCCTGGCCTTATAGGGCCCACCACCCTGTTGCCAGAGGCTGCACTGTACAGTCCACTTGCCGTGGACACGATTCTCCTATAAAGCTGCGTACCACTCCAAGTCTTACCATCCCTGGTACTTCCACTAACATGGGGAGGGCCCCTTACTTTTGCATACAGCGTTTGCTCAGTTGTGGCCTTGTGTGAATTCCAAGCAGGCTGACCAGGGGTAGTAGAAGGCAAAGAATCAGAATGACTGGCCAGTGGTACACCCGGTCTACTCCCATTGCTTTTCATGTCCAATCCAATACCAATACCCGCCTGCAGGTTTTGATCAGCAGGCGCGCTCTTTGGGACAGTCCACTTGTCAAGTGGCCCTTTTAGCGTCACTGTGCGCCGAGTACCGTATCGACTGTAATCTCGTAACCTTCTGCACCTTTGTAGTTACTTTGTTGTAATCGCCACCAGCGATATTCATATGGGACTCAGGGCATTTAGTGCAGATAAACTGACTGGCGTTTTCCGACCCAACCCAAGCATTCTTAGAGATATTAGGCCTGGGTACCGGGGGTGGGGTTTTCTCCGATCTCCGCACATAGCTCTTCCAGAGCATCTTCCTCGTCCCCGGCAGCAATATTAACCGAGTCCTGTGCGTTCCAGGAGACCTCAGTCTCATCTAAGGAATCTGAGCTCGTAGTTACCAGTTCTCCCCTCACCACAGGCTCACAGCCCACATTTCGACAGGTCGTAGGTGACTCTGTGGCCCCAAAGAGGGCCTTCGAGGCAGCCTACCTGTCAACAATAGTCTCGTGTTTACAGAGCAGAATGACCTATGTGCGGTATTTGCTTCCAGTAGCACTGCCATCTTCGATTTTAGGTCAGACTGGTCCAGAGCTATTACAGAGCATAGGCAAGCAGAGCATCGAGCTTGGACGTTAGACTCAGGTTCGTAGTTTTTAGCTGCAGCTGCCTCCAGTTCATGAGCCAGTGCCTCGAGGTTGGGGCTAAAGGACATGTTTGCAGATAGATTGCCTGTACCAGCAGCATTAGCACTGCCTAATGTATCTGTTTGCAAGGACCTGCATAGGGTGAGTAGCGAGCAAGATAATTGAGCACAACTTTCACCAATCAAGCTCGGCAGTAACATAGGTGACATCGTAGCACTAGCTCTAGAGACAGTGTGCACGGACAGACCCTTAGGTAGAAGGGACATGGCAACCATGTTGGATTTATTCATTTGCGTGGAGGCGTTGCCCACCCCAGCGAAAAATTCTGAAATTCTAGGTTGTGATTTAGGGGACAGCCCCCATTAGCCCCCCGGTCGTTCTTCCCAACCTTTAGTTTTTGGTGCCTCCTTCACAAGTTTCTGGGGAAAGCTTGGGCTTTGTACCCGCTTCCCCCTCTGTAGCATGTCACTACGTAGACATTGTCTCTGGGCCGGTATAGGGTTCATGAATCAAATGTAAGTAGACTAACCAGTCTCGAGTCTGAGGTCAACAAGTGGATAAAGTACATATGTTTATAGTAGTAAGCACTTTGCAGTAATAATATGCTGATACACACAAAGTAAACTTACTCTTCTGGTCCAAATGCTCAGGCACTTTTCAGCACGGACAGCGACAACAGCACTCGTCCTCAGCACTCACTCCGAGTGCGTGCGCACAGAATGCACGTGGCCCACAATATTTATACAGTTCTAGGGCCGGGAGGCGGGACTTCCCGATTTAGCCAATGAATCATGAGTTCCTCCAATGGAGGAGAATGCATTAAGTATGTTGGGTAGTAGATGACCAGCAACACCGTTAAGTGGAAAAAAACAGCCAAAGCTCATCCAGGACAGCCATAGCCCACTTAATAGCAAGGGCCTCCAATTCCATGGTGGCATAATTTTTTCACAGGGAAACAGTTTACTACTCTTACAGAAGAATGATGTTCTACACCATCACGGATTTGTGATAGGACTGCCCTAAAACCAACCTTTGAAGCATCTGTCTGCAGAATAGAAATTGGGTACCTTAAGTACCAGTTTGTTGCAGAGGATGTGTTAAAGAATATTGAACTAGCCTGGTCTTGTTTGTCCCACCAGATTTTCTGTGGGTCAGCATTCTTTAGTTTATCGGTTAGGTAAGATGTAATGCTCGAATAATTCGGGATAAACTTGCGATAATAGCCTGTGAGGCCCAAAAATCCTCATAACTCCCTTTTGTTCTTGGGGAAAATGGGGGTTGCTAACTGCTTTACCTTGCTCAGCTTGAGGTCTCACCAAGGTTTTACCCACAAACAAACCCAGATATCTTACGGCCGACTGGTTCAAGTGGCATTTCTTTGGGTTGGCTGTCAAACCCGCCTGTCTCAGAGCTCTTATGATTTTGTATAAGCGGCATAGATATTCTGACTATGATCCATGATATCAAGATATGCACCACAGAAGCTGGAATAGGGTAGCAATATCTTATTCATAAGTCGCTGTAAAGCTGCTGGGGTGCCATGGAGTCTGAAAGGCAGGAGTCTGAACTGAAATAATCCTCTAGGCTTGCAAAAGGCATTTTTTTCTTTGTTGGAGGGATTCAATAGCACCTGTCAATAGCCCGTAGCCAGATCAATTGTGGAAATGAAAACCGCGGCTCAAAATCTGTCAATAAGATTGTCGATCCAGGGCAATGGATAATTGTCAAACTGGGATACAACGTTCAGTTTTCAAAAGTATATACAAAATCTCCACAATTGATCTTGTTTCGCGGCCCGGACTATTGGTGAGGACAATGGACTTTCAGAAGGTTCTAGGATTTCTATTTTCTCCACCTACTTGAGGATTATTTTCTGTCTAGAGTCTGGGAATCTACAAGGACGCAGGTTAACTACTTTCCCAGGTGGAGTTTGTTTATGATGTTGAAAGTTCTTAACTCTTACTTAAATACATCAGGGACTTATAAAGCAGATCTTGCATATCCTTTTTTTCAGGAGGCAAGTCTGGGGGTATCAATCTGCGTTCTACGGTCTCTTCCGACAAGAGGGCCGCCATAACCACTGAGGTTCTCTCAACCGGGTCTTCCCTCCATTCCTTTAAAAGATTTATATGATAAATCTGAGTTTTCAGTTTCCTGTCTGGCTGTGACACACAATAGTTAACTGACCCCCTTTGTTCTAAGATCTCATACGGCCGTGCCACCTTGAGGTCATTATGTGTTCTGAGGTTGGTAAGAATACCAGGATCTTTTGGCTGATAAACACCTTTTTACTGTCTACTGGTCATGATAGGCTTTTTGGGCTCCCTGTGCTTTCTCTAGATGTTTATCTCAGACATCCCAATGTCTGAAGGAACACATGACCGTGGTCCAAAACCTGGTGCATAAAGAAAGAACAGCCTCCTCACGTTCTTCCCAGGGTTCCTGGTCTTATCTAGGACGTCTCTTGGGTCCATACAATACGAGAGTTTGAAAGGAGAAAAACCTAGAAGCTTGGGGAGATTTGCGGATTGCTAAAAGAGTTCAAGGCACCATTAAATCACAATTCTGCCCCCTAAGAATTTTCTTTAGGGTCCAATTAAATCGTTCCACAAGCCCATCTGTTTGTGGATGTTTTACAGATGTGTGTAGTGTGGCAATGTGCAGGATTTCTTTCGCTTCTGCCATGAGTTTAGACATAAATTAACTCCTTTGGTCGGTGGGAATTTCCTTCAGAGAACCCACCCGTGATAAGAAAGGTACAAGTACTTTAGTATTTGCTGAGAGGTGTTATTCTTCACCTGAAACGCTACCAGGCAACGGGCGTGTAATCAACAATGACCAAAATATACTTGTTTCCTAATTGGGATGATTCTAACGGGCCGACAATATCCATTCCTATTCTTGGGAATGGGATTTCTGTAATCGGAAGGGGTTGTACTGGGGCTGGAGGGAAATTGACCTGAGCTGTCTTCTGGCACAGTGCACATGTGGCAACAATGTTTTTAAGATCTGCATTCACCCCTGGCCAGTAGAATGTAGGTATTATTTGGTTCTGTGTCTTGGTAATGCATAAGTGCCCGGATGTCAGGTGGGCATGCACCATTTCTAAAACAATGCAGCAGTGACTCCTAGGAACCACCAATTGGGTCCTCGATATTCCCTTAGGTGTAACATCTCCTCTGTAAATGAGAGCTTTGTTTATAAAGAAGAGGCCTCCTCTTTTCTCTGCCTTCTTCCTCGGAAATGTCCTGATGAAAAGCCCAAGTCAAAACTGGATAACACTGTTGTGCGAATACTAGATCAGGGACTACGTCTGCGTCTTCGTCAACCGGACCCAGCACTTCAGCACTAACAGAAGCGTCTTTGCTTGTTATTGGGGTAATCTTTTTAGGGAGAGGCTCATCTGCTTCCCCCAAAGCCCTGGTACCCCATTCCCTAATCTCTTGCACAGGTTTGGGATAAAGGGCTGCCTCCAATATACCCTGGGCTATTTTATCTCCAATTTTGATATGGTAGGTTTTCTTCCCAGGATTATGGAGCAAGCATTTTACATCTGCCCGGTAATGCAGGTCGATCACTACTGCTAGCACATCTAGTCCATGCCAAGCTGGACTTTGACACAAGCCTGATGGACGTGCCTTTCGGTGGGGACAAGATTAAGCCTCTGGGTATCAATTGGTGTCCGCCTACATTCAACCACCATGTCCTGACTACTACTTAGATCGAATTCGATGGACTCAAGAGTGGCTATTGTAGGGTCACAGGCTCTAGTGGTTAACTTGGTAAATCTAAGGGTCCCCCAATTTTTGCCAGTTGGACAGGTTCCCATTCCTGACACCATTTGTGGCGGTAAGGAATTAAGAGACTAACCAAGTGGTGCCATGATGATTGCTATAAACCTTTATTCAATAAAAGATAAAAATATCTTTCCTTAACTCTAATGGGGTTTCCCCTACCAAAACTAAAGAAACTCGAGTGCTCGTCAGGAAGTCAGTGAAAGTCCAAATAAAAAAGGCACCATCCCGGTCAAACAGCTTCTACGCTATCCTTGTCACTACCATAAATAATAATAAAGTTCAGGTTCTGATCGTGAACCAGGAGAATGAGTGCCTTTCTTCTGGATTTAAAGTGTCCCAAAGACCCAAGTCTTCTCAGAGTAAAACTTCCATTAAAGTTCCAAGCTTTTCATAGCAAAGAAAAAACTGTTCTACAGGATCCTCGTGGGGCTGGGAGAATGACACCCTTCTCCTAAGCTGGTTCCCCAATGTTGCTTATAGTTTTTCACTTGTAATTCCTTTAAGGAAGTTTCCACACATTCAGCTTTCTTTGTACACTTATCCTGCTCCCACTGGGACGACGAAGATGCTCCCCGAGTCCCTCTCAACTCTCAAAACCACACTTTGTGCTACATGAGGATTCACTACTTCATCTGCTTCTTCATGGCTTACAGTCTCGAATCTTCACGGCCCCCTCCTGGACTTGTACTTGTTCCCATTACCTTCTCCCTGGGAACTGTTTACCAGCTTTGTCAGGGGTCACGGCTCCAATCTCTCTACTTCAGCTTCTTCTTTCATGCTACTTCTGCGGCCTGCTTCTCTCCACAGCCTACTTCTCTCTACAGCCAATTACTACTGGCGTCCCTGCGCAGTTGTCGGAATCCTTCGTCCACTCACATCAGGTCACACAACCACCACAGTCTCTTGCACTCTGCACACATTTGCCTATGCGGCTCTGCTGTAGGCTTCGGTAGGTGGTCTCTGCACCATCACCGGACCTGATGGTCCACCACTACAGGTCGTGCCACCAACTTTCCATCTCCAGGTTTACTGGGCCGGTTCCCAATCAACACATAAGACGCTTCCTCAGCGTCCCACTGTTTGTCTCTAACTTTGGAGATGTGCCTCACTGCAGTCTCCCGAATTCCAAGTTCAGCCTTACAGGCTTCGATGCGGCCACCGCACTCGCCAGGATCTCTTTCTGGACATACAACTGCTCTCAGCATATTAGAACCGCATAGGCTCAGAAGATGAGACAGTACCCAGTCCTCCTTTGCTGTTCAATTTAAATAGTGGGGATGGCACCAGCGTAACATCAGTCCAATTGACAGCAGCTGATTGATCGTTCCTCCCACTCGATTGTAGCATTCTCAAGCTCTTCTTCATAGCTGTACCTATGACACAAGGTGGCTTGATATTTTATGGTAACAGTTGTGGACGTGAGTTTATGTGTACAAGATTCGAGCATTAGCATCAGCCTGCAGGGTTGGGGTGTAAAGGGGCTGTGTCTCCCAATTGCGTCCTTATCCTTAGCAGAGGAGTCCCTCTCCATGAGATCCTCCCGCATGTTATCAGCTGTAAGGAAGGCATGGTATCAAAACAAGTGACCACAGTTCAAGGGTGTTTATTGAATATCAAGGGTGTAATAAACACCTATTTAAACCTAAATCTAAGATGGGGGCAAGCTACGACCATCAAATATAAATAATGCAGTCCTAGTGGAGTCTCGTAAAAATAAAAGGGCCTATACTAACAAACCTATAGCCATTCCTTACTGCTAAGTTACAAATAGTGTGGGGTAATGTTCAAGAAAAAGAAAAAGTGTTCACAAAATGATAAGTCAGGATGTTCAGTCCGTTGGCCTCCCTTCCCCACGTTTTCAGCACGGGACAATACGGTTCACTCGAGCATAGCACACTCTTGGGCTTCTTTGGCATGAGGACACAGTTACTTTTACCAACAACAGGGCCTTCTGCGCCCAAGTGGCTTGTGTTCAGAGTCTCTTGATTCAGAGGGCCTGATGTACCAAAAAACAACAACAAAGTTCCTTTCCAAATATTCAAGTCAGGCGATTCGCTCTTCACCCTGGATCTCCCTGGGCAGGGCTCAGATCCCTTTTCTTACCACAATCTTTCGTTTGGATCCCCCTCTTCTGGGCTCAGATCCTTTTTTATAAAATTAGCCTCCCTCAGCCGGGCTCAGACCAATTTTAGTTCGTAGGCATCCCTCAGTCGGGTTCACATTTGCCACAATATCTTCTTCGGTGACTCTCGGTTCACCCCGGATCCCCCTCTCATGGGCTCAGATCCCCTTTTCTACAATTAGTCTCCCTCAGCCAGGCTCAGACCAATTTCCGTTCGTATTAGCTATCAAAGACTTTTGAATGTGCACGGGATTTAGATTGACCCGTTGTAGGACCACTTCAATTACACAGTTCAATGATTCTCACACGCTTGGTTGGATACCAAACAGAGACCTTCGAATGAGCACCCACGTGGCGCCAGACCACTCTGTGTATGGTACCTTCTTCGGTTTCACAAAGTTCAATCACATACGCCTCATCTTTCTTCATACAATGTTGCCGCTTGCAACCTTGATCGTAACAGTCCAGCCTGCTATCAGTCTCTCTGCATCACCGGCTGTGTTCACTGGCGCTGCTTTGTTGTCGGAGCCAAGGACAGTACCAGGGCAGCAATCGCTTCTCCAAGCCTTGGCTATCAATGCGGAAGGGCCCCGTGCACCTTTGAGACACAACGCACTATTGTTCAGCTGTAATTCCTTGAGGCCTCGTTAAAGTTGCGGTTCTTCACCAAAAAGGTCAAGGGTAGTTCCCTCCTTGCAACCCTCTCTGGTCTTGCCCCTTTCACCTCGGTTTAAACTGCCATCTCAGAATTGCAGCTTGCTCGTGCGTTTTGCATTACTCAGAGTGTGCTATCGTGATGCCCCTTTTATCCGTGTGGGGAAGTGTGGTGGAAGTCAGGTGTCTGTAATTATCAGTAATTGTCTGACTCTGCCTGACCCATGCGTTGGGTGTTAGTCTGTTGTCGCTCACTGTGAACTGTTGGCGAGAAAGTGTTTGTGTTGGAAAGGGGGGGGGGGGGAGTCGAGTTCCTAGGTATCCTCCTGGTAGGATGTTAATGTTAAAGGATATTTGTACCGCGCACTATCACCACCAGAGTGGTCCCCTGGCGGCTCTGAAAAAAGGGGGGGGTGGGGTGAGTTAGTGGGAATAAGCTGGAAAAGTGCAAGAGAGCAGTGATGTGCTCTTGGCAGCCTCAGCCCGGTAAGTCTGTTGGCTGGGCTTGGGGTGTTTTACGGTCGGCAGCCGTCGTGTGCTGTTGTGCAAGTCTATGTGTGGTTTGTTTTGTTGTTGGAGTGTAGTGAGGTTTGTGTGGATTGCTGTGTTGTAGGATTGTGGTTGTGTTTGGTTAGAGTTTGAGAGGTGTATGCAAAGGGGTGAAATTGTCAGTGGATTGGTTAATTGGCATTGCTGTCTGGAAGCGAGGCACTAAACTTCCGTATTCTCTCCAGGTCGCGTGTGTCAGCAGTTCTGTGTCTCCGTCCACATCTGGGGCCGTCCGACACTCACAGTCCCTTTCACACATGGCATCCACTCACATTCATAAATTTGCCCAAGTTGGGCACCGGCCACCTACGCGACATCTGTCTGTATGCGGGGCAGGCAGGCGTTTGTGCGTCCCTTCAAATCTGGCCCAGAGAGCATTCCCAATCCAGTCGTTGCGCGGCATCGGTCAGCCAAGATTACTCCATTCATATGTGGCGGCTGGTCGGCATTCATCATCTTATTCAGTTGCTCATGCATGCTACCGCTCCCAGCCCCTTCGAAACGTGGCAAATGCCAACACTTGCAATTACATCCAAGGGCGGCACCTGCCTTCATTCACAACTCCATTCGGTCAATGCCCATGCCAATATCCACAACTTAGTTCAAGTGTGGCACATGCTAACGTTCACATAACTCTAAACAAGTATGATACATAGTAGCAATTATAGAGCGGGTGAGGTTGTTGCCTGGAGTTGGCTGGCTAGGGATGCCGATTTCTGTCCTCATGGGGGTCGCTTGTCTCATATTCAATTTAGCATTGTCTTTCTTGTTGTAGTAAGAGTTTCCTTATTCGGTTCTGGATGTTGTCAGTGTCATCTTAAATTTTGTCATCCATTTCTTTGCATTTCCCGTTTGGTTGTTTTGCTTTTTCAGTCTGTGACGTTGAAGAATCAGGTTTTTAGTAATTTTCTGAATTGTAGGCGGTCTTTGGTGTTTCTCATTTCTTTCGGGATGTTGTTTCAGGTTTTTGCGGCTAAGTGGGACAATGTGGAGCCCCCAGGTTTTTTCTTAAGGTATGGTTTTTGTACCGGGCGGATTTTGTTGCTTGATCTGATGAGCCTCGTTGGATTGTAGATTGTTATTTTCTTTTGTTCGGTGTCCAACTTCCACTCCCCGAGGACCACTCATCCAGGTGATCCTCCCGCACTGGTCCATCCCCAGGAGCTGGTTGCAATAGTGATAGCTGTGTTCTGGCCACCTGGATGACAGATCCTCAGGGACTAGCGGATGAAACATCTTCAGGTTTCTCACACAGCCCTACGGGGACTATTGGTTTGGGGCCTCAACTCATAGCCTCATGGAAAGGGGCTCCCGCCTGGGAGAAGTGATGCTATCTGAAGGATAGTCACATACCCTTCCCCTTAGGCTTTCGGCTTCCCCATCTACTCCTATGGGAAATTGAGATCATTGTCTCCCTGGTCCCATCCCTTCCTGTGCACAACATGAAAACAGAATTTGTGTTTGTGTTTTAATGTAGACTAAGCTAGGTCGGGGGGTGGGGGTGGTCTGTCTCCAATCTAAACTTGCAACTGGTAAAGTAACATCACAGTCAACTTAATAGCAAGGGTTATTCTCTGGTAGCATAATTTTGTTCACAGGGAAACAGCGTTCTACTCGTACAGAGGACTGGATGTTCTACCCCATCATGGATTTATGATAGGAATGCCCCAAGACCAACCTTCAAAGCATCCGCCTGCAGACTAAACTCTGTATTCAAATTGGGTATATAAAGTACCAGTTAGTTGCAGAGGAGGTGTTAAAGAGTATTGAAACTAGCCTGGTCTTATTTGTCACACCAGATTTTCTGTGGTTCAGCATTCTTTAGTTTATCAGCCTCACCTTCCTAGCCTCATGGAAAGGGGCTCCCCTTGAGATGTGATGCCATCTGAATGATCGTCACACATATTACAATAAATAAGACCAACAAATAAAATTACAATAATTAGTGGCAAAGTACACTGAAAACCAGACATGATCAAAACTATTCATTCTATAGTATGATGAATGTTCAATATTGCCATGTTAAAGGCAACAAAAGGAACACCACACCATGTTATATAACATATCATAACTCACCAACCCATCATTACTGTTATTTAAAACGCAAATTCCATACACGCAAAACGCAGATGCCACTCTAGACAACATTAAACATTGCATGAACTACTTCAACAAAAAAAAAAAGAATCTGAACAACTAAAGTGACCAGATTATACAAATGTCTGACTGCTCATCGCAGCCTGTTTCGTTCCTAAACATTTATAGGAAACGCCTTCAGGGCCAGAAATTGGGAATCAGGAATCATTAAAATTCATTAAGGTGTTCTAATAATTCTTTTAAAATTCACACCAGAGTTATAAACAACATCAATTATAAATTGCCCTTCAGTTTAAATCAATTACATTTCTCTCAATATCTATATAGCACATTGTATCTCCTATGCTTCTTCATTTTACGTTATTGAACATAGCCCAGATTGAACATTTTACAATAACTTCTTCATTGCATTAGTTTGTTAAAAAATGTGGCATTTTCTTTTAATCAAACCTGTTTCCATTAGTAAAATTGCACTGATCACAAATTGCACTATAATTTCAATTGTACATTGCCCTTTAACATTGATTGCATTAAACCCTAATGGTTTGTCTCCACATTATTATTACTGCCATCATAATTGTGATGAACAGAAGTGATTATCCCAGAAACCCTAGCCTTGCACCGTTATCAGGTGGCCAGGAAAAGGCTTTTGCTTTTCTATCCGGACCCTGGGGGTGGAGAAGCGAGGGAGGATCACCGGATGTCCATGAATTGACCAGACACGAAATGTCCCAAGGATAAAAAAAACAAAAGTTATTTGAATGAAAATAACTTTTGTTTTTCTCTCCCGCTGACATTTCCGACAACCCGCTCCCCCAACTCCTTACTAACCTTCGGCATCCCTTTGCGACACCGGTTCCCTTCACTTACGTGCATGGGAACCAGCGCTGCGTGGTCCTTTTTTTAAAAACATTGTGTGTCGCGGCGAACACCACCACAACCACTGCTCCCC
The DNA here is from genome assembly GCF_040938575.1 of Ambystoma mexicanum. Classification (NCBI taxonomy): domain Eukaryota; kingdom Metazoa; phylum Chordata; class Amphibia; order Caudata; family Ambystomatidae; genus Ambystoma; species Ambystoma mexicanum. The sequence goes on from NC_090925.1 coordinate 988,430,566, forward strand.
TTGTTCACTGAATGGTAGAGGTTTTCAAAATGTGGCTGTACGTAATTTTCATACAGTCGGAATTCGAACATATCTACCATTCGTTTTTTTTATTTACATTATTTTATACGGATACCAAGATCCCCTGGGTGGAGGGTCCTTGGGGAATTGGGAGTGGAGTGCCCATAGGTGAGACATGGTATCTCCTTTCCGTAATGATGACCAACCTACTCCTCCGCCGGCCTTTGTAAGTCATTGCAAATCATCTTCCCTCATTTCCCCACAAACGAGTCCTGAAAGTACTCTAAGAGGCGACTAAACACTCAAAATTCCATTTCACCACTTCGCTACTGGGACGAAGAAGATGATGGCAGAGAGCTGTGAGGGTCTGGCATGTCCCTTTAACTATGGTAAGGCAAATCTAATCAGGAATCCGCATCTGCAACCTGTCAAGTGGTTGCAGGTGTATATGCAGAACCAGAGAACAGCAGGGAGTGCATCAGAGACCTTTGGGGAAGAAACCAGCAAGAGACCCATGATATGAAAAGAAGGCCGTAGTGAATTGGAAGCCTTCCTGAACTGGCTCAACAAACAGAATACATTTCTGAAATTTACAGCGACGAGCAGTACAAGTGAGATTAATTTTCTTGATCTAACCATTTGGGCGAACACGACAGATAACATGTTAAAGGTGAAACCGTACCACAAAGCAACAGACAGAAACTCTTTGCTTCAGTTCAATAGCTGTCGTCCGAGACATACAAGAGAAAATTTCCCTGTAGGGCAATTTTTTAGATTAAAGCGCAACAGTTCTGATATCAGTACGTTTGAAAAAGAAGCAGCAGTCCTAGGCACCAAATTAACAGCAAGAGGATACCCTAAAGAAATTGTAAAGACAGCTTGGAAACGTGCAAGGAATAATAACAGAGAAGCCCTCTTGGAGTACAGAACAAAGGCGCAAACTGAAGATCAAATAGTTTTCTTGAGTACTTTTAATCCACTCTCCAACAAGGTTAATGCCATTATTAAGCGGAATTGGCATATACTTAGTGGAAGCGCGTTTAAAAGAGGTCCAAATATCAAAGACCTTGTGACAAAGAATGACATCTCTGTCAAACAAGTCCAGAAGACGCTCACTGAATCTTGGGGTATGACCAAACCCATAGGTCACACTCCTTGTGGCACATGCAGTTGCTGTGCAAGTACTCAACATACTAAAGAGGTAGACCTGGGCCTGAAGAGACCGTGGCTACAATGCCAATTCACGAACGGCAACTCAAAAATGGTTGTTTATGTTATTTAGTGCCCTTGCCGGAAAATCTATATTGGAATGACAGAAAGAAAAGTAAAGCAGCGGATCATAGAGCATAAGAGTTGCATACGGAACCGTAACTTAACAGCTCCAATGGTAGGCCATTTTTTGGCTATGGATCATACACCTGAGTCACTCACGTGGAGTGGACTGCTACAGCTGAATTCAACAGAACCAACATCAGTCAATAAGAAAAAACGAACAAACCAAGAACAAAGACTAATCTACCTTTGTAATTCAGTCGAAAACGGTCTAAACTAATTGATAGACTGGTAATCTTTGTAAGAGAGGCGAAGTAGAGTTCTATAAACTGTAGAGTTACACGCCAAAACAAGTGTTACTAGTACACATCTTTGTCCATACATTTTTGACAAATAGTAACAGCCGACCATATCAGCAAATCACTGAATCCATTATGCCGAACAAAGTAGTTTGGTGGTAGTTTTTCAAATTCCGACAGAGAACATAAAATAGTGATACAGGGCGGAATGCCATATAACTAAGAGCAAAGTAGTTTCAACACTACAGCTATTTCTAAGAACGTAGGCAGTTTAAGTACTTGTAGTTTATTAATATATCCTTACCACGTTGAGTTTGGCGTCAAATTGAGATGCAAACTTTGTTTCCATCAGGTCTGGCTCCATTCGCCAGATACTAAGTATATACTTTTACTGTTTTCAATACGGAGCCTTGGAAAGCACAAAATGCGCATCGAGGTGCACAGTCTAGTGTTTATGCCGGCACACGAGCTCCGCCCTCTACTTCCGGTAGGACGTGTTTTTTCACGATACGGCACTGTAGAGGTAGCCAGCATACTAGATCCGACTGTGAATATGGAGTTGCAGCGTACGCCAGGAGTTAGCAGTAATAACCACTAGCTACAAGCTAAGAACCTACATGCAACACATGTCCGCATACAAATAGCTGACAAGCCCGAGTTTTAACTCGTGTGCGAGCACAATGGAATAGCTCGGGAGGGGGCAACTAAAGTAGCATGATATGTTAGCAGCACATATGCGGTATTTTATTCATCCAGCAATTGCTGTAAGTACTTGCGTTGCTCGCGGTACATTTGGAATGAATTCAGCTTGTTTGGGCTGGAACGGCCACTTTTGGCCATTATTTAACTGTCGTGGAAGACATCCGCGCTGACCATACAATATGGTTTAGACCGTGCAAGACGCCTACAATATAAAGGCTCTTAAAACATTCAAGCAACGGATATCTGTACTAGAAAGCAAATATACGGTAACACTTTTTATTTAGAGATAGTGTTTATTTTTTTTAGCAGCTTCATTGAAAAAGCTGACTGGAAGAACGAGCTGAAACGAGCACAATTTAAAGTTTTAAACTCCATGGAAAATGGCCATAGGGCCCAGTAGGAAGACTTCACTAAGACAGGATCTACTTCCATGATCATCCAGGTAGGAGTATAACACACTACTCGCGGGTATGTTCTGGGCCACCTCCTGTAATTTAAAACACCCTGTTAAAAAGTCAAATATCATTCTTTGGCCCCACGGATGGCTATAATTTTAGTCTAAAGAAGATAAGTCTAATAGGATTATATCAGTAGACTACACGCATAACCGATGGGTAATTGTCGGTCTAACTTGTACATTCTAATCTGTACGCAGAAGCACATTTTAAATTGGTATAGGGAGCTGTAGAATAAGACCGTCCAGTCCAGACAAAACACTGACCTGGTGTTATTTTCCCTTGTTTTCCCCTTTTAGGGAATCAGCGCCCTACTTATAAGAAGCGCGCTCTACACCTCTTACTATTTATCAAGTTTGCATTGTGGTAAGCCTCACCAAGTTAATTATAAACTTAGGTTGAGATGATTGCTCAGTTATGATTTGAGCCCAACACAACCAACTTCTTATGTTGTGTTTATTTCTTTTTCCCCCCTGTTTTTTCCATTGGGTTATAGTTAATTCATAACCAGAAGGAATCCCTCGAGGGCTGCAACTCTTGGCCAAATCAAAAGTTTTTTTTTTTTTTTTTAAAGAATCGACAGTATACAAGTTTGGTTACCGTTACACTGTTCAGATATTGAAGCAATACCCCTGAAGAATTTCCCTGTACTAGACTTACAAATTTAGGGAATGAAACATGTCGGGGACAATGATACCGTGTGACCAAGACACATCTATAATAGAGCATTAATGGCTAGTATCCATTAAAAATCACTCAGTAATCCTAACCTATATAAGGATTAAATACTAGACAGCTGAATGTTATGCTAATATAGCCTGACTAGTAGTGCAAATTGCTTTTCTCTGAATTGTATAGTTGTTTCTTAATGAGTTTTATGAAATCAAATGCATTTCTTGCCTGTTGAGAATTTGTGAATGTATTGTTGAATTTTGTTAGTGCCAGTATTTAGGTGGAGGTTGGTTGAGGTAAATTTGGTGTAATTAGTCTATCCATTCACTTATTCACTTCCCTTTTCATAATTTATGTCGATATTTAGTTTTTTTACGTTGGTAATTCATGTGAAATTTAAAAAAAAACAAAAAGAAAAGATTACACTGCATACCTATTGAGGTTCTATGTTTTTTAATGATATTCGGTACAATTAAATAAAATAAATATATGTATTTTTCTAATTCTACGTTTCAGAATTGTTATTTGGTCTAAAGGGACTTTGTGAGTATTTATCTCACCAGATAGGGGAGAAAGTGAGGCGCAGGATCTGTTTTGTAACTGTTTCTTATTTTTGGGAGGGGCGCGGTCCTGGCCTCAGTCTTTAAAAAAAAAAAAAAAAAGTCCCCTTACAGTTTTTAAGGGCCTACGGGGAAGCCAGGACAGCGCCAGATGCCCCGAGGAGCTGTGGAGCCCAAGACTGGTGCAGCCGTGGAGCTACCACAAATTTGGGAGCATCATTACTGGGAAGCCTGTTGCTAATCCTGCCAGCAGGCAGGAAAGAAGGAACGCCACCCGTGTCCATGTCCAGGAAGCGGAGTGCGAGCAGGGCTAGCAGGAGGCGGTCCGTCGACAGGAGGAGCAGACTGAAGGCAGGATAAGCCGCCGGGGAAGACGCCATAAGCCGGTGAGTGTCGGGAAGGTCCCTCGAAGCCAGGGCGACAAGAAAAGGATGCACGCAGATAATGAAATGCCTTACAATGTTTACTGAAGACCGAATGGAATGGAGATTCGAACCAAAGATAAAATATGCATTCTAAACACCTAGCTGAATGAAATATATTGAACACCGAACTGAATGAAAACGTGAAACAAGGACAAGTTATGCATATTGGGTGTGTGGCGCTGTCGGACGCCAACGAAAAAGGCCGCCTGAGAGAGTAGCTGCGCCGTATGCTATAAATCCTTCAGAAAATACTATGTATTCAGAGAACATACACCTACATACTGCGGTGGGCGAGAAAGCTGGAGGTGCCAGAGTACCGGTGGACACCCCTGTAGCGGTACAGTGCCCGGTAAATACAGAGAAAACCTGTGTTGAAGAGCTGGCGGGCCACCAGGGCGGGAAGCGTTTACGTGACCTGCTTCCCCTCCCCCACCCGCAGCGAGCTTGCGGTTCTCCAGCACGAGCAAATCGGTCACGTTCGACCCAGAGAGGAGTCAAAAGCAAAGGGGATCAGTGCAGCAGAGCTGCGGTGGGAGTGCCCGATCACTGAGACAGGCGGGGAGAAGCGGATGACGGCTCCTGGAGCGAGCTGTAGGCATCGTTTGTACTGAGGCCCTGAATCTTCGAAAGTAGTCGGAGGGCCAGGCTTCCCCTCCCCAGTGGCCGCCGTGTGTGATCGGCTGGTCAGCCGGGTCGAGGGCGAGCCCACGCCGCTCTTCAGAAACAGACTGGCACATGCGTGTGGGGAGCAGAGATCCTTATGTACACTGGGTATGCTGAACAGGGGCCCCATTAAAAACTAAAGACTAATACAAGTGTGAGCGCCGGACAGGGGAAGTTACCGTGCAGGAGGGAGGTAGAGCTGTGAGCCTACAACACGGCGCACAGTGCATGGACACCCCCCCCCTGACATCATATTTTCTGGCGAGCAGATATGCTACGGTGAGGTGGCCCGGACCGTATTAAGTCATGGAAGAAGCCTTACAAAATACCTTAGCTGGCGGCAAGCACGCTGGAACTATAAGGCAGTGAGTCATTATACTTAGAAGGGTTGTCGAGTGGCACTACAGTGGTCTGAAGCACTATAAACCAACTCCCCTCAGCACGATCGTGTGGTAGACGTGGGGCCAAATACTGTCCCCAGCACAAACAGGAAGCATTGCATCGAGCCCCAGCTTGGGGGTAGAGGCCACATAAACACACAGCCCACGTTCAGTATGCCCAGAGGCAATAAAACAAATAAAAAGGGACCCATGGACGCATTTACTAACGTCACCATGGAGGATAAAAAAGCTGGAACGTCACGAGCCACCACACCAGAGCCACAAAGCGCTACATACGAATCACCAGATCCCTATATGGTGGCATTACAGGTGGGATTTGCTGCAGTCAACACCAAATTGGATGAAATAGGAGCCACTATTTCGTCCATTAAAGGAGACCTCCAACAGGTGAACGCACAAGTACTGGAAACATAGAACCGGATAAGCACTATAGGACACTAAGATAAACCATGGCAAGCATATGGAGGCCATCAAAAAGAACCTGAAACTAGTGCAAACGAAGTGCAGAGATTTGGAATCTAGGTCCTGCCGCAATAATACCAGGGTGGTCGGGCTGGCAGAAAAACAAATTAATGGTCCAATGGAGGTGTATACGGAAGAAGTAATCCGGGAAGTCCTCCCTGATGCACTTCTCTCACAGCAGTTCTTGATCGAGAGCCCACCGAGCCCTGACGTCTCCCCCACCGCCACGCACAGTCATCGCCCGCCTCCTTAATTACCGCGACAGGGATATGATTTCTACACCTGTCTCGGGAGAAAGGTTCCCTAATATATGACTCCACCAGGATACATATTTACCCTGACTTTTCAAATGGGGTAACGCCACAACTTCGACCAAGTCAAGAGAGCACTCCGGGCACAATCTATCCCCCTATGCAATGTTGTTTCCCGCTAAACTCTGCCTGCAATACGCTGGGAAGGTGCATTTTGTTGATTCCCCTGATGAGGCCATGGGGTATGTCGAGCGAATATTCCGCAACCTGTAAATGACAAGAAGCCACTACTCGGGCCCAGTACATGAAGTCATGCCGGGAGCACGAGAATACACAATAGTCTTATACTCCTGGATACACAAAGTAACAGGTGCAGCGGACCTTAAGGCGGTCTGGTTGGCATATGGAAAAGGGCAGAATAGCCGTACAGAGCCGCCCATTTTTTCAAAGGTTGAAGTTTTCTGAGGGGTCTGCACTGTCTGGTTGTGGGGATGGTGAGGGTGGGGGTGGGAAGCGAGTTGGGCCAGTTCCCATTTGTTGAAGAGGATGAGACATTTCATGGAATGTGGTCCAGGAACATACATGCTGATATAGAAATCGGATTTAGACAGGAGTGGGAGAGGAATGATATGCACGAAATCACTGATGGGTGTGGCACATGCAGCATGGCACTGCAGGAGTTGAATGGGAAGCTGCAACATACCTACGATATCATCATTAAGGCTGCCGAGTATGCAAGAGATTAAGTTGCTCACTTGGAACATATGGGGCCTGGCACACCCGATAAAAGCAAGGAAGATACTTGCATATGCAAATCGACATAAGATCGACATACTTTTACTGCAAGAGTCACATGCCACTAGGAAGATCACCGACGTATTTGCACGAAACTGGGGTCATACAAAAGGTAGCTACGAATTACTCCTCAATGGCGAGAGGAGTCCTCACAGTTGTACACAAGTGTGTTAACATCCGGATGTTCAAATCACTAACAGACGACGATGGCCGCTATGTGATTATCTGGGGGCATCTATACAACAGGGAAGTTGTACTAGTCAATACGTAAGGCCCTAACACAGATAGCCCGGAGTTCTATCTGCGTATCGTGGAATTAATATCGCCTCTGAGAACAGCAGCCGTGATATGGGGACGGGACCTCCATGTAATACTGGACCCCATCGACGGGGAGCCGCAGACAGTGCACTAAAGCGGCACTGCCATTTAAACAAGATATGGCTACACTACCCCTGGTAGATGCATGGAGAGAATTGCACCCTCTTGAAAGGGAATAAACATTCTACTCGGGGGTACATGGGTCTAGCTCACGTATTGACTATGCTCCCCCAGGCTGATTTCAGAGGTGGAACAGAGCTCAATCCTCCCGCATATGCTGTTGGATCAGTCACCGGTCCTCCGGAGTCTGGCACCAAAAAATATGGAGGGTACTACTCTAACTTGGAGCATGCCCCCAGAGCTACTGAAGGATGAGTCAGTGATTGAACCACTTAGAATTGAAATAGAGGACTTTTTTGAGCGAAATACAGGCACAGTACGGACCCAGAGTTCGATTTGGGAAACATTCAAAGTGTGGCTGAGAGGCCAATTGATGGGGACAGCCTATGGTTCCCTGAGAGAAATCAGAAAGGACTTGTGCCAGACTGAACAGGAACTAAGGGCCCTCAAGATCCAACAGCCTGTGGTCTCGGGGAAAGGACACTTACAAAAAATACAAGAACAATTGGATAAATGTAAGACTCTGGCAAAGAAAGAACTGCACTACATTACACAACCTGCGAAAGCAAGGAAGTATGGAGAGGGGAACAAGGCGAGTAAGGCAACGGCAACCCTTATCAGAACAGAACAGGGATCGAGACATATCACCAGTATTTGTGATTCTGTGGGGACAGTGCAGACGGCCCCAAGTGCAATTAATGAAGAGTTCAAGCTGTTCTATGCCAAATTGTATGCTAATGCTGATACAGTGACCCCAGGAGAACTCCAAACTTACATGGACTCATTTTCGGTGCCTAAATTGGGGGAAACAGAAAGGTCACTGCTGGAACTTCCATTGACGGCCGAAGAAATTGAGCAAGCCATCTCGGATCTGCATGCTGGCAAAGGCCCTGGATCGGATGGTATCCCGCTTGATTTCTACAAGGTATTCAAATCTGAGATGGCCCCGAGACTGCTGGAGATCTGGGAAGAGGCGCTCGGAAGGGGAGAGTTGCCGAGCACCATGAGAGGCGATAATAACTGTTTTGCTAAAGCCCCACAAATCTCCACAAGACCCTGCATCTTACCGCACATTATTACTGATTAATTTGGACACAAAAATGTATGCCAAGGCGATAGCAAGTCGCCTGATCCCACACGAACAATTTAATCCACGCGGACCAAACAGGATTTATCCCGACCCGATCAACGGCACTGAATTTGCAGAGGTTTTTCGCGAACACGTCACAACTGGACCCGAACGCTAAAGCAGCTGCAATTACTTTGGACGCCGAAAAAGCGTTTGATTCTGTGTCATGGAATTATATGTTCTCAATGCTGGGTAAATTAAGGTTTGGTCCAATGTTTATGTGTTATATTCGTCTGCTATACAAGAACCCGGCAGCAATGGTAAGAACTAAACACTCTTTTTCATCTCCCTTTGTGTTGGGTAGGGGCACCCGGCAAGGTTGCCCTCTGTCCTCTCTCATATTTGCGCTCACGATAGAGGGGATGGCCGCTAAGGTCAGACATGAACACACGTGGAGGGGCATCCGTATTGGAGAAGTTCCCCAGCTTCTTTCACTATATGCAGATGATACTATGGTGTATGTTAGGTGTCCGGAAACACATCTTCAACATTCGCAAAATCCGCCCTCTCTCACTTTCCACGCTACTAAACTCTTAATCTCCTCCCTTATCTTCTCCCGCCTCTTCTACTGCTCTTCCTTATTCTTTGAACTTCCTACTTCTCACCTTGCCCCTCTTAAATCAATCTACCACTCTGCTGTTCGCACCCTCTGTCTCCTTACCTCCCGTGATTCCATCTCTTCCTCTCTCTCCTACCTTGGCTGGCTTTCTTTTCACTCCCAACTTAAATTTCAATTTCTCTGTCTTGTCTTCAAATCTCTCCATGGTCTTGCCCCCCCCTTATCTTTCCTCCCTTCTCTACTCCTACTCCCCCTCCCGCTCCCTCCGGTCTGCTGACCATTTCCTTCTCACTTCACCCCCTCCCCCTGTGCCTCCTCCCGTTTTCGCTCCTTCCAGCTCTTAGCTCCTCTAAACTGGAACTCCCTTCCTCTTGCCATCCGTTCTTACCCCACCTTCCCCTCATTCCACACTTCCCTTAAATCTCTCCTTCTCCATCCTCCTCCTTGAATCCGCTACCCCCTTCTACTTCCCCCCTCTTGTCTCTTTTTCCCTGACTCTCTCCCCTCCTATACCCCCCACCCCTTTTCCTCCCACCCTTTCCCCCTCCTGCCCTCCTCCTCCTTCACTCCACCCCCAACTTGTCCCATCTCCCTTTCCTCCCTCACCTTCAGCTAATTGCTCTTTCCATTGTTTTGTTGTTTGATTGATTCATATTGTTATGCTTCAACAGTTTATCGTTCATGTTTTATGTATCATGTTGTTCTATGTACAGCGCTTTGGCGCAAGGCGCTATATAAATCAATAAAATACAAATACAAATACATCTACCCCCAATAATGCATAAAATAAAAAAAAATGTCCACGTTCTCTGGCTACAAAATTAACCAGACAAAGTCAATAATAATTCCAGTGACGCCAACTACAGGGCAATCTCAGGCTACATCAGATTTTAGATGGTCCCCTACAACAACATGATACCTGGGAATATTAATGGCCACTGACAGACAGACCCTTTACACTTACCTTCAACTCCTGGAACACAAACTAGCTGTCTGGGAGAAACTGCCAATATACATGTACGGACGAGTGGCCCTGCTCAAAAAGGTGGTGGTGCCCAACTTATTATACATGTTCTCTGGTATCTCCACATGGCCGGGCAGGGATTATTTTCAGAGGTTACAGAGACTAGCGGTTAACTTTGTATGGGGTGGGAAATCAGTTAGACTTAAATGGCCCAGGTTGTGCGAAAGGTATGAAACAGGTGGATTGGCAGCCCCAGACTTCATATTATATTTTCATGCAGCACAAGCACATTTTGCGAAGTATTGGGGGGACACTGCTGAAAAACATGCGCACGTGCAGGCTGAGAAATTTGCATTAGCCCCAGTTAACATCCAAGCGATGCCATTTGCAAAAAGTAAAGGAAATATCAGGGAGGTAGATGCAGTGAGCGCAACAGTACGAGCCTGGTCAGCACTATTTGCAAGGGTGGGATGCGTGAACCCATACTGCCCATTTACCCCCTTGTGGCACCATCCCGACTTGGAACCCACATTTGATACGGCCTTGCAGCGCAAATGGGACCCGGACAAGGAAATGAGAGTAGGAGATTTATACCCAGAGGGCAGATTTGCGACACTCGCAACTGTGCATAATAAAGTGGGGCCAGGCCTCATTAACACGCTGCAGCGTGTTAATGCCGTGTGAAATCAGCCTGTAAAAAGAAATGGCTGTCGTTTCCCGAGGCCCCTCCGATACATGAATTCTTGACTGCAGTTATGTCGCAGGAGGGTTTTACGGGTACATTATCCAGACAATACAAAGCAGTCCAGGAACATGCCCCATCAGGGAACACCATGAAACAAAAATGGGAGTGTGATCTTGGCATCACAATAGAAGATGCCTAATGGGCTAAATATTGCCAACATACCAAAGCCATCTAACTTTAGGTTAATTCAGTTTAAAATACTAAATCATCTACATATAACCCAGAAAAAGATCTCCAAGTTTGACCCTACCCTCCAAGTAACTTGCCCCAAATGTGGTGTCCATAATGCGAACTCAATACATATATATTGGGAGTGTCCCCCCGTAAAAGCCTTCTGGGAGGAAGTAGCTAGAAGCATAAGTGATATTACGGGGCTACATATCCCAGCTGTCCCACATAAATACCTCCCGGGCGATATAGGGAAGGCTTCAGTTAAAATCCGTAGATTTGTTGCTGTTGCAGGGGCATTGGCAAAGAAAAATATATTGCAGACATGGAAATCCAAAGCAGCCCCCACTCAGAAGGCATGGCTACGGGACTTAACATATTTTTCTTCAGTATCCTGAACATATAGTAACAGTGTTATGACTACCAACAGACCTAAAGACATCTGGGCTCCGTTACGAACCTAGCTAAGGGACAATCAAGAAGGCGGTTCAGCGGACTCCACATGAATGTTGGAAAAACAAAAAAAAGTTATACTTATGGCATGTATGTTGAAAAGGCAATTACTATGTTGCTAGGTACCTATGGGGTTCACTCCCAAAGTGTTGTGTGAATGTGTTACACCGTTTAGCAAAAAATAAAGGTTTTAAAAAAAAGTTATGCATATTGCATATGGGCAAAACTTATAACGGATGAAAGATAAAAAGTAAAGTGCCCAATTAAAAGCAACCTTCACAAAAGAGCACAAGTGTGAAAGGGTGTCACAGAAAGGTGGGGCATGGACCAGACCACCGCAATACAGTGAAACTTTATGAATGAGTGTATAGTGCTAAAAGGCTAATGACTGGCTCAGAGGTGTCTAACACATAATGGCAAAGTCAAGAGGCTGACAAAGAGAAGCCGTGAAAATGTGAACCTATATATAAAGCCATGAGGCCGACAAAGAAGTCAAGTGAAGGTGAATCTGTACATAGGAGCAAAACAGAAGAACCTGTGTGTGCTAAAGAGCCTTGGGTTCCTGGTTGCGCGACCTGTGATGGGTGGACTGTGTGGTCTGACAGTTGCGCCTAGACCAGTGAATTCTAGTGTAAAACCAAAAGACATTGCGAAACGTATCCAGAAGAAGTACTACAAGTAAGCAGTTGATGCAAACCAGAAAGGTCAAGTTGGCCTGGATTTGTGTTTAACTTTGAAAGATTGAAACAAATATCAGTTATGGTATTGAAGTCTTGGCGAAGGGAACCCTGAGGGACTACAAATGCTGTCTTGAGGACGGAGCCTCAAGACCCTTTTCTTTTGAACCGTGTTGCTTGGAACTTGGGGAAGGATACCCCGAAGTTTGTGCAGCACTGTATTGCCTTGAACTTGAGAATAGTATTCTTAAGACCTTTGGGGAACTTTCTTGAACTTGGGGAAGGGGAGCCAAAAAGGAGACTAAGAGCTGGGAGAAGGTCTGAATGTGTTGAACAGTATTTCTTTAATTGACATCCCTACACAAGGGCAAGGATAGGTTTTGGACCCAGACAGACTTTTATGTTCAACTCTTTGACTCAGACTTTCCTTAGTTTCATTCAGGTAGGTAAATCCCACCTTAGCATAGGGCAAGTTAGGCCTTCAACCATCCTGACATTTGCTGTAATAAGTTATCTTATTTTACACTTGAGTCTGTTGTCTGTGTCTTGCTTGGTTGTAGGTGAAAGGGTCGACTGCAATTGATTCGAATGCAATAGTTTTGAGTCAAAAGGACCGGTCCACCCTCAAACCCCTGTTTTTGGTGTAAAACACACTTTTTTTTCCTATACAGAAGACAAAAAATAAAAATACATTTAAAAAAAGGCATTCTACCTTTTTATTTTCTGTCCTTTTGTTTCAATACTATTGTCATTCGAAACAATGTATTCGACCCTTTGACTGGACACCTCTTGCTTCATGATGCCTTCACACTCCATATTACTGCTATCATAATTGTGACGAATCAGATGTGATTATCCTAGAAACCTTGGCCTGGAGCCCTTCTCATGTGGCAGGGGAAAGGTCGGATGCTTTGTGATCCTGACCCTGGGGGTGGTGTTCTGCGGGAGGAACACATGAGCGAAAACCTTGTCAGGAAGACTGGGAGAACCCCTTTAATAACTTCCCCAAGACCATACAAATCTAAAGGCTTATTGTAAATTTGAAGCTTACAATTATGCTGAAAAACGTAATCAGTACATTGGAGACAAGTCCCACAATGCCTTAAGTACTGGGACGAGGAGAAGGGAGTCAGAGGTGTTAAGATGGATTTCTGAACTCTGTCCTAGAGGGGCAGAGGTTCAGAAGGCCAACCTAATTACTTGGAACAGGGTAACCTCTGGACAAGCCAGACCAATCAAGGTAGCGAACGCGGCGGTCAAGACTAGGTCTCAAGAGGGGTGAGGGTGACTGAAAGCCCGCAATGAGCACACAAAGCAAGGACGCTTGCAAATTACTTCAAGCAGGTGTTATATTAAAAATAGACACATTTATTACAAGGCATCTGTAACATTGACCATAGTAAAGAATCACGATAAAACTCAAGTAAGCCAACACATCACAATCAAATACAATATATATACACAATTACCGAAGGGTCTAAAGAGTTAGAAGCACGAAATATGCAGACCACCTAGATGGGGAGGAAAACAGGCAGTGCAAGTAATCATTAGACCCAGTTCACCTTCAGAGGCCACCCAACTAGAAGGAAGTCCGAGCCCTACGAAGAGTGGAGCCTTGTGCTCAAAAGTACCTGCACACGCTGGTGTCAATGGGCCAAGGGGAGTCTCTTCAAGGAAGTCAGGCAGTTCAGAGCAGTGAATAAAGGAGGGCGAACAGATCTCCGCTACTCAAGCGCGGCCTCCACTTGCGGGCAGAAGCAGAGCGCGAGTGCGAAAACAGGTGTGCTGTTTAACAGCGAGGAAAAGCTATGGGCTACTGCAGGAGGGCAACCAGTTCCTAGCGTTGCTACTCACCGGTCACCGATGCAGGCAGACCCAGGCTTCTCCGCGTCCGTTTCAGTGCTGGCAGGTTCAGATACGAGCAGGGGACGTTTCGGCGTCGTGTAGATTCCGCAGCAGCAGAAGTTAGAGTTGAGGATGTCCCAAACGCAGTGAACCCGCACAGTTTGTTACCACAGCAGGGCAACAAAGCAGCTGTGTGTATTTCAGCCCAATGTACACTTCTCCCTACAGACCTGAGAATGCCAAGTGTACGAATCGTGTGAAAGTGTCAAGGACTCGGAATACAGCAGCAACCTGACTGCAGTTACAGAGCAGGACTCCTGGGGAAGCTGGTCAGTCCACTGGATGGCCCAGAGACGCTTCCGAAGGCTTACGTGCAGGAGATGATGAAGATGCCGAGAATAGTTGTTCCCACTATTCCATAGGGTCGAAGTACCAGTACAGGCCTTCTCGTTCAATCAGAGGCAGAATGGTTTCACAGGGCGACAGCAGTGCAGAGGAGCAGTCCTTCAGCGGGTCACCAGCGTTTCCTCGGTTCAGCCTCGTGGTTGCAGGATACTTGGCTCCTGTATCCGTCGTTCATGAGAACTCAGGAGATCGACATTGGTAGTGGTGTTTCCAGCCTCCTCTTATCCAGAGTTCCCTTTGCGCCAAAACGGAGAGGACCCAATGGGAGATCTGCTCACAAAACACTCACACCATACGTGGACCTATCACGGACCACGGTGGTCCCAGGCATTCAAGACACACTAGACTCTCTGGCACCCAGGATGTGTATTGGGACCAGACATCCCAGCCCACATCCTGGAGGTGCACACAAGGCATGCAGAAGCCTGCGAAAGCATCTGTGTTTCGCCGGAAAGTACATGCCCAAATAAGGATGGCCCCGGGTCGGCTCGACCTGGGGAAGGTGAAGGGGCAAGACCGTCAACGGACAGGACAAAGAACCTCGTGGCATGGCCATTTTGGAAGCCAGGCCACCCATTTTGGCCAAACGCGAGAAGTGCGGTTAACAGGGCAAAAGGGAGTTCAAAAACACAAAGAAACAATCACTGCCACCAGTCCCGTCCGTGGGATACTTGCACAGTTCGTTATAAATCTATCGAGAGTTACTAGGGCCTGTAGAATGACTAGAGACCCAAGAGCGCGGTAATGTAAGTTACGGTGCACTCTTGTGCCATGTTGCGCGAAAGCTGCAACATGAGAAAAGAACTATTGAAAACAACGTTTCCCGGTACTGACTGTCTTAAGAGCATGTCAGTTTCCCCGTAAGAATGGAGCGAAAGCCCAGAGGAGTGCGGTGGAAGGCTGCGCTTCTCTGGCAAAGTCTAGATCAGGGTGAAAACAACAGCAAAAATTTCAGGGGTTGCCACATGGAAGGAAAATTATCTACAATTAAGAAATCTTTCCTAACAAGAGGCACTAAACTGCAAGAGACAGTCTAGTGGTTAATGACCCACACCTGAACTGGACTTTTGAATATATATGGCCCCCTTAGGTGCAGGCCATTAGAAGCAGAGCCAGGAGGTGGAGCAGTTGGGGCTGTCATTCGCAGTAGTAGCAGAAGAAGAAAGCAAGCAGAGACGCCAGAGCCACCGCTATACTTTGAGCAGGTGACGGTTCAGAGAAGGTCTCCAAGCATGCTGACTTTAATTGCAGAGATTGCGCAGCAGGAAGCGAGATTGTAAGAAACTTTCCCATAGGAGAAAAAGGCTCTCCTTATTGCGCGTTACATTCAAAACCAGAGCACAGGAGTGTCCCAGGAGCGAGGAAAACTCCTTTCCTGACCGGCATGGGCCACAGGAAACTAGCTGAAGCAGATTGCTCTGTCGGAGGCTGTTAGGGAGAATTCTCATTCTATGGCTAATTTCCCTTACCTAGTGAGTCCCCCAGCAGCTTTGCTGGATTTCTGGAGTTTATTTTTTTCCACTTGGTAAGAGTGTGAGCTTTTCCCCCACTCTTACCTGTGTTTTGCCATGTGTATTTCATCTGTTTTTGTGATTGTGGACTCTGGAGTACACCACTTCAGTAGCCCCACTCTTTTGTGTGTTACACAGCACCTTCAGTGCAGTGACATAGGGTTGTCTTTTAGACTTCCCACCGACTCCATTTCTGGGGCTGACTACTGTCCCCCAGAAAAGGGTAAAGTCGCCATTAACTTTACATGGTCATTTAACCACAGATCCAGTATACCCCATCTTTCATAGAGTATTGGAAAGGGTTAATTCTTATCCCTTTTTATCTGTACCTCCTGGAGCACTGTTTCGCTCCCTTAACATTAAGACTTGGCTGGTGGCAGTGGTATCTACCCTAATTTTCCTACCGCGATTATATTACCTAACGTGGTATTGTTTTAGGCTATGTTAGTAGCCTCGAACTTTAAACCCGCTAGCCCAAATACTCTTTATTTCGGCTCCGGTTGGGTTTAATCGCCATTTCTTTTTATTAACATCCTTCTTGGGTCTTTCTTTGCGCGGCAAACCTGGTTTGCCTCCTCTGTTCGCCAACCTTTGGCGGGCTTCTGACCAGAAGCCCTCCTTTGGCGTCTGAGTGTCTAGGTGGGCTGAATGTGATGGAGGGGTGTAGTCACCCCCTGCACAGGGTCTCCTTGGAGAGTCACACTTTGTGTTGATTGGCTGAGGTGGTTGTCCGGGCTGGACAACCCCCCTGCTGAGTGATTGACAGCCAGGCTGTGTGAATGGGGGATTTTGGCATAAAAGGCAGGACTCTTGGGCTAGAAGTCAGAGCCGCCACTGGAACTGCAAGGAACCGAAGAGAAGCGGAGAAGAAGACAGCTGCTGCAGCCCCGAGTCCCGGTGAAGCCCTGCTGCAGTCCTGAGCTATCTACCCTTCAACAACAAGAGAAGATCCAGTCCGGAGTCTTCTTCCCTTGAGCCTGGTGGGATCAACCAGCTCGTCTTTTCTTCAGTCAGAGAATCCTCTCCTGGGTTGAAATCACTGCTGTGCTGTAGTGGTCCGGATAGCCATCAGAAGAGCCCTTTCCTGATTTAAAGGAGCGCACCTTTTATTCATTGTTGCTCTTTTCGCTGCTGCTGGCCTCATGCCTGGGTAGTGCAGATCGCTCCAGACATCCTCCTTCTTGTCCCCACGACTGAAGCCGCAGGAACCATGAGTCTGCAGGAACTACCAGGAACAACTGCCGTGGCACCAGCTTTTTTCCAACGGAATAAGGTACTGTGCACACTTGGTCATTCTCTCCGTCTGACCAGCCGGAATCGGGGTGAACCCTTTTCCTCCACGAAGATTTGTTCTTTCTTCCCTCCTTCTTATAACGTTTCCTTCCATTTGACAATCTTACAAACTCTTGGCATCTCGAATCTCCAACTGTTCAACGTGTGATCCTCAGCAACTGAGCATCTGCTTCATTGACACTGGCGCAGGCCTATTGATTTTAATCTGTATCTTTGAACATGTCCTCGAGTCTCCTTGTCTAGAAAAAGTATTGCCTTTGATTTCTATTCACTTTTCCCTTGTTTGAAATTCTTAAGTACAAAGTGTGTTTTAACTTCGTGAGCATTTCTATCTGCGGTTACACGTTAGTATCGCAACACCAGTCTGTCAAATCCTAATGTACTTACCTTGAATTTTCTGGCACAAGTGGAATTGGTTATGTGTAGTGTATTTTACGTGTGGTTTCGAATTTATAGAAGTGAAGTGTTTTATAACAGATGGTTTAAAAATAAATGTACTTATATTTTTTACCTGAAACCTTGAGTCAGTGTTTGCTTGAGTCACAGTAATTATGATCCTTTGTGCAATCTCTGCTACTGCTCATATACTCTTGAGATAAGCCTGGCTGCTCCGCTACTGCTACCACTTTAACATAGCAGTACAGGCTTGTACCAAAGGTGAACTTGTATTACCACTTGTAGTCTTAATTGTGTGTAGTGGTCCCTAAGGGCACTGAACAGGATTCTGCCTAACACTGGTGTACAGCGGTGAGGATTTGAAAGTAGAGTGAACTTAGAGTGCTGCTATTTCTTTGGGTTAACTAACCACAAGGCTAAACACCCCAAATTCTATTAACTAAAGAACTCATGTCAAATTTGGAAAGCTACACTGAAGAGAGTCTCTCAAACTACACTGCTGAGGTTCTGAAAACCATGTGTAGGGAGAGGAGTCTCTCTGGTAAAGGAAAGAAATCTGAACTTGTTGCTAAGTTATTAGGAAAACAAAGTCTGGAGAGTGGGTCAGAAGGGCCTACCCCTCCAGCAAATGTGGATACTGATGTTTCTGATTCTGAGAGTGTTGAAGAAGAAGTAGATAACCCTTTGTTACGAGTTCCTACTAACCCCTTGTCTGCTCAGCAACCACAACCTCTGTCCACTGGGACCCCCACAGGTCCTACACTTACTCCTGTGTTTATTGCACTAGAGAAAATGAGACTTGAATTAGAAGTGAAACGTATTGATGCACAAACTGCCATGAAACATCAAGAGTTAAGGCTCAGAGAAATGGAGCTGAACCATGAACTACAAATGAAGAAATTGTCTGTAGAAAATGCTTCTCTCCCAGAGTCTTCTAGGTCTTCTAGCCCTAAGATACCCTGTATGCCAAAGGAAATGATTGGTATGCATGAGACTAAACTTGATATTTTGGATTGGTCAGCAATGTTTGAATACAATCATGGGATTCAAGGTATCTCAGGGAATCAGTTGATTCCTTGGCTTTTCTCTAGGCTTCCCCCTGTTGCAAGTGATGCTGTAATGGAGTTGGAGGAGGAGGATAAACAGGATTATGAGAGTGTGAAGCTAGCATTAATAGCTAGATTTGGGAAGACCCCTTCCCAGTACCTTAAGAGGTCTAGAACCCTCAAAATGTATGATGGTACCCCTTGGGCTACCTGGGTGTGTGAATGTTTGAAAAACTTAGATGGTTGGGTTAAGGGTTACAAAGTGAACTCTTATGAAGGTTTGAGGAATATTGTAATGTTGGAGTCTATTTTTGATGCCTGCTCCCCTGAGCTTAGACAGCACTTGGCTGATTCAAAGGAGATGGATCCTAAGAAGTTAGCCAAGGCTGCTTACTTGGGTTGCCAACAGGGCTACACACAAAGATTCTGGGGCAAGTCAGAAAAAGGATGAGGGAAAGCAGCCAAAGAAAGACAACAAAGATAATTCCAATAATTCCAGTCCAAAAGAGGGCCACAAACATAACCAGGGTAAGCCACAAGGGAAACCGAATCAGGCTAGTGTACCATCTGGTCCCAAACCAGATGGAGGTCAGAACAAACCTTCATTCAATAAAGCATTTGGTAAATGCTTTGTCTGTGGGTCAACTGACCACGTGAAAGGGGATCCCAGATGTAAGGATAAACCTTCAGGGGTTCACTCTGTCTCCTTAGCCTTCTCCCAGGTGGATGAAGTACATATAGTCAGTGGAAACTTTCAGTTACTAGCTGATGAGCCTGTGAGAGTATCAGCTAGTGTTTCTTTAGTATCCATGGGTCTTTAGGAACAACAGAATGTAGATGTCTATAACTCAATCCCAGATAATACTAAAGAGTATTACAAAGATAGTTTTCCTGTGAATGGCCAGGAGACCCCTGCCATCAGAGACACTGGAGCCAGCATAACTGTGGTTGATTAATGTTTTTTCAAGGTGTAGGATGTTGCTAAGACACCCAAACACCTAACCAAGTTAGCTGGAGGCCCTGTGCAAATGGTTCCCCAGTTACCAGCTCTCCTCCAGTGTAATGACATGACTGTCAGAATACCCGTAAGTTTGCAAAATAACATACCTGGGAGGGTCCTGCTGGGTAATGACCTTAAAACTCTTGGCATTGTGTCTAGTACCCCCAGCCCCCCAGCAGAAGGAAGCAGGAGCTCACAAGGTCTGCAAGGGAGAGAACCTTTAGAGGCTCTCCTGGGGACATGATAGAGGAAACTATCACCCCAAGTCTACAGGACTGACTTACTGCTATTGCAGGACAGCGAAAGACCAAGGGGAACCCCAAGCCTGTCAGCAAGAAACCAGCAAGCACTCCTGTGCCCAGAAGGACATCTCCAAGACTGTCCAAAGTCGCACATGTGACTCCTCCACCAGCTGAGGCTGAGTGTGAGGTTCAACCCTGTATGGTTCAACTAGATACTGAGGAATCAGATCTAGAAGATGATCTTACTCTGGTTGGAGATCTTGATCCTGTTGACCATCCTAAACTGCAGTCTTTACTGGCAGAAGGTGGACCCAACAGGGCAGATTTCAGCAGAGGACAAAGAGTGCCCTACTCTTGAAGGCAGCTTCTCAGCTCAATGGGACTGAGCCTGGAAAGTATAGGTTGCACTGGGAAGATGGCCTCTTTCTACAGTGAACCGACTGAGTCAACCCCTGGAGACTGCAAAAGACTTGTAGTACCTCTAGTGAACCGACTCCAGTTTCTGCAGTTCGCCCATGAGATACCTTTGGCTGGTCACTTAAGTTTTAAGAAGACCAAGGAAAGGCTCTCTCTTTACTTCTACTGGCCTAAGATGGGTTCAGAAGTAGACACATTCTGCAGGAGCTGCCACACTTGCCAAACTTCTGGCAAGAGTAGAGCCAAGAATGTGGCACCCCTGGTGCCTCTCCGAATGGTGGGAGTTCCTTTTGAGAGGATCGGGATTGACATTGTTGGTCCTCTTGACCCTCCCACATCTTCAGGCAACGGGTTTATCCTGGTTGTAGTGGATCATGCCACTAGGTATCCTGAAGCCATACCTACGAGGACTGTTACGGCTCCGGCTAAGGCCCTACTTGGCATTTTTACCAGAGTAGGTTTTCCTAAGGAGGTGATATCTGACAGGGGATCACATTTTATGTCCCACTACATGCAAGCCATGTGGAAAACCTGTGAGTCACCTACAAGTTCTCTACTGTCTACCACCCCCCCCAAACCAATGGGCTGGTAGAGATGTTTAACAGAACTATAAAGAGTATGATGGGTTCTTTAGAAGAACCCCTTAAAAGTAAGTGGGACCTTCTACTGCCATGCCTTCTCTTTGCATATAGAGAAGTCCCTCAGGAGGGAGTAGGTTACAATCCCTTCGAACTCCTCTATGGCCATCCAGTCAGAGGTCCATTGGCCCTGATTAAGGAGGGGCTGGAGAGTGCTCCTTCCCTCAAGCCAGTCAGAGTGACTACTATGTGATAGGTCTCCGGAGGAGAATGTCACACATGATGGCAGAGGCAAGTGATAACTTGAAGCCTGGTCAAGCATTGGCATGACCAGAAGGCTAACCTGGTCGAGTTTACTGAAGACCAACTTGTTCTTGTTATGGTCCCCACAAGGCAGAGGGCCTTTCAGGACAAATGGATAGGACCCTTCAAAGTTGTGTATTAAACTTGGAGAGGTAAACTATCTGGTGGACTTAGGCAATCCTAAGGAGGCTCCTTAGAGTCTTTCACACCAACCGTTTAAAGGATTATATCTCTAGACCTGACATAGGAGCATTGCTCTTAGCTTCAGCTCAGCAGGAGGAGGAGAGTGAACCTCTGCCTGACCTCCTCAGAGGCTTACCTTTAGATGAGCAAGTGGAAGGAGTTAATCTCTCTTCCAGTCTCACATCTGACCAGCAGGATGAGTGCAAGTTACTGTTAAATCAGTTTGCCTCCCTGTTCTCATTTTCACCAGGCTTGACCCCTTGGGGCCAGCATGATATTCTCACTGGTGACTGTTTGCCTGTCAAAAGCAGGGGGTACAGAATGGCCGACAATGTAAGAACCCATATAAGGAATGAGGTCAACAAGATGCTTGATCTCAGGGTTATAGAGCCCTCTACAAGCCCATGGTCTAGCCCAGTTGTGCTTGTGCCAAAGGCAGGATCTAAGGAGTTGAGATTCTGCGTGGATTATAGAGCTCTAAATGCAGTCACAAAGACTGATGCCCAACCTTTGCCTAGGGCAGATGAGCTGGTGGACAAACTTGGTGCAGCCAAGTACCTCAGCACATTTGACCGAACGTCAGGCTATAGGCAAATAGCCCTAAGACCATGCCAAGGAGAAAACGGCATTCTCCACCCCAGCTGGCCTCTACCAATTCAAGGTAATGCCTTTTGGTTTAAAGAATGCACCTGCTACATTTCAGAGGATGGTCAATCAAGTTCTGAATGGGATGGAGGACTTCTGCATGGCTGGATGACATTGCAGTGTTCAGCCCTACATGGAAAGAACATATTGATCACCTAGGATATGTATTGCAGGCTCTGGAACAGGCCCATCTGACCATAAAGGCAAGTAAATGTCAAATTGGTCAGAGTACAGTGGTCTACCTTGGACATGAGGTAGGAGGAGGTGAAATAAGGAGGCCATTGCCTAGCAAAGTACAAGCTGTACGAAACTGGGCCACCCCTACTACTCAAACCCAAGTGAGAGCCTTCCTAGGCCTCACTGGCTATTACAGGAACTTCATTGAGAACTATGGGACCATAGCTTCTCCCTTGAATGTCATTTCCTCTCCCAAATTCCCTAAAAAGGTCAGGTGGAATGAGGAGTGCAATCAAGCCTTTGAAGGTCTAAAGAAAGCCCTTTGTCAAGCTCCAGTCCTAAGAGCTCCTGACTATCACCAACCCTTCATTGTACAAACTGATGCTTCAAATGTAGGTATAGG
Organism: Ambystoma mexicanum; assembly: GCF_040938575.1. Classification (NCBI taxonomy): domain Eukaryota; kingdom Metazoa; phylum Chordata; class Amphibia; order Caudata; family Ambystomatidae; genus Ambystoma; species Ambystoma mexicanum. The sequence goes on from NC_090925.1 coordinate 988,453,100, forward strand.
TGCAGTCCTTAGTCAACTGGATGAGAAAGGTAGGGAACACCCCATTTGTTTCATCAGCAGGAAGTTAAAGGATCCCGAGACAAGATGGGCAACAATAGAACGTGAATGTTTTGCTATTATGTTGTCACTGAAGAGGTTTAGGCCATACTTGTATGGTTCTACCTTCATTATTCAGACTGACCACCAACACTTGAGATGGCTGAGGCAAATGAAAGGGGAAAACCCCAAGATACTCAGATGGTCAATCTGCCTGCAAGGGTTTGATTTTTCCATTGAGCACAGAGCAGGAAGTCACCACCAAAATGCTGATGGTCTCTCTACGATGTTTGTAACCGACTTGAGGTAGGAGATCCATCCAGGAGTGAATTAAATCCTCCTGTTACTTAGTCTGGGGGTGGGGGGTGAGTGTTAGGGAGAATTATCATTCTATTGCTAATTTCCCTTACCTAGTGAGTCCTCCAGCAGCTTTGCTGGATTTCTGGAGTTTATTTTTTTCCACTTGGTAAGAGTGTGAGCTTTTCCCCCACTCTTGCCTGTGTTCTGCCATGTGTATTTAATCTGTATTTGTGATTGTGGACTCTGGAGTACACCACTTCAGTAGCCCCACTCTTTTGTGTGTTACACAGCACTTTCAGTGCAGTGACACAGGGTTGTCTTTTAGACTTCCCACCGACTCCATTTCTGTGGCGGACTACTGTCCCCCAGAAAAGGGTAAAGTTGCCATTAACCTTACATAGTCATTTAACCACAGATCCAGTACACCCCATCTTACATGGAGTATTGGAAAGGGTTAATTCTTAGCCCTTTTTATCTGTACCACCTGGAGCACTGTTTCGCTCCCTTAACATTAAGACTTGGCTGGTGGCAGTGGTATCTACCCTAATTCTCCTACCGCGATTATGTTACATATCGTGGTATTGTTTTAGGCTATGTTAGTAGCCTTGAACTTTAAATCTGCTACCCCAAATGCTTATTTCGGCTCCGGTTGGGATTAATCACCAATTCTTTTTGTTAACATCCTTCTTGGGTCTTTCTTTGTGCAGCAAACCAGGTTTGCCTCCTTTGTTCGCCGACCTTTGGCGGGCTTCTGACCAGAAGCCCTCCTTTGGCGTCTGGGTGTCTAGGTGGGCTGAATGTGAGGGAGGGGTGTAGTCACCCCCTGCACAGGGTCTCCTTGGAGACCCAAGTCGCACTTTGTGTTGATTGGCTGAGGTGGTTGTCATTCTTTCCGTCTGACCAGCTGGAATCGGTGTGAACCCTTTTCCTCCACGAAGATCTGTTCTTTCTTCCCTCCTTCTTATAACTTTTCCTTCCATTTGACAATCTTACGAACACTTGGCATCTCAAATCTCAAACTGTTCAACGTGTGATCCTCAGAAACTGAGCATCTGCTCCATTGACACTGGCACAGGCCTATTGACTTTAATCTGTATCTTTGAACACGTCCTCGAGTCTCCAGGTCTAGAAAAAGTATTGCCTTTGATTTTTATTCACTTTTCCCTTGTTTGAAATTCTTAAGTACAAAGTGTGTTTTAACTTCGTGAACATTTCTATCCGCAGTTACGTGTTAGTATCGCAACACCAGTCTGTCAAATCCTAATGTACTTACCTTGACTTTTCTGGCACGAGTGGAATTGGTTGTGTGTAGTGTATTTTACGTGTGGTTTCGAATGTATAAAAGTGAAGTGTTTTATAACAGATGGTTTAAAAATAAATGTACTTATATTATTTACCTGAAACCTTGAGTCAGTGTTTACTTGAGTCACAGTAATTGTGGTCCTTTGTGTAATTTTCTGCTACTGCTCATATACTCTTGAGATAAGCCTGGCTGCTCCGGTACTGCTACCACTTTAACATAGTAGTACAGGTTTGTACCAAAGGTGAACTTGTATTACCACTTGTAGTCTTAATTGTGTGTAGTGGTCCCTAAGGGCACTACACAGGATGCTGCCTAACAGAGGCAACAGAAGAAGCAGAGCGAGTTGTGGCAGCGAGTCGATCGGATGCATGTGACTACACCGGTGAGTTTACCATTTGCAGGTAAATCCGGTATGCTCCCTAGACAACGAATGGCTGCAAGTAACCAATTGTAATACCAACCACATTTAAAGAAGTCGAATTGGCATAATGGGAACTTTGTAAGCAGACAAAATAAGAAAAAATATAATCATTATTATCAAGGCCAAAGGTATTGCCAAGACAAAGCAGGGGCAATATTAAAGCAAGCTAATACGAACCACCATTGCCAAAATAAAGAGGGGACAATTCTAAAGCAAGGCAATATTAACCACCATTGCCAAAGAAAAGAAAGAGCAATACTGCAAACAACTCATTACAACCATTATTGCCAAACTCAGGAAGAGGCAGTAGTTGAGCAGGATTTCAACAATCATTGCCAAAGCCAAAGAAGGGCAAGTGTTGTAAAGGAACATTGCAACAGTTGTTTGATATAAAAGTGGAAAAACAAGAGTGGCAGGAAAGAAGCCCTTCTTATAGAGGTTATCAAGGAGGAGAGAAGAATAACCTGAATTGCATATGGCAAATACAACAGTGGAATAAACAGCACCAGTGTGTCGCATGTCTTCCCAAAAGAAGTGGATATTGATTGAAAGGGAAATACCTTGTAAAAAGGGTTTGAAGTAAACCACATCATAGAGTACTTGTAGTAGTGTTAGTGTTTTGTCCTGGCAGGTTAGTGAACCAGGACTAACATAATGAAGTACTGCATTGTAGTTGGAACTTGTGAAGAAGAATAAGTGGCACAACCACTAAGGTGTTATCACAAAACAACGGTTCTTAAGGAGAGAAGTCATTCAAAACTACAGTGCACTTATTAATCATATATAAACACACAGGGCCTCATCACGACTTTGGCGGTAACCCTTAAATCCGGCGGTCGCGCTATTACCGCCGGATTTAAGGGTCCACCAAATCAGGACTTCGGCGGATTTTGCCCCAGCTCTTGGCTGGGGGGAAATCCGCTGAAAATTCAAGCTATTACCGCCAGCGGGAAATCCGCCGGCAGTAAGAGCGCAAATTTTCCCCATTGAGCCCAATGGGGAATGGGTCATTCCCGAATGGGCTCAACGGGGAATGAGGAATTACATTACCGCCAAACTCGTGATCCGGCCCACAGTCTAAAAAAGGAGACAACCCTGCTGTAAGCTGACCCTGGGGAAGAACATCCTGTCCCTATCGGGGGTTCCTCACCCTAGGTGGCGTGTGATGCAACGCCTATCTAACAGAGATAGTAAGGGAAGCGGTCCCTAATTTACTACAACTATGGCATATACCCAACAAAAACAATTCAACATGCATCAAGAACAATTCCAACCAGCTGTTGAGAGGACGGCAGAACTGTGCATTAGATTCTACCGTAACAGCTCAAAAATGGTGATGGTAACAACCTATCACCAAGGTGGCTAATTTGATTCCAAACAAAGTTCGATGTTTAATTCTGCCCTTGGGTGTTGGAGTCAACACATGCAGTTGGAATGTTCACTAAAAGAGACCAATTAAAAGGAAGGCTCATTTAACTTGAGCGTGTAAAAAGCTCCAATCTGTGCGAGTATAAGATCTAAATTATCCATCTAGTATCTCTCAATTCTTGTAGGAGATATCATCAAGGTCATGAGGTCCCTCATGACCCGAAACGTCGACCGGTTTCGATGGCGGTAGGAAGATAAGCCATCTTCATCAGGGCCATCATTTTGAAGAGAAATAAATTTACTTAACCAGCGTGTCTGTACTGGAGATGCCAACGGCAGATACATGCGTCCCCTCCTGCAGCAGTCCAGGGGTGCAGCCAGGTGGACTATCTTAAACCACTCAAGACGCTTATAGCGTCGTGCAGTATGTACTCAAGCAGATAGTCGCTGAGAGCCGCGATGCCGGGCAGTCAATGATCAACGTTTTTCCTCGATCACCAGGCATTTTTCCCATTTCTCCGCTCCACGTGCAGTTCACACTAGGATTGACCATTTCTTTTTATTGGTGAGGAGATTGTAGACTGTTTCACACTTGTCAAGTACAGAGGCAAGGTTCTGTCAGAGCATGCACTCCTCTGTCTGCAATGGCAATATGCACCCCCTAGACCCTGAATCCCCACATGGAGGCTCATAAGTGAATCTTTACACGACATCCCATTCCGTGACCACATCAAAGAAAACATTGACTACTATGTCAAACATAATCTGGGCAGCGTCCCCAGTGCTGCTATGCGAAGCCCTCAGGGTTGTCATTAGGAGCGCTGCCATAGGATTATCCAACAGCGTTCAAGCCAGGCTAGAAAGGGAGTTAACCTCAGCGGAGGACCAGCTACAGGAGACAGTGCAGTCCCGCAAGGGTCATAATGGTGACGGACGGAGGAGGCAGTGAGGTTCAGAAATAAGTGTGTAGAGTGTGTAGAGTGTTGGGAAAAGACTGGGGAAACATAAGTCTGCTAAGTATATTGAGAGACAACATAAGGAAAGGGATAAGCCATGCAGGCTGCTGGCCTGGTTATACAAGAGGGAGGAGAATCGGAGCCCAATTCATACTAAACAAATGCAGAATGAGGCTCTATGCCATACGCAAGTGGGAATTAATGCGGTCTTTAAATAATTTTACAGTACCCTCTACCAGGAGGGGCCACAGGCACATATAAGGGAGTTGCTGGATGGGATTGACCTGCCTTGCCTAAATCAAGAGGCGATTCATAGTTTGGAAGAGCTCATTACATTGGAAGAAATATGATGCACGATTAGGGCATTGCCTACAGGAAAGACCCCAGGCTGGAATGGCTTGCCTGGGGAGTTCTACAAAGAATACATACCCAAGTCCTTCTTCAGGATGTTAGCCTCCGTATGTGGGGTTTTCTTGTGGCAGAACGGCAGGCCCAGGATAGCGCTGCCCTCCCTATGCAGACCCTACGACGAAGGAAGAGGAATCAGAGTTCCACACTTTGAGTTGTATTACCTAGCGGGCCAGCTGCAATTTGTAGTGGATTGGCTGGCAGATAACACCTAACAGAGACACGAGAATGCTCATACGTACATTCCCACACTTCTATTTAAAGGTATTATGTGCCAAGAGGCCTTAGGCACGCATTAGGTTGCTCCTCATGTCTTTGGGGGCGCAAGCGTGGGATAGGGCACTCAAACACATACAGCTTATGGACCCGATCTCAGTATAGATTCCCTTGATATCGGTAGTAAGGACATCCACACAAGGCGGAATAGGGATACGAGCTATTTGGGAGCCCGGTGGGGTGGTTACGATTGGGAATCTATTACGTAACAACTTTCATACCATTCAGTGAATTAGCTGACATTACTGGGATACACTGGGGCCAATACATACTATTTTGCACAATTAGGAGGGAGATCACAGGCCATTGGCCTGCATGGGAGAGTCAATGGAAAAACATTTAATTGTGGACATCCTGTACGTCATCTCAGAGGACGGACACACCATATCCAGGATATATGATTTACTGCTTACAGGAGGTCCCCCACACCATTGGTAGTCAGACGCAAGTGGGGGGGGTGGGGGGGGTGGAACTTCAGAGTCCCTTTTCCAGACAAACAGTGGAAGGAAATTCTGGGATACCAAAAGAATGTCCGGGAATGCTAGATTACAACTGATTCAGCTGTTTGTGACACATAGGGCCTACCTGACCCAATTGAAGATTTCCTGTTTCACTGGGGCAGGAACAAGACTTTGCCCACGGTGCGATTCAGAGGAAGCGGGTATACTTCATATGTTCTGGGCATCCCCCATGGTGCGGAAATACTGGGATGAATAGCAGCTAGAATATACAGGGGAGGGTTGGCGCTGGAAATTCCCTCCCCCGGGGCATGTTTGCTGGGTCGTTTCCAGTGCCCGAAAGGCGCAAGGCACATGCATAAGATGAAGGATTTGGCATATATACTGGCCAAACACAGAATTACATTGGCATGGAAAGCACCAGTGGGCCTTAACATAAAGGATTGGTGGAGGGACCAGAGGTAATGGGCGCAGGCTGAGACTGAGGCTTGGAGGGGGTGGTGCACTCTGGTCTTTCGGCTGCCGATGAAGTGGTGGCGGCTTCGATCGCTCTGGTGCAAGGCCTATTCGCTCCGGACGCCACAGAAGCCATCCGGGAGGCCATTACCCCATAAACGCCATAGATACTTCAGATACCTTAAGTATTATGTATATGGGCAGCGACCAGTGTTTTAAGTGTCGAATGCTAATTCAAGATATGGGCTAGTGCCAAAGGCAAATCGGGGGGAGGAACCAGGGTGGGTAGGTGGGTTTCGTTGTGGTAACAGGTTTTACAAAGACTGGTTTGGTTGCAGTGAATATTTACTTGTTTTAGTTACCTGTTTGTGTTCAAAGCAATAAAAACGGTTAAAAAAAATTATCTATACTTGAGGAGATAAAGAATTTTCATCCGATTGAACTTGTGGTTAAGCAGTCCAAGGGGAAGACTTTTGGAGTTAGGTGAACTTTATGATTAACACTCTTTGGATTGAAAATCCTGCTTTGGATCTGGGGAAGGGGATCCAACCCAGGTTACAAGGATACAAAGTTATTATTGAATAGAACTGTTACGTTACATGTGAATTGCCATTGATTACCTTTATGAGTTGGATGTATGTACAAGTGTGAGGGACAGATTCCTTTTTAGAGGGTTTCCTTTAGTTATTTTGATAGGTAGGGAAATTCTCTTTAGGTTAGGGATAGTGAGGAGTTTGTCACAGCCTTTTAAGATAAAATAGCTAATTGTGCAAAACCTTTACCAAGTTGTCCGGCTCACATTTCTGACCCCTCACATATGGTGGTAGAAGTGGGATCGGAATCAACTGATATAAATTGGGGAAACCTTAAATTTGAGAAATGTAGTAAAAGGGCCTCCCCTCCTTTTATTGCTACTGAACAGTCTATAAGATTCAATATCTACAGTAGCAGAAGGGAATTCCTTCAACCTGGAGACAGAGCATTAATTTCCAGCAATTTAATCCTTATTCCTCCCAAAGGTACTTACATCAGATTTGCCTCAAAGGCAGGACTAGCCTGGTGCTATGTCTTAGACGTATTGGCAGGAGTATTTGATTCCGACTAGAGGTGATATCAAACTTTTGATACAGAATAATGGAAAGAAAGTCTATCAAGTTAAGGCTGGGGAAATAGCTCAAGGAATATTGGAAAAGGCTCAGTTTCCAAAACCAAAGGAAGTCAAATTTAGTGATCAAACAGAAAGAGGAACTCAGGTTTTTGGTGAAGCAGATATAGAACCTTCTGTGGAACCCATAATGAAACCCAATGTTGAGGAAGAGATTGTTCTTGATTTGGCTTTTGCTCAAAGAAATGATCCTTTGTTAGCAGAAGCCTTTATTCAGGTGATATCTGAATCTGAGGAAAGACAGGACTTTTTTTCTCCTAAAATCAGGACTGTTATATAGAGGGGATGTAGGACCAAGGGGTTCACCCAGATCACAAATTGTAATACCCAAAAGCCACAAGAATATTGTTCTGGAAAAGGTTCATTCAAATTTAAGAGGTCATTAAGGAACTGCCAAAACTCAGGCCCAAATTGTGAATAGGTTCTATGGGCCAGGAATGTATGCCGATAAGTTATGTTGTCAATGCATGTGCCATCTGTCAGAAAACCAGTAATCAAATTCCTCCTCAAGTTCCAGTACAACTGTTACCTGTTATAGAAGTTACCTTTTCAAGGATAGGGATGGGTAAAGTGGGTCCTTTAGAAACTCAAAGTTAGGTAACAAATACATATTGGTTATTTTGGATTATGCCTCATGCTATCCTGAGGATTTTCCATTCAGAAATAACACATCACAACAAATTTTCAAACATTTACTCATGTTCTTTTCTACAAAAGGGTTTCCAAAATAAATTGTCAGGTCAAGAGTCCACATGTACGTTATGTTATGTTATCGGTACTTATATAGCGCACCGTCACCAACGGAATTGGCCCCCAGGCACTCTGGTGGATCTGTAAACGAGAAGGTGGGATGGGTTAGTGAAGTAAAGCGGGAGTAGGATAGTGAGAGGAGTGGTGTACTGTTGGCAGCTTCAACTCGGAAGACACCGGGTGCAGAGCTGTGGTGCGAGTATTGGATCGGTGTCCGTCCGCGTATGCTGTTGGTGCGGCTTATGTGTTGTTGCAGTGTGGTGAAGTGCATACGGCTTGTTGTGCGAGAGATGGTTGTGTGAGTTTTTGTATGCAGCGAGTTTGAGTTTATATCGGTTAGCGGGTTATGTGACATTAACATGCAAGCATTCACAGTTCTGTCTAAGTGTGGCACTTTCTGACCTACATAATTCAGTCAGAGTGTGGCACTCAACAGTCCTCACAATACCATCCAGATACGGCACAGGCCAGTGCCCACAACTCCATCCAAGTGTGGGACATGCTAACATTCTCAATTCCCTTTAAGTGTAGTGCTTGGTAATCTTCATAATTCCGTCTAGATGTGGCACTCGTTAACCTTCACAATATTGTCCAGATGCGACGCAGTGCGAAGCTAGGAAATCTGCTTAAGTTTGGCACATGCTAACAATCACAATCCTGTCTAGATACGGCAAAGGCTAATGTTCTCAATTCCATGTGTGGCACATGCTAACATTCACAATCCTATGAGTAAACTTAAGGCAGAGGATAAAGAAATTCTCCAAATTAACACTTATGCACATCCATTTATCATCCCCAAATAGACAGATTAGTAGAAAGATGTAACCAAACTTTAAAACACATCTTAAAGAAACTATTATCAGCAGACAGTAAGAATTGGCACAATATGATACAGTGGGCCTTGTTCGCCATTAGAAAAACTCCTCAGTCTCAGGTACTCTCCTTCTCTCAGAAACTCACTGTCTCCCAAGCTCTGATTCTCTCTAGGTTGGACTACTGTAACAACCTCTTTCTAAATCTACCTGCCTCCACTCTCCGCCCTTTACAACTAATACAGACAGGACTGCAGGACTTGTCCTTGGCCTCAAGCCCTGGGATCTCTCCAGTTCTGAAATCCCTTCATTGGCTCCCAGTGGATGCAAGGATTACATTTAAAACCCTTTGCATTGTCCACAAGGCTTTCTGGGGCCTGGGTCCAAAATACCTTCAACTATCCCTCCGTAAATACGTCCCTCTTGAGCCCTTCACTCCTCTTCCTCTAACTCCCTCTGGGTCAGTCGTTTTTCAAAGAACTCCCTGCCACCTTGAAACTTGATGAGAACCATCTACGTTCCGGAAGCCCCTAAAGACCTTCCTCTTCGCCTCTGCCTTTGCCCCTCTTCTCCCCTGCTGATCGTCTTTCACTCTCGGCACTGTTGCACCTGGCCACCCTCTGTCCTTCGGGCCCAGGTACACGCTCACCCTGCCACCCTCCTGCACTGCCTCCTGGCCACCCCTTGCACATGGGACTGTATCTGTACCCATACAGTCCCATCCCACTCTTCTTCTGCACTTATCAGATCCACCCTATCTGACTAACCATGCACTTTGCCATTCACAGGCTCCACTACCACCTTTTTTGACCACCTTATTTATTTATTTTATTTACATTATTTATCTTGTTCTCTCCTATGCTCTGCACTTTCCAATTCTCCCCTCTCCCATGTACTTTCCCCTTCCTCCCTTCCCCATGCACTTGCGCGTTCTCAATGTCACTGGGCCTAGTAAGATCGTTGTTTTTGTTTTTCTCCCCCGTTCCCCTCCCTATGCCTGGTCGCGCTCTGAAACACCTGTGTACGAGCACAATATAAATAAAATATATCATATCAGTCATCTACGGGGGTTTCCCCATTTGAACTTTTATATGGGAGAGAACCTAGAGATGGGCTGGACAATTACGCAAAACAAAACAAAAAATAGGTCTGCCATACCATTATCTCAAACTGCACAAAGACTGAAAGAACATATGCAGCGGTTCAAAATATAGTCCAAACTAACATGGCACAAACACAAGAACATTAAAAGGAATACTATAACAAGAAAGCTGTGATGAGATCCTTTTCTGTAGGTCAAAAGGTATTGGTTTTACTTCCATCCTCTGAAAATAAAATGATTTCCAGATGGCATGGCACAAAAGACCTTAGAACAAATGGGACCTTATAATTATAAAGTCTCCCAAACAGACAGAAAAATTAAAACTCACATTTACCATATTAATTTAAAGAATGGAAAGCAGACCTTATTTAAAACCTTCAGTTATATTAACAAGCTTATGATCTGAAGAAAGGGATACCAACAAATTAATCTTTCCTAATTTACAACAAAATAAAAGATTTGACAGACCTCTTGCATCAGTCCACTGTGTTTAGAGCTGAACCTGGGAGAGTGAAATGGGTGTACCATCATATTAGCACTCCTTCGGGGAAGGTTGTTCCTCAGAAACTTTATAGAATCCATAAGCATAGGAAACAAATTATCCAAGACGAAATAGAAGCTATGATACAAGCAGATATTATTGAACCCTCACAAAGTCCTTGGTCCGTTCCTATTGTGCTGGCTGCTAAACCCGATAACTCATGGAGGTTTTGCAATGATTTTTTTTTTATTATTTTTTATTTGATTTAGCTGTATAAAAAACAGCCTTTCAAATTTATACACAAAATATATTTAACAGTTTACATAATATAAACCCAACATATAAAAATATACTTTTATCTCCACTTTATCTCCAAAATCGAGAAAGGAAGAATTATCAATTTTACAAAAAAACAAATAAAATACCACATTTCCAACTGAGTCTCATCTTAACCTTTCTTACCATCATAGCAAAATCTTTTTGTCCTTCTCCATTTTTCAATTAATTAATACTACATATGACTACCTCACTCGAAAACGTACCAAAACACACATTCTCGAAATATACCATAATCATTCTTTGCTATTTACCGGGATGTACTCATTTAAGTTTAGAGAATTAATAAACAGTAATATTGCAATGTTCATTTTTGCTTCTTGACTGTGATATAATTTTCCCCATAGTACTTCATACTCAAGGATACACTGATTAGCAAACATATGTTTAAAACATTGACATCTTTTCTCAATTAATGCAGGACAAGCTACAATGAGATGCTTTACAGTTTCCAATTGCTGCGGAACCCTACAGAATCTACAGTCTCCGTTCATGATCATTTTACGCATCACTTTCAGTTCATTTGTTGGGCATAAATTCAATCTAAACCTTAGATAATTAAATCTATTTTTCGGATCAGGAAATCGGATCAAGTATTGCTCTATTTTATGCAGTTCTTTAATTGCATATGGTTGATTCTTGAACAACCTTAATTTCAAGCAAGCCTCCCTGGTCTTGATCCAGTCACCAAGCCACAGCTTTTTCTTGGCTCTGTCTGGATTATTTACCAAGAGAATGATGTCTGTGCCTGCTTCATTCATGATTGAAATTATCCATTTTCGCCACTTTACAATTTTGTTATTGCTTGCATTTAACATGTAGTTTCCTATAATATGCATAACCCCATTTCCTTCCTTAGCCATGAAATATTTACGATAAAGAGACAGCACTTTCCATAAATACACAGCATTTAAAGAAATCATCCCCATCTCATGGCGTAGTAAGCAAACTGGGACAGATAGAGGTAAACCACAAATCGATTTCCAAAAACGACCTTCCATTCTAATCCAAGATCTTTCAGCAATCATATCCCTAGTTTCAGTCGCATAAGTAAGAGTAGGGACTACCTTTTGTTTATAAAAGGTCATCGCAGGGATTAAAGAAAACTTCCCATATTTAGCTTGTATAATCTTTGTTTGTGATATACCCGTTGACAATTTTTGATTTAGATCACTGAAAAATGGTCTATCTTGTGTATCATTACTGATTTGAAGACCTAGATATTTATACTCATCCACTGTCTCAATCAGAATATTCTGCATAACCCATGGTTTGATCACAGTTCTCCGCTTTTTGTTTTTACCCACTATCATGATCTTGCATTTTTCTTGATTTATTTTCAGATGATTTTCATTAGCATATTTACTCAGGGCTGTCAGGAGCTCGTGCAACCCCCCCGGAGTTTTAGCCAGCAAAATCAGGTCGTCGGCATAAAACAACCAGGGGATTGCACGTCCTCCCAGATGTGGAGCATCAGCTCTGCAGTTTTCAAAGTCATGTCTGACTGCAGTCACAAAGAAATTAAACAGGGTGCTTGCCAATATGCATCCCTGCTTTAGGCCTCTGCACGTCGGGATGGGATCCGATAGCGTACCATCTGAGGCTAGCCTAATTTAGACAGTTGTCCCTGAGTTTAACTCATTTATCCAATAAATCAGATACGCTGGACAGTCCGCCTCTCCTAGTTTCTTTATTAGCAATTTTCTGCATACCGAGTCGAAAGCGGCTTGAAAATCAATGAAGGCCAGATATACCATTTGACCCTTTAGACATTCCTGTTCCTTAATGATTTGCAAGATGTGCAGATTAATGGCAGTTCCCATCCCTGGCATAAAGCCTGTTTGGTTTGGGTCCCTCATTCCGCCATCACACAACCATTTATTTAAATCTCGCAAGAGTAATCTAGCAAACAATTTACTTGGTATGTCTAATAGCGATATCGGCCTATAGTTCGCAGGATTTTTATTATCTCCCTTTTTATAAATTGGGATGGTAATGGATTTTTTCCACGACGATGGAATGGTGTGGGTTTCAATTATCTGCTGAAATATAAGAAAAAAGATGTTTGCCCACGCCATTGGATGTCTCTTGATCATTAAATTCGATAAACCGTCGGGCCCTGGTGCACGCGACGTTGATAGTTTTGATATATAAAATAATATATCCGCAATATCAAATATGATATCCCTACCTTGTGTATAATTCACCGGAATCAGGCTATTCACTAAGTTAGTTTCGGCATAAAGAGTTTTATAAAACGTAGCCCATACTTCCTGTGGAATGGGATTCAACTGGTGAATCATTTCGACCTTGGCCTGGGTCACTTTCAGAAGGTCCCAGATCTTTGCTGAGTTTTTTGATTTTAATTGTTCTAACATGTTTTCCGCATCCTTTTGATACATTAACACGTCTTGATTTTACCCAATTTTTATAGTTACATTTCAGGGATCTAAGTCTGGCACCTCTTTTCGACGGACTTAAGTGTTTTAATTGTCTCTTTTCTTTCCTATATTGTGCTTTCCGTACAGACACGTCTTCATCATATGAGTGTAGCCTCAACTTAGAATTTATTTTTGATTTGTTCTTTATTTTAACTACGAATATCTGCATTTCTTCTACATAAGTGCGGCCATTGCCCTTAATCCCATTTTGTCGATCATTTTCAGTTCTCATAAGATTCTGCTCCAATGTTTTTAGTGACTGAGGAGACCATTTAAGGTTAAATTAGTAGCCCGAGAGTTATCAAAATATTTTTTTTGAACATTCCAATTCCATTGCATAGTCTGGATATCATGGTCACTAGATGTCTGGGGGACAATTGTGAAATTTACCATACTGTTAAACAAGGAGTTATCAACAAAAGTATAATCAATCATAGATGATTGCGAACCCCGATGCCAGGTGTTTCGTTGTGGAATATCCCCTTCCATTGATCCGTTCAATTTGAATAGTTGCCTTTCATTCATTAACAAATTCCATTTCGCAGCCACTGCGGATAGTTGTTTACCCTCTTGTCTATGACAAGTAATGTTGAGATCGCCTGTGATGATGACATAATCACAGGTCAGATCCACAACCGTCATATTCAAGAGTTCTTCCAGGGCGAGAAAGAAAGCTTCTTCTGTAATTGCTCCATGATTCCAATAAACATTTATTAACCGTATTGTTCTAGAGTATATTTTTATTCTTACCAATTGAAGAAAACTATTTGGGGATGCCCATGGTTCCAAGTAAACATTTGGTGAAATTTTTATAGCCACCATCAGACCAGCCATCGGTCGACCTTTTACAGGGACTATTGCCGGTATCAGAGATATTATATGATTGTCCCAGACCGGGGCAGTTGCCAACCATATTTCCTGGAACACTAGAATATCATATTGGCCCAAAATAGTATTCTTAAATTTGGTTAAATGTTTAAAGCCTCTGATGTTCCATGAGGCAAGAGAGACAAAAGTGGAAGGCTGAGTTAGTTAATTTCCACATGATCTTCCTGGCATATCATCTGATCGACTAAGACTCACCATCTCATTGGTCGTAAATTGATTAGTATATTGGTTCTTCACATTTTGATTTGCCTTGGATTGATATTGATTTCTCCCCAACGGAGTCGGTAATTGTACAGGTTCGGCAAGATTTATTAACACAAAACCCAGTTCGTATAAGTCCATTCTGGCTTGCCACAAAGCATTTTTGACAAACCCTGATTTGATCCATAATTTAACTACTGATAAGTCAGATCCGTGTATAAACTCTACTTGTTCAATGTCACCCGAACATATCCCCTCCAAAGACGGTACATCTGAAATGATGTTCATAACAGATTGTCTGTTCAAATCAAAACACCGAAACGGGTGCGAGCGGCACTGCAAAATCAGGTGATGCAATGTAACAGATTTTGCCAATTTTCCTTGCGCTCTTCTAGGGGCAGAGATCGGATGAGGTTGGTTCCGCAAAGCTAGAGGAGTTGAATTAAAAGGTGGAGCAGCATTCCTGACATCGTTTTTCCCATCACTCTGCTGCGGTACATTCGGTCTATTTACAAGGGAAACGATTCTCTTTAACGAGTCTTCAATTTCCTCTTTCCACTCTTTCATCCTTAATATATTCTCGCCCACCAATTCCACTGGTGCCACTCGCACTCCTTCCTTTGCAGATTCAGGCGGCATCGTAACATTTAAAGTAGAAGTAGTAAACTCAGGCTCCGCTTGAGCCTTCGGAACTTCCCGTGCAGTAACCACCTCCCTTGCATCTGTACCCTCATTCTGATTACTCAACAATACTAAGTTATCAAGGGGCTTGTATGCAAGGGAGGCTAGTTTAATTTGGCTTGTTTGACTAGCTCTAATTAACATTGCGTCCCTATGCTTATTGGCTATTGCTTTTCGAGCCAGAGCTGTTACTGTTTTCGGTTTTGTCAAAGATTGTATAAACTGCTTAGTACCAGAGATCTTAGAATTTGGTAAGGTTTTCAAATTTTGTGACTTTTTAGTTTCTTGCACTCCTACCATCTGAGTCTTCTGTTTTTTTTTTATCAAATATCAGATATGTTGGCTCTTTGTCACTTGTCAAAATTACATCAGTATTTCCTACAACCTTATCTTGCTGAACCTTTTCATCACCTAGTATGGACGGGATTATCATATTCTTCAGTTTTGTTTTTTTTTTCTTCAGGCATTGCTGGCCTATTTGACATACTTCCTCATTGTCCGCAATTAATTTCGGAGTAGGCTGTATGTTGCTCTTAATGGGCTCTTGGACCAATATTAAAGATTTTTCATGATCCTCAATCTGCTTGTTATCAATTAATGTTTTTGTTCTTCTTTCTTTCTCAGCATCTTGTTGTAGGATCAATTGCTGATTATGATTACAATCAATCAATAAAACATCATGATCATTAGTATAATTCATATTTCTTTGCATATCAGTAAGATTTTTCCCCATTTGAGGTTGGACAATACTACGAGTCCTACACTGTTCGCATGACGTCAAGTTCACAGACTGTCCCTGTACCAGTTTTAATAACATCTGTTGATCATTCAATTTTGTGTCTAACGAATCATACAGCCTTGTCAATGAAAACAGCGCAGCATTCATTGTTTGGATAGAGGTCTCCAAACCAATTACAAAATTCCCCTGCGAAGCCTGCTTATTGCCACCAGGGTTTATATAGTTTCTGCGTGGAGTGGGCTGCACAAAAGAACATGATAACACCGAAGATTCATTTTGTGTCGGTGAGAACATTATTGGGGATTTCGATAGATCATGCCGAATTACATCGCCATCGGTGGTCTGCTCAACCAAATTAATGTTATCCGGCATTCTTATGGGAACAGTGCTGTCAACATTAAAACCCTCTTCCACGACCGGGAGTACCTTCACTATGGCACTATCAGAAGGAGAGCCCGTACAAACATCTTGATTAGCGCCGCCTTGATTTATATCTACTACAGTTACTGTAGTTTGTTGTGGAATAATAATAGGGACCGTTTCTTTTTCACCCCCCTTAACGGCCAATTGTTCTTTAATTTGCCTCCCATGACCTTCCACCATAAATGAGAGGGGAGTGTTATCAATATCTTGAATTAATTGATCCTTGACATTACTACTCAAGGGCATTTTCGCTGTTTCCACACTCGTCAGGTTTTCTTGAGGAGTTTCTTTTCCCTCCCCCATTTTGGGCCCCGGCGCACAAAACTTTCGTATGTCAGCCAACACAGCACAAGACCGTAGTACAGTTGCTGACTTGGACGCTCGTTTTAGATGAATGGTACGTGAGGAGGATTTCGGGGTCATGATTGATTCTGCCACACATACATTAATTTTTTCAATTCCAGGCATTCCTGATTTAAGCGTCAATACCATTGTAATTGAAAGAGAGAATTTTCACTTACGGTGAATAAACTGAGAGTATTAGGAGGTGTTCAAAAAACTCACAAAACTCTCCACACAGAATTTGTCACCCACAACTAGCAGTGGGCAAGGTTGATGTTTAAAGAAAAAAAATAAAGGAGGTACGTCACTGCTCCGCGGCTAAGCGGCAAAGCGATACTTTCACGAGTACTTCCACGAGTGCGCGCGCGCACTGTGCGCGCGGGCTCTCGTCCTTTATAGGAAGTAAATTCTCCGCGAATCCGCTGGTCGGGTGGGCGGGACAGATCACAATCCAATGAGATTAAACTACAGGGAAAACAACAAATAAAAAGAAGAAAAAAAAACAGTGTTGTAACCACCGTCCGCGTCAGAGCATCAGAGTCACAATTTATTCAATAGTGAATGGCTCCGTTGGGGCTCAGGCACAAAGTCACCTTGTTCATCCACGATCCTTCACGGCACCAAGTCACAGGAGCAGGTTCACAAACAAATCCACAAGCAGCAAGCGTCGCGGCAAAGCGGTACTTCCACGAGTACTTCCGCGAGTGCGCGCGCGCTGTGCGCGGGCTTTCGTCCTTTATAGGAAGTAAATTCTCCGCGAATCCGCTGGTCGGGTGGGTGGGACAGATCACAATCCAATGAGATTAAACTTGTTCATCCACGATCCTTCACGGCACCAAGTCACAGGAGCAGGTTCACAAACAAATCCACAAGCAGCAAGCGTTGCGGCAAAGCGGTTCTTTCACGAATGATTTTAGGAAGGTCAATGGGATATCACAGTTTAACAGTTACCCTATGGCATGGGTAGATGACTTGATTGATAAATGAGGAGCTGCAGTATATCTTTCTACCACTGACCTAACGAAAGGTTATTGCAGGTACCAGTAAACCCCATAGACAAACCAGAAACAGCCTTTTCCACTCAAATAGGTTTGTTTCAATGTAAGGTTTTACGCTTTGGCTTGCATGGGGCCCCAGCTAGCTTTGAAAGACTAATGGACTATGTTCTAAGACCATATGCTTCATTCTGTGGCGTCTACATTGATAACATTATACAGAGTAAAACATGGCCATAACATAGGTCACACATATCAGTTCACAAAAGCTTTAAGGAAAGTTGAACTCACTGCCAATCTAAAGAGGTGTCATCTTACTAGATCCACAGTAAAATATCTTGGCTTCTTTGTAGGAAATGGATTAGTACAACCCCAGATTGAAACGGTTGAGCTGTTAAAGAAACACAAGCGCCCAAGACTAAGAAAGAACTACAAGCCTTCCCAGGCCTATTTGGTTACTATTGATTGATTGATTAGATTTATAGAGAGCTTTACACCAAGGCGCTGTACAATGGAACAACAGATTACAAAAAACCAATAACACTTAACAATGGGAGCAAAATGTACATCTTGAATCATTCAACAAAACAGTGCAAACAGCAATTAACGGGGGGGTAGAAAGGGGAGAGGGAAGAAGTGGGGGAGGAGAGGGAGTTGGACAGGGCGAGGGAAAGTTGAAGAGGAAGGGAGAGGAGTAGGAACGGGGAGAGAGGAATCAGGTGAAAGGGGAAGTTTTCAAGGGGGAGAATGGAGGAGGAGGGATTTAAGGGAAGTGCGAAATGAGGCGAAGGTCGTAGTAGAGCGGATTGCAAGAGGGAGTAAGTTCCAGTGCATAGGTGCAAGGAGTTGGAATGAGCGGAAACGGGAGGAAACGCAGGGGGAAGGAGGAACAGTGAGGAGGAAATGGTCAGCGGAGCGAAGGGGGCGGGATGGGGAGTAGAAGGAGAGAAGGGAGGAGAGATAAGGAAGAGCAAGACCATAGAGGGATTTGAAGACAAGGCAGAGAAAGTGGAATTTAGGCTGTGAGTGGAAAGGTAGCCAGCCAAGGTACGAGAGTGAGGAAGAGATGGAGTCACGGGAGGTAAGGAGACAGAGGGTACGAACAGCAGAGTGGTATATGGATTTAAGAGGGGCAAGTTGAGAAGCGGGAAGTCCAAAGATTAGAGAAGAGCAGTAGAAGAGGCAGGAGAAGATGAGAGAGGAAATTATGAGTTTGGTGGCGTGGAATGTGAGGGAGGAACGGATTTTGCGTATATTGTAGAGGTGGTATCTGCAGGTGCGGGAGGTGAGTGAAATGTGGTGAGAGAGGAATCAAAAAGAACACCTAGATTACGAGCTTGGGGGGGGGAGGGAGGGGGAAGAGAATTAAAGGGGAAGAAAAGGACTTCGGTTTTATCGGTGTTAAGAGAGAGAAAGCGGGAGGACATCCAGTTCTTGATAGCAGTGAGGCAGGAGGGGAGTTTAAGGTGGAGGTCAGGTGTGAAGGAGGAGAAAGAAAGAAAGAGTTGAGTATCGTCAGCATAGAAGTGATGGGAAATGCCAAACGAGGAGATGAAAGGGGCAATGAGAGAGGTGTAAAGAGAGAAAAGGAAAGGACCAAGTACAGAGCCTTGAGGAACACCGTAGATAAGAGGAAAAGAAGGAGAGGACTGGCCTCCCCACGAAACAGCAAATGAACGGGAGGAGAGGTAGGAGGATAGCCATTCTAGAACAGGGCCTTTAAATCCGAAGGAGGAAAGAGTATGGAGTAGGAGTGGATGGTCGACAGTGTCAAAAGCTGCAGAGAGATCAAGTAGAATAAGGATAGAGGATTGCTTAGCATGACGAGCAGAGAGGAGTGAGTTAAGGATAGAGGTGAGAGCAGTTTCAGTGGAATGTTTGGGACGGAAGCCAGATTGGAAGGGAGGAAGGAGATGGGAAGAAGTAACAAAGGATGAGAGTTGAGAGTAGGCAATGCGCTCAAGAAGCTTAGAAAGGAAAGGTAGTAGAGAGATAGGTCTGTAATTAGCAGTGAGAAGTGGATCGGCAGAGGGTTTCTTTAGAATAGGAATAATCGTTGCGTGTTTGAACGTAGAGGGAAAGGTTGATGAGGAAAGGCAGGAGTTGAAGAAGGTGGTAAGGTAAGGGATAAGAAGAGGGTAGATCTTGGGGATGAGAACAGAGGGGAGAGGGTCAGAGGGGGCGGACGTGGGGTGGGCTTTGGAAAGAAGGGAGGAGACTTCAGAGGGGGAAACAGGTGAGAAGATGGACATAGTAGAAGAGGGAGGAGAGGGGGGAGGAGGAGAGGTGGAGTCAGAGAGGGAGTTAATTTCTTGCCGGAGTGAGAGGATTTTGGAGGAGAAAAAATTGGCGAAGTCAGAATGAGAGAGTGTGGAGTTGGTCGAGGGATCAGGAGTTGGAGGAGAGAGAAGACGGGAGAGAGTTTGAAAAATCCGACGAGGGTGGGAGGCTTGAGACTGGAGAAGGTTAGTGTAGTAGGAGGATTTAGCTGCTGCAAGACAAGAGTTGTAAAGTGAAAAAAGTTGTAAGTGTACTATAGAAGGTTCATCCCTAATTTCTCTTCCTTCACTTCCATTCTTACAGACAAACTTAGAAATTCTGAAGACCAAGTATGTTTTGATAAATTAAAACTGATCTTATGTAGTGAACCTGTCTTGAAGGTGGAAGACTTCAATAGACCTTTTACCTACAGATGAGGGGCAGTATCGTTACAAATACATGATGGAACTTCCCATTCTCTACATTATTAGATAATTATTTCCCTAAGAGAAGAATTATGCCACTCTGGAACTTGAAGTGGTCTTTTACTCATTTGAAATACGATAGGTGGGACATTTTAACTAGTGACTCACCATGCTCCTCTTAAGTGGTTGCGTTTAAGAAAAGATGCTAATGCTAGAGTTAGGCACTGTTTTCTAGATTTACAGTATTTTTGTATAATCATACATATCCACTTGTGACAGCCCAAGGCAATCTTGAATATGCAAATGTGAGTGCCAAATTAGTCATTTCCACACAAACTTGGTCTTAATTTTACAAAGGGTATGTAACCCCTCAATTGTGCGGTCTCTCTACACGTGTTTCACCCTTTTTATAACATCAAAAGGGATCATCAGGAGAGTTTTTCTATGGAAACAAAAATAATTTTTTACACATTATAGAAGAAACCTTATAGCCTTCCTAATGGCTAAGCTTGTGTACAATTGTTCATTTCAACTCAAAATCATTATAACCTTCCTTGTGGCTAATAATATATACATTTCTTCATTTGAACTCAAAAACAAATTTCTTTTGTACTGTGAGAAAAAGGAAAGGTGGAAAGGCGAGACACTGAGATTTCTCATCTCAGGGTTACACATCAAATTTGGCTGGCACTCACCAATAATGTTTGTTTCAATTTTTCTTGCTTTATAGTTAGTTGTTTTTAGTCTCAATGAGGTTTCAAAAAGAATTCAGGGTCCAATGGGTTGTTTTACCTAGTTGTTAATGCAGAAAAATGTTTTTAACCTTGTTAAAGGTTCTAGGGTCTAGAAGCTAAAGAGCTATTTTTGCAGGGGAATCCAAAGATACATTTGCTTACCTTGCTTCTTTTATATTTCTTAGAACTGGAGCAGTGGAGGGATGTGTTTGCCCCTTCAATCAATGCACATAGGTGTGTGCTTTTCGCGCATATATATACGGTATTTTGATTGAGCGAGTGATGTCATTGCATTTGCGTTTTAGCATGCACAATGACATCATCACGCTCTGTGCATTGTCGGCCATTTTATTTGCCGATTTCGCGTTGGATTCTAAAAAGGTTAGCTGCTTTATATGCAAATTACTGCATCTAACAACGCTTTTCTGATTTTGTGATTGACATCACCACACTTGATTTCTAGCGCGTGGGATAGTATCATTGATTTGTGCACGTGTTGTCGCCCATTTTATTAGCCGATTTCGCGCTTGTTTTCAATGATTTGTTTACTTTAACACAGGCATGGTTTTTTTCCCCAAACAATATTTTTTACCTTTATATTCATCTATTGTAAACTTTTTAGAAGCAAAATAACTCAACACACAGAGGGTGAAAGAAGAGGGAAAGGAAAGGGAAAAGGAAATGAAAGATTTTTTCAGAAAAAAGCAGGTTATTGTGCATGCATGGCCAATCGTGTTGCTTGCATCGTGTTATAACCAATTACAAAATTCATTTTCCGAATTTAATCCGGTATCACACGTGTCCATAAGGCAAATCCATTTTGATTCTCTTTGTCGCAGGATCTGTTCTTTATTTCCACCTCTGGGCAGATCTTCAATTTTGGCTAAGCCAAATACAATCAATTCTTCGACATTTAGATCTTGGTGCTCCATAATACAGTGTAGTGATAAAGGATATTTTAGGTCATGGTTTCTTATTGCTCTTAAATGTTCAAATACTCTTACTTTCAGGCTTCTAATTGTGCTTTCTATATATGTTTTCAAGCATATACATTGTATTGCATATACGACAAATTTGCTGTTGAAATTGATTAGGTGATTCACCATTTTCTCTTTTCCATTTGGTAACTTAATTTTCTTTAGGTCGTTAACCATTTGTGGGCACAGTTTACAGTTGCCACATTTATATGTTCCAAAGATTGGTGGCTGTTTAAACATGTTTCTAATGTCTTGTTTGGTTGTTGATTTAAAGTGACTTGGACTTATTTTATTTCTGAGGGTTGGTGCCTTTCTGCAACACATCCCTGGCTTATCATCAATATATTTTGGTAAAGTTTTGTCCAATTTCAACATGTCCCAATGTTTTTTAAGAATTTTCCTTAGTGTTGAAGCATCTGATCCATAGGTGGTAATACATTTCGTTTTTGTTGTTAATGTTCCTTTTTTAGGTTTGTCTTGTAGTAGATATTCTCTAATTTTCTCTGCTTTTTTGATCGATTCTTTTACACTTTTTGCTTTGTATCCTCTTTGTGTACATTTGTTTATTGTTCCTTCGATATTTGATTCTAATGATTCTTCCGTACTACAATTTCTTTTAATCCTGAGGTTTTCCCCATACGGGATATTGGTTATAATGTATTTTGGATGGTTACTTTGGGCATGTAAAATGCTATTGCCTGCAGTTGGTTTGGTATATAGATTTGTAAGAATGTTTTCTTTGTCCGTGTAGATCTCTAGGTCTAGAAATTGGATCTTGTCTTTGCTGTAGTTTGTTGTAAACTTCAAGTTGTATTCATTGTTATTTAGATACTAAACATATGAGTCAAACTCCATTAGATCTCCTTCCCAAATCATAAAGATATCGTCAATATACTGACCGCAAAAAATAATGTTCTTGGAGTCGGTAAAGGCCTTGTGTTTCCATGCATGTTTCACTTCAAAATAGCCCATAAACAGATCTGAATACGATGGGGCAAATTTGGAGCCCATCGCGGTTCCTTGCTTTTGTCTGTAGATTTTCTTGTTAAAGCAAAAGATGTTGTTGTTTAGGGCAAAGTGCAGCATTTCTAATAGCATGTTATTTTGTTCTTTGAATGGGATTGATCTTGTTTTCAAGAAATATTCAGATGCTATTATGCCTTGATCATGGTTTATGCTTGTGTATAGAGACACAACATCCAATGTCAACAAGTAGTAGTTGTTTTGCCATGGGATAGTCTAACTGAATGTGCTTTGTGTCGCATGTAATTGATGCCAATTGCATGGTCAGCGGTTGTAAATGGACATCTATGAATTGTGAGATTTTCTACGTTATTGAACCTATTCCATTAATTATCTGTCTAAAGGTAGGGTATCCTTTGTATTTTTTGTGGATCTTAGGGAGAAAGTATATTGTGGACATTATTGGGTATTGAACATTCATATAGCTGTATTCTTCCTGTGTTAAAAGGCCTATTTCAAACCAGTTTTTACTCATGTGGTTCCAGGTTTGTAGTAGGTCTTGGAGTGGACTGTGGTTTAGTATTTCATAGCATAGAGGGTCATTAAGTTGTTGGGAGACCTCTCTGATATAGTCCGATTTGTTCATTAGAACCAATTTGCATCCCTTGTCTGCCATCTTTACAATAACTTCCTCATTTTGGGATAGTTTTTCAATCGCTTTCCATTCTTGTAATGAAGGTTATAATTGATTTTACTCTTTCGATTTTCAAGATAATTTTTCCGTAGATCCTCTTTTAATGCTTTATGGAATAGGTCAATTACGTTCTGTGAAATGAATATAAACATAACTTTTGATTTAGGTCTGAGAGTTGTTTCTTCACAAAGAAAGATGTCTATTTCTTGTTTATCTATGTATTTTTCCATTGTGTAGTCTTCTTCCCCAGCCAGGTTGAGTAAGTCAACTGTTTGTTCAATTAATTCTTCTGAGAGTGGTGATGGGATTGTTTTTTCTGGCTGAGTCTTCTGTTTTGGGTTTTCCTCAAAGTATTTTCTTAATTTCAATTTTCGAAAAAACTTGTAGAGGTCAAGTTGCATCTGAAAATAATCCATCTTGTTAGTCGGGCTAAAAGAAAGGCCTTTATTCAATGCTGAGTTCAAGTTAACATCTATTTCTAGGTTTGAAAGATTTAGAATTAAATCTACCTCTGGTTCCCTCTCAATTTGGATCTCGTTTGCATTCCTTGTGAAGGTTTTCTTTGCACGTTTTTGTCCTCCTCTCTTACCTCTCCTCCGCTCTGTGTGGTTGTCGAGGTATTTAGTAGGGACCTTAAGTTGACATTTTGATTCTTTGTATTTGTCCGTTGTTTTTTTTAAAAATTTACAGCCCTACTGCTTTTCAGATGAACATCGGAAAGGAATAGGGTAATGTTGATTTCCTTTCTGTGACGGGGCAGCCCGCCACCAATAATCATGCTGACTCTTGAGTAAAAGTTCAAGGGGGTTTATTAAAATAAGTTGTCAGAATAGCGCTTCTGTTTCCTAAAATTCTAAGGGCTTGGGGATATAATTGGCGCTAGGGCCATCCCTCTCCTCTCTCGACTTGCCCAGGTCTGGCATTCACCTCCCAGCCCCCGACGTCCCTACCGGGCTGTTGGTCATCTACCGATCGGTAACCCCCATCTGTCTCTTCTGACTACGGCTACAGGTATTCCCTCAGACGATGGCTAACTAACTCCCTAGGGGACTTCTAGCTTTCCCTCTCCTATCGTTGGTTAGTCTCTGGGAATAGGGACTGGTGCCTTCTTTCACCCTGTGTCATGGACACTCCTTCCACAACCTCACACCTGACCCTTTTCTGTACTGATCCCAATGACTGTTCTCCCACCACGACACTGTCCCTCCAATCTCTCTCTCTGCCTTTCAACTACCACCCTTCAATCTTACTTCCTTTCCCACTCATATTCTTACTAATCGCTTGTACACCCAACTATTCTTCTACCTCTGTCATTCCTGCCACACGTCTCATTCTACTTCCCTGTCTCCCACTGTCCCTCTTTTGCTAAAACCACTACCCCTTTCTCACTGTTACAGATAAGGTGCACTGTGTACCACTCCCCGTTATAGACCCCAAGGATATGGTGCCCTATTCACCCTCTGCAGTAGCCCCTGTTTGACCATCAGGGACTCAGAGGGATATTGTGCCCTGCTCACCCTTCTCAAACCAAGGGATATAGTACCAACTCCCACTCTACAACTAATGGGCTTTGCTCACTACTCCCACCACCTACTTTTTCTACTCCCAACCGCTACTACGTCTGCCACTTCTTCTACTACCCCACTCTACTACTACTATACTCACACTTCTCTCTCTCACATAAACACTCCACAGACTACCTCTTTAGCAATAGCTTCTGCACTCCAATCACTCTTGCCTCCTCTAGTATCTTGGACGTCCTCTGCTGCCGGTCCTCACTCAACTGCAACCCACACCACATAACTCCCAAGCTCCCTCTTGTATATCCCCCCCGCGTCTCTGGACTGGCTACTTACTCTACCAATGGCTTACCTTGCTCTACAGGTGTGTGACAGAGGTGGGCTTGGGAGGTTACATAAGGGCTTCAAGACCACCCCCTTTTCTAAACGGCTTTGCTGTATTAGGGATTTTCTCCTGATGTGCTGGCTCTTCTCTGTTGCTGATCTGTGGCCTTTCTTGCAAGGATGTTGTGCAGCGCAACACCCAATCCTGCCATAGGGTCATCCTGGCAGGTAAGGAGCTAATGGGAGAAGATCTGTATATATACTCTCTGGCACCCAGGGTTATTGGAGTCAGACTTTCCCCTACCCCCGACAGAGTGTGTTCAACCAATACCTGTCACCTCTCGCCCACTGCATTGCTGCTCTCTGCACCAACTTCTAGTGCTATGTGGATGACATCTAGCTTGCTTCCAGACTCCCCTCTGCTGCCTCTTCTCATCTCATACCGGATTGAATATCTGCAATCCAGGAGTGGTGCACCGCCAATGATCTCTGCCTGAATGCCAGTAAGACGGAGATCCTTCTTGTCGGCACACCTGCACCCCTCTTTCCTGCCACTCTGTGGCTGTCCACCCTTGGCCCTCTTCCTGCTCCCAACTGTGAGGCTAAGAACCTTAGGGTTATCTTCGACTCCACACTCTCCTTCTCTCCTCACACTTCTGACATCTCTAAGAAGTCAAACTACCAACTGCACCTCAGAGGTATTATTCCGTTCCTCTCCTTCCCCCAAAAGCTCACTGTCTCTAGAGCTCTGGTTCTCTCTAGGCTTGACTACTGTAACAGCCTCTTTTTCAATCTGCCCGCCTCTACTCTTCGTCCTCTGCAACTCATCCAGAACAGGACTGCAAGACTTGCCCTGGGCCTCAAGCCCAGGGATCGTATCTCTCCAGCACTGACATATCTCCATTGGCTCCCAGTGGCTGCAAGGATCAAGTGCAAGACCCTTTGCATTGTTCGCAAGGCCTTCTGGGACTAGGGGCCAACATATATCCAGCTTTCTCTTCGGAAGTATCTTCCTACTCAAGCTCTTCACTCCTCCCAACTCCGTGACGGTCAGTCGCTTTTCCAAGCAACGAGTTGGGGGCAGATCTCTCTCTTCGGCTGGTGCCTCCCTCTGGAACAGCATCCCAACCTCTCTGAAACTTGAGCAGAACCTTCTCCGGTCCCGGAAGCAGCTTAAGACTTTCCTCTTTGCTTCTGGCTTCTCTCTCCCTCTTCCCTGCTGATCTCCTGTCTGATACTGCACTGGTTACCTGGCTACCCTCTGAAACACGGACCCAGGTCCCTGCCCTCCCGGTTGCACACCTGCACTGCCTCCTGGCAACCCTGCACTTTGGGCTGTATCTGCAACCATACAGTCCACCCTACCTGCACTTATCGAACACTTGTCTGCGCTTAACCCCTGCACTGCCACCTGCTGGCCGCACTTCTTGTTTTTCGATGTTTTGATCCTATGTCTTGCACTTGCTCCTCCTCCCCTTCCCCTAGCACTTTTCTCCCTTCCCTCTCCCCTGCACTTGCGCGGTGTCAATGTCACTTTGTTCAACTCCCTTGCCTCGTCGCGCCTTGAAACACTTGTGTGTAGGCACGCTATAAATGTCATATCATATTAGTGGCCCTGTCACATACCTCCACCCTTTCTCCTTCTCCCAACTCTCCTTGTGGGCCAACTGTCTGGGGGTAAGCATCTACATTGGCTTTTTTTATTCCTGCCCGATGTTCTACTGTTAAGAAAAATGGCTGTGAGGCCAAGAACCACAGGGATTTGGATCTTCATTTCGAGCCATCCACACAAGTGTGGCATGATCAGTCACCAATCGGAACTTTGGAATATCTCAACCTATATACAGCCCCTGCTTCTACAGTCCTTAAACTGACGCTGGAGGTATCCGTCTGCAGAATGAACTCTTTTGAAAAGTCTGGCATAATAAGGACAGGATGTTTGCAGAGGGCTTCTTTAAGCTGTTTCAAAGACTTCTGGGTCTTATCATCCCATTGACGATTAGGACATTCTTTCTTTAGGCGATCTGTTAATGGCCCAGCAAGTTTGGAAAATGTGGGTATAAACCTGCGATAATACCCAACCAGTTCCAGGAAGGCTTGTAAGACCGTCTTTGTACATGATCGTTTAGTTTGTTGTACTGCTATACCCTTGGCTTGTTGGGCCAAGACTGTCCAATTTCCTACTTGGAAGCCTAGATAATGTACGAAGCTCCTGACCAGATGACATTTTACTGGGATTGGCTGTTAAGTGGGCTTTCCAGAGTTCTGTGCATACTGCATCAAAGTATCTTAGGTGTTCATCCCAATCATATATATATATATTCCAGGTATGCACCTGCATACTCTCGGCAAGGCTCCAGAACAAAGCCCAGGGTTGAGGTCAGATTTTCCCCCCACCCCTAACAGGGTGGCCCGTCACATTTCCAATTCCCAATAGAGGCTGTGAAAACCAGCAACATTAGGGGAAGGGTATGTGAAGAATCAGATGTGATTATCCCAGAAAACCCTGGCCTGGAGCCCTTATGTAGCCGGGGGAAAGGCAGATGGTTCCTGATCCGGACCCTGGGGGTGGTGGTCTGCAGAAGGATCATATGAGTGGGGAACCAGGTCAAGAAGACTGGGAGAACCCCTTTAATAACGCCCCTAAAGACCCTACAAATCTAATGGTTTATTATAAAGTTGAAGCTTACAATTATGAAGAAAAACATAACCGGTACATTGGGGACTTCAAGTGCCACAATGCCTTAAAGTGCTGGGACTAGGAGGAGGGAGTCAGAGGAACTAAACTGCAAGAGGCAGTCTAGTGATTCTAATGACTGAGAAGCCTGAGGGTATTCTAAAAACTATTCCCCATGGGTCCACTGCACAGGTGGCCAGGGAAAGGCCATTGCTTTTGAATCCGGACCCTGGGGGTGGGCAAGAGAGGGAGGGTCAGCTGGGTGGAGAGTCCTTGGGGATTGGGAGTGGGATTCCTTGGGAGAGACATGGCATCCCCTTTTCCTACTAACAACCAACCCAACCCTTCCCCAACCTTCATGGGCTATTGTAAGCCCCCGCCCTCCTCATATATGATCACTGACAGTACGGTGACAAAGAAGAAGCAATTAGGAGTAATGAAGACTAGATGCTTTTACCACTCTGGTCCTGGGAAGAGGAAGATACCTGCTAAGGACTGGCAGGGTCGGGCATGTCCTTTTGATTATGGTCAGGCAGGGCCAATTGGATATTTGCACATGCAGCATGTCAAGGGGCTGCATGTGTACATAAGGAACTCTAATCAAGGGGCAGAGAGGTGGTGGCAGTGGTGTTGAAGTAGCAGAGAGGTCAAGAGAAGCAGCAGGGAACTGTGTTTGTAAAGCACACCAACGGTTTATGGAAGTGCAGCCTGGGAGCTGGGGCTCTGTGGAACCGATCCAACGCTAGAAAGGGAGACGTGCAAGAGGGCGTCCCTTTTTCTGGTGTTCACAGTGCTCATTCTCCTGTGGACAGAAGGAGTGTGAGAGGCAGGAGGCGGAACCCGGATGTGGAGAGCAGAAGGCCGAACGATCTGCACTGCTAGAAAACCCTTGGACGCAACCAGTGAGTTTTGATCAAGGAGAAACCCAGTATGCAAGTGTTTTGAATTTTCGTAGAGGAATACACTATCAGAGTGGTCACGTGTTTGAAGAGACATGTTTTCTAAGGTCTCTGATTCAAATCCTTGTCAATTACTGAACTATTAAGAATACTTTGTTGCGGAGTGGTTGCGTGTGTAAGAAAGCATGTTTACGAAAGTCTCAGAGTGCTCAGCACTTCATTAAAGGGAACTTACAAAGATATTAAACAACGGGACGAACTAAATGAAAACTTTAAAAAAAACAACCTCATGGTTATCGAATTCCAAATTGAATGAAAACTAAATAAACAGAACTGTTACATATGGGGATTAACAGTGAATAGAACTTTAAATAAATTCAAATAAAATTACCCTGTGCCAAACTCAGAAATTAATAAAACTGCAATCCCAGTAAAATCAATATATGTTGAACTTTCAAGTGAAGAGAACTTTGACTTTAAGTGAAACCAGTACATACTGAACGTTAAAATGAATGGAACTTTTTTAACAGCGCAAGTGAACACCCTATATGCTGGACTTCAGAGTGAATGGAACTTTGGAGGAGAACTTTAACAGCGAATCAAAGAGAGGCCTATCAAAGAAGAAAGTGGGAGAAAATTGTACATAATAACAATATACTTTGAAGTTTATCTAGCAGTTGTGAGACAGGCATGCTACCAAAAGAGACACAGACTCGAAAGTATTTGTTTTAAAACCTTAATTTATTAAGGTTCCTGGGTTGGTACAATGCCTGAATGGCCCCAACTCTAAAAGGGTGGTTCCCTTAACTGATGTTTCTAAGTGCTGTTGCTGTCTAATAGTCCAAAATAAAAGTCAGACTGTGTCTAAACCTATGCTTGCCCTCATGCTGTACAAAAATGTGACAGGAAGTCTTTTGAAAAGAAAAAATAGTGGGTCAACAAAAATGGCAAAACCAAAGATGGTTTTAGGTTGTCTTCACACCAGGTGCAATTTGGTCAATGTCACAAAGATGGATTAACTCACCAGGGCTGTTCGTAAGACCTTCTTCACAGGGCCCTTACAGTGAATTCAAGTACCTTCAATGTCTAAGTTCCTTGGGGTTCCCTTGCCCAAACTTCAACTTCAGCTTTCAGTACAAAACACAAAGTCAGTTTCTTCAATAGGCCTCTCAGGGTTCCCTTCCCCCAAACTCCGGCCTCTCTGATTCCAAACAGCAAGTTAGCTTGTCAGGATGTGCCCTTTTCCTTATGTACAGTCTTTCTTGCATATCATCCTCTTGTGTTTTAGAATCCGAGGTTTTTAAAAACTCCAGGCTCTTTGCTTTTCCTCAGCGCAACCACTCTGACCCTTTGCCCCTCTCTTTGTTTCTAACTGTTACGTTCTCTGGCACTTTTTATCTTTAGTTGCTTCCTGCACATTTTCCTGTATTCCTTTCTCTTTTCCCGTGCACACTGGTACTGTCCTGTATTCCTTATCCGTGTTTTGCCACTTGCACGCTTCTTTCGTGCACTCTTGCACTGGTTTCTTTCTTTATGGGTCGCTCTCACCATTTTTTTGTCCAGTCCTTTCCTCTTGAATTTAAAGAAGACTATTCCAAGAATTGTGTTGGAACTGTTATACTTGAGGAATGGAGCTGAAAGGAAGCTGCAAACTTTGTGTTGACACTGTTTCTGATGGTTGCTGAAATCCTGTAACATTGTATAGAGTAGCTGTGAGGGCAAGTACAGGTTTTGGACACACACAGATTCCTAAATTGAACTCTTTGACTCTGACTTTCCTTAGTTTTAATCTGGTAGGGAAATCCCACCATAGTAAAGGCATGTTAGGCCTTTTTCCATCCGGACTTAAATTCATAATGTGTTTTATTTCTAATTCAGAAATGTGTCTTAACTCCAGAATGCCTCACATCAGAATGCCTTCACATGACCCACACCTGAGCGGGACTTCAAATGTATATGGCCCCCTCATGTACAGGCAATCAGAAGCAGAGCCAGGAGGTGGAGCAGTTGCCGAGACTGCCGTTCGCAGTAGGAGCAGAAGAAGAAAGCAAGCAGAGATGCTGGCTATACTTGGAGCGGGAGACGGGTCTCCGAGAGGGTCTCCAAGCATGCTCACTTAAATTGCAGAGATTACACAGTAGGAAGCGAGGTTGTAAGAAACTTTCCCGAACAAGAGAAAGACTCTCCTTATTGCGTGTTACATTCTGGTGGCCGGAGAGCACCAGACTGTCCCAGGAGTGAGGAAAGCTCCTTTCCCGGCCTACCCGTGCCACAGGAAACCAGCAGAAGAAGATTGCCGTGCAGGAGGGAACCGAGGAAGCAGAGCGAGTTGTGGCAGCGAGTCAATCGGATGCGTGTGACTACACAGGTGAGTTTACCATTTTCGGGTAATCCCTGTACGCTCCGTAGATGACCGCTGGCTACAAGTAACCAATTTGAATACTGAACTAATTTAAAGAAGTCAAATTGGCATAAAGGGAATTTTGTAAGCAAGAAAAGAAACATTATACTCATTGTTATCAAGGCCAAAAGGTATTGCAAAGACAAAGCTGGGACAATATTGTTGCAGGCTAATACTAACCACCATTGCCAAAGTAAAGCAGGGTCAATACTAAAACAAGAAAATACTAACCACCATTGCAAAAGTAAAGAATTATCAATACTGAAAACAACTAATTATAACCATTATTGCCAAAGTCAGGGTTAGGCAGTTGTGCAGGATGTCAGCAAGCATTGCCAAAGTCAAAGAAGGGCAAGGGTTGTAAAGGAACATTGCCAACAATTGTTTGATATAAAAGTTGGAAAAAAGGAGTTGCAGGAAAGAAGCCCTTCTGACAGAGGTTATAAAGGAGGAGAGGAGAATAGCCTACATTAGATGTGGCAAATACAGCATTGGAATAAACCGAACCAATGTGGCTCATGTCTTACCCAAAAGAAGTTGTGAATTTCAATGTTGATTGAAAGTGAAATACCTTGTAAAAGGGGTTTGAAGTAAACATCACAGAGTAGTGGTGTTAGGAGCTTTTGGTCCTGGCAGGACAGTGAACCTGTATAGGGACCTTTTAGTGGTTGCCCTGGTGGGTTAGTGAACTAGGAAGAACGTATTGAAGTACTGCATTGTGGTTGAAACTTGTGAAGAAGAATAAGTGGCATGACCACTAAAGTGTTACATAAATTGTGTTGGAAACATCCTGACAGAACATTGTTGTTGATACAGAAGAATTGTGAAATTATTTGTACTCTATTAAGAAGTTGTGTTGAACTTTTATCTTGAAGAGATAAAGACATTTTATCTGACTGAACTTTTGGTTAAGTCCAAGTGGAAGACTTTTGAAATAAGGCAAACTTTATGGTTAAAACTTGCCTACAAAAAGGAACTTTCTTATTTGAATTTGGATTGAAAATCCTGCTTTGGATCTGGGGAAGGGGATCCAATCCAGGTTACAAGGATACAGTTATTGAGTCTGAGTTGAACATAACTGTTATTTATGTTACATGTGAATTGCCATAGTTTATCTTTATGAGTTTAAAGTATGTACAGTACAGTATAGTGTGAGGGACAATTCCTTTTTAGAGTATTCATATTTTATTGAATTTATATAGCGTTTTAATACAAAACGCTTTACAAGAGGAACCAACAATATACAGCCAGCATTACATAACAATTGAATAAAACCAGAAAGCAGTACAAAAACAATTTACATTATGGAAGGGGAAGAAGAGGAGGGAGGGGTCAAGGAGAGAGAAGAGATAAAGGGTGGGGGAAAAGGAGAGAGAAGAAGTATGAGAGGAGGGAGTGAGGAGAAGGAAGGAATAGAGGAGGGTGAGAAACGTACAGGAAATTAGGAAGGAGAGAGCAGAGAGTAAAGAGAGAGAGAAAGGGGGAAGGAAGTAAGAAAGGAAAAGGAGGGGTTGGGGAGAATATTAAAAGAAGTAGGAGAAAGCAAAGGGTTTTAAGGAGGTGAGTGAAAGAGATAAGATTTTAGGGAGGTACGAAAGTAAGTAAAGGAGGAAGTAGAGCGGATGGAAAGAGGGAGGCGGTTCCAGTGGAAAGGGGCAAGGAGTTTAAAAAGAGTGGAAGCGAGAAGGGGCACAGGGTGGAGGTGGAGAGGAGAGTAGGAAGAGATTAGAAGAGCGGAGAGAACGGGCAAGAGTGTAGAAAGTGAGGAGGGTGAATAGATGGGGGGGGGGGGCAAGACCATGGAGGGATTTGAATACGAGACAGAGGAAATTGAATTTGAGTGAAATGGGAGCCAGCCTAGAGAGGAGAGGGAATAGGAGATGTAGTCATGGGGAGAGAGAAGGGGTGGCAGAGTTGTAGATAAGACTTGAGAGGGGATAGGTGAGAGGAGGGGAGTCCAAAGAAGAGAGTAGAGCAGTAGAAGAGTCTAGAGGAGATGAGTGAGGAGATTAAGAGTTTGGTGGCATGAAAGATTAGGAAGAAGCAAATTTTACGGATGTTGTAGAGGTGAAAGCGTCAAGATCTAGCAGTAAGAGAAATATGGTGAGAAAGGGAGAGGTGGGGGTCAAGATAAAGACCAAGGTTGCACGCATGGGGAGAGAAGGAGAGGTTGGAGGGGGAAAGAGTATGAGAGGGGGAGGAGGGAGAGCATGCGGGAAAGAAAAGGACTTCAGTTTTGTCGGTATTGAGAGTAAGGAAGTGAGAGGACATCCACAATTTAATGGCAGAGAGGCAGGAGGAAAGCTTCTCTTGGATATCAGGAGAGAAGGAGGAGAGAAAGAGCCGTCCGCATAGAAATGATGTGAGACACCAAAGGAGGAAATGATGGGAGCTAAGAAGGAGGTGTAGTGCGAAAAGAGAAAAGGGACCAAGGACAGAACTTTGGGGAACACCATGGTTGAGGGGAAGGGGGGGGGGGAGGTAGAGCCGCCCCAGGAGACGGCAAAGGTAAAGATAGAGAGGTAAGAAGAGAACCATAGAAGGGCAGAGTCTGTGAGGCCAAATGAGGAGAGAGAATTAAGGAGAAGAGTATGGTCGACGGTATCAAAAGCAGCAGAGAGGTCGAGAAGAATAAGGATAGAGGAATGTTTGGTGTGGCGTGAGGAGAGAGTTGAGAACAGAGGTAAGGGCAGTTTCAGTGTAGTGCGGAAATCAGATTGAGAGTCAGGCAGGAGAGTGGTTGGAGACGAAAGAGGAAAGTTGAGAGTTGACAATGCGTTCGAGAAGTTTAGAGAGAAAGGGTAGGAGAGAGATGGGACGATAGTTGGAAGCAAGGTGGGGGTTAGCGGAAGGTTTTTTTAGTATCGGAATAATAGTTGCATGCTTGAAAGGAGCTGGAAAAGTGGAAGACGTGAGGGAGGTATTGAAGAAAGAGGTGAGATAGGGTATAAGGAGGGGGTAGATTTTAGGAA
Organism: Ambystoma mexicanum; assembly: GCF_040938575.1. Classification (NCBI taxonomy): domain Eukaryota; kingdom Metazoa; phylum Chordata; class Amphibia; order Caudata; family Ambystomatidae; genus Ambystoma; species Ambystoma mexicanum. Next base: position 988,487,283 of record NC_090925.1, read on the forward strand.
TGAGGGGGTAGGAATGGGGTGAGAAGGAGAAGCTGTAGGATTAGTTCTGGAGAGTAGTAGGGTAACTTCAGATTGAGTGACTGGAAGAAATGAAGAAATGGAGTGGGAGGAGGAGGAGTAGCGTAAGAAGGAGAGCAAAGGATAGTATAGAATATTATATATATGGAAGGATATAAAAGATAGAATGTTTCCTTTAGTTATTTTGATAGGTGGGGAAATTCAATCTTAGGTTAGGGATAATGAGGCATTTGTCACACACTTTTAAGATAAAATGACTAATTGTGAAAAACCTTACCAAGTTGTCCGCCTGACATTTCTGACCCCTCACATAAGACAACTTAATTTCTCTTCATTTCTTGTATTTTTCATTGCTTGCCTTTTGGAAGATAGTCTTTAAAAGGCAATCTTGGATTTCTTTTAGTTGGTTACCAAGTGTCTGGACTGGTGTTTGTCCGTTGCTCTGTTCTTGGCTGTCCCCCTGCACATAAGTTTATGTTGTGGGTTTCTAGTGATTAACAGGCTATCCCGAGCAACAGGAAAACATTTAGTAAATACCGACCAGAGCAACATAGTTTTCACTTTGGGAAAGGGGAAGTATTTCCCTTTTTAAATGCTGCAGCTGCAGGGGAGGGAAAAAACAGCTGGGAGCAGGGGTTAGCATAAGTTATGTTTTTCCTTCGAGGATTTGCACTAGTTGACAGAGGGTTCTTTCTCTGAATGTTTCTCCCTATTTTTCCATAAATTCTGTAAAGGCACTCCAGAATCCCCTCTGGGTTTTGGATTTGTAAACCTGTAGCTTCTTGGGAAATGCAGTCCCCAACACCCTGTTTCTTAGGGACCTGGTCGTTTTCTAATTAGTTGCTCTCTCTGGGGGTTTGGGAATAGGTCAGGACTGGTCCGAAAAGTCCTACTCGCAGACGGACCAGAAACTGTATGCAACGTGGGCACTGACTGTCACAATCGCTCAGTTGAATTGTCTTGAAAGAAGACAGAGGAGCATTGGGTGGGCACTGAGAAGCAAATGTGTCCATTGTTTCTTAATACCTAAACAATAACATACATTAGGGTATTGCCAAGGAAATGGTTACTCCCAGAACCAACACTAAGAGCTTCCACTTTCAATGCTAAGCCAAGCATTAAGTAATTGTGAGACTCCTGTGGAAGAGTCTCCAGGCCAATTTGGGAGTGCAGGCAGCTATGCGCTGGCTTCCCTCCTACCGCTTTCCCTGAAACGTGCATGCTTGAATGGTTGGCACCACGAATCGATAGAAAGGAAGCATAATTTAGCTTTGGTCTCTGCGTCTGCCTCTCGCTCATCACCTGATTACCTGGCCCCAGCTGCTCAACCTACCCAGTCCCTGACTGCTCTCATGGCTGCCATTCAAAGCTTGTATACTTTGTTTCTGGTGCTGCTCGAGGTCCTGTTAGAAAAGTGGTGCCTCTGTGCGGTAGTGAGGCAGGCATTTGGCTAGGGGATGAGAAAAGGGTGAGCAAGCAGAAATGTGTAGAAGGCTTCTTCTGTGGAGAGAGCTTCTTTTTCCTCTGCTCTAAGAGGGTCATAAGAAGCATAAGAGGTGGTTTGTTGTCCCTCAGCAAATTGTTTGGCAGATCCTCTAAGGTACAAGAACTAAGCCAGAGTGAAGAAAGTGCCTTTTATCTTAGTCATTGTTTTTCTCATTTTCGTCATCTTAATCCAGTGACTGTCTTTTTGAATACTTACAGTGACCCGGGCCGCAGGGCAAATATCTGGTCAAGGAAGCTCTAGTGAAAGTGATGGTGTGGTGGCTGTTATGGGTTTTTCCACACAACATGTTCCTGGTGGACCAGGAGACATGAAAGAACCAGTAATACAACTTCCAAATTGGATCTGCCCCTCATCTCTGCTATCAGGGATATTGTTTTTGAGTAGAAAGTCCCAGAGCGGACTGCCGTGTCCCTGTTTATCTCTAAATTATACCCATTGAGCAGAGAGGAGTCGTTTCTTCCTGAGTCTGTGGAGGTTCACCTTATACTGGTCAGTTTGCTGGGGCCTTCTGTTATCTGTGGAGACGCACTAATGTTTTAATCATGTCAGTACGATTTTCTTCATTTATGTTAGATTGATGTTTTTGGTGCTCCAGGTGTGTCTCCCTGGCTAAAAGGACACACATACTAATAGAAGAAATTGGTACTGAGAGCCAACTCAAACACCTGGGCACGCATAACTAAGGATAAATCCTAAAGACGATTTGTGGAATCTTTCTTGATTATAAAAAAGTATTTATTTTGCACATAAAATGGTGAATATTCAGAAAACAAACGTAATGACCCAATAAACATTTGTAAAACAAACTACTTTTTTAAGCTCCAATGTGTATGATACGTTTACAATCAGACTACATACATTAAATCGTTATGTACAATAAGCATACAAAGGTACATTCACAAATTATAGAACACATTTTCAACAGGATGTGAACTCTGCAGTAATTTCACTTTGTTTGATTCCCAAGAAGTGTACTACAAGGAATAATCTGGCGACATTACGTGTTTCTGGATTTTGGGTTCTCCCTTCAATAGGTGTGTTACATCCCATCTTCCTAAAAATGTAACATTGTTTCAGTGCTTTAATAGGTCTTCTTGTTTTTTTCATGTGCTTTCATGCGGATTACCTGATTGAGTACTAGCCTGTATTAGAGATAGAACTCGTATACATCCAATTTGGGAATTAAGCAGATGAGTTGCCAGCTAAATTCAGATATATATAGGGTTTTCAACCGACAAGGGATAAACAAAAAAGGTATGTATGTAACATGTGGTCCCTTTCAAACAGGGTTAGATCAATGTGCTGTCACAGCCATGGTCATTATTTAGTAAGGAGTACTTACTTTAAGGTATGAAAACTTGTTTTATCATCTATGGTGCATAAGCGCTGTTGTCTGACAGAGTCTGCAGTTCCCGGTCAGTTTAAACCCATACACAATATAGGCATTATAATCCAATCTCCTCCTGCAATTGAATCAGGAGATATTGCTGTTCAGACAAATACATGGGCATTTATTACGGTTTCACATTGCGCCAGTATTTCTACACGCACCTCCTCTTACCTGTGTGCTCTTTTTAGTAGAAAGCGGGACTCAGGCTTAATACTAATTTACGGCGTTACGTGCATCTTTGGGTGTTTTCCGGCGTCGTGACGACATTCGCGAAATAGTAAACACTATGGAAGGACTCTATCTCAAGTCGCCTTTGCTAACCAATATTGAGTTGCTTATGTTTTGGGTTTTGTTATACGACCTCTAGCCATACCTGCCTACATTTGAAAATCAAAAACTCTGAGAATTATGCCCCGCCCATAGCCACACAGGACTCCGCTCAATGACACAAGGCTCCGCCCACATGTCAAAAGGTAAACTATGTTGAATGTGTGAACAGCTATGTGCACACAACCACCAAATCAAACTGTGCCCCCAAAAACGCATTTTCCGTTTTTACAGTGCCCGTTTGAATTTGGAATCATTACACTAATCTAGAGAAAGGCACTTTGCTAACATGTGCAGGCAGGTCAGAGCTGCCGTCTTGTCTTCTCAGCTGCAGGCGAGGGGACCAACATCACCTTGAAATGCGCACCCACGCACCATTCCATTCGGAGACGGTCTTCCAGCCTCTTTAACTTGGTGCTGGGAATATACCCGTGGTTTCCTGTTATAGCTACAAGACTACCAGTCCCAGAATGCAGCTCAGTCATTTCACACTGATGCATCTTGTTGTGCAGGACGTAAATACAATATGCAATGCCTCATAAAGGGTAAACATTGTTTTTATGTCAACCACGCAGACACGCACAGACTAGAATGCATTGTTAGTCTGGTATTTACTTTATCATAGATACAGATTATGGGGCCTTTAAATGCTAAGCAAGCCATTCTAGTGAGCTGTGGCTTGATAGAGAAATTGACCATTCCCACACACTTGTCTGCTAATGCCTGCAATAAGATGTGCCAAGTGGGTTAATTAAAAGAAACAAAGAGAATGAGAGGAAAATGCCTTCAGCTCTGTATAGTCCTGCTGAGACATCTCATTAACATTTTATCAAGCCCTTGATCACCGCTTCCCTGGCAGTAACAAATAAAAGTAACCGGTAATTAGAAAATCACAGACAATTTAAAAAACACCTTTTTTGAGCATGCAGGTTATGTTATGTTACTTGGTATTTATATAGCGCTCTATATATCATTGGTATGACCTCAAAGCGCTGGTAGGTTGAACGGCCTCGGGAACCGTAGTTCTGGTCATTTGAGAGAGGTAGAGTCATAGGGTGCGTGGGTGCACCAGTTATGTGTGCAGCTGATGTAATTGCATGATGGTAGCTGCATCCTAGCGTTAGTTGTGGTGCTGAAGATATCAGTTGAATGTGTGCAGCCTGGTGGGTGGACACCCAGACAGGGCTCTAGCTGCGTTAGGCCTGTAGGACGCATATGTGAGCAACAAGGCTAGAATGTGCTCGGCTAGCTGCGTTTTATAGAGTGATGAGGTGTTCATGGGGTCATATTCATATGTGAACAGCTAGGCCGAATTAGTCAGGGGTGTAGCTGTGTTCTAGTTGTATGATGGTGTATAGTAGAGAGTAAGCATAGTCATGTGATAAGATGGTTATCTTTAAAGCGCACGAGACCAGGCATCGGAACAGGATGGCGGGGAATGCAGCGACACACGGGCATATATAGACAGGGGAAACAGGAAAGCAGGGTACACAGTGATACAGCGTGTCATGTTAACATTTACATTCGCATTTCGATCTAGATGCATTTCAGGATAGTGTTCGCAACTCCACCCAGGTGTAGGGCATGCTAATATTTGCAATTCTATCAAGAGTCGACTCAGGCCAATGTTTGCAACTTCATCCAGGCATTGCACATGCCACCATTTGCAACTTCATCCAAGTGCGGCACATGCTACCATTTACAACTCCAACAATTCCATCTAAGTGTGGCACATGCTACCATTTGCAATTCCATCTAAGTGTGGGACATGCTATCATTTACAGATCCATCTAAGGGTGGCACATGCTACCATTTGCAAATCCATCTTGGCAGGCAAAGAACGATGGTCTGGAGGGTGGCCCAGAGCAATGCCAGTGGTTAAGATGCATTCTAAACCTTCCAGCCATCACCTTTTTGTTTTTGCTTTGTCACCCCGAGTGGGACGGGTATGCTCTGACGCGGGGGCCTGTGCCTGCTGGTCTAGAGACCCAAGCTACTCCTCACTGATGAGACCCAACAAGGCTGAAACATGTTTGGGGATGCTTGTGGTCTTGTGCAGAAGGGATGTGAACTAGCAAGTGCCGCCATTACCTGCATTATTGTTGGCTGCTCCAGCCCTTCCAAGCCTCAGAGCAGCAGCAACTATGGGCCTGCTGTGAAAACCCGGAAACTCATCGCTCTTCCCCGGAGACCCAGAGAAGAGCCTGAAAACCCTGAGTCTCCGGGATAAAACCGGAGGTTAGGCAGGTATGCCTCTAGCTCGTGTGTTTTCATCAACAAAAAGGGACGTCTTTGCCTCTTCATGGTACAATGTATCATTCCGGTTCAAATGTTCATTAAATCAATGCAGTTTGTGAGTAATTGACATACATTGTCCACACAAGTTGTTCCTAAATTCTCATGCATCACAATAGACAGTATGAAGACAACAAATAAAGCAACTACGTTCATAGCACTGGCTTCTCGTTTTATGTCTCTGTGTGGCGCTTTTATAATTCTATATCAAGACCGAAGGCTTGGATTATGCTCCTCTTTCAGTGTACTACTCAAGCAGCAATGACAAAACCAATAATATAAATGGTAACAAAGATCCATTGGAGATAGAGTCTTAGGTAGTCCTGATATTATTGGTCTCTTAACTGACCATGTGACAAAATTAACCAATCAGTCCAGTCCTTAACCTTGACCACACTGAACATCCTCTTCCACTTCCTCTTTCTTTATTGCTCGGCAGTGAGTGAAGTACAATTTTTTCATTACTTCATATGGTGTCACTATACCTTAAATGTCAGCTTATTTTGTGTTTGGCAAGCTCGCACGCAATGTAGCAGTGTGGCAGGGCATATCCGCATTTAGTGGGGTAGGAGAGTTACGGTCGCAACAGGGCTAATGCTCCGGCGACCGCAACCATACAGTCATACAGACATGGTCTCGGAAGGATGAGCGCGAAGGGATCATGTAGTTCCGGCGCTTCCTCCATTCTGGAGAATGAGAGGAAAATGCCTTCAGCTCTGTATAGTCCTGCTGAGACATCTCATTAACATTTTATCAAGCCCTTGATCACCGCTTCCCTGGCAGTAACAAATAAAAGTAACCGGTAATTAGAAAATCACAGACAATTTAAAAAACACCTTTTTTGAGCATGCAGGTTATGTTATGTTACTTGGTATTTATATAGCGCTCTATATATCATTGGTATGACCTCAAAGCGCTGGTAGGTTGAACGGCCTCGGGAACCGTAGTTCTGGTCATTTGAGAGAGGTAGAGTCATAGGGTGCGTGGGTGCACCAGTTATGTGTGCAGCTGATGTAATTGCATGATGGTAGCTGCATCCTAGCGTTAGTTGTGGTGCTGAAGATATCAGTTGAATGTGTGCAGCCTGGTGGGTGGACACCCAGACAGGGCTCTAGCTGCGTTAGGCCTGTAGGACGCATATGTGAGCAACAAGGCTAGAATGTGCTCGGCTAGCTGCGTTTTATAGAGTGATGAGGTGTTCATGGGGTCATATTCATATGTGAACAGCTAGGCCGAATTAGTCAGGGGTGTAGCTGTGTTCTAGTTGTATGATGGTGTATAGTAGAGAGTAAGCATAGTCATGTGATAAGATGGTTATCTTTAAAGCGCACAAGACCAGGCATCGGAACAGGATGGCGGGGAATGCAGCGACACACGGGCATATATAGACAGGGGAAACAGGAAAGCAGGGTACACAGTGATACAGCGTGTCATGTTAACATTTACATTCGCATTTCGATCTAGATGCATTTCAGGATAGTGTTCGCAACTTCACCCAGGTGTAGGGCATGCTAATATTTGCAATTCTATCAAGAATCGACTCAGGCCAATGTTTGCAACTTCATCCAGGCATTGCACATGCCACCATTTGCAACTTCATCCAAGTGCGGCACATGCTACCATTTACAACTCCAACAATTCCATCTAAGTGTGGCATATGCTACCATTTGCAATTCCATCTAAGTGTGGGACATGCTATCATTTACAGATCCATCTAAGGGTGGCACATGCTACCATTTGCAAATCCATCTTGGCAGGCAAAGAACGATGGTCTGGAGGGTGGCCCAGAGCAATGCCAGTGGTTAAGATGCATTCTAAACCTTCCAGCCATCACCTTTTTGTTTTTGCTTTGTCACCCCGAGTGGGACAGGTATGCTCTGATGCGGGGGCCTGTGCCTGCTGGTCTAGAGACCCAAGCTACTCCTCACTGATGAGACCCAACAAGGCTGAAACATGTTTGGGGATGCTTGTGGTCTTGTGCAGAAGGGATGTGAACTAGCAAGTGCCGCCATAACCGCATTAATGTTGGCTGCTCCAGCCCTTCCAAGCCTCAGAGCAGCAGCAACTATGGGCCTGCTGTGAAAACCCGGAAACTCATCGCTCTTCCCCGGAGACCCAGAGAAGAGCCTGAAAACCCTGAGTCTCCGGGATAAAACCGGAGGTTAGGCAGGTATGCCTCTAGCTCGTGTGTTTTCATCAACAAAAAGGGACGTCTTTGCCTCTTCATGGTACAATGTATCATTCCGGTTCAAATGTTCATTAAATCAATGCAGTTTGTGAGTAATTGACATACATTGTCCACACAAGTTGTTCCTAAATTCTCATGCATCACAATAGACAGTATGAAGAAAACAAATAAAGCAACTACGTTCATAGCACTGGCTTCTCGTTTTATGTCTCTGTGTGGCGCTTTTATAATTCTATATCAAGACCGAAGGCTTGGATTATGCTCCTCTTTCAGTTTACTACTCAAGCAGCAATGACAAAACCAATAATATAAATGGTAACAAAGATCCATTGGAGATAGAGTCTTAGGTAGTCCTGATATTATTGGTCTCTTAACTGACCATGTGACAAAATTAACCAATCAGTCCAGTCCTTAACCTTGACCACACTGAACATCCTCTTCCACTTCCTCTTTCTTTATTGCTCGGCAGTGAGTGAAGTACAATTTTTTCATTACTTCATATGGTGTCACTATACCTTAAATGTCAGCTTATTTTGTGTTTGGCAAGCTCGCACGCAATGTAGCAGTGTGGCAGGGCATATCCGCATTTAGTGGGGTAGGAGAGTTACGGTCGCAACAGGGCTAATGCTCCGGCGACCGCAACCATACAGTCATACAGACATGGTCTCGGAAGGATGAGCGCGAAGGGATCATGTAGTTCCGGCGCTTCCTCCATTCTGGCGACCATAGCGAAAGAGAAGGTGCGAGATATCACTCCCTCGATTTGAGATATTCATATATATATTCTACAGAGCGAAAAGTACGCTTGCATCATATGATCACGGTGATCTCTGAGAGAAGATCACGACCCATGATTTATTGAACACAGTGCCCCTGCAGGCCACAGAGAGACAACGCAGCTCTCGAATCACGACGGGCACAGTCTCAGGTAAAACCTGATAATATATATATATATATATATATATATATATATATATATATATATATATATATATATATATATATATATATATATAAACAAGCCAGGCTAAACTATATTGAATGCTACACTTATCTCGCAGCATGTGCCTATGTCTTACTGTAGATGAATGTTTCATGACCAAAGTGCAGAGTGCTTACATATTTGCATTTGTCTATGGCCATGGGTTATGTCAAGGAAGAGATATTTTGTCAATGTTAAGACGGATTTCTGAACTCTGTCCTGGTGGCGCAGAAGTTCAGAAGGCCAACCTAATTACTTGGAACAGGGTAACCTCTGGACGAGCCAGACCAATCAAGGTAGCGATCGCGGCGGTCAAGACTAGGTCTCAAGAGGGGTGAGGGTGACTGAAAGCCCGCAATGAGCACATAAAGCAAGATCACTTACAAACTACTCCAAACAGTTGTTATATTAAAAATATATACACATTTATTCCCAGGCCTTTAAAACAATGACCGTAGCGAGAAAATCACAATATAACGATAGTAAACCAACACATACCATATCAACACAATATATATACAAATACAACAAGTCTCAAGCGTTATATGCACGAAATGGGTAGTCCACCTAAAAGGGAAGGAAGACAGGCAGTGCGAAATAATGCTTAGACCCAGTGCGCCTTCAGAGGCACCTAACTAGATGGAAGTCCGAGCCCTGCGAAGAGTGGAGCCTTGTGCTCAAAAGTACCTGCACGCGCTGGTGCCAACGAGCAAAAGGAGGAGCTCTTCGAGGGAAATCAGGCAGTTCAGTTTAGTGCACAAAAGAAGAACAAGTTCTACGCCTCAAGCGCAGCCTCCACAGTGGGCAGAAGCAGAGCGCGAGTACGGAAAAGGGTGCTGTTTGACACAGCGGGGAAAAGCAATGGGCTCCTGCAGGAGGGCGTCCAGATCCTAGCTATGCTACTCACCGGTCCCCGATGCAAGCAGACCCAGGCTTCTCCGCGTCCGTTTCAGTAGCTGGCAGGTTCAGAAGAGCAGGGAACGCCTCGTCGTCGTGTTGAGTAAAAAGACGTCCCAATCGAAGAAACCCGCACAGTTTGTTACCACAGCAGGGCAACGGAGCGGCCGTGTGTATCTGAGCCCAATGTACACTACTCACTTCAGACCTGGGAACGCCAAGTGTACGAAGCGTGTGAGAGTGACAAGGACTCGAAATACTACACAACCTGGCGGCGGTTACAGAGCAAGACTCCCGTGTAAGCTGGTCAGTCAGCTGGATGGCCCAGAGACGCTTCCGAAGGCTTACTGGCAGGAGATGGTGAAGATGCCGAGAATAGCTGTTCCCGCTATTCCAAGGGTCGAAGTACCAGTACAGGCCTTCTGGTTCGATCAAAGGTGAAAAGGGTTTCACAAGGCGACAGCAGTGCAGAGGAGAAGTCCTTCAGCGGGTCACCAGCGATTCCTCGGTCCAGCCTCTTGGCTGCAGGATACTTGGCTCCTGTATTCCTTCGTTCGTGAGAACTCAGGAGATCGACATGGTAGTGGTGTTTCCAGCCCCCTCTTACCCACGGTTCCCTTCGCGCCAAAACGGAGGGGACCCAATGGGAGATCCGCTCATCAACACTCACACCATTCGTGGACCAATCACGGACCACGGTGGTCCCAGGCATTCACACCACCCTAGACTCTCTGGCACCCAGGATGTGTATTGGGAACAGACATCCCAGCCCACATCCTGGAGGCACACACAAGACATGTAGAAGCCCGCGAAAGCATCCGTGTTTCGTGGGAAAGTACATGCCCAAATAAGGAAGGCCCCGGGTCGGCTCGACCTGGGGAAGGTGAAGGGAGCAAGACGGTCAGCGGACAGGACAAAGGAGCCTCGTGGTCTGGCCATTTTGGGAGCCAGGCCACCATTTTGGGTTAAGCGTGAAAAACGCGCTTAGAACGCCAAAAGGAGCTCAAAACACAAGAAACGATCACTGCCACCATTCTCGTCCCTGAATCACTTGCACCGATCAGATACAATCCTAAACGAGTATCTAGGGCCTGTAGAAGGCTAGAGACCCAAGAGAGCTGTAACTTAGCTTACAGTGCCCTCTTGTGTCATGTTGCACGAAAGCCGCAACATGATAAAAGAAACTACGGGAAACAGCGTTCCCCGGTACTGACTGTCTTAAGGGCATGTCAGTTTCCCCGTAAGAAAGGAGCGAAAGCCCAGAGGAGTGCGGCAGAAGGCTGCACTTCTCTCGCAAAGTCAAGAACAAGGTGAAAAACAACAGCAAAAAGTTTAGGGGTTGCCACATGGAAGGAAAATTACCTACAATTACGAAATCTTTCCTAACAGTCAACATTATGGTAAAGTGCATAGTGCATTCTCTTATGTTGTAAACAATCAGATCGTGCAAGATTCTGAAGATACACACATATACAGTCTCAAGGAGACAATCTATTAGAAACTACTGGCTATAATATATAATATATATAATATAATGCCCAGTGTCTGTGCTGAGACGAGTTCCTCTAGTGATGAGGGTAAGGCTAGTATTAGCCAAAAGATGAGCCACACGGAAATTACTCAGGTCCTTCAAAAAGCCCTGGGAGCCTTGTTGGGGCAGGGACCTAAACAAATAACTCTGATGGAGGATTAGCTCAAGTTTTCATAGTGGCTATCAAAGGGATGAAAGTACAAGGCAGAGTGAAAGGGGGAAGAAAAACAGCCCAAGGGCAGATGAAGCCCATACCCCCCATCCCCCGGACACACCACCCAAGAAGGAGATAGGGAACCAAAATGGAGCCTAGCAGGTGGCAAGATAAATCATCCGATACCTCAGAGGAGGGGGATGACATTTGGGAGGATGACTACTCAGAAGAGGGAAGTATACTCCATATCATCGTCAGAAGAAGGCCGTAAAGCACCGAAGAAAAAGAAAGAGGAGGCAGAGGAGGATGGGGCAAATGATGACTTTAGCCCAGAAGCATTGATACATCACAGATCTTCCGAACGGAACCTCCAAAAAAGATAGCGGCCTATCTTAGAAAGCACCTGAGGGCACCACTAGCAAAAGAAGCTAGAAGCAAGATGAGGGTAGAATGCCCAAGACCTCACTTACCTGAAGGTGCCGCTCAGACACCCGAGATAGACGAAATAATTGTCACATTTATGAGTAAATACGTAAAAGATGTGAGGAAAGGTCTAGATAGGTCCTAGCAATCATGCCAGGACAAGATGTTACTAATTCTTCATATACATCATTTTATTTGATCAAATATAATATTTTATCGCAACAATAAAAAACAGTTTACATGTGTATTTCACGAACTCTCACAATCAGTTTCCCTACCGCTCATAAGCATTCATGCAATCAACCATAGCTCTCTTTTTCTACATCAAAAACTGGTATTGATATACATATACCTCTCACATGAGAAATATATAACACAAACTTCTAACACCTTTTCTTTAGTACAAGTGTGACTATACTGTGATCACCACAGATTGTGTACAAAACAGTCAACACGTGTTTCGGTCATATGTCTCGGGCTTTCCAAATCTGGCCCTTTAGTTGATCAGAACTTCGTCAGGACAGAAGCTCAGTGTCAAATGTGTCTTGCTTCGACAATGGTAGGGGTGAGAGCCTTCATCTAAAAAGAAATATAAAACCTATTATCTAAATGATACTATCCTCGTCATCCTCGCTTATTTCCAAAAACACAATCTATGTGCATAAGTAACGTTCAGTGTTGTTAGAACTGTTGGGCTTACCTCCATTGCATAACTTGTGGAGTAAGTGCAACCAAAAATGGGCGTAGTCCCATGCAGACTGAACCAATTGAAGGATATTCAAACTGCTAGCCTGTGACAATAGGAGATACATGGGTTAAAACCTGCTTACTGAATCTCCTTACATGCATCTTAACCTTGATCGTAATAAGTTATTTAACGTATGCATTATATTTGTACTCACAAATATGTCTTTCAACACCTTGTGTCGGTGTCACATCTGGCCGTAGCCGCGTGCGCGCCCCTTTCGCCTGAACGATGGCAGGCTCCTTAGAAAGCCTGTGCAGGGATATTGTTCACTTTGGAGGTGTTGATGGCTGTCATGGCAGCGCGTTCCGTTGTGCTCGACGGAACGTATCACGTGGCGGTCAGCTGACTTGTGTTTGAGACACGCTTATATGATACGCCTTATAACGATTCTTACTCCATAGAACGCTGCTTCAGTTTAGCCTTACTTCCTATACTAACTTTTTTGATGACTTCTTTACGTGCTTGACTTCGGCCTGTCCCCGGACTATCGCTTTGTGAATTGGTATTACAGCCTTCTTGTTACCGAACTCGGACCTCTTTCCCGGACTGCCTGTGGTTTACCCTGGGATCCTCCTTCGCCAGCACCTTGACAAATACAGAACTCCTTCCAGACTGCTTTCTGTCTTCCGATTCGGATACGCATTCTACCGCATTGACTCCTTTCAACGCGTCTTCTCACTCGCTCCCTACCTCAGCTCTCAAGTGCACCGGACTGCAGTGAGCTGTTCTTCTGCATACGCTTCCAGTTCTGAGCTCCTCTTCATCCTCTGGTAAGCTATGTATTACCTGCTTCCTGGTTATACGCTCATAGGGGAAATACTGGTTAATCCATGGTTAATCCATCGTACCGCCACAACTACTTAACATTTTCTGTTGCCAATCATACACGCCCTTCTGCATACTCCATCCTACACCAACATTGTTGTGAACTGTGTGTGTGGGTGTGTGTGTGCGTGTGTGCGTGCGTGCGTGCGTGTGTGTGTGTGTGTGTGTGTGTGTGTGTGTGTGTGTAACTTCCCAATTTTTTGTTTTCTCCCGTCGTTGTATTGAACCTACTTGACTTTGGGTGTTATACAGTTGGGGAAAGAAAGGAAAACTCTTTATTTGTATCTGGATATAGTGAGCTCTTCCTGGTATTTAGTCACTCTTGTCCTGTTTTCTTGTAGAGCCCTTTTTTATCATAGACAGCAACCTCCCATTCCTAAGGTACAATAACTGTTAATCAGAACTTGCTTGTATGCTACATCTTGCCCAGCATTAACCTGTGTTTTTTTCCTTTACAGCATTGTGGTTTGGCGGTGCGTGTTCTCCCTGCTCTTTAGTTTGATTGGTCCCTCTGTCTGCTGTCATCCAGCAGAGGGTCACGTCATAATAAAGAGTACCCTCAAGTGGAAGAGGCCTAGTCCCGGACGAACGGACATAGGCTCAAGAAGCTTACGGGTATTCTTCTGGCTAACTCTCCAACCTTCCTGGGTTCCGTAACCAACGCCCCGGGCTGTGTGGTGAGTAACAGAAACAGAAGCTGCAAAGCATCCTGATGGAGTCTGAACAGACTTTGGCATCCATCCTGCAGATGATTGTCGATCTGTGTACGCACTTCACTTTAGCTCATGCAGGCCTGCGCCATCGTCTCGACTCCTTGCAAGGGTTTATGGCTCCACCCTCTATTCAAGGCACTGGAGCCCCCGGAGGTTCTGCTTCGGGTTCAGGGTTTCCATCACCCAGTCCAGCTGTCACTCCTGTGCGAATGTCAAACCAATTCCCATTAGCACGCCCGGAAAGGTTTATGGGTGATCCAAAAACATATACGACATTCATGGACCAGTGTTGATTACACTTCCTGTGTCGTCCTGCCTCTTTCCCCTCTTCAACCGCAAAAGCAGCATTTATTCTGTCATATTTATGGGGTACCGCCGCCGCTTGGGCAAACCCTTTGCTTGAATCAAACAGCCAGGTGCTGTATGATTGTGACGCACTCCTCCATACCATGAACCGGGTTTTCGACACTCGGTATACCACGCAAGCCACAGATTTGGAGTTTCTAAAACAGTGACTGGGGAGTTCCTCGCTTTTAACTTATCTGGCGAAGTTTAATCAGTTAGCCGCAGAAACTGACTGGCCTGAAGAGAAGAAAGCCACAGTCTTTCACCAAGGGCTTTCGGAGGAACTCAAAGATACGCTGTCCATCGTTCCTGTGGTGCCTAAACAATTTCCAGAACTACTCGATTTGGTGTTACAAATCGACGCTCAAAAGGCTGAGAGGAAAGGCGAGAAGAGAGCTGTTCCCGTCTCTGCTTCTTCAGAGGCAACATTGGCTTCTTCCGTTCCTACACCCGAACCCATGCAAGTAGAGGCTATACGGGGTCCTCTCACTCTGACCCAAAGGTAGTAACGGAGGTCTCACAACCTTTGCATGTACTGTGGGTCTTCGGAACATCTCTTACCAGAATGCCCCAAGAAACCTAAGAAAAAGGCGGGAAACGCCAAATCCCGACAGTAGATCGAGTCCCTACTTTGGGAGAGTCATGCTTGGACTCACATACTTCCGGGTATTCTGTTCTTTTTCATCTACCCATTGTCTTTACCGTTGCTTCAGGTATACTTTCCCGCTTCGGCTATTGTTGATTCCGGGGCCACGGGCAATTACATGGCTCAACAATATGCCCTGTCCGTGGGTATTCCAACCCAAACCAAGGAGCATCCAGAGGCAGTTAATGCGGTTGACGGTTCCACTCTCATTTCTGGTCCAGTTACCCAACTGGACCAGTTGGTGGTTCTTTCCATGTGTATACAGGATGGTCACATTGAGGAATTGACCTTTGACATCATTAAGGCCCGCAATACAAAGTAATTCTAAGGCTTCCCTGGCTGCAATTCCACAACCCAGTCATAGACTGGGCATTGCGTAACATTCAATTTCCATCAACCACCTGTAACACCCAGTGTATGCCTGTGTATGGTATAGCAACAACTAACTCCTGCCATGTGCCGTTGGCAGCCTCAGCCTCAATTGGCTCAGTTGTGTCCGCGACACTTGCTTGTATTCCTCAGGAATATGCCGATTTTCATGATGTATTCGATGAAGGCAAGGCTGCAACCTTGCCTCCACACAGAGTCTATGACTGTCCTATAGACCTCGTACCAGTGGCTAAAATACCTTCCGGCCGGGTGTATTCCCTGACACTGAAAGAGGATCAAGTCCTCAAAGAATACAAAGACAAGGCATTTAAAACAGGGTTCATTAGACCATCCAAATCACCCGCAGCCTCTCCCCTCTTTTTTGTTCCCAAAAAAGAAGGGGATCTGAGACCCTGCATCGACTACAGGGCTCTGAACGCGTTAACTGTACGTAATCAGTATCCGCTCCCTCTTACATCAGTCCTTCTTGACAGACTGGGTTCTTTGCGAATATTCACAAAACTAGATCTGGGGGCACATATAATCTGGTACAAATCAGAGAGAATGACAAATGGAAGACTGCCTTTAAGACCAGATTCCGTCTATTCGAGTATCTTGTGATGCTTTTCGGGCTCTGTAATGCACCTGCAATGTTCCAGGAGTTCATGAATGACGTCTTCCACAACATCATGGATCAATACGTCGTGGTATACCTTGACGATATTCTGATCTATTCCTCTTCCGAATCAGAACATGTGCAGCATGTACGCACTGTTTTGGAGCGCCTTCGGGAGAATCACTTGTTTGTCCAGTCGGAGAAATGTCTATTTCATGCTACAGGAGTAGAGTTCTTAGGTTACGACTTGACCAAGTCAGGAATACGAATGAGCAGGTCCAAAGTGAAAGCCGTCTTAGACTGGCCTGTGCCCAACTCTGTGAAATCCCTGCAATCATTCCTTGGTTTCTCAAACTTCTATAGGCGGTTTATACATTCCTTCTCCTCTATTGTGGCACCACCTACGGCTCTCACCAGTATCAAGGTTCCTTTTGTCTGGTCAACAGATGCTCAGAATGCTTTTGATGCATTAAAGGCTGCTTTTTCTTCAGCCTCTGTACTTCAGCATCCTAATCCTGATTTGCCGTTTTTTGTTGAGGCCGATGCTTCAGGTTGTGCAGTGGGGTCTATTCTTTCTCAGGCCTGTCCGGATTCCGGAGACATCCATCCTGTTGCTTACTTTTCTAGGAAGCTCTCCGTTTACAAACGCAATTACTCTATCACGGAACAGGAGCTGCTTGCCATTAAGGATGCCTTCACTGAATGGAGGCACCACCTTCTGGGAGCAAAACACTCTGTTACGGTGTACTCCGATCATCTGAGCCTTCTGGCATTCCAGTCAATGAAATGTCTAACTGCCAGACAAGCGCATTGGCATCTTTTCTTTTTGCAGTTTCAGTTCACGATCACATACCGCCTGGCTAAGCAGCAGGCTCAGGTGGACGTGTTATCCCGCTTACATTCAGCAGGGCCCTTTTTGGCCAATAAACCTCCCTTGCTACTTCCAAACCAAGTGGTGTGTGGTTGCACTGCAGCCTCTTCCTTGCAGTCTCTGGTTTCTGATTGGGTCATTTCGCATCCCAACAAGGTCGGTGACCTCAACCTGGATGTCGTGCAGGGTTTGCCTTACATCCAAGGCAGGATCTATATGCCTCCCGGACAGGCACGCACCCAGGCCCTGGAATGGGCCCATGACTCTATCTCTGCTGCCCATCTGGGCCAACAGAAAACCCTGGAATCCTTAAAACGGTGGACCTGGTGGCCTAACATGTCCAGAGAAGTTGGGGAATATTTGGCGGACTGCTCGGTCTGTGCCCAGTGCAAGAGTACAAGAAACAAACCCGTTGGTCTCTTACAACCAATGCCAGTCCCTTACAAACCGTGGCAGATGCTGTCGATGGACTTTGTGGTCGAATTACCAGAACTCAACGGCTACAATACCATTTGAGGGGTAGTGGACAATTTTTTCCAAGGCAGCCGTCTTTGTTCCATGCAAGGGTCTTTCCACTGCCCTGCTGCTGGCTCAACTGTTTCTTGACAACGTCTTCCGACATTACGGACTGCCTTCTATTATAGTGTCCGACAGGGGTACGCAGTTTACATCCTGTTTATGGAGGACTCTTACTACATCCCTGACGATTGACGACAGGTATTCGTCAGCTTTTCATACTCAAATGGATGGACAGACAAAACGTGTTAATTCCACTCTGGAACAAAATCTCTGTTGTTTGTGTCTCCAATTTCAGATCACCTGGTTAGCCGTTCTTTATTCTGCCGAATTTGCCTATAACAATTCAGTGCACTCTGCCACTGGTTCTTCACCCTTTTTTGTGTTGTACTGCCAGCATTTCTGGTCCCTTCCTCTGGATCCATCATTGCCTGTGGAGAATCCTGCTGCTGCTCTCTCTTATGTCCGCGACATGGACCAACTTCACAGGGACGTGCAGTCTCATCTCTTAGGGCTGAGGTACGCGCAAAGAAATACACAGACGTTCATTGTTCACCTGCTCTGGCATACCATGTGGGAATGCTTTTATAGCTTTCTATCCGCCATCTATGCATTCCAGGCAAGAAGTCTTTGCTCCTGCGGTTCATCAGTCCTTTCAAAGTCATTTCCATCATTAACCCTGTGGCGATCAAACTCTCCCTGCCTCCCTCTTGGCGTGTACACCCTGTCTTCCACGTCTCTTTGGTCAAGCCTTGCCCTTCTTCCACCCATCTGCCCTTGCATCCTGCCCCTGTTTCGGTGGATGGGGAGGAGGAGTATGAGGTTGCCCGGATCCTAGATTTTAGGCTGCAACGAGGCCAACCTTATTATCTTGTGGATTAGAAGGGTTACAGTCCTGAAGACCGGACTTGGGAACCTTTGGATCACATCCATGCCCCGGATCTCTTGCGGGACTTCCATGCTTCCCGGGGGTTGCCGCCTTCTTTGGGGGCAGATGCTGTCACATCTGGCCATAGCCGCGTGCAGCGCCCGTTTGGCCTGAACGATGGCAGGCTCCTTAGAAGTCCTGTGTAGGGATATTGTTCACTTTGGAGGCATGGCAGCTGTCATGGCAACATGCTCCGTTGTTCCATTGTGCTCGACGGAACGTATCACGTGGAAGTCAGCTGACTTGTGTTTGAGACACGCCTCTATGATATGCCCTATAACAATCCTTACTCGATAGAACGCTGTTTCTGTTTAGCGTTACTTCCTATACTACCTTTTTTGATGACTTCTTTATGTGCTTGACTTCGGCCTGTCCTCGGACTTCCTATCACTTTGTGAATTGGTATTACGGCCTTCTTGTTACCGAACTCGGACCTCTTACCCGGACTGCCTCTGGTTTACCCTGGGATCCTCCTTCGCCAGCACGTTGACGAACACGGAACTCCTCCCGGACTGCTTTCTGTCTTCCGATTCGGATACGCATTCTACCGCGTTGACTCCTTTCAACGCGTCTTCTCACTCGCTCCCTACCTCAGTGCTCGAGTGCACTGGACTGCGGTGAGCTGTTCATTCTGCATACACTTCCAGTTCTGAGCTCCTCTTCATCCTCTGGTAAGCTCTGTATTATCTGCTTCCTGGTTATACGCTCATAGGGGAAATACTGGTTAATCCATGGTTAATCCATAGTACCGCCACAACTACTTACCATTTTCTGTTGCCAATCATACACGCCCTTCTGCACACTCCATCCTACACCAACATTGTTGTGAACTGTCTTGTGGAATCCATTTAAGTGCACCCTGGACGCTTTGCTGTGTGTGCACCAACCCGGTACTAGTGCGACCCTCGTGCCGTTCGAGTTATTTCCCCTTTACTAACTTCCCAGTTTTTTGTTTTCTCCCGTCGTTGTATTGAACCTACTTGACTTTGGGTGTTATACAGTTGGGGAAAGAAAGGAAAAGTCTTTATTTGTATCTAGATATAGTGAGTTCTTCCTGGTATTTAGTCACTCTTGTCCTGTTTTCTTGTAGATCCCTTTTTGTTATCATAGACAGCAACCTTCCATTCCTAAGGTACAATAACTGTTAATCAGAACTTGCTTGTATGCTACATCTTGCCCAGCAACCTGTGGTATTTTCCTTTACAGCATTGTGGTTTGGCGGTGTGTGTTCTCCCCGCTCCTTAGTTTGATCAGTCCCTCTGTCGGCTGTCATCCAGCAGAGGGTCACGTCATAATAAAGAGTACCCTCAAGTTGAGGAGGCCTAGTCCCGGACGAACGGATATAGGCTTAAGAAGCTTACGGGTATTCTTCTGGCTAACTCTCCAACCTTCCCGGGTTCCGTAACCAACGCCCCGGCCTGTGTGGTGAGTAACAGTTGGAGGGAATTGCCTTAATTAAAAATTCCAGTATGCAGACACTGTTCTGGCGTCTCAACTTAGAGGCACAGGAATGTCTTCCCCTTCCTCGACTCCCTATCCTGTTGGAACAAGTATTACACCATAAGTACTTGATATCTCCCTTGGTATAAATCAGGAGATACAGATGCGACGAACATCTCAATTGTGTCACAACAAACTAGCGCGCTGACGCCCAACCTACCTTATTAGGGATGTGGTATATTCAAAGTATTGTCAGGTGAATCTTCACGGGCCCCGACTGTCTGTAGGGGTCATGCCATGCTCTAAATTTGTTGCATGAGCAGCACTACCACGAGTGAAATCTGAAACACATAAGGTTCCTAATTAGCACTCCTGTACGGATCTTCCCTTGTCTGATAATTTTCTATTTATCCACATACATCGACATTCTATTTATTCTGTATCTTCACTGCTCTGCATTTAGATGGCTTTCCCAAAATGTGTTCAACACCACATATTACACATATTACATTGGGGCTTTGTGCTTTTGCAGTATATTTTTAAAACTCTATGCACCAAAGAATATCAGTTTGATACGTGCGTGTGAAGCGCTCACATCTAAGTTGCGCAAAACAACTGCGTGTGTGTCATTTTTAATTTAATCCGTGCAGCTGTCCTGAAAAGCACACTCCTTTGGTAGTATGCATCCTGATTTAGTGAAATCCATGGTCGTCTCTGTGTTCACCCTAGCGTTTTACACCTAGAGTACTTTGAACTTGCATGGTGATAGAAAGAGGACTTTAATCTGAGTACCTCTTACAGCGTTCTCAATTTTTATATTTTGCTGTAGAAGTTTCAGAAGTCATACTACTGATAATGCTGCTTCAACCCTGCATATCAGTGCTATTACATAAAAGCATATTAGACTGCAACCAAAATTATGCCCAGTCTTAGTAACTGCTTATTTTGTCACCCAGTATCTTCTGGTAATGGGAGTAAAACATAGCTTGTTATTTTACTTTCAAAGATGAATGTGTGAGCTGTCTTGAAAGTCAAAACATGCCAAATGCAGAGTCTGGCTGATGTGGTTCTGCATGAGTATGTGTTCGTAAAGATCTGCTCACTATTGTTGCAGAATGCTCCATGTGATACTATTGTTTCATGATACGTGGTAGAATTTATGAGAATAAATGCCTGCTGTGCCTATAAACTGCAGATGCTGATACATCACCAGTGGATAGTCCTCACTGACAATACACCCTAAAAAAAATCTAAAGGGCAAAATCCAATTGAAGTTAATGGATGTGTCTATTCTTGAAAAGCATACTTCTCATCCAGAAAGAAATATATATGTATTCAATGGGCAAACTCCGATTGGAATTGTCGGAAGTGTCTATTCCTGGAATGTCTTGTGCAACTAAAAGATAGTGCACTGAGTGGACATAATGTATCTCGTACAGGAAAAAAAAAATGCTTACATCTCGTGTAAAGTTATACCATATAAGAATATACCTGGGTATGTACAACATTCAGATCTCTTCATTGGTTGTTTCTAGCTGTATTACTGAGGGTGGATTCCTGTGATTATCTGTACATATGTCTCGTGTTTACATTTATTTAGTTATATGATTATTCCACTCTACCAAGACATTTAAACCATGGTTTACAGTATCCAGTGTGTAAATTCAACGTTGTTCGACCCTATGTAAGGTCATGGCCATATCGCCTCCTCGTTCTGATGGTTTAACGGCCTGAAGTATAAACCATTTCAAATCTGTATCATTGTGGTTGAACCGCACAAAATGTTCTACAAGGGGCTTGTCTGCTATCTTGTTGCGGATGCAGGGTCTATGCTCCGATATCCTCTGTCTTATTGGTCGGATCGTTTTGCCTACATATAGCAAACCACATGGGCATGTGATGATATACACCACATTTTTTGTAAGACAATTGGTATGATTCTTAAGTATCCATCTGATACTCCCATGTTGAAATTCGTGCTTAGATTTGCACTTCTTTTGAAGGCAAACATAGGCTTTTTGGATAAGCTGGCTGGTTGTTTCACCAGGCTCCAATTTCTGTTGATAATGTTCTTAATTTCATTACTAATAGGGTTGAAAGTGGTTAGGCATACTTATCTGTCATTTTTCTTCTTCGCACGAGGTGTCGGACAGATGTCTCGATTAGTGTTGGCTGCTCTTTTTAGATGGTTCTTTACCAATTGTTTTGGGTAACCTTGCTCTCCCAGTCTCTCCTTTAGTTTGTCTGCATGTATGTCAAATTGTCATCCTTCTGAACAATTTCGACGAATCCTCAAAAATTGACCATGTGGCAAATTTTGCCTTTAGCCTGCTGGATGGAAGCTTGAGTAGTGCAACAGAGTGTTTCTATCCGTTGGTGTCCTGTACAAAGTGGTGGTCAATCTATCTTCAGATTTCTTAATCATGAGATCCAGGAAACTAAGTTCTGATTTACTCCGCACCATAGTAAACCTGATATTATCATTGCAGGTATTCAGCCAATGATAACATTTCAGCAAAGAATCAGGTGTCCCTCTCCAGATGATGAACACGTCATTGATGTACCTTTGCCACGTTTTCAAATGGTTACTGTGTTCTAGATGTTGTTCTAGAGTATTATCGATTCACGAGATGAATGTTTCCTCAAATTTTGCTATATATAGATTGGCCATATCGGGGGGCAAATATGGCCCCCATGCTGACTCCTATTTGTTGTTGGTATAGTTGTTGCTTAAACAAGAAAAAGTTCTCGGTCATCGCTATGCGTGCGCATTCAAGGATGAATCCTGTGGGGGGACATGTGGTGTGCTCCGTTGGTCCAAGAAATCTCCCAGTACTACTAAACCGTCCATCTGATGTATTGACATATGTAAAGATTCTAGGTCCATTGTCACCAATATATCTTCCACCTCTAGGGTGATATTTTGGGTTATCCTAATCATAATTGAAGAATCTATCACGTATTATGGCATTTGAAGCACAAACGGTTTAAAAAAATATTTGGGGTTAACCGATAATGGTTCCAAGAGTGATCAATAGCTGTCATGGTTGAACCACTGTATCAATTACTCATACACAAAGGATACAGGTCAATGACCACCTTAAAGGATACGAATGATGAGGGCAATCTCCGGGTCTTGATAAGTCAAGATACGGGCTGAGTAGCACGATAAGATCAGAATCAGACCTTCCAATTGATGACACTCTATGACCGTAGTAAACACGGGCAGAGAGAGGAATCAATGGAAAGGGTGTGGAAGATACAAAATAATCACCAACCTGTGAGAGAATAAAGAACAAGTAAGTGTATGTACTAAGACTATGAGTCCTATCACTGTATAAGGAAATAAGGAGTATCACCAACCTGTTGGCGTGAGTATATTGGAACAAGTCCGACAAGAACACCAAGTCAATCCAAGTAAGGAGCAACGACAAGGAAGGAAGGTTACTAAGGGAACTAATCCCAAACGGCACAAGGGTCGCACTAGATATCGGGTTGGTGCACTACTGGATAGCGTCCATGAAGTCCTGTGCACGTGTATCCTTGGGGTGACTTGGAGAAAGCAATTGGTGAAAACAGTTATTGTCGGGACTAATAATCCATGCCCTTGAATTGTCAAAAAGGTAATTTGGAATGGAGAGTAAGTACTAATCCTGAGGATCAGTATAACCGATGGATAGGCTCGTGGGGTTTTGAGAACGAGGAATTTCGCAATGCCCAGCTAGCTGAAACAGTTAAAGCCGGAGCAGCCAGAAATGTCTATATGGCTCTAAATGAGTCTAGGACTGCCGCCATGTAAATACAGCTGCTAGTGAAATCTGGGCTGCTGCTGTGGAGCCGTGCAATTGCAGAGATTAGATCTTGCAGACAGTTCAAATTCTGGATGCAGCGTACCAAGTTGTAATCGTGCTGGAAAACCTCGAGCGGGAGCTAAGCAGCAGAGGATTCGCTTTGGAAACCAGCTTTGGAAACAAGATAGCGGGGGACTCGTCACTGGTAACTAGAAACAAAAGGAACCGCTTAAGGAAAAAGCAGCAAGTGGTCGAAAGGGATTCAGGAACACTGTTTTAAGAAAACAGTAATGTGAGTAACGCAGAACGTAGCTTCACCGAGAAACAACTACTGTAGAAACTCAATCAGAAGCAGCGAATAAGAGTTGCCAACCCTGCTAAATACGTAGCAAGGAATCACGTGATTAAATGCAGATCATGTGATACTAACAGCGTGTATGCTGAATACGCCGTTTTCCTGGCAATGCATAGAACGGTCTTGTTGTTCTATAAGCAAAACGTGTCCCACGAAGGTATGGAGCCATGGGAACAGGTGCAACAGGGGTACTAGGTACGACAATAGCGGAGACAATTGGTCTACCGTGGGGTTCTGTCTTGTTTTTGTGAATCTTGGGAATAGTGTAGAAAGCCGATTTCTTAGGACGTAACTTATTCAGAAAACGACTTTCTTCCAGACTTATCCATTCTTCGTTAACTCCATGAGCAGTTCAACTTTTAATTTCTTCCTGTAACCTGCTAGTGGGGTCATGCTCTAGTTTTTTATATGAAGTAACATCCGCCAAAAGGCGCAGGCATTCTTTCTCATATTTAGATGTTTCCATGATGACAATTCCACCACCTTTGTCGGCCGGCTTGATCGTAATCTCTTGTGTCTCACATAAAGCTCTCAAACAGACTCTCTCTGTTCTATTCAAATTGTTGGGTCGATAGTTTTTATATTTCAGGGCTAAAAGTACTTGTTTGGTAACTCTATTCACAAAAGTGAGAATTGCAGGTGGACATGTTTGGGGTGGAGGAATAAATCTGGATTTAACTTTCAAACCTGTGATGTTCGTGACCCCATCGATGGTATGTCCTCCGCTACTTTCTTTTGTAGTTTGACTAGGCTAATACATTTAAAAGAAATGTTTTCGCTGAATATTTCTGAAAAAACAATGTAATTCTATTTCAGTGGTGAAAGGATCTGCCTTTGCCACAGGGACATAAGAGAGGCCTTTGAACAGAAGGTCTATTTCAGTAGTGGTGAGTACATGTGTTGATAGATTGATGATGGCTAATGTCATATTATATACTGGTTTTGGTACCATTGTCTGGTCCTCATACCTTGACCAAATTGCTGTTGTCTTTGGCCCTCATTACGACCCTGGCGGAGGACCATGGTGCAATTTGCACCATGGTCCATGGCGCAAAGCTGCCAACTCCGCCATGGGGGTTGGCGGACTTACCGCCCCATTCCGAGGTTGGCGGGGCGGTAAGTCCCCAATCCCCATTTACCCTTCCCCATTCCCATTTTTGCCCCATAGGGTATAATGGGAGTGGGGAAGGTGTTAATTACGCCACCGTAAATTACGGTGGCGTAATTAACAACGAGTCCCGTAGCGCCATGGATTTTACCGCCTGCAAAAAGCAGGCGTGAAAATCACCATGGCGCTACGGGAACTCGTAGTCTGGCGGAAAGGTACGCCATGCTTTACGCCGGCGTAAACCCCTTTCCGCCAGGGTCCTAATGAGGGCCTTTGTCTTCGGCACCCCATTGGCCCCCTCGGAAAAAAAAAACCTGCTGTTGCTGTTGTCCTCTGTTGCCTCCTGACCTAGGTCCTGCCATACTCCCTAACGATTGATCCAACCCGCTCGATGACCCTGATGTGTTCGAAAAGGTAACATATCTGTTAGATCTTCGATAGTTTTGGCCTCCTGTGGCCAAAGGAAACCAACGGATAGAAATGCTCTGTTGCACTCAAGCTTCCATCCAGCAAGCCTAAGGCAAAACTTGCCATATGGTACATTTTTGAGGATTCATCGAAATTGTTCAGGATGACGAGAATTTGACATACATGCAGACAAGCTAAAGGAGAGACTGGGAGAGCGAGGTTACCCAAATAAATTGGCAAAGGACCATCTAAAAAGAGCATCCAACACTAATCGAGAAGTCTGTCTGACACCTCGCGAGAACAAAAACGACAGATTAGTATGCGTAACCACTTTCAACCCTATTAGTAATGAAATTAAGAAAATTATCAACAGAAATTGGAGCCTGGTGAAACAACCAGGCAGCTTATCCAAAAGGCCTATGTTTGCCTTCAAAAGAAGTGCAAATCTGAAACAAAAACTGATACACACGTATCAGGACACGATCAGAGAACAGACTGTATTAAACCAATGGGATCTGCCTCCCGTTACTAGACACCATGAGTGCGGGAACTGTGCTGCTTACCCCCTGATGGAGAATAAGCACGAATTTCAACATGGGAGTATCAGATGGATACTTAAAAATCATATCAATTGTCTTACAACAAATGTGGTGTATATCATCACATGCCCATGTGGTTTGCTATATGTAGGCAAAACGATCGGACCAATAAGACAGAGGATATCGGAGCATAGTTCCTGCATCCGCAACTAGGTGGCAGACAAGCCCCTTGTAGAACATTTAGTGCAGTTCAACCACAAGGATACGGATTTGAAATGATTTATACCTAAGGCCATTAAACCATCAGAACAAGGAGGCGATATGGCCATGACCTTACATAGGGTCGAACAACGTTGGATTAACACACTGGATACTGTAAACCATGGTTTAAATGTCTCCGTAGAGTGGAATAATCTTATTGCTAAATAAATGTACACACGTGACAGATGTACAGATAATCACAGGAATACACCCGCAATAATACAGCTACAAACAACCTATGAAGAGATCTGAATGCTGTGCATACCCAGGTATACTCTTATATGGTATAACTTTACACAAGATGTAAGAATACATTTTTTTTAATTTTTTTAAACTTGTTTATTTTTCAGGCAACGCACAGGAAAACATTACATTACAATCTTTCTACATTTAGTACATTTCCTGTCATCTTAATCATCTCCTAAATTTCCATCCCACCCCACCCGCTCTGACTGCCCCTCAGGTCTCGTTCCTCCGCTGATTGAGCCAGGTCCCTGTCCTCAGCCCTTTGGGCATTTACCACAAGCGAGGTTTGAATGTTAGGGCTGGGACGCGCTGGTCATAGTTGATCACTGGCGACCAAATGTTTGTGAAGCGGTGGAGGTGGCCTCTATTTGCGGCCATTATTTTTTCAGCAATGAAGATGTCCCAAAGCTTCAGCCACCACAGGATTAGGGGGCCCTCCAGGGATTTCCATGTTCGGGCAACCGTGATGTTCGCAGCTAGGAGCAGTTGCGTTATGAGAGTCGCCCTCCTGCCAGATCTTGGGTATATGCCTGGGATAGGGGTCCCCAGTAGGATTGGTTCTAGTTCCAACGGTAACGTAATCTGAGTAATGTCTGCAATGGTGGCTATACACTAGGACCATAAGTTCGCCACCACTGGGCATGACCACCACATATGCAGGTAGGTGCCCTCCATGCCGCAGCAGCGCCAGCATAGATGTCGGACCACGACTGGTCTGGAATCGGATGTCCTAGTTCCGTTTCCCACTGCGCCATATAAGTTGCTTTAGCTGCAAGCAGATTCATCTGCAATAGTTTGTATAGCGTGGAAATTCGCCCTCGGCTCGGTGGATCAGCAGCCGTTAGTTCGAGGGCATCTAGATCTCGTGTGGCTGCTGTGCAGGTCTGGGGTTGCGAACACCAGTGTCTGATTTGGATATAAGAGAATCCATCGGTCTCAGTCAGGCTAAAAGAGCTCTTACATTGGGCGAACGTCAGAGGCTGGGAGCTTTCGAATAGCTGACTTAAAGAGCTGAGGCCCCCGGTGATCCAGTTTTTAAAGTTCGAGGGTGTGGTCCCCGGGGAGAAGGCTGGGTTGTAGAACACTGGGGCGGCAGGGCTTAAGTCTCTTGGGATGCCTCTAGCTTTGCGTGCCCAATCCCATGCCTTTAGTGTTTGTTTGGTCGACGATAGGAGAGATGGCCATGTTCGTCGCAATGAAGCTGGCAGGTGCAGCAGGAAACGGAGGGGAAGGGGTAATCGGGATTGTTCTACTTCCATCCATTTGGGCCGCCCTGACGCGATGGTCCAGGCTCGAGTATGAGCTATCTGCGCCGCCATCTGGTACCTTTGTAGATCAGGGAACCCTAGGCCTCCCTGGGTTGGGGTGGACATCATGGTGCTCCGCGGGATGCGTGACTTTTTCCCCCTCCAGATGAAGCTAAAGATCTTCCTCTGTAGCTGTTGCAGCGGGGGACAGGGAATGATGGTGGGGAGGGCGGAGCAGGCGTAGAGGAACCGCGGTAGGAGATTCATCTTACAGGCCGCGATGCGACCTATCAGCAAAATCTCCTGTGAGAGCCAGCGATCCAAATCATTCTCCAGGGTCTTAAACAGGGTCGGGAAGTTTATCCAGTGGGTGTCTTCAGGGCGAGCGGGGATCTGGACTCCCAGGTAGGGGATAGATTTATCGCTTAATGGAATCGGGCAATGGGTTCCAAAGGACTCCTTGTCCGCCCGATCCAGGCCTATTCCCAAGGCTGCTGATTTCATAAAAAGTTTATGGAGAATCCCAAGACCCTGCCAAACCTGTGGATTTCCACCAGGGCGGCCCTCAACGACTGGGAGGTGTCTGTTATGGTCAACATCACATCGTCCGCATATAGCGCAATTTTATGTTGGGTAGGGCCTACTTGGAGGCCTTTAATGCTGGGGTTACAACGGATCCGCTGGGCCAGAGGCTCCATCACCAGAGCGAAGAGCAGAGGGGAGAGAGGACATCCCTGCCTCATGCCGCATGTTAGGGGGATCGAGCTGGATAATAGGCCATTCACTCGAGGAGAGTATTCGGAGCTTGGTAATTCGCTAGGATGAGCTTCGAGAAGAGTGGTCCAAGACGGAAGGATTCCAGGGCGAGACGGAGGAACGACCAATCTACTTTATCAAACGCCTTGGTTGCGTCCAAGGCTAGTAGGGCCAGCTTTCGTGAGTCTCACTTGGCGATTTCGATCAGATTAAGGACCCTACGGGTGTTATCCGTGGTTGCTCTATTCATCACAAAGCCTGTCTGATCTGGGTCGATGATGTCCGGGAGAATCTTCGCCAGGCGGTTCGCCAGGACCTTTGAGTAAATGTTTGCATCCAGGTTTAATAGCGAAATAGGTCTATATGCTGTGATGTCCCTAGGGTCTTTTCCTGGCTTGAGAGCTAGCACTGGTATTGATTGTTACATTGACGCCATGATAGAGCCCGAGGTCGCGAAGGAATTAAAGAGTGTCGTCATGGGGGCCAACAGCTGGTGCCGGAAAAGTTTGAAGAATCGAGACGAGAACCCATCTGTGCCCGGGGCCCTTGATTTCAGGCTTTTAATAGCCATGTCAACCTCATTGCTGGTGATCGGGGCCTCCAGCTCTTCTCTTCTTGCGGTGGTAATGTGAGGTACGGCAGCTTCCTGCAGGTAGGCCTGTTGTTCCTCCTTGGATCTCGGGGTAGCTGACATTGTCTCTGCGAGGTGGGCTTCTGCAACCCGCAATTTATCCCGGTCAGCGAACTGCACTATGTTCTGGGGGTCCCGCAGGCCTATAATCATGTTCCTTCTCTTGACTCTCGCTAGCTTGTCCACAAGGAATTTGTTAGCTTTGTTACCTCTGGCATAGTAGCTTTGCTTTGTTTTGGCTAGGAGCTGAGCCGTATCCTCTGCATAGTGGGCCTCCAACTTCTTCTGGGCTGTCTGCAAGACTCGATAAGTTTGTGGGGACCAATTTTTAGCTTTACATGCTGTCTCTGCCTCTTGCACCTTGTCCTCCAGGTCACGACGGAACTGTTGCCTTCGTTTATGGTAGGCTGCACCTCGGGAGATCAAGACCCCTCTCACCACTGCCTTCATTGCATCCCACGTGTTTGCTGGAGAGGTATCTTAGTTCCTGTTTACTTCAAAGAACTCCTTAATAGCTTTGGCCACCACGTCTCTAGTTGCCATATCGCCTAAAATAGGGTCATAGAGGGACCATCTGCGTTGCGGGGCCGGGTCAGGATCGTGGGCTCTGAGCGTTAGGATTATTGGGCTATGGTCTGTGAGGATTCTCGGCCCGATGGAAACCTTGTCTGTGAATGCTAAAACCTGAGGCGAGGCCAGGAGGAGGTCGATGCGTGAGTACGTTCTATGTACGTAAGAATAAAATGAGTAGTCCCGTTCCTCGGGATGGATGACTCTCCAAGTGTCATCTACCTCCAAAGTTCTGAATAGCTTTAGAATCGCTGTTGCCAGGCCAAAATCTCTACGAGCCGGGGGGTGTGACCTGTCTGTCAATGGGTCAGGGACTCCGTTGAAATCTCCCCCGATCATAGTTTGGCCTTCCGCAAATGGCAGGAGGGTATTTTCTAGGCTTGAATAGAATTCCTCCTGCCCCTCGTTAGGAGCGTACACCGAGATTAGCGTGTAGAGTTGGCCGAAGATTCGGCATTTGATTGCCACGAAGCGGCCAACTGGGCAGAGCATCGAGTCTAGGATTTGTGGTCTGAGGCCCCTGGCAAACAGAATCGCCGTGCCAGCCTTCTTTGTTCCATTCGATGCAAGCAATTGCAGCGGGAATTGCCGGTCGCGTAGCCGCGTGAAGTTGGTCGGGAGCAGATGGGTCTCTTGGAGGAAGATAATGGAGGCCTTGTCATTCTGCAGGCGTCTCAGGATCGCTTTCCTCTTCTGTGGGGCGTTGAGGCCCCTGACATTCATTGTCAGGAATTTCAGTTTCTGGTGCGGCGGTGTCGCCTCCTGGGCCTTTCCTGGTGGAGGGAGCTGGTCTGAGCGGGAGGGACGGCAGTTCTCAGTCATCATCTAGAGACTTAAACTCAGCATGGAATTCCTGTGGCTGCGTTTTATATATCCTCCAACGGGAGGGCAAACTTTTAGTCAGGTGGGGGGCCGGAATTTCCAACACAGTCCCATCCACGGCCAACAGGGCCATAACTGTACTCCCAGCCAACAGGGCCAGGATCAAACCGCGTAATTGGATTCGTCTCCAAGGGTGGATCGGTGACATACTCCTTGGAGGAAATTTCATGATCGCTGTGCGTGGTAGGGTTACTTTACTTTCCGGCGTCTCTGAGCTTTGGACCAGGGTTGCTGTTGCTGTTTCTGGGGTGATTGCTCCGCCTCTCCCGAGGGACGTAGGGGACTATGGGTCGTTGAGGACTCCGGAGAGTTAGCGTGCAAAATGGACTCCGCGTCCTCCAGATGACTTATCTTACGCTTAACGCCTTGGAACGTGAATTGAAGTGTGGACGGGAACAACCATCGATAGCGTATTTGCTGGGACTGCAGAAACCCAGTTAAGGGCTTCAGGGCTCTTCTTTTCTGCAGGGTCATCAGCGAGAGGTCTTGGAAAATCTGAAGTTGAGTGCTCATGAACGAGAGCTCATCCTTAGTACAGCTTATTGCCGAGATGGCCTCTTTGGTGGTGTAGAAATGGACTCTGGTGATTACATCCGGAGGACCGTCAGAGTCCACTCCACGTCTTGGGCGCAATCTATGAGTGCTTGGAAGAAGTTGCCTATGTACTCTGGTAATTCTTTGTCTGGGACCGATGACGGGACCCCTCGGATACGCAGGTTATTTCTTCGAGCCCTGTTTTCCAGATCCTCCTGTTTAAACTCGAGTACCTCATTCCTGTTCTGTAACACCTGGAGGTCGCGTCTCAGCTCTATTAATGCGGCATCGTGGCTGTGGGTTAGGTCCTCCACCTCTCCCAATCTCTGCTCCGCTTCTGTGAGTCGGTGGTCTGTTTGATCCATCCGCGCAGACAGTTCAGTCATGCAAGACCGGAACTCAGCTTTGATGTCCTGCATGAAGGCCTGGATGTCATCTCTAGTGGCTAGCTTTCCCTGTTCTTCGGGGGCATTCTGTGGGGCTAGTTTCGGGGAAGGGGCTGACCTCTTCGTCTTGTCTGCTGCCAGCAGCTAGGCGGAGATGTCCGAGGATTTGGTTGCTTTAGGCAGTTTCAACATCCTGCGTGGATTATGGGTCCGAACCTCCTAGGGCGGCGGTCTTGGGGGTGGCTCCGGTCAGCTATTCCGCAGGGGATACCCAAAGTGGTAGAGGCTCCGAGGCCGTCAGTCGGTAGTAGACTGGGGTCCCAAGGGCGAACCGGAGGTGCCGATCACTGGCAGGAGAGACCCCACTGTCGTAGGGATGGAGGTCCAGGACACTCGAGGGGCAGCGAGGACTGATGGGCAGGGGCGCCCCAGGAAGCCACTGGGTGGCGGGGCGCTGCGAGGATAGTGATCTCAGGGGCTTATGATGTTAGGATCCCAGTGGCGCTGGAATCGCCAGTTCAGCGCCTCGGGGCGGCGGTGCCAGGCAGGGAGCCAGAAGATTCTTGTTGGATCCAGGGGGGGGAGGCGAAGTGGCCGCGACCGCTTCAAGCAGCCACGGGAAGCCAGCACCCCCCAGAGCCCCGCTGCTGCGCTCTCACCTTCTCCAGGGCCGGAGGACCCCAGCCGCCGCTCTCAGAGATCCCAGGGGTGGGGCGGGCCGTGGCGGGCCGCCGTAGCCTCCTCGCCCGCCTCCAGCGTAGTACAGCTTCCGGACTCGGGAGCTCCCGCTCGACCGCAGCCACGGGCACAGAGCCCGTTCCTCCCTCGTGGAGACACCCCCGAGGATTGGGCGTGGGGGGGCACTGGGGCGGGACGGAGGCCGCACACCACCCGCTGCACTCGCTCTTCCACGAGTCGGTGGGCCAGACTCCCACGCAGCGCCGTCGCAGCCGCTGCCTCTGGCTGCTTCAGGGCTCCACTTCGGCGTCCGGGACAGGGCAGGGATGGATTCCCGCTCGCTCCTCGTCACGGCGAGGGACTCGTCACGTCCGCCATCTTGAATGTGCCAGCCGCGTCTCGGCGCGAAAGTGAGGCACTGCCGATTCAGGGGCTAGCAGGGGGAAACGGGGCCCCACCGGCTCACATCACAACAGCGCGATCCGGTCCAAAACCATCGAATGGTAGCTGGTGGCCACGGGCTCCGGGCGGAGGCCATCAAGGAAGCAGCCGCATTGCTGGCGCTCCTGGCCACGCCACCAAGAATACATTTTCTTCTGTACAAGATACAATACGTCGACTCAGTGCTCTATCTTTTAGTTGCACAAGGGATTCCAGGAATAGACATTTCCGACAATTCCAAACAGAGTTTGCCCATTGAATACATATATATTTCTTTCTGGATGAGAAGTATGCTTTTCCAGAATAGACACATTCATTAACATCAATCAGATTTTGCCCAGAAGATTTTATTTAGGGTTTATTGTCAGTGAGGACTATCCACTTTTGATGTATCAGCCGGCATCTGCAGTTTGTAGGCACAGCAGGCATTTGTTCTCATAAATTCTACCACGTATCGTGAAACAATAGTATCACGTGGAGCATTCTGCAACAATAGTGAGCAGATCTTTAGGAACAAATACTCATGCAGAACCACATCAGCCAGACTCTTCATGTGGCATGTTTTGATTTTCAAGACAGCTCACACATTCATCTTTGAAAGTAAAATAACAAGCTATTTTTTACAGCAATTCCCAGAAGACACTGGGTGACAAAATATGCAGTTACTAAGACGGCATAATTTTGGTCGCAGTCTAATATGCTTTTATGTAATAGCACTGATATGCGGGGTAGAAGCAGCATTATCAGCAGTACGACTTCTGAATGTTCTACAGCAAAATATAAAAATTGAGAACGCCGTAAGAGGTATTCAGATTAAAGTCCTCTTTCTATCACTATGCGAGTTCAAACTACTCCATGTGTAAAACGCCGCGGCGAGCACATGGAGTATTACTGTGAGTAATTGTTTACCTTGCTTTAGGACAACCAAAGGTTCACCCCTTGTCTTACAATAAAGACACTTATACCCTTGCACAGCATCCTGTCGTCCTTCAAAGCCACAACATAACTGGCGACCAGGATATCCCAACAATCACGGACCCACCATGCAAGGTGCCACGCCGCCCCCTGCGTTCCTCCCCTCACCCGGGACCCCGGCGATTCCGTGGATGCAGTGGGAGCCCCTCTTCTCCACGTATCTGGAGGCTGTAGGCGGCACAGGATATGCCCCTGCCAGGAAGAAGGCGATGCTGCTGAACGCAATGGGGGATGAGGGACAGCGCATCTTTGCCAGTTTGACAGCCATACCAGTGGAGGATGACGACGACAACGTATACAAAGAGGCAATCCGTCGCATTGTGAAGCGGTTCACCAATAAGGAGAACGTGGTGCTGCACAGGCTAAGGTTCTACACTCGCAAACAAGAAGGGAGTGAACCCGTGGACGACTACATCACCAGGATGAGGGAGCTAGCATCCTTATGCGCCTTCGGCGACAACGCAGAACAGGTCATCTGCGACATGCTGGTCGTGCACACCAACTCTAGGAAAGTGCAGGACAAGCTTATACAAGAAAAGGAAGTGACCCTCGACAAGGCCATCCAAATTGCCAGGGCGGAAGAAGAAACCTCCAACAGGCGCAAAGAGGCGGGAAGTCATCCACCCGTACCCGAGCTTACAGCGCTGCAGTGGAGAGGGCGCAGAGACAAGCAGCCCCGTGACAGTCCAAGAGAAAAAGGCCCCAGGCAAAGGGAAGTGCCGAAATGCTACAGATGCTCCAGCACCAAACACATGGCGAGTGATCGTGACTGCCCCGCCAGGAATAAGGAGTGCTCCAAATGCGGACGCTTCGGCCACGTGGCCCCAGCATGGACGTGGCGGGGAAGAACTGTCTCCCGCGTCAATGGCGACCAAGCTTCAAGCGACGATGACGAGCTACAGGACAGACCCATGGTCGTCATGGTCAATGCCCTCCACTCCAGGAGGGAAAAGCCCCACTGCACCATTAGAGTCGACGGCATGGAAACACGTGTCATGGCAGACTCAGGATCGGACCTCACAATCCTTCCCATCGACACGTACAAGGAGATGATGGGACAAGCAAAGGTGGAGATCATGTCCACCAGGCAGAAACCGACGGTCTTCGGAGGAGCAACCGTCGACTTACTGGGGTACATCAAAGCCCAAATTGAATTCAAAGGGAGGACCACCACCACCAAGGTGTACTTCTCACCCAAAGGTCCAGCTGTGCTTGGATGGGACGATCAACACAGACTCAGCATCAAACTAGACCCCAGCACTCCGGAACAGGTGCTTATGGTCTCCTCAGGAGCAGCGCAAGACTACAAGGAGATGTTCCCAAACCTGTTTTCCGAGAGACCGGGAAAAGTGAGAAACTTCGTTCACAAAATTCGTTTGAAACCCAATGCAGTACCTGTGAAACACAAGGTTAGACCGGTGCCCGTCACGGCGAGACCTGCATTGGATGCTCATCTCCGGAAGATGGTCGAAGAAGGGACCATCGAGACAGTGGAATCCTCAGAGTGGCTGAGTCCGGTGGTTTTAGTCAAGAAGAAGTC
This sequence comes from Ambystoma mexicanum, assembly GCF_040938575.1. Taxonomy (NCBI): domain Eukaryota; kingdom Metazoa; phylum Chordata; class Amphibia; order Caudata; family Ambystomatidae; genus Ambystoma; species Ambystoma mexicanum. Next base: position 988,522,360 of record NC_090925.1, read on the forward strand.
CAGCAACGACCTCAGAATATGTATCGACCTGAGAAGTCTGAATCTTGAGGTGGTCACCGACAGCTTTCCGCTCCCCAGCATCAGCGAGATTGTCCTAATGATGAAAGAAGCAGCAGTCTTCTCGAAGCTTGACATGCGTGACGCCTATCACCAAATTCCATTACACAAGTCTTTGCGCCCCCTTATGGCGTTCATCACCCCCTTCGGCACTTTTCAGTACACCCGCATGCCGTTCGGGCTGTCTTCGGCAGCGTCCGCATTTCAAAGAATGATGAATTCCCTACTCAAAGGACTCACAAACGTTGCATTCTTTCAGGACGACATCCTCGTGTATGCAAAGGATGATGAGACTCATGACAGAGCACTCAGGGCGGTCCTGAGCAAGCTTCAAGATGCAGGCGTTCATCTTTGCCACGAGAAATCTGTCTTCCGAGCGAGCAAGGTGGAATACCTTAGGTACTGCATCTCAAGCGAAGGGGTGAGCCCCAAGAAGAACCTTATGGAAGCCATAGCAGATGCCCCGGCCCCGATGTCCAGAGAAGTACTCCGCTCATTCCTGGGCCTAGCGGAGTACTATGTAAAATTCGTCCCAAGGTTCTCCGAAACCACGTCCCCCATGAGGGAGCTTCTGAAGAAAGGTGCTACATACTCCTGGGGCCCAGAGCAAGACGGCGCCTTTTCTAAAATCAAAAGTAGGATTATACATGCACCTTGCCTGAAACCCTTCAACCCTGAATGGGACACCTGCATCACTACGGACGCCAGTGCGTATGGTCTGGGGGCTACCCTAACCCAGAAGAAGGGCGACACTGAAAATATTGTGGCTTTTGCATCCAAAGCACTATCGTCAGCGGAGAAGAATTACTCCACCGTGGAGAAAGAAATGTTGGCTTGTGCCTGGGCCGTCGACTACTTCAGATCTTACGTTTGGGGCACAAAATTTAAACTGGTCACAGACCACAAACCCCTCATTCACATGTTGAGCCCAGGCGGCACCAAGACTGCTACCCCGAGACTGGCCAGGATCGCCGCAAAACTTCAAGAGTATACATACGAGATAGCCCACATTGCCGGCTGGAAAAATGCACAAGCTGACTGCATGTCCAGGCTCTTGAACCAGACCACCCTTGGCACCACATTCTTAGAAGACAAATGCGCCGTGGCCTCCATAGGCGACTTGAGGAATGGCGAGTACATGGACCTTAGTGAGCACCATTGGCAGGAGGAGTTCGAGCAGGATGATGCCCTATGGCACTTGGCAGCCTGGGTCCGTGAAGGATGGCCTGATGAAAAAGCGATTCCCGAAGGTCTACGTCCCTACTGGAAGGTGAATGACGAAATCACTGCCATGAACGGTCTCATTCTTAGAGGCGACCAAGTGATTCCGCCCAGTGGGATTCGCAAAGTAATTCTGTGCAGAGCGCATTCAGGCCATCTGGTGTGCAACATGATCAGGCGCAGGATTCGCGACGCCTACTGGCGCCTACTGGTGGCCAGGCATGGATCAGGACATACGACTAATGGTTGAAAGGTGCCATGAGTGCACAAACAGCGACAAGCGCCTGTCTGTGAGACAAGCCCCCATGTTGCCTACCGAAATCCCCAAAGGGGTTTGGCGCAAACTAGGCTTGGACTTCATCGGCCCGCTGGACGTCATGCCTCCAGAACATAAATACGGGATAGTCACCGTCGACTATTTCTCTAAATGGGTCGAAGTTCACTTCGGACATCACCACAAACACAGTCATTGAAGCACTCACCGCCATATTCCAGCGAGAAGGCCTCCCAGAGGAAATAGTGACGGACAATGGCGTCCAGTTAGTCTCTCGAGAAATGGAGAAATTCCTCAGGCACAACAATATTCAACAGCGAAGAGCAAGTCTCTACCACCCACAGGCCAACGGCCTGGTCGAGCGGGCCAACCGCATTATCAAAGGTGCACTGCAACTGGCGAATGCCTCGGGCCTAGACCCATACAAGACTGTCAAGGAGGCCGTCGCGGCCCACCGCATCACCCCTAACGCCGTCACCAGCGTGTCACCATTCCATCTGCTAAGGGGGAGAAGGGCAGCATCCACACTGGTACCACCGTGGCTCCATCAAGTGAGGGCTGACAAAGACGTGGACATGGGAGACGTGGTGTTTCGCATTCAGCGGAACAAGGAAACCATGAAGGCTCTAGGAGACATGCGGCGGGCCGCTCGACATACAGCAGTCAACAGAGGCGACCTGGTCAAGATTCGTCTTCCCCACAAAGACACAGTGACAGGTTCCAGGTACAGCAGTCCCATAGAGGTCGTTGCCAAAGGGTCAAACCACATCTGCACCAGCGATGGCAGGAAATGGAATCTAGAAAGAGTGGCGATGTACTGTAGGAAGGAATCCATTGAACAGCCAGTCTGGGAGACCGGAGAAGATCAAAACCAACAAGAGGCACCCGAATTGCCAGGGCAATCCGAAAGCACCCGCCAGACAGAAAGGGATCCCTTAGAGTCACCCTATGGCAGCGAAGCCTCCAGGAGCAACTCCCCAAACCCACTCAGGGAGTCACAGCCGAGGGCAAAGCAAGGAGAACCAGAATCACCCGCACCTTCCCAAGAATACTCTCGCACCCCTGCCCCGCATCCAGATCAAGGCAGACCACAGAGAGAGAAAAGGAAACCCAGCAAGTTTGCAGACTTTGTCATGGAGTGACCATCCATCCTTTTTCCCAGCAAAGGAGGTGTGTGGGGACGTCACGTGACCGCGGGGGCGCGGTCTCGCGAGATCTCGGCCCAACGGGATCTCGCGAGCCCGCGCTCCGCGAGAAGCGTTTGGCGCCAGTCGGAGGCTGGCAGTGAGCCAGGCAAGTCGTGCCGGCGAGCGCTGCTCCTTATGAGGAGCCACTAAACATTATCAGAGGCCATTGACATGAGATCCTGAGTAGCCTCATGCTCCAGCTTCTAGGGCGTAAGTCCACAGCCACAGGAGGTTACCTGGGGGCCCTAGAAGCTCGCAGCGTGCTATCGTTGTGCACACCCACTTCCCAGTGAGTCAACTGGGGAGTTCCTGAACAGTGAACAGAACTGAACTGTGAGTAATTGTTTACCTTGCTTTAGGACAACCAAAGGTTCACCCCTTGTCTTACAATAAAGACACTTATACCCTTGCACAGCATCCTGTCGTCCTTCAAGGCCACAACACATTTGTTCTCATAAATTCTACCACGTATCGTGAAACAATAGTATCACATGGAGCATTCTGCAACAATAGTGAGCAGATCTTTAGGAACAAATACTCATGCAGAACCACATCAGCCAGACTCTTCATGTGGCATGTTTTGATTTTCAAGACAGCTCACACATTCATCTTTGAAAGTAAAATAACAAGCTATTTTTTACGGCAATTCCCAGAAGACACTGTGTGACAAAATATGCAGTTACTAAGACGGGATAATTTTGGTCGCACTCTAATATGCTTTTATGTAATAGCACTGATATGCGGGGTTGAAGCAGCATTATCAGCAGTACGACTTCTGAATGTTCTACAGCAAAATATAAAAATTGAGAACGCCGTAAGAGGTATTCAGATTAAAGTCCTCTTTCTATCACTATGCGAGTTCAATCTACTCCATGTGTAAAACGCCACGGCGAGCACAAAGATGCCAGCGGATTTCACTAAATCAGGACGCATACTACCAAAGGTGAGTGCTTTTCAGGACAGCCGCACGGATTAAATTAAAAAGGACATGCACGCAGGTGTTTTTTGCAATTTAGATGTGAGCGCTTCGCACGCACGTATCAAACTGATATTCTTTGGTGCATAGAGTTGTAAAAATATACTGCAAAAGCACAAAGCCACAATGTAATATGTGGTGTTGGACACATTTTAGGAAAGTGCAAGAGCAGTGAAGATACAGAATAAATAGACAGGGTAATTCATAGAATTTCGCACAAAAGTGGCGCACTCGGCTGGCGCACAGTGTGCGCGTGCGAATGTCTGCGCCAGCCGCATGCGCTAAAATCGATTTACGCGCACAGCATATTCATGGATTTTATCCTCCAAAACCAGCCGTGGGGCAGAGTGACGCAGCGACCCTGCAGCAGCGCCAGTTACGCCCCCAAGAACGCCCTCCCGCAAGGAAAAGCCATCAAAATCCCCAATCCAGCGCAAAGGGCTGCGCTAACCCTGCACCAGTTTACAGGGCTGCCAAACAGCAAAGCCAAGCGGGGAACGTGTATTGCTGGGGTGCGTGTGAAGTTTCACACGCGAAAGGGCCTGTGCGCGTGGGGTACGTGTATAACTGGGGTTCGCGGGAAGTTTCACACGCGATTTTAGCAGGGTACGTGTATTACGGGGGTTTGCAGGAAGTCACACGCGATTGGATCCGGGTACGTGTATTTCGGGGGTGCGCGTGAAGTTTCACATGCGAAAGGGCCTGTGCGAGTGGGGTACGTGTATAACTGGGGTTCGCGGGAAGTCACACACGCGATTGGATCCGAGTACGTGTATTTCGGGTTTGCGCGGGAAGTTTCACACGCGAAAGGGCCTGTGCGAGTGGGGTACGTGAATAACTGGGGTTTGCGGGAAGTTTCACACGTGATTTCAGCAGGGTACGTGTATTATGGGGGATCGTGGGAAGTCACACATGCGATTGGATCCGGGTACGTGTATTTCGGGGGTGCCCAGGAAGTTTCACACGGGAAAGGGCCTGTGCGAGTGGGGTACGTGTATAACTGGGGTTCGCTGGAAGTTTTACACACGAAAGGGCCCTGTGTGAGTGGGGTACGTGTATACCTGGGGTTCGCGTGAAGTTTTACACGCGAAAGGGCCCTGTGCGTGTGGGGTACGTGTATTCCTGGGGTTCGCGTGAAGTTTTACACGCAAAAGGGCCCCGTGCGAGTTGGGTACGTGTATTCCTGGGGTTCGCGTGAAGTTTGACATGCGAAACGGCAACGCCCGTGCGCGACACGTCACAGACGCGCTTACGCGCTAAGGGCCTTTCCTCGAATTACACGCTGACGTGCACATTTGTCATGTGCCAAATCACTCCGTATCAAGCTGGCCATGCATACACACAAGGAAGACCACGCTCCTGCCCTGAAGGCCATTTTCCTGCCCCCTAGAGCCCCGAGCACGCTCCCACCTGCCATCTGCTGCTGCATGACTGTCTGTTGCCCACGTGCCCTGCTATTTGGTGCCTGCACATCAGCCATCTGCAGGGGTCCAGTTGCTGTGTCCACCCCTGCTCGAACAGAAGACTCCCGACTGGGATACCATCGCTCCACAGCCCAGCCCCAGGACCCAGTTGCCCACCCACTCCTGCCTCTGGGGTTGCCATGTCGGGCACATCTCCATCTGGCACCACTGGCAACCCCCAGCCAGAGAGGCAGAGGGCCACCAGCTTCACTGCCACCGAAGTTGGTGTCCTGGTGGAGCATGTCCTGGGGCATTATGATGCCCTCTTTGGAACATCACGCGCCAACAAGGAAGGACGGGAGAGGATCTGGGACGACGTAGTGGTTGCCATCAACACGAAGGGGGTGGCAACCCGCGACATCAAGCATGTCAAGAAGTGCTGGGAGGACTTCAGGTCCAGGACCCTCCACAAGGCCCGGCGCCTCGCGGAGGGGGCCGGGCACGCATGAGTAACATCCAGATGAGGGTCCTGGAACGCATAGGCCCAGCGCTCCACGCCCAGATCCTTCGGCGGCAGACCCGTCCGGAGTTGAGCGGTAAGTGGCCAAGCATTGCTGTGTGACACAGTGCATGTTGCAGTGTGCTGCTAGTCTGATGCTTGCCTGTATGTGTGACATAGGCCATGTATGGATGTGTGTGTGCAGGGACATCATGGTCATGCATGTGAGACCAATTATGTGTGAACCACATGGTTGGTGCATGTGTTTTAATGCAACATGGGGAGCTCTATGCGGAATGCACACATGAAAGCATGGCTGTCTCTGTTCCTGGACATGAAGGGGGGGTGAGGAATGGGTGCTGATGTCATGTACTTGTATGGTGCACGTGTGTGTGTGTGTGCCAGAGAAGTGTGTGTGTGACTTTGAAACGCCATGGCTGCATGTGACTATGAAGGCAACATCTTGGTTTACAGGGACCCTTCTACATGGATGTTGATGTTGATTGCAGGCGCCGGGACTGTTTCTGCATGTGTGTTGTGTGCATTGACCCATGGGTTGTGGAATGACAGGATGGAAGTGACATTTGACAGTGCCACTCATGTGTTATTGCTTCCTGTCTAGGGTATTTTGTACTGTACCCTGATGCTTGTGTTCTATGTCTCCCTCTACGCAGCGTCAAGTGAAGAAGAGGGCGGAGACGGCGCTGTGGAGCCAAGCGGCGGGGATGCCTCCACCGGGCAGCGACGCAAGGCCCAGCCACCCTCCCAGGAATTACCATCATCCGGGACCGAGGGGTCTGGTGCTGCGTCTGCCACAACGGCTGTGGCGGAAGGGCCGGGTGAGCCCCCACAGGGGCTTCCAATGGCAGAAGACGGTGTGGAGACATCCAGGTTGGTGGTCTCCACAGAGGAGGAGGGGCCCGCTACTGAGCCGCACATGGGGCCTGGTGGGGGTAGTACCACTGGTGCAAGTGGTGCAGTCCAGGGCCAGGGTCAGGAGGCAGCACAGGTCTCCGCGGAGGGGCCTGTGCATGTCGCTGTCCCTGACCCTGTGACTGCACCAGCATGCACCAGCAGGGAGGCCCCGTCCCAGGCCCGTCCGCAGGTAGGAGAGAGTGCCATGTCATCTGCCTCTCCACTACCTGCGGACGAGGGGTCCCACGAACATATGGGCTCCGTCCTGGTTGGTGGGTCCCTACATGTGTTGCGCACTCTGGCGGACCTCTCCTCCTCTGTGGAGACTATGCGCCAGTCATTCTCCACACCGTCTTCTGGCTCAGATTCCACCAGGGCCCCCTGTGGACCTGGCCCGACCAACACAGCCAGCTTGGTGGAGCTCACATCCCTGCCACAGTCGGGAGTCGGCGGGCCAGCAGGGGTGGACACCACAACTGGAGACCAGCAGATGGAGGATGTGCAGGCACCATCAGACACGGCACATGGATAGCAGCAGCAGGAGCAGGCTCTAGGTGGGAGCAATGATGGCTCGGGGCCTTCGACATCGGAGGGGCAGGCACCGGCCAGAGGGCAGGAGGACCCAGGACTGGAAGTGTCTTCCGTGTGGCAGCGGTTAGGCTATGCTATAGATGCGGAGCGGCAGCGGGCAGAAGAGGCACGGCTCACGATGGTCAGGGCGGAGAACACCATGCAGAGGGCCCTGAGACGGGCCGAGTGCCTCAAGGCAATTCGCAGGGAGTTGGAGGAGAACATGTCGTCGTCCCTGCAAACCCTTGGGGCCATGGAAGAGGGCTGCCTGTTAGGCGATCCTCTGCACACCAGTCCACTACACACCAGTCCACTACACACCAGAACACTGCTCACATTTCCCCAACATCTCCCTCCACGGTTCGAGGCTCAACTGATTCGGTGAACCCAAAGGACCGAAAACTCCATACCAGCTATGGTGTACGGGCTCGATTGCAACCCTTTCTGCATTGGCAATTGCCTTGGAGAGCATACAGCAGAAGGGGCGGTGTTACGTCTCCACGTCGATCACGTGATCCAGAGTGGCGTTCCTCACGTGACCTTGGTGGACGTCACATGACCCAGAGACGTCACATGACCCAGAGACGCACAGTATAAAGGTCTGAGAGACAGAACACTCATTGCTTCTCAGCTATCTTCAGACTCTGTTTGGCGTTACGTATTGCTCCACTGTTACCTTTTGATCACGGAACTCTACCTCGGACTCCTTCGGATACCCCTTTGTACCTTTGCTTGGAACTGTTTACCCGTTGCCGGATTTTGGACTACATCCTGACCTGTCTTTGGATCATCCCTTGGTACCTCACTGAACTCCTACGCCATTTCCCTTCTGGGAATTCAAGTCACGCCTTCTCTCCTACAGGTGGCTGATCCTACATTCACGCTAACCTACGGTTCTACTATTCAGGGACCGCCGCATCATCTGAGTCTCGAACCTCTACTAGGTTTCCTGGGTTTTCCTAACACCCGATAGGTAAGACCTTTTAGATCCTTTGGTTTACTTAATATGTATTGTGATTGCCTGGTACTTAACCTCGTTCCTCTTTGACAGCAGCATCGGTGTTCCAGAGGTTCCGTGGATCTGGGAAGTCATCTCCCACCTGTGGCCTCAAAGGTCGCACAGCGGGTTTCTTTTTAGTTCCCCTGTGCGTCACTTGGGGACGGAGGTCTCATCGGTCTACACGACACTCAAGTCAGAACAGACTGAGAAGCCGTATAGTCGTGTTAGACAATGCAGGGATCCACGGAAGAACCCATAGCTGCTTTTGTCCAGGCGATTACAGTATTAAGGACAGACATGGCCGCCGCTAATACGGTGATCCACCAAAGGTTAGACTCCATACAGAGTGTTCAGCATTCCCTTCCTGCAGACCCTGAGTTCGGAGATGCTAGCTCCTCAACCACACCTCCTCCCTTGGTTTATACTACAGTCCCAACTCCGGTGATCCTCCCAACCCCTTCCCCCCTGGCCGCTCCTGAACGTTATCAAGGTGACCCCAAGAAATTCAGGACCTTCATTAATCAGTGCAAGTTACATTTCTTGTGCAGACCTTTTGCCTTTCCTACTTCCACTGCTAAAGCCGCCTTTGCCCTTTCCCACTTAGCCGGGACAGCTGCCGCTTGGGCTAATCCTCTGTTGGAGAATAATATCCCAGTCCTTTATGACTTTGATCTGTTGCTTCTAGAAATGTCTCGAGTATTTGATACCCGACACAAGGCACAGTCTAGGGATTTGGAGTTGTTAGAACTAACTCAGGGTAGAAGGACTTTGATAGAATACATCACCCGGTTCAATCAATTAGTTGCTGAAACATCATGGCCAGAAAGCAAGCGGGCAGTTGTCTTTTATAGAGGGTTGAGTAACACAATGAAAGATGCTTTAGCAGTGATCCCTTCTATGCCCACTCAGTATCAGGAACTAGTTGATCTTGCCCTGCAAGTAGATGCACGGCGATCGGAGCGTAGAGCCGAGTTGGGGGTTTCTTCCCATCCTACACTTGCCAGTACTCCTGCTTCCAGTACGGAAGAACCTATGCAAGTGGGAGGTTTACGTAGCCCTATTACTACATCTGAGAAGGAACGTAGAAGGGTGGATGATGCATGCTTTTATTGTGGCACCACGGGACATTACGTGAAAGAGTGTCCTCGACGTCCCAAGAAGAGCCAGGTTTTTCGGACAGCTCGACCTTAGACCCGGAGAGCAGGTCGAGTGTTCCGTCTCCATCTCCGGGTACCCCTCTTGCCTTTGCTCGTGTTCAACCCGTCTCTGTAAACGCTACTCTGTGTCCCTCTACAGGCCTTCTTCATGCAGTCACGATCATCATTGATTCAGGTGCTACTGGAAATTACATAGACATTGCTTTAGCCCATTCCCTCAATCTACCTTTAGTGGTGAAATCCCAACCTGAACCAGTTCAAGCCGTAGATGGCTCTGCGTTAGTTTCTGGTCCTGTTAGACACCAAACTGCACCTCTCTTGTTGACCATACAAGATATTCACACAGAGACATTAAGTTTTGACTTAATCACCACACCTCAATTCGGTATCATATTAGGGATACCATGGTTACGTGAACACAATCCGCTGATTAATTGGCAATCAGGCACTGTGCTCTTCAAATCCGAGATCTGTCAGAATTATTGTCTCCCGACCCATCAAACGACTGATACCCCTTCTCGGGCCTTGGGAACCTTAGCTCAACTCACGCTGAGTGTTGATGGATCTGAGCTTGGGAATCCTCATACCGTTGGGGGGTTGGTGTCTGGGATTCCATCTGAGTACAAAGCATTCGAATCAGTTTTTGATCGTGGCTCTTCCGAGGTACTTCCTCCACATAGACCATACGACTGCCCAATCGAATTAATCCCTGATTCCACCATTCCTTTGGGCAGGATTTATTCTTCATCTCCTTCGGAGGAACAAGCATTGAAAGAGTATGTACAGAACGCCCTTCGTTTAGGACATATCCGCCCCTCTACTTCACCAGCTGCAAGCCCTATATTTTTTGTACCTAAGAAAGAGGGGGATTTACGTCCTTGTGTGGATTATCGGCGTCTTAATGCCATCACAAAAAAAGATAGATATCCAATTCCGTTAATCACACCCCTTCTGGACCACTTATCACATGCTTCTGTTTTCACCAAGCTTGATCTGCGCGGCGCATACAATCTAGTGCGCGTTCGCGAAGGGGATGAGTGGAAAACTGCTTTCTGTACTCGTTACGGCTTGTATGAATACCTAGTCATGCCCTTCGGTCTGTGTAATGCCCCGGCCACATTCCAACGCTTTATGAATTACATATTCAGGGATATTCTGGATGTATACATGGTTGTGTACTTGGACGACATCTTGATCTTTTCCCGTAATCTTGATGACCATGTAAAACATGTCCGAGAAGTACTATCCCGTCTCAGAGAACATTCCTTATTTGCTAAACCTGAGAAATGCCAGTTTCACAAAACGTCTGTTGAGTTTCTGGGATTTCACATTACTCCGGGAGCGTTATCCATGAACGAATCAAAGGTCAAAGCAGTCTTAGAGTGGCCAGTACCTCAAACACTCAAGTCCTTGCAGGCCTTTTTGGGCTTCGCCAACTTTTATAGGCGTTTCATTTCCTCCTTTTCCACAATCGTTGCCCCGCTCACGGCCCTGACCAGCCCTCAGGTACCCTATTGTTGGCAAAGGGAACTTCAGGAGGCTTTTGAGGCTTTAAAAACCGCTTTCACTACCGCACCGGTGCTCCAGCACCCCAATCCTGAGCTCCCGTTCATAGTTGAGGCGGATGCCTCTTCTTTTGCTCTCGGTGCGGTACTGTCTCAATCATGTCCTACAACAGGCAAATTACACCCGGTGGCATACCATTCCCGTAAGTTCTCCAGTACTGAAACTCACTACACCGTTACCGAGAAGGAACTCCTGGCTGTCATGGACGCCTTTCGTGTTTGGCGCCATCATCTTCTGGGGGCTAAACATCCGATCACTGTATACTCAGATCATCGAAATTTACAGGATCTGGCTTCATTGAAGTGCATTAATAGCAGACAGGTTCGGTGGCATCTTTTCTTTTCATCGTTTGATTTTCATATTATGCATCGTCCTGGAACATCACATGGTAAAGCAGACGCCTTGTCGCGTTCCCCGGGTGGGGTCGAGTTGCCAACCTTCCCTGACACTGTTCTCGGAAAGAGTCATGTAATTTGTCTCTGTACACCCTCATTGTCATTATTAGACTCGGTCCGATCCTGGACTAGCGTTCATTCCGAACAGTTGCGAGAATGGGACCCCGTGTATTCTGATGGTTTGCCTTTCGTGCATGAACGCTTGTTTCTTCCCACACCTGACACTCGTAATCTGGCCCTTGAGTGGTCTCATGATGCTCCTTTTAATGCCCATCCTGGTCAGGAGCGCACTCTAGATCTCCTCAAGCGCTGGTGTTGGTGGCCCTCTATGAAGCGCGATGTGGAGTGTTATGTCAATTCGTGCGCAGTGTGTGCTCAGGCTAAACATCGGAGAGGCCGACCGGTGGGGTTACTACTTCCGCTTCCGGTACCTCCCAGACCTTGGCATACACTGTCTATGGATTTCGTTACCGATCTCCCCAAGTCACAAGGTTTTGACTCCATCTGGGTAGTGGTGGACACGTTCACAAAAATGGCTCGTTTTGTTCCTTGTAAAGGTATTCCTTCGGCTCCGGTCTTGGCGGACTTGTTTTTTGAACACGTATTCATGTTATTTGGACTCCCTTCGGTCATTATATCCGATCGGGGATCACAGTTCACCTCTCGTTTTTGGAGGTCGTTGACTAAATTGTTGGGCATTGATACCAGGTATTCTTCGGCCTATCATCCTGAGACTGATGGGCAGACTGAAAGGACGAATCAATCCATGGAGCAGTATCTTCGCTGCCTTATTTTGCAACACCAGACCTCCTGGTTGGCCGCTTTACGGCTTGCGGAGTTCGCATACAATAACGCGGCTCATTCAGCTACGGGTTTTTCGCTTTTCTACGCCCTCTACGGCCAACATCCCAAGGTCTTGCCGGTCCCTGATGCTTCTATTTCTTCGAATCCTGCGGCCACGACATGTCTTAGGGATCTGTCTGCTGTACATGCCAGTACTGTGGTCCATCTCACTGAAGCAAAGGCTTCTATGAAGGCCCGTGTGGATGGCAAACGTCTGGCTGCTCCTCCTTTGGTGGTGGGTTCTAGAGTCTAGTTGTCTTCACGTCATCTTCGCCTAGTGGGTTGCCGGAAATTGCTGCCTCGCTTTGTCGGCCCGTATGTGATCTCTCAGGTTGTGAACCCGGTGGCTTTTCGTCTAGTGCTTCCTAGTTCTTGGCGTATCCATCCTGTATTCCATGTCTCCCTCCTCAAGCCTTGTCCCGATTCTGTCCGTCTCCGAGCCCCTGTTGCGCCAGTGTCCCTGGCCTCTCCTGATGTCTTTGAGGTGTCGGCCATTTTGGGGTCCCGCTGGTTTAGGGGTAGGCTCCAGTATCTAGTGGATTGGAAGGGCTATGGCCCGGAGGAGCGTTCTTGGGTTTCCGCCTTGGATCTAGACGCCCCTCGGTTGGTAGCCCGCTTCCATAAGGATCATCCGTCCTGCCCACGGGGTCGTGGACCGTTGGGGGGGGCTATGTTAGGCGATCCTCTGCACACCAGTCCACTACACACCAGTCCACTACACACCAGAACACTGCTCACATTTCCCCAACATCTCCCTCCACGGTTCGAGGCTCAACTGATTCGGTGAACCCAAAGGAACGAAAACTCCGTACCAGCTATGGTGTACGGGCTCGATTGCAACCCTTTCTGCATTGGCAATTGCCTTGGAGAGCATACAGCAGAAGGGGCGGTGTTACGTCTCCACGTCGATCACGTGATCCAGAGTGGCGTTCCTCACGTGACCTTGGTGGACGTCACATGACCCAGAGACGTCACATGACCAAGAGACGCACAGTATAAAGGTCTGAGAGACAGAACACTCATTGCTTCTCAGCTGTCTTCAGACTCTGTTTGGCGTTACGTATTGCTCCACTGTTACCTTTTGATCACGGAACTCTACCTCGGACTCCTTCGGATACCCCTTTGTACCTTTGCTTGGAACTGTTTACCCGTTGCCGGATTTTGGACTACATCCTGACCTGTCTTTGGATCATCCCTTGGTACCTCACTGAACTCCTACGCCATTTCCCTTCTGGGGAATTCAAGTCACGCCTTCTCTCCTACAGGTGGCTGATCCTACATCCACGCTAACCTACGGTTCTACTATTCAGGGACCGCCGCATCATCTGAGTCTCGAACCTCTACTAGGTTTCCTGGGTTTTCCTAACACCCGATAGGTAAGACCTTTTAGATCCTTTGGTTTACTTAATATGTATTGTGATTGCCTGGTACTTAACCTCGTTCCTCTTTGACAGCAGCATCGGTGTTCCAGAGGTTCCGTGGATCTGGGAAGTCATCTCCCACCTGTGGCCTCAAAGGTCGCACAGCAGGTTTCTTTTTAGTTCCCCTGTGCGTCACTTGGGGACGGAGGTCTCATCGGTCTACACGACACTCAAGTCAGAACACTGCCTCCAGGACATTGAGCAGGAGTTCGATGATGCCCTGGCCCGGGACATCCAAAAGTGAGCCGTCGGACTAGCCCGCTGCCCTTGTAAATAGTTTTTAGAGTTAGGTTTCCTTTATGTTTTCCTTTTATTTGTGGTCAATGGACAATGCCACCCAAATTTGTATATAGTTATATTTTTAGGTAGTTAGGTAGGTTTCATTTGTTTGGTTGGGATCATGGACCCTTTACATCCTTGGACAATGGATTGTATATAGTTTAATCATGTTTTCATTTTTTTGTGCATTATGGACATGGAGCAATGGATTTTTTTCCCCGGACAATGGATTGTAAATAGTTGGACTATGGATTGATTTCTCTTTTATTTTTTTATGAACATGAAGCAATGGATTTTTTTTTTTTACATTTCCTTTGGATTTGCGTGGTTTGAGGGTGACTTTGGACTGTTTTTCTTTCAAATTTATATGGATTGGTTATCATTTTCATTCAATCATCTTTTTCACATGCTTTTCATTTCATGTTTCATATTTTGGCATGCTTTCATTTCATTTTTGATTTCATGTACATAATACATTTTCATTTTTTAGTTCCATGTGTGGGATTCGCTCATTGGGTTGATGCATGTGAAAATGTGGGTTTACACAAGCAATGCCAACCAGTGTATGTGTGTGGCGGACATGTGTTGATGTACATAGTTTTGACTTTTGGTTTGTGTCATGAGATCAGCATTTCACTGCTGGGGCGTGGGGGCGCAAGGGGACATGAGTGGGGGCCTGCTGGCAGGTGCCCTGCACTGCTAGGGGTGGGGGTGCAAGGGGACATGAGTGGGACATGAGTGGGGGCCTGCTGGCAGGTGTCCTGCACTGCTGGGGGATGGGGGTGCAAGGGGGCATGAGGGGGACATGATTGGGGGCCTGCTGGCAGGTGCCCTGTACTGCTGGGGGGTGGGGGTGCAAGGGGTCATGAGTGGGACATGAGTGGGGGCCTGCTGGCAGGTGCCCTGCACTGCTGGGGGATGGGGTGCAAGGGGACATGAGTGGGGGCCTGCTGGCAGGTGCCCTGCACTGCTGGGGGGTGGGGGTGCAAGGGGACATGAGTGGGGGCCTGCTGGCAGGTGCCCTGCACTGCTGGGGGGTGGGGGTGCAAGGGGACATGAGTGGGGGCCTGCTAGCAGTTGCCCTGCACTGCTGGGGGGTGGGGGTGCAAGGGGACATGAGTGGGGGCCTGCTGGCAGGTGCCCTGCAGTGCTGGGGGGTGGGGGTTCAAGGGGCCTTAAGTGGGGGCCTGCTGGAAGGTGCCCGTGCACTGCTGGGGGTGGGGGTGCAAGGGGACATGAGTGGGGGCCTGCTGGCAGGTGCCCTGCAGTGCTGGGGGTGGGGGTGCAAGAGGACATGAGTGGGGGCCTGCTGGCAGGTGCCCTGCACTGGTGGGGGTGCAAGGGGACATGAGTGGGGGCATGCTGGCAGGTGCCCTGCACTGCTGGGGGTGCAAGGGGACATGAGTGGGACATGAGTGGGGGCCTGCTGGCAGGTGCCCTGCACTGCTGGGGGGTGGGGGTGCAAGGGGACATGAGTGGGACATGAGTGGGGGCCTGCTGGCAGGTGCCCTGCACTGCTGGGCGGGGTGCAAGGGGACATGAGTGGGGGCCTGCTGGCAGGTGCCCTGCACTGCTGGGGTGTGGGGGTGCAAGGGGACATAGGTGAGACATGAGTTCACGGGAAGTCTCACACGCAATTTCAGCAGGGTACGTGTATAACTGGGGTTCGCGGGAAGTCTCACACGCGATTTCAGCAGGGTACGTGTATTTCGGGGGTGCAGGGGAGTCCTACACGTGAATTGGCAGGTGTTCCCTCTACACCCTCCACGTCCCTGCAGGCAGCCCACACCACAGGGGACTACCCTGCACCCCTGGTCATGTCCCGCAGGCAGCCCATCCACCATGGGCATGCCCCCCAGCCAAGCCACATGTCACCTTGCACTACTGATCACCAACTCATGTCCCCCTGCATTCCCACCCCCAGCAGTGCAGGGCACCTGCCAGCAGGCCCCCACTCATGTCCCACTCATGTCCCCTTGCACCACCACCCCCCAGCAGTGCAGGGCACCTGCCAGCAGGCCCCCACTCATGTCCCCTTGCACCCCCACACCCCAGCAGTGCAGGGCACCTGCCAGCAGGCCCCCACTCATGTCCCCTTGCACTCCCACCCCCCAGCAGTGCAGGGCACCTGCCAGCAGGCCCCCACTCATGTCCCCTTGCACCCCCACCCCCAGCACTGCAGGGCACCTGCCAGCAGGCCCCCACTCATGTCCCCTTGTACCCCCACCCCCAGCAGTGAAATGCTGATCTCATGACACAAACCAAAATTCAACTATGTACATCAACACATGTCCGTCACACACATACACTGGTTGGCATTGCTTGTGTAAACCCACATTTTCACATGCATCAACCCAATGAGCGAATCCCACACATGGAACTAAAAAATGAAAATGTATTATGTACATGAAATCAAAAATGAAATGAAAGCATACCAAAATATGAAACATGAAATGAAAAGCATGTGAAAAAGATGATTGAATGAAAATGATAACCAATCCATATAAATTTGAAAGAAAAACAGTCCAAAGTCACCCTCCAACAACGCAAATCCAAAGGAAATGTAAAAAAATATAAATCCATTGCTTCATGTTCATAAAAAAAAAAGAGAAATCAATCCATAGTCCAACTATTTACAATCCATTGTCCGGGAAAAAAAAATCCATTGCTCCATGTCCATAATGCAAAAAAAAAAAAAAATGAAAACATGATTAAACTATATACAATCCATTGTCCAAGGATGTAAAGGGTCCATGATCCCAACCAAACAAATGAAACCTACCTACCTAACTACCTAAAAATATAACTATATACACATTTGGGTGGCATTGTCCATTGACCACAAATAAAAAGAAAACATAAAGGAAACCTAACTCTAAAAACTATTTACAAGGGCAGCGGGCTAATCCGACGGCTCACTTTTGGATGTCCCGGGCCAGGGCATCATCGAACTCCTTCTCAATGTCCTGGAGGCGGTTCTCTTCCATGGCCCCAAGGGTTCGCAGGGACGATGGCATGTTCTCCTCCAACTCCCTGCGAATTGCCTCAAGGCACTCGTCCCGCCTCAGGGCCCTCCGCATGGAGTTCTCCGCCCTGACCATTGTGAGCCGTGCCTCTTCTGCCCGCTGCCGCTCCGCATCTATAGCATGGCCTAACCGCTGCCACACGGAAGACACTTCCAGTCCTGTGTCCTCCTGCCCTCTGGCCGATGCCTGCCCCTCCGATGTCGAAGGCCCCGAGCCATGATGGCTCCCACCTTGTTGCTGCTGCTGCTGTGCCTCTGCCTGTGCCCTGGCTCTTGCTGCCTGCACATCCTCCTCCGACTGGGGTGCAGTTGTTGAGGTGGCTACCCCTCCTGGATGTCCGACTCCCCACTGTGGCAGGGATGTGTCCTCCACCAGCCCGGCCGCAGGGTCAGAGGCAGCTCCACAGGGTACCAAGGTGATACATGGGTGGGAAGATGGCATGGAGGACGACTGAGGCATAGGGGTTCAGTTGAGGAGGGGGTCGGAACAAGGTCCAGAAAACGGAGGAATCCAGCCCTGGTGAGCTGTCCCAGTAGGTCAACGCGGTCAACGAGCCATACGAGAAGACGTGCAGTCTCCTCATGAAAAGACTGCAGGTCAGCTCGCATGGCCCGTTGACGCAACGCCACCCCACCCAGGACAGGCTCAACCCGGTCCCGGATAGCCACGTCCGCAGGGAGAGGAAGGCCAGTTGTTGTAAGCGGATCCCCTCCCTGAAAACGGGTCTGAACGTAGGCATCCCTGCTGGTGCGGGATGATGCAGTCACAGGATCGGGGACAGGATTACACACAGGCACCTCCGCGGTGGCCTGTGCTGCCTCCTGTCCCTGCACTGCACCACTAGCA
This sequence comes from Ambystoma mexicanum, assembly GCF_040938575.1. Classification (NCBI taxonomy): domain Eukaryota; kingdom Metazoa; phylum Chordata; class Amphibia; order Caudata; family Ambystomatidae; genus Ambystoma; species Ambystoma mexicanum. Next base: position 988,539,995 of record NC_090925.1, read on the forward strand.
CCAGTGGAATCCCCACCTCCAGACCCCGTGTCTGTCCCTTGCACGGCCTCCTCCTCCACCAAAACCCCCACCAACCTGGATGACTCTATGCCATCTTCCTCCGTCGGACCCTGTGGGGTCTCAGCTGCCACTTCTGCTGCCGAGGAGTCCAACTCCAACCTCCGCCTCTTGGAACTACCCTCGGCAGCTGCGGCCTGGGATGCGGCACCAGACTCCTCACTCCCCGACGAGATCACAACCTGGGAGGGGAGCCGGGCCTTGCGTCTCCGGCTGGCGGTGGGATCCCCGCCGCTGTGCTCCACAGCACCTTCTCCGCCCTCTTCATCAGTTGACGCTGCAGACAGGGAGAGATAGGAGACAGGCATCAGGGCACTGTACAATGGACTGATACACACATGACAGTTCCACATGAGTGGCAGTGCCAAACTTCAGACATGGCATCGCAATCCCCAACACACATGTCATTTCAACTCACACACATGAGCTATTCCACAGCCATATCACAACGGCCAGCAACATCCATACACATACAACAGCATGAGCAGCCAAAGGTGAGCCAGACATCACATGAAACATAGGTAGTGCACTAGACATGCACACACGCCACCACACTTACATGCATGTCTACATCTCCTGCAACTGTTTCAGTGAAGAGATCGCCATACATGTCACATCTGCCATTCATCCTTGTCCATATCAGTGTCACGTGCATGCATGATGCATCACATTTGCACCCTTGTGAAATACCCATACATGCACATGTACACAGTGCAGATACATGAACTATGAAGCACCATCCGTGCCACAACCATGCCAATGTACATACAGAGAGATTGAAACCTGTGTGCTCCCACACCTGCATATGCCCAGCATGCTTACCAACACATACACCATCAATGTGTCTCACACCTGAGAGGACTCACATGTGGCAGCCACACGCCCATGTTCATACACATCCCTACATGGCCCTACATGAACACATGTGCAACCTGCACACTACTGGCACAACACGACACGCACAGCATACCATCAACATGCATGTACACTTACCGCTCGACTCCAGACGGGTCTGCCTCTCAAGGATCTGGACGTAGAGCGCTGGGCATATGCGTTCCAGGACCCTCATTTGATGGTCTGACAGCTGGGCCCGGCGCCCTTTGGCATCCGCTGCCTTAGCGAGGCGCCGGCCGCGTTGAGGGTCCTGGACCTGAAGTCCTCCCAGCGCTTCTTGACATGTTGTAAGTCGCGGATTGCCACCCCCTTCCGCGTTGATGGCAGTCACGATGTGCATCCAGATCCTGGTCCGTCCTTCCTTGTCGGCGCGCGAACTTCCAAAGAGGGCATCATACTGCCCCAGGACTTGCTCCACCAGGACACCAACTTCGGTGGCACTGAAGCTGGTGGCCCTCTGTCTCTCTGGCTGGGGGTTGCCAGTGCTGCCAGATGGTGTAGGGCTGGTCATGGCAACCCCAGAGGCCGGAGTGGGTGGGCAACTGGGTCCTGGGGCTGGGCTGTGGAGCGATGGAATCCCAGTCGGGAGTCTTAGGTTCCAGCAGGGGTGGTCACAGCAACTACATCCCTGGCTGACGTGCAGGCAGCAAATGGCAGGGCACGTGGGCAGCAGGCAGTCAGGCAGCAGCAGATGGCAGGTGGGAGCGTGCTCGGGCTCTGGGGGGCAGTAGTTCGGCGCTTCTGGGCAGGAGCGTGGTCTTCCGTGTGTTTTCGCGTGGCAAGCTTGATACGGAGTGATTTGGCACGTGAAAATCTTGCACGTCAGCGTGTAATTCGAGGAAAGGGCCTTAGCGCGTAAGTGCGTCAGTACACGCACGCAATTCCATTGGACCAAAGGCCCTTAGCACGTAAGTTCCATTACGCGCGCGGGCGTTTCTGTTAAGACGGATTTCTGAACTCTGTCCTGGAGGCGCAGAGGTTCAGAAGGCCAACCTAGTTTCTTGGAACAGGCTAACCTCTTGACAAGCCAGACCAAACAGGGTAGCGATCGCAGCGGTCAAGACTAGGTCTCAAGAGGGGTGAGGGTGACTGAAAGCCCGCAATGAGCACACAAAGCAAGGACACTTACAAATTACTACAAGCAGGTGTTACATTAAAAATATATACACATTTATTACAAGGCCTTTGTAACATTGACCGTAGCGAGAAATCACAATAAAACTCAAGTAAACCAACACATACCAAACCAATACAATGGCCCTCATTACGACCCTGGCGGAAATTGACTGACCGGACCGCAACAGCGTAAATAGCGTTTCCGCCATAGCACGAAGGAGCAAAGTGCGGCCAATCACGACCCATCGGGCACGAGCATTACGCCATGGCGGAATCCGAAAGGCTGCGATGGCGGAAATGACCCCAAAACGGCCCTTACCGCCGCCGTACGCTGCACCAGGTGCAATACCGCCACCCATCTTAGCGGTCACCGTAATGAGCGGTCACCGTAACGAGCGTGCACCGCAAATTACGGCCACCGTAAATATACGGAAACGGAAGTAAAAGCATGTGGCCGGAACGGGAAACAGCACGCCGCACAACTATAAAATCCGAATCCCAACACAACCATAAAAAATCCGACCCTGACACACATCCCAACCCGTTAGCAACCCCAGTTAAAAAAATAAATATGGGAAAGGTAGCCAAGAAAGCGTGTGACCGCAAGCGGCAGGTACACTTCTCCCGAGAGGAACTGACCGTGCTCACCGAGACCCTACAGGAAAATTCCGCCGTCGTCTTCTCCAGTCAAATGACCAGGACGGCCCTTGCCAACAAGAAGGCCATATGGGTCCTGGTGGCACAGCGCGTAAGTGCGGTGGGGACAACACCCCGCACGCCACAGCAATGTCGCAAGCGGTGGGACGACCTGCGGATCCGCGTACGCAGCATACTTTCTGCGAACAGGAACATCGCCACAGCTACCGGGGGGGGTTCAGAGTCGCCCATCAAGTTGACCCCCTGGGAGGAAATCTGCGCCTCCACCATAGGAATGGAGAGCATAGAGGGAGTCGGAGGGATGGAGAAAGGAGTGCCGACATCCGGAGAATCAGGTAGGTTGGCCAAGAGAAACAATGCGAAATCCACAAACCACGAACATGTGCAGTACCATGTGACCCCATAGTGCAATACATACTTAGCCCTGACAGCGCCCTCTAAAAGTCAGAATGAACAAACAAATCAATCAAGAAGCCATAAACAACCCCTACATGTGCAGCATGCACCCCCTAACTGCAGGCAGCCAAATGAATGCATCCTCAATCCACACGAAAATGAGACCACCTCCAAGGCCCAGTCCCAAATCAGCCTCATGTACCACCCCAATGCATTTGATACGTTGCCATTCCAAATCCGACAGACCCATAACTAACGCTCGCCCCTCTTTACTCCACCACAGGGTCCGATACCAACGACGAGCTGCAGGACACCCCTACCAGCACGCCTGCAAAGAGGGCCAGGACCAACGTCCCAAGAGCCTCCACCTCAGGTGCAAGGATCAAGACACGGCAGCAGCAGGAATCAAGTGGCAGCACACTGGAGGGGACTGCAACAGGCACCCCAGCAGCCAGCAAGTCCACAACCCCAGCACCACAGGTCCCCCCAAAGAACGTATCTGATGGCACTGCCTCTGGTGGTAGCAGCACCATAGGTGACACAGCTGTCATGCCAGCATGCTCCGACACGGAAAACAGTGCTGGCGACGTAGGTACCATCCATGACCTTTCCCAATCCCCCTGCATGTTCCATCCCCTACACCATGACGAAACCACGCAGGGGCACCCTGAAGACGACGACTGGCCAACCCCCACAAGTCCTGTGCCAAGGCAACATGTGTTGAGCAGCCCCCCTGTCACACCACCGCAAATGTCCATGGCCCAGCAGAGGCAACAGTCCCTCGACCTGCTGATCGAGCAACAGCAGGAAGCGTCCACGCTACTCAAGGACCATGCAAATGAATGCGGGGGTTCCAGGGCAGCCATGGAAACATCCACCGAGACACTCAGGGCACAAATAGAGAAAAGTAGTGAGAGCCTCAGGGGAGAAATGGAGAGAAGCACCGAGAGCCTGAGAGCACAAATGGAGAAAAGCACCGAGAGCCTGAGGGGGGAACTGCATGCGACGTCCAAAGACGTCTGTGCTGAACTTGCTGCTGTGCGCCGTGTGCTCTCGGAGCTCTCACAAACCCTCAGAGACATGCATGGACGCGAGCAGGCAGAGACCTCATCCGTGGCAAGTTCCGTCCAGGGCAGCCCCCAACGCAGATCTGGCAGGAACCTGCGCTCCACGGGCAGGGGTGCCCCTGATACCCGTAGAGGGGGCTTGCAATAGCGTCTACCCACGGACAGCATGCATATTTGGACACTGGTGTTGGGGGGGGAGGTAGTAGGGTGGAGGGGGTGTGTTGGGCTTCACTGGGTGGCGGGTCCATAGGGTGTATAAATCAAATCACATCAACAATACAGCACCTCATTATCATCCAATGACATGTGTGGACATTGATATTTGCGTACGAGGCCTTCATAGGCGTACAGTCCACAATGTGCCTGTACTACACACACACAGTGCCACAGGTCCCCTTTCCGTGTAATAGGCACCATGCGTGGTTGCTAGAAGCATGCATCTATGATGCTCTGTCGGATTGCACGTGCATCCTGTGCCTCATGGACTCCTTGAGGTGCCTCCACATCCCCACCCTCATCATCATCATCATCTTCAGGTGCATGCAGTACAGCGTCAGGGGGCATGGGCACATTCCTACGTATGCACATGTTGTGCAGCATGACACATGCCATGACCATCTTAGAAACCTTCTCATGGCTGTATATGAGTGCCCCGCCAGACCTGCTGAGGCTGCGGAAACGAGCCTTCAGTAGGCCGAATGCCTGTTCAATGACCACACGGGTACGTGAGTGGGCATGGTTGTAGTCCTCCTCATGCTCGTTCTGTGGGTTCCGGATTGGTGTAAGGAGCCATCTCTTCAGTGGATACCCGGCATCACCTGTATGAGACGAATAAAGGGTGTCAGTGGAATGATAGTGCTAAGTAGCCCCCCCCCCCCTGCAAGGTCATTGACGCATCAAATGGGCCACGATGTCATGCATGGAATGAGACTCACCGAGTAGCCAGGATCTGTGCCCTGCGTGTCGCTCCATGTAGCGTGGTATTCTTGTGTTCCTCAGGACCATAGAATCATGGGTAGATCCTGGAAATCTGGCACAACAATGCGTAAATATCTTGTTGGAGTCACACACCATTTGCACATTGATTGAATGAAATTGTTTCCGGTTGCGGTACTGGACCTCCATGGCATGTGGGACAACCAATTCAACATGGGTGCAGTCGATGGCACCAATGCAACCCGGGATGCCGCCAAGTGCATGGAATCCCACTTTAGCGTTGGTAATCTCCTGGTACGTGCGTGGTAGTGTGATGTGGTCGTCGGCGTGCTTCAGGAGGGCATCGTGCACTTGGAAGAGTGTCCGTGAGAACAGTGGCTGTGAAATGCCATGCAACTGTCCCACTGTGTGCTGGTAGGTGCCTGTGGCCAGGAAGTGGAGAGCAGACACCACCTTCATTTGGGGTGGGATGGCGGTTGGGCTATCTATCATGCTCACGAGGTCAGCATGTGTCATGTCCACAATGGCGATTATGGTGTCCCGGTCCAAACGGTAGAGGGTGTGGATCTGCTCAGCAGTGAGGTTGAACGGATCGGCTCGGAGGCGTGGGATTGCGGGCCGCCTGCGTGGTGGTAGTGGCAGTGCTTGTGGGCCTTGCTGACCCTGCCTTGCCCTCCTCCTCCTCCTCCTCCTCCGTCTCCCCTGTGCGCCCGGTTGTTGTACCTGTTGTTGTTCGTCGTCTTCTTGTAGTTGTAGCACTTGCAGTGCTATCTGGTACCCCAGGCCCAACATCGCTAGTCCTGCCGGTAGCATTTTGGAGTGGGAGTGGTTGTGGGAGGGGTTTGGGTCTGCAATATATGTGCTGTCGGCCTGTATGGCCTCCACCTGTGCTGATTGAATGAATCTGTGGCAGATGCAATCCCTTCTGGTCGAGCACGGCCCGCACGTAAGGCTGCATTTGGCCGCATGGCATCTTGGGATTGGAATCATGTATCAAATCCCGATGGCAGTGTGATGTACTTTGACTGATTTTCATGGTATGCTCCCATTGTTACACATGCTATGATTGCAGCCGCTTACATACCTGTGAAGAGTCAGTGGTATGTAGGGCTCGATCGATGGCCGACCCTCATGCAGCACAGTAACGTACTTCACCGACGGGCGTGGCGTCCCATTTGTGATTGCAGCCAGTTAGCATCATGACACACAGCCGCACTACATTGATGTAATTGTGAATGCAAGCGTTCACAGAAGCCTTTTCGACGTAATGTTGCAAGTGAGGAATTCGAAGGCCAGCATTTTGGGTTTTGAAGTAGCGGCGAGGATACGCCCACAGGTCTGGCTGGAAATGTAACGTTCTATTGTAGAATGTCCTTGGGACATGGCCCATAACGAGCAGGCAATGAATGATATGAATTGAAGGGGATGCGCAATAGCGTAGTGGACGATGAGGCAGGACGTTCCCAAATCCATCTTGCTTCACAACACTACAGATCCGGCCAGGGGCACAGTGGTTTTTGCGGACTGCATTACGCACAGACGCGATGGAAGTTTCACATATTATGTGAGTGAATATTCATGCGTTTTCATTGCGGGATGAGGGAATGATGTGTGGATGCATGGACTGATGAATCCGTTTAGGGTCTGCCATGTACATGGGTTTTTTGGTTCACTCCCCTTCCCCTGCGTTATGTGATGCAAGGCTGCCATAGTGGGACATACGTCTCTCTGCCCTTGTCGGATCCTCCCTGTCTCGACGCGCCTTCATACACTTGTGTCTAGGCACGTTACTAATCCCATGTCATGGGTTCTATCTTGACGGACGCATGCACAGTAACCGACGTTGCCAATGGTGTATTTGGCTCGATTGGTTTCGTTGTGATTCGATACTGGATTAGGGGTGTGTATATTCCTTTGGAGTGGGCTAGCATGCATATGGGTGTGGATTTGGTGTGTTGAATGAAGATTGTAATGCATCATGAGACCCGTAATGCAATCGGTTGATTTGTGTTTCTTTTGGGTGACAGGTATCTCCTGCCCTATTGCAGATGCCATCTCTACGCCACTCCTCCAGATGGTTTTTACTCTCGACTCCTGCAGCTTCGGGTGAATCAGTGGAGCACCATTTCGATCATATGGGACGATCGCCAATGGGCCACATGCCCTTACGCTGTACTGGTGGCTAGGTGCAACATTTCGGCCTTTCAGCTCGACTAGTGCCTGCCTCATGGGACGGACCTGCGGTTCTTGCCGCTTCCATGTTGCCTTTTGGAACGTTGATGTAAGCCCTGTGTGCCATGATGGTACAGGGCGTCACACAAGTGGAAGCCGGTCAATTATTGCAGATGCAGCCCTCGGTGATGATGGTTGTTTTGGTGGGATTTTGCAAATTGCTGTGGGGCCTTTGTCATTTGGATGTGCATTTAAATTGTATTCCGATATTTGTCGTGTTGCGTTGTTCTTTGCAGGTGATGTGGCGATTTTCGCTTTGTGGCGGTATGTATTGCGTGATGATCTGCTTTGTGTTCCGCCTTCTGAGTTGAGTTGTGTGGTACAGTACTGGCCGCGTTTGCCTACGTAGCACAGTATGGTCACGGATAGAGGCTGCCATTGTGTCTGTTTACATGATGTGCTGTTCAGGGGCGGGGGATTGGCTTTTGGCCGACTGGTGCCTGTCAGCCAGGTCGATTGGTGGAATGATGGGTTGTTCAGAATGTGGCTGGTCACAGGTGACTGTGTTTGCGTGCGTTTGTTGGAGGGGGACTGGGGTCATGTCCATTGGAATAGCTTCTGTATTGATGCCATCTGTGCCCTGCAGCTCCCATCGGCCCCTCTTGGGATGAGCCTGGCTGCTCAGTCACTCTGCCAACTTGTGTGGTACATGCTTCTGCTGATGGTTGGTTTGTTTACTGGCATGAGTACAGGGCTGGTGCAATCCCCCTCAGGATGCTGTTGTGGATGTTGCCTTGCGCTGGTGGCAAGCGATGGGGGACTACTGTTGTTTTGTGTCATGTGTTCTTGATTTTCATTTTGATGTGTTGTACCTTCACATGCCTGTGCTGCGTCAGTACGGCTATGGTGACATGCCGTACATGGATGCCCACTCACGGGGCGCTTTGAGCCCCTGCATGCTTTTCTACGTTGGCATGCATGGGTGAATAGTGGATTTCACTGGTTGCATAGTGTGAGTACATTGCGCCTGCCAGGAGTTGTGCAATGAGGCCAGGGAGTGGAGTACAGGCACTCAGTGGGCCATTTACGGTTGGTTCGCGTTGCCGTATTTCTCGCCATGGCGGAATGGTACTTTACGACGTGCTTGATGGCGTTCAGTACATGTCCGCTAGGGTCAGAATTCGCGTACCGTTGCGCCATGGCGGTGATTCCGGTTTTGCAAGGCGCGCGTGCGCGTACTTGGTGCAGTTAGCGTTGCCGTTCACTGCGGTGTCGCTAATGGCATCGTACTTTACGGTGACGGGTCATGATCGCAACGAGCGGTGTTCGATGGCGGTATTGCATTTCCGCCATCATTTTTCCATTTCCGCAAGGGTCGTAATGAGGCCCAATATATATACAAATACAAACGAGTCTAAAGAGTTAGACGCACGAAATGTGTAGACCACCTAGATGGGGAGGAAAGCAGGCAGTGCGAATAATAATTAGACCCAGTCCGCCTTCAGAGACACCTAACTAAAAGGAAGTCCAAGCCCTATGAAGAGTGGAGCTTTGTGCTCAAAAGTACCTGCACACGCTGGTGCCAATGGGCAAAAAGGGGAGTCTCTTCGAGGGAATCAGGCAGTTTAGTTCGGTGAACAAATGAAGATGAACAGAGCTCCGCGATTCAAGCGCAGCCTCCACTGTGGGCAGAAGCAGAGCGCGAGTACGGAAAGGCGTGCTGTTTGACACAGCGGGGAAAAGCTATGGGCTCCTGCAGGAGGGCGACTAGTTCCTAGCTATGCTACTCACCGGTCCCCGATGCAAGCAGACCCAGGCTTCTCTGCGTCAGTTTCAGTGCTGACAGGTTCAGATAGGAGCAGGGGACGTCTCGTCGTCGTGTAGATTCCGCAGCAGCAGAAGTTGAGTTGAGGGCGTTCCAAACGCAGTGAACCCGCACAGTTTGTTACCACAGCAGGGCAACGGAGCGGCCGTGTGTATTTCCGCCAAATGTACACTACTCACTTCAGACCTGGGAATGCCAAGTGTACGAATCGTGTGAGAGTGACAAGGACTCATAATACAACACAACCTGACTCCTGGGTAACTGGTCAGTCTGCTGGATGGCCCAGAGACACTCCGAAGGCTTACGTGCAGGAGATGGTGAAAATGCCGAGAATAGTTGTTCCCACTATTCCAAGGGTCGAAGTACCAGTACAGGCCTTCTCGTTCGATCAGAGGTAGAAAGGGTTTCAAAAAGCGACAGCAGTGCAGAGGAGCAGTCCTTCAGCGGGTCACCAGCGATTCCTCGGTTCAGCCTCGTGGTTGCAGGATACTTGGCTCCTGTATTCCTTTGTTTGTGAGAACTCAGGAAATCGACATGGTAGTGGCGTTTCCAGCCCCCTCTTATCCACGGTTCCCTTTGCGCCAAAGCGGAGGGGAACCAATGGGAGATCCGCTCATAAAACACTCACACCATCTGTGGACCTCATCACGGACCACGGGGGTCCCAGGCATTCACACCACCCTAGACTCTCTGGCGCCCAGGATGTGTATTGTGACCAGACATCCCAGCCCCCATCCTGGAGGCACACACAGGCCTGTAGAAGCCCGCGAAAGCATCTGTGTTTCGTGGGAAAGTACATGCCCAAATAAGGAAGGCCCCGGGTCGGCTCGACCTGGGGGAGGTGAAGGGGGCAAGACGGTCAGCGGACAGGACAAAGAGCCTCGTGGTCTGGCCATTTTGGGAGCCAGGCCACCATTTTGGGCTAAGTGCGAAGAACGCGCTTAAAACGCCAAAAGGAGCTCAAAAACACAAGAAACGATCGCTGTCACCAATCCCGTCTGTGATTCACTTGCACCGTTCATTTACAATCCAAAGAGAGTATCTAGGGCCTGTAGAAGACTAGAGACCCAAGAGAGCAGTAACTTAGCTTACAGTGCCCTCTTGTGCCATGTTTCGGCGAAAGCTGCAACATGATAAAGAAACTACGGAAAACAATGTTTCCCGGTACTGACTGTCTTAAGGGCATGTCAGTTTCCCCGTAAGAATGAAGCGAAAGCCCAGAGGAGTGCGGCAGAAGGCTGCACTTCTCTGGCAAAGTCTAGATCATGGTGAAAACAACAGCAAAAAAGTTTAGGGGTTGCCACATGGAAGGAAAATTACCCACAATTAAGAAATCTTTCCTAACAGTTTCCCTCATAGCACGTGATGACAGAGCACACGTGGAAAAACTGCACGTCCGAGTTTCATTGCGTGTAATTGGAGGAAAGCGCCCGCGTACACTCGTATCTGACGTGTACGTGTGGGCCGGTTTAAAAGCTACGTGTAGGACGCCATTTCCTTGTACGTGCTTTTCGTGGAGAGCGAGTGGGTGAAATCTGTACTTCTTGTCGGTTCACACGCGATTACTTCACAGCGTTTCTAGTTCGTTCTCCCTGTTACCTCTGACAGCTCTTTTCGGATTTTTTGTTGGGCCTGTTTCCTCAAACAGAGTTCACTTCTCCTTTTGTCCTGTCTCCTCAGACAGCGTACAATTCTTCTTTTGGCGGGGTTTTGCCAACGCGCACACGCGTGTATTTTTCACGTTCTTTTTCCAGGCAGACGGTGAGTTCCGCACGTACTTAGCAACTGTGCTTGCCCTGTGTGTCGCATTCCCCTTCAGAGGTCATTGTAGGCTGCGTGTATTATGCGTACGCTTATTTTTGTGTTTCTGGGTGCCACAGCGTAGTACGGGTTCATTTTTTCACGCACGTGGTCTACGAGGGGTTGCGTGCACGTTATTTTTTGATTTTGGGCTGCCTGTGCATTGCGTGACCTGTCATCTTCCCCCAGGGGTCACAGACAGCCTTGTTAGAGCACTAGGGTACGAATTCCATCTAGTATCCTACCCCTTTGAACCCCAATTGCCCAGGACAATAGTTTACTGCAACTCCCATACGCACAACAACATCAGTGCCATGGCTGGGAGGCGACCAAGCGGTAAGGGAGGCAAAGGTGGCTGACCCTCAAAAGGTGGGCGTGGTGGGCACGGTAGGGGACGTGGCCGGGATTTGCAGGGTGCCCCTATACCCCCATGTGTGGAGGACGATTCAGGGACACCCATGCCCCCCCATGGTTGAGGGAAACATGGCTGACACCATCCAAGCTCAGCCCCTGTTGGACCAGCCCATTTTGGCACCTGACCTGGCACAGGATGACTCCCTGGCTGACTTTCAGGTCAGCAAGTCTAGGCCACGTGTGGCGATGCAAGTTGTTGTCACCAATCCACGTGGATCTGGGGCAGCTATGTCATCTGCTGCCCCAAGTATGCAGGGTGGGGAGGCTGCAGGGGCAGCTGCAGCTCCATCTGCCCCAGCTCTGACTCTCCCAGCCAGGACAGTGTCAGCCCCGGTCCATCAAACTGACGTTCCCCCTGCCAACATTACCCTGCAACCAATGCCTGCATCAAGACCTATGGTCATTGTGCATTCCCACACTCCTACTACCCAGTCCACCGGTGATTCTGCCCCTACTGACCAGAGCGGCGTAAGCCACTCTGGCTCTGCTCCACCTTTAAAGAAGAGGAAGAAGGTTGCTCTGGCACGACAGGCTGAGACCCCAGACACGGCTACACACTCTGGTACCTCAAGGAAGCCTTGCTTTAATGATCCGGAACTTGATGCACTTGTGGGCTATGTGTCGGCACATAGCCACGAAATGCTGGTGACTGCAGGGTGCAAGACCACACCTGGTCAACGTAAGGCACACTGGCAGACCATCCCCGACCGCATAAGTGCTCTTGGATTTGTGAGGCGCACAGCTGATGATTGCTACAAGCGGTGGAATGACCTGAAACGCAGAGCAAAGAACAAGCTGGCCTCAAATCATGCCGCTACTCTGGTGACTGGCGGTGGGTCTCCACAAGAGGACAACAAACTCACTGAACATGAGTCTGTTGCTGGGGCCTTCGTCACAGAGGAACAGATCCATGGTGTGGGAGGACTACCTGATTATGATGCATTGTCCGGTGAGTGCCCATGCATGTTTGTGTAATGCATGTGTATGTTGTTTGGGTGACGGGTTCTGATTGAGTGCCAGGTGAGGGTGTGTGTGCCTGAGTGGTATGGGTCAACCATGTGCTTCATCCAAAACATTCAGCGGCCTTGGATTTGGGTGTGAAGGTATCCCTTCTGCCCACATTAGTAATTTGGCTCCACACTACGGCAGTTGCCCTTGAAGTGGCATCTTGCAACAACATTGTTTGTATTTTTCAGTGTTCCTTCAGGCTGATTCTTTCAATTCTCCCACTTTTGCTACGCATTCCTCAGCCCTATTGTCACATTTGTGACATGCTTCTGTCATTGATGAACCCCACATTGGCCCACATGTGTTACATTGTTAGATGGATGATTTGACCATTCAGGCTAATTGAGTATTGGCCTGATCACAGGAATTTTTGGGGCCTGTTTGAATGTGGAACATGATAGTTCTTTCCTGTCATGTTGAAGTGCACAACCATTGATGTGTACATCGGCCTGCAATCACAGTATTTTTGTACACTGGATGTGTTGCAGTGTGTGGCACATGCCTATTTTGTCACACTATGTAGCATTTTTCATATCATCATGTCCATCTCACATGGATGGCTGACAGTATTCATTCACTGACATATGGATGTACTTGTGGAATGTACCATGGCTATGGTACATGCCATCTGTGTGATGTCATGTGTCATGTATGTGTCATGTATGTGTATTGGACATGCCACTCACAGGCCAATGTGTGATGGCAGTGCTACCAAGCATGCAGCAAATGTATTGCTCTTCCATCTTGGTGTCATCAGTGTCTGCCTTTTGCCTCCCCTTCCAACTCACTGACAGTGCATGCATGGGAGGGTTATAGTTATGTGGGACATGTGTAAATCATGTACTGGTTCTGTAGCTTGTCAGGCCTATTTGTGTGCTATGGTGCTAATGCCTGTTTCCATTTTTTGTCTTTCATGTTTTTGCAGGGCATGACGCACTTGATGCTGTTGAGGTGATGGTGCAGACCCAGGAGGAATCTCAGGCACGACCGGGCACCAGTGGGGGACGTGGTGTGGTGGTGGGTGAGAACCCAATCTTGCTGCAGAACATTCTGTCGAGGGGTGCCTCTGGGTGCACCTCCCCAGACCTCTATTCAGGTGCTGATTCGGATGATGAGACCTATGTGGCGTCGCAGGTAAGTGTTTCTGGCAGGGATTCTGTTCTGTCCAACCCACCTGTACCAGGGGTAGAACCCTCTATGGGGATGTCAGTGTTGGTAAGTCCGCCTTTGGCGGTTACGGATGCAGGGTCACACTCCACAACATCTGATCCTGTTCCTGGGCAAAGGGGGAATGTAGTCCTGCAGCCTCAGGCAGTGCCGGCACAGCAAGGCGCAGATCGCCTTGCCCCAAACAGGTGTGGTGGTGGCGATGCAGTGGTCGTACGCCACCAGGCCATACTGCATGGGAACAATCCATGTACGGTATGGCAACCCAACAGGCAGCATCAGTTGAGATGATGGCTCAAGCAATGGAGAGGGTGGCCACTTCCATTGTCCCCCCTGAAAGGCAGATGGAGCAACTACAGCAGGCAACAGATTCCATTTGCCAATCACACAGGGAGGACATGTTGGCATCCAACAGGGACAGATGGGCGGCACTGGAGACTCTACGCCAATCGATATCAATAGAGTCCCAGGGCCACAGGGAAGCCCTGAGGGTAGAACTCCATCACCTCAGGGAGACTCTTGTTGACCTTGAGGCTTCCACTAACTTGAGGACAGAACAGCAGCTGGAGCGGCTCACACGTTCGCTCTCAGATGAGATGCAAGCAACTCGGGAGGAGATCCGGGCATCACGTCAGGTGCTGCATGGGGATCTCCGCACTATAATCCTCCAGAACGAAACCTTCTACACGCGCATGCTTGCTGCCATGGAGGACCATACCAGGGCTTTCCGTGGGCTGCCTCCCATAGCACCACCACCTCCTGTGGCAGCACCACCTCCTGTGGCAGCAGCAGAGGGTGATGAGAGCGACAGCAGCAGTTCTCCCACATTGGCATAGCCGTGCAGGCCATGAGCCCATGGAGGTGTTTTTTTTTTCCCAACATCCACACAGGTGGGTGTTGGTGTGCACCCAGTCCTCGGACCTCCTGGGTGCCCCCCCACATGGCCATTTTTGATTTTTGATTTTTTGATTTTTGATTTTTTTTTTACAGTGTGTTGCCTTGTGTGCCTCCCGTGGGCATCCACTGTATTCCGGATGGGCACATGCAGGCTTGTCCTGAGTTTGGGTTAGATGCTTGGGTTTGTGAGACACACACCCCTCCTGCTTCCCGTTTCCATGGGCCTGCAAAGGGTGCGCCCAAGTGACAGTGACTGAGCTGTGTGGGCAGTCTGTAGTCAATACTGTGTATACATTCCTAGTGGATATCGTTGTTGAATTGTACACTGCATGGTGTATTGCTATGTGCTTGTGCATCCATGTATTTCGCCTAATTTGCAGGTTAATTCCTCATGTCTTCACAAGGCCGTCTACTTTGGAGATGGAGTTTATGTTGTAAGCAGTGCACTTAGACGTTTGTGTGGCAGCAGCACTGTACAGTTGGAAGTGGCCGATGTGCTGGCATGATCAGGTTGTAAGACTACCACTGTTTTAACTTAGTAATGTCATGTTTATGCTATGTTTGAGGTTGTGTAGCTGCATTGTATTGTTGGTAAGTATTTCGTCATGTGTGTTGTTAGTTCTACATTACTGGGAGAATATTGTGTGTGGGCAGTTTCCATTAGGGACACTGTACTTTGACACTTGTGTCATGTTTTGGGGATTGCTTTGTTTGCTCTCAAATAGCATGACATGCCATGGTGTGTTGGGTGGCGGTGCTGGGGAGGGGTTGGGTGACATGGCACTGTTGTCATGTTGTATTTTGCAAGGGGGTCATGATTTTAGCAGCATAGAAGTGTGTCTTTTGATGACACAGCATTGGTGGTGTTTGTGTAGGTAGGGATGCACACAATGTAACACTTCCAGGTGACCAATCTCAGGCTGGTATGGTTGTGACAGTTGACTGTCCCTTATGTCATCATCATTGATTGTCAGATGGTATGTGCCAGGGCTATGTGCACTCCACAGGGGTGTGATTTTAGGTGAAGTAATTAGCCACCAGCTGCATACGGGCTGCCTCACTCCGTGCCCTTTCCCCTCCCATGCGCAGCGGGCGTGCATGTGGTTGGGGATGTGGTGGCAACACCATGTCCACGGGCATGCCCCGGCGTGTTGCAACGTTGTGCAGGACATATGCTGCCACTATGATCCTGCACACTACTGGGGGAGCGTATAACAGCTGCCTGCCAGAACGGTCAAGGGAGCGAAAGCGTGACTTGAACACTCCGAATGTGCGCTCCACTATGCCCCGGGTTGCAATGTGGGCTGTGTTGTATCTTACCTCGGGTGGCGTTCCGAATTGGCGTCATCATGTGGGTGCTCAGAAGGTAGGCACTGTCTCCGGGGGAGGTGGTGATGGGTATCATTAGTGGGGTTGTGACATTGCTCAGTATCTGACATGCACGCATGTGCTGTGGCATTTATACTCACCGAGCAGCCATTTATCGCCATGCCGCCCAACTTCTAGGTCCCAGTTTAGGGTTGACATTCTGTAAATGAAACTGTCGTGGGTGGACCCTGGATAGTTGGCATATACTGGGGAGATGATTCCCTTGGCATCACATACTACCTGGACGCTGATGGAATGCCAGTGCTTGTGGTTTCTATAGATGTGCTCTGATGCCCTGGGGGGACGTAGAGCCACATGGGTGCAGTCAATGGCACCTAGCACTTTGGGGAAGTGTGCCACCCCGTAAAAATCCTGGAAGACAGCCTGCCTTTCTGCAGGTGTTCTGGGCAGGTATATGTGCCTGCGGACTGATGGGCGTGCAGTCATGATGGCCAAGACCTGGTGTAGGCAGCGTGACTGCGTGGCCTGTGACACCCCCCCACTATAGCAGTTGTCCGCTGAAATGATCCAGTGGCCAAGAAGTGCAGTACATTGAGGACCTTATGCAGGGGGCTGAGTGCTTGGGAGCACAGGGTGGGTGATGTGAGGTCATCCTCCCACTCACTGACCAGGTCGAGTATTGTGTGAGGTGGAAACCTGTACCTCCCATACACCTGGTCATCAGGCATCCCAAAAAGGCTGGTTCTGGGTGTAAAAATTCTGGGCCTGACTATCCTCCTCCTCCTCCTGCGGTATCCCACGATCACTGCTCCTAGGAACGGTATATTCATCCTGGCGTCTGTGCTTGTTTGTTGTTTGCGTGCACTTTTATGCTGCGCGGGTCCACGTACGCCTGCTTCCTGCTGGCGTATGTGTTTCCTGATTAGTGCGTCTTTTTTGGCGCACGCCTTAGCCCCGTTCGATTCCATGAATACGTGTTTTGAACGTGCGTGTGGGCGTTCCGTGCACTTGCCTCCTGTACTTCCCCCGTGACGCCCACATTTTCACGAGTTGTTCCCCATTCCGCGTATCACGCCCCCTGTTCCTCCTACTTTTGTTGTGTGCGCTGCGCTATGTGCGATTTCGCTGTGCGCGTAGCGCACGCTGTTTAGAGACGTGTGCGCCAGCGTGCGCCATGCAGAATTTTGGCACACATCCTGGGATTTACATGCGCACGGACTTCCATGAATCGCTGTGTGCGGGTTTCGCTACGATTTTTGCACTGGCACTGCGATTCGCACGCTTTCGCACGCTTGTGCTGAAAATTTCAGCGCACATTAATTCCATGAATCGGCCTCAGAATGTCGATGTATGTGGATAAATAGAAAATTATCAGACAAGAGAAGTTCAGAACAGGAGTGCTAATAGGAACCTTATGTGTTTCAGATTTCACTCGTGGACTGCACATACAACTAATTTAGAACGTGGCATGACCTCTACGGACAGCCGAGGCCCGTGGAGATTCTACTGACATTACTTTGAATATACCACATCCCTAATAAGGTAGGTTGGGCCTCAGCGCGCTAGTTTATTGTGACACAATTGAGATGTTCATTGCGTCTCCTTTGCAGATGGGGAGCAGGTGCAAGTGGATCTAGCTCACCTGGCCTAAGCCCCGCCCACCTGGTGCCTTCCTGCCTGCCGCTCTTTTTCCTACTTAAGGAGCCCTCCAGCCTCTTTTCCTTTGCAGATGGGGGGCAGGTGCAAGTGGATCTAGGTCACCTGGCCTAAGCCCCGCCCACCTGGTGCTTTCCTGCCTGCCGCTCTTTTTCACCACTTAGCAAGCTCCGCCCACCTGGTGCCTTCCTGCCTGCTGCTCTTTTTCACCACTTAGCAAGCCCCGGCCACCTGATGCCTTCCTGCTTGCTGCCCCTTTTCACCACTTAGCAAGCCCCGCCCACCTGGTGCCTTCCTGCCTGCTGCTCTTTTTCACCACTTCGCAAGCCCTGCCCACCTGGTGCCTTCCTGCCTGCCGCTTTTTTTCCTACATAAGGAGCCCTCCAGCCTCTTTTCCTTTGCAGATGGGGGGCAGGTGCAAGTGGATCTAGGTCACCTGGCCTAAGCCCCGCCCACCTGGTGCCTTCCTGCCTGCCGCTCTTTTTCACCACTTAGCAAGCTCCACCCACCTGGTGCCTTCCTGCCTGCTGCTCTTTTTCACCACTTAGCAAGCCCCGGCCACCTGATACCTTCCTGCTTGCTGCCCCTTTTCACCACTTAGCAAGCCCCGCCCACCTGGTGCCTTCCTGCCTGCTGCTCTTTTTCACCACTTCGCAAGCCCTGCCCACCTGGTGCCTTCCTGCCTGCCGCTCTTTTTCCTACATAAGGAGCCCTCCAGCCTCTTTTCCTTTGCAGATGGGGAGCAGGTGCAAGTGGATCTAGGTCACCTGGCCTAAGCCCCGCCCACCTGGTGCCTTCCTGCCTGTCGCTCTTTTTCACCACTTAGCAAGCCCCGCCCACCTGGTGCCTTCCTGCCTGCTGCTCTTTTTCACCACTTAGCAAGCCCCGTCCACCTGGTGCCTTCCTGCTTGCCGCTCTTTTTCCTACTTAAGGAGCCCTCCAGCCCCTTTTCCTTTGCAGATGGGAGCAGGTGCAAGTGGATCTAGGTCACCTGGCCTAAGCCCCTCTGTTCTCTCCTCCTTTCCCTTCTCCCTTTTCCTATCTCCTCCCCTTACTTTCTTCTATGCACTTACTCTATCAGAATTGTCCCAGGACCTAATATGATAGCAACCTCGTCTGTTTCCTCCACCCTCCCATTACTGTTTTCTTCCTCCCCACACCTCTCCAGCACTATCTGAAATGTCATCAGGCCTAGTACGATAGTCGCCTGTCTGTTTCCATTTCCTTCCCACTCTCACCCTCCCTTCCTTATCTATGTCATAGCTCTTGCACTATCTGAAATGTCGTCAGGCCGAGTACGATAGTTAATTTCACATCCTTACTGTTCATGGCCTGTAAGAATGTCATTGTATTTTCCCTTGTTCCCTCCCTTGCCTTGAAGCGCTTTGAAACACATTGTGTATAGGCACTATATAAATAAACTATCATATCATATCTGTGTCTCCTGAATTGGATTTATACCAAGGGAGATATAAAGTACTTATAGTATAATACTTGTTTCCAACAGGCTAGGCAGTCGAGGAAGAAGAAGACGGTCCTGTCCCTCTAAGTTGAGACACCAGAATAGTATCTGCATACTGACATTTTTGATGAAGGCAATTCCCTCAGACACAAGGTGTTGAAAGACATATTAGTGAGTACAAATATAATGCATACATTAAATAACTTATTACGATTAAGGTTAAAATGCATGTATGGAGATTCAGTGGGCAGGTATTAACCCATTGATCTCCTATTGTCACAGGCTCGCAGTTTGAATATCCTTCAATTGGTTGAGTCTGCATGGGACTACGCCCATTTTTGGTTGCACTTACTCCACAAGTTATACAATAGAGGTAAGCCCAAGTTGTAACAACATCGAACGTTACTTATGCACATAGATTGTGTTTGTGGAAATAAGTGAGGATGACGAGGATAGTATGTATCATTTAGATAATAGGTTTTATATTTCTTTTTAGATGAAGCCTCCTCAGAGACAGCGACGGCAGTGAAGGGGAAACTCTTCAGAGATTAATTTATGAAGGAATTAATGAAATTCGCAAAATGTTACGCAGCGCTGGATAAAGCACAAGCAACGCTGAATAGAGTATTCGCAAGACACATTTTCTGGAGGACCAGCAGAGGTAGGGCTTGATCTGCTGGCTGCTTCCCATTCATTTGATCCTACAACGATAGGGCACAGTGGCGAGACCAAGACAATCGTAGGCAGAACCCTTTCTTCCCTTCAAGGGGCAGAGGAAGGTGTAGAGGCTGGTGAAACAGGGATTGTCAATAGAATTCCACAGGTGAGAGCGAACAACCTGCACTTAGTTACCCCAGCAGTAGGGGGGAGGCTAGCAGAGTATATAAAAAAACTGACACGCTAAATCCGGAGATACCTGGGTACTAGAGACGGTGCAGGGTTTTCACATATACTTTCACATGATACCACACCAGAGGAACCCACCAAGGGGTTTGTCGGCCGGCCTCTCTTGGCCCTCTTCCTGCTCCCACCTGTGAGGCTAAAAACCTCAGGGTCATCTTCGACTCCACACTTTCCTTCTCTGCTCACATTTCTGACGTCTCTAAGAAGTCACACTACCATCTTCACCTCCTTAGAGGCATTCTTCATTTCCTCTCCTTCCCCTAGAAGTTCACTATCTCCAGAGCTCTGGTTCTCTCTAGGCTGGACTACTGCAACAGCCCCTTTCTAAATCTTCCTGCCTCCACTCTCCGCCCTCTGCAACTCATCCAAAACAGGACTGCAAGACTTGTCCTTGGCCTCAAGCCCAGGGATCGTATCTCTCTAGGACTGAAATCTCTTCACTGTCTCCCAGTGGCGGCGAGGATTAAGTTCAAAACCATCTGCATTGTCCACAAGGTCTTCTGGGGCCTGGGACCTCAATACCTTCAACTTTCTCTTCGTAAATATCTTCCCTCTCGAGCTCTTCGCTCATCCGCCTCCAACTCCCTCAGTGTCAGTCGCTTCTCCAAGCAGCGACTTGTGGTAGATCTATTTCTTCTGTGGGGGCCTCCTTCTGGAACAGTCTCCCTGCCTCTCTGAAACTTGAGGAGAACCATCTCCGATTCCGAAACCACCTCAAGACCTTCCTCTTTGCTTCTGCTTTCTCTCCTCCTCTCTCCTGCTGATCTCCTTGCTGAATCTGAAACTGCACTGGTTACCTGGCTACTCTCTGATCTCGGGCCCAGGTTCCCTCCCCGCCAGTTGCACACCTGCACTGCCCCCTGACAACCCTTGCACTTGGGAGCTGTTTCTGTATCCCTACAGCCCCTACTAGCACTTGACCCCTTGATGTCTGTTCTTACCCTTGCACTTGTCACCAGCTGGCTGGATTTTTATTTATTGTCTTATTCATTTACTGTTATCCTATGTACTGCACTGCCCTTGCCACTTTCCCCCTGCCCTTGCGCGATCTCAATGTCATCTGGCCTAGTAGGATCGCTGTCTGTCTTCCGCCTGTTTCCCCTCCCTTGCCTTGTCGCGCCTTGATACACTTGTGTATAGGCACGTTATAAATGCCACATCATATCATATCATATATTATTTCTAAACAAAGATGACAAACAATTATTAGAGGAAGAGGTGAGAGGGCTGGAAAACAAAAATGCCATAAAACAGGTAACAGACTCCTCAGGAGGTTCCATAAGAAATATGTTCCTAGTGAGGAGAAAACACAAGGTGAGACCAATCATAAACCAGAAGGGTTTGAACAAATTTGTTATATACAGACACTTCAAAATGGAAGGGATATAGCTTTTAAGGGCAAGTTTAATTCAGAGCGATTGGCTCGCAAGGATAGATCTGAAAGACGCATACCTAACTATACTCATACCGACGAAACACAGCAAATTCCTAAGATTTGTCTGGGGGGAGTCTACGTGGGAGTTCCGATGCCTACCCTTTGGACTGGCATCCGCACCATGGTGTTTCACCAAAGTAATGAAACCAGTGGTGACCCACCTCAGGAGTCGGGAGATAAGACTCATAATATATCTGGACTATATATGCTTAATGTTCCAAGACAGAAAGACACTCCAAATACAGGTGCAGACGACAGTAAATCTATTGCAGAACCTGGGCTTCCTAATATATTGGGAGAAATCCAAAATACTGCCAGAACAGACAATGGAATTTTTAGGATTCATAGTAGACTCAACACAGGGATCCCTCAGCTTACCGATTAGCAAGGTGAACAACATCAAGAAACAGATAAGACATACCTTATCAAGGAGAGAGATGTCGAGGAGAGACATTGCAAGGTTAGTGAGATGCCTAGCGTCATCGATCCAGGCTATATTCCCAGGGCCGCTGCATTAAAGAGCCCTACATAGATTGAAGATCATACACCTCAGCCGGGCGTATCTTATGATTCGAACGTTACAATCTGCCAGGAATTAAGGCAAGAGTAAGAATGGTGGCTACACATGCATGGAACGGGAGAGCCATATTTGGCTCGTCCCTGGACCTGATAATCAAATCTGACGCCAGCAGATGAGGCTGGGGAGCCCGAGGCGGAACCTGTCGACAAGCGGCAGGTGGTCGGATCAGGAGACAGCTCTTCACATCAACTGCCTAGAAATAATAACAGGGTCCTTCGCATTGAAATGCTGGACTCAGGAGGAAGCACAATGTTGTGTCCTACTCAAGAGGGACAACGTCTCGGCAGTCAGATATATAAAGAGACTGGGAGGGACAAAGTCCAAATTCATGGCAGCAATGGTGAAGGAATTCTGGGAACTCTGCCTTCAGAGAAAAGTGTCAGTGATGGCAGAGTACTTACTGGGCCATCAGAATGAGGTGGCCGACTGGAACTCCAGGTATCTCAGGGACGGCAGCGATTGGAAGCTGGACTAAGAGGTATTCTGAGAACTGATGACTCAGTGGGGGCCATGCCAGGTCGATCTCTTTGCATCGAGATTGAACAACCAGTAACCTTGGTTTTTCTGTTGGAGCCCGTATCCAGGGGCGGAAACAATAGATGCTTTTCTTCAAACATGGGGTGAACAAATAAATTATGCATTACCTCCTTTCTCCATAATTGTGAGGATGCTAGCCCAGGAGCGGGGTGTCACGGATGGCACTCTGTAAAGAGTGGCACAGGACACCCAGGAAGGGTTTGGGTGGTTGTGCCGAAGTAAGGTGGACAGATAAGTACACACACAGCTGAAAGTAAAGAGAATGAAGAGTAGGCAAGTGTAGCAAGGAAATAAGGTACAACAGAATTGATTCCCTCTTGGGGTGTATGCAGATATCGGAAAAGAGTATTCCACGGACCTTAGGAAAAACTCTAGCCTTCTGCAGAGTTTGCTATAACAGAGGCCCACGCTGTTTGCTCATGGCTTGGAACAACAGCTATCGGTGTCTGTAACGCAGAAACGAGACAAGGGAGGGGGCAGAGGTTGCCTTGCGGAAACCAACAGACAAGCTCTGTACAAAGGGGTCTACAAACAATACAAGAGAAGACACTAACAGACAAATCCAGGAAAAAGGAAGTCGATAAGCAAACTAGCAGAAGGAAATGAAGGGAAAGCCATATAACAGGATTGGATAAGGATAAAGAACAGAGGGTTGAAAACAAGGAGGAAAGCAAGGGAGCAGCAGTCAGGAAACAGGGGGACTGCAATAACTGAAAGTAAATAATGTAGGAAAACTGTTGAGGATAGCAGAGGACGGTAGGGAGCAAGGTTGAGAGCTCAGAGGAGCAGGAAAGCAATGAGCAAGCCCAAAGGAGCAGGGCTGTAAGGAAGGGAGCCCAGAGGGAAAGGGCTTAGGGCAGCGGAGAGAAGCAGGCTGCACGGCAAGGAGCCCAGAAGGCCCGGGCAGCAAGGAGTGACCCCAGGGAGCAGGGCCGCTGACTGTAGAAGGCTGCAGAGGACTGTAGAGGGCTGCTAGGCTGAGAACCCAGCAGACAAAGGCCATAGGTAGCAAGCAGCGGAGCGTGATCGGCTGCAAGGTAGGAAGCCCCAAGGACAAGGGCTGTTGGCAGCGGAGAGAAGCAGACTGCGCGGCAAGAAGCTAGAAGGACCGGGCAGCAAGGAATAAGCTCAGAGGAGCAGGGCCGATGACTGTAGCAGGCTGCTAGGCTGGAAGCCCAGCGGACGAAGGCTGTAGGTTGAAGGCAGCGGAGCGTGATCGGCTGCAAGGCAGAAGCCCGGAAGGGCAAAGGCGGAGGCTGGAAAGCAGCAGAGCGTGATCGGCTGCAAGGCAGGAGCCTGGAAGACAAAGGCGGAAGGTAACAGCGGCGCGTGATCGGCTGCAAGGCAGAAGCACGGAAGGATAAAGGCGGAGGCTGGAAAGCAGCAGAGCGTGATCGGCTGCAATGCAGAGAGCCCGGCAGGGCACTGGATCCAAAGCAGGAGTAAGGAGGAACCGCATACAAAGATCCGTAGCTCGAAGCAAAAAAGTGCTGGAAGGACTCTTAATGCAAGAGACTGAGCTCCTGCAGGCAGCAGCTTTTATACCGCCCTGCCCAGCACAGAGGCAGGCTAATTGGTTGCACCTGGATCAGCACACCTGCATACCATCTGCCTCCTCCCTCTCTGTTCCTGAGCTGGTGGAAGCAGAGCTGATCCCTAGGGCTTCTGGGGATTGTAGTTCAGATGATGACAAATAGGAATAGCCAGGAATAGATAGTTATAGCCAAGTGCATTGTGGTAAGTGTAGTTTGTTGGGAAAAATAGAAAAGCACCAAAGTCTCGCAAATGGGAAATAAAGTCCAAGAAGTGAATAGCGGTTGATCCAAGAGTTTTCTGTAGATAAATGAATAACCATTAGTCCATAATGATTGCCAATGTATGCGCCCATGGCGCAGGCATGACAAGGGGGCACAAAGCATTGCTAGCTCTGATTACACCAGATTTCCCAACCTACTGGAACTATCATATCACAACCCAGTGTCTCTACCCAGGTAAAATTCATTGTACAGGACACCAGGGTGCTCAGCCACCCAGTAGTGAGAATAAGCAAACTCAATCCAATTGCATGGGCGATTTCAGGAGATGTTGGGTTAGGCCAGGACTATTGAATGAGGCTGAACTCATCATTAATGAATCTTGGGCCCCAGCAAAACATGGAGCTTACAAATCTGCATGGGCTATCTGGGGTAGCTGGTGTATGGAGAGCGACATTCACCTCGATGGAACAGATGTAGTCCATGTTGCCAATTTCCTAGCCGAGATGGCTGCTCAAGGGAATTCATACAGGACCATCAACACAGCCAGGTCTGCAATATTGGCAGGGCACACCAATATAGAAGGGGTCACGATAGGGGAACACCCCCTGATTTGCAGACTGTTAAGGGGAGTAAAAATATCTGGACCCCCTAGAGATAAATATACTCAACTATGGGATGTGGACACAGTACTGAAACATTTTCTATCATGGTCCGACAACCAGGATTTATCCAGGAAGGCCATTTCAGCAAAATTATCCATGCTCCTATGTCTGCTGTCTTGGAAGAGATCATTGGACATTGGAGCGTTGGAGATCAATAGGAAGAGTGTATCACTGAGTGGGATAACCTTCCTCATAATGAGGAGCACTAAGACAGGATTGAAATCTATATCGTACAAATCTTTTCCGGGGCAACCTAAATTATGCCCAGTTAGATGTTTGACACCATACGAGGATATGACGAGAGAAGTGAGGCCACTAGGGCTATCCCAGTTATTAATAGCAATCTGCAAACCATATAAGGCTGCAACACCCGCTACAATAGCCAGATGGCTGAGATGGGTGATGGATCAGGCAGGCATCGACATAGTAAGATACAGTGCTCATTCAGCGAGGGGAGCGATGGACACAAAGGCATTTAACACAGGCCCCAGAGTAGAAGACATCATGAAATCGGCAGATTGGTCTAATGAATTGACTTTTTAGACTTTCTATTTTAAACCAATGGAGAGTATGGCATTGTTAGTGGTGAGTAAGCTTTGAACAAGCATAACCCGATCCTCCGGTTTTGACATAGAATTCAGATTTTCAAAACATTTGTTCCAGAAAGTTATAATTCTATTAAAGACATGGAGGCGAAGGATTATCCCACCCTGTAAATCGTATTATCAATGAGGATTGTTGAAAATGTATTAAACTGTTTTCTCAGCTAAGGCCCCCTTCTAAGGCCCCCTTCTAAGGCTCCCTGTCTGCTTCCGGAACGCTAAATGGGGTCCTCCCTGCACCTTAACTTCAATGATGCTGCCACCTTACTCCTCTAAGAAATCCGGACTGCCTTGACTTTGCCTCCTCCAGAACTATGACAACTACCCCCGACAGGAGTTGAAACTTGATCAGCAGCTGTGTTCCCAGGCCTGGCTGCATTCTGTTGCCCCTGCCAAAAGGAGATGACACATCTCTGATTTAATTAGGGGAGTGGCACCTGGGGACTGCAGGAAACTGAACAATGAGCCTTCCTTGGCCCAGGCAAATGTTAAATTAGGGGGGTCGTAAATGGCTTCCTCTTGGAAGGAAATGGGAGGGGCGCTGCATCTGTGAGCAACTTGAGTTGGAGGAAGTAGACAAACCAGAAATTCCACCATGTGCTTTGGGAAACCACACCTCTCTGGGCTAGAGCATAATTTTAAAAAGATGGATAATTCATAGTACGGACTTGTCAAAATTATATAATTAATATCATTATTCTTGTGATTTTTCTGTGCATATTTTAAGAGGTGTTAGAACTCTGTACCATGTTCTGAGGCAAAACCCCATGAACTATGGAGATTGCAGACAAAGGGTTCACGTTGTACATCGGTGTACATCTGTGTCATTTTTGGTAAAAATCCAATATTGGTTAACTGTTGTGTCTTGACTGTCGTGTAGCCGAAGAGTCCTCTGTCCACAAGTGCCGCACTGAGAGAATCAAAGTCACTCTCTGTACAGCCTTTGAGGCCACAGGTGGGAGATGTTCTTCCGGAACTGCGGTACTCGTGGAACCCCGAACCGCTGTAAAGGAAACACCAGTTAAGCGTCAAGCCAAAACAGAACCAACAACCAATCAACAAGTAAGTGGAATGGTTTTACCAAAAGGCGTCTGTGGAGTAGCGGTTGTACCTATGGGGAAGGTTCCGAGACCCAGCAAGGCTGTTCTTCTCACTGTGTAGCGATCCCAGCAACGTTGCAAGTGCCGGGCCCACCTGATGCCAGAATCCGCACAAGAAAGGCGGAACGTAGTAGGAGTCTGTGAAGCAGTCAGTGGTCGTAACGATGATCCAAAAGTAAGTACCAGAGCCAAGGGTTACCAGCTGCCAGTCCGTGAAACAAATCCGAGGTCAAGATCCAAAAAAGGTGAGACAGAAGGTACGTAGCGCCGTACAGGAATCCGAGGAAACAGCTGTGAAGCACCGAAGCACCGCGACACAGCCGTTTAAATACTGGCACTGCTATTTCCTCCCGGTCACATGACCCGCGACCGCATCACGGGAGTGTAGTCCAGAAACACGTGAGTGGAAGGTGACGGTCATGTGACGCGGAAGAAGCTGGTCTAGCAGCCGCCACGGAAGACGCCAAAGGGGCAGACGTCTCCGCGGGCAAACAGCATGCCGACCCAAGCTTTGTGGCAATCGGCGCCGTGGCAACTGGGACGAAGAGAGAACCTGTGAGTCCCAGAACCGGGCAAGAGGGCGAGGGGTGTTAGGGGCACGGGGATGAGGAATGGGACCCCCAGAGGGACGAGTGGAGTGCGTGACATAAACCAACCAAAAAGCGCAAAATGTTGTCATTTCTTGATCCAAGCTCTTAGAAACATCAGAGTTGGAACAGAAACTACCTTATGTGATATATGATGTGTATATGTAATGCCAACCACTTGTGTATCTGGGAAATGTGTTAGTTATGAAAAATTAATTTTCTAAGTAAAAGCAAAGGGGCGTTTCTTCAATAGACTGTAAGACTCTGACTCACTCTAACTCACTGCTCCCTTCTCAAATCAGGTCAACGAGAAATCCTTGACCTATCAAATCGTGAGTGGGTTGGGCAAAGAAAGTTAGCATCCACACCCATTTTCAAAAGAAATAAAAAGAGTCACTGGAAGCCAGACAGGGACATTCATTTTCCAACCTTCAACTGAATTCCTGCACAGCACGCTGACGGAGAACTCCAGAACTTCACTCCAGAACTTCACTCCAGAACTTCACTCCAGAACTTAAAGCAGAGAGGCCTGGACCACGAGCTAAATCCTTTTTCAGCAGGCCTTCAGAATCCAGCAATCCAACCAAACTATTCTACAGCCGGGCGAGCTGTTGAATTCTTTGCCAAGAACTTTTGCCAGAACCGGTAGCAGACCCAGAAAGAAGTGCCGACAGCAGAACCACAGACCAGATCAGAACCAGAGAGACCAGAACCAGAGATCCAGAACGCGGTGAAGTGCAGAGCAGAGCTGAACCAGGGAGCTGTGACTTCAGAACCACCCACCCGGAGTCCAGTCCAACCTGCTGGCCAGACCCTGACGGCCTGTTTAAAATTCATAGTGTGAGTACTTAGCCAGGACTGTGCAAAACCAATCTCTTAGCTTAAAACAATCTGATTCAAAACATTTGAACCTGTGCAGAACTGCAGCATAGGAATCGCGTGTTCCTGCTCCCATTTTAAACCTGTAAAAGTGTCATTTTGCCATTTTGAATCATTATTTAATTTCTGAAAATCTACCTTCACAAAATCGTCCGTATCTCTTGAACCGTTTGTGCTAGAAGTGAGATTTAACTTTCATTTTAAGATTATAGGCTTTCCAACGAACCCAGAACCGACTTTCTATTCATTATACTTTTTCCTTAATCGCGCTCGACGCACTCGGAAAAAGTGCCGCGATTTGCGATTTGGCTAAAATTTCTTCACTTGTCAAAATAGCAGCTTCTTGCTTTCCTTTGCTGAAATTCGTTTGCAACCTGACAATCATTCATAGAGCATTGCTAAAGTGATCCTGAACTAATTTGAAGTAGCTATCACCCACCCTGAATCTCTTATAGGGAATTAAAATCATTTTTAGCATATTTTTTCCTTCTTTGCATACCACCTTTAAAGTACTGTACTGTGATTGTATTCCTGAAGATTGTGGGCCTCATTACACGGTAGGCGGTAAGGGTTAACGGTCACCGGTAATGGTACCGGTGACCGTTAACCCTTACCGCCTTACTACGAGGTCCCTTTGCGGGTTGGCACTTTAACGCCTGCTTTTAGCAGGCGTTAAAAAACGAACCCGCAAAAGGACCTCGGAGCTAATTACGGTACCGCAATTAGCGGTACCGTAATTAGCTCCTTCCCCATTCCCATTATGCCCTATGGGGGCAAAAATGGGAATGGGGAAGAGCCTTGGTGAATGGGGAATTAGCGGCCCCGCTCACCTTGGAGTAGGGCGGTAATTCCGCCATCCACCAAGGCGGACCCGG
The DNA here is from genome assembly GCF_040938575.1 of Ambystoma mexicanum. NCBI lineage: Eukaryota > Metazoa > Chordata > Amphibia > Caudata > Ambystomatidae > Ambystoma > Ambystoma mexicanum. The sequence goes on from NC_090925.1 coordinate 988,568,765, forward strand.
TACGGTACCAGCGGCAACCATGGCGCTAATAGCGCCATGGTTACCGCCTACCGTGTAATGAGGCCCTGTGTGTGTTACTTCCATCTCCTTACATTGCATAGGGGGGAGTGAATTGTCAGAGAAAAAGTGATCATATTATCTTTTGCTGAAATCATAGCAAGTTTATTTCTGTACTGCCTTTTATTCATCTTTGTATCTCCTTGAAACCATAAAGCATTCCCAGCTACCTTGTTCTTTCCGTACCAACTCCTAAGTAATAAAATAAGTGTGCTAGTATAACATTATCCATTGTTGATCGACATTATACTCATAAGTGTGATATCAAATATTAATTTATTATAAAAGTGTGATATATATCTATTGTTTAATTTTTCAAATAAACCTTTTCAATTTGCAAAACAAACCTACTTCTTGGCTCAGTGGGGTCAGGGGGATTCTAAAAGAGGGGCGTTATACAAGGGTTCATCATCCAGATTATAACTTGTCATAAAAATATATAAATATGGGTTTCCATCAGCATCCCAGACTAGGCATTTACTTAGCTTTAGTGGAATTGAAGCCGTTAACAGAGTGGGGGCTCGTAGCCGGGGATTCTGGATTAGATCTATCACTTGTGCAGATTAATACAGTGTGCTAACTGACAGGATATATTAATTCTGTTGGGTCACCACGCCATGTTACACTGTAAAAACACCCCTCAAAGGAACGCTCTAAGGAAACGGTCTGTTTTGCAAAATAAAATACAAACTTCTGTAAGTCAGGAAGGAAAGTTCCAGAATGACGACCTTGGTAGATATCAAAATAGCCAGAGAACACCTCTTACATAAGCTATTTGTGAGAGGTGAGTGGGCTCATCAGGACCAGGCGGTCCGATTGCAGGCAATCGCACCCCAGATCACTGAAACAGGGTCAGATATACGGAGAGATCAGGGTCCTTTACATGTGGCCCTGAGTGAACTATATATGGCCCCTAAGGCCAAGGATGAGCACAACATGATTGCCAGGGTAGCAGCATATTTATATTTACATATGGGAGCCATTCAGGACAAATGTGCTGTAGGCCAAGATCTGGCAAATAGGCAACTGATGGCATTAGAGAAGGCCCAATCTGACCTGGTCTCTTCTGAGCAGAGGCTGCAGAGGAGCCCGGAGTCAGAAAATGATATTAGGCAGTATATTATTAAAATAAAGGAGGATATGGATATCCTGCAACAGGAAAAGTCTGACCAGGATAACAGATTTCTGAACTTGCAGAAGGAGCACCAAGAAGGTTTGGACTCACTACTGCAGAGCCAGAAAAAGCTGGAGCAACAACTAGACTTTAACAGGGCATGCACAGAGCAGGTAGCCACCCTGCAAATCCGACTAGACAGAGAGAAAGAGGAAAGCAATACATTGATTTTGAAAGACGTGGATACCCAGGCAGAGTTTGATCAAGAACGCCAGAAAGCTGGTGCCTTTCAAAGGCAGAGGGACGACCTGGCGGCACAGATGCAGGCTCTTAGTCAGGAAAGGGACACCTTAGGCCAGGAAGTCTGCCAATTAAAAGAAGAAAATTGAAGGAAATCACCTGGCCCTCCAGGGGCTGGGTGACCTCCAAAAAGAGCATCAGAACTTGTTAGAGCACACCAGGAGGATGGAAGATGCTCTGGCAAGAAAGGAGCAGGCCAGTAGGGATGGGACTCAGGAGGTAACCCTCCTGCAGCAAAGACTGGCCCAGTATTCCAGGACCAATCAGGAGGCACAGAGAGAGAATGAGGCTCTCTGTCAGCACAATGAAAGGTAGCCATGCAGGAGAGACTGATAGAGACTAGTAAGGCCTTAACTGAGGAACTGAAAGCGCAGGCTCTTGCATTGCAACAGGGAGCAGGGGCTGATAGAGATGAAGTTCACTGGGAAAGGTAAACACCTGAGCATAACCTCAGGAGCCCTAGTACCAGAGGCCTTCATCTCTCCCAGTCCTTGGACACTGCCACCCCCATGTCCTCTGGCGCACATGAGCACAGGGCCACAGGGAGGGCAGATTACTATCCGGCCAAAGGTATGGGGTTCATAGGCCAGTACCTCCCAGGAATGGATGGGCGGGCATCCGGGTATGAGCACCCAAGCAGAGTGAAATTTAGTGGAGAACCCCAGGAAAGTAGACCCACTAAGGGCATCCTAAAAACCTCTGCCCAGTTAGATCAGTTGGGGGGGTACCCATCAAATCCTGGCAGCAAGGAGGGATCTGAGGACTCCGCTGAGCGGCCCAGGACACAGGAGACCAGGTCCCCACATTCTGCCAGCCATTCCCAGGCTCGCAGAATCCGGGAGAGCCTGGAAGATCAGACGGGCACCTCTGGGAGCAGTGCTTCTGAGTCAGAGGAGGAATGGACCAGGGTTACCCGAACCAAAAAGGCCAATAAGGCAAAAAGGGCCTTGCTTAAGGACCCCTTAAAGCAGATCAAGGCAATCAGGAGTGTCATCATGCCTCATCACAAGAACGCCAAGTATTCTGTTTGGGAACGCTTGGAGCTCTATGAGCAAATGATGGAGACTTTCCATTTGAAGGACAGCAGTAGCTGCATTCAGTATGTCAAATGGACATTCTCCCCAGAATACTCCAGTTTCTTTGCAGGGCTGGAGGACCAAAACCATTCAAGATGGTCCACATATAGGGCGGCCATCTTGAAACATTTTTCTGTTCACCGGAATCCCCAAGAGGCTCGCAAGGCAGCCTACAATTTGCAATGTGGGAAGGATTAGGCCCCACAAGAATTCGTGCAAGAATTGAAGTGTGCCTTTGCACAGACCACCAGAAGGGTGCGCACGGACAGCAGAGAATTCATCAACACATTTTTCCATGCTCTCCCCAAATACATAATGACCCAGTTCGTGAGAGATTTTCACGAGAAAAGATCTTTAGACTGGGTCATTGAGCAAGCCACCCGCATCTATGAGGTGCAGAAACCGGTGGAAAATAAGAATCAGCCCAAAAACCCCAAAACCAACAGCACCCCTACTGCTGCCAAGGTGGCAGAGGTAAAGGTTGCCCCCGTTTTAGATTTGGAGATGGGGGGACCTAAAAACCTGCCTGCACCAAATAATTCACAGCCCAGAAGGCCCTCGGGCCAGTCACAGACAGGGAGTCAAGGAGGTAGTCCCACAAATGGGGTCCCCCGCTCCCCTGACTATGTAAGTCCCCGCTATAAGGGAAACAGTCCAATCCTGGGTTATGTGTGGACTCCTCCGGCCCAAGGGGGGGATCCAACCAAGCGCCCAACCCAGGGAACTTCCCTCCACACTTCCCCCAGGAGGGCAGAAATTCACCAAATCCTGGGCAGAACTTGTTCCCCAGGTATCCACCCAACTTCCAGCCCCAAAATCATCCATCCTTCTTTCCCCACTTCCCTGAGCCCAGACAACCTAATCTGGGAGAGGGGAGGCCAAGGGTGGAGGGGTACCCAAATCTTCCCAACCCGGGGCACTACCAGAGAAGGGATAGCTGCCCTTCCCGGGATCAGCCCAGGGGAGAAAACAGAACCCCGTATCAGCCTGAGCAGGTTTCCCAACTTGAGCGCCAGGTCCAAAATATGGCACGGGATCTGGGTCACATACTGAGGGCTCAACAGAACCCTCAGATGAGCATGCCACCGCAGAATGCCCCAAACTCTGGGCCTGGTGCTCCAGAACAATGACGGGGGCAGCACCGCGATAACCCACCGGTTCCCAGGGAGGAGGCACAAGGGAAGGGGGGTGTAAAGCCTTGGAGGAAGCTTCCTTCCCAACTTGTAAACAGCCCCTGGAAAACCAGGAACCGGAAACAAAATCTCCTACCCCTGGAAGTCTGCCACCCAAGGAGCAGAGAGGAGGTAGGAGAAACAAAGGACCCAAACAGACCCATTTTGTGGAGGAGGTACAGGTCTTCCAATTTGAGGGAGAGGGATCCTCAGAGGATCCTGGGAAAAGGATCTTCTCCTTCAGAGATGGGGGAACTCCTCCCAAGGAAAAATGGGTCCCAAGGGATTCCAACCTAGACTGGGTAGATGTGGGGATTGAGCTGTCGCCGCCCATCATTCTATCCCAGAACCAACAAGACCGAAAACCCCTGGTTCAAACCCATCCTGGTGACTGCCTCCAAAAAGGGGGGGCGGCCCAGAACCGGAACCAGGGGAACCTAAAACCGAATCAATAGACTGGGTAGATGTGGGGATCGAGCTGTCGCCGCCCATCATCCTATCCCAGAACCAACAGCATCAAAATCCCCGGGTTCAAACCCGTTCTGGTGACTGCCTCTAAAAAGGGGGGGCGGCCCAGGACCGGAACCAGGGGAACTCGAATATCCTCTTTCAAGTTGCCAACATTTTCTTGCAGATTCCCATGACTCTCCACAGAATTCTGCCCAAATTGTCATGATCTCTGCTTCCAAAAGGTCAGGGTTTTCCCAACTCCCTTGGAAGCAGATCCATAACCCAGGTTCCGAGTGCCAACCAGTCCCAATTGGGACCTTTTGGACCTAGTCCTGGCGCCAGTGGCACCAGGCTCATAAATATGTCCAGTCCCAGCGCTGGAAGCGCCGAGCTCATAATGCTTGGGTGGACTTACCTGCAGCAGACCATGCTGCTTACTTGCCTGCCAGTTGAGCCTCTGATCCTCTTCTGTTTGGAACTACTTTTCCTGTTGGGTGGGGCAGGAGCCACTCCCTAGATTCAGAACACTGGAACTCTTCTGGAAAGCAGGAACTCTTTTCTTACCTAGGCGAGGCTGTGGAAGGAGACACCTAAGCACTACAGAAGGCTATTTAAACCACACCCGATGGATGAATCTTGCTTTGCGTTATTCTGCATCCTCTGCAGCAGAACGCTCATCGTGTCTTCTGCATCTGATCCTGGGCCTAAGGAAAAAGGCTTACCATCCTGAATCCAGTCTTCAGCAACACCTATAAAGACAAGAAAGAACAGGTTAGCATTACGGTCTTCAGTGACAGCTCTTCACTTACCTGGTCCATCGGCTGTCACCAACGCCTCGCGCTGCATTCCGGCATCTGAAAGACAAAGGCTTACCTACTCTTCGTGCGCTCCGGAGGTCTTCACACTGCATTCCGGCATCTGAAAGACAAAAGCTTACCAACTCTTCGCACGCTCCGGAGGCCTTCGGCGCTGCATCCCGCATCTGAAAGACAAAACAAGGTGCGTTTAAAGACATTGGGGAACTTTAATACTCACGTGCCATTACTCCTTTCCACATCTAACCCAGTGGGTATTCCGGCACCCTGCAGCCGCTCCGAACTTGTACCTGCAAAATAAAAAGACAGTTAGAGCGCATCGTGAAGCAGGCAACAAGCACTTACTTACGTGCTTCCAGGCGCTTCTATTCATCACACGGGCTCCATCTTCAACTCACTTCAGCCCGTCATCCGCCATCGCCGGAACCCTGCAAAACAAGAAACATCATTACTAAAGACTTTAAAGACATTAGAATTACTCGAAACTTACCGTTCGTGCAGTAAACGACGGACAGCAGTCCTCTGAAGTCAAGAGGCCTGCTCCCCTTATCCAGTGAAGAAACTGGTTACAGCACCCTGCCCCGAGGCAGATGGAGAGCACGGCGTTCACTTACCTAAGGTGAGAGCGTTAACCTTTGGGGTTCTACAGGAGAAGAGAAAGGGAAGAAGAGAGAGACATTCAATAACCAGTTCCTTAATCCCATATTTTCTATCTGCAGACATCTTACCCTTCAAGTCAGACATACAGTGCACAGAGGTCCAGCCCAAAGAGCCAGCCATGTGTTACACATCACCTTTGCAGATACGGTATACGCCCAGTCAAGACCGGCGCCTCTACGGGAATCAGGTGAGCGTTACACAAATCTCTTCTCTCGCAATGGCCAAAACCAGAAAATTAGCCCACCAGTTGTCCAAAAATGTGCATTATCTGTGCTCCCTTGAGGATAAGGAGGGAAGATACTATGCCCCGGTACAAGTACAGGGGCAGGGTACAATTTTGGCACTGGTGGACACTGGATCCCAAGCTACCCTTCTGTCCAAAAGGGCCTTTGATGAACTAAATGCAGGAAGGTGGGAGAATTACCGTATTCCTCTCACCTCTCTTCCTGGACAACTCCAGAACTTTGACAGGAAGGAAATTCCCGTCGAGGGGACGGCAGATTTGGACATTAAAATTGGGCGACATAAGGTGAAACACCCGGTCATAGTAGTGACTCCAGAGGGCACCCCTTGTTTACTAGGGAATGACCTCCTGAGAAGGTTGTCACCCCTAATAGATTGCGTAAACAAGGTCCTCTGGACCCAGACTAGCCGACCAATAAAATTAAAACATGGTTGAACAAAAATCTGACCAAGTAGAATTTCACTTCCAGAACAACCAAATTCCAGATGTGACAGTAATAGCAGTAGGACAACAGACTGGTGATGGGGGGGTCCTCTCTATTTCTGAAAATCAACCTTCCTTCCAGTTTAAGGTGGTATTCCACACTGGAAGGAAATACTCTGAAATTCTTTACTAATCCGCAATCAGACATTCCCACTCCGATAGTCCAGAAAGAGGTGAAATCAGCTCAGAGCCTGGCTGATATTCAGCAAATTGGAGAGCAGTTGTTCATCCCTGTTCAGTTAAATGATGGGAAGGACTCTGTTCTCGCTCGAGTGTGTGTGAACAACGGTAAGAGCTTCATCAGCGAAGCCATGTTCCGCCAACTCCCAAAAGATCCAGCCATTCCCACATTCAAACTGATAGACAAATGGGAAATGGATCTGGAAACACCCAATTCCAAACATCTCCTGCCAAGCAGGTGTATGCTCAAAATTTCCATTGGCAACAAGAGCATAGTCCATAATTGTTGGGTCGTGCGAGACGTCACTGCCGCCTTTTACTTAGGCAGTGACATTCTCAATCACTTTGCCATTAGTTTGGACCTAATAAACTTCAAAGCTTGGTCCCGATTAGCGGATAATCCCATGGGCTTTGATGATCCAGAAAAAGCATTTAGGTCAGCTCAATTGCTACCTTATGCAGTTGAAATTCAGATTAAGGAGGAAGTCACCATCCCAGAAAGGACCTGACAATTCTCCCTGGAAGTGAAAGTTAAAAGAGGACAAAAATTGAAAAACCCTGATGCTTATATTCATCTAAATGCTTTCCTCCAACAGCAAGGGTTAGGGGTAAACCCAACACCATTGGTCAACATAGAACATGACACCATTCCAATAGAGGTGGATAACAGCGACTTAAAGAGTATTACTCTAGCCGCAGGCACCATTATTGGAATGGCCGTTGATGACCGACATTTCTCCGTTGATTTAGGAAATGAACTGTTAGGACCAATCCCCAAGGACTGTTTTAACAGTGACAGTGATGACAATACAACACCAGACAGGATCTTCACCTGGCATGGGGGGAACTTCCTGGTGTACACTTCCTGCCCTTATGGTAAGGAAGATGTGACTTGTGACTTCAGGAGGGATGAGGTGATTTTCCAGGTCCACGAGGGCTGCCTTTCCCACCTGAAGCCTCCAGTCCAAATCAGCACTCTGACCAGGGACTTCTCCACCCAGCTGGAGGAGGCCGCTGAGATAGCCAAAGCAGAAGTCTTTCCAGGCTTCAGGCAGATGGTGGAAGAGAGAGTCAACCTAGCTGATGCCTGCGTGACTCTGGAACAGAAGCAAAAGTTGAAACACATTTTCTTGGATTTCCAAGATCTCTTTGCGGTAGACTCATATGACTGTGGTTGCACCGACATCCACACAACAACAATTCCTACGGACCCTGGCATGACTCCAGTGTTTGTGAAGCAATATCGTTTGCCTCTCGCATCCATGGAGTCCCTTACTGAAATAATTAAGAACCTTGAGTCCCGGGGATAATCTGTCCGGTACACAGCACCTTCAATAATCCGGTGCTGGGAATATTGAAGCCAAACGTCCAGTGGAGACTCTGTGCCGACCTTAGGGATCTCAACAAACGGGTCCATACTTCCCGATGGCCTCTGCCCTACATTGACCAAGGGCTGGCCCAGATTCAGGGTTCACAGGTATTCACTGCAATAGACCTGACCAATGGATACTGGACCGTGCCTGTCAGTAGGGAGGACCAAAACAAACTCGCTTTTACCTTTGGGGGCCAGCAGTACACATAGACCCGGACTCCCTTCGGATATCTCAACTCCGGCAATGAATTCAACATTTTCCTACACAAGGCCATGCCCGACCTGGGTGCGAGGGGTAACCTGGCTTATGTAGATGATGTCCTCATTAAAAGCTCAACTGTTGAGGAACACATAGCGGAGATCCGATATGTCCTGACCCAGTTGAGGGCCGCCGGAGCAAAACTTTCCTTTCAAAAAGCACAGTGGTGTAGAACACGTGTTCATTTCTTGGGGCATGAGATTACTCCTCAGGGTCTCTATCCCCAGGAATAGAAAGTGGAAGCACTTCAGAAACTGAAAGACCCCACAACTCTGCGGGAACTAAGGAGCCTCCTTGGACTGACTAATTACAGCAGAAAGTTCATTGAGGGCTACGCAGAGATCACCAGACCCCTGATTCATCTCTTGAAGGGGGGGTCAAGTGGGAATGGGGTCCAGAACAATCCGAGGCAGTAAGACAGCTCAAAAGAAGCCTCTCACAAGCGCCTTGCCTAGCTTACCCTGTCAGAACAAGGAGTTCTTCCTGGAGACAGGGTTCTCTAATACGTGCTTGACGGCAGTATTATACCAAAAGCATGACAAGATCAATAAAGTAATCTCCTATGCGAGCAAAACTTTATCCTCTGCGGAGGAAAAATTCAATGATTGTGAGAAGGCACTCCTGGCAACGGTGTGGGCATTGAAGAATTACCGCCCGTTCATCCATGGGGAACACATCATAGTGGAGACTCCACACCAGCCTCTGCAATACCTCCAAAGTGACAGAATCCGGGCCGGAAATGTGAGTAATTCCCGAATTACTTCCTGGATTCTGTCAATGCAAGGCTTTCCTGTGGAGGTCAGATATGGCCAAAACAAGAAGAGTCCCCTTGCGCAAAGTCTGGCTGACTTGCATGACTGTGCCAGAGAAAACTGTCTCGAGGACGAAAGTCTAAAAATCAAAGACAACATGGAGGCATACCTTAATTCCCCACACAAAGTCTTTGAAGAGGACAAGTGTGAGGGAATGCCCACTGTCTATGTGGATGGATGCTCTTACCATGTTGAAAACAACGGGGAAAAAGAACTGGTGGCCGGCGTAGGGAATGCGTGGGTGAATGAGTCTCCAGAACCCTACGCTGGGTACAAAATCGGTCCCCGAAGTAGTCAAGTAGCAGAGTTGATGGCTGTGCATCAGGCCATCCTCACTGCTGTCCAACATCAACTCCACGAACTGGTCATAATCACAGATTCAGATTATGTACGGAACGGGTTTGTGGAGCACCTGGTTAATTGGAAAACCAGAGGCATGTTATGTGCTAATAACAAACCCTTGAAACATGGGAAGTTAATCCAAAACATTGATGATCTGGTCACCTCGAATGGGATGACCATCTACTGGAAAAATATCAAGGGTCATTCCAAAGTAGAGGGACCAGACAAAACTGGAAATGACTTAGCTGATCAGCTGGCTAAAACCGGGGCCATCCAAGGGGATCTAATAGAAATAGAGTACTTGTTGGGGGAAATCCAGGTCACTGCTATCACTAGGTACCAGACAAATGCTCACAATGATCTTTCAACTGCACAATGGAGTAAGGAGACCCCTGATGCTGATTTAATTACGGCTGTGAAGGGGGATCCAATAATTGGTAAGTTTTACCAACACATTGAGGACCCTGAGAACTTTCCCCTGACGGATACCGATTACATTGGGAAGGAGGGCCTTAGAGTGTTGATGAAATGTCCAAAAATGTTTCGAATCCAAGACGGTTTGTTGGTAAGGAAATCCCAAGCTGGCTATGATCAGTGGGTGGTCCCTACCTCATTCCGAAGCCTGATGTTAAGTCACGCCCATGATGCAGCCACCGCCGGTCATAGAGGGTTTCATACAACACTTGAGTTCTTAAGAGAGGTTGCTTTCTGGCCACACATGGGGCAGGACCTCGACCAATACTTGAAGGGGTGTCTTGTGTGTGCACAATTTCAGCCAACATCCCTCACACACCGGGCGCCTCTCCAAAAGAGGGGGATGACACTGCCATGGTCAGATTTGCAAATCGACTTTGTAGGCCCGGTGATGTGGGAAACAAGTACATGTTGACGGTCACATGCTTGTTTACCAAGTGGGTGGAATGTCTCCCGGCCCCAAACTGCAAGGCAGAAACAGCAGCTGCCCTGATGATTAACCACATCTTTTCCCGTTTTGGTCTACCTCAAAGGATTGAGTCAGACAGAGGTAGCCATTTTACCAGCGAAGTAATGACTAAGATGTGGGAGATACTGGGGGTCAAAAGGAAGCTACATATTGCTTACCGGCCAGTTTCTTCTGGGGCAGTAGAACGCTACAACCGGACCATTGTGAGCATATTTAAAAAGTTTGTGGCAGATTCTGGGCCAAGTTGGGATATCCGATTACCTCTGGTCCTAATGGCCATCAGATCTCCCCCTTCATCTGCAACTAAAATGTCACCATTTGAGTTGATGACTGGACGCAAGATGGTGCTTCCCCAGCATTCGCTCTACAGGACCCAAGAGCAGACGTTGATCAATGCCTCCACAACTCATGAGTATGTGGAGAATTTGAGGAAACACCTCCAACATGCTTTTGCCTATGCTCAGCGGAATCTAGAAAGATCAGCTGATAGCATGAAAACTCACTATGATTTGAAAACCACCAGGAAGGAATATAATGTGGGAGACCGGGTCTATCTATACAATTTCCAAAGGAACCAGGCCAAACAGCGAAAATGTTTGCCTACATGGAAGGGACCCTTTGAAATTATAGACAAGATCTCCCCCGTGGCATACAAGATCCGCCTCCCCAAAGGCAGTTTGGCAGAGGGGGAAGACAAGTGGGTCCACATCAATCAGCTAAAGTATTGCCATCCCAGGCACACTCTGCAGCAACTGGAGGAGTCCTCTGCAATCCCAGAGGGGGCCGCTCCAGAGTAATTCAGTTCCAACCCTAAAATATCCCACATACAGTCTCTAAAATATTATGATTCTTAAATGCCAATGTATCCTGTTATATCTTGTTTTTAAAATAAGACTGCAAAATGTATCCTGATGTATAAAATGTATATGTTCGCCGCACCATTAATAGTGGTGGAAAAATGTCTAGGAATGTGTATTGCCGCTTTGCTTTATCATCCTAGGAGAGATGAAACCTGGATACTGACCACGGAAGACGACCTGGGGACCGGGAGCAAAGATCCGAGGGGCCCGGGGTACCGCCCAATACTCCCATCAGGACCGGCAAGAAGAACTGATCGAACGACCCTGATGAAGGACAAATGCTGAACTGTGCCATCTGCGGAATCGAAAGAAGATGATGCGGACATCCCAGCGTGTGGATCAAAACATCCTTTGCACCCGACTTCCCCTCGACTCGAAATCAAAGCACAGTCGGGCGGGGGGGCTTGTTGGGTGTCTTGACCCACGTTCAAGTTATTATGCTACAACATTTGGTGCTGTGGGCTTAGAAAATCCAAGATGGCGGAAAAACCCACATTTGCGCCAAAATCCAGGAAAACCGCGCAGTTTGTGCGCACACCAAAACGGTCGCCTGACCTGCCACCCACCAGTGTGAGCGTGAGGGGCCAGAAGCGCCATGAGCGAAATCAGTGCTAAGGAATATGGTGCTGTTCAAAATCTGTTGTTATTAATGTCAAAAATGGGTGCAATACTGGTGCTCACCACTACCAGAAAGCCGGCGTTTTAAAACCACCAGACCCTTGTGTAAAACTGAACAAATGAACCCAAACCAGGCCAAAGAAAGACTTGCTAAGAGGTGGATACAATGTAAAACTATATTCTGAAATGACGGGAAGGAAGTAATTGTCTAAAGTATGTATTGAAATAGCTGGGGATGTCAGCAGCTTAAGTGAATTTGGGTTTAAAGCCACTAAAATCGAAATGTTTAGAATAAATGAGTGACCTACTTTTGAGTGTCACATAGCTTGCAATTGTTTAAATGTCATAGTTTTGAACTTAGAATCAGTGTTCTAGCTGCATATGTAAACATTGCAAGTTTGGTTTGAATGTACAAAACTGGGAACCAAAGTGACATTTAGCTGAAGCCTGGCTTAAAGAGATTGAATTCTGCCTGACAACTACCCCCGACAGGAGTTGAAACTTGATCAGCAGCTGTGTTCCCAGGCCTGGATGCAATCTGCTGCCCCTGCCAAAAGGAGATGACACCTCTCTGATTGAATTAGGGGAGTGGCACCTGGGGACTGCAGGAAACTGAACAATGAGCCTTCCTTGGCCCAGGCAAATGTAAAATTAGGGGGGTCGTAAATGGCTTCCTCTTGGAAGGAAATGGGAGGGGCTCTGCATCTGTGAGCAACTTGAGTTGGAGGAAGTGGACATACCAGAAATTCCACCATGTGCTTTGGGAAACCACACCCCTCTGGGCCAGAGCATAATTTTAAAAAGATGGATAATTCATAGTACGGACTTGTCAAAATTATATAATTAATATCATTATTCTTGTGATTTTTCTGTGCACATTTTAAGAGGTGTTAGAACTCTGTACCATGTTCTGAGGCAAAACCCCATGAACTATGGAGATTGCAGACACGGGGTTCACGCTAGAAAAATGAAAATTTACTGGCATATGTGTAGGAAGGCGGTGTACATCTCTGTCATTTTTGGTAAAAATCCAATATTGGTAAACCAACCAAAAAGCGCAAAATGTTGTCATTTCTTAATCCAAGCTCTTAGAAACATCAGAGTTGGAACAGAAACTACCTTATGTGATATATGATGTGTATACGTAATGCCAACCACTTGTGTATCTGGGAAATGTGTTAGTTATGAAAAATTCATTTTCTAAGTAAAAGCAAAGGGGCGTTTCTTCAATAGACTGTAAGACTCTGACTCACTCTGACTCACTGCTCCCTTCTCAAATCAGGTCAAAGAGAAATCCTTGACCTATGAAATCGTGAGTGGGTTGGGCAAAGAAAGTTAGCATCCACACCCATTTTCAAAAGACATAAAAAGAGCCACTGGAAGCCAGACAGGGACATTAATTTTCCAACCTTCAACTGAATTCCTGCGCAGCACGCTGACGGAGAACTCCAGAACTTCACTCCAGAACTTCACTCCAGAACTTAAAGCAGAGAGGCCTGGGCCACCAGCTAAATCCTTTTTCAGCAGGCCTTCAGAATCCAGCAATCCAACCAAACTATTCTACAGCTGGGCAAGCTGTTGAATTCTTTGCCAAGAACTTTTGCCAGAACTGGTAGCAGACCCAGAAAGAAGTGCCGACAGCAGAACCACAGACCAGATCAGCACCAGAGAGACCAGAACCAGAGATCCAGACCGCGGTGAAGTGCAGAGCAGAGCTGAACCAGGGAGCTGTGACTTCAGAACCACCCGCCCGGAGTCCAGTCCAACCTGCTGACCAGACCCTGACGGCCTATTTCAAATTCATAGTGTGAGTACTTAGCCAGAACTGTGCAAAACCAATCTCTTAGCTTAAAACAATCTGATTCAAAACATTTGAACCTATCCAGAACTGCATCATAGGAATCGTGTGTTCCTTCTCCGATTTTAAACCTGTAAAAGTGTCGTTTTGCCATTTTGAATAATTATTTCATTTCTGAAAATCTACCTTCACGAAATCCGTATCTCTTGAACCGTTTGTGCTTGAAGCGAGATTTCTTCCGTAATCGCGCTCGACGCACTCGGAAAAAGTGCTGTGATTTGCAATTTGGCTCAAATTTCTTCACTTGTCAAAATAGCAGCTTCTTGCTTTCCTTTGCTGAAATTCGTTTGCAACCTGACAATCATTCATAGAACATTGCTAAAGGGATCCTGAACTAATTTGAAGTAGCTATCACCCACCCTGAATCTCTTATAGGGAATTAAAATCATTTTTAGCATATTTTTCCCTTCTTTGCATACCACCGTTAAAGTACTTTGCCTGTGTTTAAAATCATCCCTGTTTCTCTAAGCTTGCTAGGGGGGAACTGAATTCGTATTGTACTGTGATTGTATTCCTGAAGACTGTGTGTGTTACTTCTTACATTGCATAGGGGGGAGTGAATTGTCAGAGAAAAAGTGATCATATTATCTTTTGCTTAAATCATATCAAGTTTATTTCTGTACTGCCTTTTATTCATCTTTGCAACTCCTTGAAACCATAAAGCATTCCCAGCTACCTTGTTCTTTCCGTACCAACTCCTAAGTAATAAAATAAGTGTGCTAGTATAACATTATCCATTGTTGATCGACATTATACTCATAAGTGTGATATCAAATATTAATTTATTATAAAAGTGTGATATATATCTATTGTTTAATTTTTCAAATAAACCTTTTCAATTTGCAAAACAAACCTACTTCTTGGCTAAGTGGGGTCAGGGGGATTCTAAGAGAGGGGCGTTATACAAGGGTTCATCATCCAGATTATAACTTGTCATAAAAATATATAAATATGGGTTTCCATCAGCATCCCAGACTAGGCATTGACTTAGCTGTAGTGGAATTGAAGCCGTTAACAGGCCCCTATGGCCACAGGGATGAGGTCATGCTTCATGCAGTTCTGGATATAGCTGTTATCAGCTGTAAGGGTACACTGCGGGAGTATGAGGGCTGTGCAGTTAGGAATTACTGAAAGTTTGTCGGGCTCTTGATGTGAAGGTTCTAGGGTTGGATTTTTAGAGAGAGAGGCAGACTCCTCAGCTTTAAGCATAGGCAGATAACTCTGCAGTCTTTGTCTTCTGCGGGAGTGTTCTGACTTGAGTGTCGTGTAGACCGATGAGTCCTCTGTCCCCAAGTGACGCACAGGGGAACTTAATAGAAACCCGCTGTGCGACCTTTGAGGCCACAGGTGGGAGATGTCTTCCCAGATCCACGGAGCCTCTGGAACACCGATGCTGCTGTCGAGAAGGAACGGGGTTAAGTACCAGGCAATCACAATACAGTCAGATAAACGAAAGGATCTAAAATGTCTTACCTATCTGGTGTAAGGGTAACCCAGGTAACCTAGTAGAGAGGTTCGAGACTCAGATGATGCGGCGGTCCCTGGAATGGTAGAACCGCAGGTTAGCGTGGATGAAGGGTTAGCCACCTGTAGGAGAGAGGGCTTGACTTGAATCCCACGAAGGGAAAGGGCGTAGAAGTTCAGCAAGGTAACCAGGGATGATCCAAAGACAAGTCGAGGTGAAGTCCAAAATCCGGCAACAGGTCAACAGTTCCAAGCAAAGGTACAAAAGGGGTGTCCGAGGGAGTCTGAGGTAGAGTTCCGTGATCAAGATAGCAAGGAGCAAGTAGTAACGCCAAACAGGGTCTGAAGCCAGCTGCGAAGCAATGAGTGTTCTGTCTCTCAGACCTTTATACTGTGTGTCTGGGAGTCATGTGACGTCTCTGGATCATGTGACGTCCAACAAGGTCACGTGACTCTGGATCACGTGACCGACGTGGTGACGTAACACCGCCCCTTCTGCTATACGCTCTCCAAGGCAATTGCCAATGCAGAAAGGGTTGCAATCGAGCCCGTACACCAAAGCTGGTACGGGGTTTTCGGTTCTTTGGGTTAACCGAATCACCTGAGCCTGGAACCGTGGGAGGGGATGGTGGAGAAATGTGAGCAGTGTTCTGATGTGTAGTGAACTGGTGTGCAGAGGATCGTCTAACATAGCCCCCCCCAACGGCCCACGACCCCGTGGGCAGGACGGATGATCCTTATGGAAGCGGGCCACCAGCCGAGGGGCATTCAGATCCAAGGCGGAAACCCATGAACGCTCCTCCGGGCCGTAACCCTTCCAATCCACCAGATATTGGAGCCTACCCCTAAACCATCGGGACCCTAAAATGGCCGACACCTCAAAGACATCAGGAGAGGACAGGGACACCGGTGCAACAGGGGTACGAAGGCGGACAGAATCGGGGCAAGGCTTGAGGAGGGATACATGGAATACAGGATGGATACGCCAAGAACTAGGAAGCACTAGACGAAAAGCCACCGGATTCACTACCTGTGAGACTACATACGGGCCGACAAAACGAGGTAGCAGTTTCCGGCAACCCACTAGGCGAAGGTGACGTGAAGACAACCAGACCCTAGAACCCACCACCAGAGGGGGAGCAGCCAGACGTTTGCCATCCACACGGGCCTTCATGGCAGTCTTCGCTTCTGTGAGATGAACCACAGTACTAGCATGTACAGCAGACAGATCCCTAAGACACGTCGTGGCCGCAGGATTCGAAGAACTAGAAGCATCAGGGACTGGCAAGACCTTGGGATGTTGGCCGTAGAGGGCGTAGAAAGGAGAATAACCTGTAGCTGAATGAGCCGCGTTATTGTACGCGAACTCAGCAAGCCGCAAAACGGCCAACCAGGAGGTCTGATGTTGCAATATAAGGCAGCGAAGATACTGCTCCATAGATTGATTCGTCCTTTCGGTCTGCCCATCGGTCTCAGGATGATATGCCGAAGAATACCTGGTATCAATGCCCAACAATTTAGTCAACGACCTCCAAAACCGAGAGGTGAACTGTGATCCTCGATCGGATATAATGACCGAAGGGAGGCCGAATAACATGAACACATGTTCAAAAAACAAGTCTGCCAAGACCGGGGCCGAAGGAATACCTTTACAAGGGACAAAACGAGCCATTTTAGTAAACGTGTCCACCACTACCCAGATGGAGTCAAAGCCTCGTGACTTGGGGAGATCGGTAACGAAATCCATAGTCAGTGTATGCCAAGGCCTGGGAGGAACTGGAAGCGGAAGTAGCAACCCAACCGGTCGGCCTCTCCGATGTTTAGCCTGAGCACACACTGCACATGAATTGACATAGCAGTCTACATCGCGCTTCATAGAGGGCCACCAACACCAGCGCTTGAGAAGATCTAAAGTGCGCTCTTGACCGGGATGGGCATTAAAAGGGGCATCATGAGACCACTCAAGGGCCAGATTACGAGTGTCAGGTGTGGGAAGGAATAGACGTTCATGTACGAAAGGCAACCCATCAGAATACACGGGGTCCCATTCTCGCAACTGGTCGGAATGATTGCTAGTCCAGGATCGGACCGAGTCTAATAATGACAATGAAGGTGTACAAAGACAAATCACATGACTCTTTCCGAGAACAGTGTCAGGAAAGGTTGGCAACTCGACCCCCCCTGGGGAACGTGACAAGGCGTCTGCTTTTCCATGTGCAGTGCCAGGACGATGCATAATACGAAAATCAAAAGAGGAAAAGAAAAGATGCCATCGGACCTGTCTGCTATTAATGCACTTCAATGAGGCCAGATCCTGTAAATTCCGGTGATCTGAGTATACAGTGATGGGATGTTTGGCCCCCAGAAGATGATGGCGCCAAACACGAAAGGCATCCATGACAGCCAAGAGTTCTTTCTCCGTAACAGTGTAATGAGTCTCAGTACTGGAGAACTTACGGGAATGGTATGCCACTGGGTGTAATTTGCCTGTTGTAGGACACGTTTGTGACAATACCGCACCGAGAGCAAAAGAAGAGGCATCTGCCTCTACTATGAACGGAAGATCAGGATTGGGGTGCTGGAGTACCGGTGCGGTAGTGAAAGCAGTTTTCAGAGCCTCAAAAGCCTCCTGATGTTCCCCGTGCCAATGATAGGGTACCTGAGGACTAGTCAGAGCCGTGAGCGGCGCAACAATTGTGGAAAAAGAAGAAATGAAACGTCTATAAAAGTTGGCGAATCCCAAAAAGGCCTGCAAGGACTTGAGTGTTTGAGGTACTGGCCAATCTAATACTGCTTTGACCTTAGATTCGTTCATGGATAACGCCCCAGGGGTGATGTGGAAACCCAGAAACTCAACAGAGGTTTTATGGAACTGACATTTCTCAGGTTTGGCAAATAAGGAATGTTCTCTCAAACGGGATAGTACTTCTCGAACATGCTTTACATGGTCATCAAGATCACGAGAAAAGATTAAGATGTCGTCCAAGTACACAACCATGTAAACGTCCAGAATATCCCTGAATATGTCATTCATGAATCGTTGGAATGTGGCTGGGGCATTACATAGGCCAAAAGGCATGACTAAATATTCGTACAAGCCGTAACGAGTACAGAAAGCCGTTTTTCACTCGTCTCCCTCGCGAACGCGTACTAAATTGTATGCGCCACGTAGGTCAAGCTTGGTGAAAACGGAAGCATGAGTTAAATGGTCCAGAAGTGGGGTGATTAACGGGATTGGATATCTATCCTTTTTTTGATAGCGTTAAGACGTCGATAATCCACACAAGGGCGTAAATCCCCCTCCTTCTTGGGTACAAAGAATATGGGACTTGCTGCTGGTGAAGTGGAGGGACGGATGTGTCCTAAACGTAAGGCGTTCTGTACATACTCTTTCAATGCTTGTTCCTCCAAAGGGGACAAAGAATAGATCCTGCCCGAAGGGATAGTGGAATCAGGAAGTATTTCGATTGGGCAGTCATATGGTCTATGTGGAGGAAGTACCTCGGAAGAGCCCCGATCGAAAACCGATTCGAATGCTTTGTACTCAGGCGGAATCCCAGACACCAACCCCCCAACAGTATGTGAATGAACAATCTCTGGATCATCAACAGTGAGTTGAGCTAAAGCTCCCAAGGCCCGAGAAGGTGTGTCAGAGGCTTGATGGACCGGGAGACAATAATTCTGACAGACTTTGGACTCGAAGAGTACAGTGCCTGACTGCCAATTGATCAGTGGATTATGTTCACGTAACCATGGAATTCCTAGTATGATACCGAATTGGGGTGTGGTAATTAAATCAAAACATAAGGTTTCTGTGTGTGTTTCTTTTATGTTCAACAAGAGGGGTGCAGTTTGGTGTCTAACAGGACCAGAAACTAATGCAGAGCCGTCTACGGCTTGGACATGTTCCGGTCGTGTTTTTACCACTAAAGGTAGGTTGAGGGAATGGGCCAAATCAATATCTATGTAATTACCAGTGGCACCTGAATCAATGATGATATTGACTGCATGAAGAAGGCCTGTAGAGGGACATAGAGTAGCCTTTACAGAGACGGGTTGGACACGAGCAAAGGCAAGAGAGTTACCCGGAGATGATGACGGGACACTCGACCTGTTCTCCGGATCTAAGGTCGAGCCATCCGAAAAACCTGGCTTTTCTTGGGACGTCGAGGACACTCTTTCACAATATGTCCAGTGGTGCCACAATAAAAGCATGCATTGTCCACCCTTCTACGTTCCCTCTCTGATGTTGTGATAGGACTACGTAAACCTCCCACTTGCATAGGTTCTTCTGTACTGGAAGCAGGAGTACTAGCAAGAGTAGGAGGGGAAGAGACCCCCAATTCAGCTCTACGCTCTGATCGTCGTGCATCTACCTGCAAGACGAGATCAACCAATTCCTGATACTGAGTAGGCATAGAAGGGATCACTGATAAAGCATCTTTCATGGTGTTACTCAACCCCCTATAAAAGACCACCGCCCGCTTGTTTTCTGGCCATGATGTTTCTGCAACTAGCTGATTGAAACGGGTGATGTATTCTATCAAAGTCCTTCTACCCTGAGTCAGTTCTAAAAACTCCAAATCCCTAGACTGCGCCTTGTGTCGGGTATCGAATACTCGAGACATTTCTAGAACCAACAAATCAAAGTCGTAAAGGACTGGGCTATTATTCTCTAGCAGGGGATTAGCCCAAGCGGCAGCCGTTCCGGCTAAATGGGAGAGGGCGAAGGCGTTTTTAGTAGTGGAAGTAGGAAAAGCCAAAGGTCTGCATAAGAAGTGTAACTTGCACTGATTAACAAAGGTTCTGAATTTCTTGGGGTCACCTTGATAGCGTTCCGGAGCAGCCAGGGGGGAAGGAGATGGGAGGATCATTGGAGTTGGGACTGTAGAAGTAGCCAAGGGAGGGGGTGTAGTGAAGGAGCTGGCATCTCCAAACTCAGGGTCTGCAGGAAGGGAATGCTGAACACTCTGTATGGAATCCAACCTTTGGTGGATCACTGTGTTCGCGGCTGCCATATCTGCCCTTAATACTGTAATTGCCTGGACTAAAGCAGCTATGGGTTCTTCCGTGGATCCCTGCATCGTCAAACACGACTAAACGGCTTCTCAGTCTGTTCTGACTTGAGTGTCGTGTAGACCGATGAGTCCTCTGTCCCCAAGTGACGCACAGGGGAACTTAATAGAAACCCGCTGTGCGACCTTTGAGGCCACAGGTGGGAGATGTCTTCCCAGATCCACGGAGCCTCTGGAACACCGATGCTGCTGTCGAGAAGGAACGGGGTTAAGTACCAGGCAATCACAATACAGTCAGATAAACGAAAGGATCTAAAATGTCTTACCTATCTGGTGTAAGGGTAACCCAGGTAACCTAGTAGAGAGGTTCGAGACTCAGATGATGCGGCGGTCCCTGGAATGGTAGAACCGCAGGTTAGCGTGGATGAAGGGTTAGCCACCTGTAGGAGAGAGGGCTTGACTTGAATCCCAAGAAGGGAAAGGGCGTAGAAGTTCAGCAAGGTAACCAGGGATGATCCAAAGACAAGTCGAGGTGAAGTCCAAAATCCGGCAACAGGTCAACAGTTCCAAGCAAAGGTACAAAAGGGGTGTCCGAGGGAGTCCGAGGTAGAGTTCCGTGATCAAGATAGCAAGGAGCAAGTAGTAACGCCAAACAGGGTCTGAAGCCAGCTGAGAAGCAATGAGTGTTCTGTCTCTCAGACCTTTATACTGTGTGTCTGGGAGTCATGTGACGTCTCTGGATCATGTGACGTCCAACAAGGTCACGTGACTCTGGATCACGTGACAGACGTGGTGACGTAACACCGCCCCTTCTGCTATACGCTCTCCAAGGCAATTGCCAATGCAGAAAGGGTTGCAATCGGGCCCGTACACCAAAGCTGGTACGGGGTTTTCGGTTCTTTGGGTTAACCGAATCACCTGAGCCTGGAACCGTGGGAGGGGATGGTGGAGAAATGTGAGCAGTGTTCTGATGTGTAGTGAACTGGTGTGCAGAGGATCGTCTAACAGGGAGCTAAGGGACAAAACCTCTGAGACCCGATCTCTAATGGGAGAGGGAGAGGGGTGGGGGAAAGCTAGGCCAACTGCTGGACCAACTAATACCGTTTCTGCCACTCCCATAATGGGCTTACCCCGAGACCGTGAAGAGTACAATTTATAATCCGTATCTTTTGGGCGCAGACCAGAGACCCCAAACTTTTCTATTGGCGGCCATGGTATCGCCCCCCCCCACCCCCAGAGACAGAGCCCATACTATCTATAGCTGGACCCGAAGTAGAAGAGATTGAATGTCCAGACGGCACCATTCTCCAGGCAGGCTAGCTGCTAGACTCGCTACTAGGGCAGGCTACAGCTGGATGAGTGAACAGTACAACTGACAAGAGAACTGACGGGAGAGACGGGCCAGGAAACAAGCAGAATATGCAAGCAGAATAGGCAGTCCCACTCTCTGATGTGGGCTGTCCTCAAAATCTCGTCCTATATGGACAGAGAGAAAAGCACAGCTCTTATCGCTCATGCAGAGTTTTGCCTCTCCAAAGGAGGCCACCCAAGAAGGGTCCAAAGGTAGCTTAGAGGCTCCTGGACTCAGGGTCTTCCGACTCCAATCTCCATGTGTCCACCGACCATGGGCAGCCATGCGGGCCAAAAGCACCACGGGCGCTGCGGGAGCCGAGGGCCTGGATCCAGTCACAGGCAGCGTTCACACGCCGGCACGACAAAGCGGTTAGAGAAATGGACCTAGACACTAGGTCCGGAAGTTAGAACTAAGCATCAAGCCGCACGGCAACGAAAGCCTTGTCAAAACAGGTTCATTCCTGTTCTTCTAAAACCATCAAGGACCACATTGACACCCTCGCTCCGGCCCTTGCTGATTTTTGCAACCACTCCTTTGCCTCCGGATCCTTCCCCTCCCCTCTGAAGCACTCCCTTGTGCATCCTCTTCTCAAGAAACCCACAGCTCATCCTTCTTGTCCAGCTAACTATCGCCCAATTTCCATTACTCCCTTTCTGGGCAAACTCCTGGAAAAGTTGGCCATCTCTCAGCTTAACCTTAATTCCAATTCTGTTGGCTGTCTCCATGACCACCAGTCTGGCCTCAGAGCTGCCAGAAGCATGGAAACTGCTCTCCTGAACATCCATGAAGATCTGCTCTCCAACCTTGACTCTAACATTCCCTTTGTCCTCATCCTCCTCGATCTCTCTTCTGCCTTCGACACGGTCAACCATACCATCCTGCTCAACCGTCTCTGTGAAAACCTGGGTATCACTGATCAGGCTCTGGCCTGGCTGACCTCTTTCCTCTCAGATCGACCCTCCCAGGTCCAACTTGGGTCCTTCCTTTCATCTATCTTCCTCTCTACTTGTGGTGTTCCCCAGCGGTCTAACCTCTCACCCTGGCTTTTCAACCAATACCTGGTAACTCTCGCCCACTGCATTGCCACTTTCTGCTCAAATTTCCAGTGCTACACTGATGACACTCAACTCATTTTCAGGCTGCCCTCTGCCACCTCCTCTCCCTCTCTCATCTCTGATTGCCTAACTGCCATTCAAGATTGTTTGCCGCCAATGATCTTTGTCTGAATGCCAGCAAGACGGAGATCCTCATCGGCATACCTTCACCATCCTTTCCCCTCACTCTCTGGCCGGCCTCCCTTGCCCCTCCTCCTACCCCCACCTGCGAGGCTAAGAACCTCGGGGTCATCTTAGACTCCACCCTTTCCTTCTCTGCCCACATCTCTGAGGTCTCTAAAAAGTCACATTTCCTACTGCACCTCCTCAGAGGTACTCTGCCTTTCCTCTCCTTCCCCCAGAAGCTCATGGTATCCCAAGCTTTGGTTATATCTAGGTTGGACTATTGTAACAGCCTCTTTCTAAATCTACCTGCCTCTACTCTCCGCCCTCTGCAACTAATCCAGAACAGGACTGCAAGACTTGTCCTTGGCCTCAAGCCCTGGGATCGTATCTCTCCAGCTCTGAAATCTCTCCATTGGCTCCCAGTGGATGCAAGGATTAAATTCAAAACCCTCTGCATTGTCCACAAGGATTTCTGGTGCCTGGGTCCAAAATACCTTCAGCTATCTCTCTGCAAATACCTCCCCTCTCGAGCTCTTTGCTCCTCTACATCCAACTCCCTCAGGGTCAGTCGTTTTTCAAAGAAACAAGCTGGGGGTATATCTCTGTCTTCGGCTGGGTCCTCCCTCTGGAACAGCCTCCATGCTACTCTAAAACTTGAGGAGAACCATCTCCGGTTCTGGAAGCACCTCAAGACCTTCCTCATTTCTTCTGCCTTTGCTCCCCTCTTCCCTGCTGATCTGTTCTGTCTTGGCACTGTGCACCTGGCCACCCTCTGTCCTCCGGGCCCAGGTACATGCTCACCCCGCCACCCTCCTTCACTGCCTCCGGGCCACCCCTTGCACTGGGGTCTGTATCTGTACCCATACAGCCCCCCCTTTTTTTCTTCCTGCACTTATCAGACCTACCCTGTCTGCTGCCTTAAACCTAGCACTTGCAAATTGCTGGCTGCACTACCACTGTTTGTTGCCTTTATTATTTATTTGTTATTTATCTGTTTCTCCTCTGCTTCGCACTTTCCACTTCTCCCCCCTTCCATGCACTTTTCCCCTCCCCCTCTCCCATACACTTGCGCGTTCCCAATGTCACTAGGCCTAGTAAGATCGCTGTTTTGTTCTCCCCTATTCCCCTCCCTTGCCTTGTCGCGCTCTGAAACACTTGTGTACGAGCGCGATAGAAATAAAATATCAATCAAAAGGTATATAAATGCATACATGAATATGAAGATGATTGAAACTGTCGGAAGTATACGATTGTTCCACCCTCTTTCGACTTACAGTCATATATTTGTTTTTTACTCGGTACGGTGGTGGATTCCAAACAACCGGGGAATTGAAGAAAGTCTTCGATCATACAATGGGATTGTGATTAACAGTGGATGCATTTTTGATCAAGCAAAGAAAGAGGAAGTGGAAGAGGATGTTCAGTGTGGTCATGGTTAAGGACTGGACTGATTGGTTAATTTTGTCACGTGGTCAGTTAAGAGACCAATGATATCAGGAATACCAAAGACTCTATCTCCAATGGATATTTAGTTTTTTTTATCTTTGTTATTATTTATATTATTGGTTTTGTCATTGCTGCTTGAGTAGTAAATTGAAAGAGAAGCATAATCCTTTGCTGCTGTGTCTTTAATAGAATTATGACTTTCTGGAACAAATGTGTTGAAAATCTGAATTCTATGTCAAGACCTGGAGGCTCGAATTATGCTTTACTCTCATCTTTACTTTTTTCGAGCAGCATCATCAAACAATAACAGTAACATACAAAATGCAAAAACTACAATCTCCATATGTTTAGAGTTCTTTGTAGCCTCTATAAATCCTGTCCACCATTTTATGAACTCCTCTTTCTTTGCTCCTCGGGCAGCCACTTAAGTTCATTTTTCCGTAACTACACTAATTACTGTGGCATTTGATTGTATGATAATCTGAATGCTAGATTTGTCACATAGCGCGAGTTGAACTAGTGCGCAGCGTTGGACAAATGTGGCTGAGAATATCCGCAAGTTAAGAAAGTGTTTTATATGCATATTACGGCCTGAGACGGGACCAACAGTTCTGGCGGCCGCAATAGTAACTTGTCTGTAAAGGGGACACTGCAGTCACAGAAGTGTTATGAGCGCGATGGGATTTAACATAGTCCCAGCGCTCCTCAATATCACTTCCGTGACTGTTATACAGAGAGCAGACCCCCAGACAGATACTGTTTCATCTGCCAGTGACAACTGAATTGTTTTATTACTTCGGAATACACAGCGCAAAGCACGTGTGAGATATACCAGGTGCCAAACAACGCGACTCAAGGTTAGATCAGTGCCACCTGGTGACCAGAAAGACCGGCTCGATAGATAAGAGGTTGGCAAGCAAAATTATAGCCAAAAGAGCGCTGCAAGTTTACTCTGCCCTATTAACACATATTTTGGAGGGGTACATGCCCAAGATAACCTGTTTAGTTGATAAACCAGTGGCACATATACAGCCATAAAAGACCAGCTCAAGTGAAGAGGAAAGGGCATAGGTGAGGCAAAGAAGATTACAACCCAGTATGGGTCAAGTACTGCATCAAGCTCTGGGACGGATTCTAGGACACAGCTCACAACAGCTGGCTATCATGTAGGACTGGCTAAAGTTCTCCAAGGGTCTGGAGGAACCTAGGGGGGCAAATGGACAAGGCACTGAGAAAGGGGGAAGGAAGAAAGCCCTTAAGGCCAAAGCCGGGCTCGCAACATAAAGGAAAGGGCAAGAGAAAGGCAGTACCTACAAAATAAAGAGCACAGATGGCAAGATGCAACCTCAGACAGCTCAGAAGATTATGACGAGGATAAATGGGTGAGCCAATCATCAGATGAGGAAGTTGAAGTTATATCCTCAGAGGAAGAGGAGAGTAATAGAGCTTCTAATAAACAGAAAGTTGAGGACAAGGAGGAATAAGCTGGGGACGAGTGTGACCCGGACACCTTGATCCATCCACGTTCCTCAGAGTGGGTACCACCGACACAAATTGCGGCATACATAAAGAGAAGACTCAGGACACCATTGGCAAAAGAAGCCAGAAATAGGTTGAGGGCGGAATACCCAAGATCACATCTACCAGAAGGTATAGCATAGACCCCGGATATTGATGACCGCATGGTCACATTTATGGGGAGATATGTTAAAGACATTAAAAAATGTTTAGACAGGTCCTGGCGCTCATGCCAGGACAAGATGCTGGACGTGGTTGGTCCAATGAAATAACTCATGGAGATGGTGGACGAGGCGAAAGAGAAAAAATAACTAAAAGACCCAACTATTCTGTCTGAATGGGCCCAGAGAGCCATATGTTTGCTGGGCAACGCTAACAGCACGATCATGGCAGAGAGAAGGAGATGGTTTTTTTAGTAAAGATCGAGCCTAAAATCAGCATCCACCAAAGGGAAACTCATTGGAGACACATTCATAAAATAATTGACAAAATTTGCAAATTCACATGCAGCAACCGATAAAGCCCAGTCATCTCTTAAAAGGGTATTTGGCAAATAGGTTTTTGGCCAGGGTGGAAGAGGGAGGGGCTGCTCTGCCAGCCGCTAGACAAGCAATAGGTTCCTTAACGATAGATATCAATGGAAGCAAGATGAGAGGAAGCCCAACCCGTCCTTTCCTTCGAGAGGAAGAGGAAGAGGGAGAGGTTGGAGACATGCAGAAAATCAACACCAACCTAATACAGGTAAGATTGAAAGCGCAAGCACAAAAGTCAGATGATCAGACCCCCCGCAGTAGGGGGGAGAGTAGCAAAGTATATAGGAAAATGGCGACTGATTTCATAAGATGCTTGGATTCTAGACATCATACAAGGTTTCCATATAGACTAGCAAGCCACACCAAGTCTGGGGAGTTAGCCAAAGACACTAGTACAGAGCACGGCAGACGGGGAGCTGTTAGATGTGGAAATAAGAGAGCTAGCGCGCAAAGCTGTCATAGTGGAAGCAGCAGATATGAGGGACAGCTTTACAAGCAACATGTTCCTAGTTTAAGGATGCCACAAACTAAGACCAATCATAAAAAAATGCGTAGTCTACAGACATTTCAAGATGGAGGGCATACACCCCCTGAGGGACATTTTACAGCAAGTGGACTGGCTAGCCAGAATAGACCTCAAAGATGCTTACCGGACCCTTCCCATTGCAGTAGAACAGCGAATGTTACTGAGTTTTCGGTAGAAAGGACAAATATGGGAATTTACATGCCTACCTTTCAGGCTAGCATCAGCCCTATGGCGCTTCACGAAAGTGATGAAGTCAGTAGTAACCTCCCTGTGGGAACAAGGAATCAGGCAAATTATTTATCTGGATAACATTTGCTTAATGGGTCAGAACTGATCAAGGAACAGGTGGACATCACCTTAGACCGCCTTCAGCAACAAGGGTTCCCAATAAAATGGGAGAAATCTATCTTACAGCCGGAACAGAACATGGAGTTCTGGGGCTTCAGGATGGATACAGTGCAGGGAACATTGAGTTTCCCCTTGACCAAAGTAAACACCATCAAAAAAGAGATAAGAAGCATGCTAGCGAAGAAGATGATATAATTGAGGGAGATAGCGAGACCAGTGCATTGCCTGGCATCCTCAATTCAAGTGATCTTCCTTGGTCCTCTCCACTACAGAGCCCTCCAGAGATTAAAGATCGAAGAACATAGGAGGGGCGTATCTTATGTGCCAAGAATACCCCTTTCCCTGGAGGCAAAAGAAGAACTGGAGTGGTGGTTGCAACACATGGATGCCTGGAATGGAAGGGCAATATTTGGCTCATCCCCAGACCTAGTGATAGAGTCCAATGCCAGCAGGTGGGGATGGGGAGCCAGATGTGGAGATCGTGGCAGATGGTCCGAAGAAGAACTGAACCTTCACATAAAATGCATGGAGCTTCTGGCGGGCTTATTCGCGGTGAAATGTTGGACGCAGGAGAGGGCATGATGTTGTGTACTCCTCAAGAAGGCACAAAGTCAAGAATGTTAGCATTGCGAGCAAAATAATTCTGGTACCTCTGCCTGCAGAGAGAGATGTCAGTGATGGCAGTGAAGAGGGAAAATCCGAGTGTCCCTTCCCTCCTGATGGGGCACCTAACCGGAAGAAGCACCCCCAACAGAAAAACTACCGCCTATCAGAGGGTGCACCCGGTCCCACCAATCCCATTGCAAGCTCACAATACGACAGACCTCAGGCCATCCGCCCGATCAATCCTTGCAACGCAACCGATGACAACCAAGACCCAGCTGGAGACGATTACATGGACCAGATCGACTGATGTTCCCGCAAGCCATGCTGCAGGTCGTTATAGACTTCATGGCGACATAGCCGTGTTAGACAGGAAGCACACGTGCAGTAGGCACCATCGGGACACACACACCAATCCACACGAAGAACATACGCGTACAGTTCTTTGAGGTAGAGGACAGCAACACGCACCCTGTCAGCACGTTTGTTATTTTTCATATAGGCCGCTATCACACTGCAGAAAACGCAAGATGCCGGAAGAGCTTATGTATATGCTTGCAGACGCTACTCGCTATTTACCCTATGGATGAACAGAAGCACTCAAGGGACCTGATCACTCATTATATTCGCTAAACTCTTGAACAATCATAATGAAAGAATAACCAGACGTTAGGTAGGCCTCAGAACGATCCATTACCCTTCACCCCCTCTACAGAGACCTCGACGCTGCAAGCTGCTGAGCAAGCAAAATCACCCTGGCAGAGGCTGCTACCGCCAAGGCCATAATGTTGTGAGTGACATTCCTCCCCCACAATACAGCGACGAGCCAAGCTGCAGAGCAGGATACCTGAAGCTAAAATATAAATCAAATCGAAGTAATTCGACTTCTCCAGCGGTCTCCTCACAAGTGATCCGGCCGACCTGACCTGATGCCAAGACTTGGGAGCTGGGAAGATGCTGCCATCCCACGTCTGAGGCTGAGCCTTGCTACATAACTGCAAACTCTCATCTCAGAACAGGTTATCATGCCATGTTCTTTCTGGAGAGGAGCGCCTGCTACCTTTTTTGAACTATTTGCAACAAACTTGGGGTTGGTCACCCTAAGTTACCTGGGGGCAACCAGACGTGGACTCCCTGCTCACTGTGCTCAGAGAGGCATAGCTTCACCTCACTGATGAGGCCCAACAAGGCTGAAACACGTGTATGTGGTTGGTGGTGGTACTCGTGTTCAGAGAGGAATTGCCATAGCATTTTGGTGCTGGACTGTCCATGTGGGCGGGACAAAGACTGATATGCAAATGGATATTTCCCATCTGTGAAAGGTACAGTGAACAAAAAGCGTGTGCTGCAAACTCTCATCTCAGAACAGGTTATCATGCCATGTTCTTTCTGGAGAGGAGCGCCTGCTACCTTTTTTGAAATATTTGCAACAAACTTGGGGTTGGTCACCCTAAGTTACCTGGGGGCAACCAGACGTGGACTCCCTGCTCACTGTGCTCAGAGAGGCACAGCTTCACCTCACTGATGAGGCCCAACAAGGCTGAAACACGTGTATGGGGTTGCTGGTGGTACTCTTGTTCAGAGAGGAATTGCCATAGCATTTCGGTGCTGCACTGCCCATGTGGGCGGGACAAAGACTGATCTGCAAATGGATATTTCCCATCTGTGAAAGGTACAGTGAGCAAAAAGCGTGTGCTGCAAACTCTCATCTCAGAACAGGTTATCATGCCATGTTCTTTCTGGAGAGGAGCGCCTGCTATCTTTTTTGAAATATTTGCAACAAACTTGGGGTTGGTCACCCTAAATTACCTGGGGGCAACCAGACATGGACTCCCTGCTCACTGTGCTCAGAGAGGCACAGCTTCACCTCACTGATGAGGCCCAACGAGGCTGAAACACGTGTATGGGGTTGCTGGTGGTACTCTTGTTCAGAGAGGAATTGCCATAGCATTTCGGTGCTGGACTGCCCATGTGGGCGGGACAAAGACTGATCTGCAAATGGATATTTCCCATCTGTGAAAGGTACAGTGAGCAAAAAGCGTGTGCTGCAAACTCTCATCTCAGAACAGGTTATCATGCCATGTTCTTTCTGGAGAGGAGCGCCTGCTACCTTTTTTGAAATATTTGCAACAAACTTGGGGTTGGTCACCCTAAGTTACCTGGGGGCAACCAGACGTGGACTCCCTGCTCACTGTGCTCAGAGAGGCACAGTTTCATCTCACTGATGAGGCCCAACAAGGCAGAAACACGTGTATGGGGTTGCTGGTGGTACTCTTGTTCAGAGAGGAATTGCCATAGCATTTCGGTGGTGGACTGCCCATGTAGGCGGGACAAAGACTGATATGCAAATTGGTATTTCCCATCTGTGAAAGGTACAGTGAGCAAAAAGCGTGTGCTGCAAACTCTCATCTCAGAACAGGTTATCATGCCATGTTCTTTCTGGAGAGGAGCGCCTGCTACCTTTTTTGAAATATTTGCAACGAACTTGGGGTTGGTCACCCTAAGTTACCTGGGGGCAACCAGACGTGGACTCCCTGCTCACTGTGCTCAGAGAGGCACAGCTTCACCTCACTGATGAGGCCCAACAAGGCTGAAACACGTGTATGGGGTTGCTGGTGGTACTCTTGTTCAGAGAGGAATTGCCATAGCATTTCGGTGCTGGACTGCCCATGTGGGCGGGACAAAGACTGATATGCAAATGGATATTTCCCATCTGTGAAAGGTACAGTGAGCAAAAAGCGTGTGCTGCAAACTCTCATCTCAGAACAGGTTATCATGCCATGTTCTTTCTGGAGAGGAGCGCCTGCTACCTTTTTTGAAATAACTGCAACAATCCATCTACAAAATACGCCGGGACCGGACTGCTCTCATGGCATTAGCAAAGACCTTACTATTACACACTGTCACATAAGTTACAGCTTGTTGATACATATTATCTGAGAAGAGGTGTCTCGTGGGCTGGGAACAGTGTTAGTCCCAGGCTTGGGGGCCTGCAGCCTGACCAATCAGCACACTAAGGGACAGGTACAGGGACAGGGGCTGGCGGCCGAAATCTTCAGCCAATTATCAGGGGTTCTAATGTAACAATTGTCAGGTAGCAATTTTTAGGAATGACCCAAGCGTACCACCTGACAGCATACCCACCAATAACACAGTAACACATACGTCTCTATACTGGACCTACCACTCTGGGCGCCAACCCAGGGTGGTGTTAGGTTCGGCGAAGGATTTTGGTAAGTAACAATTGAGACGTCACAAGTGTACAAAAGGGGCCTGCGCGCCCGAAATGACTGAGATGTGCTGGGATGAAATTTATGCCGTGTATGTTGTCCCTGCTTGTTTGACTATAATAAAATGGCAGTTCAACCTTTGCTCCTTGTGTGGACCTCGGCTTCTTTGGGACATTGGAAAAAGTTAGGGCCTTCCATGAGCTGGAGGTCTGCAGACCCAAGGTACGGCTCTGCCGACCCCAGAATCTACCCTAACAACTTGGAGGTACTGCTGAGATGTGCTCCTGAGACCCCGGCAAGACCGCTTGCGACATCAGCTGGGCAAGGTGCGGCCCCCTCCGCCGTCGGACCTCGAAGGACTGCAGGACCCTTGTGTAATTGCGACAATACTGGACAGCGCAACCGGAGATAGGCCGTCGGTAGCCGACTTCAAAAAAGTGTCCACACGCGGTCCAGAGGAGGCGAGGCGAGCCAAGTGGGAGGGGAGCCAGCAGCAGAGCGGCACCTGCAGACGTGCACCTAAACGTAAGTGTGGTCCGCACAACGAGCAACAACATATTGTATGGGTGGGGGGAGGACGTGCGTGTAGGGTGGAGGGTGGTATCACATTATCATAACGTTTGGTACCGAGGTGGTGATTGGCATATGTATAAGTAAGGGGAACGGAGCAGAGGTAGCCCCTTCTTATGCAGGTTAGAATATTGGGGGCGGGACAGTGGGTCCCCAGGAATTCCCGTATAAATTAGCTGTGGCTATCTTGACATTGCGGAAGGTAGGTGACTGGTTAAGTTCCCATGATCGGGAGCATATCACACATCAGGCGACGCGACGGGTGCAGTACACCTTCAAAAGATGATGATGTATACTCCACCCCGGGGGAGGTGGGAAGACAGCTGTGGGGATTATGGATTTTAAATGTGGGATTAAAAAGGTGGAGGGATATATATGAAAAGTGCACAAATTGTTAATGCAAAGATTTAGCTGGTGACGTCACCCATAGACCATTGCATAGGATATTGTTCAAATTGACAGGCACCGAGCTCACGACTCAGCGTTCAACATACAGAACAGGTGGATCCACCGCTGCGCACTGACAATTCCGGTGCGGGATCAAAGGACGCGACGAGCAGCAGCAGCCAAGTGAAGGTGGGGCGGTACTAGAGTACGCTGCACTAGTGTACGGTCGCAGGGGACCGGACACGTTGAAGGGGCTTGCCGGGAGGCGGCAACGCTCATACAAGTGGATTATATTACATACGGCGGCAGCCCAGTGAAGGCGGGCCGGTACTAGAGTATGCCGCACTAGTGTACGGTTGCAGGGGACCGGGCACGTTGAAGGGCTTTGCCGGCAGGCGGCTAAGCCCATGAAGTGAATTATAGTGCATGAGGTGTACGGTCGCAGAGTACCATAGACAGTGGAGGAGTGTGACGAAGAGCGACAACTCCTTAAGCAACACGGCGGTACGAGGGTATGCATTAAAAGGCACACATAGTATTAATTCACCCTTATAGTGCATAACGAAAAAAATAATTTCTCCACCCTTGTTCTAACAGCGGAATGTCAAAACCCTCGATATGAGGTCAGGTACAGCACACGGCTAAAGACAATGATGTACAGCGGGGTTGGGGAGGAGCGGCATATAGAGCACCAGGGGTGCTACTGATCACAATTCAACATATTTGTAAAACTCTGCCCACTTACCGAGATAAAATAGTAAAGTGCAGTATAGAATGGGCTAAAGGTACAGAAGGAAAGGTGTTGACACCATGGCCGCCTAACGGCAGTTTTTCCAGAAACACCTTGCAGTCACTACTCACATACTTACACAACACATACAAGGGGAAGAAGTTAGTGAGCCGCCTGGAAATATTTGAACTATGGCGAATGCTCTAGGACCGACAACATGGGACACTGAACTTGCAGGAAGTAAAGAGTGAAGGGGAAGATACATGCGCTCCCCCCCCGCACCTCCCAGCATCGCCTCGGAGGATGCGGATGAGGAGGAGGAACAAGGATTATACCCAGTTAGGGAACTGAAGGAAAGTAAGAAAGCCTGAGAATTGACTGCAGCAGAAGGTTATTCAAACCCCACCTACAAACCACCCCCCGTACGCCCCAAAGGTGCATGTGACACGGGCAGAGGAGTGTAGCCCAGACACCGAAGAAGACAGGCTGATGCAAGCGAAAAGTGAGTTTGCAGGGATAAGGCCAGTTGAGTGGATAGCGGCGCAAGTACTATTAAAATTACAAGGAACCACCACGGGAGAACCAGAAGGGGCAACAGACGCCATGAAGGAGTTAAAGTTGGGGAAAAGGATGTGAGAACAAGCAGACAGACAACACGGAAGAGGAGCAATTAAGAGAGGAGGAGGAGGCAAAGCTGGAAGCAAGGATAGCGGAGTTGAAAGAGAAAAGGAACGCGTTAGTGAGCCAGTTAGAGCGGAAGGAACGGGAGGCGCAGCTAGCATTGGAAAAACCAGAGAGGGCAGAGAACGATAGGAAAGAATGGGAGGAATTGGTGGAGTATGAAGGGAGAGAGGGGATGGGGAGGACAACAACGGGTGGCAGAGCAAGGTAAGTACGGAAGCAAAGGGGTATAGAACACTAGAGAAGGAAAGAATTGAGGCTGAACGAGAAATGGCCTTTTGGAGATGGAAGAATTTGCTGCACAGTTCCCGGAAGTACGAGGAAAGCAGGATAAAGGAGCTGAGGTTGGCAGTGATAGAGGAAGCGCAAAGTAAGAGAGAGGCGGCCGAAGAAGCACTACAGAAGATAAACAAAGAATTAATGGAAGAAATAGATAGGACACAAGCGGAGGAGAGAGAGAGAGGGAGAGAGAGAACATCAGCATAGACGGATACTAACGAGACCCACAGGGAATAACATGGGAACAGCTGAGGTTCCTCAGAGAAGGTTAGTACAGCAGAGCGCAAGGGGAAGAGAAGATATGGAAGCTTCAGACTTTAGAAACATTGATCTTGAAAGTGTAACAGTGCGGTACCCAGTGCCACGCAACCTAACGTTCTCAGACGGATTTTGCAGTGAGGAAGCCGAGATAGCAATAGTATAGGGAAGGAAGGGTTGAGCAAACTGTACATTACACAAACAGGTACAGGGATGTCATGGGAGTGTAAAAGTAAAAATGAAAAGGACGAAGAACGAAGACGTGACACAACTACTGATGGGGCGTTGACAGTCTTGGTTCCACAAACACCCTACCTACATAGACTACGAGACCTCGCAGGATGCAGAAGAGAGGGGGCGGCAGTTACATATTGCAGGGGGCACACGTGTCAACGGGGCGGGCACATAGGGCCGCGAGAAGCATCAACACACACGAGAGATATCACAGACATCGAAGCACAAACAACACCAACAGGGAGTATCACAGACATCGAAGCATCACGCACAACACCTACTATAAATATCACAGACATCGGAGTACACATCGAAGATGAGAGAGGCCCGATATAGATACGACAGTACAGGCAAACACTAGAGGAAAGGGCTGAATATTCACAGATGCCATTATTGGAGAAGGGGGGGCAAGCCACAATACATACCATGGAAACATGCAGACAGAGAAAATGTTAAGAATAGGTTGCCATCACTGAGCGGAGGGGCAGGAAAGTGGATATATGAAATGGAAAAACAGACAGCAGGGCACAGATTGACAGTGGGGGATGTAAAGGGGCTATTGGTATCAATATTGGGTGATGCGGCAAATGACATATCGAAAAGGGCGGGGTTCCCAGGAGTAATGAAACAGAAAACTACACATGATGGAGCCCCTACTGTAGACACGTGGTGTGGCAAGCACTAAGGGTACAATACCCTGACACATCAGACATAGGGGCAATGTCACGCAAGATGTGTGACAATGAAGATCCCGTCAGTTACATTCAAGAGATTCAAGAGCTTTGGCGCCTTGAAACTAGAGAGCCGTGGCACAAAACGTTAGCTATCTTCTATCACATCTTGATACAAAGGTTACCTGAATCTGTACAAAGGCAACTCAAGAGATTAGTGGGTATGGAGGCAAAAGCATGGTCAGAAATACAACTGACAATAGTACATCATTGTAGGTTATGGCAGGAAAAAATGAAACAAAAGGCGGAGGATAGAAAGGCAGATGAGGCTAAATTAGTTCAAAAGAAATTGTCAAAGTACGCCCTAGTGGGAGCATTAATAACAAACCCTGCACTGCCAACTCAGACAGCAGTGTCCCAACCTCAACAACTATCACAACCACAGTTAGAACAACAAATACAACTACCACAACTATTACAACAACAACAATTGCCACAGCAGTTGCCACAATACAACACAGCACAACAATACCAACAACAGATGGGGGGGATACATGAGTATGGGCGGGTATCAACAGAATTTCAGAGGAGGAGGGAATAGGGGGTGGGGATTTGGGCCACCAGTACACTATCCAGGAGGGTGGTTCTGGGGTTACTCGCAACAGGGATGGCAAGGCCACGGGGACGGAGGAGGATGATTTCCATGGCAAGCAAGAGAACCGCCCCAATGCTGGACATGCAGACTAATAGGCCACATCTCCCGCACGTGCAGGTACAGAGCAGCACAACAGGGGTGGGGCAAGCAAGGGCTACAACCAAACCAAGAGGGGCAGGGCGGGTATTATCAACAGACAAGGCAACAACCCATGGTACAACAGCAGGACATGCCCCAGCAACAACAACAATATCAGCAAGGGCAAGAGACCCAATCACCCCAGCAACAACAGCAACAACTACAACACATTCAGACAGTACAACTGACATAATTACAGGATGACACGCCACAACCAATGGACACAACAGCAGTAGTACCGGTCACTCGAATTGGAGGGGTGACAATAATGGGACACAACCCTTACACTGGCAACGGACAGTCACTGTACCCACAATACGACAGCCCACAGACTACCTTATTGTGTCCCATCCTATCAGTAACACCTAACCCTGCGGAGGAACCTCGCATAAAGGTAGCGATAGATGACAAAATGTTTTCCTTTTTGGTGATACAGGGGCCACCAGGTCATGCATAAAGGGGGGAAATTACACATTGTCAGGCAATGCTATGAACACTCAAGGATTTTGTGGGGCTCGAGAAGTGGTTCCATTTACTGATAACATCGCCCTATCGATTGGGGATAACAACATATCACTACCCCTATTATACTCCAAACATGCACACGTAAATATTCTGGGACGCGACATAATGAGCAGACTGAACATGACCATTTCCTTCACAGAAAAGGTTATAGTATGCTCAACACCAGGCATACAGATGCTCACAGCAAGACAGATTCAAAATCTCTTAATACGGTCTACTCCGTCATCCAGGCCTGGATGGCCAATCATGGGCTCTGCCTTAACGACGAAAAAACAGAGTTAATCATCCTGGGCTCCCAAACTAAACTCGTGAAACTTGACGCCAACTACAATTCCTTCACTATTGACGGGATTGACATCAAAGTGGCCAATGTCACCAAAACTCTAGGAATCTACCTTGATTCTACCCTGTCCCTCACACGACAAACCAATGCAGTTGTCTCTGCATCGTCCTACACCTGCAAATTGATTACAGCCTGCAGGCCATTCCTGACTCCAGACAATTGTCTGACCCTCGCGAGAACCCTCATCTTATCCAAAATAGACTATTGCAATGCCCTATACCTTGGGACGAGCCAAAGAAATCTGGACAAACTACAGGTCACACAAAACAACGCCATTAGGGCAGCATTCAACATACCTAGACGGAATCATATAGCCACTATCAGACGCAACATCCAGTGGTCACCTATCTTGCACCGTATATCACTCAAATCACTTGTGCTCACACACAAGGCACAGAACAATGCAGCTCCAGCCTACTTAATATCACGTTTCTCGCATCACACAGCCACCAGACCCTTGAGAGCTGCCCAGGCGCACACTTTGGACATCCCCAGCTTCAAATTACGCTCGGCAGGAGGGTCAAGTTTTCCGGTCCTTGCTGCCAAGCTCTGGAACTCACTCCCCAATGCACTAAGGAACATTCCGCTTTGCCACGTATTCAAAACCAAAGCTAAACTTTGGTTACGGGAACAAGACATCCTGTAAATTTGTAACTGCTCACAGCGCGTACCCTTCTACTGTAACCTTGGGTACTGCTACTTTGTTGTTATTATCTATGTCATTTTCACCCGTTATGTTATACTGTATCATTGTCATTTTCACCGTTCATGTTATACTGTATCACTACCTATGTAACTGTTAACCTCTTCTCCTGGAACCTGTAACTTCTCCTCTGCAACTTGTAACTGCCTACTAAACATGCGCCCGCAAGCCTCCGGGCAAGGTGCGCAATACAAATAAATAAATACAAATAAATATACATACTTCAGGCATATTGTGGCAAAAGCGTACAGAGGGGGGAGCCATTACACCCAGAAGTATTTACATATGGGACAGAAATGGCAATGGCACGGTTACCAGGAACAGCAGGGAAAGTATGGAAAAGACCAGATGAGTACCTTTTCAGGCCAGAGACGCACACAGATGAGAAAGGAGGAACGTTCGTGTCAATAGATATTGAAGGGATAGTGGCAAGGGAGGACTGGGTTGCAGTAAACGCCCTAGACAGTGAATGGAAGGCCTGGAGGGCAGTAATAGCAGTAGCAGAAAGGTACAGATTGACTCAAGTATCTGATGAAGAACTCTTTTTGCAAGAAAAGGGAATGAGTGAGATGATGCTGGGAATGAGAGTATACGTTTGGATACGGCTAACATACAGAGAAGTGGCCCAGAAAATGGCAATGGCACTGGAAGCACTACTCCCAGCACCACCCTCGTTCTGCGAGAAAGACTTAGCAAAGGTACCACCTTCTTTTTGGACAACGAGCCCCTACGATGTGGAATGCATCAAAAGCATAGGGGGAGTAAAAATAAAACTGAAAAAAGGAGCAATTTTGCCCAGAGTTAGACAATACCCACTGTCAAAGGAAGAAGATGAGGGCATTTACGAGACAATAAACGCCCTTATTGAAAGATGTATTCTGGTACCTTCAGAATCACCTTGCAACACGGCTGTGTACCCCGTCCACAAGGCAAACAGAGGCTTGTGGCGTTTCATACAAGATTTAAGGCCCTTAAACAACATTGTCGAAGCAGAATAACCAGTAGCAGCTAACCCAGCTACAATACTTTGTGGCATCCCAGCAGAGGCTACACGGTACACCATGATTGACCTAAAAAAATGCCTTTTTCTCAATACCACTATACCCAGATTCCCAAGACTTAACTAGTTTCATGTATGAAGTGGAAGCACACAAGATTACCCCAAGGATACTGTGAGTCACCATCGATTTTCAATAGAGTGATCCAGATGGACCTAGGGAATATAGACACAGAAAATACAGTTTTACAATACGTGGATGACATCCTCATCTGCAGCACAACAGAAGATGTATGCAGGAAAGACTCTATCAAGATGCTTACAGTACTAGCAGAAAAGGGATACAAGGTGGACAAGGCAAAATTACAATACTGTCAGGATGTTACACATTACCAACGTTGGTCATGATGGCAGAGCAGGAGAATAGGAAGAACGGCTCATAATGTATTCATGTAGGCTCCCAAAGCGACGGTTCTTCAGGTAGAAGACAACAGTCTAGTTGTTTCACGTACATCTGACGTACCCGTACCTGTTCACGTGACTCCTGATAAGGAAGGAAGTGTTGCTAGCTTATGCGTCGCTACTGCCTTTACCGACGCTCCGTAAATTCGCATCTAGGATATCCACATTCTGATGCTTCAGACTCTCTTACCTTCTTATTTCAAACTTCTGCCTTCTCTCTGCATCTCATACCCACAGGCATTTACTCTGGCCGTATTCCACATACACCATTAGTTTTGTGTCGGGAGTTCCACCCTTGTCAGTGAGTGCAAAAAAACCATACTTCCCCTCCAGCTCTCTCTCACCCGCCGTGACTCACACTTCACTCTCCATTCCTGTTCGCTTTAGCACGACAGCTCTAACAAACCGGAACAGATTCCTTGGACTTCTGGACATCTCAGAGAATATCCGGACTCCATTAAGGACCCCATTCTAAATTCCTTGTATGTCAAATCTCCTATACTCAGTGCTCCCCTTTCGCTGCAGTCTTTCTTGCTGGCACTTACCTGTCCTGTCTTGTTTCCTTGGTAAGGTCTTCGATCCTCTTCGCGTTCAAGCTCGTCTAGAGGGACCCGTCCAGACTTCTACCGTCCAGTCCGAAGAGTTCCAGCCACCCAGCGTTTTTTCCCCCAGGAGGGTTTCCCTGGGGGTCTTGCCTTCCTCCTCCCTGGTGTCCTTCACAGGGAGAGAGGGAGCATGATTCCCACGGGGGATTTTCCATTTTCTGCCAGTTGCTTCGTTGCGGACCGCAGTCTGCCCAGGTTAGTGATACTTACATCGATAATTCAATATCAGTTGACAGATAGCGACAACTTTAAGGTATCGGCTTGCCAGGACGGACAGTGATCAGCTATGGAGCAACAGATGCAACAACTCATGGCTGCAATGCAGTCCATGTCGTTAGAAATGCAGACCCTAAAACAAGATAACTCACAATTAAAACAGCAGATAGGTCGTGCTTTTTCTGAAACTCCACCGTCAACATTTCACACTGAAAAGTTTGACGGAAACCCGCTCAAATTGAAAGAATTTCTAGACAACTGTACTATTCAGTTCACATTTAAACCCAGATTCTTTCCCACAGAGAAAGATAAGGTGGGATTTGTGATTTCCCATTTATGGGGTCCAGCATTAGCATGGGCTACCCCTTTGGTTACCTCGGGAAATGCCATCCTTGATTCCTACCCCGCCTTTACTAATAGCTTGAGGACCATGTTTGGTCGAAAAGAAATTTCGGTCTCCATACAAGAAAGGTTACTCGATTTGAAACAGGGATCAAAGGACCTCATTTCATATATCACGCTCAATTGTCCTTAGAGACCGGATGGCCAGATGATGGTCTTATCACTTTATTTCGGCGAGGGCTGTCAGAAGAGCTCAAGGACGAGGTCTCGAAGATTCCTAGACCAGCAAATTTGGCCGAGATGATTTCTATTACTATGCAGATAGAATATCGGTTACAAGAACGCCATTATGAGAGGAAGAAGGGTAAGAGCCCTCAAGCCCATTCTGAGTTTCTTCCCGGAAACACAAAGCCAGTCTCTACTGAAGAGCCCATGCAAATCGGGACTATGAAGGGTCCCTTATCCAGCACAATAAGGGAGAGGAGAAAGACCTTAGGACTGTGTATGTATTGTGGTTCCTCAGTACACATTCTAAGAGACTGCCCCCTAGTACCACCTCGTAGAAACCAATCCCAGGTTCCGGGAAATGCCAAATCCCTACCGTAGGGGGAACCACGGTAGGAGTATTTAAACAGAGTTCCCCTACTAGAAATGAATCTCTCTCCGACATTGGGTTTGTTGATCAACCTATGATAGTGATATCTTTGACAATCACCCTCTCGAATACTATCCTAAAAAACTTCCCTGCACTTATTGATTGCGGAGCGGCTGGGAATTTTTCGGACGATGAATGGGCAACCAAGAAAGGGGTTCCTAGAGTAACCAAACCACAAGTCACTCCGATTCAAGGTGTCGATGGGACTCCTTTGATTTCCGGCCCCATCCGGGAACAAACCATACCTTTAAACTGTTCGGTGATTACTCACCAAGAAACTATGGAATTAGATCTCATCAGAACGGCCCATTTTCCGGTTATCTTGGGTCTCCCATGGTTATGATTACATAATCCTTTCATCAACTGGTCAGCCGGGTACTCTCTTTTTAGGTTCCGAGTACTGTGTCTCTCATTATCTGTCCCACTCTTCGGTAGGAGTACATATCCCGTCGGAGATAGAAGGAAGTCAGAAAATTCCATCCATTGGTCACATCAGATGGATTCCTGATTGCCATCAACAATACCTATCAGTCTTCTCTACTCCCAAATTTCCGACTCTTCCACCACATCGCTGAGACGACTGCATATAGATTTACTGCCCGACCAACCAATTCCATTCGGTCGCATTTATGTACTATCCCACAAAGAAAAGACCGCTTTGAAGGAGTACCTTCATCAAAACATCCAAAACGGGTTAATTTCTGAATCCAATTTCGCCTGCTGGAGCTTCATTATTCTTCATTCCGAAAAAAGATTCAGAAGAATTACGACTGTGTATAGATTACCGCGGTCTGAACAGGATCACCATTCAAGTATCCCATGCCGCTGATTCCAGACATCTTGGAGGCAGTTCAAGGAGCCTCATTCTATACTAAGCTGGACCTCAGAGGAGCCTATCATCTCATCAGAATTACTCCCGGAGATGAATGGAAAACAGCTTTTCATACTCCTTTTGGACACTACCAATATAATGTTATGCCCTTCGGCCTGGTCAACGCACCGGCAATCTTTCAAAGATTCATGGACCATCTATTTTCTGATATTCTTCTTCACTTTGTCATAATATATCTCAATGATATTTTGATTTTCTCCAAGGACAAAGAAGAACATATCCGTCATGTCAATTTGGTGTTAGCTCGCCTTCAAGAAAACCAACTATATTGCAAGGCGGAAAAGTGCGAATTTCATCAAAGACAAGATACATATTTAGGATTTGTCCTGTCTCCTCAAGGGATTTCTATGGATCCTAGAAAGGTATCATCAGTGTTGGATTGGCCTCCACCAACGTCCATAAAAGAAATCCAGAGATTTCTGGGTTTCACGAATTTCTTTCGCAAATTCATTCCCAGTTTTTCTGAAACTGTTCAGCCTATCACTAGGTTGCTAAAAAAGGGGGTCTCCTTCGATTGGGATGAAGAGGCACAGAAAGCCTTTGAAAGGCTAAAATGCCTTTTTACTTCAGCAGAGATATTGGCAACCCCAGATCAAAATCAACCTTTTGTGGTGGAGACGGACGCTTCCCACCAAGCGCTGGGGGCGGTTTTACTCCAAAAAAACGATCAAGGAGACGAGAAACCAGTAGTTTATCTATCCAAGACATTTAGTTCTTCGGAAAAGAAATATTCTGTCCTTGAAAAGGAGTTACTGGCTATTAAAAGAGCATTCGAAGAGTGGAGACATTTGTTATTGGGAACAAGATACCCGGTCGAGGTACGCACGGATCACCAGAATCTCAAGGTTCTG
Source organism: Ambystoma mexicanum (assembly GCF_040938575.1). Classification (NCBI taxonomy): domain Eukaryota; kingdom Metazoa; phylum Chordata; class Amphibia; order Caudata; family Ambystomatidae; genus Ambystoma; species Ambystoma mexicanum. Next base: position 988,610,831 of record NC_090925.1, read on the forward strand.
CAAAAAGCCTATACAACTAATAGCAGACAAGCGAGATGGGCACATTTTTTTTTGCCATTTCGGATAGAGTTTATTTACCTCCCAGGGAATTGAAACCTCCGTGCAGATGCTCTTTCACACAAAGACTTCTCCCCTTACCATTTCACCCCAGAACCCTTATTCGCTAAAGCCGAATTTGTAGCGATGATAACTGATTTTCTTCAAGACCTGAAACATGCTACATCACAGAATAGACAGACTTGTGAAGAACTAGCGGGACTACACCCGCTTAAGTTGACTCAAGGTTGTTACTTTCACAAGGCTCAAGTCTTGGTTCCCTCCGTCTCTTTACAAAAGGAGGTGCTCCAAATGTGCCACGACTCCAGAGCTGCCGGACATCGAGGGTTTTGAAACACCTTGGAACTGGTCTCTCGACATTTCTGGTGGCCTACAGTAAGAACTGATGTCCGTGATTATGTTTCAGCCTGTATAGTGTGTCAACAGTCCAAGACTCCTCGAGTTCCACCTACGGCTTATTATCCCGTATGCCTATCCCGGATCAACCATGGAAGAATATTTCTACCGATTTTATCTACCAATATCATCTCAACATACCACTATTATGGTAACTATTGACTATCAAACTAAATTCGCTCACTTCACTCCTCTTACCAAGATTCCCGGTGCAGAACAGATGGCAAAGGTGTTTTTAGCTGAAATCTTCTCCCGACATGGTCTTCCGGACACGATTGTTTCTGATCGAGGTCCCCAATATACCTCTAAATTCTGGAGATATTTGTGTCATGAATTGAGAATAAAGAAATCCCTCAGTCCGGATATCACCCACAGACCAATGGTCAGACAGAATGTTTAAACCAAATGTTGGAAGGGTACCTTCGGTGCTCCGTGTCCGCAGCCCAAGATGACTTGTTGGGATCACTTCCATTGGCGGAATTTGAATACTTTAATGCGTATCATTCTGCCTTGAACTCTACCCCTTTCTACTGCTCCTATGGGTATCATCCATCCTTTTTACCCTCCATTTCTCCTCCTTCATCGCATTGTCCGGGATTTGACCGCATTATTTGTGACATCCAGGAAGGTCATCGGTTGGCCCGTGAATCTTTGAAGGCAGCCCAGGATCGAGCCAAACGATATGCCGATCACCATTGCAGAAAGATACCTTCACTTCAGAAGGGAGAAATGGTTCCCGTTTTCTCCCCAAACATTTGGTTCCTTCTAAACTGTCTCCTCGGTTTTTTGGCCCCTTCAAGATCCTCTCCTTGGTAGGATCAGTGGCGGTTCGGTTAGAGCTGCCTCGTTCCTGGTCTCGAATTCACCCAGTTTTTCATGTTTCCCAGATCAAGTTATCTATTCCGGACCGTTTTGCTCGGACTTCTAAGACACACCCCCCACCAGTGAACACTGATAGAGGTCCGGAATATGAGGTAGCCAACATCTGTGACTCGAGATACAGACAAGGTCGCCTTCAGTTTCTTATTGACTGGAAAGGATACTCACCTTCAGAAAGGACTTGGGAAGCTGCTTCGGGGGTTCATGCCCCCAAATTGGTGAGAAAGTTCTATCGCTTTCATCCCGGAAAGCCGGGTTCACCTCCCCTGAGGAAGGGTCATACTGTTACACATTACCAACGTTGGTCATGGTGGCAGAGCAGGAGAATAGGAAGAACGGCTCATAATGTATTCATGCAGGCTCCCAAAGCGACGGTTCTTCAGGTAGAAGACAACAGTCTAGTTGTTTCGCGTACATCTGACGTCCCCGTACCTGTTCACGTGACTCCTGATAAGGAAGGAAGTGTTGCTAGCTTACGCGTCGCTACTGCCTTTACCGACGCTCCGTAAGTTTGCATCTAGGATATCCACATTCTGATACTTCAGACTCTCTTACCTTCTTATTTCTAACTTCTGCCTTCTCTCTGCATCTCATACCCACAGGCCTTTACTCTGGCCCTATTCCACATACACCATTATTTTCGTGTCAGGAGTTCCACCCTTGTCAGTGAGTGCAACAAAACCATACTTCCCCTGCAGCTCTCTCTCTCCCGCTGTGACTCACACTTCACTCTCCATTCCTGTTCGCTTTAGCACGACACCTCTAACAAACCGGAACAGACTCCTTGGACTTCTGGACATCTCCGAGAATATCCGACTCCATTAAGGACCCCATTCTAAATTCCTTGTATGTCACATCTCCTATACTCAGTGCTCTCCTTTCCTCGCAGTCTTTCTTGCTGGCACTTACCTGTTGTGTCTTGTTTCCTTGGTAAGGTCTTCGATCCTCTTCACGTTCCAGCTCGTCTAGAGGGACCCGTCCAGACTTCTACCGTCCAGTCCAAAGAGTTCCAGCCACCCAGGGTTTTTTCCCCCAGGAGGGTTTCCCTGGCGGTCTTGCCTTCCTCCTCACTGGTATCCTTCACAGGGAGAGGGGGAGCAAGATTCCCACGGGGGATTTTCCATTTTCTGCCAGTTGCTTCCGTTGCGGACCACAGTCTTCCCAGGTTAGTGATATTTACATCGATAATTCAATATCAGTTGACACAGGAAGTGGTTCTATACATAGGGCAATTGATATCTCAGAAGGGCAGACACATAGCTCCACAAAGAGCACAGACAATACTGAACACAGCACAACCACAGACAGTATGAGAATTACAACAGTTCCTAGGCCTGTGCAACTATTGCAGGACATGGGTGTTTGATTACAGTACATACACGGGTCACTTACTCATATCCCTAAGGGAAGTACAAAGAGGACAGAAAACGCTAAAGTGGACATGGGAAATGATAGATGCAGTTAATGAATTAAAAGAAGCAATTCAACAGCACCGGTCTTAGGTACCCCGAATTATAATTAGGAGTTTTACATATTTTCACACTCGGATGGGTGGTAATGAAAGCGGTGTTAACACAAAAGACAAGCATGGCCCACAAACCAATTGTATATTACAGCAGCCAGTTAGACCCAGTAATGACAGGATATTTCCCCTGCGAACAACACTTAGCTGCTGCAGCTTTTGCTGTGGAAAAAGCATCATTAATAACAATGGGATGTTCCACAACTCTTTACGTGGAGCACACCCTTTTTGTAATTTTACACAAGCCAAAAAGTCCTCTGACAACCCAAAGAGCAACAGGCTAGGAAATTATTCTTTCCCGATCAGAACTAAAAATTGTAAGGTGCAAAAATGTCAACCCAGCACAATTCCTAGCAGAAGAAGTGGGAGTGGGCGAATATATCCATGATTGTACTAAAATATTGAACTATTCTCAGAAGTACGTAAAGTAGAGGAAGATGCACATGAGGGGGGAGATGTACTATATATTGACGGTTCCTCGACAATTGACCAAGGTGATGGGGTGAGAAGAACGGGGGCAGCGGTGGTAAGATTAAGAGACGAATGGACAAGCGAGGCAATAAGGTGTGTTAGATTGCCACCCCAGTATTCAGCACAAGCAGCTGAATTAGTAGCCCTGATATTGGCCCTTAAAGAGAGTGAAGGGATAATAGTGACTATCTATGTCACATCAACAGTGCATTCTGGTCTAGCAAGATGGTTAAGGAGGGGGTTCAGACGGGCAGACGGCACACCAGTACAGCACGCACTTCTCCTAGGGGAACTAATTGAAGTCATGACTTGCCCAATACAACTTGCATTGGTGAAGTGCCAAGCACACACTAACGGGGAAGGCCCAATATCAAAGGGGAATGAAGCAGCAGATTTCTGTGCAAAACACGCATCATATTTTGGGGAGTTATGGGACTTCCAAGAAAAACAAAAAGAGAGGGGAGGGGCGAGGCAGATGCTAATGAAGGAGGGTTATAACCATTTACCAGAAACACAAATAATGGAAATACAGGCAGCCGCATCAATGACAGAAAAAGAACTCTGGGTAAAAAGAGGGTGCTCAATGTCCCCTACAGATGCCTTATGGAAACAAAATATTACAGGAAAGGTAGTGATGCCTCTCGCATTATTACAAACAGCATTAACACAATTACACCATCCTGCATATACTGGGAAGGAAGTGATAGCGGCACGAATAGAAGAATCATGGTTTTGTCCCAAATTAAATGGCCATGTAGCGAATTTCATTAGTAATTGCCTCACATGCCAGCAATTCACTGCAGGACATACGCTTAAGGTGATCAAAAGTATAATACCACGACTGGAGGGTCCCTTTTTACATCTCCATATCGACTATGTCGATATGATAAACGTATGCCAAGGATACTGTTACATGATTGTGGTTGTTTGCCCTTTTTCAAGGTGGGTAGAGGCAGGCTCGTGCTCCCATGCTGATGCACTAAGGGCAGCAAAATTAATAGTTAGAGAAGTGTTTCCAAGGTGGGGGTGTATATGAAGTACTAAGGTCAGACAACGGCCCCCACTTCGCCAATGAACTATTCCAACGTATCACAACGTTGCTCGGGATAAAGCATACGTTTGCGTGTGCTTATCACCCACAGGCTAACGTCGTCTGTAAACGCCTCAATGGCCTTTTAAAAGAAAGAATAGCTAAAACCCAACAGTCAACCAAAAATAATTCTGCTGTACTGCCTTCCCCTAGCTCTATTTGAACTTCGTAATAAACCCAGATCAGACCACCACTTCACACCCCACGGGGCGGTGACCAGTTGACAAATGCACCTTCCATTGAGGCCACCCACAAGGGCTATGTATGATTTCGAAGGGGTGGCGGAAGTATTGGGGAAGAAAATGATTGACTATATCACTTCACTGGTTACTAGTGCTTCATTTATCTCTCAACAGATACAACGAACGAAGGGCAGGTCAGAGAACGACCAACAAGAAGCCAACAACACTCAAGAGCAAGCAAGAGACACAAAGATAAGGGAAGGAGATCAGGTTCTCCTACGTAATTTCAACAGGAGGTGGAACGCACCCATGTTTACGGGGCCCCACATTGTGGAGAAGGTCGCAGATAGGGCCGCCAAATTAGTAGAAAAAACAGTTTGGTCGCATCTTCACGATATCAAGCCCTACAAAGCACCCACCTCGCCCCACCTCAGCATCAACAGGGCCAACGCTTCAGCAACGCACACAGTAGACAACAGCAGTGTCCCACAGCCTGCAATTGATAGTGTAAACAATTTTGGACACACGGGAACAAGAGCGCAACGGCCACTCCATGATAAGACGCTCACAGACATCTGACATTCCCACCGGTTTATTAGTGGAAATATAGAATAAATTGGACAATATTACAAAAGCACGTAGAATTATAGTACAAATGCTGGTTATATAAATAAAGAACAATACCCCATAGATAAGGCTTTTCAACACGCACTCAGCCATTAGGAATACACTGCGTTACCCCACTGTGCATGCTCTCTTGTCTTCTTTTTGTCTCGCACATGCAGGGTTCTGCGTTTAACAAAAGTATGTGACTAAAATGATTGAAATAGTAATGTAGATGTTGCCTCCCATTGAACACCCTGAAGAACTCTCCCACCAATATATGCACACCCTACGAAGACCCACCCACTCGAGACCAAGGCCACCACGCGTGTATTATAACTAGGGGTGTACTGAAATTCGGCTTTGAGTAATTATTCGGCTGGATTCCGGCTGAAATTAGCTATTCGGCCAAATAATTCATTATTTATTACTCAAAGCCGAAGTTACACCCCTAGTATTTAAACATTTATATCGCAGATTGTGTTAATCAGGTGTACTTTTCCTCGCCGTGGGAATGCTTGCAACAATTCACTTTGACCACTAGAGGGCGTTCACGGCTCGCTCCTAACGTAGTTGCTTGTTTCTAGTCCCCGGCTGTGGCTCAGACAAGCCCTATTTCGGACCCACGGCTCATTTACTCGATAAGGGATTAAAATGGAAATGCGCACTGGTAATCCATTTTAAGGCCATTGTTTAATGAAAGCTTACCATATTGTTTTGGCCACTGCAAAATTGTCATTTTACCAACAGGGTAATAGGATCAGGACGCCACTGGGGAGAGATGTTGGTGTTGCAGCAATGCCTATGCGTTCTTTTGTAACTCACAGCCTATCATTTAAAAAAAAAAAGACAAGCATAGATAATGCAGCCGCCATTAAGCTCATGCCACTCTGCATTGGAGAAACTGCATGACACGTTTATAATTCAGTACCTTGTTCTGACTCACACAGTAAGGAGCAAAATGTCAAAATGCAGCTAGCCAAGAATGTGTCAGCGTTAAACACAGCGCTAAATTGCCCTGTATGCAATTACTGCTTGGAGTGATTAAATGGCCAATGCACGTACCATGTATGCCTCATTTGTCTAAAAGCTTCTTTCGCGTTGTTCGCCTTCCGAGATCTGCCTGCATAAACTACACAATGTTTTAAAATGCAACCCTACACACGTTACATGGCTGGTGTGTCAGTAGCCTCACCATAGCTCGCGGTCTGTTGGATGGTCAGTTGCCTCCTGCTGCTGGGCTGGGCCATTTCCTCTAAGCCGCGCCTGGTGATGCCCTGTGAACATCAAAAAGGTGTTGGGGGGTTTATCATCCTTTATCACAGCCTATGAATACTGATGAAGTGTAAAGCCAGAGGCAATGTCACAGTGTCTCGCACACAGAGCTGCGGTCAAACTGCAGTTCAGTTTGCTGCTTGGGGCAATGTTTACATACACCGCAGGGAACAAACAGGAAATGGGGGGCCTTCCAGAAACCTCTGTGACAAATATTTACTACGTCTCTTACACTGAGCTGCGGCCTGACTGCAGCCGAGTTTGCAGAATCTGGACAAAGTTTACATACGCTGCAGGAAACAACCAGTTTGTCGGAGGCTTTTCAGAAATCTTTGATCAGTTTGCAGCACCGAAGAGGCGTCGCTTACACTAGAGGAGATATAGGGGGTCATTCCGAGTCGGGCGGTAGGGTATACCGGGCACCGGTAAGGAGACGGGTGCCGGTAATCCCCTACCGTCCAATTCTGAGGTCCCCTAACGGGACCCGTAAGGGACGTGTGGTCGGACCACACGTCCCTTACGGGTCTCGTTAGGGGACCACGGTGCAAGTAACGGGGGCTCAAATGGGAATGGGGAATGGGGATTGGTTTGTACAATGGGTCTTACCAGTCCCTCCAGGGTCGGAATGGACCGGTAAATCCACATTGAACAACACCGGACTTGGTACCGATATGGGAGGTAGCCATGGAGCTAATTGCTCCATGGCTAACGACATACTCGGAATGACCCCCACAGTCTTCTGGGCTCACGTTTCTGAATGCCTTCTTTTAAAATATTTGCAGATTTACACTGTGCAAACCTTTATTCACCAAACACCACAGTATCTTGCCTGCAGATGACCTGCTGCGTGCTTCACTAAAGGTATACTTGTATATTTATTAAACTCATTATGAGTCATTCCACTTCCTGTAGTCCCTGGAACTGACCTTAACTATTTATAAGCATGGCCTGACTGAATTCCTGTTAGAACAAGCTTTATGTATATCTTGACACATTTCAAGTAGTAATCTACTATTCAGTAACTATTCGTTAACTATTCGGTCTGGCCGGATAATTAGGTGAACTATTCGGTATTCGGCCGAATAGTACATTTACTATTCGGTACACCCCTAATTATAACGCGTTTATTGAATATATAGCACATTCAGACCCACAACTCCACCACGCCCTACCGATACTCAGAAATAGAGCAATAAGGAGGATTTGGGAGGAACTTTTCTCCTGGGCATTAAACGATTACTTAGTTCACCGAGCTTAAACTACTTACCAATACTAATACATTAACGCTGATTTATTGCGATTTTCAGGCAGGCAACTATATCATCTCACAGGCTGCAGGACTGCAGGGTAAGTGATAACCAAGGCCTACTTTTATAAAGATTGTAATAAAGATAATATGGGTAGGTTTGTCTACTGGATTGATAGCTGCCATTGTGTGGCAAGCTTACACTGCTATGCATGTATCCGCAGCACCCCATACTAATATTCCTCCCACCCAAGCTGTGAGGAGCACTGCGTCAGGTGGTACGACAAGCACAAACGAGAAGGTAAGGAGAGGTAAGCATAGCATTGGTACTGATGTTAATGGGGTTGACACATATCTCACTTGTACAGCACACGTCACAAACAACATGTGGTACAAGCACATGTCCAAAATTGGTAAAGACACAACACGGGACAGCTGCTATGTCTGCTCACTGATCCCATATGCCATGAGCGCTTCCAGAACCTTCGTAGCAACAGAAGTACCAGCAACGACGGCACAATGCCTTCTGTACCTTGCATTGTTCCAAACACGAGGAAGATTCCAAGGGAAGACAGCAACTCTATGGTGGAGATCAAAGGCAACGTACCCGTATGAGGATAATTTCATAAAGACATTACCCATGTTCGATAACTACTGGCAACATACACAAACACTCCGGTACATAACTGAGGGGCCAGAAAAAGGAGAAATGAAGGAGGTGACATTAGACTACCTGCCATGCAAATGGAGAGCTAGAGAAACAGGCGGAGAACCAGGGTGCTGGGAACAACCCCAGATGTTGATATTTGGAAAGGTATACACAAAAGAAGGATGGATGGATGGAGTGGTGGGGAGCAAACCTCTTACATTGACAAAGGCTTCAGTGAACAAGGTCCAAGAAGAAAACGATAAGTGCCTCAAGGAATGGGCTAAGAGTGCAAGCTTACTGACATGGCTGGATAAGGAAGATGGCCCACTGACAATCATTCCTTTAACAACACCAACGCTATGTTACCAGCATGACGGGGATATCGAGGTAGGAACAAACGAGCGATGCTGAAGAATAGAGAAGTTAGGAGACATGGGATCAGGCACAGCGGTCCTGATGGGGACCACTATTGGGCATGTGGGACAAAGGCATACAACAAACTACCACCTAACTGGGGAGGCATATGCTCCCTGGCACATGTCAATGTACCGTCACTAGTGGTACCACAAAAGCATATCAAGATGGACGACTTCCCTAAGATGGACAAAAACAACAAACGGAGAAAATGATCAGTATCCCCTACCTCAACACCATCCATCAGTGACGACACACAAGAGACACAATTACGAAGAGTAAAAAGGGAGGGAAACTACTTCTGGGGCAGATCCGAAGCTGCACTGGCCGAAGTACCAGCATCACATCAGCTGTTCAGCAGGGCTGCCATGTTTTTCTCAGCAATAATTCATCCAAGGTTCCAGATATACGCAAATGCAAAGTGGCTCCAGATCACCCGGTGGGAGCTAATAATGACAATAAACTCAACAGTAAATGGGTTCAATGCAATAAAAGAAGAACTCTGAGCTATACGTTTAGTGCCCCTACAGAACAGGTACGTGTTGGACCTGCTCACAGCAATGGAAGGAGGAGTGTGCGCAAAATAGGGAGTTCCTGCTGCACGTTCATTCCAGCAAACAACAAAGATAATGGAACGTTATCTGAAGCAGTATCGCAATTGGCGAAAATGCACGCTAAAATGGAAGACGAATCAAAAGGCACGAAGAAGGACGGAAGCTGGTTCTTATATCTCTGGTCATGGATGCCATCATGGCTTGCTGATGGCCTCAAAATACTAATGGGAGGCTTGATCCTGGGATTGGCCTCTCTGCTGGGAATAAAAATGTGCATGACAAAATCAAAAACAACTGCAGAAGAAATGATTGGGATGAATGTAATTCTACCTGCAGAAGACAAGTACCAAATGGATATAACACACATGGAACGAGAGAGGCTAGGACAACAACTAATGGAATCGGATATGTACCCACCATCCATGAGATTAGAGAATCCAAGGAATCCCAAGATTTATGTTGGAAAGTGGGTTTACTGCAAGCCCGGAGGAGGATGTGTATACATGTACTGGTCTTTTGAAGATCATGTGAACCACTATGGACATCTAGCAGGAATTACGAAGGTATGGCGCCTGAGGGATGGCAAGAGAGTTGACAATTTTATGGTCGACAAGTCTACCAGACGGGGGACTGAAGAGGGAAAATCCAAGTTTCCCTTCCCTCCTGATGAGGCCACTAACCGGAAGAAGCACCCCCGACGGAATAACTAACGCCTATCAGAGGGTGCACCCGGTCCCACCACTCCCAACGCAAGCTCACACTACGACAGACCTCTGGCCATCCACCCGATCAATCCCACTATGGCATGAACTTTAGCCAACGCAACCAACGACAACCAAGACCGAGCTGGAGACGATTACATGGACCAGATCGACTGACATTCCCGTAAGCCATGCTGCAGGTCGTTAGAGACTTCATGACGACATAGCTGTGTTAGACAGGAAGCACACATGCAGTAGGCAACAATCGGGACACACACCAATCCACAAGAAGAACAAACGCGTACAGTACTATGAGGTAGAGGACAGCAACACGCACCCTGTCTGCACGTTTGTTATTTTTAATATAGGCCGCTATTGCACTGCAGAAACGCAAGATGCCAGAAGAGCTTGTGTATATGCTTGCAGACGCTACTCGCTATTTACCCTATGGATGAACAGAAGCACTCAAGGGACCTGATCACTCATTATATAAGCTTAACAATTGAACAATCATAATGGAAGAATAACCAGACATTAGGTAGGCCTCAGAAGATCCGTTACCCCTCACCCCCTCTACAGAAACCTCGACGCTGCAAGCTGCTGAGCAAGCGAAATCGCCATGGCAGAGGCTGCTACCGCCAAGGCCATAATGTTGCGAGTGACATTCCTCACCCACGATGCCGCAACGAGCCCAGCTGCAGAGCAGGATACCTCAAGCTAAAATATAAATCAAATCAAAGTAATTTGACTTCTCCAGGAGTCTCCTCACACGTGATCCGGTCGACCTGACCTGATGCCAAGACTTGGGAGCTGGGAAGATGCAGCCATTCCATGTCTGAGGCTGAGCCTTGCTACATAACTGCAACAATCCACCTACAAAATATACTGAGACCAGACTGCTCTCATGGCACTAGCAAAGACCTCACTGTTACACACTGTCACATAAGTTACAGCTTGTTGATACAAATTATCCGAGAACAGGTGTCTCCTGGGCTGGGAACAGTGTTAGTCCCAGGCTTGGGGGCCCGCAGCCTGACCAATGAGCACACTAAGGGACAGGGGCTGGCGGCCGAAATCTCCAGCCAATCATCAGGGGTTCTAATGTAACAATTGTCAGGTTGCAATTTTTAGGGATGACCCAAGCATACCATCTGACAGCATACCCACCAATAACACAGCAACACGTACGTCTCTATACTGGACCTACCACTCTGGGAGCCAACCCAGGGGGGGCGTTAGGTTCGGGGAAGGATTTTGGTAAGTGACGACAATTGTGACGTCACAAGGGTATGAAAGGTGCCTGCGCGCCCGAAATTAGCGAGATGTGCTCGGATGAAATTGATGCCGTCTATGTTGTCCCTGCTTGTTTGACTATAATAAAACAGCAGTTCAACCTTTGCTCCTTGTGTGGACCTCGGCTTCTTTGGGAAATTGGAAGGAGTTAGGGCCTTCCGTGAGCTTGAGGTCTGTGGACCCAAGGTACGGCTCTGCCGACCCCAGAATCTACCCTAACAGCAGAATATCTTCCGGGCTGTCAGAACGAGATTGCCGACTAGAACTCCATATTCCTCAGGTATGCCATTGATTGGAAGCTGGACAAAAGAGTTTTCCAGAAATTAATGACAAGATGGGGTCCATGCAGAACAGACCTGTTTGCATCGAGATTGAACAGGCACATTACTCAGTTCTTCAGTTGTAGAGCAGACCCAGAGGCGGAAACGATAGATGCATTCCTACAACAGTGGGGTCCGAGCAAGGAATATGCATTCCCCCCATTTGCAATGATAGCAATGACGCTGGCTAAGGAGAGGAGACAGCAGGTATTCATGATGCTGATTACTCCAGATTTGAGGGGACAAGCATGGTTCCAGACCTTCTAGGGATGTCCCACGACAACCCAATAGCTCTACCGAGGTTGTATCTAATAGTGAGGGACCCCTCAGGGGGAGGTCACCCATTGGTGAAAGCAGGCAACCTCAATTACAATGCGTGGGCAATTTCAGGGGACCCTGTGCTAGGCCAGGACTATCGGAAGAGGCTGAACAATTATCAAAGAAGCCTTGGCACATGGGACCAGGAAAGCATACAGATCAGCCTGGTCAACATGGCACAATTAGTGCTTGGAAAGGAACGTATATTCCACTGGAACCGATGTGGTACATGTAGCCAACTGTTTGGCACAGTTAGCAGCTCAGGGCAAATCTTATAGGATGATTAACACAGCCCGTTCAGTTATTTCAGTGGGACACCCGAAAATAGAAGGACTGCCAGTGGGACAACACCCACGGATTTGCAGACTTTTGAAAGGGGTTAGAATAATTAGACCTTCAGGACAGAAATATGACCAGATACGGGACGTAAATAAGGTCCTAAGGATGCTCACATCATGGCCGGATAATGATGATTTAACAACCGCGCAACGGTGCCCCAACACCTCCGCAGAGACCAGGTGAGCGTAACAGAACGCGAAGCCCCTTCGAATCTGCCTGGGCGTTATGGAAACTTCTGAAATTGACCAGTTGGTCCGATAACTGGCAGCGTTACGGGCTGAAGTTCATGCCTCAAGACAGGAAACCAATGCCCTAAGGAGGGATCTAATTGTGAACCGGGAGCGGACAGATGAACTAGCAAGGCAAATGCTCCAGGCACAGGCAGGTCAGGTCCCACTGCCGAGGTATGCCCCTACTGCCATGCCTCCACAGCCCATGCCTGTACAGGTGGTTCTTCCAGGGGGGGTTCCTCTGGCCCCACCAGATTGCTTCACAGGCGATCCGAATAAGTACGCCATCTTTATGAATCAAACATTTCTTGTGCAGACCTGGGGCATTCCCCAATGATCAAGCGAGAGTGGCATTTGTACTCTCATATTTGGTAGGTAGTGCAGCAGACTGGTCAATACCCTTGGTAAACCAGGATGATCCTTTGCTTCGAGACTTCGGAGGTTTCCAGCGTGAAATGGAGAAACTATTTGCACGGCATACTCAAGGGCGGGCACTGGACAATGAACTGTTATCACTACGGCAAGGCAATCAAGACCTACTAACATATATCGCTTCCTTCAATCATCTGATAGCACAAACTAACTGGCCAGAGAAGAAAAGAACTATGCTCTTTTACCGAGGCTTGCGAGCAGGGTCGGACTGGGACAAGAAATAGGCCCGGACACCCAAAGAAAAGTGGCCCACCCCTCACCTCAAAAAAGTGGCCCACAAACCATCATCCGTGAATCGCGTCAATTCACGACTTTACAGAAAATGCTACTTATTGAGGGTTCATGTGTCTGTTGCATGTTATGTTTTGTGTAAATGATTGAGAAAGTGATAACATAGCTTAATACTTATTTTGCAGAACCAGACTTAAGTCATGTTTTCTCGTTGCCACCAGTATTGAATATAGAGTTGCATTTAATAAGCAGTGCAGCCAAATGATGACCCCGGAAAGTAATAGTTGCCAGTTAGATTTATGCTCAAATTAACAACACAACTCATAAAATAGTATAACTTTGCTTACAGTTCTGTGACAGGGTTCGAGGTGCAGGAGTTTCTGATAACTTGTTTTGATACATCTTAATTTATGGTAGGTAACGGCCTTGAGGCCTATACAGACAGCACTTTATCCAGGTCCCCGTCCCCCCACTGCTGCTGCTGATCCTGCCAGGTGTTGTCATTACTCACCTTAGGGACAACTAGAATTATCCCAGTGCCCATTTCCTTCAACTAAATTCCCACATTTCCTTTTCCCACACCACCACATATGAAAGTCTGTGCCAAGCTTGAACAAAGTATTTCACCAGTGAAATAAATGTGTGGAACTTTTTGGAATGCAAAGTGCAACCATTCAGAGAAGTGTATAATCACCCCCCAGCTGAGCTGTTTGCTTGGCAGGCACCACCATTTTCTTTGTCAGTTAAACTCGCAGCTGGGAGAATACATGGCAACAGCAGAATTGAAGGTAAGCTGCATGCCCTGTTGACATGTCACATGGCTAGGAAAGCCTTAAAAGGGTATTTCTAAAGAAAAATGCATTACGCTTGGTATGACATCTTTTATAAATATATATATATATTTGATAATTCTGTTGGGGATTGCGGTCCAGAGCATTCATCAAAATGCCTGTTATTAAAACCGCCTTTCACTTGCAATTGGCAAGAGGGGTTCGCTGACTTGCCATGACTCATCTGCGCTGTCAGCAGCGGCGTATCCTTCTGTGTCAAAAAATAATGGGCCTCATTACGACCCAGGCGCTAATGGGTTAACGGCGCCGTAAAAGGCTGCGGCGCTGTTAATCTATTAGCACCTAATTACGAGGTCCCTTTGCGGGACCCGACCTTAATGGCTGGTTTTACCAGCCGTTAAAGTAGGGACCCGCAAAGGGACCTTGGTGCTAAGTACGGTGCCGCAATTTGCGGCACCGTACTTAGTGCCTTCCCCATTCCCATTGAGCCCTATGGGGCAAAAATGGGAATGGGGAAGGGCCATGGAGGAAGGGGGAATTACCGCCCCGCCAACCTTGTGATGGGGTGGTAATTCCCCCTTTCTCCATGGCGGAGTCGGTAACTTACCGGCATGGACCATGGTTCTAATAGCACCAGGGTCTTCCGCCAGGGTCGTAATGAGGCCCAATGTCTTAATTTTGACTTCCCTTCACAGCCCTGCTCCTTCTCTGAAGCGAGAGGAGGTGGCTGATTTGTATTGTGTGCTGGGTGGACGGGGGCGCTGATGGGGCTGCATGCAGATTAGTTACTGTAATGTGTGTGTGACCACCAGTCCACAGCTGTAAAGTGAATTGTCTCTGGTCATTCAGTGCTCATTTGTGTGTGCATCAACACAATGATTCACACTCCACTAGTGACATCAACAGACACGTGTCAACAATGCAATCGCATGACACTCGTCTCGGCTGCATCAGCCTTGGGTACTACGAGGTCCTTACCATTTGAGACCAACTACATTATATTTTTTTCTAAGAATCTTTTGGTTATTCCTCTCCTTCGGTGTGGGGGAACACAATCGTCCCCATCATAGAGAGCCGCATCATCTCCCTGTTTAACTTTATGAAGTTGGACCTGAGCACGAGAATAAAGTGGCAGGTGACAAAAGGCTGAAAACACAAAGTAAAGAACGGGAAAAACAGGTGCTCTCTGGAGACCGGTTCAGTGTGCCCCCACACTACAGAGAGCTGGTTTTCGGAACAGGTGCTCAGCCATCCCCTGCTGCTATGTACACTTATCTATGTGTGGCGACTTAGATGCCAACTCATTCATATTGGGGGATGAGGTTGGGTTTGAACATGTAAGATGCCATATATATTCACAGCGGGCCGGGACCCTGGAAGGTTTACATGTGAGAGTGCCAAAAATAATCCGAGATAAAATTGAAATACTGACTTTTCAAATGCCCCTCCACACCTCCTGAAAAAACTTTCTTGGTCAGCAGCTGCTCCTGCTAGGTGGCACTGGCAGCTGGTGACGGGCACGTGCGCCGTCCGTGCTGCTGGTCCTCTGCTCAAGATGGCAGCCAGGTGAGGTCACTCACAGCGGTGCAGTGCCAGTGCGTGTCCCACTGCCCGGGCCCCCAACTTAGCAAGAACTTTGGGGAGGCGGGGGGCTGGGAGGATTAGCCCTGTTTATTTGTCCTGTGCACTTTTGTCAAGTTGAATGAAATGTACATATTTCACTCACCATATGTTCACTTCTTGTGATGTCACTTTCCAATGCGTAAATCAGAGTCCATGCCACTTTTTTTTTTAGGACTCGAGCCCTGACCCGCCCAATCCAACCACCAGCCCCCACTAAAAATCGAGAGCCACAGGTGCAAGCTTGCAGTGTCACCCCGAGTGTCAGTGTCACCCATCCTCGTGAAACGTGTGCACAAGTCTGCACTCTCCGGCACTGGACTTTGCAGATCTGTCCCAGCTGAGTCCATCCAACAATGAGCGGCCAGGGGGTATTTACTGGGCGCCAGTGCCACGAGCACAGGTTTGCAGATCTCCTGTCATCACCACAGAAAAACAGTGGCATAACGTGTCCATTCTCGGGGTTACCCATCGGGTGAGTCGCGTGATCTTTGTCACCTTGTGGCTGCATTGGGGGGCAGCCTGGCACATGCCTGCACCAGGTTGCCGAGCAGTGTGTACTGCTGGGAAGTGGAATAGCTCTGACCAGTCAGGTGTGGGACTGAGGCAGGGTCTTTACCCCCCACTGCTCTCCCATTGTCAACACCGACTCGAGCACTGCAGCGTCTGGTGCCTTTGGCTGATTGTGCGTTAATAAAATTCCCTCCCAGGATCAAGCGATTTTAACAGCGTCATACTGATGCTACTATCAAGTGTGAAACAATGATGTAACTATTGTGTGGATCTGCCCTCCTCCTGAACCCCGGAATATATGGGATAAACTGAGATCTCCGACTTGTCCCAAATCTATGAAAGATGCCAACACAGAAGAACTAGTGTCGCAAGCGAGCATTTCATGTCTTCACTTCTAGCTGTTTGAGTCCCTGGTACTTTATACTCCACAATTTACAGCCACTGTTTTCTACAAGGGAGCAGATGTAAAGACACCTGCCGCGTTTAAAACTCTCACCTCTGCTTCCTCTGTGGCCAATCCCGGTTCAGGTTAGTTCTTCTGCCAGGGCCGGGCAGGCCCTTTTACTGCACGTGGTCTCTTCGAGTCTCGACCCTCTCTCAAGTCTCGATGTCTGCTGCTGCCTGCTGCACCATGGTCCATGGTGCACATGAGACTGCCGTCTGCTGCTGGTAGCCAGTCGCCCTCCGTGCGCGGGTGTCTGTGGCTGGCTGACTGTGTGCAACTGTGCTAAGTGTGCACCCAAATAATTGATGCCGGAATTGACCCCTCTCTGGCGGCGCAGAGTCTTTGTGCAGGGCTGCAGGCTGAATTTTCATTGGCCCGCGGCCCCGCCCACGCTCCCCGGCGGCCTTCCAGGCACAAGTTTCTTTTGAAAGCAACTTCAATGGAGAATGTGTGTGCCGTGGGCGTGGCTTGTCCGGTGGCCCAGCCCAGACTGCCTGCCGACTGCAGCCCATAGAGCCCAGCCCAGAGCTCAGTGTTACAATTACTACTTTTTTGCTCATCTCGCACAGCCAGGAGCAGGACTGGGCCTGGCTGACTGGCGCCAGGCCAGCGCCATCACTGGATGCCCA
Source organism: Ambystoma mexicanum (assembly GCF_040938575.1). Taxonomy (NCBI): domain Eukaryota; kingdom Metazoa; phylum Chordata; class Amphibia; order Caudata; family Ambystomatidae; genus Ambystoma; species Ambystoma mexicanum. The sequence continues at coordinate 988,628,031 of NC_090925.1, forward strand.
TTGCCCAGGCAGGCCACTACCGCACGCTGGCCAGGCTGGCTGCCCCTCTCCCTCTATGCATAAAAAAATCATCAAAGCAAGGTAACAACGTATGTGTGTTACCTTGCTTTGACAAATGCTTTGTCAGCCCAGCCATGACGCTGCTGTGAGCTGTTCGGGACGCGGCTCATCATTCAGTTACAAAAAAAAAAAAATAATTTGAAAAATCACCTGCAAAAAACCGGCCCAGGTGTGGCTTGTTCAAAATCCGGCCCCCAGGACCTCAAGTTTTATCGGCCAGTGGCTGATCGGCCGATGGTGCCAGTCCAACCCTGCTTGCGAGGGGAATTTAAGGACGTATTAGCCCAAGTAGTAAATCTCCCGGAAAGATGTGCTGAATACATCGACCTGACAGTGCAGCTCGATCACAGTTTGCAGGATCGGAAGATGGATCGGGCCAAGGCCGAGGGGCGGTCGGTCTATGTGTGACCCAGTGAGAATCAAACCAAATCACACGATCAGTCCGAACCAATGCAATTGCAGAGCCCACTCACCAAGGCAGAAAGGGAGAAAAGGAGACAGCAGCAGCTTTGTTTGTACTGTGGTAAGGCAGGTCACTATCTCCCAGGATTCCCGGTGAAACCACCCAGGAAAGCAGTTGGAGCAACTGACAAGGGTGAAGAAGAAGAACAGGACTCGGTAAACTCCAACGCCCGGCAAGCGTAGGGGTCCACTTGTCGAGCGGTGAAATGGAACCTATACAGACCTCACATCTAGTCATCCCTGTGCTCCTGGTAAACCACAAGCAACCGTTGAAAATTGTTCTGATCTTGATGGTCGTGCAGATTATTGAACCTCCGTCCCCAAGTACCGCACAGACAGAAAGGATACACTGTCTGTGCAATCTTTGAGGCCACAGGTGTGTTGAGCCGTCAATCAGGTAGCAGGAACGCCGGAAGGACCCCTGACCGCTGCAGGGCAATGGTTAATGGTTAAACAGGAGCAGAGAAATTGATACGGGTAACGGGTAACAATCAGTATTAACAAGGCTTACCCAGGAGTGTTGCAAGTAGGGTCCTAAATGTGGTAAGAGCCACAGATTGTTGATGGTGGTGAAATAGGCGCCTGCACGGCTCGAAGGTGAGACACACCTGGGTCTGATGTAGATGGACCAGCCAGGCAAGAAGGTCAAAACCAAGTTCCAAGATTCTAAGTTCAGAGAGGATAATCCAAAGGCAGTCCAAGAGAGTTCCAAAGTCAAGGAGTTGGGGAAACAAGGCGGAATCCAAGAAACAGAAATCCGAGGGGCAGGCAAGACAAATCCGAAGAACAGTCCGAGGTCGCAAAATACGTGATCAGAAACAGGTAAACCAAAGCGCTACACAATCCTCAAGAGATCAGCTGTGAAGCATTGTACCCACGTTGCCAAGATGCTTTTAAACTGATTAAGTAACCACGTGATGTATCTCATGGACGTGTGAGACGTGACGTGATCACGTGGTCACGGGACGCTGGATGTTCGTTGCCGTGGGAGTCTCCGTGGGCGTGACCAGCCGTGAGCGCACCTCCATGGTAACTGCCAGCGAAACAAAGGACGGTAGACGCCGGGGCTACAGGCTGGTGTCCTCCTACGCCAGGCAAACTGCTGGTTCTTTCTATGTGCAAGGACTGCTCTTGTTGTTAGGTGTGTTGTGGGGCGTGTGGTTGTGCGGTTCTTGATGGGGCGAGCAACGGGAGACGTGACAGAGCCCCCCCTCAAAGGCCCACGACCCCGTGGGCTGGACGGGTTATCCCGATGAAAGCGAGCAACCAGACGTGGGGCATGGACGTCCCGGGAGGGAACCCAGGAGCGTTCTTCAGGGCCATACCTGTCACGTCCTCCCGACATTTACCCGGCAACATCCGTTCCCATACCCAACACCCACACCAACGGGGAAGACACGGCAGGCGGGATGTACAGAGGGGCAGTACCACCTCTTTCCGCCCATTTCCATGTTGGCGTCTGCCCTGGCGCCTCATCCATGCCCGACGGCATCGTGGTCGCCGGCTCTAGCTCCCGCGTACGGGAGCGATCACGTGACTATCACGGGATCGTCTGTAGCCGACGCTGGCGTCCACTTTTGACAACCAATCATGGATGGCGTCCAACCTCACGTGACGCTCCTGTACGTCATGTGATCAGTCATGTGATTATGACTTCCTTTAAAAGGAACCGAGGAGAAACACTCAGTGCTTCACAGCTGTTTCAACCAGAGACCTGTTCGGCTTTACTCCTCGTTCATCTTGCTTCTTTTCTGGATCTTGACCACGGAACGTTATTGGATTTGATATTGGATCACCCTTTGGCTTTGGCGTATTCTTCTGGATCACTGGAACTCTTGACCTACGTCTGAACTTGGGCTTCTGCTCTGGATTATCCTTCTGTTTTGGCGAACTTTGGAACTACAAACTCTTGACTATCACGTTCTGGCTTCAGGTGTGAGTTGGAGGAACTGCAGTACTTTCCAGCCTGCTGTTGGTCTTCCCTCGTTGTCTATCCAGGTTTCCCACCTTTTCCATCATCCCCTGGGTAAGCTGTGTTGGTTATTCTTGATTGCTTACACTGCCATTATAGATCAAAGCATATCTGATTCTAACCTTTGCCTTACAGCACTCAGGGGTCCTTCCGGTGTTCCCGGTATCCAACAGACGACGCCACTCATCACCTGTGGCCTCAAAGATTGCTAGGGCAGTATACTTTATCTGCTCGAGCGATACTTGGGGACGGAGGTATTCTATAGCTGCACGACCATCAAGGTGGAACACCAGGATCAGAATAGACTGTGAAGCCTATTGGTCGTCCAGCAATGGATACCTCCTCCGGGGACCCCGTGACGGCTTTAATGCAGGCAGTGACAGCTCTCAGGGCCGATATGGCAACCGCTACCGCAACACTTCACGCTGACATGACTGCAGCCACCACAGCATTACACCATCGCCTCGACACTGTATTGAGTACACGTCAGCCCTTGCCTGCAGAAGCTGCATTTGATGAAGTCAGTCCTCCCCAAAACCCTCCTCCTGTCATACCCCCTTCCTTCCCGGCCACTCCTGTGGTGATACAAAACCCTTTTCCCTTGGCTGCTCCCGAGAGATACCAGGGCGACCCAAAGAAATATCGCACTTTCATCAATCATTGCAAACTACATTTCATGTGTCGTCCTCAGGCTTTCCCCGATCCCGTGTCGAAGGCAGCTTTTCTCCTCTCCCATTTATCCGGGGTAGCCGCCACATGGGCCAATCCGTTGTTGGAAAACAATCACCCTGCGCTTTATGATTTTGAGTTTCTGACCCAAGAGATGGCAAAAGTATTCGATACCAGACACAAAGCACAGTCCAGAGACATGGAACTCCTGGATCTCACGCAGGGTCGATCAACCCTCATAGAGTACATCACTAAGTTCAACCAGTTGTCTGCTGAGACTTCCTGGCCGGAAAATAAAAAGGCTGTGGTATATTACCGGGGTTTATCCGGGGTCATGAAAGATGCCTTGTCTGTTGTACCTACGCTTCCCACTGTATATGCAGATCTGGTAGATCTAACGTTACAACTTGATGCCAGACGAATGGAGCGGCGCGGGGACGGTCCCTCCTCGCTATCTCTGCCATCCACTGCCACTGCCACTGTCACTCCCGAACCCATGCAGATAGGCGGGATCCGCAGCCCCATATCACATGTCGAACGAGAACGCAGGCGTACGGACAATGCCTGTTTTTACTGCGGTCTCCCCGGGCATTTTGTAAAAGAGTGTCCCCGCCGTCCAAAAAATAGACATCCGGGTTTTCAGAAGACTCGCCCCTAAGATCAGAGGTGGGAGCGAGTACTATCCGGAATACCTCTGAACCTACCTTCGGTCCTGTACGTCCCATTATAGTTCAGGCCGTTTTGAAACATGCCACAGGTTCTCACGCAGTGTCAATAGTGATAGACTCAGGTGCCACAGGCTGCTTCATTGACATAGCATTGGCCCGCTCACTGAACCTTCCTTTGGTCGCGAAGAACTGTCCCGAACCAGTCCAGGCGGTGGATGGTTCCTCGCTTACATCTGGTCCGATTCGGCAACAAACAGCCCCATTAGAGTTGATTGTTCAGGAAAACCACGGTGTATACTGACCATAAGAATCTCCAGGACCTTGCTTCATTGAAATGCACAAACAGTCGGCAGGTTAGGTGGCATCTTTTCTTTGCCGCATATGATTTCGTGGTCAAACATAGGCCCGGAGTTGGTCACGGTAAAGCCGATGCCCTGTCCCGTTCACCTGGGGGGGAGACTCTTCCTTGTTTTCCGGACACTCTGTTAGGAAAGAACCATGTAATATGTCTGTGCACACCAACTCCTTCCTTGTTGTCAACTATTCGCCAATGGGTCTCTCAGTATCCGCAATCAGTGGCAGAATGGGATCCGGTCATACAGGATGGGCTGCCCTTTGTTCAGGGAGGTAAACTCCTTCTACCCACAAGTGAGACCCGGAACCAAGCGTTGACCTGGTCCCACGACGCTGCCATCAACGGCCACCCCGGACAACTACGCACTTTGGATCTCCTTAAACGATGGTGCTGGTGGCCCACGATGAAGCGTGACGTCTGTAACTACGTCAATACCTGTGCGGTGTGTGCCCAGGGCAAATCGCGCAGGGGACGGCCCTTGGGTCTTCTCCTCCCTCTCCCCATCCCTCCACGACCTTGGCATACGGTCTCCATGGACCTGGTCACTGACCTTCCTCGCACTCAAGGGTTTGACACTATTTGGGTCGTAGTCGACTCGTATACCAAGTTTGCACGTTTCATACCTTGTAAAGGGATTCCCTCTGCCCCGGTCTTGGCCAAACACTTCTTCAAACATGTATTTTGTCTTTTCGGATTACCCCATGTGTTAGTCTCTGATCGTGGGTCCCAGTTCACTTCCCGTTTTTGGCGGGCCCTTACCTCTCTGTTAGGCATTGATGCCCGGTTTTCCTCTTCTTATCACCCGGAGAGCGATGGTCAGACTGAAAGGGCCAACCAAACCATGGAGCAGTATCTACGTTGCCTAACGCTGCAATATCAGGACACATGGCTCAATACATTACAGCTTGCAGAGTTTGCCTATACCAATGCTCTGCACTCGTCTACTGGTCACTCCCCTTTCTTTTCCCTCTACGGTCAACATCCACGTACCCTTCCCATTCCTGATTTTTCCTCTTCCAGCACCCCCGCAGCATCAGCTTGTGCCCGAGACATTGTATCTGTCCACGCTCAGACTTTGGTCCACTTACGCGAGGCACAGGCTTCCATGAAGGCGGCTGCTGACAGGAAGAGGGCTGTTCCGCCCGTTTACAAGGTTGGGGATAGGGTGTGGCTTTCCACTCGTCATCTACATATCCCTGGCTGCCGCAAGTTGTTGCCCCGATTTGTGGGTCCTTACAGTGTGATTAAGGTGTTGAACCCGGTGGCGTTGCGTCTGGCGGTGCCATCCGCCTGGCGGATCCACCCGGTTTTCCACGTTTCTCTCCTTAAGCCTTGCCCTGGTCCCACCCGCTTGGGTTCGCCTCCTGCTCCTGTCTCTGTCTCCTCTCCCGACGTTTACGAGGTCCGGGCTATCTTGGGTTCTCGTGTCCATAGGGGTGTCCTACAGTATTTGGTGGACTGGTTGGGTTATGGCCCTGAAGATCGGTCGTGGGTTGCTTCCCGGGATGTTCAGGCTCCCCGTTTGCTGGCCCGTTTTCATCGTGACAATCCTTCGAGCCCACGTGGTCGTGGGCCTTTGGGGGGGGCTCTGTCACGTCCTCCCGACATTTACCCGGCAACATCCGTTCCCATACCCAACACCCACACCAACGGGGAAGACACGGCAGGCGGGATGTACAGAGGGGCAGTACCACCTCTTTCCGCCCATTTCCATGTTGGCGTCTGCCCTGGCGCCTCATCCATGCCCGACGGCATCGTGGTCGCCGGCTCTAGCTCCCGCGTACGGGAGCGATCACGTGACTATCACGGGATCGTCTGTAGCCAACGCTGGCGTCCACTTTTGACAACCAATCATGGATGGCGTCCAACCTCACGTGACGCTCCTGTACGTCATGTGATCAGTCATGTGATTATGACTTCCTTTAAAAGGAACCGAGGAGAAACACTCAGTGCTTCACAGCTGTTTCAACCAGAGACCTGTTCGGCTTTACTCCTCGTTCATCTTGCTTCTTTTCTGGATCTTGACCACGGAACGTTATTGGATTTGATATTGGATCACCCTTTGGCTTTGGCGTATTCTTCTGGATCACTGGAACTCTTGACCTACGTCTGAACTTGGGCTTCTGCTCTGGATTATCCTTCTGTTTTGGCGAACTTTGGAACTACAAACTCTTGACTATCACGTTCTGGCTTCAGGTGTGAGTTGGAGGAACTGCAGTACTTTCCAGCCTGCTGTTGGTCTTCCCTCGTTGTCTATCCAGGTTTCCCACCTTTTCCATCATCCCCTGGGTAAGCTGTGTTGGTTATTCTTGATTGCTTACACTGCCATTATAGATCAAAGCATATCTGATTCTAACCTTTGCCTTACAGCACTCAGGGGTCCTTCCGGTGTTCCCGGTATCCAACAGACGACGCCACTCATCACCTGTGGCCTCAAAGATTGCTAGGGCAGTATACTTTATCTGCTCGAGCGATACTTGGGGACGGAGGTATTCTATAGCTGCACGACCATCAAGGTGGAACACCAGGATCAGAATAATACCCCAACCAGTCAACCAGATCCTGGAGGCGACCCCTGCAGAGACGAGAACCCAGAATAGCACTGATCTCATACGTATCCGGGGAGGACACAGAAACAGGGGCAGGAGATTGTACCATCCGGGTGGCAGAAAGACAGGGCTTGAGTAGGGAAGTGTGGAACACCGGGTGGATATGCCAGGAAGAGGGAATAGAGAGCCGTAGGGCTACCGGGTTCAGAACATGTGAAATCTTGTAGGGACCGACAAACTGGGGCAACAGTTTCCGGCAACCAGGGATCCGCAAATGGCGAGTCGACAGCCAAACACGGTCCCCAACCTGATAAACAGGAGCCGCCACCCGTTTCTTGTCGGCCTTGATTTTCATAGGGGCTTGGGCTTCCCGCAAATGAACCAGTGTCTGGGCATGGATAGATTGCAGATCCCGAGCACAAAAAGTGGCGGCGGGAGTGGAGGAGGAAGAAAAATCGGGGAGAGGGAGAGAACGAGGGTGCTGCCCATAGAGCGAATAGAAAGGGGAAAACCCGGTGGACGAATGCCAGGCATTGTTGTATGCAAATTCGGCCAAATGGAGCAGGTTCAACCATGTATCCTGATACTGAAGGGTCAGGCATCGCAGGTACTGTTCGAGAGCCTGGTTTACCCTCTCGGTCTGGCCATCGCTCTCCGGGTGGTAGGCTGAGGAGAAGCGGGCATCAATGCCAAGGATCTTGGTAAGGGCCTGCCAAAAACGGGATGTGAACTGCGTACCGCGATCGGATTCAATGACTTGTGGAAGACCAAAGAGACAGAAGATCGACTTGAAGAATAGTTGGGCCAGTACAGGGGCTGAGGGAATCCCGTGACAAGGAATGAAACGGGCCATCTTAGTATAGGAATCGACTACCACCCAGATGGAGTCATACCCTTGTCTGCGAGCCAAATCTGTAATGAGGTCCATAGAGACCGTATGCCATGGTCTGGGAGGAATAGGTAGGGGCTGAAGGAGACCCACGGGATGACCCCTGCGCGTCTTGCACTGTGCACAGATGGAGCAAGTGTTTACATAATGTTGCACGTCGTGTCTCATAGATGGCCACCAACACCATCGCTTTAGTAACTCCAAGGTGCGATGCTGTCCAGGGTGCCCATTGATGGCCGCGTCGCGAGACCAAGCAAGTGCCTGGTTACGTACATCGCTAGTGGGGAGGAATAACTTATCTTGTATGAAGGGCAAACCTTCCTGAAGTACCAAATCCCATTCTGTTAGTGCTTGTGGATGATGTGAAACCCACTGTCGGATGAGAGTTAGCATGGAGGGAGGAGGAGTGCACATGCATATGACATGACCTTCGTACAGAAGAGTATCTGGGTATAGGGGCAAAGAATCCCCTCCGGGCGAGCGAGATAAAGCATCGGCCTTACCATGTGAAAGCCCTGGTCTATGTTTTACCACAAAGTCATAGGCGGCAAAAAACAGGTGCCAACGCACTTGTCTGCTGTTCAAACATTTAAGGGAGGCCAGGTCCTGCAGGTTTTTGCGATCTGTGTAAACCACGGTTTGATGTTTGGCCCCAATGAGATGGTGTCGCCAGGTCAGTAATGCATCCTTAATGGCCAGTAACTCCTTCTCGGTGACTGTGTAATGGGACTCGGAAGGTGTACATTTCCTTGAGTGGAATGCTACGGGATGCAACTGACCCGTGGAGGGACAGGGTTGGGAGAGCACTGCGCCTAATGCAAAGGAAGAGGCATCGGCCTCCACAACAAACAGGAGTTCGGGGTCGGGATGCTGTAGTACAGGAGCTGTGGTGAATCTAGCTTTGAGTGTCTCAAAAGAACGCTGATGTTCTGAGGTCCAACAAAACTGAACCCGAGGACTGATCAAGGCAGTCAGTGGTGAAACAATGGATGAAAAACCGGCAATGAAACGCCGATAAAAGTTGGCAAAGCCCAAAAATGACTGGAGCTGTTTGAGACAGGTTGGAGCGGGCCAGTCGATGATGGCACGGACTTTGGACATGTTCATGGATAGACCTCCAGGTGTAATAAGAAAGCATAGGAACTCTACTTCCCTAGTATGAAACACACATTTCTCGGGTTTGGCGTACAAGGAATGTCTTTTTAGCCGAGTTAGGACTTCTGTGACATGGCCTATGTGTTCCTCTAGTGAGGACGAAAATATCAATATATCGTCTAGGTAGGCCACAACAAAAACGTCTAAGACGTCAGAGAACACTTTGTTAACAAAACGTTGAAACGTAGCGGGGGCATTGCAGAGACCGAAAGGCATTACAGTGTACTCGAACAGCCCTTGTAGAGTACAAAATGCCGTCTTCCACTCGTCTCCGCTACGCATACGAACCAAGTTGTACGCCCCCCGAAGATCCAACTTAGTAAAGATGGATGCCTTGGCCAATCCGTCTAGTAGCATGGAGATTAGGGGTAAGGGATACCGATTCTTGATGGTAACGGCGTTCAATCGTCTGTAATCAACACAGGGACGTAAGTCACCCTCTTTCTTGGGCACAAAAAAAATCGGACTAGAAGCTGTAGAGCTAGAGGGTCGTATGTGACATAAGCGTAGGGCTTGTTGGCTGTATTCCTTGAGTACCAACTCTTCCGATGGAGATAAGGAGTATATTCTGCCCTTTGGTATAGTTGCCCCAGGAACCAAATCAATGGGGCAATCATAGGGTCGATGTGGTGGTAGGCCTTCTGCCGTGACTTTGTCAAAGACCTCTCGGAATTCATGATAGACAGCGGGAATCCCAGCTGTAATGGCCCTCACAGTGTGTGGGACATTCATAGATGGATCTGTCTCCTCAAGGCTGGCGGAGGCCATAGCCCCAAGGACAGTGGCCGGGGATGAAATCGTAGCGGACTCGATCAAACAGAAGTGTTGGCAAACTTCAGATTCAAAGGTGACCTGTCCATTGCCCCAGTTAATCAAGGGATTGTGTTGTTTGAGCCACGGAATGCCTAAAATGACACCGAACTGCGGCGTGGAAATGAGATCAAACGTTAGCGTCTCTTGGTGCGTGCCCTGTATCACCACTAACATGGGAGCGGTCTGGTACTCAATGGGACCAGAGACAAGTGAGGTACCATCGACCGCTTGTACCGGCTCTGGATACTTTTTCTTGATCAAGGGTAGATTAAGGTCGTGAGCCAGCGAAATATCAATAAAGCAGCCAGTGGCCCCGGAGTCAATCACAATCTGTACTGAGTGTGACAAATCTGCGGCTGGTTTCAGCTGGGCCTGGACCTCAATCGGTCTGATGGGACCAAATATAGGTTCATTGGGGGTCAGAGAAGGACTCGCCCGTACCCCCATGCCTAGGGGCGAGCCTTCTGAAAACCCGATGTTTTATTTTTAGGGCGGCGAGGACATTCTTTAACATAGTGCCCTAAAGTACCACAATAGAAACAGGCGTTATCGGTTCTCCGACGTTCCCATTCGGCCTGAGTGATGGGACTCCGGATACCGCCGATTTGCATGGGTTCCGGAGCAGAGACGGATGGGGCTGGGAGTGTCTGATTGGAAAAAGCGTCTCTGCTTTCCTCTCAGACCTGCGAGCGTCCACCTGTAAGGCCAGGTCCACTAACTCAGGGAAGACTGAGGGAAGAGCCGGCACTACAGAAAGAGCGTCTTTCATGTGGCTACAGAGACCACGGTAGAACACTATGGCTTTCTTTTCTTCAGGCCACGAGGTCTCTGCAGCCAATTGATTGAAACGGGTGATGTACTCAATCAGAGTTTGTTTTCCCTGTGTAAGATCAAGCAATTCCAGGTCTCGGGATTGTGCCTTATACCTGGTGTCAAAAACCTTTGCCATTTCTGTCACCAATAGATCGAAATTGTATAGAGCAGGGTGATTGCTCTCTAGTAATGGGTTCGCCCAAATGGCCCCTACACCTGACAGGTGAGAAAGAAGGAAAGCTGTCTTGGTAACAGAGTCAGGAAAAAGCTGGGGTCTAAACAAGAAGTGAAGTTTGCACTGGTTGAGAAAGGTACGATATTTCCTGGGATCCCCCTGATAACGCTCGGGGGCAGCAAGAGGAAAGGAGGTTGGAAGGATCAATGGAGTGGGGACTGTGGGTGCTGTGGACGGATGTGCGGGCGGATCTAGGGGGGTGGGGTCGCCGAACTCGGCATCTGCGGGTAAAGGGGCACGTGTGCTTTGTAGGGCATCGAGTCTATGGTGGATAGCCGTTGTGGCTGCGGCCATGTCGGTCCTAAGGGCCGCAACCGCTTGCATTAGAGCGGCCACAGGGTCCCCGGAGGAGGTATCCATAATCTGGACGACCAGGAGGGCTTCACAGTCTGTTCTGATCTTGATGGTCGTGCAGATTATTGAACCTCTGTCCCCAAGTACCGCACAGACAGAAAGGATACACTGTCTGTGCAATCTTTGAGGCCACAGGTGTGTTGAGCCGTCAATCAGGTAGCAGGAACGCCGGAAGGACCCCTGACCGCTGCAAGGCAATGGTTAATGGTTAAACAGGAGCAGAGCAATTGATACGGGTAACGGGTAACAATCAGTATTAACAAGGCTTACCCAGGAGTGTTGCAAGTAGGGTCCTAAATGTGGTAACAGCCACAGATTGTTGATGGTGGTGAAATAGGCGTTCTGCACGGCTCGAAGGTGAGACACACCTGGGTCTGATGTAGATGGACCAGCCAGGCAAGAAGGTCAAAACCAAGTTCCAAGATTCTAAGTTCAGAGAGGATAATCCAAAGGCAGTCCAAGAGAGTTCCAAAGTCAAGGAGTCGGGGAAACAAGGCGGAATCCAAGAAACAGAAATCCGAGGGGCAGACAAGACAAATCCGAAGAACAGTCCGAGGTCGCAAAATCCGTGATCAGAAACAGGTAAACCAAAGCGCTACACAATCCTCAAGAGATCAGCTGTGAAGCGCTGTACCCACGTTGCCAAGATGCTTTTAAACTGATTAAGTAACCACGTGATGTATCTCATGGACGTGTGAGACGTGACGTGATCACGTGGTCACGGGACGCTGGATGTTCGTTGCCGTGGGAGTCATGGTAACTGCCAGCGAAACAAAGGACGGTAGATGCCTGGGCTACAGGCTGGTGTCCTCCTACGCCAGGCAAACTGCTGGTTCTTTCTATGTGCAAGGACTGCTCTTGTTGTTAGGTGTGGTGTGGGGCGTGTGGTTGTGCGGTTCTTGATGGGGCGAGCAACGGGAGACGTGACAAAAATACATGCCTTGGAGGCATACATTGACAGTGGGGCTGTGGGAAATTACATGGACCAACATCTGGCCAAGAGGCCTTCCTCTCCGACAGAAGCAGGTTTTGGAAAACGTCACAGCAGTTGATGGATCTCAGCTATCATCCGGCCCAGAGACGCATTACACTGAGAAGGTCACGCTTCTGTGTCAGGACAGTCACCAAGAGGACATCACCTTCGATCTCATCGGCGCTCCTCAGTTCCAGATGATATTGGGAATGCCCTAGCTGGAGACCCACAATCCCAGGATTGACTGGCGTAAACGCGTTCTGACCTTTCACCAAGACTGTGCTGACACCTGTTATAGCAAGGGCTTCTCATTAAAAGGCCTTACCAACCCAGGTTCGTCAAAGAAAGAAACCTCACTGGGCCTCACCAGTTCACTTTCTGTTCCTGAGTGTGCTCACTCTAAATACTCTTTCCAGAGTATATATATGTTAGATTAATTTCAAGCCACACTTGTAATGAATTCACTCTAAAAATACAACTGAAGCAAAGTTGAGAAAAAAAGTATATCATTCTTTATGACACGGAGGTGTCACTATTTATTCTTTCTTTAATATTATGCCTGACAGGTCAGTGCCCAATTTCTTGGGCCAAAGCATTTCGGACTATGTCCATCGTCAGGGCTCTTCGGCACTGGTTGTACATCAACAAAATTCCTCCTATCACAGTGTACACAATAGACAATTAGGTACGCATTCACATCAACATACAGGTATGGGTGGTTTCAGTACACCATTATACATGTCAAAATTGCACCATTTACAGCAATGTCAAAAAGATAATAAATTGCACATACCCCAACAAAAGAGTGGTCCGTGTACTGAAACCACCCATACCTGTATGTTGATGTGAACGAGTACCTAATTGTCTATTGTGTACACTGTGATAGGAGGAATTTTGTTGATGTACAACCAGTGCCTAAGAGCCCTGACGATGGACATAGCCCGAAATGCATTGGCCACAAGAAATTGGGCACTGACCTGTCAGGCATAATATTAAAGAAAGAATAAATAGTGACACCTCCATGTCATAAAGAATGATATACTTTTTTCTCAACTTTGCCTCAGTTGTATTTTTAGAGTGAATTCATTACAAGTTTGGCTTGAAATGAATCTAACATATATATACTCTGGAAAGAGTATTTAGAGTGAGCACACTCAGGAATGGAAAGTCCTCCGCCCCTAATTTTTTCTCTAGTTGTGTTTATAACCTGGTGCCAAGGCTACAGGGTGTGCTCCCATCATATTTTTCTAAAAACCATTGCGGTGCCCACCCAAACCCCTTCAGTTTGTCCCTCACCAGTTCACTACCACCTGAATACCTGGATTACCAAGATGTCTTTCAATAAGAGTAAGCAAACACGCTACCTCTGCACAGACCGTATGACTGCCAAATTGATCTGATACCTAGAGCTCAAGTTCCCTGCAGCCGGATTTACGCCCTAACAGAACAGGAAAACCAGCATCTAAAAACCTACCTCGATCAGTATCTGGAAAATGGCTTCATTCGTCCGTCCAAGTCCCCTGCATCCTCGCCCCTTTTTTTTGTGCCTAAAAAGGAGGGAGACCTGAGAACTTGCATTGACTACAGAGCACTTAACCAGATCACGGTAAAAAAACGGTACCCGTTTCCACTTATCCCCGAGCTCTTGGATCAAGTCAAAAACGCTCATATATATACAAAACAAGACTTACGAGGGGCCTACCATCTAGTAAGAGTCAAAAAAGGAGACAAGTGGAAGACGGCCTTTCGCACGAAATATGGCCTTTATGAATATCAGGTTATACCCTTTGGACTATGTAATGCCCCGGCGGCGTTCCAATTTTTCATGAATGACGTGCTCCGCGAACTGTTGGATGTCTGTGCTCTTGTCTATATTGAGGCCCCGTGTATCTCCGACACAAAATACAGGATTCTTCAGCCTGGTTTCCTGGTCTTATGCTTTCTGATCTCGAGGGCTCTTGAAAGTAATGGTTCCTTGCCAGAGGGGTCAAGGGAACTTCCCTCCTTGTGATCCCCTCCTGTTTTGCTGTCTTTCTTCTCTCGCTCAACAGCCATCTCAAAACTGCTGTTTCCTCATGTGCTTTGCCTCACTCCGAGTGTGCTTTCATGCTCCCCCTTTTATCTGTGTGGGGAAGCTTAATGGAAGTCTGGTGTGAATGATAGTCAGTAATTGCCCGACCTTGCCTGAACATTAAATTGGAACACATTAGGTATACTGCTCGGGTGTTAGTCTGTTTTCTCCCAGAGCGGGCTGTCCGTGTCAAAATGTTTCTGCAGGAAAGGGCACGGGGGTAGAGTTCCTACATATCCTATATGAAAGTATGGGTATAGATGTTATAGGAAAGAGAGGGATACCGCATCTCACCATCCGTTTTCCCACTCCCCGAGGACCCCTCACCCAGGTGATCCTCCCGTATCTGGTTCACACCCAGTGTCTGAATCCAAAGGCGATGGCCATGCCCTGGCCACCTGAGAGAGCGAGCCGCAAGAACTAGTGGGTGAGACACCTTCAAAATGTAGGTTTTGTTTGCGCCCCTAAACACAAGCACACACTCCTTTCACCATACACTCACACAGGCAGCCACGTATACATTTAAGTGTGCACCCTGTTACCATACACTCACACAGGCAGCCACCTATACATTTCAGTGTGCACTCTTTCACCATACAATCACACAGGCAGCCACTGCACCCTTTCACCATACAGGCACACCCAGGTAGCCACCCATACATGTAAGTGTGCACCCTTTTAACATACACTCGACACGCACACCCAGCCACGCATACATTTAATTGTGCACTCTTTCACACGTCATGGGGTTGAGCACTATTACTTCCAAAATAAATGGTTCATTTTTGAAGTCACTCCCATTAAGGACCGAACCATAATGGAAATAATTTCTTTATGAAGGCAGAGTGAGTCAAAAAGAAACTATTTATTTTTTTAATTAATAGAGCTCCCCCAAACCCTAGAGGCTTTCATGTCATGGGGTGGAGGGAGCCCCCAGGCTACAAAAATAAATAGTTTATTTTTGTAGTCACTCTGCCTTCATAAAGAAACTATTTTCATTACTCTGTAACAGAAATAATGTCTTTATGAAGGCAGAGTGACTTAAGAAAAATGTTTTAATGTCCGATGGGTCCCTCTCCTAGGACATGTGGTGGCGGGCCCGCCCGCACCACAGGCGCTGCTGGGCCCCCATAACGCCAGTGATTGGAGGACATTATGAAGGCAGCAGACTGGTCGACCTTTAAAACGTGTTATTTCAGGCAAGCAGAAAAAGTGGCAATCTTGGTGGTAAGTAAGCTTTGATGAAGCATAATCTGAGTCTCCGGGTCTTGACATAGAATTCAGATTTTACACACATATGTTACAGAAAGTCATAATTCTATTAATGACACAGAGGCGAAGGATTATCCCACCCCAGTAATCGATTTCATGAAAATATAATGTGATGATTTAATGTAATGTCTTGATGCAAAGAGAATATGCATATGGGCTTATATGTACGATGATTACCCACCCACTTAGACCAGTTGTCTGAAATATGGTTTATGTTCCATGTTCTATAGTGGATAACAAGCAGACGGGTTCATGATTATCATAGGGAAGAACAGTTCATTCAGCATTTACCGGTGGGGGGGCTGCAGTTTGAAAGGACCAGGGAAAGAAAGAGGAGTTGTGAAGATGGTGGACAGGATTAATAAGGATGGACAGAGCCAATTGAAAGGACCAATAACATTAAGGACTACAAAAGACTCAAAACCTATGGAGATTGTAGTTTATTCCCATTTTTGATGTTTACTGTTATTGTTTAATGATGCTGCTCGAGAAGTAAAGTTGAGAGTCAAGCATAATCCTTCACCTCTTCGTCTTTAATAGAATGATGACTTTTCTGTAACGTATGTGTGTAAAATCTGAATTTACTGGCACATTAGAAAGGCTGACTTCACACAATGCTTACATAGATCAGATGACGTAGTCAACTTTAACAGTAGTGCCTGCTTCAAATGTAATGTAACTGTGCTGTAAAATAATCCTGCACTGCTAATTGAATTGGCCACTCATTTATTTGTCACCTAGATAGTGTAAGGAACTCATGGTGGCAACAGTAAAGACAGACCGAAGTGATCGCAGTTCAACAGTGTTTATTGAACTTTATAATGGGTGAGATAAACACCTAATCTAGACCTAAATCTAAGTTGGGAGCAAGCTATGACCATCAAATAATAATAAGGCAGTCCTAGTGGCATCTTGGCAAATAAAAAGGGCCTATGCTAAAAAAAAAACAATTGACAATCCTTACTACTAAATTATAAAAGAGAGTGTGGCATAATGTTCATCAGAAAAGAAAGAAGTGTTCACAAAAAGATAAGTCAGGATGGTTTGGCTGGGTCTCCCTTGCCCACGTTTTAGGACAAGGAGGGACTTCTGAGCACAGCACACTCCTGTGCCTCGACAGCACAAGGTTCACAGTACAGTTCAACGATATCAAAACCCCATCAGAGGCTAAGTCTCTTTCCTGCAAACGTCTCTTGCCTTAGACGGTTTGCTGATTCAAAGTAACAAACAAACAAAGGTTCTCTCACTGACCTTGCACTTTGGGCGATTGTTCATTGCCCAAACTTCACAATGACAAACAAACAAAAGTTCTCTCAGGGGTCTTGCACCTTGGGGGATTGCTCTTCACCTCTAGGACCACCTTACGCCGGGCTCGGATCCCTTTTGCCAACTGGGCCTCCCTCTGTCGGGTTCACTACAGCCTCTCAGATATCGCTCGTAATCTTTAGGAGCTTCAATGTTCATTTAGACACACAACAAGGTGGATAATCCTCTACCGGGTTCACTCACATTGACACACTGTTCTCGGGTGTATTATTCTTCACCCCAAGTTCTTTGGGCGATTGCTCTTCACCCTTGGGATCACCCTCTGCTGGGCTTGGATCCTCCCTGCAAAAAAAGGCCTCCCTCCGTTGAGTTCACTACAACCTTTCTTCAACACAGTTCATGTATGGCTCAGTTTAATCAGAAAGCGGGGTTTCTTTCTCCTAGCTTTCTTTCGGCATCCCTCTGTCAGGTTCACATTTGGCAATTATCACAGTTCACAATCATAGTGGAAAGCGGGGTTCCCTTCCCCTAGCTTTCCTCTGGCAACGGGGTCAGAGACTTTCGATTGTACAAGGGATTTGACATGACCCTCGTAGGACCACTCTGAGGCCTCATGCCACCCTTTCCTACAGCATTCTGGTCCTTGTAGTTTCCAAAACAGGTCCCGGTCACAGCCTTTCGAATGAGTGCCCATTTGGCGCCAGACCCCTCTTCACCTGGACCTCAACTGGGCTTTCTTTAAAGTTCAAACATACACACAAGTTCTTTCGTCTTGCGTTCAAAATGTTGCTACTCGCAACCTTGGGCTCAACACAGTTCGGTTTGCTATCAGCTTCCTCCGACTCACCGGCTGTGCTGAACCCGTTGGCTTCTTTTTTCTCTGGAGTCAAGGATAGTACCACGGTAGCCAGCTTGCCTTTCCACCTGCGTTATCAATGCGGGAGGCCCCTGTATACCATTGAAATCTGCTGCTCCGCACGCCAGCTGTAAATCCCGGTCTTATGATTTCCCTTTCAGAGGCTTTGTGGGTCTTAGCGGAAAAGGGCAAGGGCAAAGTTATGTAGTTCCATGCACTGGTCATCATCACACAGTGTGTGGAATGCAAGGGTGTCATGGTTCTGGAATGTAGCCATTCCAGAACCATTCTGATATGTAAACTTACTGCCGGATGCGTTAGGCTCCGGGGGCTCTACTATTAAACTTCATTTAAACAAATCGTGCCTTTGAGTATTCCATAACATTTGGCGACGAGGTACCCCACTGAGCGGGGAGCCCCCGGAGTTCCGCTCGGTGCCACGGCCGAACGTGAAGAGCTGTGCAGCCAGCGAGAAAGAGTGAGGATCCAGCCACTGTGCCACAGTCTGGGAGACTACTACAAGGGAACACAGGGTGAGCCGCTTTCACATATAAGTAGAAAGGAAGGATCAAAGGCTGTGATTGCCACCCCAAATGCTCCACGAGAGCATGGCATCTTATGAACTTCCGAGTACTCTTGCAACGGAAATTTGAGTAGAAGAAAGGACCTAAAGGCGTGCCATAACGTGGCAGCCATTTTCTAGACAAAGTAATTTCAATACAAAGTATCCATAGCAACCGCACTACGGAGCAAGGAAAGAAGTGAAAAATACACGTGGAACGAATACTCACGCCTTGTAATGAAACTGGGGAACTATAAACATTGAAAAGTGAACTAAACAGCCAAGGTCATATGCCAAATATACACATATGCTTTACATGGAAATTTAGTGAGTTGCACAGCCTACCAAGTGAGTTAATCTCACCAGGAGACACTTCTCAAAGGAACTTCAACCAACAATTTTTATTTGCATTTGACATTTCCAAAGAACAATAAGGAAATACCAACAGGACAGTCAAGTAGAAACAAAGTCACTGAAAATTCATTAAATGAAATAAACTTATCTGCCTATCATTATGCCGCATATTACAGCACTGATACAGTTTCTCCCACTTCCCGGGAACCCCACATGCCCTTGGGAAGAATGGGTGGACGGGTTCCAGGTATACTTGAGGGCTGTGGGTGGCAGCAAATACAACGATGACCTCAAGGAGGCTACACTATTAAACTGTATTGGAGCAGAAGCCTGACTTAGAAGGGGCAGAGAGTGGGTCTGGCAGTAACAATCGTAAGTTTGAGTGTCCATTAGGAAAACTAGCTAAACACTTTGGAAACAAAACCAATGTTGTACTGGAAAGGTATAAAAATAATTTGAGACGCCAACTGAAAGGAGAATCAATAGATGCTTATATAGCAGCCCTGAGAGGACTCATGTCCACATGCTGATTTACTGGAGTCAGTGAGGAATATTTAAGGGATCAATTGGTGTTAAATGTGGCTGATTCACGCATACAACAAAGATTGTGGCAAACTTAAGATCCGTCACTAGAGCAGGCAGTAGAGATTGCCAGGACTATGGAACTCGGTGATCACTGCATGAGAGAAAGGTTTGACAAGACTGAGGATAAAGAAATCAAGATGGTCCAGGAGGAAGTAAGAGAAGACACTGATGAATCCTTGGTAGCAATGGTAAGGAGAATGTCAACTAACAATTCCAGAGCTAGCTCCAAGAGAGCTAGGGATACTGGGTACAGAAACCACACCCAAAGCCGTTGTCAAAAATGTGGCTGGTATAAGCACAATGACAGTGAGAAAGAATGCCCTGCTGCAGCTGCTGAATGCTACAAGTGTGGCCACATAGGTAATTTTGCCAAGGTGTGCAGGAACATTCGTGGAAGAGGGGGAAGATGTAGCAGATACTCTTTCAACAGACCACCAAGAAACACAGTGAGAGAAGATGAAGAGAATCCTGGACCTGACAACATGCTAACCATCAGCAGTGAAAACACTCAGCAGGTACAGATACTCACAGTCACTGCAATAGAAGGAAATAAGGGACCGTGGGTAAACATGCAGAGAAATTGAATATCCCTACCTATTATGGTGGACACTGGGTCTCCTTATACCATGGTCGATGTCAACACATTTGTCGAAGTACTGTCTGGCAACATGCAGAAGTTACAATGCACAGGAGTAAGAGCAACAGGGTATGGTAAAACCCCCATTGATATCATTGGATGCACCTGGGTTAAGTTACATTTCCGTGAAAGAGAGACATATTGTAGACTATATGTAGCGAAGAATGGCTCGTCCGTAGTAGGATGGGAAGAACAAGCTGCTCTACGTGTCAGGATTCATCCAGGGGAAGAAGTTCCCATTTTGAGTCTATTAAAGGACAATAATGATATTAAGCAAAAACAAAGAGGTGATGGCTGGAAGGTTTAGAATGAATCTTAACTACTGGCATTGCTCTGGGCAACCCTCCAGACCATTGTTCTTCGCCTGCCAAGCCATTACAGAAGGGGAAAGACCCTATGAAAATCAGGCTTGGTCCCACCCCAAAAGGGGCAGTCCAGCCCGAACTACTAGGTCCCATCCCTTCTGCACAAAACCATAAGCATCCCCAAACATGTTTCAGCCTTGTTGGGCCTCATCAGTGAGGAGTAGCTTGGGTCTCTAGGCCCAGCAGGCACGGGACCCACGTCTGGGCATACCCGTCCCACTTGGGGTGACAAAGCAAAAACAAAGAGGTGATGGCTGGAAGGTTGAGAATGAATCTTAACCACTGGCATTGCTCTGGGCAACCCTCCAGACCATCGTTCTTCGCCTGCCAAGCCATTACAGAAGGGGAAAGACCCTATGCAAATCAGGCTTGGTCCCACCCCAAAAGGGGCAGTCCAGCCTGAACTGCTAGGTCACATCCCTTCTTCACGAGACCATAAGCATCCCCAAACATGTTTCAGACAAGTTTTTCAGCACCCTAGACCTATCCTCGGCTTATCATCAGATAGCCTTGGAAAAAGAATCTAAGTACTTAACATCATTCGTCACCCCACTTGGTGCATTCATGTTTAAGAGAATGCCTTTCGGCCTTGCTTCGGCTGCGGCGGTATTTCAAAGATTAATGTCATTTTTATTTGGAGGTCTTGAAGGAGTATACTGCTTCCAAGATGACATCTTAATATCCGCAAGCACAGAAGAGGAACACAAACATTGATGGGAGTGCTGCAAGTAATTCAAAAGAGTGGTCCCACTTTGAAACTTGAAAAGTGTAAGATTAAGTGCGACAAAGTGTCATATTTGGGTCATTCTATTGATGCTGAGGGCATCAGTCCTAAAAAGGAGTTGATGAACACCATATTGGGCATCACTGAACCAAGAAACAAGGACCAATTGAGAAGTTTCTTGGGCATGACTGAGTACTGCTCTAAATTTGTAAACAATTACACCAACAAAACCAAGAATAAGAGAGAACTTATGATGAAATCCATGAAATATGTATGGTCAAATGAGTGCAAAAGCAAATTTGAACAAATAAATGCCACAATTAATAAAGCGCTGATACTAGGGATATTTGATTGTAAAGCTAAAACCATAATCTCAGTTGATGCCAACAAAATTGGTTTAGGAGGCGCATTAGAATAACTGCAAGACAAGGGGTTATCACAATAGCATTTGCATCAAGAGTCCTAAGAGGTGCGGAATTAAAGTACTCTACGATAGAGACGCTTGGGAGTAAAGTGGATATTGGAACATTTTAGGAACCTAGTGTGGGGATTACCCATTTTCCTCAACACTGATCATAAGCCACTAGTCCACGTGTTGCAATCAAAGACACCACATTTAATATCACCAAGGATTAGACGTTGGATTTTGGACATAATGCAGTACAACATCTGCATATGTTACACTCCGGGCAGACTAAATCTAGTGGCTGATTGCTTCTCCAGGTTGCCATGGGATTGTACAGGGGCTGATGTCAAACTAGAGAAAGAGTTAGGAAGTGATGACATCATTGCTACCATAAACCTTGGCGTGACAAGAGAGGAATGGAAAAACACAGCTGATATTGACCCAGAACAAGTACATATCAGAGAAGCCATTGATAGGGATTGGAATAGGTGTGATCAGATCTTAGGAGTTTATGCTCAAATCAAGGAGGAAATGTGGATGGATTCAGGGCACATCTATAAAGGAGATTGAGTCATTCCTCCAGTGAAACTAAGAGACAAGATAATCACTTTGGCCCACAAAGGACATTTGGGGAGAAATTTGATGAAGAGAAGGGTAAGGAGCAATTACTGGTGGCCTGGCATGTGGAGGGATGTTGAGGAAAGTGTCAGGAACTGTACCGCATGTGCTGCAAGTGATAAAGCAAAGAATGTGAGAAAGACACCTTTACAACCTGCAGAGATTCCCAATAGTGTGTGGTCTAAATTGGCCATTGATATCATGGGACTGTATGAAAATCTTGAAGCTGTCAGAATATACATTGTAGTCCTGGTAGATTACACTCCGAAAGTGGGTTGAGTGGGGAGTTGTGGAAGGGAGCATCACCACCGGAAAAATATTGAACTTTTTAAGTGAGATTTTCAACAGAGAAGGTGACCCTAAAGAAATAGTTTCGGATAATGGTGCTCAGTTTACCTCACTAGAATTTCAGGTGTTTTTGAAGGAAAGAGCGATTGAACATATAACCACATCACTTTACCATCCTATAGCTAACAGACTTGTTGAGAGGATGAACAAGTTTGTGAAGGGTGTGATTCAATTAGCTGTAGCCAACTCACTTCCATGGAGAGAAGCTCTCAAGGAAGCGCTTTGCACATATAGAACAACTCCACATACCACCACGGAGGTGGAACACTTTACCATGATGCGGGGCAGACAGGCATCCAATCGTGTGAGACCTGCTTGGATGTTTTTGGATACGAGCAAGGTGCATCTGGACATTGAACAGATTATAAAGACAGTAAGAGAAAAACAGGCAAAGTACAAAGAATACTATGATTGCAGAAATGGAGTGAAGGAGAAAATAATCAAGGAAGGGGATTGGGTTTGTATCAAAGAACCTAAAAAAAACATTGAAGGGTGAATCTAGTTTCAGATCACCACAGAGACTACAGAGTTGTCTGGCAAATCAGTTGTGTTGGAGGATGGCAGGATGTGGTCTTGTGATGACATTGTGAGGGTGCAAATTGATGCCAATAAACCAAGTACCAGCAGGGTGCAAAATTATACCAATAGGCCAAGTACCAGCAAGTATAACAACCAGGTGGCAACTGACCGCACTGACTATGGAACGCAAGGCAGATGTCAAGTCTAAGAAGGGATGAAAGGGATTCAACCTCCTCTCCCGAACCACAGAAGCCGAATAGATCGACCCTCCCACTGTGGTTGGCATGGGCATCTGGATGTAGAAACACAGATAACCACGTGGCAGCCAATGGGGGGAAGACAGAGTTAGGGAAAGGGGGTGGAATGACAAAGGGGAGGTAGGGAATAGAGAACATGCATATATATATATATATATATATATATATATATATATATATATATATATATATATATATCCAAAAGAATCCCCGTACCGAGGTACAAGAAAAATGGATGGCACTCCAGGAAGAGGTTTCAATTTAAGCAGTCCTTTCCAAACACAGAGTCAGGAAGCCAGGATGTTACAGGCACGAAATAAACTTTAATAATTATAATGTCCAGGACAGAGAAAGAGACAACAAACCGCTTGTTCACGTTGAGGGTAAAAAACACAGAAAGTGGACTTAAAGACTAACAGTTTCTCTATGATTTTGGGGTAGAGAGTCGTATTGTGTGACACATAATTTCCTAGTCAAAAGCGGCGGCCATATTTAAAATTACATTTTCTCTGCCATTCATTGCATTTTAAATCTAGAGTGCAACAAGTATGCAAATTGCTCTAACAATTTTCACTGTTTAAACAAACCAGTGTAACATATAGGGCATAACTGTGGTGCCAAGGTTACTACATAAATCATAATGTACGGCACAATACATTTGCAAACGTCACACAATTATATTGAGCTTTATAATAAATGCCCATTTTCAATTTGTGTCCGTGTTTTAAGTTAACCTATTGTGACCTTTGTTATATATAAGTCTTCACAGATAGGGTTTTTTTGGGTGTATATATGGGTATGCTCAAATGTTGAAAATGGAGTGCTTAGTGCATCTCATTTTTGTTAGCTGTGGTTTACATGTATTGGGATTAACTCTTTAAAATTCTTATGTATATCAGCTGTGCAAATCTGCAGTATGAAAATAATTAGTTGTTAAAGTGCTAGTGCAAACGTTATGAATAACTGTGAAAATCTGCAATGTTCAACAGCTATTGCTCGAGTGCTTAGTGCATCAATATATATATATATATATATATCACACAGAATACTAAATACTGAAACCCCTGTATACCTGTCTACTGCCTGAATGTACTAACGTAGGAACTTGGGTTCTTAATTACCATACACCATACCCCTGACCGTACCCATGACTCTGACCATGGAGATATCACATATAGCAGACATAAAGCAACACCAACTGTATGGTACACACACGGGAATACTCCCTACATGAATTCAACATGACAAATGGCCCCGTGGGCTGACATTTAACATAAGCAAACAGAAGCAAAGCACATAAATCGTGACATTCCTGTCATAATAGGACTGGACCGCCCTGCCCCTTCCCATTAACAGAGAATCTTCCTGCACTGAGAATATTGCCTCATACTCCAAGTGTAACCCGTGTAACTTGCACTGGTTTACATTAACTCATAAGTCTCTCAAACGTAGCACACCATATAGTGTTCTCAAGATGCACATGAATACTAGGAGGTACTTATCTTAGCGTTCGGATGCCTCGTAAGAACACCCGGACATCAGGAACTGTCGCTGTGAAGTGCCGTAACCTCAGCGTGCTACTGCCGCGCATAGTCTGCAGGCAGCGAAAGGAAGGAAGTCACTGCCGCGGCCCACGTAGAAAACAAACTTGCAGGAGGCTGCTGCGAGATTCACGTGAACACTAGAGTCAGACCGCAAGGGTCCGCGAGTGCGGACCGGCAACGCTCCCTCTCCCTGTCGTGTTGCCTTCCGTTCCGTTCGCCTCCTTGAAAGCTTCCCCGCTCGCCATCAGCTCGTCCAATGCTCCTCAAACGCCGTCATGACCACCCGTGCTGCATAACCTTAATTATCGGCACCTGTGGTTGGGCGGTCAACGGCTAAATATTCTCTTAACGGCTCAGCTGTTCAATGGCGCGAAGTGCATAGACTACAACTCGCCCCTTAAGCATGCTGGGAATCGTAGTTTCTTCCTCATTTTCTCGTATACTATCTCCTGGGCTTGCACCAGACCCTACTCCTGACAGCAGAAACCATGATAAAAGAGACAATGGGGTAGGAAGTGGCAATGAGGTCACCAAAGGTGTGTTATCCAAAAGAAACCACAAGACAATTTAGAATTTCAACAGTGACTATGTTTATTACTAGTGATCTCATCGCCTTGCTGCTTACATGTATCCTTTGTTATTCCTGTTCTTATTGATTTTCCTTATTCAGTTTGTTTTTATTATTAGTTCATATCCTGTTACACTTAATGCTCTCTCTATAATTTTTCTTTTATCAATATAAGCAAGGGGAATGTTATGTAGTTCCACACACTGGTCATAATCACACAATGTGTGGAATGCAAGGGTGTCATGGTTCTGGAATGTAGTCATTCCAGAACCATTCTGATATGTACACTTACTGCTGGATGCGTTAGGCTCCGGGGGCTCTACTATTAAACTTAATTTAAACAAATCTTGCCTTCGAGTATTCCATAACAGGCAATTCCCCTGCGTCGTCCTTCCAGGTCTCACCGCTTTTCTTCTCCCTTTGTACTGCCAGTTTGGTGTATCTGTCTCCTTGTGTGTTCGGCCTTGCTTGAAGTGTACTTTGCTCTCTGCCTTTTATCCCTGTGGGGATGCTAAAGGGCCTTCAGGTGTGTGTGAATATTGTTAATTGCCTGACTCTGCCTGACCCGAGAGTTGGGACATGTCAGATAAATGTCTCTGGTGTTAGTTCATTGTCTGTTACTGTGTAACTAAGTGTTTGTGTGGGGAAAGGGTGAGTAGAGCTTCTAAATATCCTCCAGGGTAGGATGGGGAAAGGATGTTACAGGGAAGGGGATACTGTGTCTCAAACCTCTGTGTCCCACTTCCACTCCCCAAAGACCCCTCGCCCCGGTAATCCTCCCCTACTGGTCCACCCCCAGGAACTGGATCCAATAGCGATGGCCGTGTCCTGGCCACCTGGATGACAGATCTCCAGGGACCAGCGGGTGAGACACCTTCCGGTTTCTTATAATAGACATGTACATGTATGACATATGTTCAGATTTGTGAAGTTTCATGTATTCTCTGATAAATAGGGTATGATATTGTATCTTGCATCTGTCACTTTATCTGAGTCTGGATCTCCCATGTTCCAGGTTCAGTCAAACTATGGTAGTCCCATGGTGTGTGTAGATAATTGTTGATGCTGATCTCTGGGAAATTGATATTGGCATGTCTCAAGTGTGCTGTCACAAGTAGCAACTAAGTTCCCACTCTGTATTCATCCCCTGTGTGATAACCTCCCAACCTTCCATCTCTCTAACTAGGTGGAGAAGGTGTGAGAGGCAATCTGCATACAGCTCACAGTAGCACAATGAAGACACAGCCAGCAAGGAGTAGTGTCGGATCAGCTCCGCCCCATTTCCGGTGTGTGCCGTCTTTATTTTATTTATCTCTTGCCCTTTGCAGGGAACTCATGGTGGCAACAAGTAAGACAGACACAAGTGATAACAGTTCAAGGGTGTTTATTGAACAATGAATGCTGTAAGCAGGTTGGAAAAATGCCTAATCTAAGCATAAATCTAAGATGGGAGCAGGTGTCGACCATCAAATGAAAATAAGGCAGTCCTTGTGGTGTCATGTCAAAATAAAAAGGGCCTATACTAAGAAACCTATTGCCAAACCTTACAACTAATACAAAAAGGCTGTGGGATGGTTTTCAAGAAAGAAAGGAGTGTCCTTAAATAAAATGTCAGGATGCAGTAGCCTGGTTCTCCCTTCCCCATGTTTTGAGCACGGGGTAAGGAGGGATCTTGGAGCATAGTACAGTCTCTGCCTTCGCCAGCATGAGACAACAGTTCCAATGGCAGCTCTCAGGACCGTTGATGGCCAAGTCTCATTTCTTTGGAAAGTCTCTTGCCTTTGAAGTCCTGACGTGTTCCATATAACTAAAACAAAAGTTCCTTTAACCAAATGGCAGTTCGTTAGGGTGCTAATGGTTCACCCTTGGGTCCCCCGCTTCTGGGCACTAACCCCTAAACAGTTCTTATAAATGTCAAGGCCTTCAGTGGTTGAGTCTCTGTTTTTCGAGGGCCTGATGGATTCATAAAACAACTAACAAACCCAAAGTTCTGTATCATATATCTCTTGGGTGATGGCTTCACTCCTGTGTCCCCTTCTTCTAGGCGCTGACCCCTCAGAATACTTTTGGGTGATGGTTTCACCCCTGGTTCTCCCTCGTTCGCTCGGACTCCAAATGACAAGCGGGACCGTGCACTTCTCCTTGTCTTCCCAATGTCTTTTTGAACAGTTCATACTGGACATGCCTCTGCCGGGTTCACGTTTGCCGACATACTGTTTCTTGGGATTTTAGACTTGCTCCCTTCCCGTCAGCATCCCTCGGTCAGGCTCACTCTTGCTAACTTCACATTCACTTTACTTTCCTGTGCTGTGGGATTCACGTCCCTTGCTTTCTCTCAATGTCGGATTCCCTTCCCTGGCTTTCTCCTGTGGTGCGAATTCCCTTCCCTTACTTTCACACAGTTTGTAGATCAAAGTCTTTTGATTGTACAGGATTTTACAAGACCTCCTGTATGACCACTTTGACTTATTTTGGCGATTCTCCTACAGCATTCTGGTACATGTAGTTTTGCTCACATGGGGATCGACCAGCGACTCTCGAGTTAGCACCCACATGGTGCTGGTTTCCTCCTGCAGCTGGTCTCCCCTTAACACTTTTCACAGTTCATTGAACTTGGTTCAAACTTTCCACTTTGCGATTCTCATTGAACACAGCCCAGTTCTTATCGGCTCTCCCCTCGACTCACCGGCTGTGATGAACCGCTTTGCTTTCTCTGTCACTGTAGTCAAGGCTGGTACCACGCTAGCAGGAGTTTCCCTCGCTCCCGCTTATCAGCATTGACACGCTCGGTGTACTGTTGACATCTGTTGCAGCACACTTGGGCTTTTACGATTCCCTCTGCAGAGGTTTCGGGGGTCTGCTTCAGAAAGGGCAAGGTTGTGTCTCTCCTTGTCAGCCTCTCGATATTCACAACCTTTCTCCTCCTCTTGAACTGCTGCACCTGCTTAGCGTCCTGTCATGCTGTCTGTCGTGCTCGCCTTGCTCATCTTGTACTCTCTTGCTCCACCTTTTATCCCTGTGGGGAAAAGGAAGGGCTGTGTGATTTAAGTCAGTTGCCTGACTTTGCCTGACCCTTGTATTGGGACATGTCAGGTAAACAGTTTCATTACAAGTTCGTGGTAAACCAGTATTCATGTCGGAAAAGGGAAAAGTGTGGGTATTGGAAATGATAGTCTTTGTTTTGGAAAGGAGAGGGGTTGAAGTGTTAGAGTATACTATGGGACGGGATAGGGAAGGTTTGTGAAATGGACAGGAATGACCAGGATTTAGAACAGAACATAAGGGATTGTGGGAACTATAGCAATTTATCTGAGCACTTTGGGAGTGCAGAAAATAATTATCAGAGGGACGGGAAGAAGAATGATTGGGTTTGTTGGGCAAACCGGAATAATTGGGATTGTGAAATGAACAGAGGGAATTGTGGGAACTGTAGTGTTTTGTCAGGGAAAAACTGGGTGTTTGGGACAGAATAACTTGAAGTATGTGGAGAAGAATGAATGGGAGTAATCGGGTAGAAACAGGATGACAAGGGTTTGGGATCTAGGGGATTGGTTCTGTACGGGGTGGTTGATGGGTTTGTGTAGCAGAGATTTAATGGGAGGAAGGGAGGAAGATGTGGCACAGCCCACGAAGGTCTCAAAGATTTCACCCTCCTCTTCTCCTTCCTTGGTAACATACCACATCTCCCTTTGGGCATTCTCCTGAGCATAACCCTGGTTTCCCCTACCCAGGTGATCTTTCCTTGCTTGTTTGCTTTCAGGGTTGGGATAAGAGAGGGTCAGTCCTTTCGTGGCAACCTGAATAAGGAGTTCCCAGGATCTACTTGGGAGAACACCCTCAGTTTTCTCACACGTTCATCTCCTCGCGTGAGGCAGGCTCCCCCCCATACACGTGACGAGAGTCAGGCGGAACACCACATTCCTCCAACACTTACAATTGTTTTCAACATTTTCTCATTTATGATATCTTCGGATATTGTGAGAAACCTGAAGGTGTCTCACCTGATAGCCCCCATAGATCTGTCATCCAGGTTGCCTGGACACGGCCATCACTATTTGAACCAGTTCCTGGGGGTGGACCAGTGCGGGAGGATCACCTGGATGAGGGGTCTTCGGGAGTGGAAGTGGGACACCGAAGGGTAAGACATAGTATCCCCTTCCCTGCAACAGCTTTTCCCCATCCTACCAGGATACCTAGAAGCTCAATCCCCAACTCCTTTCCCGACACAAACACTTTCTCACGGACAGTTCATCGTAAGCGACAATGTACTAACACCAGAGCCGTATACTTTTTCCTTTTACAATTTTTATTGATTTTTCACACAAAAGAAAATACAGACTTTGTAAATAACATCCAATGATACATCCCATTGTTCATCTGTTCAAACCTCCCCACACCTCCCTACCCTCCTGCATCCAGCCTATTCCACTTACAATGTCTACCTATGGTATGTGCCATGCGATGATGCCACGATTTAATCATAGCCATTCACCCATTGAAGACTAAGACGCTGGAACTACTATGCAGATGGTTTTGGTGGACTACCATGTCAAGAGATGTTGATTATATCGCAACTTGTTCCATTTGTGCACAGTGTAATACTCAGAGACAGAAACCAGTAGGCCTCTTTCACCCTCTTCCTGTCCCTCACAAACCGTGGTTTATGGTATCCATGGATTTTATTGTTGAGCTCCCACCGATCCATCACTATGATACCATATGGGTTATCATTGACTATTTCACTAAGTTAGCAGTTTTTGTACTCTGTATCTGGGGTGCCTCTGCTCCTATTTTGGTGGATCTATTTTTGAAACATGTCTTCCGTTTCTCTGGGTTACCTTCTGTTATCATCTCCGACAGGGGTACTCAGTTCACTTCATGCTTCTGGCAGGCCTTCACTTCCTCCTTTGGCATCGAGGATCGATATTTCAGTGCCTATCATCCTCAAACTGATGGACAAACTGAGAGGCTAAACACCACTTTAGAGCAGTATCTGTGCTGTCTTTGTCTACAGTACCAAGAGACCTGGTTAACTGCCCTTTTTTCGGCTGGGTTTACCTACAATAATTCTGTTCATTCCTCTACTGGTTCCTCTCCTTTTTATGCCTTGTTTGGTCAACACCCATGTTCGATCCCTCTGAAAGCGCCTCTTCCCACTGAGAATCCTGCTGCTTGTGCTTCCATTAGGGATCTTGTGACCTTACATGGCTCTGTCAGGAAATATTTAGTTCGGGCACAGGACCGTGCCAAGAAATACGCAGATCTTCACTGCATCCCTGCTCCTGTTTATCGTCCGGGAATGAAGGTTTGTGTAATGCATCGACCTTGGAAGGTTTGGAACCGATGGAAGTACACCTAACATGGATGCTGGAAGCTTCGTGTTGCGGTCTATGCATTATCCAAGATGGCCGCCAGCACGTATTTAAGCACAACGCACCAGTGCTCCGATGCGTTGCATCAAAGTACTTTCGTATCTTACCAGCGCTGTGTTTCTGAATCTCTTGCTACTTATTATTGCTTCCTGTTGTTTATTCTTCTCTCTTCTTTCACTATCTTACACCGAGGTTTACGTACTATTTTTTGGGTAGCTTTCCTATACGGTTGGATCCCTGATAATCGCACTTTGAGGTTAGTTCTTTAACTCCTCAGTCTCTGTATCTATTCTTCCTGCTACATACCTTGTTTACTTTCACCTTGCCTACCGTTTCATTTCAACTTACTCTGTTTTTCTTCCGCCTGGAGTTTCTTCTCTCTAGTGGCAGTAACCTTTCCACGCTACTTATTACCAGTTTGTTGGTTCGCCGTCTTGGTGTTCTTCTACCATCCGGCCATTATCCTGTGCTCCTGGTATGCCTCAGTTCCTTCGACACCACCGGCTACTATAAACTGCCTTTTTGGACCAGAATTCTCAGTTCTCTCGATCATACTACACCGAAGAAAGGACTGGACTCGCTTCTACTCTTCTACCCAACCTGAAGAAGACCATTCACACAGGGTTTTTTCAGCTTACGGCTTTTTCCCTGGAACAGCGGGTTGGCTCCTGGGAGGCTTCTGGATTTGGTCCCTATGCGGTCACGGTGGCTTCCGGGGAGTCACGCCCGTATTTGCATCAAAGAAGGAGTAAAGAAACCAGAAATACACGAAGGAAAAAGAAGACGGAACTCCAAGAAGATTCCTCAGGTGATTCATGGGAGGAGGAGTTGGAAAGGAGGGGAACCAGGGTTGCAAGTTTTGACAGTATACAACGCCAAAAGACAAAGAGAATGGCTACTCCAGAACAGGTTCAAGAAATGTGTAATGCCATTCAAGCACTACGAGTCGATATGCAGAATCTACAGGCTGAGAATCAATCTCTTCGTCAGCAAATAGCTACCTGAGATGAAGGAAGAGGTGAACTACCGCTGATGCCCCTGTCCATTAACAAATATGATGGTGACCCTAAGGGAAAATATGAATTTCTCGACGCCTGTACCGTGTATTTCTCTTTCAGAAGGAGGAATTT
The DNA here is from genome assembly GCF_040938575.1 of Ambystoma mexicanum. NCBI lineage: Eukaryota > Metazoa > Chordata > Amphibia > Caudata > Ambystomatidae > Ambystoma > Ambystoma mexicanum. The sequence continues at coordinate 988,659,452 of NC_090925.1, forward strand.
TGATTCAGGTAGATCACGGGTTGGATTCCTGATAGCTAACCTAACGGGTAGTACATTAAAGTGGGCAACACCTCTAGTTACCTCTGATGATCCTTCGGTAAATGATTACGATTTATTTGTTCGCAATTTCAAGACTAGGTTCGAAAGACCTGAGGTTCAGTACTCTATGAGGCCCTTATGGACGTAAAGCAAGAGAATCAAGATGTACAGACTTATATTTCTCACTTCCAAGGTTTGGCAAGCTTAGCAGGATGGCCAGACACTGCGCAGCAGACCATATTTCGAAGAGGGTTGCACGAAGATATAAAGGATGAGTTGGCACGGGTCGAAAGACCCGAGACGTTCTCCGATCTGGTGTCCTTGGTACTCCGGATAGAATTCAGGTCGAATGAGAGACACCAGGAGAAACGGAACGGTCGAGGATTCCAATGGAACCACCAAACTGGTGCACAATTTAAGGATCGTGTTTCTTCAGAGGAACCAATGCAGATTGGTCCAACCAGAGGACCCCTGTCTTCTAATGAGAGAAGACGAAGGAGAGAACACAATTTGTGCATGTATTGTGGCTCTTCAGATCATCAGTTGAAAGATTGTACAGAGAGTCCATCTCGGCGTTCGGAAAACGCGCAACCCCGAGTCTACGCAAGGGAGACTACGGGGAAGGTGGCACAAACTCTTGCAACACCACTAACACAGGAGAAGACAACCGACTGATGATATTTCAAGTATCATTGAACCCTACTAATGGAACCTCGATTCCGGTATTAGCCATGTTGGACTGCGGTGCTGCAGGCAACTTTATTGACTCCTCATGGGCACAAGACAAGGGAATTCCGCTCAGGCAGAAGAGGAAGCCCATTCCTGTGGAAGGTGTTGATGGACGTCCATTGTTGTCAGGACCTGTTACTATGGAAATATTACCCTTACAGGTAACCATAAAGGATCATACCGAAGAGATAATCTTTGACACTATCAGGGCTGCTCATTTTCAAGTAATACTTGGCATTTCTTGGTTGAGACTTCACAACCCTTCTATTGATTGGAGTGATAATAGACTGAATTTTAACTCAGATTTCTGTGGAAGGAATTGCATCAAGAAGCAACTGGTTGAAGTTCCTGCTTACCCTATGAACCAGTCTACAGTTTCTATTTCTGCCATTCCCATCCAGTATCAAGAATACAAAGAGGATTTTGAAGATGTTGTTCCCAAACTCCTCCCACCTCACCGACCTAAAGATTGCAGGATAGACTTAAAGGAGGAAGTCTCATTACCTTTCGGTAGGATGTATCCGTTGTCCCAGCAGGAGCGGACTGCCTTGAAAGAATATCTGGACTCCAATCTTCAGAACGGTCTGATTCGGAAGTCAAGATCCTCCGGAGGTGCATCACTTTTCTTTGTAGCAAAGAAGGGAACGAAAGAACTACGCCCATGTATAGACTATCGAGAGCTAAACAGAATTACTGTCCGGGATCGTTATCCCATGCCCTTGATAAGGGACATTCTTGAAGCTGTTAAGGACTCCAAGATCTTCGCTAAGATCGGTCTACGCGGAGCATGCCACTTACTCAGGATCCATGCAGGCGATGAATGGAAGAATGCCTTCCGAACACCGTTGGGGTTGTTCGAGTATTGTGTGATGCCGTTTGGATTAGTCAACGCCCCATCAGTGTTCCAGTGGTTCATGGACCACATTTTCGCTGATATGCTAGGAACTTCCGTAGTAGTGTACTTAGATGATATTTTGATCTACTCTTCCACTCTAATGGAACATCGAAACCTTGTTAAGGAAGTACTGCAGAGGCTCAAGGACAATCGTCTGTACACTAAGGTCGAAAAGTGTACCTTTGAGGCAACCGAAGTACCTTACCTCGGCTTCATCTTATCCTCTAATGGAATACGGATGGATCCGGATAAGGTAAAGGCCATTCTCAGGTGGCCAGAACCTTCTTCTCCTAAGGATATTCAAAGATTTCTTGGTCTGGCTAATTTCTACCGTCGTATCATTCCTCACTTCTCGGAGTTGGTACTTCCTCTGACTATGCTTCTCAAGAAGGGAAGTGTCTTTGAATGGAATTCTACCACACAATCAGCCTTTTCGGACCTCAAGAGACTGTTTACCACAGCTCCGGTGCTTATTCAGCCGGATCAGGCAAAACCCTTTATCGTGGAAGCAGATGCTTCAGGCGGAGTCCTCAGAGCCGTGTTGTTACAGGAGGATAATGAAGGAGTAGAACATCCCATCGCCTACTATTCGCGTACTCTTACAGTCAGTGAACGAAACTATTCTGTACTTGAGCGAGAACTATTAGCTATGTTTCCTCGCTTACGAGGAGTAGAGACATTTATTACAAGGGGCCACGCATCCATTTCTAATTTGCACTGACCACAGGAATCTGCGAGTTCTTCAGCAGATGGAATGCCGCAATTCCCGTCATGCCAGATGGGCATACTATTTCTCCAACTTTGATTTCCAGATAACATATATACCAGGCTCACAAAACGGAGTAGCTGACGCCCTTTCGAGAAGCTGGTCGGAAGAACAAGGAATGGATGTTACACCTACTGAGAAGGAAAGGATGTTGCCTACCACAAGATTTATAGCAGTGATCAACTGCTTTCTTCAGAAGGTTAGGAAGGAATACAAGACATGGACTAGACAGAATCTAATGTCTAAAGGTCTTCAAGAAAGAGGTGGATTATGGTTCTACAATTCGACTCTCTTTCTTCCTTCTTCGCAACTTCAAGCCAAGGTGCTACATTTTTGCCATGATGTCCCATTAGCTGGTCATAGGGGACAAAAGGCCACCTACGAACTATTGGCCAGATGTTTTTGGTGGCCTTCGATGAGAGCTGATGTTAACTCATACGTTAACTCCTGTTCGGTATGTGCTAGTGCTAAGGTCTCTAGACAGAGGCCTTTAGGACTTCTACAGCAAGCTGATTTACATTCTTGTCCCTGGGAGAATCTATCTATGGACTTTATAGTAGATCTACCTCTGTCCCAAGGGAAGACAGCTATAATGGTTACTGTCGATTCCTTTTCCAAGCAGGCTCATTTCTCCTCTCTAACAGGAGTGCCTTCCGCTTCTGAGACAGCTTCTGTATTCCTACGAGACATCATAAGACTGCACGGGTTTCCTCGAGTGATCGTCTCGGACAGAGGAGTACAATTCACCTCCAAATTTTGGACCATTTTTTTGTGTAAGGAACTAGGTATCCATGGAGCATTATCTTCAGGATACCACCCTCAGTCCAATGGACAAATGGAGAGACTAAATGCCACACTGGAGGAGTATCAGCAGTGTTTCTGTAACAAGGAACAAGACAATTGGGCTTCATTGTTACCCATGGCGGAGTTCACATATAACAACACAGTACATACAGCTATCGGAATGAGTCCTTTTCAGTGTACCTATGGTTATCATCCGCATTTTCTACCCACCAATACAGCCGGAAGTACCAAGGCTCCGGCAGTAGACGAGGTAGTGTTCAAGATCCAACAAACCCATCAATTGGCTTTGCAGACTCTAGAGGAGAGTAGAAGGAACTACAAGAGATTAGCCGATGCTAAGAGAAGACCAAATCCTCAATGGGGCCCTGGTTCAATGGTATGGTTGTCCACCAGGTACTTACCTCGCTGGACACGTATGGGCAAATATTCTCCAAGATATATCGATCCATACAAGATCGAGGCTAAGATCAATCCTGTCGCTTACAAGTTGAAGCTACCACCTCGATTCAAGAGAATACACCCGGTATTCCATACTTCCTTACTAAAGGCTTATGTGGAAGATCCCTTCTGTTAAGAAGACGAGTGTAGCAGATCTCAATGAAACCAAGGAGTATGAAGTGGACAGATTGGTTGATTCACTTTATCGACAGGGTATTTTGCAGTATCTGGTACACTGGAAGGGATATCCTAGATCAGAGAGAACCTGGGAGCCCAAAACCCATATAAGTGCTCCAAGACTTGTTCAGAAGTTTCACACGTTGTACCCGAGTAAACCAGGTGGTGTCCGACATCGAAGGAGGCATACTGTAATGAATTGACCTTGGAAGGTTTGGAACCAATGGAAGTACACCTAACATGGATGCTGGAAGCTTTGTGTTGCGGTCTATGCATTATCCAAGATGGCCGCCAGCACATATTTACGCACAACGCACCAGTGCTCCAATGCGCCAATGCGTTGTATGAAAGTACTTTCGTATCTTACCAGCGCTGTGTTTCTGAATCTCTCGCTACTTATTATTGCTTCCTGTTGTTTATTCTTCTCTCTTCTTCCACTATCTTACACCGAGGTTTACGTACTATTTTTTGGGTAGCTTTCCTATACGGTTGGATCCCTGATAATCGCACTTTGAGGTTAGTTCTTTAACTTCTCAGTCTCTGTATCTATTCTTCCTGCTACGTACCTTGTTTACTTTCACCTTGCCTACCGTTTCATTTCAACTTACTCTGTTTTTCTTCCGCCTGGAGTTTCTTCTCTCTAGTGGCAGTAACCTTTCTACGCTACTTATTACCAGTTTGTTGGTTCGCCGTCTTGGTGTTCTTCTACCATCCGGCAATTATCCTGTGCTCCTGGTATGCCTCAGTTCCTTCGACACCACCGGCTACTATAAACTGCCTTTTTGTAGCAGAATTCTCAGTTCTCTCGATCATACTACACCGAAGAAAGGACTGGACTCGCTTCTACTCTTCTACCCAACCTGAAGAAGACCATTCACACAGGGTTTTTTCAGCTTACGGCTTTTTCCCTGGAACAGCGGGTTGGCTCCTGGGAGTCTTCTGGGATTTGGTTCCTATCCGGTCACGGTGGCCTCCGGGGAGTCACGCCCGTATTTGCATCAAAGAAGGAGTAAAGAAACCAGAAATACACAAAGGAAAAAAAAGACGGAACTCCAAGAAGATTCCGCCGGTGATTCAGGTGAGGAGCAGTTGGAAAGGAGGGGAACCAGGGTTTCAAGTTTTGACAGTTTGGTTATCAACCAAGAACCTGAAATTACATGTTACACGTAAACTCCTGCCATGTTTGAGTATTAACAATAACTATGGGGTGAGCCCTCAGGTCTTTTCGATGATTCCTTGTCATTTGAATTTTCCAAGTTCGGCTTACACTGCCTCCCACAGAGGGAATGGGACACGGCGGTGCCTCACGGCTCTGGGCTCAATGGTCGGGTCAATGTGCGCTTTGACTGTTCTGTCTCTTAGGCACCCTATCCCTTACAATATGCAGATTGTTGTATCTGTTTGTCCTGTAGTCGGGGTGCTGGTTCCATTCTTCTAAACTTTGTTAACTGCATCACGTTCACTGTCACACCAGTGTCTATCACTACCTTGGTGGGAGTCCCGTCAGCTAACACAAGGCAAGTTGGTTGTGCCGAATTCTTGGCGTTTAATTTTCTCTTTCCTGGTTTGATTGCAGAGATCATATGGACACGCTACTCCCTTTTCTTTTGGCGGTTTTGTGAATTGTCTGGGGGTGAATCTTCTTCCGAGGTTTCGTTCGTGTCACTCTCGCTCTCACTGGGTGATCTCTGGGCTGTTGCTACAGCTCTTGCTTTGCCTCTGCCTCTTTGTCTCGACGATGTGTGGTCTGATCATTCAGCTTATCTCTGGATAGGTGGATTCATGCAGACTGCAGCAAAATGGTTCAGCCGTTTACACTTGAGGCACGTAACCGCTAGCGCTGGACATGGTTCTCCTCTGTGCCAGGGGCCTCCGCATCATTTGCAGGAGTCTTGTTGTTTACTCTCTCTTTGGGTCCTGGTGTTCGTGGGCCTCCTCCCCTCTGGTCTTACTTTGATGGCCGCTTTGTCTTATCTTCATTTTTTCTAATGTTATCAAGTGGGAGTCGATTCATGGCTGCCTCCCTGGCTGCTACCTGCTCATCGGTGCGCTCTTTCTGCCGACCTGTTGCAAGGATTCGATCCAGGAAATATTCTTCTCTGAGAGGATTGCTCTACATAGTTTTTCTGAGGATATGCCATGGATGAACTGTTGTCGGAAGGGCAAACTCCTCAGGGAATTCACAGCCTAGCGCCATTTCCCTGATACGTGCGTGGAAGTCATTGATTCCTTCCCCTGGCCAATGCCTTGCATCCGGAGATGGACACGTTCGTGATCTGGGTTTAGGTCCGGTTTGAACTTCCCATTCAGAGCCACCTTCACTGCTTCAAAGTCGTATGCAGCACCCCTGTTCTGCAGCGTGATAAACAGCCATAGCGCCAGTGTGCCCAGATTGAGCAACAGTAATGTCCGCAGTTTTCTAGCATCTGTTCATTTTATTTGCCGTCACATGGAGCTCAAACTGTTGGAGCCAAAGTTTCCACCGTAGAGCTGCTCCTGTGGCATATGGATCAAACAGCCTCATAAACGCACCATGTGTGGCATCAGGCCCCTGATTTGGACCTTCTAGCTTCGCTGCGTCTCTTCTCCGGGAGTGTTCCCCTTGCTGGGCTGCCTTGGGGGCTGGCCATCTCGCCGGGTGGATGTTGGGTTTTCTCTGTGCTGCTGGGGGTGCAGGCTGTTACTTTGTTTGGTAGGTGTGAGCTCTCTTTAGTGGTTGTATTGGGTCATGCAGCGTTTGAGGGTTTGATCTGATCCCTCTACTGTAGCTCTTCTTCTCTCCGAATTTGTGTTGCACATGGAGATTCACACCAGCAGGGGCCCATGTTGCCTCCTGGCAGTATGATGCGAGGGTGTTCACGCTGCACATGCTGCTGGCAGGTCCCGCTGCTTCTTATCTATGAAGTCAGCTGTGTATCAGGAGGAGAAACGCTGCTACGCAGTGAAGCTCCGTGTGTTGGAGTTCAGGGCCTGCCAGCTGACATTGCGCAGCAGGCCAGAGTCAGGCTGTGTTTATGCGCGTACGAGTACGCAGGGGCGGGAGGGATCCAGGGGAAGGGAAGTGACGTAACGGGGGGCGGGCTCGGGGAGTTGGGAAGAGAAGGAAAATAAAGAGGACGTTGTATGCAAGCGCTCCGTGTCCCGTGTCTTCTTGCAGCGCCATAGCCCGAGATACCCAGTGGGGGTACCACAATGGCGACGAGGATGGGATTGCGGGCGGGGCACCGCTCCTAGGAGCTCAGCAACCCGCCCTGATAACTGCGACGGGAACACTCGCGGAAGCGGCCCCAGCCAGCAAACCAGACAACACGTGGCCCGAGCCGCGGCGGTGCTCGCGTGCCGGAGGACGCGCATCATTGCCTCAAGCGAGGCCCCGCCACGCGGCAGAGGAGAAACAACCTCACGCAGCAGCCTGCTGCCAATCGAGGCCCCGGCGTTCCACGTGGGAAGAAAACATCGGCCCGGCAGGCCCTCAGACCACGTGACAGGCACGTGAACCCGGGCAGGAGACCCGACAAACAGAAACCGGAGGCCACAGAGCACGGTGCCCAACACCACAGGGCCCCAGAGGGTACCGAGGCACTTCTGCTCTGGATGGTGCTCATGCCACGTGTGGCGGGCATCCAGCATCAACAGAAGAGGAAACAGGCATCTCTGCTGCTCTCATGATGGTGCTCGTGCCACGTGTGGCAGCCATCCAACTCAAATAGAGGGCCGGAACACGCCCATGAAGGAAGGCAGGAGAAAGTTCTCCACGAACAGATCACACATCCACGGAGCAAGGCTCGTGGCATCACCAAAAGTAAGTGTGTCACTGTCACCATGTCAGGACAAGATGATGGCCAAGGAGGGCAAGAACAAGGGAACGCGCCCCCAGCCCCTGGGGCACCCACACCCGACCACATACCCTACCATCTACCGGACACCCTGGCAGCCCAAATGCCGGGGGCATTCGATGTAACAGATACCAGCAATATGGGGCCCCAGTGGACCAAGTGGATCAGGGATTTCGACTTGTACATGGGCACCACAGGACCAGTCGCCAACGCAAGACAGGTATGTCTCTTAAAATTAGCGGTAGGACCGGCGACCCGAGACATAATCGATGAGATGCCACAAGATTCCATAGACTCGATGAAAGACCTCAAGGAAGCGCTAGCTGCGTACTTCGCACCCCATACCAATGTAGACTATGAAAGACATTTATTTCACAGTACCAAACAGGCCAAAGGGGAGTCCATGGACGCCTACGTGATGCGACTACGCACCAAACTAAATCACTGTGATTTCGCAAATTATTCAAATACTGAGGCACTGAGATCGCAAATCATCTCTGGGTGCGAGTCGCAAACTTTCCGACGGAAGCTGCTTCAAAAATCCCGCACGCTCGAGGAAATACTGGCACTAGCGAGAGTCGAGAGAGCCATTGACTCAAAAGTCGAAAGTTTTGGCAACACCACCATAGGGGAAAATGTCAATAAACTGGAATTAGAGAAGAAAACCGAAGAACTCTTCTGTTACAAGTGCGGATTCGAGCACCTGCATGAAGGAACTTGTCCAGCCATAGGGCAACGGTGCACCTCGTGTGGCGAAGAGGGTCACTTCAAGGCAGTGTGCAAACTATTCCGTGATCGAGGCAGAGACAGACCCCGGGAAAGCATCTCTCGCCCAAGAAGCAGACATGGAGAGTCGACAACCCATAACGCAGCCCCCACCACGTCGAATGCCCAAAGTCAACCCACAGGCGACCAGCGAGACAGAGAATCCGGAGAAGATCGGCAAAGGCGAAGGGAAAGAAGAAGGCTCACAATGCGCCCAAGAACGGAACGCCGATCCCGACGTCACGTGCGGTACCTGGTAGAGCAGTCTCCCACAGACTCCGACCCCAGCTCATCAGGGAGTGACCAAAAGAGAAAGGCCTATGTATACGCACTGGGGAACCCCACAGCAACCGCTCACAGTCCGACACTCATCAAGCTGCAAGAGAGACCAACAGAATTTCTCATAGATACAGGAGCCACGGTCAACGTGGTGAGTGAGAAGATTTACAACGACCTTCCACACAAACCGAGACGGACAGTGGGTGCGTTCTCAGTTTCAAGGCAGCCGCATATATGGGCCTAATACATATCCTGTATAACATCATGGTCCGCAAATACATAGACCCTGTGGAAATGGTAAATAACCTATACCCCAAACTCTTCAAGGGAATAGGAAAACTCTGTGGCAGACAAATAAAGCTCCACGTGGACGGGTCAATTCGCCCTGTAGCCCAGCCATACCGTGGAATTCCAGTCAACATCCAGAAGAAAGTGGAGGATGAACTAAAAAAACTACTCGAACAAGACATCATCGAAAGGGCCACAGGACCCACCACATGGGTGTCCCCGATTGTCCCCATCCCGAAGAAAGGATCAGAGGCCATAAGACTATGCGTGAACATGCGACGCCCGAACCAGGCCATCAAAAGGGAGAAGCACCCTGCTCCTAGAATTACGGACATGATACACCTGCTAAACTTATCGAAGGTATTCTCCAAACTGGACCTGCAAAAGGGGTATCATCAGCTAGTTTTGCACCCCGACAGCAGAAACATCACAACGTTCGTCACCCATGTTGGTCTCTTCAGATACAAGAGACTAAGCTTCAGGGTGTCCTCGGTAGCAGAAACATTCCAGGCTGAGGTTCACAACATTATAAAACATATCCCAAACTGCCTCAACTATTCAGACGACATCTTGGTCTTTGGAACTGATGTGAACAAACACAATGAGACTCTAATGTTGGTGTGCAAGGCCCTGCACGATGCAAACCTCACACTAAACAGGGACAAGTGCGAGTTCCGGGAAAAACACATTAAAATTCTTTGGACACATATTTTCCGAATCAGGCATGACCCCTGACCCAGACAAAGTAGCGGCACTCAATGACACGGCGGCTCCATCCAACGTATCAGAACTTCGGTCGTTCTTGGGCCTCGCCAGCTGCTGCAACCGTTACATCCGGGACTTCGCGTCGGTCAGTGAGCCCCTCAGACAGCTAACGCACCAAGACACCAAATTCGAGTGGTCACCGGAGTGTCAAAAGGCCTTCAAACTGATAAGAGAAAGGGTTGCAAAAGCGGAGAACATGTCATACTACGACCCCAGCAGACAGACCGAGCTTACGGTTGACGCCAGCCCAGTTGGCTTACGAGCCATACTGGCACAAAAGGACCCGAAAGATCCCTCCCAGAAACGCATAGTGGCATATGCCAGCCGCAGCCTGTCTGCCACGGAAACCGCCTACTCACAGGCAGAGAAGGAAGGACTCGCCGTTGAATGGGCGTGCAAACACTTTCATCTATTCTTGTATGGAAAACCCTTTCAAGTTGTCACAGACCACCAGGCCTTACTGTTCTTATATGGCAAGCCCCAAGCTAAAATGCCCCCGAGAATCGCCCGATGGGGTCTGAGACTTCAGGACTATGCGTTCGAGATCATCCACAGACCAGGGAAAGGTGAAAACCCGTCCGACTTTCTGTCCAGAAGACCACGGGAACAAAACACACCAGAACCATCAGTGGCTGACAGGTACCTACGATACCTCATTCACCAAGCTGCACCGGAGGGCATTAATATGGAGGCACTCACACGAGAAACGGAAAATGACCCAGCCTATCGCATCATCTGTGAAGGACTAGAAACAGGACAGTGGCGAAGGGCAAAACAAAAGGGGAGAGCTGCAGTCGGCAAAGTACAGGAGGACGTGGTACGACTGCTACAGGTAAAGGACGTGCTTGCAGTAACAGAAGACCACATGCTCCTAAAGGATTGCAAACTATTAATTCCCGAGGCAATGAGGGCCAAAGTCGTAGAGCTTGCACATGAAACACACAGAGGCATGGTGTCCACCAAGCATATGCTCCGACAAAAGGTGTGGTTTCCCCACATGGACACGCTAGTAGAGGCCGCACTGAAAGCATGCCCCACATGCTGCCTCATCACGCCAAACCGACACCCGGAACCACTAATCATGTCGGACCTCCCACAGAATATATGGGAGGCTGTTGCAGCGGACTTCTTTGGACCCATTGTAGGAGGAAAGTACGTGCTGGCCGTGATGGATGAGTACTCACGATATCCGGATGTGCGGCTCATATCATCGACCGCCGCACATCACGCCATCCCAGCATTAGACTATCTGGGATTCCACCACAGGAAGGTCACTCCGCTATGGCCCCAAGCAAACGGGATGATAGAAAGGTTCATGGCCAATCTGAAGAGAGCCCTCCAGATCGCCAAACTCACTGGCCAACCCTACGAGCAAGTGCTGAATCAACTGATGAGAAACTATCGTGGAACACCTCACAGCACCACAGGAAGGACCCCTGCTGAACTGATGTTCGGAAGAAATACCCAGACACGCAGAACACAAGCGGAAGGCATTACGCCACCGCCCACGCTGGACCCAGAAGTGAGGAGAAGGGACGAAGTATCTAAAGCTAGAATGAAGGAGTATGCGGATCCTCACAGGCGAGCCCAGACCTCGTCAATAGGGGTAGGGGACATAGTGGCGGTCCGACAACCGGTGACGCACAAGCATTCGGCCCCATTTCGAGAGGAAACCCTGCTGGTCACGGGGAAAAAAGGGCTCCATGATCACCGCCCAAGGATCAGAAGGATCCGTCACGAGGAACTCGTCTCACTTAAAAGAACTTCCACCCAGCGGAGCCAGGAGGCTAAGCGGGAGGATACCGGTGCACCTGGACTATGAATCGGATGACTCGTATCAAGCTGATCAGTAGGACTCGGAGGAGTCAGAGCTGGAAAGGGATAATGTAGATGTGGAGAGTGAGCCCTTGCCGGGGCCAAGTCGATGGATCAAGGAAATGGACTAGAAGCTCACCGGACTGCCACCTGTTGCGAAGAGTTTGGTAACTGTTTAAAAAGGGGGGAGATGTCATGTTGATGTTTCCGGGGCAACGCAGGGGCAGGAGGGATCCAGGGGAAGAGAAGTGACGTAACGGGGGTCGGGCTCGGGGAGTTGGGAAGAGAAGGAAAATAAAGAGGACGTTGTATGCAAGCGCTCCGTGTCCCGTGTCTTCTTGCTGCGCCATAGCTTGCGATACCCAGTGGGGATACCACAATAACCTTCTCATCTTCCGTCTCTCCGACCAGGTGGGGAAGGTGTGAGAGGCAATATGCACACAGCTCACAGTAGCGCAATGAAGATACAGCAAGAAAGGAGTAGTGCTGGATCGGCTCTGCCCGGTTTCCAGTGCGCACAGTCTTTATTTTCTTTAACTCCTACCCTTCCTCTACACTCGCAAGTTGGGCTCCCCCGACTCACGTGGCGAGAGTCAGGTAGAACACCACACCTTGGGGGGATAGACTAATTGATCAATTCAAAAGATTTCTTTCTCGAGTAAATTCTTTAGTGTGTCTCCAATCCTGTCTGGGTGGTTTCACCTGTTCCAGAATGATGACTTGCATTTGTGCTACTATGTGTCGTGCTTATATGAAATGTTGAGCAAGTGGGGATTTTTCTGATTTGGCCCGAATGTTCGACTTTTTGAGTAGAAAGTCCCAGAGCGGTCTGCAGTATCCCTGTTTATCTGTAAATTATACCCATTGAGGGGAGAGGAGTTTCTGGAGGGTGACCTTGTTCTGGCCAGTTTGGTGAGGCAGTCATCCGAGGAAGTTGAGGAAGCAGCTGTGACAGCGCCAGGGGACCAAAAGGCAGATGGGTTTTTAAAAAAGTATTATACTAGCGACCATTTGGCTTTTCGGGTGAATACATATGCGCTGTATGCAGTGCAGACTGACTTGTGGGATTTCAGAAGCTGGACAGAGCCATTGTAGAGGGTGCAGACTTTCCATCAATTCTAGGATACAGCAAGTGGAGTTCTTGTCTGATCTGACCTTCAATGGTGCACAGGCTTCAGGTCTGGCTATCGTAGCAACGTTTACATCCCAAGCATAGGCACTCTGAAGGGTGACTGAAGGTCACTGAAGCCTCCTTTGGGAATACAATGGCGGGCGAACACGGCAGCAGAGGAGGCCATGGTGGGCGCCACCTCTTGGTGGGTGCTCCTGGCCAGCCCACCCCACTCGGAGCATAGGGCGGGCCAAAGGGAGGGCCGGGCCGGAAGTAGAGTGGGGATGATGCCCACGACACCCAGCATCGCTGGAAGGGGGAGGGGGGCGCGGGGCCGAGAGAGCATTGGGCCTATCCACGCGCGTGGCTTTCTCTCTCGGTCCCCGCCTTCCCTCCCGGCAACAGAGCGGAATTCCCACCCTCCCGCCCAATTCCAAGGTTTTGATGTCTAACATTAACACGTCTGTTTTATGTTTCAGGTCGCCAAGCGGAGACACATTGCGATCGCTTTAGCAAAGCACTGGCAGACCCGTAGGGGGCTGCTCAGCCAACAGCTTAGAATCTACGGCGCCGAGGAGTAATAGACTCAGGGGAGGCCCTGGGAAGAAGGGGAGGGGTTAGGTGGCTTGGAACGCATTCCAACCCCCAAATGCGGGGGGGTGGGTGGATCGAGGAGAACGAAGAAAACGTAAAGGGCAAGAAGGGAAGTCGGGGGAACAAGCAGAAGGTGGCTCAGTAAGGTTGGTAAGGAAACAAGTAGGGGAAGGGATAACTGAAGGAAAATACCTAAGGGAAGGGTAAGTGGGGAAGGGCTCAGGGGATGACAAGAGGGAGCAGGGGGGAAAGGTCCAAGTAGTATGGGGGGAGTAAGTGCAAGGCTGGCGGGAAGAGACTGGGATACTTGGGGAATAGAGAGAACATAACATGGAGGCCAGGGGGGGGGCAGGTGCAATGGATTACAGGGAACAGAGCATAGAGGCAAGGGGGGGGCGGGCAAAAGAGATGAGAACCGGAAGGTGGAGGAGGAGTGAGCCTCGGGAATGGAAGTGTAAGTGCTAGGGATAAACGGAACAGGGCTAGACCTGGGTACGGTCACTGAAAATGGATAAAGGGGAGAGAGAACAGGAGGAATGGAAGGAAAGTGAATCAGAGCACACTGTGACGAGAAATGGGAGATAGAAATGAAGCCGGGATCACTTAGCGCTAGAATTAGATGGTTGGTTGGGCAGGTGGAACAAGGGGACGGGAACGTAACAAAGGAAGAGTTGATACAGAAAAAGGGGACGGGAACACAGAGCAGAGTAGAAACGTGTACTGTGATTAAGGACACCGAAAAAAGTGTCTGTGAGATAGAAACGGGTACTGTGAATAAGGACACAGAAAAAAGTGTCTGGGGAATGTGTACTGGGAATAAGGACACCGGGAAAAGTGTCTGGAAAAAAGTTCAAAATGCAAACAAAGAATGGCAATGGGTAGATAGAAATCGGTAGGGAGGGCCGGGCTTAACCGGAAGGGTCCACCGGACATAGGCGGTGGGAGTGGCTCAGGGGGCGTACTTAAGAAGCCACACCCGGCGTAGAAAAACCTGTGGTGTGGTGGATACATGGATCGCCTGTAAGATAACTCCTTGACTTTATGCAAATAAAGCTTGCTGTGGCATTGTGATTTCCAAATTGAAAACGTGTTTGGTCTTTTATTCCGGGAAATCCATCCCGGGGGGTGGGGGTGTATGAATGTGGCATACAAGATATGGTGTCAGGAATGGGGGGAGGCGCAGCAATGGGATGCCCCCGCTAAATTGTTTGGTGGCCACTTGGAGCAAAAGGTGCATCCAGTTTTCAATGCAGAAAAGTGTCCTGATAAGTTCAGAAGGAAAGCCAAGATATCCTAATGGTTCAGGTTCTGTGCCGAATATCAAGAGGTTGGTTGCTCGTCAAGGCACTGTGGGGGAAGAGTGACATTGAATTAATAAATAAATGAGTACATGAATAATGCATTAATTTATACAAAAAAAATTAAATGACTGCAACATCCTGTTAGTAAAGCACTTAGGATATTTCTTTTAGTTCAAGCACACTTTTGGGGGATTCCGATGTATTGTCAAAATTAGCTTTGCCATTGGTTATTTCCAGCGGACTTTTGAGTCTGCACAGAAGGTAGTATTGGAAAGGTTCTGCCTTGCAGGAACCTTGGCTAAGGACCTTTCATCCCACATGACCACATAAACTGGTTAGGTCCGGTACGGACAAAGGATCACTCACAGAGAACAAATGGCGACATGCTAGAAGTGGTGTGAACGCCCCTTGGCCAGACGTGTCAGAGGACTTGTCAAGTGACCTGATAATCAGAGGTTGATATCAAATAGAGAATAAATGTAAATTAAAGGGTTCTTATGTTGGCAGGAGGCAGGATGCTCCAGCAAGAAGGCCTAGTGATGATTTCCAGAATGTTCTTACAATTTGATTCTGTCAGGTTACTGTTGACCTATAAAGCTGGGCAGTGTGGAGGGCATCACTGTGGGAGATGAGATGGAACCCTACCAGCAGGCCGAGAAGTACAACTTCAGAAGAGCTGACTGGAGCCGCTTCAAAGAAGAGCTGAACAGCAAGGTCACTCCAACCCCGCTGAGCACCATGGATGATATCAACAGGGCCGTGGAAGACTTAACGACAGCAGTCCAGGAGGCAATTAAGAGCAGTGTTCCGAAGCAGAAGACAACCAGATGTTCCATCTACGACCTACCGAGAGGCATCCAACAGTCAATCGCCGACAAGAACCGCGCCCGACGACAGTGGCAGAAGATCCGCACACCTGATCTCCTGCAGAAGTACAACACGCTCGCAAGACTCCTGCGGGAACAGATCCGACAGCACCGTGGAGAGAAGTGGGAGTCTGCAACAGCCAAGCTGAAGGAGGCGGACAACTCAGTGTGGAGAATGACTCGTCGCCTGACTGGGAAGAAGGAGCCAAGCCCACCAATCCAGGGACAAACCCACCTTGCATGCAGCAACAAGGACAAGGCAGAGGTCCTTGCCGAGACACTGGAGGCTCCGTTCACCCCGAACAAGGTAAGTAGGCTCTCAGACGGAGTGGAGGAAACAGTTGAGAAGTACGTCGCAGATCACGGAACCGGGCTGGGAGCAGAAGACATCAAGGAGTGCACAAGCTCTGAGGTAGCAGGACTTGCAGAAAAGCTGGCGAACGGCAAGGCACCGGGGAGCGACGGAGTAACCAACCTGGCAATCAAGAACCTCCCACCAGCATCAATGGAACATCTCACAGAGATCTTCAATGCATGCATGAGGCTCCAGCACTTCCCGAGTTCCTGGAAAGAAGTAAGGGTCATCGTTTTTCCAAAGGCCGGTAAACCACTGAGGGATCCAGCAAACTATCGCCCCATCAGCCTGCTTTCTGGATTATCGAAGCTCCTGGAGAAGGTCCTCCTCGCTCGACTCAGCGACTTCACCTCCGAAAGAAATCTACTAGCAAAGGAACAATTTGGATTTCGAAAGGAGCATGCAACGACTCATCAGCTACTGAGAGTGGTGGACACCATCAGCCACGGATTCAACATCAAGAAGTCCACAGGAATCATCTTCCTGGATGTCGCCAAAGCATTCGACCGAGTCTGGCACAAGGGACTGCTGCACAAGATGATTGGCCTGGGATTTCCGAACTACCTGGTGAAGACGATTGCAAGCTACATGGGAGGCCGCACCTTCCATGTCGCCATGCGGTCTGAGATGTCCTCTTCACATCCCATCCGAGCAGGCGTGCCACAGGGATCGAACCTCAGACCCTTCCTGTTCAACCTCTTCACCAACGACATCCCGACAGATCTCCACAAGACGAACCTGGCGCTGTATGCAGATGATGTTGCAGTCATCTCCCAGTCATTCAGCGAAAAGGAAGTGGCGAAGAACCTGCAAGCTTCATTGGATACCATCGCAAAGTGGTACAGCGACTGGCGGATAGAACTCAACACCAGCAAGACAACTGCAACGCTGTTCACCAGAAAGAAGATCAAGGAGCACCGACACATCAGCATCAACGGGGAGACCATCAAATGGGAGAGCAGCAGCCGCTACCTCGGAGTGACCCTGGACAGCAAACTCAACTGGGAAAGCCACATCGAGAATACTCAGCAGAAGGCAACAGGAAAGATGGCAGCGCTGTTCCCACTCCTGAAGAGCAAGTCCATGCCCCTCCGGACAAAGATCAACGTCTACAAGGCGATCATCAGACCAACCCTGACTTATGCCTCCCCAGCATGGATGACCTGCCATGAGCGACACCGGAAGAGTCTTCAGATAGTCCAGAACAAGGCCCTGCGGATATCGTCTGGAGCTCCAATCTTCACAAGGATAGCAGACCTTCACAGAGACCTGGACATCGAGATGTTGGATGAACATCTAGTAAAGCTGAGTAAGAACTTCTGCCAAGAACTGGATCAGAACCCGAACCCTCTGATCAGAAGACTCACTGCCACCACTGCAAACCCCTTCGACCGCTACCCGCGGCCCATCACTGCAAAGACCCTGTGAAACCAGCCCTACTGTGACAAGACCACACAGACCAAGAAGAATACAAACCCACGACTACACTCTCAACCCGAGAAGATGGAGTAATGAGGCTCAAGCCTCTGTATCCAAAAATCACCGCTGATGGATAAAAATCTATCAGCAAGAAGAAGAACAAGCGCGGGGCAGCTAAGCTCAGTACAGCCAGTGACCGATAGACGTAGGTTGCTGTGTTTCTTGTCTTGCAAAACAGCAATAAAGCTGTCTCTGTCATCAGCCGGAATTGATGTGTGATCCTGGTTTCACCCAACAGCACTAAGAAATTACTAGACCAGAGAGACACAAGGGGAGTGCCCAGGACACTATAGGTCAGGGGACCTACTCAAATATTCTCCCAGACCCCAAGGTGTCTTTATAAGTATCAGTTGGTGCTAAATAATGCTTGGGCAGATGCAGATTCAAAATGGAGACGCTTAGAGACCACAAGGGGGCGCACACCTGAATGGACGCGTGAGGTCGTCGCTTCGTCAGCTCCCGTGGGGCTTCAGAGCTAACTTCTCCCCCCTTGCCCCAGATCCGTCAGAATTCAGGCCACCTGGTGCCCCCAGGTGCCTCAGCGACACAGTTGGTGGCTGTAGGGGAGTATCCCACCGCACAAGCTAGCTATTGACCCTGGGGAGGTGGCCCCACTGCAGTGAAGGAAGGCTAGTGGGCCGTATCCGCCACCCGGGCCCAGTGAAGGGGAGAAGAAAGGCACACCGGCTGGGTGCGGGGGAAAAGAAAGTGAAGATCTGGACAACCCTCCCCGGGGGCCCGCACTTCCCTTAAAGTACACATCTCGTCCCCGGCTGTCCCCGAACATCGGGACGCAGGAGCACGGGAGAGCGCACATCAGGCCCTGAAACCCCTGTTCGCCACAGATCTCCCGGACGGAGACCCGGCGTGAGTCAGTGCCGGCGCCAGCCAGGCCATAGCCCTGGAGGGCCATGGCCAGCAGATTGAATGGGATACCGGTCCAGTTTGTAATCCACAGCAGAGGAGAGACTGAGGTACTGCCAAGGAATGAGCAGAGGTCTGCTCCTCCCTCCACGTGCAGACCCCCATAACCCGAGCAGGCGCCAGGAGGAACTCCCTAACAGCGCGACACTGAGAGGTGAGGAGTCGGGCAGAGGAGGAACGGAAGGGGATCCGTCCATGCGAGAGCCTGGCGGGAGGTAAGCGCAGCTTCTGCCCGCATCACCGCACACAGAAACACGCTGGGGAGGCAGGAGAGAGCCCGCACCTTTAACTGAGAGAGTGCCCAGGCCCATTGGGTAAAATTGCCAACCTCTTCCCACAGAACGGAACCCAGATGTGACAAAGGTCAAACACGCACCTCAGAGACACCGCTGGGAGAAGCCTGCACCGCGTCTCGCCCAGGGGTGCACTATGCAGGCCAGGCAACGCCCAAAGGACTTTAGAGTTTGGGGGACATAACCCGATCATTGATTCCAACGAGAGTCCACGCAGGACCCCAGGGAGTGGCTGGGGGCCCCCCACCATAGAGCGAGGCAGGGACACAAACTCCCCGCGCAGTTCTGTTGCATGTAACTGCACATACGGGGCACCCAGCTGAGTGAACCACGGGATAACACCGCGACCCGGAGGTAGCCGGTGGGGGACACAGTGCAATCACAGAAAGGCGCCTGCAGGGCAAATAAGGACATACTTTCCCCCACGAAGGGGATCCACAGCACGCCCCACTGGATGACGGGGGATGGGACCTTAGCGTAGGCCCACTGGGCAAGCACAAGGACAGGAAGCCCCGGCAAGTAAAGCACAATGACGGAGAGTACACGGTGAAACAAGGGAGCCGCCAGCCGAAGGAGTTCTTGCCCACCTGGGAACTAGGCCTGATCAGGGAAAACTAGGGCACCCTGGGGTCCTGGAGACACAAAAAGGCGCCCAGTATAACAAGTGAGACCATTACCAGGGTATTCTTACGGTTACAAGCCCACACGTGAGCTACAGAGGTCATCTGCCGGCATTTAAAGATACACGAGTGGTGGAACAGGCCCCAGCGACAGTACCCCAAACAAGGCACGGCAGAGGAGGTCAGGGTCCCGCAGGTGGAAGCCCCCTATGTGTCAGACAGTTGGCAGATAGAGGCCCCCGCTCCCATAGTGCGCCCCAGATACAAGGGGAGACGGACATCAGAGGCCACATTCAAACAGTGCCCCCGGGTGACACCCTGGAGGAGCCACAAAGCCAGGCCGTCAAGCAGACGAGGACCCACACTGGGATTCAGTCCCTGCAGCGTTTTCAGAGGCCCCCGGGTGCGCTCAGAGGGATATACCCCCTTCCCCCAACGAGATGGCGTCAGGAGAGGACACCTCCGCCCCACCCCTAGCTCTGACAAGAGAGGACCTCAAAGACATATTTCAAGAGACCAAGGCCATAAGAACAGACATACAAGCCTCAATATCTTACGGGCAGGGTTGACAAAATCGAGGATAAAATGGAAGGGCTTGAGCACAACCACTTGCAAATGGACGTTCTTGATATGTTATGTTACTTGGCATTTATATAGCACTCTATATATCCTTGGTATGACCTCAAAGCGCTGGTAGGTTAAACGCCCTCAGGAACTGTAGTTCTGGTCAGTAGAGAGAGATAGTGTCGTAGGGTGCGTGGGTGCACCAGATATGTGTGCAGCTGATGTAATTGCTGGATGGTAGCCGCATCCTAGCGTTAGGTGTGGTGTTGAAGATATCAGTTTGATGTGTGCAGTCTGGTGGGTGGGCACCCAGACTGGGCTCTGGCTGCGTTAGGCCTGAAGGACGAAATGTGCTCGGCTAGCAGCGTTTTATTAGGGTGATGTGGTCGTATTCGTATGTGAACAGCTAGGCCGAATTAGTCAGGGGTATAGCAGTGTTCTAGTTGAATTATGGTGTAAAGTTGAGAGTACGTATAGTGATGGTTATCTTTAACGCCCCCGAGACCAGGCATGTGAACAGGATGGTAGGGAACAGGGCGACACACGAACACATAGAGACATGGGGGTGGGCTTATAGTGACAGGAGGGGGGATACGGATATATGGCAACATCATGGAAAGCAGGAGAGCAGGGTACACAGTTATACACATGTGGGGCATGTTAACATTTACATTCCCATTTCTATCCAGCTGTGATTCAGGCTAATGTTCACAGCTCCACCCAAGTGTGGGACATGCCAACATTTGCATTTCTATCAAGAAGCGACTCAGGCTAACGTTCACAATCGTGTCAGGGTCTGGCGCAGGCTAATGTTCACACTTCTAACCGAGTTCAGCGTTGCCAACATTCACAGTCCTGTCCGGGTTCAGCGTAGGCTAATGTTCACAATTCCAGCCAAGTGTGGCCAACCTTCACAATCTAGTATGGGTCTGGGGCAGGCTAATGTTCACGGTTCTAACTGAATGCGGAAGTGTGGCATTGTTAACATTCAGAATCATGTCTGGGTCTGGTGCAGACTAATGTTCACAAGTCTACCAAGTGTGGCATTGCTAACATTCACAATCCTATCTAGAAGTGATGCAGGCTGTTTACAAATCTAACTAGGTGTGGTACTGCTAACATTCACAATCTAGTAAGGGTCTGGAGCAGGCTAATGTTCACAATTCTAACTAAGTGCGGAGGTGTGGCATTATTAACATTCACAATCCTGTCCGGGTCTGGCGTAGGCCAATGTTCACAATTCCTACTATGTGCGGCATTGCTAACAATCATAATCCTGTCCGGGTTTGGCGTAGGCTAATGTTCACAATTCCAACTAAGTGCGGCATTGCCAACAATCACAATCCTGTCCGGGTCAGAGGCAGGCTAATGTTGATGATTCTAACGAAGTGTGTCATTGCTAACATGCACAATCCTGTCTGGGTCCGGTGCAGGCTAATGTTCACAATTTTAACCAAGTGCGACATTGCTAACACTCACAATCTAGTGTGCGTCTGGCGTGGGCTAATGTTCACAACTCTAATGAAGTGTGGCATTGCCAACATTCACAATCCTATCTAGAGGTGATGCAGGCTAATACTCACAGTTCTAACTAAGTGTGGCATTGCTAACATTCACAATCCTGCCTGGTTCTGGCGTAGGCTAATGCTCACAATTCCAACCAAGTGTGGCATTGCCAACAATCACAATCCTGTCTGGGGCAGGCTAATGTTGACAATTCTAACAAAGTGTGGCATTGCCAACATTCACAATCCTGTCTGGGTCTGGCGTAGGCTAATGTTCACAATTCTAACGAAGTGTGGCATTGTTAACATTCACGATCCTATCTATAAGTGACGCAGGCTACTGTTTACAAATCTAACTAAGTGCAGCATTGCTAACAATCACAATCCTATCTAGATGCTACACAGGCTAATGTTCACAATTCTAAGTGCATCATTGCTAACAATCACCCAATATTCACAGTTCTAACTAAGTGTGGGATTGCTAACATTCACAATCCTCTCTGGATCTGGCGTAGGCTAATTGTAGTAAATTACTTGTAATAAGGACAGGAGCCTCTGGTCTCGTAACGTCGTATTTATTCTCTCACAAGGTTCATGCAGGATGCACACAACATGTGTGCCTTAATAATAATAGCCAACGGGCTGAAGGTGGCTGGGAGGATGTGGCCTTAATGTCTGTGTCCCAGATTAATAAGGAGCGGGCCCCGTAACAGGAGGGCTCAGCGGGGCGCCTCTTGTCGCGTCCTCCGCTCGTCCCGTAGTGCGCGCGAAGCGCGCGGGGGCGGAGCTAAGGTCCGCGGCGAGATCTTGCGAGAGTGCGCGCTCTCGCGATATCTCTACACATCTCCCTTTTTCAATGCACAGCGAAATCATTGTAAAACATAGTCATTGTATCTCACCGATCTTCTGTGTTCTCTTCTGGGCCGATCATCAGTTCGGGTGCAATTCTCCTGTTGCTCCTGATCGGGATCTGCACCCAGTACTTCCGGTTCGACCTCGGTTTCCCCCCTCTCTCTGTCGTCTCCTTCTGGTTCTCTTTCTTCACCTGCTCCGTGTTCTCTTTCGGTTTCCGTTCGTGATCTCTCTGGGGTCTTCGTTCTTCCTCGAGTCTTCTGGTATAGTGCCACTCTTTCGAGATTCCACGCTCGCCCGTCTTCCGTGCGAACATGATTTGCTCCTTTGTGAATCACTTTAATGGGTCGGCTAAACCGAGACCCTGTGACTTGATCTTTCTTCGGTAACTGGATTTTAACCAGGTCTCCTTTTCCTATGTCAGACGTTTGTTTGGTTCTCCTTCTCCGATCACTCCATGATTTCATGCGTGTCTTATTGCTTTCGATTCTCCAGACTACTTCTGCCATGTCCACCGCTTCATCTTCTCGTATTTTCGACAACCATGGTGGAATCAGCGTGGATGCCGCACTCCTCCCTCTCAACATTTTGAACGGGGATATTTGGGTGATCCCATTTGGTGTGAGTCTGTGGGCCGCTATGGCCTCCTTGGTGGTTTTGAGCGGGTCCATGCCCGAAGCCGTTGCCAATTGGATGGCGCGTTTTATGAACCTGTTGGCCCTCTCTACAAGCCCATTTGCTTGGGGGTGATATAGGGCCGCTTTCTTTTGTTTTATGTGATTCCGTTTTAAGAATTCCTCCATGTCTTTTGAGACTAGTTGCACCCCGTTGTCTGTGACTACTTCCTTGGGGAGGCCTTCCCTCTGAAAAATTTCTGTAAGTACTTCTATAACGGTTGCCGTGGTTATGTTCGGGACGAACGCGGCCTCCACCCACTTGGATAGGTAATCAACCAGTACTATGCCGTACCGGTGTTCAGGTGCCATTGCTTCCAAAGGCCCTATGAAGTCAATGCCAACCTTTGACCACACAGTTTCTGGAATTTCCGTGGGTATTAGGGGTGCTTGGCGGACCTTAAGTCTCTTGTCGCTGTTGAGACATTCATGGCAACGTTCTATCATGGATCGAATTTCCTGGTCCATGGATGGCCACCAGTAGGCCTCTCTCACTCTGCGACGGGTCATGGTGTTTCCCAAGTGGCCCGCGTGGGCTCTACATAGGATGATTCTTCTCATTCCTGTGGGAGGAATAATCTGGTCTGACTTCATAATTATCCCCTCCGTTTCAGATAGTTCGTCCGACACCTTCCAGTAGGGTCTCATGCCCTCGGGTAACGCCTTTTCACTTGGCCAACCTTCCTTGGTCCATTTGCGAATCATGGCCATGGTGGGGTCTTTCCCGTCTTCCTCTTCCCAGTGTCTCTCACTGAGTTCCAGGTAATCTGGCGCTCTCAAGTCCATGATGGATGCAACTATGCATTCTCCATGAAGGAACGTGGTGGCTTTATTCTTACCCTCCGGCAGTCTCGACATGCAGTCAGCTTGTGAGTTTTTCCAGCCTGAGATATGCTGGATCTCAAACGTGTACTCTTGCAGCTTGGCTGCAATGCGTGCCAATCTGGGTGTGGATACTTTTGTGCCTCCCGGGCTGAGCATATGGATAAGGGGCTTATGATCAGTCACCAACTTGAATTTGGTGCCCCATACATACGTCCTGAAATGTTCCACCGCCCATGCGCAGGCCAACATCTCTTTTTCAATGGTGGAGTAGTTCTGTTCCGCCTCCGATAATGCCTTCGATGCAAAGGCCACAACGTGTTCAGTGTCACCTTTCTTTTGTGTTAGCACTGCTCCCAGTCCATAAGCACTGGCGTCGGTGGTGACGACTGTTAACCACGCCGGATTAAACGGTTGAAGGCATGGTGCATCTATGATATGCTGTTTTATATTCACCATCGCCGTCTTTTGGGGTTCTTGCCATACAAATTCCGAGCCCTTTTTGAGTAAATCTCGAAGGGGTGCCGTGGTCTCGGAAAACTTCGGTATGAACTTCGCATAGTACTCAGCCAGCCCCAGAAATGACCTTACTTCCTCTTTGCTGTTTGGTTCCGGTGCTTTAATGATTGCTTGCATGAGATTCTGTTTGGGACTGATACCTTTTTCTGAAATCTTGTATCCTAAGTATTCAACTTCTTTCACTCTGAACAGGCATTTCTCATACCGTAACCGCACCCCTGCTTCTTGTAGCTTGTTTAGGACAATTCTTAACGTGGCGTCATGCGTTTGTTCATCCTCCGCATACACGAGGATTTCATCCTGGAAGTACACCACGTTTTTGACTTTCTTTAGCAAAACATCCATCATGCGTTGGAAAGCCGACGCTGCTGATGACAACCCGAATGGCATTTTGGTGAATTGGTATGTGCCAAATGGAGTGATGAATGCCGTGAGGGGTTTCGACTCTTCATGTAGCTGTATTTGGTGGAATGCATTCCTCATGTCCAGTTTTGAAAATATTCTGGCTTCTTTCATTAACAGGATGAGTTCATTTATGCTTGGAAGAGGGTAGTTATCTGTGATGACTTCCAAGTTTAAGCTGCGTAGATCTATGCATACCCTGAGTTCCTGTGATTGGGGTTTCTTTATAAGCACGGCAGGGTTCAGCCATTCAGATGCTTCGATTTCTTCTATGACACCCTCCATTTTCATCTTTTCCAACTGACTTCTAAGGATGTCCCTTGCCGTGGCTGGTACTGGCCTCACTCGGTGCTTTACAGGGACCGCATTCCTTCTGAGCACTATTTTGTGCAGAAAACCCTTGATGTGCCCCGGCTCCTCTGAGAAAAGTGTTGGGTAGTCGCTTTTGACAACAGGTCCGCTCGTCACCCTGACTGACAGGACTTGATCTTCGGTGCTGGGATCCAGTCTGATTTTCAGCTTGTCTTGGTCGTCCCACCCTAGCACTGCTGGGCCTTCGTGACTGAAATAGACCCTGGTTGTGGTTTCCCTTCCTTTGAATTCTACTTTGGCTTTGATGTATCCTAACAGTTCAACTGACGCCCCTCCAAACACCGTGGGTTTGTGCTTCGTTATTAGCACTTGCACCTTTTCCTTTCCCACCATGTCCTTATACGTGCGAAGGGGAATGATCGTTAGATCCGACCCTGAATCTGCCATGACCCTTGTTTCCATGCCATCAATCTTGATCATGCAGTGAGGTTTCTCTCTCCTTGCTCTTGTGCTGTTAACCATGATGACAGTGGGTCTTCCTTCATATGGATGATTCTTTCTCCGTATTGCGATCTGCATTAAGGCTGGAGACTTTCTTGTTCCTCCACCGACACACAATAGAGAAATGGCCAATGCGTTTACAAATGGAGCACTCCTTGTCTCTGGCTGGGCACTCCCTGTCAAACGCCAGGTGTTTGGTGCTGGTGCACCTGTGACACTTTAGGGGTTCTTTCCTGTTCCCTCTCCCTTCTCTCGTGTCGGTTGCCGGCCTTTCTTTTTTTGCATGGAAACCCACTGCTTGTATTTCTGCGGAACTCTGGGCCCCAGTAAGCTCCTTTTGTCTTCCCGCCGTTTCCTCGACTGCTCTGGCGATCTCAATCGCTTTCTCCAACTGCAGTTCCTTTTCGAAAATAAACTTATCTTGGACTTTCCGACTGTTAGTGTGGACGACCAACATATCACATATGAGACTCTCCGCATTGTTGCCAAAATTACACAGCGCTGCTAATTCCCTCAGCTTGGTGACGTAATCGTCAACTGGTTCAGACATTTCTTGCCTTCGCGTGTAAAACCGTATCCGGTGGAGCACTGTGTTCTCTTTACTGGCAAACCTTTTTATGAATCGGTATCGGGGTGAGACTCTCGAATATTCTCTGTCCTTCCACTCCCAGGGCATTTAGTAGCATGGCCCTGCGCCTTGCCGCTGAGAACCCTGCCCCCCCTAGGGCCTCCACATATGTCGTGAATAGGGGCTGCCATTGTGGCCATGGGATGGCAGGCCTACCTGGAGTTTGGAGAAATGGTGGCGGTGGCGTTGCTCCTTGCATGCTCCTCTGTGGGTTCTGGTGGTGATCCTCGTCGCCAATTTATGTAGTAAATTACTTGTAATAAGGACAGGAGCCTCTGGTCTCGTAACGTCGTATTTATTCTCTCACAAGGTTCATGCAGGATGCACACAACATGTGTGCCTTAATAATAATAGCCAACGGGCTGAAGGTGGCTGGGAGGATGTGGCCTTAATGTCTGTGTCCCAGATTAATAAGGAGCGGGCCCGTAACAGGAGGGCTCAGCAGGGCGCCTCTTGTCGCGTCCTCCGCTCGTCCCGTAGTGCGCGCGAAGAGCGCGGGGGCGGAGCTAAGGTCCGCGGCGAGATCTCGCGAGAGCGCGCGCTCTCGCGATATCTCTACACTAATGTTGACGATCCTAACGAAGTGTGGCATTGCTAACATTCACAATCCTGTCTGCGTCCGGTGCAGGCTAATGTTCACAATTCTAACAAAGTGTGGCATTGCCAACATTCACAATCCTATCTAGAGGTGATGCAGGCTAATATTCACAGTTCTAACTAAGTGTGGCATTGCTAACATTCACAATCCTGTCTGGGTCTGGCATAGGCTGATGCTCACAATTCCAACCAAGTGCGGCATTGCCAACAATCACAATCCTGTCTGGGTATGGGGCAGGCTAATGTTGACAATTCTAACGAAGTATGGCATTGTTAACATTCACGATTCTATCTATAAGTAACGCAGGCTACTGTTTACAAATCTAACTAGGTGTTTAACAAATCTAACAGCATTGCTAACATTCACAGTTCTGAGGTAAGCTAATGTTGAGTGGCGTGGTTTTCGGGAGTTGAGTAATTGCTCTACTCCCCGCCCATGACAAACTCACTTTTGGGTTGGTGCTGGTTGACGGCTGGCCACTGGCTTCTCCTGTGGACACCTGCTGACACTTTCTGCATCCGCCTCTATAGGAGCCGCCCTTTGCCATGGGGCCCCTAGACGAAGGCTTAAGACTGGTGGTCTAGCCAATCAGTGACGGCGGGCGGGGAGGAGGGGTCAGGGGGAACCAAGAATGAAAGAAAGTTGCCAGAGACTACACCAGCATTCAAGATGAATTTGCCCTATCAGGGGTGGGGGAGGGCCGGGAGGCGGGAGGAAGGAGCAGGGGGAAGGCTCAGGGACGAGCCTTCACACAGGGGCTGGGGGGGTGCCTAAAAACACAAAACACAAAATACATGGCAAAAACGAGGCTCAGGGACAAGGCTGCACACGGGGGCTGGGGGCGGACCTGAAAACACAAAATACAAGGCAAAAACGAGGCTCAGGGACAAGGCTGCACACAGGGGTTAGGAGGGGGGGCCAAAAACACAAAATACATGGCAAGAAAGAGGCTCAGGGACGAGGCTGCACACAGGGGTCGGGGGGCCTGAAAACACAAAATATGAAATATTGAATATTGAAATATGAATCACGCCTAACAGATCTGGAACTTTGGGCCACTGGGCCCACAGGCCACAAAAAAGAAGATACAAGGTGGTAGAAAGTTCAAGAAACTGAACACCCCTCCATGAGAGTAGAGGGGGGGAAGGAAAATGACAAACAGTGAGCCTTTGAACAACCAAGGGGGGAAACCAAGAGGGCATTACTCCTATCGGGAGAGGTGAAGTGTCATGGGAACCAACGGAGGAGCGGTGGTCACAACCTTAGTGGCTCACCTTAGGGTGGGCATCTCTGAAAATTTATAGTTTATGGGGGGTGGGGGAAGGGTAATGGGACAGGTATAGGACTTGATACATGGATAGGCTAATTTGAAGTAATAAAGAGGGACACAGTGTTGTGTGACACCAAAGGGTCATGGAGGGATACTCTGGCTCCGAATGGCTATCCCTAACATGGTAGGCTGGGTGGAGGTCCTCAAGAACGTGAAGGGCCTCAACTCCCCCCCGAAATGCTCCCTACTGGGGAGGGAATTAAAAAAAGGCAACTTTAATGCACTCTTAGTACAGGAGACCTGCACAGTCCTGGGGGAAGAAAGACGCATCCCGGGGGCCTACACTGATCAAGTATTCTGGGCCTCGGGGCCAGCTAAAAATGGGGGCGTGGGGATCATATTGAGCCGTAGGCTCAGGCTTACAGAACCAGTAGTTTGGGGTCGAACAGATGGGAGGGTGCTCGTGGTCTCTGGACAATGTAAGAATAACCATGGTATCGGTGTACTGCCCAAACATAGGCCAAATGCAGTTCCTGAGGGAAGCCATGAGGGAGATCATGGACAGAGCGGAGGGCCTCCTTTTCATAGGGGGGGACTTCAACATGTGGGCGGACAGGGCAATGGATCACAGTGGTGGATGCATCCCAGTAGGCAGTAGAGGGGGGACCGCAAGTAGAGGCTTCACTGACCACATGTGCAGCCAGAGACTCGTAGATGTCTGGAGGGATACTAACACCAGGGAGAGATTTTACTCTCTGGTCCATGGCTCCAGAACAAGGATCGATTATTTCTTCTTAGAACAACGACACCTCAGTAGGGTGAATTCATGCATACACTTCCCGATCAGCTGGTCAAACCATGATCTAGTAGAGCTCAAGATGACCTTGTCGGGCTTGAAACCCAAAGAATCGCTCTGGCGGTGTAATGACCTCCTCCTCAAAGACGCAGTCTTTGTAGATGAGATGAGGGAGGCCATTGAGGAATTCTTCCGAATTAATGATACTGGGGACGTCGAAAGAGGAATGGTTTGGGACGCTATGAAAGCAACCTGGAGGGCCCTCCTCATTAGGGAAGGAGCTGAAAAGAAGAGGGTCAGGTCACTTCTGGCTGGGAACCTTAGGAGAGAAATCTGCCTCTTAGAACGGGTAGAGGGCAAGAAAATGGGGCGGAGGGAGGAAGACCTTGAAGTGTGCAATATCTTCTCACACCACTTTTGTAGTTTTATATGTTTATTAAGTGTAGGATTAATAACCCACCATTCACATCATAAACTGCTTCATAACTGATGCTTTCCTGTGCATCATTCCTACAACCAATACATTCTAACATTCTAGTATCCTGGCTTCCCAGTATATTCTACATTCCATACCTATAGCCCGTCTGTACATATGAATAACAATGTAACACAGAACACCATTGAATTACTAATGACTTACACAATAAAATACTACACACTTCCCTTCTTTACAGTGACTCACAACAATAAATTTAACATATGTACAGCAAAATATACACTTGATGTTGAAGTATTCAGATTACTTACCAAGTTGAAAGTAACTTGGATATACAATGAAGTACCTGACGGAGATGTACAGAATAACATGAGATACAATTTCAACTTACATAATCTTTCAGATACAATGGTCTTGTACATATACGTTTATTGCGATCATTCTTACAAACTTGAATGTCTCTGTTTTGTTCCACTTCTTTTCTAACCTTAACTTGTCTTTTCCCATCATTCTCTTGTTTTGAGCATTTACATACTCTATTGAGATTCCACACTCTCCCATCTGATACCTTTATGGCACCATGAAATCTTTTAACTGTTTGAATGGGATCAGACCATTTGATCAAACCTCTGCCATTGACCCCTGGGAGTTTTATTCTCATCCAATCACCAACTTTAATTTGGGACTCCCTAACTGCATTTCTCACATTATACCGCTCTTTATTATATTCCTACCTCTGCAACACTTTTCTGCTCACTTCTTCACAATCAACATTCTTAAGACATGCTCTGCCCAACCATGCTGGACACAACCTGGTATTGGGTTTCCTACCCCTTAATATCTCAAATGGTGAAATCCCTGTTGTGGAATGTGGTGTATATCTATGAGCAACTATGGTATCTTCTACCGCCTTTTTCCAATCGGTATTGTCACTTAATGCACACCTAATGCTGTTCTTAATAACCTTATTGAATCTTTCTACGATTCCATTAGTCTGGGGATGATAGATAGAGCTTGTCCTGTGTTCAACTCCATTCTCCTTAAGAAACAAACTCATCTCTTGTGACACCAATTGTACACCGTTGTCAGTGATAATCATGGTTGGATATCCCTCACGTTTGAACATTTTATCCAAAAACGCGATCACATCTTTCGAGCAAATTCTGCCCACCTGGACAACATGTCTTACAGGACCTACAATATCTAATCGAACACGATCCCACGGCATAGTGGGAATTGAGGTTATAGTCATCGGAATCTGCCTGGTTACATAGCCCTTAGCTGCGTCTTCACAGGTACAACAATCACAAATGAGTCTTTCCACTTCCAGATCAACAGCAGGCCACCAAAAATCCTGTCTAACTCACTGCTTAGTTTTGGTCATCCCTTGATGTCCCTCATCAGCTATTTGTAGCATCTTCTTCCTCACTCCTTCTTCCTCACTCTTCCAAATTATCATGTAAATGTAACTCATCAAATACATGTCCCACTGCATCCGGCAATACACCTTTCCTGATCTCACTACCCTTCATACCACTTTTTAGTAATTCCTGACATGAACTTCAGATCACGCCCCTTTTGGACCTCCTGGTCCTTGTCTCAACGGGGCTTACATTCCGTACTACTTCCAACATGGCCGTCCACAGCTGAAGCCCTTGCTCGCTCCATGCGCTGAACGCGGCGTGATCTATTTATAGACCACGCCTTCTGCGGCTCCGCGCGTCTTAATGCTATTGCAGAGTAGCCTAGACGTGTGTTCATAGCTCGCGGTATTATTTCCTTTGTCGCAGTGCAATTACCCACTCCTGTCCCTTTCCCCCTTCCTGGTTTCCGAGCATTTCTAGCCTTTCCAGTCTCCCGGATTCCTGGGCTCCGCGATCCCGGAACTAAACGCAACCTGGAACCAGACGAGACTCGAACAGCGCTGTTCAAGACCAGGAGCGTTCGCAAGAAAGCAGCGATCGAAGACACCGGCAAACATCGGATCCAGGTGAGAAGGGGGGAACTCCTTGACAGTTTGAGACGCCACCCGATCGAACCTAAAAACGAGATGGAAGCCGCCGTGCAGGACTTAATGCGACGCATGCAAGAATTATCAACCGAGGTTCAAAATCTTAAGGCGCTCAAACAATTGGTCTTATCCCGGGATTCTGCTACAAAGGAGGGTGTCCTGTTGGGCGGTATTGTTGACAAGCATGATGGTTCGGCAAAAACACTTTGCGGATTCCTGGATTCTTGCCTGGTCCACTTTACCTTTAAGCCCTATTATTTCTCGACTCCTAGGGCTAAGGTGGGTTTCATCATATCCCACCTTTCCGGCAACGCCTTAACTTGGGCAACACACCTTGTTAACTCCGGCGATGCCCTCCTAGACGACTACGATGGGTTCATACAGGCCCTTAAAGGCATGTTTGACCGTCCAGAGCAGGTCTATACTGCCCAAGAATGCTTGCTGGAGTTTCAACAGGGCTCCCAAGATATGCTCACTTATGTGACCAGATTTAAACAGTTGGCTAAGGAAGCAGACTGGTCCTCTGAGGCTAGTTTTACCCTGTTTAGGAGAGGCCTAAACGATGAGATCAAGGATGAACTGGCCAGGGTGGCCAGACCAAATTCATTCCAAGCACTAATGGACCTGGCCTTGCAAATAGATTTTCGCATCCAGGAAAAGATGGCTGAAAGGAAGAAATCCAAGGGAAACTCACCCAAGACGTCCTTTGACAGCACAGCCAGAACGGACACAAACCCAAGTCCAGCCCCAGAACCTGAACCCATGCAAATTGGAGCCTTTCGTGGACCCATATCACCTCAAGAAAGATTAAGAAGGATCCATACGGGTTTGTGTATGTATTGTGCTTCAGACAAACATTTGGTCAGGGAATGTCCTCTGGCACCTCCTCGGCGTTCGGGAAACGCCAGCTCCCGATCTTAAATGGAGCAGAGATTCAGGAGAGAGATGTTTGCTCCACATCAATTCCATCCTTGAACTCTCCTGGACAAAACAGTTTGGTGATATTACAGGCCTTCCTGTCGCCCTCCAAAGACAAGACCTATCCCATTCTGGCCTTGGTGGACTGCGGAGCTATGGGAATTTTCATTGATCAAGACTGGGTTGTTAGTCATCATATTCCGTACGAGACACGAAACACCATGCAGCCTGTGGAAGCAATTGACGGAAGACCCCTCTCTTCAGGACCAATAAGGCTGCAGACTAAAGAGATCCAACTTTCCATAAACCATCATCAAGAGCGGATTACATTCGACATCATTAAATCAGCCCATTACCCCATGGTTTTGGGTATGCCCTGGTTACAAAAGCACAATCCGTATATCAATTGGACAGCAGGTCATTATTCCTGGGCTCAGAGTTCTGTATGTCCCACTGTCTATCCCTGGATCCCTCCTCGGTAACTCCTAAAGAACCACCAAGAGACCAAGAAACACCATTCATGGTTTCCAATATCATACAAGTTCCAGAGGCCTATCAGGGATATGCTGATGTATTTTCTACTGCCATAGTCCAGGCCTTACCCCCTCACAGGCCCGAAGACTGTGCCATAGATACGGATCCCTCAGCTGTAATTCCTTTCGGCAGAATGTTCATTCTTTCTGAACCCGAGAAAAAGGCCCTTCGGGAATACCTAGACACTAATCTTAAAAACGGCACCATAAAACCCGCGAAATCTCCAGCGGGTGCTTCATTGTTCTTCGTTCCCAAGAAGGATACCAAGGAACTCAGACCTTGCCTCGACTATAGAGGCTTAAATCAATGCACCCTCAAGGATTGGTACCCATTGCCCCTGATCTCAGATATCCTGGAAGCTGTGAGAGGAGCCGTAATATTCACCAAATTGGATCTCAGAGGTGCCTACCATTTGATCCGTATCGGGGAAGGAGACGAGTGGAAGACCGCCTTTAGAACACCCTTTGGCCACTACGAGTACCTGGTCATGCCCTTTGGACTAGCCAATGCCCGAGCAGTATTCCAACGTTTTATGGATAGGGTGTTCTCTGACATGCTGTTTCTCTTCGTCATTGTCTATCTGGACGACATATTGATTTTTTCCACGGACCCTCTGAAGCATGAAGGACACGTTAAGGCAGTTCTACAAAGACTCCGGGAACATCACCTCATAGCCAAGCCTGGAAAATGTTTGTTTCACGTTACCTCTGTGCACTATCTGGGATTTATCCTTAATCCAGAGGGGATTGGCATGGACCCTTCAAAAGTAAAGGCCATTCTCGCATGGCCTACTCCCACGTCCGTGAAACAAATCCAATCCTTCCTAGGACTAGCCAATTTCTACCGGAAGTTCATAGCCACCTTTTCCGAGATTGTACAACCCATAGTGGCTCTGCTAAAGAAGGACACCCCATTTGTCTGGTCAACATTACAAGAAACTGCATTCCAGCGTCTGAGTTCACACAAGCTCCCATTTTGGCTCAACCCGATACAAGTCGACCCTTTTTAGTGGAAACGGATGCCTCTAATTACGCTATAGGAGCAGTGTTGAAGCAGAAGATGGAGGATGATTTGGAACACCCTGTTGCTTATCTGTCAAGAACCTTAACTCCTAGTGAAACGCATTACTCCGTCCTGGAAAAGGAACTCTTAGCCATTCGCCAAGCCTTCACTGAATGGCGACACCTACTTCTGGGAGCCAGACATCCTGTCCAAGTCCGTACTGATCATCGAAACCTTCAGATTCTACAGTCACTGGAGTGCAGGAACAGTCGCCGGGCACATTGGGCCTACTTTTTTGCCCAGTATCAGTTCCACATTACCCATGTCCCTGGATCACAGAACCTGATTGCTGACGCCTTGTCTCGCCGTCCTGACTACGTGACCACTGAAGATAAGGCATTTCCTAAAATGTTCTCTCCCACGATCTTCGTAGCCCAAGCAGTTGATCTCCTGGAAGAAGTCTGATCCCAAACTCAATCCTCGGAATTATGGAAGGACATTTCAACACGAAATCTCTGTAAATTAAGAGCCAAGGAAGGCCACTTATTCAAGGACAATGCACTACTCATTCCTACACGGAAGTTACAGCAAAAAATAATAAACCTTTGTCATGACACACTCCATTCCGGGCACTGAGGTATCACCAACACCCTCCGTCTTATACAGAGACAGTTTCTGGTGGCCTAAAATGAAGTCTGACGTGCAGCAATACATCCAGGCTTATATAACCTGTGCCCAAAATAAACACAACAAAAGGCTGGCGGGTCTTCTTCTGCAGCCCACTCTACCCTCTAAACCATGGGAAATCATTGCTACAGACTTCATAGTGGAGTTACCACCTTCCCGAGGATATACTACCATCATGGTCACCATAGATCTGTTTACCCATATGGCCCATTTTACACCACTGATGAAACTACCCTCCTCTTCAGAGTTAGCTGGAATATTTCTGGAACACATATTCCGACTACATGGGCTTCCTTCCAAGATCATATCTGACCGGGTCCCCAATACATTTCACAATTCTGGAAACACCTCTGTCGGGTACTAGGAATCCAACGTGCCCTCTCTTCAGGATATCACCCCCAAACCAACAGAGCCACAGAGCGTGCAAATCAGACCCTGGAACAATATCTCCGATGTTTCACCACCAAGGTCCAGGATGACTGGTCTCTCCTGATACCCGTTGCGGAATTCGCTTACAACAACTCCGAACACTCAGCGCTACAGACCAGCCCCTTTTATTGTAGCCAGGGGTTCCACCCATCGGTCTTACCCTCAGTTCTTCCTTACTCTACACCAGTACCTACTGTTGACTCCTGGATCGAAACTCTTATCAACATTCACCGGGAGGCTAAAGAACACTTAGAGAAAGCCAGATTACAGACCAAGAGGTATGCGGATTCCAAGAGAAGACCAGGTCCTTCCTATACGGTCGGTGACCGAGTGTGGTTGACTTCAAAACTTCTTCCCCGACACTTACAACCAAACAAGCTGGCTCCCCGCTACTATAGTCCATTTCCCATCAAGGAGATTATCAATCCTGTCTCATATCGAATCAAGCTACCTGACTCCTGGAAAAGAATTCATCCAGTTTTTCACACATCCCTATTGAAACCCTACATCGAATCCTCTCGAAAATCCAGTAGACCACCTCCTCTACTGGTTGACAACCAACTGGAATATGAGGTGTCCCGGATTTGTGACTCCAGGTATAAGCGGGGCCATCTTCAATACCTAGTGGAGTGGAAAGGATATCCTCCTAGCGAAAGGACCTGGGAACCTATTTCAAAAATCAAGGCTCCTCGGTTGCTCAGAAGATTTCACCTAATACACCCGGGCAAACCTGCAGGGAAAGGCCTTCGGAGGAGGCATGCTGTCATGAACTTCAGATCACGCCCCTTTTGGACCTCCTGGTCCTTGTCTCAACGGGGCTTACATTCCGTACTACTTCCAACATGGCCGTCCAGAGCTGAAGCCCTTGCTCGCTCCATGCGTTGAACGCGGCGTGATCTATTTATAGACCACGCCTTCCGTGGCTACGCGTGTCTCATTGCTATTGCAGAGTAGCCCAGACATGTGTTTGTATCTCGCGGTATTATTTCCCTTGTCCCAGTGCAATTATCCACTCCTGTCCCTTTCCCCCTTCCTGGTTCTGAGCATTTCTAGCCTTTCCAGTCTCCCGGATTCCTGGACTCCGCGATCCCGGAGCTAAACGCAACCTGGAACCAGTGAACAAAGACACCGGCAAACATCGGATCCAGGTGAGAAGGGGGGAACTCCTTGACAATTCCCTCACTTTAGTGAGAGTTGCATCTAGATTCATTGCTGTCAGCCATTCCTCCTCAGATACAATATCTTGGCATATACTCAAAATGTGTTCCTCATCATTACTCTGCTGCTCATCATCCACACTTTCAACCACATTGGTTAATCTCGACAGACAATCAGCTGATTGTTTTTTACTCCTTGCACTAATTCAACATCAAAATTATATTCTTGTAGACTTGCTACCCATTTCCTAATTCTGGATGACGTCTTGTCAAGTCCCTTAGTAGTGAGAATTTCCTTAAGGGGTTTGTGGTCAGACCAAACCACAAACTTAGTTCCCCATATACATGCTCTAAATTTTTCAACAGCCCATCTTACAGCTAACAACTCCTTTTCAATTGTGGAATAGTATGTCTCAGCTTGTTTTAGCACTCTTGACGCAAACGCAATGGAAAACTCACTTCTACCATCCATTTGCGACAAAACAGCACCAACACCGTAATTACTGGCATCAGCTGTAATAATACTAGTATTGTTTGGATTGAAAGCTTTAAGGGTGGGTGCAGCATTCAAATCTAACTTAATATTGTTGAACTCATTTTCTCATAACTCATTCCAATCAAATCTCACTTTTTTTTTTACTAACTTCCTCATTTGAAATGTCTTACTGGCTAGTTCAGGAATAAACTTTGCGTAATACTCACTGATCCCTGAAAATGAAATAGGTTTCTCTTTGTTTTCTGGACTAGGAAAATTTAGGATGTTATTAACTAAATCCTTGTTAGGTCTAATTCCTTTTTCTGATATTTCATGACCCAAATAAGATCTGGTAGATCTATTGAACTTACATTTATCTTTACTCAAGGCAAGTCCAGTATCTTTAAATATATCTAATACCTTGTATAATCTATCATCATGTTCCATTTGATCTTTACCATCAATCAGGACATCATCCTGAAAACACAAAACTCCTTGCATTTGATTAAAAATATGATACATCACACGTTGGAACACTGATGCCGCAGATACAAGACCAAAAAGCATCCTTTTGCACCGAAACAAACCTTCACTGGTAATGAATGCCGTAATATCTCCTGACATAGGATGTAATATTATTTGGTGGTAAACTGACCTTATATCTAACGTACTCATAATCTTAGCATTTCCAATGGTACCTAGCATTTCAGCTATACTTGGTAACGGGTGCCTATCAGGAATCACACATTTATTGACACATCTAAGGTCTATGCACAATTTCAATTTCCATTTCGTTTGTACACTATCATCAAAGGTGACACCCATTCTGAAGTGTCTATTCTCTTAATCACACCATCACTAAGCAATCTTTCAAGTTCTTCCTTTACAGCTGGCTTTACATTCAATGGAACTGGTCTCAATTTTTGTACTACAGGTATTGTATCATGCTTCAATATAATTTTGTGAGAAAAACACACCCAGTTTTTCTCTAAATACTATATGATCATCAAATGTCTTTAAATGTGCTGCTACTAGTGCCTGATCCACCGCATAAACAGATTCCTCCGCAGACGCATCCAACTTAATCTTCAATCTAGCCTGGTGAGACCATCTTAGTAGTGGTTGCATTCCTTGCACTGTAACATATACTTTTACTTTTGCTGACCTGTTCTTAAATATCATTTCTGCCCAAAACCACCCAATAAGAGCAATTTGATTTCCTCCATACGCCACTTGGTTAATGTCAATCACATTTAGGTTTACACTGGTTCCAAATATTTTCTCAAACATATAGTTGGGCAATAGGGTATATTTTGTCCCAGAATCAATAACCATTTCCAGTTTCTTACTATGCAATTCTATCATAGCCATGGGCCTTTCCTTGTCAGCATCATCATCATTCTTGTTCTCACAATGAACAACCTCTTCCACCAATAAAGTACATTCTTCAGAACTTTCACATAGTTCTTCCAAACAATTTATGTTTTCCTTTTTAGTTTTTCAAAACTTAGTGAGATGCCCTCTCCTATTACATCTCTTACATAACTCCTTTATGGCTGGGCATTTATCACTTGAAGCTAAATGAAACAGGCTATTGCACCTGTAACATCGACGTTTGTCATGTTCTTCTCCTTTGTCTTTAGTCTTTATATATTTCTTCTTCACGTTCATTATTTCTTTCTTGATAAAACCTTTTTTCTTTGTATAGTAATTTCCCTCTATAGCCAATACTTCTGGAATCTGTGCCATTTTCTCTTTCTTATTATTATCATCATTTCTCCTTTCAAGTTCTTTCACACACTTATTGGTATGCTCCACCTCTTTTGCAACTCTAATTACTTCTTCTAAAGAAGGATTTCTTTTTGCCCAAAGAGCTTCTCTTATTTTGCTATCTTTGCATTCTAACATGAACTGATCACAAAGTCTGTCATTAAGTGTAATCCCAAAATCACAGGATGTGGCCAAACCTCGCAAAGCAGTGATATATTGCTCAACAGTTTCATTCTCTTCTTGCTTTCTCTTTCCAAAATGATATCTTTCTAGAATGATGCTGACTGCTTTGTCATAATGGTGATCCAATATTTTGATACATTTTGCATATTCAGTAAGTCCAATGGCATCTTCTTCAGAAAGTGCTGGTAAATTCTCAAATTGTTCTTGCCCCTAATTACCCAAACAATGTATCAACAGAAATATTTTTCTTTCATTAGAAAAGTTCAATCCATGGGCAGCAAGAACATAATGATCAAATCTTTTTTTCCATCGCTTCCATGGAATGTTTGGTTCACCCTTTGTATTCATGAAATAATTGGGAGGTGGTATACCTTACATAGTGACTAGTTATGTTTCTTTACTTGGAAGAATTATTTTTCAGTACATATATCTTGATGTTTGTTATTTATGGCTTACTCCATATACCTTTGTGTATATTATGTCCAATTGTTTCAGCAGCTTTGATTTAAAATTGTTCACTTTATTATTGTGATTGTTGTTTCCTTATCACCTTTATTTCTTGTAGAAGGTGTTAATCTGCATATGTTACTTTTATTCTTGCATTGTAATTATATGGGATGCATCAAATTATAAATGTCATTTTTCATTTGCAGCATGTTTTTCAATCCATACATTTGTTGTGAGTTCTGTTTGCTGCTAATGAATTGTATAGCTGTTCAATGTATCACTTATTTAGGAAGCTCTTTGAATAATGCGTATCGTGTGTTTCAAATAATGCAACTTCAGCTATATGGTCTGCAATGGTGCCGTATGTGAATTTTGATCACAATGAAAACATAATTCTTTTTTTTTAAACGTTAATTTTGGTTTGCATGTCACATCACATTCGCTGCAGTTTCCCTTCAACATAAAAGATATATATATTTTCATGATAATCACCCTCTTCCCTCCTTTAGTTCATACATTATGATATGATATGATATGGCATTTGTAACGCGCCTATACACAAGTGTTTCAGGTATATATGTAGGTATATATGCTTGCACAGATACATTATTTAAATCACGATAGGGTTACGATTTGAAAAGTTGTTTTGTGCGATCATTCGCTGTCTGATTTCTCCGTATCCGGTGTGGTATCACCTAGGTATGCTCTGAACAATGTCCAAATGTCTTTTGGTTTACATGGTGCGGGCACCATTCCTATATAGGTTTCCTCGCATTCATTAACGTAGGTCAAGGCTGTGAGGAATTGTTCTGTGCGTGGGGCATGACTGCTCTTTCATTTCTGAAGAATGCATTTCTTCGCTACTGTGCAGACGACATTAAATAGTCTCCTCGTTTTTTCTGGGGTTTTTCTGATGTCGCCGAACAGATATTTTTGAGGGTTGAGCTGCGCAGGGATTTGTGTCATTTCCTCCAAGATAATCGCCACTTCACACCAGAATCCGGCTATCAGGGGGCAGCCCCAATACATGTGGAAAGAGTCCGAACGGGGGTTGTGACATTTCACACAGCTATCGGACAGGGTATTATGGAACTTCGCCATTTTTACTGGAGTATAATGGAGCTTGTTCAGGATCTTGAACTGTATTAATCTTAGGCCTGCGTTCAGCTAGACTTTCTTAGAAAGGAGGCAGTATCTGGACCATTTCCCCGTCTCAATTGTTATGTCCATGTCCTTTCCCCACGAGACCTTGATGTCGTTCAATGTTTTTGTGTGTGTTTGGACTATATTGTATAGTTTGGATACCCCGGTGCCCGCCTGTGAGTATAATGATTGGTAACATGAGTGTTCGGGAGGTTCATCTGGGAATGTTGGCCATCGTTTCTCGAATGCCGCTTTCATGCGGTGGTATTGTAGAGTAACAAGTTGGTTTCTCCCTACAGTGTCTGCAAAATCTTCTGGGGTTGCAAATTTACCATTTGGAAACAGTTTAAATTTTAAGCTCATATTCCGGGATCCAGGCTCTCTGTATGCTGATGTTGAATGTTGGTTTAATACCTGGGAAGTTCCAGAGCGGGGCCTGGGAATCGTAGGGTGTGTCTATGTGGAGCCACTTGCCAATTGCGAGCCATGCTGCGATTGTGCAGGAAGTCGGATCAAATTTGCAGTCATCTTTGTGGGATTTTGCAAATATTATGGATCTCAGGTCAGTTGGGCAGACCGAGTGTCGCTCGATGGGTATGTGTGGTGTTCTATCTGTGGGATCTTGCCAGTATTTAGCATAATGTGCCTGCGCCACTTGATAGTACAGTTCGAAGTCGGGGGCGGCGAGGCCTCCCATTTCATAGGGTTCCACTAAGTTGTCCCATTTCAACTTATTGGCGCCACCGTTCCATACGAAAGAGGTCGCCATGGACCGCAGGTTGTCAAAGAAAGATTTGCCTGGCCTTTTAGGTACATTGCAGAAAATATAAAGGAGCTTAGGGAGTACTGTCATTTTGAGTACCGCTATTCGGCCAGCGAGGGATATGGGGAGTCTAGTCCAAATTTGAAGTTTGGAGTAAATCGTATGTAGCATGGATTCGTAGTTGTCTATATATAGGGATTCCCAGGTATCTAATATGATTGGGAGCCCAGGATAGGCCATGCGTGTGTGTGGGGCAGGTGGAAGCCCGTGCTAACGGGAAGATTTCACACTTGGCGGTGTTGATTTTGTAGCCTGAGTATGTGGTGAAGTCGCTTATCACAGTTAATTTAGGGGATAGGTTATTTTCTGGTTCACGTATGAACAACAATGCGTCGTCTGCGTATAGTGAGATGGCTTGGTAGACACCGGCCATTCTTGTGCCCCTCAGTTCTTGCTAGAATCTAATTGCCCGCGCCACTGGTTCTATCGTAAGGGCAAAGAGTATGGGGGAGAAGGGACATCCCTGTCTGGTGACTCTATGTAAAGTGAGATGGCTGGATAAGGTCCGATTGGTTAGGACCCTGGCTTTGCGTGAAGAATAGAGCAGTTTGATGCACCCTATTAGGTAGGGACCAAATCCGAATTTGTTAAGGACTTCGAACATGTATAGCCATGAAACCAAATCCAACGCTTTCTCAGCGTCCAGTGATATGGCTGCTGCTTGTACCACCGGCTTAATCTGTGCCAAGATGCTAAACAACCTGCGCAAGTTTAGGGCCGTGGATCTCATTGGAATGAAGCCGCACTGGTCGGGGTGTATTAGGGTAGTCATTCTGGGCAACAGTCTAGTTGCGAGCACCTTTGCATAGATTTTGGCGTCTGTATTGATCAAAGAGAGGGGATGTCATGATGCCTACCTCCAAGGAGCGAGGTCCGACCCAGCAACCCCAGAGGCAGGCATCATTCCCCCCAGGGAAGTGCCAGCGGGCCCAAGCTGGGGCCCTTTGGACAGTCCTGGCGCCTTAGGCGCCAGGCTCATGTGAGACCCCTGTCCTGGCGCCTTAGGCGCCAGGCTCATAAAGCTAGACATGTGTTCAAGTGTTTTAATGTGCACTTACCTGATGCAGACCATGCTGCTACATCCAGGCCCTCTTGAGGCCTGAATGGAACTACTTTACCTGTGGGACTACTTTCCACCTGGGTGTGGTCGGGGAAGGATACATACCTGATCGGTGGAAGGATACATACATGGAACTTCTTCCAAAGCTAATTAAACCACGCCCGATCAGCAACTCACGCTTCGCGTTGTTCTGCTCCTCGCAGCTGGACGCTCACCGTGTCAGCTCCTGCATCTGGACTTCAGCCACGCCTGTCAGCATCCTGGGTCGCCTGCAAAGGGAGATAAGAGAGAATTGAAGAGAAAGAAGACCTTACAAGCTAAAGCTGCATCACGGAGACATCACACCGACGATCCTGAAAGGGAAGACATAATTTTAAAAGCATTTCGCTTCGATCGCTGCAGCGCTGCATTTCACTCACCTTTCCTGGGCGCCTCCATCTTCAGCAGCGATCATCCGGATCCGCACCCACTTCTCAGAGCCTAGAGAGAAAAAGACAAGAAGACAAGGTGAGAGAAGGAAGGGAATAGGAAAGGCTCAGTTTCATTCTAAGACTTACCTGTTGGGTCATTCCCATTTCATTTCGGGTCCTGCCGCTTCCTGGCATTCCGGACCCCGGCCCCTATGGGGAAAAAAAGACAAAGACTTTGAATGAGCGAATGCAAAGACATTACATGAACGCTCATCCAAAACTTACCTGTCATTTACTGGAACTGCACGTTTCACTTCGGGTCGGCGCCATATCTCCGGCATTCCGAACCCCGGCCCCTAAGGGGAAAAAGACATAAGCATTAGCGCTTGCTGCAATAAGACAATGAACATTATTATTAAGCTTGAACTTTTGAACTTGCAACAGAACTCTTACAGCGCCTCACCTGAATAGTCAAGCTTATTTTGAACTCCCATCAAACCTCAATCCAGTGAAG
Source organism: Ambystoma mexicanum (assembly GCF_040938575.1). NCBI lineage: Eukaryota > Metazoa > Chordata > Amphibia > Caudata > Ambystomatidae > Ambystoma > Ambystoma mexicanum. Next base: position 988,702,033 of record NC_090925.1, read on the forward strand.
TAACTGGGTTTCAACGCGCCCCTGCATCAGAAGCAGGATGGAGAACTCATCCTTCCAGACCCTAAGGTGAGACTTCACGGGGAATCGTGGAAGGGTATCGTGGAGGGTTGGAAGGGAGTGGGAGGCTTGAGCATTATTCTGTCAGTAGGTAATACTCCCTTTTCACGCACAGGGGAATATTCCTGCGAGCCAGAAAAGCCAGAGTAGAGGGGCCCTTCCTGTCCATCTTCAGAGTCCTGCGCTTCACCATTGAAGAAGCATCAGCACTCGAAGCCAGACCTGCGCCTCCGTGGGAATCAGGTGAGCGTGACAGGGGACGATAGGAGGAGCGTTCATGGGCAGGGCGTCTAGGCTGCAGCAACATCGTTATAACTGCATCTGTCATTGTGCCTGGGAGTGAGCCGGAGTTCATAGCCTCTTCCCATACGAGGGTTAGTATCGGGGGCGAGTATTGAGCAGTATGTCTTATAAAGGTCAGCATTCAGGCCGTCTGGGCCCGGAGTTTTTACCGCTGCTAATGATTTAATCGCCTCAGCAATTTCTTCGCTCGTTATCTGCTTAATTTGTACGTGTATATATAATCTGCTTGTTCTTTCATTGCTATTATTATACCTGTAAATTCTGTATTATACTTGTATTATACTTGTAAACTTTGTAATTATGGTCTGTCTGTTTTTCTTATTTTGTAACTAAGTGATGCGCCCGGTTGCCCCTGGGCCTGGTGCGCTATACAAATAAAATAAATACAAATACAAATATTGGCTGTTCGAGGACCCAGTTGTCTTCTAACGAGAGCCTAGGGAGAGCGATTTTACTCAAGTATGTCTTTATGTCGTCCTGTGTACATATGTCGTGGTTAGCATATAGGTTATTGTAGTATTCAGCAAATTCAGCATTTATTTCTTCTTCCCCGTGTACGACTATTCCCTCATCTGTCAAGATGCTTTTGATCGGGGTATGGTTATATTCATTCCGTAGTAAGCGTGCCAGGTGGTGTCCCGCTCTGTTGCCCTCCCCGTATCTGCGTGCCCTGGTTGGAATGGCCATACACTGTTGCTCTTTGGCTGCTAGGTCGTTAAATGTTTGGAGGTATATGTTGATATCGGCCAGCGTGCGCTTGTTGTGTGTTATACTGTAGTCAGTTTCGTGTGCTTTCAAATGCGTTTCGGTCCTATCCAGTTCGGTTCTAACGGATTTAAGGAGAGCAGTGGTTTTAGACATCATGCTGCCTCGTACCCATACCTTGAATGTTTCCCATATGGTTGCCCATTTGTCCACTGATCCTTTGTTCAGTTGGAAGAATTCCTCCATTTCGACATATAGTGCTTCTACAACGTTGGGGTCTTTTAAAATGTTGGGGGGCATTCTCCACCGCTATGTTGGGCGTTTAATGTTATGAAGCGATACTTCAAGTATGACCGGGGAATGGTCTGAGAGCGTGCGAGGAAGAATTTCGCAGCACTCGATTGAGTTGATCACAAGGATTTAGTTAATAACTGGGTCATCCAAGTTTGGGGCATACGTGTTGATCAATATGAGTTTTTCACCTGCTACGGTACCCCAGACCACAACATATCTACCCTGTTGGTCAATTTGACTTTTTTCGGTGGAAAATCCCAATGAGGGGTGTATTAAGTTGATGATGCCTCTGTTCTGGGAAGAATATTCGGTGTAGTGTCTATTGTTACCCCACTGCCGCAAAACACTCTCCCTGGTTCCCTTCAACGCATGAGTTTCTTGGAGCATGGCGATGTGTGGGCGGTGTCTATTGATATATGCCCCAACTTTGCTGGCTTTCGCCCTATTGTTCACCCCACAAATGTTCCAGGTCAGCGTTTTGAGTTTTAGCCCCACAGACGGCCTTGTTTTCTGCCCCATTTCAGTGAATTACAGTCAAACTTGGAGGGGAGGGTTTTCTCTTGGAGGGGGGCAGCGCATGATACAGTGAATGCATTTTTAACGGCAAACAAACCAATGAACCCCTTCGCCTGGTGCACAACTGAGGCCTTCTGAGGCAGTAACAGTGTTCTTGAACAGCAGAATATTCCCGTGTTACCTGTGCCCACCCACACCATCGAACCCAACTTGATGATGATCCCTTGTAACTGACTTGTGGTTACTCCCAAGAAGGGGCCGGGTGCTGCAACGCTGCTTTGTTGTCGAGTGCGTCTCATCCAGCTGCATTTAAGGTTAGGAAGCTATAGTGCTCCCTTCTACTACTTTATTTCCATCAATTCAGGTAAAAGATAGGAGATAGGTAGAGCTGTAGTCGGCTAGTGGGTCTTTTTAGGCCTGTACAGGCTGCTGCAGATCGTTTTGATCTAATTCATGTCTTCCAGGCGGGAGGGGTATTTAGGCTTCCACATAGGCCAGTGCCGCTGTAGGAGTTTCGAAGAAGTGCGCTTGTCTGCTGTGTTGTATGCGAAGCTTTGCTGGGAACAGAAGAGCGTAGGGAACTTGTCTCAGTCGCAACTGCCGCTTGATGGATTCGTAGGAACATCTTTGGGTTAGGTCTCCTGCTGAGAAGTCAAGGTATATATGAATGTTATTATTGCTGAACTTCAGCGGCCCCTTCTCTCTAGCCAACTTCAGGACGGTGTCTATGTCCCTGTAATTTAGCAGTTTGATGATGATCGTGCAGAGAGGAGCCCCTGGCTTGGGTAGCGGTGCAAGAGTACGATGTGCTCGCTCAACTAGAAATAGTGCTGAGAATGCATCTTCGCCCAGGAGGGACTTCAAAAGGGTTTCGATTCGGGATTCCATTAGGCCTTTGCAAAAGGTTTCCGAAAGGCCGACTATACGGATGTTGTTCCGTCTCGATCTCGACTCTAGGTCGTCACACTTGTCTCTGAGTTTATTAATTTCCCCTTTTAGGAGTGTTATATCGTAAGTGTTTTGGCGAGTTGAGTCTTCGTTCGTGCCAATTCTGTTTTCGGTCTCTGTGATTCTGGCACTTTCTTTGTCATCTCGGGCTTTGAGGGAGCCTATTGTTGAGACGATGTCATCGAGCTTGCCATTGATCGCCAGAAACCCATTTTGTACCGTGGTTAAAAGATGATCGAATTTCGTGTCTTCTGTCGCTGAGGATGAGGCAGTTGTCGGTAGGTACGGGCTTTCGGGGGGCGATTGCGAATTCGTAAAGGAGTCCATAGGTCCAGTCTTTCTGCCCTTGACCACATTTTTCCCAGGCATTGTAGGGGTATTTGTGCAGATTATACCAGTTAATGTAGTGAGGGTGAATGGCTAGGTAAGATCAGACATGACTCCGGCAAGGTGTAGAGCCAGATGGGGTCCAGATGGTTAATAGTGTAGCCACAAGGCCAACTATCTTGCAATATTGCTTTCCGTCACTTTCTCGTTCCTATACCCTTCAGTGTTTGGCTGTCCAGGCTTCTATGGTCAGGTGGAGTGACAGCGAGTTCAGAGTAGTCTGGGCTGCAGCGTGGGGTGCTCCAGGGAGTACCGGCAGTGCTTACTTTGGTCTATGTCGGAGGTTTGCCTGACTTGTTCCACTAGCGCTGTATTGAGTGGACTGTGTCTTCCCACGTTTCCACGCGTTCCCAGGGTTGTGCTATTCCTGGGGAGGGCGGTGATCCTTCGTGTGTTCTCCTATGGGATATTTTACCGAGATTGGGGAACAAGTCAACTCCTGCTTACGGAGATTGAAGGGGCGGAGTTCTCCGGGCATGCTGGTTATAGTCCGGGGTTATGTGAGCTAGGCCCCCTCTGAGGATAGCAAAAGTTGTGCTGTGGCCTTGTATGGGTCACTGAGTTCCTGTCAACTATTGTCGTGCAGGGGCCCAATGGAGATGGCAAGGACCAGGGTTGGGGGGATGGACTCTTCTTTGCCCCCCCTCAGCAACAAAATCGGGTTGTTTTATTCCACAGGGTACAGAATGTAATATGCAAGTACCTCTTTCCCCGGCGCCGGCCCCCGCAGCCCGTTGGCATGCGCCGGATCCTTACCACTGTCTATTGCCATGTTTGGGCCCCCCTGCCTCCTCCGCACCCTCCCACTCACCGGCTCAGGAGTGCTGCCAGTTGCGCCCGCCACGGGCCGCAGGATCGACGTTAGGAGTGTATTCCAGTATGCGGCAGGGTCCTGGGCCACGTGCCGGTGTCTCATTGTTTTTATTCAGCTTGTTTCTGGCTCGATCAGGTAAGAACGGGGCTTGCCGTGTCCCGGGTGCTGCTAATTAGTGCATTCACGATAGTTGTCTCCCTCCACGTGTTGTGGGATGGTGATGTTGCCTTGGACTCCGGCAGCGCAGAGTACGCAGAGGAAATGCTCCGGAGGAAAGAGGGCAAGGATCGGCACCAGGGCCTGCCGGGGGGCGCCGGAGGGATCGGTGCCGCTCTCACCATGCGAGGGTATGCCTTCAGCAAGCCGCCAAAGTATGCCAGCGTTTGGGGTAGCCTGGGATGTTGGCGCCGTATATCTTTCTGTGCTCGCTGCCTGTTAGGACGGCTCCGACCACAAGAGGGCCTGAGTGTGTTTAGGAGCCGTGGCTCTCATGTTGGTTCTTGTGGAGCCCGTATTTAGGTGTAGGGTGTCCGTTTTCGTCCGTTCTTTCGCGTGCAGCTTCAGGGTGATCTCTGCGGACAGCGCTGATAATTTCACAGTTCAAAGGAATCTGGAAGTAAAGTATAATTTGACAAAGATCTTTGCTGTAGAGGAGCTCCACGCTTAAGCGGCCATCTTGTTGCGCAACAGCGCCCCCTCTACACAATTAAAACATCTTTGATATTGGCACATATGCAGTATTATGAGTTTTCCTCCACTGGCACACATTTATTTTCTTCTGAAAACCTAAAAGGCATGTGTGGTACTTTCACATTTACTCACGTTAAGTAACATTGAACTCACATGAGAGATCCTTTAAGATTGAAAACTCGCAACTCCAGTAGAGATATTCAATACAGTCACGGCTCGGTCTCAGGCCTATTCTATGTTTAAAACACACACACTCTGGATATCTTAATCCAATGGGGATACTTGTTCACTGTAAAGTGCTTGACTTACTTGTTCTCAGTGAAGCTTCTCTTTCTCCAGATGTGCCTCTTTGCCAAGTCCAAAATCCTCCATAAACAAATGAAGCAGAAAAGTCTTCCCACGTTTCCAAGACACTTCTTTCTTCCTTAAAATGCTTAATCTTCCTGATAATGTTTTATAAGCAACGGCTACTCGGTGGGTTGCCGTTTTTGAAGTATCCCATCCTCGTCACCAGTGACATATCTTCTCACACCACTTTTGTAGTTTTATATGTTTATTTAAGTATAGGATTAATAACCCACCGGTCACATCATAAACTGCTTCATAACTGATGCTTTCCTGTGCATCATTCCTACACCCAATACATTCTAACATTCTAGTATCCTGGCTTCCCAGTACATTCTTCATTCCATACCTATAGCCCATCTGTACATATGAATAACAATGTAAAACAGAACACCATTGAATTACTAATGACTTACCCCTAGCCACTTTGTAGTATTTTATTGTGTAAGCGTCAGGAACTGAAGGACATAGAGATTGGGAGGGTTCTCGCCAGCCTGCAGTACTTGAAGCAGAGGTACTGTGAGAAGGTTGATAAGGGAGACGCCATGCTGGCTGCTAAACTTAGAGGCCAGAGAGCGGAGAGGTGGGTGGCAGGGATTTGGGGGGAGGGCGGGCAGAGGCTCACCGAAGCAGGTTATGTAGTAGGAGGTTTTGCGGCGTTCTATGAAAAACTGTACAGCAAGGAGGGAAATATAGACGCGGCCATTCTGGGAAAGTACCTTGCAGGAATCCCACTCCCAAAACTTGGAGATGGGGAAGGTCTGACCCTGGACAGGCCGATTACACACAAAGAAGTGTTGAACACGATATCGGGCCTTGAATTGGGTAAGGCACCTGGTGAAGACGGATACACAGCGGTGTTCAACAAGACCTTTGCCAGACCCCTGGGTCGTCACCTAGCTGCCCTATTCCCTGGTATCATGGCCACAGGGAGGGCTCCCCATTAGTTCCGAAAGGCGCTGATCACCGTCATCCCTAAGGCGGAATGTAAATCGTACCGACCCATCTCACTGCTTAATGTAGATGCAACACAGTTCACGAGGATACTGGCCACGAGGATGGAGGGCCTTATGCCTAGACTAATCCACTCTAACCAAGTGGGGTTCATTCAATGGAGGCAAGGGGCAGACACCCTCCGCAAGACCCTCCACCTTATGAAAACGGCAGCAAGTGAAGAGGGAATCCCAGTACTGTTGGCCATTGACGCACAGAAGGCCTTCGACCGGGTGGACTGAGACATTCTTAACGGGGTTTGGGGCGGGATTCCAACAGGGCATCCAGGCCCTATACGAGAACCCTTCAGCCAGAGTCACAGTTAACAGGCGGTTATCCCGGTCATTCCTGCTACAGAGGGGTACGAGGCAGGAGTGCCCTTTGTTTTCCCCAACCCTTCGCCCTGACCATGGAAATCCTGGCTGAATACCTGAGGGGGCTCCACGGGTGGAGGGCAATAAGGTGGGGGATAGGGAATTTAAGCTTGGTCTTGGTCTCTATGCGGATGATGTAATGCTCCATCTGAGGCATCCCGTTCAGTCCATCCCGGCGGCCCTGGAAGTCATTGGTGAATACGGAAGGTACTCAGGGTTCAAGGTGAATACAGGCAAGTCGGTGGTTTTCCTTTTCTCCCCGGACATGGCCAGGAACATAGAGGAGCTGGAGCCCCTGGAGCCCCTGGGACTGCAGATCCAGTTAGATGGGCTGAGATATCTGGGGATTAACATAGTCTGCCCAGACCAGGACCTGGGCCTTGCCAACTACCCACCCCTCCTTGAAAGACTATACTTAGAAATGGTAACATGGGGGAAGGGGCAGTTGTCATGGATGGTCATTTAAATGCGATAAAGATGAACCTCTTCCTGAGGGTCCTATACCTGTTTCAGATGCTCCCAATTAGTGCCCCAGTTGAACACCTGAAAGAAGCCAGGAGATGTATCACACGGTTCCTCTGGCAGGGTCGGAAGCCCAGGGTGGGTTATAGCACACTCATTTTGCCAAAGGATAGGGGGGGAATGGGACTGCCAGACTTGATGGTATACTATTGGGCGGTGCAACTCCGAGCAACGGAAGACCGAGATAAACAATGGGTCTATTTAGAGAATCAACACCTGTTCACGGCAACAGTGGGAGAGTGGCTCTGGGACCCGAGGGACTGTCTCTCGAGGTGCATTAGAGAACACCCGATCTTGGGGGTACACTGGGAAGTCATGGCTATGGGGAAAAGGGGGTCGGAGATCACCAATGTGCCCCCTCCCTGATGAGCCACCAGTTAGAGACGATGTACCAGAGGTTGAATGCTAAAAGTCATGGTTCGAGGCGGGACTCGCGAGGGTAGGCCAACTGGTCCAAAATGAGGAATTCATTAGCATCAAAAAGCTTGAGGAAGCACTGGGAATAGGGAATTTGTCAGTCCTCCTGTATTTGAGACTCAAGGGTATATTTATGTCTGACAAGTGGAAGGAGCATCTCCAGAGGAATCTTACACCAGTAGAGAAGGTACTCGATTGTTATGTAGACACAAGGCGTCTCACCTCACGCCTCTATGGGACATTATTGGAACCTGAGGTGGGGGCCACCAGGGCGCTCCGTACACGGTGGGCGAGAGACCTGGGCATTGAAATGGGGAACAGCCTTTGGCAGCAAATGTGTAGGATAGCCTCCAAGACCTCCATCTCATGCCAGTATAAACTACATGCAATAAAATAACTTCACCGATGGCAATATGACCCTATCCACCTTTCTATAATGTTCCCAACGGTGGTCCCCCACTGTTGGCATGAATGTGGGTCCAGGATGGACTACTGGTACATGTGGTGGGACTGCTCCAGGGTTCGGATGTTTTGGTCGGAGGTCCTGGGTTGGATCAGGGATACAGGGGGGGAATGTACACTCTGGACCCCCTCCTCGTATTGTTTGAGCTAGAAAGGCGGGAGGAAACCTAGGGGGCACAGTCATCGTTGGTCCACTTCCTCATGCTGGCAGCACAAGCTCGCAGGGCCAGACAATGTAAAAGGGAACACCTCCCGACGGTGCAGGAATGGTCAGCTATGGCCAAAGACATATATCTAACGGAAAAGATCTCTGCTGCGCTCCACGGTAGTAGCGCCCATGTGGAAACAGAATGGTTACAATTCCATAATGTGTTCCGGTAGGGGGGAGGAGAGACAAGCACAAGGGGGCAAGGGCCAACATGGCCCGTATATATACAACATTTGGGCAAGGGGAGCCATGCTGACTACTGAGGTACGTATTTATTTATTTATTTGGATTTATAAAGCGCCCGGTGGCCCAAGGGCATCGTGGCGCTGTTACAGGATATTCACTTATGACATGGTACAGATAATTCATAGGCAGTGGTACAGGTAAAAAAAAACATGGCAGTGTTCCAAGGTTACATAGGAACGGTATTAGAGGCAGTACATTTGGCAATAGACTAGTTGAAGAGATTAGTTTTTAGCACTTTCCTGAAGGTTGTGAGGGATTGTTTATTTCTTAAGTTGCGTGGGAGCGCATTCCAAGCTTTTGGTGCTAGGACTTCAAAGCTTGTGCCGCCAGCTTTGGCTCTGTTGAAGGCTGGGACGGAGAGCAAGTGAGCTTATTGGTCACGTTTTGGTCTGTGTACCGGGGCTTGGTGAATTCTTTCAGCCAGGTAGGCCGGGGCTGTCAAGGCAAGGCATCTGTGGGTGATAGTGAGGGCCTTAAATGTAAAGCGTTCCTGGAGAGGGAGCCAATGGGCGTCTTTTCTTGCCTGTGTGATGTGCTTTCTCCTCGGGATGCTGAGGGCGGCTCTGATGGCGCTGTTTTGTGCCATTTGAAGTCTGTTGACGTTATTTGCGGAGGTGCCTAGGAGTAAGATGTTACAGTAGTCGAGTTTTGCGCCAATTGTAGCTCTCGCTATGTTAAGGCCGTTTTTTGGTAATGGGTGAGGTTTTACTGCATTTATGATTTAAGTAGTAAGTGCGGCTGAGGATGAGATGGCACTAACTTGTCTGTCCATTGATAAGGTGGAATCTAAACATACACCAAGAGTTTTCACTGCAGTGGCGGCTCTGATAATAGAGTTCTCAATAGTGAAGGAATTATATTTGACGTCTAGTTTTTTTAGGGATTCTTTTGGGCCTACCAGTAGGATTTCTGTCTTTTCCCCATTTAGACAGAGACCATTAGCTGCCATCCAGGCCTTGATGTGTGCATAAGTCTTCTGGAGGGTGTCAAGATCTTGTTCATAGATTCCTGTTAGTGGGAGAGGAATTTGAGTGTCGTCAGCATAGTTGGTGAAGGCTCTGCCGAAGTCTTCTAAGTCACAGAACAAAGGAAGCGTGAAAAGGTTGTAGAGAATGGGGGAGGTACAAGACCTTTGTGGAACTCCGCGTTCAATGGGTGATGGCGAGGCTGATGCCTGGTCGGAGAATAACCTCATGGCTCTGCCCTCCAGGAACGAGGTGATCCATGCAGTGGATTCTTGTGAGAAGTGGGCAGTGTCAATGAGGTGTTTACACAGGATCTTGTGGTCAACCAAGTCAAAGGCTGCCGATAGATCCAAGAGTAGTAGGAGTGAGGTTTTGCCTTTGTCCATGGCTTCAAGTAGTTGGTTCTTGAGGTCTAGTAAGGAAGATTCCGTACCTTGACAGGGGCGCAAACCGGATTGCCTTTTACCTAGAATGTTATGAGTTTCCAGGTAAGATTGGATTGGATCTGTAGGTAGGCAGCCTTGTCCAGAATTTTCAACAAAAATGGTACAGTTGTGATTGGACGGTAGTTGTTAGGGTTGTCAGGGTCGATGGTAGGTTTCTTCAGAAGTGGTCGTACCCAGGCTTCCTTGAGGGCAAGCGGGACTGTGCTGCTGGAGAAGGAGGTATTGATGAAGGTAGTGATGAAAGGGGCTAGGGCGGTGGCACAGTCTTTGATTATATTAGCTGGGCATGTGTCCCCTTTACATAGAGATGGTTTGGTCTGTTTCATGATCTTTAGGACTTCAGGGATGGTGACTTGTCTGAATGAAAACGATGTGGGTTTGTTTCCGCCCTGAGGGGTGTTTGGAGGTCGTGATATTGCAGGAGGTTTTGGTGTGGGTGGTGGCGCTTTGGGCAGTTTCTCAAATTGGGACTTGATTTTGGTCCGTGGATTTTGATTTTGTTTAGCATGGCGTGCTGGATGTTGTTACACCATGTTTCGTCTTTCTCGGTGGGTTGTGTGGAGGTGGGGGGATTGTTAGTTTGTTATAGATAGCAAATAGTTCTTTCGATTGGGAGTTTGCTTTTTCAATTCTGGAGTTGTAGATGGTGGCTTTGGCGATGGCCAGCTTGTATTGTTTAGCAACTGTGAGGTACGTGTCTCTAATGGTGGTGGAGGGGTTAGTTTGCCAGGATTTGAATGCTGCTTTTTTTGCTGTTCGAGCATCTTTGAGTTCCTGTGTGAACCATGAGTTGGCATGAAGTGTTTGTTTGGCTTTTTTTTAATTCTAGTGGGGCTACTGCGTCTAGAACCTCTTTCAGGGTGGTGTTGTAGATCTCTACCAGCTCTTTGGGGTTATTGGATGTGGGATGGGCGAGCGCTGAGGCTTTAAGCCGAGGGAGGATTCTTTTGGTGGTCAGTAGTTTTTTGGATCTAGCTAGGGTGGGTGGTGCGGGTGTGTGGCATGGCTACAGCCCACCAGACAAGAGACTTGTTTTTGAGAAGGTGTTACAACCTTTTAGTAGCCTAAAATGTATCCTCAACTGTATCCCCGGGGGGTGGCAAGGGGGAGGGAAACCAGGGATGTACTAGGACATGTTGTCTATTTTCTATTCGAGAGGATATCATCCTCAATCTTCGTTTTGAAACATTGTGTGTCCCTACAAAAATTCAATAAAAAGAAGTGTACACACAAAAAATGGAGACCCTTCAGGCGATCATCCCTCTAGTCAGGAAAGGCGATTTCCAGCTGCCATCAACCTCTATGACACTTACTGTCTTATTCCAATCCCCATGTCCCATCAGCAATTCCTGAGGTTTCAGGTGGGGAAACGCCACTACCAGGAAACCTTATTAGAAAAATTATTAGCACGATCAGTTGGGGAAAAAGAAGTGCAAGAGGGGTCAGATTTGTATGAAGAATGTAGGGAAGAAATGAAATCATCATCAGTAGCAGAGTGAGACTTTTTCCAACTCCCTTCTGCCCTAAAAAGGAGGTTAGAAGAAAAAGGTCTTGTGTGAGCTAGGGCATCATAGGTCATGGCATATGGTTCTTCCTGCCTTCCATCTCAACCCATCTTCCCCATAGGAAGAATGACATATGTTGAATATCGGGAGGGTGTTACTCATGTTCGTTGGTAGAACAGTGAACTCTAGGAAAGAGGACCGTCTTTTTGCAACTTTTGGGGCTTCAGGGCAAGTAAGAGGGCCTCAGTCGGGTCTATCTGCTGGTGAATCATGACTGCCAGTTGTATGGCCTATGCAGAACAGGGATTCCGCTGCCAGGGACGGTTCAGGGGAGATCTCATTGGGGCATGGCCACCTTGTGGACAATTAACCAGAGGTCTCTCTGCAGGAGACATGCAAAGGAGCCATGTGGTGTGATCCAAATACTTGGATCAGACATTATAGGGTAAATGTTTTGAGTCAGGCAACCTGTTCTTCTGATACTTAGGTCTGGAACGCACTAGGAGTGGGCATCTGTTGATAATAACTCAGTGATATGGTGTTCAGTAGCATACGTTGTGGTCTGTGGGTGTTTCATAGGCCATACCCTTGATAGCCCTGGTATGCCTCAAAGGTAAATCACTGAACAAGGAAGGGGAAAGTGAAGGTAATTATCTCAACCAGAAACTCAATGGGCCTCATTACAAGTACTCCGGTCCGGAATTAACACTGCCGGTAAAACCATACCGGCACCGTTTCCATGTCCGCCCAATCATGACCCGCGGCCCCGGTAATAGCACCACCCTCAACCGCCACCGCGAAAATAGGGGTTCCGTTAAGTCCGTCTGCACGGAAACACCTCCGTTACCGTCAACACGAAACACCGTGAGCATCACAACTAGCGCGGACACGGAAATACCGGGAAAAAAATGGCGTTATACACTTCCTGCTGAACTGAATCAGGGCACAGGTGCACCAAATCAGCCCAGCTGGACCTAGCAGGCCACTGGGAGCCCACAAAAGGGCCACACCCAGCCCAACACAACATAGAACCATGCAGGCAGCAGGTCTAGTAGCACTGGGACTGGGCCTACTCAACCAACAGGCAGCACTGCACATGGTGGCAGTAATGGCGCAGAGGAGGAGGCGTAGGCGGAGGAGGCGCAGGCGGCAACCAGCCAACCCTGCAGCTATGGCAAACCCCATTGCCCAGCCAGCCCGACCCCGCCGCCAGCCACCAATACCACGCATCAGGGCCTCACCCTGGAACCTCACCCCAGGACAGATCCACACACTATACCGGCTGGACCGTGCAACAATCCTGCACATCACCGCCATGATTGAGGACAACATCAGCAGCCAAATTGACACCCCCACCGCCACCCCCCCCTCCTGAAGGTTGTCTCAGTACTGCATTTCCTTGGCACTGGCACCTATCAACACACGGTTGCTGAGCTGCACGGCATATCACAACCCTGTTTCTCAAAAGTCCTGGTACAAGTACTGGATGCCCTGTTGCGCCATGTGTCGGAACAGATAGCCCTATCCCGCACCCTCCCCGAGGTCATTGCCACCAAGTTGGCCTTCCATTCCATAGCAGGCATGCCAAATTGCATAGGCGCAGTTGACTGCACCCACATTGAGCTGACAGTACCACGTGCAATTGAGGCGGTGTTCCGCAATAGGAAACAGTATCACTCTTTGAAAGTCCAGATGGTTTGTGATGCCATGCAACTGATTACACACTGCTGCGCACGTTTCCCCGGATCATCACATGACTCAATGGTACTGCGGAATTCCACGTTGCCACGGTACATGGAACGCTATGCCGGACAAAGCACATGGCTATTGGGTGAGTACAGCTGACGATGCTACAACCCTGTCGAAGTGGTGTGTGTGTGTCCAGGCCAATGAGCATTGTGAGTGTGCCACTGTGACCACACATGCATCACCCCCCTTCCATCTACCAAATACACAGCGGATGCCAAACATCATGAAGGAAGACATGACAGGGCACCACAATGTGCCCGTGCACACGCTGGCACAGCCAATCCCGTCACTGTCCCATTAACCTTGTGCCACTGCAGACACCCACCCTCAATTGAAACACTGCCTGAAAAGGCACGAGAGGCGTGTAAATGAGACGACGTGTATTTACTACTTCCATACAGTGAAGTCACTCTGCCATGTGTGGACAGCACTGCACCGTGACATGTACACAAACAAATGTTACCCGCAGGGCACAGTAAACATGCAAGTTAATGTGTAGGCCCATATCCAGTTAGCGACATACATCGTGATGCCCAAAACATACCTCCATACACTGCATGGTACACATGCATGAATGAATGATGACACAAGAATGCACAGCAGCAGATGAGGACATGATGCCACAAACACTGACATGTTCCCCCATCTACATCCCATGTAGGTGATGCGGGATATGCACTCACGCCATGGATGATGACACCTGTACGGAGACCAAGGAACAGGCATGAAGAGGCATACAATAGGGCACATATCCGCACACGTGGAATGATTGAGAGGACATTTGGACTGCTGAAGGCCCGTTTCCGCTGTCTGAGCAGATCTGGCGGATCACTGCTGTACAGCCCAGTGAAGACGGGTAAAATCACGCTCGTCTGTGCCATGCTGCACAATATATGCCTGCGCAGGAACATCCGAATGCCACCAGACGCAGATGAGGAAGATGGGGATGGGGATGGGGATGGGGATGGAGATGGGGATGGGGATGGGGATGGAGATGGGGATGGGGATGGAGATGGGGATGGGATGGCACCGCCTCCCCCTGGGGGTCCACATGATGGCCAGAGAGCACGGGATGCCCTGATTCGCATTTACTTTTGAGTCACAGCACATTCACAGAAATGCACGAACACGGTGACAACAATGAATTAATAGTTGCACTGCAAAATAAATGATCAATGTCCACACATGTATGTCTTGATTGGAAATGGTGATGTACTGATGTAATAACAACATGGAAGGAGGTGCATTGGTTAGGGAAGCTGTACACCCGGGGCCACCCACCACCCAAACGTGCCCACCCCCACCCAGGACCCATTGTTCAAACCCCCAAAACTACCTACCCCACCACCCAAACGTGCCCACCCCTCTCACATCCTTGTAGTCCACATATGTCCTGCACTGCCCCACACACATGCCATCACTTCCGTGTGCGCTTCTGTGCCTGTGCAACCTTGCCCGAGGGACACGTTAGCCTACTCGAGCGCCTCCTTGGACTGGCAGTAGTGGAGCTGGATGGGGTGGTTGTGTTTGATTGCGCAGAATCTGGGATTGAGGGCATCCGTGCCAGATTTGCCTGTTGGCCAACCAACATGGCCTCTACAAGCCTGGAGGTGTGGTCGTTGCCCTCCCGCACATGGCGTGCAAGGGTTACTATAGTGCTCGCAAAGCGTCCGATGGACCTCGACAGGCGATGCACTGAGGCGATGTAGCTCTCCCTCTGCAGCCTGGATTCCTCTAGCTGCCTCTCCACCAGCTGGGTGAGGGTAGCCTGCTGGTCCTCCATCCGCTGCATGCGGGCATTCAGTTCGGCCATGGATGGGGTGGGCGACCTCATGGGACTCCCCAGTGATGTGGGGCTGAACCCCAGCTCATGGAAGGAGCCCAGGTCTTCAAATGTGGGCATCTCCCCCTGTGGGCCCGTTTCCGAGTGCTCTTGCGGGGCACTGTTATCATTGCAGGCCGCCCCATCTGCAGTGCTGCTGCCTTCGGTGTTGTGTTGGGTGGCCATGATAGGTCCCCGTGGCACCTGTCTAGACTCAGGCAGTGTGGAGACGGTGGGGACGTCGGTGGTGGTGGTGGGTGGCACATCTGTAGTGGCTGGTAATGTGGCCAGAGGTGCAGAACTGCCGGCAGCATCCTCCTGTGTGGTGGCGGTGGCTTGTGTACTTGCCGGTGCAGATTGGCTGGCCTGTTGTGCAGTATCACTGTCACTTGAAACGGCTGTGGGGACACAAAGGGCATGCAATTAGTGTTGTTGTGGTGGCAGATGGGTGCATCACATGCGTCATTAAGATTGTACATTCAATAGTGTTAGTCACATGCATCTGATTGGTGGTGTATGCATTCTGTGATATTGGTTGCCATGCGGTTCATGATGGGTCCTTTGGCCCAAACATGCACTGCCTGGGGGGGGGGGTTGTCAATGGGTCCTTTGGCCCACACATGCACTGCCTGAGGGGGGTTGTCAATGGGTCCTTTGGCCCACACATGCACTGCCTGGGGGGGTTGTCAATGGGTCCTTTGGCCCACACATGCACTGCCTGCCGGGGGGGGTGTCAATGGGTCCTTTGGCCCACACATGCACTGCCTGGGGGGGGGTTGTTAATGGGTCCTTTGGCCTAGTACTCACAACTGCATATTTACATGTGTCATTCATGTTTGGGCACTTACCGGCATCTGCAGGTGGGCTCACTCCTGCCTCTGCCTCCCCAATCCCATGGATTCCCTCTAGGTGGAGGACGCTGCAGCAACGCTCCTCCCATGCTTGCAGCCTCAGTGGAGAAGGGGGTCCTCCGCCTGTCCCACTGCTGCGCTGGCGGTGCGTGGAAATGAGGTTGCGTACCCTCAGCCTCAGGTCGTCCCACCGCTTGTGGCAGTCCTTCACGCTCCTCACTGCCACGCCCACAGCGGTGCACTTGCGTGCAGCTTCGGCCCACACCTCCTTCCTCCGCTGCTGTGTGGCACGCCGTTGGTCGGCGCTGAACAGCATCTCCGCATTGTCCACAATGTGCTCCACCAAGACGGTTAGCTCCGCCTCGCTGAAGCGCTGTTTGTGCTGCCTCTGAGCAGGAATCCTGGCAGACATGCTGGTGGTCCCTTTTGGCTTCTCAGAGTTAGGATTGTGCTAGCTCTGGATGGCAATGGATTGTGCTTTTATATGATGGCCGCCTCTCTGTTTGCTGTTTTGGCGATCATGGTATTTCCGGTTCCGTGTCCGTGGCGGCGGACGCGGAAACGGGTTTTGCGCCACTTGTGGCTGCGTTATTTCCATTTCGGTGGGGTTTTCCATGACGGCGGTAACAACGTTTCCGAGTCCGTGTGGTGCGTGCGACCGACAGCGTGTAATCGGACGGTTTTTCCGCAACCTTGCGGACACGGAAACGTTTTTACCGCCGTCGCAGATTTTGCATGGTCCCGGACTGGCAGGTTGTAGTGAGGCCCAATGTCTCCAGAGCTCTAGTTCTCGCAAGGCTTGATTACTGCAACAGCCTCTTCCTTAATTTGACTCTTTCCTTACTCTGCCCTCTAGAACTAATCCAGAATACAACTGCAAGACTTATCTTTGGCCTCAAGCCCAGGGACCGCCTCTTTCCAGCCCTAAAATCTCTCCACTGGCTCCCAGTGGTTGCAAGGATCAAATTCAATACCCTCTGCATCACCCACAAGGCTTTGTGTGGTCTGGGACCTCACTACATTGCACTCTCTCTCCCAAAATACCTCCCTGCTAGAGTCCTCCTGTCCTATATCTCCAACTCTCTGCAGATCAGACATTTTTACCAAGTAGAGAGTGGGGAGTAGATCTCTCTCTTGGGCACGAGCCTCCCTCTAACAGCCTCTCTGACTTGAGCCGGATCTCCTTAAGTCCTGGAAGTTTCTCAAGACATTAATTTTCTCCTCCTTCCCCCTCCCCTGCTAGTCTCCTCATGCTGCTATGACTGGATGGCTGCGTCCCTTATGAGTCTCTCTGGGGACAGGCCCTCCTTCATCCAGTCTCCCCTTCTCACCTCTTCCAACTAGCTCTTGCCCTCGGCACCCTTCCCTGACTAGCCCTCCGAGGCTGTCCCCCCTCGCACTACTTTCCTTACCCCTGACACTTGCCCTCTTGGTGTCAGCAGCCGCCTCTTCTGGAAACAGTGGATTCATTGGAAGCATGTAGCGCCATTAGCGTTCCATCGCATTCTACGGAACGTGATTTGCCGGTCTAGTCTATTCCAAGATGGCCACCACCAGTTCCCGTTACAAGCACCCCTCAGCCCGTGCTCTGTGCGTTGCAACCACTAATCTTTCCCCTTTGTGGTAAGACACGATTTTCTCCCAGATTCCTTTGCTCCATCCTTGGCCTCCTGCTTGCTTGCCCTGTGCTTGCCGTTACTTGTGCTTCCTTCCCTGCTCTTCAACTGCTCCTCTCTTGTTTGCTCCCCGCTCTCTTTGCCACGCACTCATCCTGCATTTACCTGTTCAACCCGCTCTGCACTGTGTGACTCTTACCTTTCCTTTGGTGTCTGTTCCGTGCTTCAACCTTTACTGTGCTAGAGGTTTTGAGAGCACCCAGGGGTGTTGCTAGGTCTGGAAAAGATCCGGGGCTAAGGTAATGTCGGGACTGTCGGGACTCGGGGCTAGCTAGCCTTTTGGTTGTAGCTCCTGAGATTCTATCTGGGGCAACAACCAAAAGACCAGGGGCTACAGCCCCCTTAGCCACCCCCCCTAGCAACGCCTCTGAGAGCAGCCATTATTCCATCGCTGCTCACTGTTCATCGGATACCTGCCTTCTGAGGACCTCCAGTATATCTACTTGACGGCATTGTCATCTGGATCAAAGGGTTTGTTATGCCAACACTGCTTTTTCCCATTTTGCCTGGTTGTTTTCAGGTGGGACCTCCTGCCTTAGCTGTCATCAACAGCAGGCCTAGAGGCTTCCCCCCGAGGTAGACCATACCTCTACACGGACAGACGTTTGTGCCGGAAGAAGGGACCATCCCCACCGCCAGGTGAGTCGCCAGCCTTCTCCAGCGACAAAGACTCAGGTGAGGAAGATCTAGCCACCAGTGACACCTGGGCACCCCTTAGCCCTTGCCTAGCCCCTTGGGCCCCCTCTCTCCAGCAGTTCTCCCCCTTTCTCCCTCTCCTTTTCCCATCTGTTTTCCCTGACCTGCCCCCTCCCCCTGCACTTCTTGATATTGCACTTGCATGATCCGAATGTCACAAGGCCTAGTAGGAACGTTATTGTTGTTTTCACGCATGCCCCACCCCCCCACCCCCCCCTGTTTGTCTTGTGTCGCCTGGAAATACTTTCTGCTGTACAGTGGCCATACATATGCACAATAAATACAATAAAATAAAGTGATCATCCTTATTAGTCCCACTTTCCCTTGTCACAGAACTTGCAATACGTATGTATGTAAAATGTATAATTGGTTATTTAAAATGTGCTTAATACCAAAGAGGTTTCTAAACACATGCCCGGGATTCGAACCTGTGTTGCTCTGAGTCGTCTTGCTTCCAAAACAAGCGCATTGCCACTGAGCTATACTACCCATGCCTCACTCTCCTGGTAGGGCCCATGATTCTACATGGGAAAAGGTAACCACTGTATTCTATTGTGGAAGAAGGAAGGGGTTATACCTTTAGAGGAAAGGGCAGGGCTCATCTAATTTGGAAAAATCCTGTCATGGAGGCTGGTATGGAGGATTGGGTCTATGTAATAAAGCTCTCGGAGTAGCAGTAGTGGTAAGTATATTTATTGCATTATCAACATTCATGCCAACCCTCTCGATTTAGGTGGCAGACCCCTGATTTTACAAACATTACATTTTTTACTTTGCACTTCCAAAAATTATTCCAACCCCCAATGCAACCAAATGGGAAAAATCCATTCTGCTGCTTTCCTCGAGAACCTCACCTTCCCAATTGCTGCAAAATGTTTCCATGTATGTATCAACCATTAATGTAACCCGGTACGAAGATCTGGTAACATCTTAACAAGCAATACTGAGAAATTCAGATTTTCAACACATTAGTTCCAGAAAGTCATAATTCTATTAATGACACGGAGGCGAAGCATTATGCTTCTCTTTCATTTTAGTACTCGAGCAGCAATGAACAAAGTAATAATATGAATAGTAACAAAGATCGAACTACAACTGCCAGTGAAGATAGTCTTTGGTAGTCCCAATATTATTGGTCTCTGAACTGACCATGGACCAACAAAACAAATCAACACAGTCCATGTCCATAAACACACTGAACATCCTCTTTCTTTGCTTGATCAAAATTGCGTCCACTAGTAATCGTGGTGGAACGATCGGTCCCGTTCTTCAACTCCCAGATGGCTTGGAATCCACCACCATACCTAGTATGACAAAATATATTCAGTGAATGTAAGTCAAAAGAGGGTGGGAAAATCGTAATAATACCAACAATTCAAATGTATTCATTTATATCAGACAAATAACATGTTCAACATTCATCATTGATCATACGATTGTAAGGGTGGGATAATCCTTTGCCTCTGTGTCTTTAATAGAATTATGACTTTCTGGAACGAATGTGTTGAAAATCTGAATTCTATGTCAAGACTGGAGGCTCGGATTATACTTGTTCAAAGCTTACTCACCACCAACGATGCCATACTCTCCATTGGTTTGAAATAGAAGGTCTTAAAAGTTGATTCATTCAACCAATCTGCTGATCTCATGATGTCTTTCAGTCTGGCTCCTATGTTAAAGGCCTTGGTGGCCATCGCTCCCCTCGCAGAGTGAGCCCCGTAACTCACTATGTCAATGGCTGCCTGTACCATCACCCATCTCAGCCATCGGGCTATTGTCGCCGGCGTTACAGCCTTGTATGACTTGCATAATGCTATAAACAATTGGGATACCCCAGGGGGTCTCCCTTCCCTCATAATATCTTCATATGCTGTCAAACATGTGTTCTGCATAATTTGGGCTGCCCTGGAAAAGAATTGTATGATATAGATTTCAATCCTGTCTTAGACCTTCTTGCTATGAAGGTCACCCCCATTCGGTGATATACTTTTCCTGCTGACCTCCAACGCTCTAATGTCCGAAGATCTCCTACATGAAAACAGACCTAGAAGCATGGATAAACATCACAATAATCCATTAAAGACAAGCGCCAAATCGTACATTAGATATCACTATTTATTCGCCATAGTGTGGTGTGTTAGGGAGAATTCTCTTATAAGGTTAATTTCCCAAACCTAGTGAGTCCCCCAGCAGCTTTTCTGGATTTTTGGGGTTTGTTTTTTTATCCTGCTAAGAGTGAGACTCTTTTACTCCCACCTAAGGCATGATTTGAGGTATGTCTTTGATTTGTTATGTACTTATGGGTATGTGGTTTGTTTTTACTCCATAGAGTATCATCTGTTTTTCTGTATGTGTGGTACACAGCACCCTCAGTGCAGTACCACAGGGGTGTCACAGTGACCCCCAAACATAGACTCCATACCCAGGGACTGACTACTCTCTCCCAGGGCATGTAAAGTCACCATTGGCTTTACTAGTCCAAAATTGTGAACAGAACGAGTACAAACCATCATATTGTGGAAGTACTGGTAAGGGGTAATTCGATTGCCCCTGGGTCTCTTTTCAAGGGGGCACTGTCCAGTCCCCCCTTGTCGAGTTTCTGGCTGGTGGCAGTGGTTACCACGCAAATTATTCCACCAGAATATTCTCTATGGGATTTTCCCATTGATTTTAAACGCACCACTTTTTGGTGCAATGTTAAAGATACCGCCGGTTTATTTATTTAATATTAAATCACCGGTTGGGTCTTTTTGCCAGAACTCGATTCTAAAATGGTGTTTGTGTCCGTCTCTGTAACTCTGACCAAGGTCGAGCCCTTTGTTCCACTATTTTGGCGGGCTTCTCCACAGAAGCCCTCCAAATGGTGCCACTGTGTCTGGGTTCCACAGGAAGGGTGGAGGGGGGAATTGGCACCCTGGACTGTGTTGCCTTAGCAACCCAAGTCGCACTCTACTCTGATTGGCCCAGTAGTGAGCCGCCCGGCTTACCACTTAGCATGTGTGATTGACAACTAGGCTGATGAATGGGGGTTTTTCTGCATAAAAGCAGGGCCTTTGGGACTGGAACTTCAGAAGTCGCCACAGGACCTAAGAATCCGAAGAGGGAAGAAGCTGAGCCATCTGCAACGACGACACCACCGGTGAAGCCCTGCTGCAACTACCTCACCACTTTCCCGACGACAAGAGAAGATCTTCTACTGGACGAGTGTTCTTCCCCTGAGCTGGTGGTTTGCCCTTTTCGCCTTCCAAAGACGTCTCTTGGTCGAATCGCCCGTGCCAAGCACCCCGGCGGCCGGATAGCCAAGCTCACCACTTTTGACCGCGAATAAAAGGACCGTGCCTTTTAATCGGGAACTCCGCGGCTGGTTTCATCCCTGTGCAGTGCAACGACTCCACGTTCCCTCCTCGACGAGATCTTCTATTCCCCTGGTCGGAACCATGAACTTCAACCACTGCCAGGAACAACTGCCCCCGCTGGAGCTTCCTTTCTCTTTAAGGTACTGTGTCCTGCCTGGCCTCCCTTTCTACAGATTGCTAAAGCTGACCCTTAAATCCTTGGCTTCTAAACTGGGTTGGCTCCAGGCCTTCTAACTATATCTTTTGAATCTCCCCATCCTCTTTTGAACACTCTGCAAAGACTTTCAGTGCACTTTAAACCGTATGATCCTGGGCACATTTCGCTTTGCTCCATTTAAAGTGGGCCTGGCCTATGAACTTTGGCTCTACAGTATAACCTGTATTTCTCCCCTTGCTCTGAACTCTTAAAAGTGTTGGGAACTGTTTTATTCTTATGCTCTGCCTTTTTCTCTCCCTTTAACTACATTATCAGAGTGCCATCTTGGTTAAGCGCTCACATCTGTTCTAACAAATAGTAGTGTTTTAACCCTGACTTATCTGATAACTATTAAAGGACGTGTGTATACTTTACCTGACTGTGTTTTAACTTGCTTTTGATTGAGAGTGCTGCTATATGCCATAAAGTGGGTTTTAAATAAATAATTATATACTTTTTATACAAAGCTCTGGTCAGTGTTTGTTTGCTCTACTGTGTTTTGGCCCTATTGTGTATACTCTGCATACTGCCCTACTCTTCTCGAGAGAGGTCTGACTGCTCAGCCACCGCTACCAGGTAAATCTGGGTGGTGCAGACTGCTACCAATTGGCTTTACTGCTTACTCCTTTAGTCTTAATCTGTTTGCAGCGTTCCCCAAGGGAACTGCACAGGATTCTGCCTAACACTGGTGTACAGTGGTGGGATTTGTATTGAGTATACATTTTAGAGTGTCTAAATACCTTAGTGCAACTAACAACAAAGGTTAGCGCTGTAAAAGCTAATTTTTTAACAAGTCAACTATGGAAAGTTACAGCCAGGAGTCCCTTTCTGCAAAAACTGCTGATTGTTTAAGAGTTCTTTGTAGACATAAGGATCTTCCTGTTAAAGGCAAGAAAATTGAACTAATAGAAAGATTGTTAGAAAACCAAAGTCTGGGTAGTGGTTCAGAGGAACCTACCTCCCCAGCAAATGTAGACAACAGTGATGAAGGTAATATGGATCAAAGTATTGATAATGTTGTTGTAGATTCAGAAGAGGAAAGTGAGGCTAGTGTAACTGTCCCCACTGCCCCTCTGCCTGCTCTAGCACCTCAAGCTATGTCTACTGGACCCTTACCAGGTCCCTCACTAAGTCCTGAATTCATTGAACTGGATAAAATGAGACTTGAGTTAGAATTCAAGAGAATTAGTGCCCAATCTGAACAAAAGCACCAAGAACTAAGGCTCAGAGAAATGGAGCTCAAGCATGAGCTGGAGAGGAAGAAATGATCTGTTGAAACTGCTTCCCTCCCTGGATCCTCTAGGAGTTCCAGTCCCAAAAGACCCTGGGTGCCTAAAGAGATTGTGGGTATGTATGAACCTAAGTTGGATGTGTTGGATTGGTTGGCTATGTTTGAGTATAATCATGGGCTCCAGAACATCACAGGGAATCAGTTGCTTCCTTGGTTGTTCTCTAGGCTCCCCCCTGTTGCATCTGATGTGGTAATGGAGCTGGGGGGGGTGGATAGGATGGACTATGAATGTGTGAAGCTAGCTTTAATAGCTAGATTTGGGAAGACCCCTTCCTTTATGACCCTCAAAAAGCATGATGGTTCCCCTTGGGCTACCTGGGTGAGTGAAAGTTTGAAAAACTTAGAGGGATAGATTAAGGGTTACAGAGTGAACACTTATGAGGGATTGAGAAGTCTTGTTATGTTGGAGTCAATTTATGATGCCTGCTCTCCTGAGCTCAGACAGCACTTAGCTGATTCAAAGGAATTAGATTCCAAGAAGCTAGCTAAGGCTGCTGACTTGTGGGTTGCCAACAGGGCTACTAACAAGGATTATGGGGCAACTCAGAAAAAGTATGAGGGGAAACAGCCTAAAAAGGACTCCAAAGAGAATTCAAATAATTCCAATTCCAAAGAGGGCCCCAAACAAAACTTTAAGGGTAAGCCACAAGGGAAACCAAATCAGGCTAGTGTACCTTCTGGTCTGAGACCAGAAGGTGGTCAGAGCAAGCCTCCATTCCAGAAAGCATTTGGAAAATGCTATGTTTGTGGCTCTACTGACCATGTGAAAGGAGATCCCAGATGTAAGGGTAAACCTTCAGGGGTCCAGCTTGTCCCCCTAGCCTTCGCTCCAGAGGAGGAAGTACCAATGACACGTGGAAACTTTCTACTACTGGTTGATGATCCCATTGGAGTCTCAGCCAGTGTCTCTTTAGTGTCCCTGGGGTTGTGGGAACAACAGAATTTAGATGCCTATAATTCTATCCCAGATAATACTAAAGAGTATTTAAGGACAGTGTCCAGGTGAATGGTCAGGAGACTCCTGGCATTTGGGACACTGGGGCCAGCATAACTGTGGTGGATGAATCTTTTTTCAAGGCAGAGGAGGTTGCTAGGGCATCCAAATGCCTCACCAATTTAGCTGGAGGGCCTGTGCAGATGTGTCCCCAGTTACCAGTTCTCATCCAGTGCAATGATATGACTGTGAATATACTTGTCCGTGTACAATGTGAGGTACCAGGAAGGGTTCTGTTGGGAAATGACCTGAAGACTCTTGGAGTTGTGTCACACTGTCATGCATCAGCCCTGGAGATTTGCAAGTCGTTGGAGATACTACTAAGATGGCGGCCTGTTACATTCTATCGGTCTAGTTTATTCCAACATGGCCGACGTAATCTATAACCAGCAGGCCATAGCAACGCTCGGCGCGTTGTATCGTTTTCGTTACGTGCCCAGCCAGTCGCTCTCAGTGTCTAGCTTTCCATCATTGCCTTTTCGTTCAGGTCCTTTACTTACCTACCTACTTTCCCTGCACTAGTGGTGTTTTCAGGTTTTCAGGTAAGGTGATTAGGTTCTCATCTTCTGTTCTTTCTTACACGACGCGTACTACCAAGCATTTTCCTTGTAAGTATTTTTCCCGTCTTCTTCACGCAGTCGGTGCTTCAGCGTTAACATTTCACTGTGAGCGTTTTCGGCTGTTCATACTTTTCTGTCCGTTTCCTTACCTCTTTTCCTTCCGCCTTCCTTTCTTCTGTTGTTCCGTTCGTTACGCCTCGACGGACCGAGACCTCCCTTCAATTGCAACTCAGCCCAGAAGACATCGAGACCGCACAACACTGGAGGCAGTATCCGGGTCTCACCGCCTTTATCAGGGAACGAGTTGAGCAAGGTGTGGACGTTCCTCCTACGTGTCCGGAGCTCCGCGGCTGCAGGAATCTCCATATAACTGCCGGACATCAGTATCCCACGGATACCTGAATACTGATAGGGTTTTTTTTGCCAGGAGGCTTTTTTCCCCTTTCTTTAGGGCGTGCTCCTCGGGTATTCCCTAGATCTGTTATCAGCCAGATCACGGAGGCTACCGAGGGAGCGCGTCCTTACCTTCGACAAACAAAGGAGAAGAAGCCAGCCGAAGGAGACAAGGCCAAGAAAAAGAAGGCTGTAATTAGGACGGAAGAAGTACAGGAGAACACAGGTGAGGAGGAGTTGGGGAAGGCGGAGACAGATCGTGACAGTATACAACGCCAAAAAGACACAATGGCATCACCAGAACAGATTCAAGATATGTGTAACGCCATTCAGAGCCTCAGAGTCGACATGCAAGCACTGCACGCCGAGAACCTTCTTCTACCGCAACAAGCAGCCTCCAGGGAAGCTGGTAGGGATGATTTACCACCAATGCCATTCACATTTGGTAAATACGATGGAAACCCTAGGTCTATCAAAGAATTCCTCGATGCTTGTGCAGTCTATTTTTCCTTCCGACCTCGGGCCTTCGAGTCTGGAAGGGCCAGAGTTGGGTTCCTCATAGCCAACTTGACAGGAAGCGCCCTAGCGTGGGCCACCCCTTTGCTAACCAACCAAGACCCTTTGGTGAACGATTACACCCAGTTTATACAAGATTTCAAGAACAGGTTTGAGCGTTCCGAAGTACAGTACTCTAAATATGATGCCTATCTTGATGTCAGACAAGGAAACCAAGATCTATAGGCTTATGTGGCCCAATTAAAAACACTGGCGGTATCCGCTGGATGGCCGGATACGACACAACAAACCATTTTCCGGAGAGGGCTTAATGAGGAACTGAAGGACGAACTGGCTAGAGCAGTACGTCCCAACACCTTCCAAGAACTGGTTACACTAGTCCTACAGATCGACCACTGTCTACAGGAAAGACGGGCGGAGAAGAGAAGAGGAAGAAGATCCGCGCCACGCTGTAGCCCGCCTTCCGGAAGAAAGGAAAGACCCATGCCGGAGGAACCTATGCAAATAGGGGCAACCAGGGGACCGCCAACCAAGACTGAAAGGAGAAGAAGGCAGGAGCTCAACCTTTGTATGTACTGTGGTTCGTCAAATCACATTCTTAAGGATTGTCCAGACATTCCCTCTAAGAGACAGGGAAACGCCAGACCCCAGGCTTTTGCAAGGGAAGCCATGGGGACCACCGTACAAACCCTTGCAACCTTACAAGACCCATTAATGAAGGAATAGAGGACAATCGTCTGATGGTATTCCCGCTATCCATTTCCTACAGACTGAAACAGAACCTATCGGTCTTGACTATGCTTGACTGCGGAGCAGCAGGAAATTTTATAGACGTAACATGGGCTCAGGAAAATCAGATCCCACTGAGGGAGAAGGACAGACCGATACTGGTTGAGGGAGTAGATGGCCGTCCGCTCTCATCCGGACTCATTACCATGGAGAAAGAACCTATAACAGGAATGATGGATCATCACGTCGAAACCCTCAAATTTGATGTTATCAGAGCAGCTCATTTTCCGTTAATATTGGGTGTTTCATGGTTAAGAAGACACAACCCCAATATTGACTGGACTAATAACAAGCTAAGCTTCGGCTCTGAAAACTGCCTGGAACACTGCATGAGTACTAAGGAATTCCAGAAGGAGATACATTCCAGTCTGTCTACAACTCAGTGCAACCTCTCGATATCCTCCATACCTAGGCCGTATCTGGCTTATGCTAGAGTGTTTGAAGACATTAATCCCAGACTCCTCCCACCTCACCGCCACAAGGACTGTAACATAGACCTCAAGGAAGAGGCCTCCCTCCCTTTCGGTCGAATGTATCCATTATCCTTATCTGAGAAGGAAGCATTGAAGGAGTACCTCACCTCAAACTTAAAGAATGGGCTCATTCGACCATCAAAGTCCTCAGGAGGGGCATCATTGTTCTTCATATCAAAGAAGGACTCCAAGGAACTACGCCCCTGTATCGATTACAGGGGCTTGAACAGCATTACCATCCGAGACAGGTATCCAATGCCGCTTATCAGAGACATTCTGGAAGCTGTCAGAGATTCAAAGGTATTCACCAAGCTCAATCTCCGCGGTGCATATCATCTGTTAAGGATAAAGAACGGAGACGAGTGGAAAACCGCATTCAGGACGCCGCTGGGGTTGTTTGAGTATTGTGTTATGCCATTCGGA
Organism: Ambystoma mexicanum; assembly: GCF_040938575.1. NCBI lineage: Eukaryota > Metazoa > Chordata > Amphibia > Caudata > Ambystomatidae > Ambystoma > Ambystoma mexicanum. Next base: position 988,729,015 of record NC_090925.1, read on the forward strand.
CTGGTAAACGCCCCAGCGGTATTTCAGAGATTTGTGGATAAGATCTTTGCAGATATGTTATACATATCGGTAGTCGTATACCTCGATGACATACTGATTTTCTCTCCTTCCTTGGAGGAACACCGGATACATGTGTGCGAAGTACTTCATAGGTTATTGGAAAATCAACTTTTCGCCAAGCCCGAGAAGTGTCTCTTTGAGACCACAGAGGTACCTTACCTGGGATTTATATTGTCAGCAAAAGGTATCCGTATGGACCCCAAGAAGGTGTTGGCCATAGACAGATGGCCAGAACCCTCGTCAGTCAAGGAGATCCAACGTTTCCTAGGCTTGGCGAACTTTTACCGCCGGTTTATACCCATATTCTCTGATCTGGTATTACCCATCACAGCACTTCTCAAAAAGGGTACAGTATTCCATTGGGGTTCGGCGGCTCAAGCGGCATTCGAGACCCTGAAGAAACGTTTCATCACTGCCCTGGTTTTGGCTCAACCAGAGCAGAATAAACCATTTATCCTGGAGACTGATGCCTCGGGGGGTGCTTTAGGGGCCGTGTTGCTACAAGAAGGAAGCAATGGAGACGAACATCCTATTGCCTATTACTCTCGCACCCTCACTGAAAGTGAAAGAAACTACTTGGTTCTGGAAAGAGAATTATTAGCAATACAGGCAGCCTGTCAAGAATGGAGACATTTGCTACAGGGAGCCTCTCATCAATTTGTCATCCGTACTGATCATAGGAATCTTAAGATTCTCCAACAAATGGAGTGCAGGAATTCCAGGCATGCCCGCTGGGCCTATTATTTTTCAAGCTTTGATTTCCAGATCACCTATATACCAGGATCCCAGAATAGTGTGGCAGACGCTTTATCCCGAAGTTGGTCGGAGGAAGATCTATCAGAGGTTAAAAAGGAGAAGATTCTACTTGAGAACCAAACCATTTTCATACGATTGCTAACCTGTTCCTTGAGAAGGTCCAAGGTGAACTCAAAGATTATGCTCAGGAAGAGAAGCAGTCCTGCAAATTGCAGGAACACGAAGGATTATGGTTTCATCATTCAGCATTGTTCTTACCCACAACTGATCTTCGCAGACAGGCCATCAGCTTTTGTCACGATCTTCCCTTGGCTCGACATAAGGGGGAGAAGGCAACATTTGAGCTGGTATCCAGGAGTTTCTGGTGGCCGTCGATGCGAAGAGACATCACCTCTTATGTGTCGGCTTGTCCCATCTGTGCCATCAATAAGACCCCTCGTTACAGACCACTCGAGCTCCTACATCAAGCCAAGGCTCCTACACGCCCCTGTGAGACCCTCTCATTGGACTTCATAGTAGAACTCCTAGTTTCCCAGGAGAAAAGAGTGATTCTAGTGACAAATGATTCTTTCACCAAGTTAGCTCATTTCGTAGCTCTCGCAGGAGTTCCTTCAGCCTCAGAGACCGCTACAGTCTTCCTTCGCGAGATAGTAAGGTTAAACTGGTTACCACAGTCCATTATCTCGGACAGGGGAACGCAATTTACCTCTAAATTTTGGGACTCGCTATGTAACCAGTTGGCCATACAGAAGGCGCTATCCTCGGGATATCACCCCCAGTCCAACGGACAGACCGAAAGACTGAACGCAAGTTTAGAACAATACCTTTGCTGTTTTTGTAACAGGGAACAGGATGACTGGGCTATTCTGTTACCAATGGCAGAGTTCGCTTACAACAACACTTATCATACGGCTATCAAGATGAGTCCTTTCAGGTGCACCTATGGTTATAACCCGCATCATCTAGGAGCCTTATCTTTCAGTAGCCAAACCACAACTCCCGCCTTGGAGAGGATGCTGATGTTTCTCAAGCGTACACACAAGGAAGCCCTACAAACCTTAGAGGAAAGCCGCAAGAAGTATAAGACCTATGCTGATACCAAACGTAATCCTGTTCCTCTTTGGAAGACAGGAGATTTGGTTTGGTTGTCCACGCGATATCTACCTCGCTGGACTCATAAGGGGAAGTTCGCAGCACTGTACATAGGTCCCTACCCAATCCTGTCCCAGATCAATCCTGTAGCCTTCAAACTAAGATGACCTCACTCTCTGCGGAGGGTACACCCTGTCTTTCACTCCTCATTACTCAAGGCTTATCAAGAAGATCTGTACAAGAGACCTCTGAGAAGAACGGTGATCACTCCGCTCGAAGAACCTGAGGAATATGAAGTGGCCAGAATTGTAGATTCCCGCTACAGGAGAGGAACTCTGCAATATTTGGTCCATTGGAAGGGATTCCCCATTGCTGAAAGAACTTGGGAACCAAGATCCCATATGCACGCTCCCCGACTTGTACAGAGATTCCATAGACTGTATCCAGGGAGACCTGGAGGAGGCAGGTATCGAAGGGGGCATACTGTCATGCATCAGCCCTGGAGATTTGTTAGTCGTTGGAGATACTACTTAGATGGCGGCCTGTTACATTCTATTGGTCTAGTTTATTCCAACATGGCCGACGTAATCTATAACCAGAAGGCCATAGCAACGCACGGCACGTTGTATCGTTTTCGTTACGTGCCCAGCCAGTCGCTCTCAGCGTCTAGCTTTCCATCATTGCCTTTTCGTTCAGGTCCTTTACTTACCTACCTACTTTCCCTGCACAAGTGGTATTTTCAGGTTTTCAGGTAAGGTTATTAGGGTCTTATCTTCTGTTCTTTCTTACACAACGCGTACTACCAAGCGTTTTCCTTGTAAGTATTTTTCCCGTCTTCTTCACGCAGTCGGTGCTTCAGCGTTAACATTTCGCTGTGAGCGTTTTCAGCTGTTCATACTTTTCTGTCCGTTTCCTTACCTCTTTTCCTTCCGCCTTCCTTTCTTCTGTTGTTCCGTTCGTTACGCCTCGACGGACCTAGACCTCCCTTCAATTGCAACTCAGCCCAGAAGACATCGAGACCGCACAACACTGGAGGCAGTATCTGGGTCTCACCGCCTTTCTCAGGGAACGAGTTGAGCAAGGTGTGGACGTTCCTCCTACGTGTCCGGAGATCCGCGGTTGCAGGAATCTCCATATAACTGCCGGACATCAGTATTCCACGGATACCTGAATACTGATAGGTTTTTTTTTGCCAGGAGGCTTTTTTCCCCTTTCTTTAGGGTGTGCTCCTCGGGTATTCCCTAGATCTGTTATCAGCCAGATCACGGAGGCTACCGAGGGAGCGCGTCCTTACCTTCGACAAAAAAAGGAGAAGAAGCCAGCCGAAGGAGAAAAGGCCAAGAAAAAGAAGGCTGTAATTAGGACGGAAGAAGTACAGGAGAACACAGGTGGAGGAAGGCGGAGACAGATCGTGACACACACACCCCCAGACATCCTAGTAAAAGGTTACAGGAACTAACCAGACCTGCAAGGGAGAAAACCTTGAGAGGTTCTCCCAAGGAGATGATGGAAAAAGAAATCACTCCTACTCCACTGGAACTACTTACTGCAATCTCTAAGCAACCAGAAGCAAAGGGGCAACCCGAGACTTCTAAGAAGAAACCACCAGCAAGCACTCCAGTGCTTCCAACAAGGACTTCCCCTAGGTTGTCCAAAGTTACACCTGTAACTCCACCTCCAGCTGAGGCTGAGAGGGCGGCACAACCCTGTGTGGTTGAACTAGACTCTGAAGAAGAGCTAGTAGGAGGCCAAGAACTTATTGGAGATCTGGACCCTGCTGACCATCCTGAGCTGCAGTCTTTACTGGCAGAAGGTGGACCCAGCAGGTCAGCTTTCCGTAAGGTCCAAAGAGAATGTCCAACTCTGGAAGGTCTCCGCCACCAGGCAGCTTCTCGGGCTGATGGGCAAGAGCCTGGGAAGTGTAGGTTGGACTGGGAAGATGGCCTCTTCTACAGTGAACCGACTGAGTCTGAACCTGGAGACTACAAACGACTTGTGGTCCCTCAAGAAAACAGACTTCAGTTCTTGCAGCTAGCCCATGAGATTCCTTTGACTGATCACTTGAGTTTCAAGAAGACCAAGGAAAGGCTCTCACTCTACTTTTATTGGCCAAAGATGGGGGATGAGGTAGATAAGTTTTTTTTTTAATTTAAATTTATTTTTATTTTCAATAAAACCAAACAAAATAACACACATTACAACTGTTTAGGACGTACATAATCAGCATCAAACCATCACATTATACAGTATAATTCTCTGTCCTCCCCTCTCCCTCCCCACAAACTAGGGCTGGCTCACTCATGTTATCTATGGGAGCATTATCAGGTATCGCAGTGCTTGTGCACTCATCAGAGTCCTCTGATTCGCTATTGTCTTGGTGAGGGTTTGCCATAGAGGTCACCAATTGCCGCCAGGCCAACAAGGGCCCTACTTCCTCCTCTCCCCCCCTAGTAACCACTTCAAACCAAACTACGGATTCCGCCTCCGCCCATCTGAGGAGGTCCGTCCACCATAGCTCCACCTTGGGTCTGTGGGCCGCCTTCCAACCCATTGCGATCCTGCGCTTGGCCAGTATGTAGGCTAAGTCCTTCATTTTGCTTATGTGCTTTAAATCCCGTGGCCTGGGAAAAATCCCGAGCATGCATGGCCAAGCTGATCCCACGTCCAGCTCCACTCCCCCACCAGCCAATTTAGTTTTAATCTCGTCCCAAAATCTGTGCACCTCCGGGCAAGTCCAGAACATGTGTAGCAGCCCCGCTTCCATCTCCCCACACCTGGGGCATTTCTGCGCAGCCGAGCCTCCAAACCTTGCAATTTTCCCAGGAGTCAAATAAGCCCTGTGGGTGACATACAATTGGAGTTGTTGGAGTCTCGCATTCCGGGATACCTTTTTATGGTACCTTTGGGCTCTCTCCCATTGCCCATCTGTCATGGGTCATCCTACTTCCTCCTCCCAGTCCTGCCTCAATTGAAGCAGCTCCTTCCCTACCTTTGCTCTTAGAAGCTCGTATATTCTAGATATCTCGTGCCTGCCCTCCGAAACATCATACATCATTTCCAGGGAGGCATCAGGGTCATCCGCTAGCACTGTCTCCGGCCATCTCTCCCTTACCCGTTTCATGAGCCTAGCGTAGGTTATATACTGGCCTCTATGCACCCCTGTCTCTTCTTGCAACCTCTGAAATTCCAATGCCTCCCCTTCCTGCCATATGTCCCCAAGGGTGGCCAGGCCCATCGGTTCCCAATATCTACGGACCGCTTCGAACAGTTGTGAGTCGTTCCCGCATAGTGCCACTAGCGGGGCCTGCTGAGAGAACGGCTCTATGTCACCCCTCATTCTCCACATTCTGCGCCAAACCTCCCAGCCCAGCCTCAACAGCCGCCCTCTTCCCACCAGTTTGTTCTTTTGTAACCACACCACTTCATTCAAAAAGTATGGAGCAGAGTCTTCCCACAGAAGCCTGGCTTCCGCCGAGTCTTCACTTCAGTCGACAGCCACCTGGCCACATACAGCAGTTGCCCCGCCAGATAATAAAGCTCAAAATTTGGCAGGCCTATGCCCCTCATGTCACATGGGTTCTGGAGTTTCCACAGGACCACTCTGTTCCTGGAGTTACCCCATATGGAGCCCCTGCACACGCTATGAAGTCTCACAAATAGGCTCCTGGGAATCAAAAACGGGACATTGACAAAGAAGTGCAGGAGTCTGGGCAGGACCACCATCTTAAGCAAGGCCGCTCTCCCCATCATGGTCAGGGGCAATCTGTACCAAAACACCATGCTGTTCTTGACCCCCTCTATTGCTTTCTCTCTATTATGTTGGTGCTCCGCCTCGATCCTGTGGTAAATATCCCAAATACCTAAATGTCTCAGTCTGCCATGGTATCGGCAGGCTAGGCAGCCTCTGTAACGGGACATTCCTGTATCTACCCAAGGGGAACAGACTAAACTTCCTAGGGTTCACCAATATGCCCGAGAGGGTGGCATATCGGTCCATCACCTCTAGCACATACTGCAAGTTCTCCTCCGGATAGCGCAGATAAAGGAGCATGTCATCTGCGTACAGCGATACCAGGTGCCTACCACTTACTGTTACTGTACTAATCCCCACCTCCCCGTATTGTTGCCTCAGACATATTGCCAGCGGCTCTAATGCCAGAATGTATAGCATGGGCTACCAGGGGCATCCCTGTCTGGTCCCCCTGCTGAGTTGCCAAGTATCTGAGATTATGGATCCTGTTTTAACTCTCGCCACCGGGGTGCTGTATAACAACTGAACCCACCTGATATACCCAGGTCCCATTCCGTATCCCCTCAGGGCTGCTTTCAACCACGGCCATCGCACCGAGTCAAAGGCTTTGACCGTGTCTAGCGACACGATGGCCAGCTCACCCGTATCTTCCTCAGTGTGGTCAATGATGTGGTGTAGCCTCCTTTGGTTATCTGTGATGTTCCTGCCGGGGATATATCCCGTCTGGTCTGGGTGTATCAGCTTACCGATCACCCTCTTCAGCCTATTGGCCAGCACTGCCGTAAGTATTTTGCTGTCCTGATTCAGCATGGACAAGGGTCTGTAAGACCCACACTCCACGGCCAGCTTGCCTGGTTTTAGGAGTGGGATGATCATCGCCTCGCGAAGGACAATGGCAGTTCCCCCTGCTCATAGGCCTTGTTGAACATAGCAAGCTGTGGCTGAAGCAGCTCCTGTTTGTATGTCTTGTAAAACTCGCTAGGCAACCCGTCCGTCCCGGGTGCCTTACACGTGGGCAAATGTTGGATCGCCACCTCCAGTTCTTCCGAGGTGATCGGGGCGTCCAATTCCTCGTGTTCTAGGATGTCCAGGGTGGGCAGCTCTATGTCCTCTAACATGTCCAGTATGTCTTGGCTCCTATCTTCCCCTGCGTCCTTATATAAGTGTCTGTAAAACTTGAGGAACTCCTTGTTCACCCCCTCCTGGGTATTACAGATGCAACCTTCCTCATCCCTTATCTCACTGATCACTATGCGGGGGGTCTCACTCTTATACAGCCAGGCCAGCAATCTGCCCGGCTTATCACCCCCTGCGTGTAGCCTCGCCGTGTATTTCTTGTAATTTAGTCTACATAGCCTATCCCAGAGTCCACTGCAGGTTAACTGTAGGTCTTTTATCTTATCGCTATTCTTCTGGTCGGTATCCTCATGTCGCGTGAGGCCCTCCAGCTCCCTTTCCGTTTCCTGAAGTTCCCTTTCAATGCCCCCCTGGAGCCCTTTAGATTTTGAAATGGCTACTCCACGCACCACCACCTTCAACGCCTCCCATACTGTTCCAACCGAGCGCACACTGCCCATGTTTATATCAAAATATTCCTCGATGGCCTCCCTCAAATCCTCCCGGAACCCCTCATCTTGTAATGCCTCAGTCCTAAGTCTCCATGTCGGGATCCACGCTCTAGGGGGTTGGTGTCGCCACTATACCACCAACGGCGAGTGGTCAGATAGTACCCGGGCCTTGTATTCCGCTCCCACCATTTCTCCCGCTATCTCAGCTGCTACGAACACATAATCTAGCCTCGTGTGCAGGTCATGTGGTGCTGCATAGTGCGAGTATTGCCTATCCATTGGATGCAACCTCCTCCACACGTCTTCTAGGCCTAGATCTTTTAACAATGTCCCCAGTGCTTTGGCCGCCGGCGCCGGCTTCCCCGCTTTGTCGACTGACCTATCCTTTTTGGGATTCAGGGTGCAATTAAAGTCCCCTCCCCACACCACCGCACCCCCAACCAGGGGGCTAATTTTGCTGTAAAGGGATCTAAAATAAGCCGCTGTATCATGGTTGGGGGCGTACAGATTTATGATATGCACTTACCTGTTCTCCAGGAGTCCTGTCACCGCCACCATTCTGTCTTCTGGGTCTACCGTTGAGCTAAGCACCTGGAGCGGCACGTGCAGCGCCACCCAAGTGATAACCCCTCTAGCGTACGCAGAATACGTAGCCCCCACAACATGTCTCCTCCATTTTCGCCTGACAACCTCCAACTTCTCCCTTGTGAGATGAGTCTCCTGCAGCAGGGCCACATCAATGTGCATCCTTTTTAGATACAGCATCACTTTGTTACGTTTCAGATAGCTATTAAGGCCCCATACATTCCAGGTCACAATTCTGAGGTTACCCGATGCCATCTACTCGGTTTGTTCCCAACCTACCTCTCCCTCCAATGCTTCGCTTGATGGTTTGTTTTCCGGCTCTCTCCCTTTCCCCCTCAACAGTTTCCCCCCTCCCTGTTCCCCAACTCCCATCCACTGCACACAACCCAGCCCCCCCCCCTGCCCTATCCCAAGAAATGTCCAGCTCCATCCCTGGATCTCGGGCCCACCCGTGTCTGGTCCGGTCCCGTCGCCGAGGACTAGGACCCCGCGTGGCGTCACTGATCTAACAGTGACCTAACTAAGTATATTACTATTGGGTACAAGGGATGCCTCCCAGGAGCTCCCAGTCATCTATTTTAGGATTGGTGCGCCCAACGTGTCCAGCCAGTTGATACTACAACACACTCCCCACAAGCTTAATAAAACTCTATAATCAAGTCCCAATGTCTTGGCCATGTCACCCTAGGTGCCACAGCCGTCCGCTACTTATCTCCTGCAGCTCCCATCTGGACATCCGGTTCTTGAGGTCGGCCCTGCATGTCCAGCCAATCCATTGCCTCGGTCGGCGCCTCGAAAAAAAGGGATCTGTTCTTATAAAACACTTTCAACTTGGCTGGGTAGAGCAACATGTAGCAATGGCCTGCGTCCTTCAGCCTCCTTTTCACCGATCCGAAGTTCATCCTACTACGCTGTAGAAGCAGCGTATAGTCCGGGTAGGCCGTGATTTTTGCAAAACCCTTTTCAATCGTTCCTCCCCTCAGGAAAAATTCGAGGATCTTCTCCCGATCTCGATAGTTCAGGATCTTTGCGATCAGCGGCCGCGGGGGAGCTCCAGGGGCGGTCTCCTTGTCAAGGCCCTGTGCGCCCTTTCAACCGCGAACCCCTGGGTCAGCACCCCGCCTGTTATCTCCTGTAAAAGCATGGATTCCACGTATTCTGTGGGGTTTGACCCTTCCATACCTTCCGGCAGGCCCACTATACGGATGTTATTGCGTCTGGCGCGCCCTTCTGCTTGCTCAGCTCTGTCCTCCAGATTGCCCACCCGTCGCACGAGAGCATGAAGCTCCTTTCCATGTGCGGCGCACGCCTCCATGTTCGGGGCCATCTCCTTCTCCAAGGCCCCAGTGCGCTCTGCAATCGTTCGCATGTCCTGTCTCAGCAGGTTCACCTCCCCCTGGACCGCCCCCGATCTTGAGGTCCAGGCCCTCCTGCAGCTCTTTCATTGCCTGGCCCAACTTAGTCTCCCAGGCCACCTTTAAGTCTGCGATCGCTGCCAGCACCTCCTGGATTGTGCCCGGTGTTTCCGCCACTGCCGTGGGGGTCTCCTTGCTCTTGCCCCCCTCCGCTTCTGGGGGCGACCTGGCGTAGGTCTCCATCGTGGACTGTCGGATCCTGGGTCTAACCACTTTAGAGGACATCTTGCTATGTTAGCTGGGCGAGGGCCTGCCGTGCCTCCCTCCGCACAAAGGTCCGGACCACTCTCAGCAGGCCAAACATGTACTTGTATGTACTTGTCTCTTCCCTCGCGCCCAAAGTGGGCCGTCTCCTCCCATGTGCAAGTACCCTCTTGGTGTCGTGGCCTGGTCTCTGTCGTGTTCCTTCCGTGGCCAGTGCTCGAGTGCGCTCACCTATTCGGCGCACTCCCTTTGTTCCCCCTCTTCCGTGATCACAAGGCCATCCGGCCCACAATGCCCAGGCCCATAGGGGCCGCTCTAAGTGCAGGGGATCAGCAATTGTCTCGCATCGGCCCCAACCACTGGCCTGCGCCGATGTTTCGTCTAACTCTATGGGATTTCTCCCATCATCCCGTGTATACAGAGTTGATCCGCTGCGCCGTGGAAAACTGCAGCCACCACCGCCCGCTCGTTCGCGTCGGCCCCAGGATACGTGGCCACCTAATTGGTGCGCTGCCACAATGAATCCTCCTGGGTTCTGCCGGCGTTTGATCCGATTACGCCGCGGGCCCAGCGTCGGTTATCAACGTGCTCGATGAGTCTCGGCAATGCACAGTCCGTAGGTTGTACCAGCTCTGGGTACGTGTGCCCACAGATGTGCGCCGCCTCAGTGAAGCAACAGCGCATTCCGGTCAAGTGCCGCGATCTGCTTCTAATCGCTGGTCTAGGAGTTCGATGCAGGGGCTTTACAGGACCTACATCTCGTGACCCCTGTTGTCCTCTTTGTCTCTGCCGCCATCTTGTTCCACTCGCCGATCCGGGGCCCGCGGCCTGCAGACGAGTATAACTCAGTGTCCTCACCCTCCACTTGCATCAAAGTTTCAGCGAGTGTAGCCATCATCTTCACACGCATGGGCATTATTTTTCAGTGCCGGCCGGTTCCCGTGCATGCACTTCTCCTCCAGGATCATTGTAGGATCAGCGGAGCTCCACGAGAGCACGTCCCTTTACATGGCCATCCAAGCCACGCCCCCGAGGTAGATAAGTTATGCAAGAGCTGTCACACCTACCAAACTTCTGGCAAGAGTGGTTCCAAGAATGTGGCACCTTTAGTGCCTCTCCCAGTGGTGTGAGTCCCATTTGAGAGGGTAGGTATTGACATTGTTGGTCCCCTTGATCCCCCAACCTCCTCAGGCAACCGGTTTATCCTTGTTGTAGTAGACCATGCTACTAGATACCCTGAGGCAATTCCTATGAGGACTGTTACAGCTCAGGCTGTGGCTAAGGCCCTCCTTGGTACTTTTACCAGGGTGGGGTTTCCTAAGGAGGTAATCTCTGACAGGGGGTCAAATTTTATGTCCCACTACATGAAAGCCATGTGGAAAAACTGTGGAGTTACCTACAAGTTCTCTACCGCCTACCACCCACAGACAAATGGATTGGTTGAAAGGTTTAATAGAACAATGAAGAGCATGATAGGTGCTTTAGAAGAACCCCTTAGAAGAAAGTGGGACCTTCTACTGCCATGCCTTCTCTTTGCTTATAGAGAAGTCCCTCAGGAGGGAGTAGGCTATAGGTGTCATGATCACTGTTTCCAAGGAGCCAGGACCAGCCCAACGTCCTTGGAAGCAGGCCCCTAACCCTAATCCTAGGCCCCAGCCGGTCCCTACTGGGACCTTTTGGACCCTGTCCTGGCGCCGGTGGCACCAGGCTTATGAAAACCATCGGTCCCGGCACTGGAAGCGCCTGGCTCATAATTGGTGTGAAGGTGCTTGGGTGGACTTACCTGCGGCAGACCATGCTGCTTACTTACCAGCCACTTAGAAGCCCTCTGTGAACAGGAACTACTTTCTTACCTGGGTGGGGCAGCTCCACTCCCTGGATACAGCACTGGAACTCTTAAGGAAACTGGAACTCTTTTCCCTAGGCAGGGCCGTGGAAGAAGAAGCCTCATCACTCCAAGGCTATTTAAACCACACCCGATAGATGAAACGTGCTTCGCGTTATTCTGCATCTGCAGCAGAACGCTCACCGAGTCTGTTCCAGCCTTTCCTCTTTCGATCCTGAACCTGCAAGAATTATACTTACCATTCCTGTAATCCAGTCAACATCAGCACCTGCAAAAGACAAGAAACAACAGGTTAGCAAGACAAACTTTACACACAGTGCTTTCTCACCTGATCCATCAGCAGCGGCCGTGTCTTCACGCTGCACCTTCGCCTGCAAAGACAAAAGCATTGTTTTTTTTTTATTTTTATTTTTTAAAATTTTTTATTAAAGCCAACAAAAACAGTACAAACAAAACAGAGCATTTGTTATCAAAAACCGTTGTACAATCCACATCAATGCACTGCTTCCCCCGCCCCACGTCTGAGCTCAACCGGCTCCTCATTCCGTATCTGCATCCTGTGGTAGTTGATCCGTCCCCCTGGAGTCATTTGGGTCCGGAATCGACCCAAACAGTTCCGCTATTAGTGATTTCCAGGCCATCAGGGACTCTGTCCTCTCTAGATCCCCGATCCTGCTCGCATCCTGCCAAACCATTGTTTCTGCCTCTGCCCATTTCTGCAGGTCCTTCCACCACACCTCCACCCGTGGACTGTGACATGTCTTCCATGCCATGGCTATTCTTCTCTTTGCCAACACATATGCTAAATCTTTCAGCTTGCTCACATGTTTTAACTTCTTAGATCTCGGAAACACTCCCAACAGACAGGCCCATACCGTGTCTACAACAATCGTGACATCCTTCTGGGCTAGTTTACATTCCACCTCCCTCCAAAAGCGCGCAATGACCGGACATGACCAGAACATGTGTACCATGTCCGCATTCTCTTCGTCACATTTAGGGCATGCCTGTCGGCCTTGATATTTTCCGTGGCGTCATATAAGCTCTGTGCATGACTGTCACGGATGGCACTCTATAAAGAGTGGCACAGGACACCCAGAAGAGTTTGGGTGCTGAAAATAAGTGGACAGACAAGTACACACACAGCAGAACGGAAATAGAACGAAGAGTAGGAAAGAGTAGCAAGGGAAAAGGTACAGAATGGATACCCTCTTGGGGTGTATGCAGAATAGGAAAAGAGTATTCCACGAACCTTGGAAATACTCTAGCCTTCTGCACAGTTTGCTATAACAGAGGCCCACGCTGTTTGCTCATGACTTGGAACAGCAGCTATGGGTGTCTGTAATGTAGAAACAAGACAAAGGAAGGGGCAGAGGTTGACTGATGGGGAACCAACAGACAAGCTCTGGAACAAAGGGTCGACAAACGGTACAAGAGATGTTACAACAGACAAATCCAGGAAAGGAGGTGATAGCAAACTAGCAGAAGGAATAGAAGGGAAAGTCGAGTAACAGGATAGGATAGCAGAGGACAGTAGGTACAAGGTAGAGAGCTCAGAGGAGCAGGAAAGCAGTGAGTAAACCTACAGGAGTAGGATGGTAGGGTAGAAAGCCAGAGGAAAAGGGTTTAGGGCAGCCGGAAAGAGGTAGGCTGTAGAGCAGGGAGCCCAGAGGACAAGGGCTAAGGCAGCCGGAGTGAGGCAGGCTGTAGAGCAGGGAGCCCAGAGGACAAGGGCTAAGGCAGCCGGAGAGGCAGGCTGTAGAGTAGGAAGCCCAGAGGATAAGGGCTAAGGCAGCCGGAGTGTGGCAGGCTGCAGAGCAGGGAGCCCAGAGGACAAGGGCTAAGGCTGGAAAGCAGCAGAGCTAGATCAGCTGCAATGTGGAGGGCCCGCAGGTCAAGGGCGGAGGCTGGAAGGCAGCAGAGCGAGATCCGCTACAATGTGGAGAGCCCGCAGGGCAAGGGCGGAGGCTGGAAGGCAGCAGAGCGTGTTCCGCTGTAATGTGGAGAGCCCGCAGGGCAAGGGCGGAGGCTGGAAGGCAGCAGAGCGTGATCCGCTGTAATGTGGAGAGCCCGCAGGGCAAGGGCGGAGGCTGGAAGGCAGCAGAGTGAGATCCGCTGCAATGTGGAGAGCCCGCAGGGCAAGGGCAGAGGCTGGAAGGCAGCAGAGCGTGATCCGCTGTAATGTGGAGAGCCCGCAGGGCAAGGGCGGAGGCTGGAAGGCAGCAGAGCGAGATCCGCTGCAATGTGGAGAGCCCGCAGGGCAAGGGCAGAGGCTGGAAGACAGCAGAGCGAGATCCGCTGTAATGTGGAGAGCCCGGCAGGGCAAGACTGTGAAGAAGGGAGCCTGAAAGGCTATGGCTGGAGGCAGCTGGGTGTAGCAAGCTGCAAGGCAGGGTCCAAGCAGGAGTGCAGGAGTGATGATTAACAGCATACAAGGAACCGAAGTCAGGAGCGAAAGGTGGAGGGAGGACTCTCGGATGCAAGAGGCTGAGCCACTGCAGGCAGCAGCCTTTATACTGCCTAGCCCTGCACAGAGGCAGGCTAATTGGTTTCACCTGGCGAATCACACCTGCAGGCAATCGGCCACCTCCCTTTCTGTTCCTGGGCTGGTGGAAGCAGGAACAGACTCTAAGGCTTCTGGGGGGTGTAGTTCCATAGAAAACCAATACGAACGGCCAGGAAACAATGCTTGCGGCCAGGTGCATTATGGTATGCGTAGTTAGTTTACAATAATCATTTAGCAGCAAAGTCCAAATGGAGCATAAATGGATGTGCCCATGGCGCAGGCATGACAGTATGCCCCTCTCCAGGCCCCTCTCCAGGCTCCCTGAAGACCGACCTGGAGGAAGAGTGTCTGTACCACAGTACAAGAGTCTTACTCCAAATAGGCACATCATGAGGTACCAGAAACGAGTTGTAAGGTGAGAGTCTTGAATTACGGAGCCAGTACCAATGTTCTGAACCTTTGATGTAGAATTCAGAAAAGATGAAGTCTTTGGAACACAGACCCCAACTGTGTGTGCATGAAGAGAGGAACTGCGAAAAACTGCTGCAGGCTCCAAGATAGAATTTTTCTTGACGGGCAACAGTATGATGTTGGAAAGTGGAGCCATAGGTACAGCAGAATTGGTATCTTTAGGAAGGTTTTCCAAGACATCCGAAGTAGCAATGACAACATTAGAGTTAGCCATAGAGAGTTCGGAGGATACAGCAGCGGTGAGATCTTGGATGGCTGTAGGGGGTATCGATGCTGTAACAACTGGGTGTGAGGGTACCATGAGAGAGCCAGCAGGCTGGAAAGCACATGAGACTGGTAGAGTAGAGTCTGGCAGTCTTAGAGCTATAGATATACCAGCAGGCACAACTGGAGTAGTAGTTTCAGGATTCCCAATAGCTATAGCAACCTCAAGATCGGTAGCAGGGACTTCAGAAGTCTCAAATGTGTCAGGGGGTTTTTGAACCACAGCAGCAGAGAGATCTTGAATAGTAGTTGGAAGTTCGAGTGCTATCGCAGCCATAGACAGATCAGGTGTTGCAACTACTGGTAGATCGGGTACCACAACCACTGTCGATTCAGGGGGTATCGAAGACACAGAAGATGTTAATTGTTCGAGAGTGATGTCTGATAGCACAGCCGCACTTTGGCAAGCCCCGCTTGCCACTTCAGCATGCTCGGTGTGAACTGTGCCAGTCTCTTCAGCTGCTATAGACATTGCAGAGGAGGTTGTAGGTGTGAGAACTGGACGATAGGCAAGGGTGAGGGCGGAACCATCCTTTGACTCAGAAGAATTTTCAATCAGAAGACCACCCTTGTTTTGTTGTGTAATTGCTGTGTGCGTGATTTGACCCACCGGAGAAGTTAATTCTTTGCTGTCAGTACAACAACCTGAGTTTTTGCGGCTGGAAGGTGAAAGAGCTGTGTCAATCTCTAGAAGGGATACATATGCAATATTTAGGTCTTCCATCTGCTTGGTAAAAGTCTGTATACTTTTCTGTATGTCAACTCCAGGCCTTATCATGTCGATCTCTAACGAAAAGATGTCAGGTGTTGGACATATTGTCAGAAGGTCTGGTGACTTGTGTCCCTTCATAAGATTCTTATAATACAAAGAAACAAAGTCGTCATAGAGGTCTTCGGTCTTTCTTTTAAGGCGTAGGAGTTGTTCGTGTAGCAGGTAAGTATCATTAGATTGATCCAAAGCTTCAGAAGCTGGTGTGGCAGAAAATTCGGTTGTAGCAATGGGCAGACAGACCTTAGGGTTATTGCGATTAGCAGATACTGGGGAAGCATTAAGACAACCGATGGTTAGTATAGGTCTTTTGTACCCAGAACCAGATGCACAAACCTCAGGATCATGACTGCCTTGTCCTGACAAATAAGGGTTTCCAACATTCTGGGGAGCTTGCCAAGCAGATCTTGCGCATATCACACTGGCAACGGCGTATTCAGGTTTAGATTCTCTGACAATGAGTGATATGTCCTTAGCTGTGGCGGTGTTAGCAGGCTTGTCAGAAGACGCAGGAGAGTTTTCCACTGTCTGGTCTAACAAGATCTGTAAGAATTCATTCTCTTGCTGTAGCTCTGCAACAGATAAGGACTGCGGATCATAGTCGCAAATGTCATAATAATTGTACATGGAAGAAGGGTCAGCTAGCCAGTGAGTATAGTACCGTGCTTGTAAATCTTTGTTTACTAAGGCGAGTCTGTCCTTCAGACTAGATTTCTTGTCTGCTGTCTTTAGGGAAACCATAGGTTTATGCAAAGGTTTCTTAACTCGAAAGGAAAGCATCTTAGGTCTGTGTGTGCCTTTCCGGCCAATGAAATAAGAAATTTTTGGCTCTTGCATTCTGTCACGGATGGCACTCTATAAAGAGTGGCACAGGACACCCAGAAGAGTTTGGGTGCTGAAAATAAGTGGACAGACAAGTACACACACAGCAGAACGGAAATAGAACGAAGAGTAGGAAAGAGTAGCAAGGGAAAAGGTACAGAATGGATACCCTCTTGGGGTGTATGCAGAATAGGAAAAGAGTATTCCACGAACCTTGGAAATACTCTAGCCTTCTGCACAGTTTGCTATAACAGAGGCCCACGCTGTTTGCTCATGACTTGGAACAGCAGCTATGGGTGTCTGTAATGTAGAAACAAGACAAAGGAAGGGGCAGAGGTTGACTGATGGGGAACCAACAGACAAGCTCTGGAACAAAGGGTCGACAAACGGTACAAGAGATGTTACAACAGACAAATCCAGGAAAGGAGGTGATAGCAAACTAGCAGAAGGAATAGAAGGGAAAGTCGAGTAACAGGATAGGATAGCAGAGGACAGTAGGTACAAGGTAGAGAGCTCAGAGGAGCAGGAAAGCAGTGAGTAAACCTACAGGAGTAGGATGGTAGGGTAGAAAGCCAGAGGAAAAGGGTTTAGGGCAGCCGGAAAGAGGTAGGCTGTAGAGCAGGGAGCCCAGAGGACAAGGGCTAAGGCAGCCGGAGTGAGGCAGGCTGTAGAGCAGGGAGCCCAGAGGACAAGGGCTAAGGCAGCCGGAGAGGCAGGCTGTAGAGTAGGAAGCCCAGAGGATAAGGGCTAAGGCAGCCGGAGTGTGGCAGGCTGCAGAGCAGGGAGCCCAGAGGACAAGGGCTAAGGCTGGAAAGCAGCAGAGCTAGATCAGCTGCAATGTGGAGGGCCCGCAGGTCAAGGGCGGAGGCTGGAAGGCAGCAGAGCGAGATCCGCTACAATGTGGAGAGCCCGCAGGGCAAGGGCGGAGGCTGGAAGGCAGCAGAGCGTGATCCGCTGTAATGTGGAGAGCCCGCAGGGCAAGGGCGGAGGCTGGAAGGCAGCAGAGCGTGATCCGCTGTAATGTGGAGAGCCCGCAGGGCAAGGGCGGAGGCTGGAAGGCAGCAGAGCGAGATCCGCTGCAATGTGGAGAGCCCGCAGGGCAAGGGCAGAGGCTGGAAGGCAGCAGAGCGTGATCCGCTGTAATGTGGAGAGCCCGCAGGGCAAGGGCGGAGGCTGGAAGGCAGCAGAGCGAGATCCGCTGCAATGTGGAGAGCCCGCAGGGCAAGGGCAGAGGCTGGAAGACAGCAGAGCGAGATCCGCTGTAATGTGGAGAGCCCGGCAGGGCAAGACTGTGAAGAAGGGAGCCTGAAAGGCTATGGCTGGAGGCAGCTGGGTGTAGCAAGCTGCAAGGCAGGGTCCAAGCAGGAGTGCAGGAGTGATGATTAACAGCATACAAGGAACCGAAGTCAGGAGCGAAAGGTGGAGGGAGGACTCTCGGATGCAAGAGGCTGAGCCACTGCAGGCAGCAGCCTTTATACTGCCTAGCCCTGCACAGAGGCAGGCTAATTGGTTTCACCTGGCGAATCACACCTGCAGGCAATCGGCCACCTCCCTTTCTGTTCCTGGGCTGGTGGAAGCAGGAACAGACTCTAAGGCTTCTGGGGGGTGTAGTTCCATAGAAAACCAATAGGAACGGCCAGGAAACAATGCTTGCGGCCAGGTGCATTATGGTATGCGTAGTTAGTTTACAATAATCATTTAGCAGCAAAGTCCAAATGGAGCATAAATGGATGTGCCCATGGCGCAGGCATGACAATGACATATAGTTGTATCTGCTGCAACCTGGCATTTCTAGACACTGTCTTATGGTACCCTTGCACCCGTTCCCACACCTCATCTTCCATCAGGGTCCCCACTTCCGTCTCCCAATCCAATCTCAGTTGGACGACCTCTTTCCCCACTCTGAGCATCAACATCTCATATAATCTAGATATCTCGTGCCCCCCCTCCGCTATGTCGTATATCATATCTACTACTACATCTGGCTCGCCCTCTAGCACAGTTTCCGGCCACAGTGTCTTCACTTCTTTCACTATTCTATAATATGCAATGTACTGACCTGGATGTAACCCAGACATATCCCGCAACTCCTCAAAGGCAACTATTGAGCCCTCCTGCCAAATGTCTCCCATGGTTACAAGCCCCACCGGCTCCCAATGGTTTCTGATTATTTTCCGTAACTGAGCATCTGCCCCCATCAGCGTGATCAATGGTATCTGCGGAGAGCATGGAGCCGCGTTTTCCAGCATCCTACACGCTCGGCGCCACATTTTCCAACCCAGCAACATCATCTTGGGACGCCCCCTCAGGTCTGCCCTGGGTACCCACATCATTTCCTTTAAGTAGAAGGGTGCACAATCCTGCCCAAGCAATCTGAATTCGGAGGTTTCCTCGTCCGAAAGCCATTTAGCGACATACTGCAGTTGACTGGCCACATAATATACCTCGTAGTTGGGCAATTTTATCCCCCCTTTTTCGTGGAAGTTCTGTAACTTCCATAACGCCACTCTATTTCGCGTGCCATGCCATAGGAAATCTCTGCACATACTATTCAGTTTGGCAAAAAACTTATTCGGGATCAAATGTGGGATATTCGCGAAATAATATAAGAGCCTAGGCAGAACCACCATCTTAAGCATCGCTCCCCTCCCCATCATAGCCAAGGGTAACTTCACCCAAAAACGCATGCAGTTTCCGATTTTAGCCAGGGCTGTCTCAGTGTTATGTCCATGCTCTTCCTCTACCGTGTGGTAAATGTCTATCCCCAAGTATCGGAATGTATCCACTGCCCATGGCACCTGCAGCACAGGCAACTTTTCCCGGGGTATACCCGCATATCTGCCCAACGGGAACATGCTAGACTTCTGGGGGTTCACTGCTATAACAGAAAGACCTGCATATCTATCCATTACCTCCAGGATGTATTGGAGATTCTCTTCCGGGTACCTTAGATACAGTAACATGTCATCCGCATAGAGAGAAATCAAATGCTTTTCCCCTTTCACCTCGATGCCTATCATATCATACTGTTGTCTAAGATATATCGCTAGAGGTTCCAGGGCCAGTATGTAAAGCATTGGGGACCATGGACACCCCTGTCTGGTGCCCCGGCCTAGCTGCCACCTGTCCGATATCACCGATCCTGTCTTGACCCTAGCTAGCGGTTCTCTGTACAATATCTGCGCCCACCGTAGGTATCCTGGACCCATTCCATACCCTTCCAAGGTCGCCATTAGCAATGGCCACCTGACCGAATCAAAGGCCTTAATTGCGTCCAATGACACAATCACCATTTCCTCAGTCTGTCCATTACTACTTTCAATAATTCGCTGGAGTCGCCTGTGGTTGTTCGAGATGTTCCTGCCTGGGACATATCCTGTTTGATCAGGGTGTATGAGACTGCCAATCACTCTCCTCAGTCTATTTGCCAACACAGCAGTCAGTATTTTGCTGTCTTGGTTAAGCATCGACAAAGGCCGATACGAACTGCAGTTGTGCCGGGGTTTACTAGGTTTGAGTAGCAGTAATATAATCGATTCTCTCATGGACTCTGGTAAGTTCCCTGTCTCAAATGTCTCATTCAATACGTCCAGCAATGGGGGGAGGAGCTCTTCCGCATATGCCTTATAGAACTCACTCGGTAACCCATCTGTCCCCGGCGTCTTACTAGTGGGTAACTGTCGTACCACCTCCCCAAGCTCCTCTAGGGTAATTGGTGAGTCCAGCTCCTCTCTCTCCTCTTCGCTTAACTTAGGCAACCCTATATCCTCCAATGTTTCTGTTATCGTGTCCCAGCAGTGTTCACCGTGGTCTGCATACAATGCCCCATAATAGTCTACAAACTCTTGGTTGACTCCCTCCTGTGTGTCCGCTACACTGCCGTCCTCTCTAGTGATAGTCCTGATCGTGACCTTGGGATTTTCGCTTTTATACAACCATGCTAGAAGTCGACCTGGTTTATCTCCACCCGCGTGTTGCCTCTCTACGTATTTTCTATAATTCAGATTACACAATCTGTCCCAATGTTCTGCACATTTCTGTTGCAGCATGAGAATCAACTCTGGCCCCCGTCTAGCCTCATCTTCACCTCTTAAAGCCTCTTCCAATCTCTTTTCCGTCTCCTGTAAATCAGCCAGAATGCCACCCTGTAAACCTTTGGATTTTGCAATAGCTGTCCCTCTGATCACCACTTTGAAGGCCTCCCACAGCGTTCCCGCTGAGTCCACACTACCCGTATTTTCCTCAAAGAAATGTACGATCTCTTTCCTTATACCCTCCCTGAAGAGGGGATCTTTCAATGCTTCTGCTCGCAGGCGCCATGTCGGGATCCTCGCTCTCAAGGGGCGATACCGCCAAGCGAGGATTAGGGGCGAGTGGTCCGAGAGTACTCTCGCCTTATATTCAATTTGTACCATCTCTGCAGATACCTCGGGCGTGATAAAAAAATAATCCAGCCTCGTGTACAATTGTTGCGGGGCAGAATAATGGGAGTACTGTCTCTCCAGAGGGTGACACTCTCTCCATGCGTCCACAAGCTCAAAGTCATTTAGTAATATCTGCAATGCCTTGGCCGCAGGAGCAGGTCTATCTACCTTCCTATCCGACCTATCCACCCTCGGGTCAAGTACGCAGTTGAAGTCCCCCCCCCCATATCACTGCACTCCCCACACATTTGCTTATGTTGGTACACAACATCCGGATATATGCCGCCGTATTCTGGTTCGGGGCATATGTATTCACTATGCTTATTTCCCTATTCTCCACCATCTCTCTCAGGATGACCATCCTCCAATCACTTTCCGCCACCTCTTGTAACCGTTGGAATGGGACATGCGGTGCCACCCAAATAAGCACACCTCTAGCATAGGCAGAGTAAGACGAACTCACCATCACTCCCTTCCATTTCCTAGCCACCATATCTGCTTTCTCCCGGGTCAGGTGGGTCTCCTGTAGCAGTGCAATGTCTATTTTTTGCCTGCGCAGGTAGAGCATGACCTTATTTCTTTTCAGGTAACTATTTAGTCCTCTCACATTCCATGTCATTATTCTAAGGTCCCCCATGGCATCTCCAGGCGCCTTCCCTCCTCCCACAGGCACTATCCGACCCTGAGGTCTCTACTTCCTCCCGCCGGCTCACCTCCAAACCCCAACTCCCCACAACCAAAAACACACCAAACTCCCCATTCCCCAAAACTATATACACTCTACACACTCCTCCCCCCTCCCTGCCCACCTCCCACCTCCCCCCATCCCCCAACCACGCCCCTCTCAACTTTTGCCCAGCTCCATTCCTGGATCTCAGGCACTCCCGCATCTAGCCCCGACTAACACACTCCTACGTCCAGGGCCCAGCAGGGTAAAGCAGCCCTAGCGGCCACTTAACTAACAGTGTTTGGGGGAGGATTACTCCAGTTCCGTTACTCCTATTTCGTCAATTATTACGCATTGTGTCACTGTTTCAATTACCTTAAATACATTCCCACTATTTTCCAGTCCATTACGAGCCAAGGCCCGCCTTTTAATCAGTGTCTTATCTGTCTGGTTTCCCAGTGCAAACCGGATCATCCACCCACTTACCCCCCTGTTCGAATAGCCATGTCCTTCAAGAATCGCCATCTTGCCTGTCCCGGTCCGCCTCTTTCTCGGGGCACCCCAGCAAGTCCAACCATGCCACGACATCCTCAGGGGTCTCGAAGAAGAACGCCTTGTTCTTATGCAGCACTTTAAGTTTAGCCGGGTACAGAAGCATGTATTTGATGCCTGCATCCCGCAGCCTCCTTTTGACAGCCACATAATTATACCTCTGCCTCTGTACCATCATCGTGTAGTCCGGGTATGCTGTAACAGTTGTAGACGCCCTCTCAATCGTACCACCCTTACGAAAAAATTCCAGGATCTTTTCCCTGTCTCTATAATTCAAGATCTTAGCGATAATAGGCCTTGGTGGGGCCCCGGGTCGTGGTTTCCGCATCAATGCGCGGTGCGCGCGTTCCACCGTGAACCCCTGGGACAATTTTTCGGCCCCTATTGCTTGAATAATCATATTTTCGATATAGTTTTTAGGGTCCCGGCCTTCTTCTCCCTCCAGCAGGCCAACGACCCGTATATTGTTCCTCCTCGCCCTTCCTTCCGCTTCCTCAACCCTATTTTCCAGATTGGCAACCTGCTGTTTCAGTGGATTTCTTTGGCATTACTACTGCCAACTTCCGTATTGGTTTGTACTGCACTCTCCAAGCCACTGGTCCTGTCTGCCAGCGCTCTGACATCCTGTCTCAGCAGGGTTAGTTCGGTCCCCACCGCATCGATCTTAGTTTCCAGGGCAGCCCGTAAGTCTGCCATTGCTAGGCCCCATTTCGCGCTCATCTCTGTTATCGCCTCCAGGATCTGCTGCTTGTCTCCTTCAGGAGCGTCTTCTGCGCCAGCCCCTTCTTTGCTCTGAGTTAGCACAGTAGGGGTCCTCTGCGTCCTTGCGAAAACTTCTATGGTGGGTTGCCTGGCCTTGGTTTTGGCAGGTTTCGTCGCCATGCTGGTACCTTCCGCCCGAATGCAGCACCAGCTTATGTTAACAGTCTACTGCCAAATCAAAGTGCCGATCAAATGGATTGCGGCCTCCCACGTATGTTGGGTTCCTTCCACCAATATACTTGAACTCCTATGACTCCTGGGTCAGAGTCACATGGAGCAGCTTAACTCACTGCAGGGCCCAGTTACTTGCACTCACTCTTGGTGCGCACACCTGAACGCAGGGCCTCCAGTCGCCCATGCAGAATTTCGTATGGTGCTTCGTTTATGAACGCTTCAGACAGGCTATAGTGTCAGCCAGACACGCTGCGGGGCCCAGCTGCAGCACTCACACCTCCGAGCGTGGGGCCTATGTTGCACAAATGGTTAATCTAGTGCAGGGGTCGCACCGTGGGCTCCGTGCGGTCTACTGGCATCAGGCCCGCACTTAATTGCACTGCCTCTAGGCACTCCCGGTTCACAACAAAAGTTCCTTCCGCTGCCCAGCCCCCTAGAAACGAACTGCCCAGCTCGTGGCTTGTGAGCAGCAGGGGGCTGCGTTGTAATTGTCCGCTCGTGATGCAGGCTTCACTTCCCAGGAGCTTCGGTGCTGGTCGTGGGCGGCCGGCGTTCTCGCAGTTCCGAGCCGCAGCGAAAATCAGCTGTTCGGGGATCGCGGCCCCCGAGGCCGTCTCGCCGCAACCTAGCAGCAAGTCCCCGCCGCTACAATTGCTTGCGCTTACTAGCGCTACTCTGTGTGCAGGCTTCACTTCCCAGGAGCTTCGGTGCTGGTCGTGGGCGGCTGGCGTTCTCGCAGCCCCGAGCCGCAGCGAAATTCAGCTGTTCGGGGATCGCGGCCCCCGAGGCCGTCTCGCCGCAACTTTGCAGCAAGTCCCCGTCGCTACAATTGCTTGCGCGCAGGCTTCACTTCCCAGGAGCTTCGGTGCTGGTCGTGGGCGGCTGGCGTTCTCGCAGCCCCGAGCCGCAGCGAAAATCAGCTGTTCGGGGATCGCGGCCCCCGAGGCCGTCCCGCCGCAACTTTGTAGCAAGTCCCCGTCGCTACAATTGCTTGCGCTTACTAGCGCTACTCCGTGTGCCCGATGCTGCTTGGGAAAGGGCTGGTCAGATCTCTCCGGTCATTTGCTTCATGCACTGGTCAACGGGGAGTTTCGTGGTCCCTTTCCTTTGTTCTCCGCCATCTTGCCAACGACGCATCCAGACGGCCGTTTCCTCCAACTCTCGCTTAACTCCCGATCTGCCGATGCGAACAGCTCGCTTTTCATGGCATCTTCAGTCCATGCATTCCAACGCCCATATCTCCAGGTTCTGGGCTTTTCAGTCGAATTTTCGTGCGTACTTAGTCGGATCTATGGCGGATCTCGCAGGAGCTCGGCACAGAGCACGTCCTACTCCATGGCCAGTTGGCCACGCCCCTCACAAAAGCATTGTTATACTTACCGGCACGCCGTGAATTCCGGATTTCTTCATTCTGCATCGCCGCCTGTGAAGACAAAGTTTAGTTAAAACTTACTAGCATTCCGCTGACTCCGGCGCTG
This sequence comes from Ambystoma mexicanum, assembly GCF_040938575.1. NCBI lineage: Eukaryota > Metazoa > Chordata > Amphibia > Caudata > Ambystomatidae > Ambystoma > Ambystoma mexicanum. The sequence goes on from NC_090925.1 coordinate 988,753,181, forward strand.
CAAACCAAAATCTGAAAGACAAAAGAAAAAGACATTAAGCAGGTATTTACTCACGCCCATCGCGCTTGTCGCAATAAAACGCCTGCGAATACTCCGGCGTCTCTTTAACACGAACTAAGCTGCAAGGAAAGAGACAGTTAGAGCGCTTGCCATACTTACGAATTTCCAGGCGCTTCACTCCATCTTCCATCCCAAGAGTCCTGCAATATATAAGGGAAAAGCATTATACAGAGTCTTCTATATTAACGTGCCACGCATTTAAAGACTATAAAGACAAAAGGTGTCCAGAAACTCACCGCTCGTGCAGATAACGACGGTAACCATCCTCTGAATTCAAGAGGCCAATGTTTCACCAGTGAAGGAACTGGCAACGGCACCCTGCACCAGACGCAGATGGAGAGCCCAGCATTCACCTATCTAAGGTGAGCACGTTGACCTGGGGGGGGCTCTACAGAAAAGCTGGGAAGAGAGAGAGAGAGAGAGGGGGACATTCAACAACCCAGGCCATTAACCCCCATATTCTTTCACCTGCAGAAACCTCACTCTTCGAGTTCGACACACAGTGCGAAGAGGTTCGACCCCAGAAGCCAATCGAGTCCTGCACATCACTTTTCGATGTGGGAATCAGGTGAGCGTTACAGAACGCGAAGCCCACCACAAAACTCCTACCCAGGCGCAATGGAAACCTCAGACACTGATCAACTAGCCCAGTTGCTTGGAGAATTAAGAGCAGAAGTACATGCAGCTCGTCAGGAAACGAACTCTCTAAGAAGAGAACTGATAATTTCCAAGGAGCGAACTGAGGACCTTGCTAGGCAGTTGCTACAAACGCAGGCAGGACAGACACCTTTGCCCGCTCCAGGAGGAAGTTATCCTTCTGCATCATCTTTAAATCCTGTGCAAATCAGTCTGCCCGGTAATGTGCCCTTGGCTCCGCCTGAACGCTTTTCTGGTGATCCAAAGAAATTCGCGGTGTTCATCAACCAGTGCCGCTTACACTTCTTATGTCGACCAGCTGCTTTCCCAACAGATCAGACCAAGGTGGCTTTCGTGCTTTCTTATCTCAGTGGCAGCGCCGCAGATTGGTCGATCCCTTTAGTCACCCAGGATGATCCAGTTTTACATGATTTCCAGGCCTTCCAGTCCAGCATGGAGAAACTGTTCGCAAGACATGCACAAGGGCAGGCCTTGGACAATGAACTTCTTTCATTACGACAGGGTAATCAAGACCTCTTGACTTATATAGCCTCATTCAACAGACTTATAGTGGAAACTCAATGGCCCGAGGATAAGAGAATAACGCTTTTCTACAGAGGCCTGCGTGGAGAGCTCAAGGATGTGTTAGCTCAAGTTGTGAATCCTCCACAAGAATGCTCAGACTATATTGACTTAGTTGTCCAATTGGACCACAGACTACAGAACAGGAAGGCAGATCGTTCCAAATTTGATACCCGAGTGTTTTCTAAACCACAAACCTCTACTAGGGGAGTTGACACGGTGGAACCCATGCAAATAGGGGGCATGAAAGGACCTTTAACCCAGAAAGAGCGGGAAAGAAGAAGGCAGCTGCAATTATGCCTCTATTGCGGAAACTCAGGACACTTTCTTCGGGACTGTCCAGTGAAACCAGCTAAGAAGGCTGTAGGAGCCGCGGATACCTGTACCACAAATTCTGAGCAGGGAAACGACCTAGCCCGACAAGAGTAGAGGTCCTCTTGCCGAGCGTTAAGATTTGTCCCGTGACCTCGCATTTCGTGGTACCCATGGTCCTCATTAGTCCTGAACGTCCGGATCGTTTGCATGCAATTGAAGCTTACATCGACAGTGGAGCAATCGGTAATTATGTGGACCATGAAATGGTATCAAGGATGAATCTACCCCTTGTCCCTAAGGCTGTAAAAGACGTCATTACTACTGTGGATGGCACGGAGATAGCCTCCGGACCAGTAACGCATGCCACCCAAGAAGTGACGCTAGTGAGTCAAGATGGACACCGGGAGAGAATCGTGTTTGATGTGATCAAGGCTCCTCAGTTCCAGATCATTCTGGGAATCCCTTGGTTAGAGAAGCACAATCCTCAGATCGATTGGCGAGCAAAGACGGTTCAGTTTCCAGAATGTTTTACCACTTGTTATCCTAGGCCTGATGTTTCACTGGCGGCAATCTCTTCGGAGGAGGTTCCCAAATTACCTCCCGAATACCAGGAATTCCAAGACGTCTTCCGGAAGGATCAAGCTAACACCCTGCCTCCTCATAGGTCTTACGACTGTCAAATAGATTTGATACCCGGAACAACTCCTCCTTGCAGCAGGATTTATGCCCTCACCGAGCCTGAGAATCTTCACCTCAGACAATATTTGGACCAATACCTAGCTAACGGGTTTATCCGTCCTTCAAAATCTCCAGCTTCATCGGCTTTGTTCTTCGTTCCGAAAAAGGAAGGAGACCTTAGGACTTGCATAGATTATCGCGCCCTGAATCAAATCACCGTTAAAAACAGATACCCGTTACCTTTGACCCCTGAACTCCTGGACCAAGTCAAAGACGCATGTATATATACAAAATTGGATCTCAGAGGAGCCTACCACTTGGTACGGATAAAAGGGGGCGATGAATGGAAAACGGCCTTCCGCACCAAGTACGGGCTATTCGAATATCAAGTGATGCCCTTTGGACTTTGTAACGCCCCTGCCGCTTTCCAATATTTTATGAACGATGTCCTTAGAGAACTCATAGACGTGTGTGTTGTTGTCTACATTGATGACATCCTTGTCTATTCATCATCCAAAGAGGAACACCAGAGACACGTTAAAAAGGTTCTCGAGAGATTGCGTCAACATAATCTTTTTGCTAAGCTTGAAAAATGCGTTTTCAACGTAACTGAAGTCGAGTTCCTGGGATTCATATTGTCACCTAACAGAGTCCATATGGATTCAAAGAAAGTCGATGCAATCATAAAGTGGCCATCACCAACCTCTGTAAAAGGAGTTCAAAGCATGTTAGGCTTCGCTAACTTTTACCGCAGATTTATTCCTGAATTTTCTCGGATAGTCCAGCCCATCACCGCTCTGTTAAAAAAGAACAAACGTTTTGAGTGGTCTTCTGAAGCAGAACAAGCTTTTCAGGACTTAAAAGCTAAATTCATTTCTGCACCTGTTCAAAAACATCCTCGCCCAGAACTCCCCTACATCATGGAAACGGATGCTTCTAGTCTTGCTATGGGGGCAGTTTTATCACAAAGAGATCCGGTCACACACCAGTTACACCTGTAGCCTTTTGGTCCCGCAAGTTTTCGGCTCCCGAGATCAACTATTCAATTACAGACAAGGAACTTTTAGCTATCAGATTGGCCTTTAAAGCATGGCGGCATTATCTTTTAGGAGCCAGACACACAGTCACCGTAATGACTGATCACCGCAATTTACAATATCTAAAGACGGCCAAAGCTCAGTCTTCCAGACAGCTTCGCTGGGCTCTGTTTCTGGCTGAATTTGACTTTATAATTACTTATCGACCAGGCAGTAAGAACGGAAAAGCAGATGCCCTCTCCCGGATGGGAGTAGATGAACATTTGACCACTCCAGAACCAATACCCATAATCCCAGAACAAAGGATTTTGGGTTTGGTCAGCACTCAATCTTTTGAAGACATCAAGACCACGGTTAAATCACTCCTAACTCCGGCCGATTTGCAGGACTGGCAATTAAAGGGAAAAGAATTCTCAGTGGATCAAGACCTACCATATTTCCGAGGATGATTGCACTTGCCCTGTGAGAAAATACAAAAACAAGTAATCTCCTGTTATCACGACTCTCTAATGGAGGGTCACCCTGGCATTACCAAAACCATGGAAAAGATTAAAAGACATTTCTGGTGGCCATCATGGAAAAAGGATATTAGAGACTTTGTAATCTCCTGCGGTGTGTGTGCCCAGAATAAAAGTCAGAAGCAGAAACCAGCCGGCCTATTACAGCCACTAGACATCCCTCCCTGTCCATGGCATACCTTGTCCATGGATTTTATCACGGACTTACCTCCATGCTCGGGGTATACTACCATCTTAGTAGTCGTGGATCTATTCTCCAAGATGGCTCACTTCATTCCCCTGAAGGGTCTACCTTCAGCCTCAGTATTGGCCCGAGAATTCTTGGAAAACATCGTTCGCTTACACGGTTTTCCCTCGGTTTTAGTCTCCGATAGGGGAAGTCAATTCATCTCCCACTTCTGGCGCAGTTGCTGTCGTCTAGCCCAAATTGATGTAAGACTTTCGACCAGTCACCATCCCCAAACTGACGGACAAACCGAAAGGACAAATCAGACACTAGAACAATATCTACGTTGCATGCTCCAACAAACTGAAAACCCCTGGAAGGATATTCTTTGGATCGCTGAATACGCTTACAACAATTCGACTCATTCTGGAACCGGGAAGACTCCTTTTTTCCTATTATACGGACACCATCCTAGAACCTCCAACCTGGATCCTCCCCAAGAATTTGAAGCACCTGCTGTGGATCACTTGCACTCGGAGATCACCCGTGCTTTTAAGGAAGCCACTGCCCATCTGCAAAGAGCTAAAGCTCAATTCAAAAAAGGAGCAGATCGACACCGTAAAGAGGCCCCTCACTACGCTGTAGGAGATCAGGTCTGGTTATCTACTAAGCACCTGCCTCTAAAAGGACCCCGCACCTTCATCCCGAGATACCTTGGACCCTATCTCATATCTGCCATAATTAATCCGGTGGCTGTCAAATTAGAATTACCTACGCATATGAAAATACATCCAGTATTCCATGTCTCCTTATTAAAACCAGTACAACCAGAAACCCGATTGACTGAACTTCCAGAACCGGTTTTAGTAGATGGAGAACTTCAATTCGAAGTAAAGAACATCCTAGACTCCAAAATCTCCAAATCTAAGTTATATTATCTGGTTGATTGGAAAGGATACGGCCCCCAGGAGAGGTCTTGGGAACCCTCAGAATATGTCCACGCACCTCGTCTGATCAAGAAATTCCATCTGAATCACCCCAACAAGCCAAAACCCCCGGAGAAGACACGTTTAGGAGGGGCCTTGAGGGGGGGTGCTGTCATGATCACTGTTTCCAAGGAGCCAGGACCAGCCCAACGTCCTTGGAAGCAGGCCCCTAACCCTAATCCTAGGCACCAGCCGGTCCCTACTGGGACCTTTTGGACTCTCTCCTGGCGCCGGTGGCACCAGGCTTATCAAAACCATCGGTCCCGGCACTGGAAGCGCCGGGCTCATAATTGGTGTGAAGGTGCTTGGGTGGACTTACCTGCGGCAGACCATGCTGCTTACTTACCAGCCACTTAGAAGCCCTCTGTGAACAGGAACTACTTTCTTACCTGGGTGGGGCAGCTCCACTCCCTGGATACAGCACTGGAACTCTTCTGGAAACTGGAACTCTTTTCCCTAGGCGGGGCCGTGGAAGAAGACGCCTCATCACTCCAAGGCTATTTAAACCACACCCGATAGATGAAACGTGCTTCGTGTTATTCTGCATCTGCAGCAGAACGCTCACCGAGTCTGTTCCAGCCTTTCCTCTTTCGATCCTGAACCTGCAAGAATTATACTTACCATTCCATATCCAGTCAACATCAGTCAACATCAGTCAACATCAGCACCTGCAAAAGACAAGAAACAACAGGTTAGCAAGACAAACTTTACACACAGTGCTTTCTCACCTGATCCATCAGCAGCGGCCGTGTCTTCACGCTGCACCTTCGCCTGCAAAGACAAAAGCATTGTTATACTTACCGGCACGCCGTGAATTCCGGATTTCTTCATTCTGCATCGCCGCCTGTGAAGACAAAGTTTAGTTAAAACTTACTAGCATTCCGCTGACTCCGGCGCTGCAAACCAACATCTGAAAGACAAAAGAAAAAGACATTAAGCAGGTATTTACTCACGCCCATCACGCTCGTCGCAATAAAACTCCTGCGAATACTCCGGCGTCTCTTTAACACGAACTAAGCTGCAAGGAAAGAGACAGTTAGAGCGCTTGCCATACTTACGAATTTCCAGGCGCTTCACTCCATCTTCCATCCCAAGAGTCCTGCAATATATAAGGGAAAAGCATTATACAGAGTCTTCTATATTAACATGCCACGCATTTAAAGACTATAAAGACAAAAGGTGTCCAGAAACTCACCGCTCGTGCAGATAACGACGGTAACCATCCTCTGAATTCAAGAGGCCAATGTTTCACCAGTGAAGGAACTGGCAACGGCACCCTGCACCAGACGCAGATGGAGAGCCCAGCATTCACCTATCTAAGGTGAGCATGTTGACCTGGGGGGGGCTCTACAGAAAAGCTGGGAAGAGAGAGAGAGAGAGAGGGGGACATTCAACAACCCAGGCCATTAACCCCCATATTCTTTCACCTGCAGAAACCTCACTCTTCGAGTTCGACACACAGTGCGAAGAGGTTCGACCCCAGAAGCCAATCGAGTCCTGCACATCACTTTTCGAGTCACAGACACCCTCCTGCCAAGACCCGCGCCTCCGTGGGAATCAGGTGAGCGTTACAATAGGCCCTTTGAACTTCTCTATGGCCATCCAGTCAGAAGTCCATTGGCCCTGATTAAGGAGGTGTTGGAGAGTGCTCCTTCCCCCAAGCCAGTCAGCGTGACTAGGTCTCCGGAGGAGAATGTCACAGATGATGGCTCAGGCTAGTGATAACTTGAAGGCTGGTCAAGCTTTGGTCAAGTATTGGCAGGATCGAAAGGCTAACATGGTTGAGTTCGCTCAAGACCAGCTAGTTCTTGTTATGATTCCAACAAGGCAGAGGGCCTTGCAAGACAAATGGATGGGACCCTTCAAGATTGTGGGAAAACTTGGAGAGGTCTACTATCTGGTGGACTTGGGCAATCCTAAGGAGGCTCCCAGAGTCTTCCACACCAACAGACTAAAGGCTTATGTCCCTAGGCCTGAAGTAGGAGCTTTGCTTCTAGCTTCAGCAGCAGAAGAAGAAGAGAGTGAACCTCTCCCTGATCTCCTCGGAGGCTTACCTTTGGATGAAAAGATCTGTCCTCCAGATTGCCCACCCGTTGCACAAGGGCATGAAGCTCCTTTCCATGTGCGGCGCACGCCTCTGTGTTCGGGGCCATCTCCTTCTCCAAGGCCCCAGTGCGCTCCGCAATCGTTCGCACGTCCTGTCTCAGCAGGTTCACCTCCTCCTGGACCGCTCCGATCTTGAGGTCCAGGCCCTCCTGCAGCTCTTTCATTGCCTGGCCCAACTTAGTCTCCCAGGCCACCTTTAAGTTTGCGATCGCTGCCAGCACCTCCTGGATCGTGCCCGGTGTTTCCGCCGCTGCGGTGGGGGTCTCCTTGCTCTTGCCCCCCTCCGCTTCTGGGGGCGACCTGGCGTAGGTCTCCATTGTGGACTTTCGGATCCTGGGTCTAACCACTTTAGAGGACATCCTGCTATGTTAGCTGGGCGAGGGACTGCCGTGCTTCCCTCCGCACAAAGGTCCGGACCACTCTCAGCAGGCCAAGCATGTACTTTTATGTACTTGTCTCTTCCCTTGCGCCCAAAGTGGGCCGTCTCCTCCCATGTGCTCGTACCCTCTTGGTGTCGTGGCCCGGTCTCTGTCGTGTTCCTTCCGTGGCCAGTGCTCGAGTGCGCTCACCTATTCGCCGCACTCCCTTTGTTCCCCCTCTTCCGTGATCACAAGGCCATCCGTCCCACAATGCCCAGGCCCATAGGGGCCGCTCTAAGTGCAGGGGATCAGCAATTGTCTCGCATCGGCCCCAACCACTGGCCTGCGCCGATGTTTCGTCTAACTCTATGGGATTTCTCCCATCATCCCGTGTATACAGAGTTGATCCGCTGCGCTTTGGAAAACTGCAGCCACCACCGCCCGCTCGTTCGCGTCCGCCCCAGGATCCGCGGCCACCTAATTGGTGCACTGCCACAATGAATCCTCCTGGGTTCCGCTGGCGTTTGATCCGATTACGCCGCGGGCCCAGCGTCGGTTATCAACGTGCTCGATGAGTCTCAGCAATGCACAGTCCGTAGGTTATACCAGCTACGGGTACGTGTGCCCACAGATGTGCGCCGCCTCAGTGAAGCAACAGCGCATTCCGGTCAAGTGCCGTGATCTGCTTCTAATCGCTGGTCTAGGAGTTCGATGCAGGGGCTTTACAGGACCTACATCTCGTGACCCCTGTTGTCCTCTTTGTCTTTGCCGCCATCTTGTTCCACTTGCCGATCTGGGGCCCGCGGCCCGCAGACGAGTATAACTCAGTGTCCTCACCCTCCACTTGCATCAAAGTTTCAGCGAGTGTAGCCATCATCTTCACACGCATGGGCATTATTTTTCAGTGCCGGTCGGTTCCTGTGCACGCACTTCTCCTCCAGGATCATTGTAGGATCAGCAGAGCTCCACGAGAGCACGTCCCTTTACATGGCCATCCAAGCCACGCCCCCGAGGTAGATAAGTTATGCAAGAGCTGTCACACCTGCCAAACTTCTGGCAAGAGTGGTTCCAAGATGTGGCACCTTTAGTGCCTCTCCCAGTGGTGGGAGTCCCATTTGAGAGGGTAGGGATTGACATTGTTGGTCCCCTTGATCCCCCAACCTCCTCAGGCAACCGGTTTATCCTTGTTGTAGTAGACCATGCTACTAGATACCCTGAGGCAATTCCTATGAGGACTGTTACAGCTCAGGCTGTGGCTAAGGCCCTCCTTGGTACTTTTACCAGGGTGGGGTTTCCTAAGGAGGTAATCTCTGACAGGGGGTCAAATTTTATGTCCCACTACATGAAAGCCATGTGGAAAAACTGTGGAGTTACCTACAAGTTCTCTACCGCCTTCACCCACAGACAAATGGATTGGTTGAAAGGTTTAATAGAACAATGAAGAGCATGATAGGTGCTTTAGAAGAACCCCTTAGAAGAAAGTGCGACCTTCTACTGCCATGCCTTCTCTTTGCTTATAGAGAAGTCCCTCAGGAGGGAGTAGGCTATAGTCCCTTTGAACTTCTCTATGGCCATCCAGTCAGAAGTCCATTGGCCCTGATTATGGAGGGGTTGGAGAGTGCTCCTTCCCCCAAGCCAGTCAGCGTGACTGACTACGTGATAGGACTCCGGAGGAGAATGTCACAGATGATGGCTCAAGCTAGTGATAACTTGAAGGCTGGTCAAGCTTTGGTCAAGTATTGGCAGGATCGAAAGGCTAACATGGTTGAGTTCGCTCAAGACCAGCTAGTTCTTGTTATGATTCCAACAAGGCAGAGGGCCTTGCAAGACAAATGGATGGGACCCTTCAAGATTGTGGGAAAACTTGGAGAGGTCCACTATCTGGTGGACTTGGGCAATCCTAAGGAGGCTCCCAGAGTCTTCCACACCAACAGACTAAAGGCTTATGTCCCTAGGCCTGAAGTAGGAGCTTTGCTTCTAGCTTCAGCAGCAGAAGAAAAAGAGAGTGAACCTCTCCCTGATCTCCTCGGAGGCTTACCTTTGGATGAAAAGATCGAAGGAGTTAATCTCTCTTCAAATCTGACACCTGAGCAACAAGAGGAGTGCAAATCTATGTTAAATCAGTTTGCCTCCCTGTTCTCACTTTCACCAGGCTTGACCCCTTGGGAACAGCAAGATATACTCACTGGTGACTGTCTGCCAGTAAAAAGCAGAGGATACAGAATGTCAGAGAATGTAAGAACCCACGTCAAGGGAGAGGTCAGCAAGATGCTTGACCTCGGGGTAATAGAGCCCTCTACTAGTCCATGGTCTAGCCCAGTTGTGTTAGTACCAAAGGCAGAATCCAAAGAACTGAGATTCTGCGTGGACTATAGAGCTCTTAATGCAGTCACTAAGACTGATGCCCATCCTTTGCCAAGGACAGATGAGTTGGTGGATAAACTTGGTGCAGCCAAGTTCGTCAGCACATTTGATCTGACGTCAGGCTATTGGCAAATAGCCCTGACAGACCATGCCAAGGAGAAAACTGCATTTTCTACCCCAGTTGGCTTATACCAATTTAAGGTTATGCCTTTTGGACTGAAGAATGCACCTGCTACCTTCCAAAGGATGGTAAATCAGGTTCTGAATGGGATGGAGGACTTCTACATGGCATACTTGGATGACATTGCAGTGTTCAGCCACTCCTGGGAAGAGCATGTTGACCACTTAGGACAGGTTTTTCAGGCCCTTGAACAGGCCAATCTGACCATAAAGGCAAGTAAATGCCAGATTGGGCAGAGTAAAGTGGTCTACCTTGGACATGAGGTAGGAGGTGGTGAAATAAGGCCTTTGCCCAGTAAGATTGAAGCTGTGCAAAATTGGACAACACCTACTACTCAGACCCAGGTGAGAGCCTTCCTGGGCCTCACTGAGTACTACAGGAATTTCATAGAGAACTATGGGACCATAGCGTCTCCACTGAATGTGCTCTCCTCTCCTAAGTTCCCTAAAAAGGTCAAATGGAATGAGGAGTGCAATCAGGCCTTTGAAAACCTTAAGAAAGCCCTTTGTCAAGCTCCTGACTATCACCAAACTTTCATTGTACAAACTGATGCTTCTAATGTAGGTATAGGTGCAGTCCTTAGCCAACTGGATGAGAAAGGTAGGGAACACCCCATTTGTTTCATCAGTAGAAAACTAAAGGATCCTGAAACAAGGTGGGCAACCATTGAAAGAGGGTGTTTTGCTATTGTGTGGGCTCTGAAGAAGTTTAGGCCATACTTGTATGGTTCTACTTTTGTTATTCAGACTGACCACCAACCCTTGAGATGGTTAATGCAAATGAAAGGGGAAAACCCAAAACTATTGAGATGGTCAATCTGCCTTCAAGGGTTTGATTTCACCATTGAGCACAGGTCATGGTGTCACCACCAAAATGCTGATGGCCTCTCTAGGATGTTTGTACCCGACTAGAGGTATGAGATTCATCCAGGAGTGGATTCAATCCTCCTGTCCCTTAGTCTGGGGGGGGGGCGAGTGTTAGGGAGAATTCTCTTATAAGGCTAATTTCCCAAACCTAGTGAGTACCCCAGCAGCTTTGCTGGATTTTTTTTTTTTCTCCTGCTAAGAGTGAGACATTTTTACTCCCACTCTTAGGCATGATTTGAGGTATGTCTTTGACTTATGTGCTTATGGGCTATGGGGTTTCTTTTTACTCCATAGGGTATCATCTGTTTTTCTGTGTGTGTTGTACACAGCACCCTCAGTGCAGTACCACAGGAGTGTCACAGTGACCCCCAAACATAGACTCCATACCCTGGGACTGACTACTGTCTCCCAGGGCATGTAAAGTCACCATTGGCTTTACTAGTCCAAAATTGTGAACAGAACCAGTACAAACTATCATATTGTGGAAGTAATGGTAAGGGGTAATTCGATTGCCCCTGGGTCTGTTTTCAAGGGGGCACTGTCCAGTCCCCCCTTGTCGAGTTTCTGGCTGGTGGCAGTGGTTACCACGCAAAATATTCCACCGGAATATTGTCTATGGGATTTTCCCATTGATTTTAAACGCACCACTTTTTGGTGCAATGTTAAAGATACCGCTGGTTTATTTATTCAATATTAAATCACCGGTTGGGTCTTTTTGCCAGAACTCTATTCTAAAATGGCGTTTGTGTCCATCTCTGTAACTCTGACCCAGGTCGAGCCCTTTGTTCCACTATTTTGGCGGGCTTCTCCACAGAAGCCCTCCAAATGGTGCCACTCTGTCTGGGTTCCACAGGAAGGGTGGAGGGGGGAATTGGCACCCTGGACTGTGTTGCCTTAGCAACCCAAGTCGCACTCTACTCTGATTGGCCCATTGGTGAGCCACCCGGCTCACCACTTAGCATATGTGATTGACAACTAGGCTGATGAATGGGGGTTTTTCTGCTTAAAAGCAGGGCCTTTGGGACTGGAACTTCAGAAGTCGCCACAGGACCTAAGAATCCGAAGAGGGAAGAAGCTGGGCCATCTACAACGACGACACCACCGTTGAAGCCCTGCTGCAACTACCTCACCACTTTTTCCCGACGACAAGAGAAGATCTTCTACTGGACGAGTCTTCTTCCCCTGAGCTGGTGGGATCAACCAGTTTGCCCTTTTCGCCTTCCAACGACGTCTCTTGGTCTAATCGCCCGTGCCAAGCACCCCGGCGGCCGGATAGCCAAGCTCACCACTTTTGACCGCGAATAAAAGGACCGCACCTTTTAATCGGGAACTCCGCGGCTGGTTTCATCCCTGTGCAGTGCAACGACTCCACGTTCCCTCCTCGACGAGATAGGCTCTTCCCCTGGTCGGAACCACGATCTTCAACCACTGCCAGGAACAACTGCCCCCGCTGGAGCTTCCTTTCTCCTTAAGGTACTGTGTCCTGCCTGGCCTCCTTTTCTACAGATTGCTAAAGGTGACCCTTAAATCCTTGGCTTCTAAACTGGGTTGGCTCCAGGCCTTCTAACTATATCTTTAGAATCTCCCCAACCTCTTTTGAACACTATGCAAAGACTTTCAGTGCACTTTAAACCGTGGGATCCTGGGCACATTTCACTTTGCTCCATTTAAAGTGGGCCTGGCCTATGAACTTTGGCTCTACAGTATAACCTACCTTTCTCCCCTTGTTCTACACTCTTAAAAGTGTTGGCAACTGTTTTATTCTTATGCTCTGCCTTTTTCTCTCCCTTTAACTACATTATCAGAGTGCCATCTTGGTTAAGCACTCATATCTGTTCTAACAAATAGTAGTGTTTTAACCCTGACTTGTCTGATAACTATTAAGGGAGGTGTGTATACTTTACCTGACTGTGTTTTAACTTGCTTTTGATTGAGAGTGCTAGTCTATGCCATAAAGTGTGTTTTAAATAAATAATTATATACTTTTTATACAAAGCTCTGGTCAGTGTTTGTTTGCTCTACTGTGTTTTGGCCCTATTGTGTATACTCTGCATACTGCCCTACTCTTCTTGAGAGAGGTCTGACTGCTCAGCCACAGCTACCAGGTAAATCTGGGTGGTGCAGACTGCTACCAATTGGGTTTACTGCTTACTCCTGTAGTCTTAATCTTTTTGCAGTGTTCCCCAAGGGTCCTGCACAGGATTCTGCCTAACACTGGTGCCCTTGATGATGACACGTGTTTTGGCCGTTGGCCTTTCTCAAATAAGGGCACAGTTAGTTGGTCATTTTGTTATTAATGACTTTCCAATGGTCCTTAGTGGTTCGATTCACTCTGTATGATGAGGGTTTGAATCCCCATTTGCTCAGGATGCTCTGTCTTGCGCGTCCTCTCTCTGACAGAGGACCTATCCAGACCTTTCCTCACATCCTTGACATACTCCCCCATAAATGTGACAAATTTCTCATCTATCTCGGGAGTCTCAGCAGCTCCTTCAGGGAAGTGTGGTCTCAGTAATTCCACCCTCAATTTGCTTCTGACTTCTTTCGCCAGTGGTGCCCTCAGGCGTTTTTTAAGCTAGGCTGCTATCTTTTTTGGCGGTTCCCATTTGGAAGACCCGGGGTATATCAATGCTTCAGGGTCGAAGTCATCGCCTGCCCAGTCCTCATCGTTATGGACTTTCTTTTTCTTTGGCGCTTTACGGCCTTCTTCATCCGAGGGTGATATTGAGAAAAACCTCCTCCTCACAGCAATCCTCCTCCAAACCTCCATCCTCCCCGTCCGAGGTATCGGCAGATCCATCTTGCCACCTGCTAGGCCTTGCTCTGGCTTTCACCTTTCTTCTTTTACCACCCTTCTTTTTTGGAGTGCCCAGGGCGGTATGGGCCTCATCATGCCCTACAGGTTGTTTTTCTTCTCCCTTTCACTCTCCCCAGTGCTTTAACCCCTTTGAGCTCTTCTAGCCCCTGTGATAACTTCAGCCAATCCTCCATCAGATTAATTTGCTTAGGTCCCTGCCCCAACGAGGCTCCTAGAGCCTTTTGCAGGACCGTCATTTCCAGGAGGCTCCTTTTTTGGATAATACTAGCCTTACCCTCATCACTGGAGGAGCTCATCGTTAGCACAGATACTGGGGATTATGTATATATTGCCAGTACGTTTAATGGGTTAATCCCATCAATTTGTAAATATATGAACTTGTTTCAAGTCAGCCAGGTTTAATTATATGTATATGTAGCAGGTTTTACCCAGGACTGTGCCCGTCATAAGGAAGAGCTGCAGTGGCTCTTGTGGCCTGCAGGGGGGGGGGGCTGTTTTCAGCACTCGCGATCCGCGATGCAGGGATTCTCAGTGCTCACGGTAGTGCGAGCTTTCACCCACTATAGAATAGTAGTAATTGAAAAAAGATGTATCTAACTCCTATGTTCTCTCCTTCTTGTGTAATCGACACAGTCACCGAAGAGAAAGGAAGCGCCGGAAACCTGCTTCCTCTTCCGTGACCGTGCTGTCCTCTGTGGCTACGCAAAGTCGTTGCGGTTGCCAGAGCACTACCCTTTTCGCATCCGCAGCGACTTCTGCACACACTTCTGCGCGTATGCTGCGCCAAATACCCACGCGGCGCGTGTGCGCGCTAACCTGTGTCAACACCTAATCACAGTTTACCTCAAACATTTTAAAGGAAATACATGTGTACTTAACTCGCTGCCGAGCAGCAAAGAAAGAGGAAGTGATGGAGGATGTTCAGTGTGTTTATGGACATGGACTGTGTTGATTGGTTATGTTGGTCATGTGGTCAGTTCAGAGACCAATAATATTGAGACTACCAAAGACGCTATCTTCACTGGAAGTTGTAGTTTGATCTTTGTTACTATTCATATGATTGGTTTGTCCATTGCTGCTTGAGTAGCACAATGAAAGAGAAGCATAATCCGAGCCTCTGGTCTTGACATAGAATCATAGTGGAGCAACACAGGAGCACTTCATTCATCTCTGCGTCCTCATAGGCGTGATTTCCAAATTCGGTTCAAGCTTCCATGCTCCCCATTGTATCCTTTTTGCAGCACAGAGGCGTTGCAGGGGGGTTAAGGGGTCTATAGCCCTGGGTCTTTTGGTTGTAGCCCGGATAAAATCTCAGGGTCTACAACCAAAAGGCTAGCTAGCCCCGAGTCCTGACAATCCTGACATTAGTGTAGCCCCGGATCTTTTCCAGACCTAGCAACACCCCTGATGCAGCATCAGGAACGGCACGGCTACATACCTCTCTCTCAACTTACATACTTTTAACTTGTCACCCGCCCTGTCATCGGGCTACTCATTGACCAAGCCCTTTACACTTCAGTTGCCTCTCAACCGCCAAAAACAAAATCTAGTGTTTTCACCCACCCCAGGGACACAAAATTGAGACTATAACTGCAGACTGCATCACAACTAGACCTTTTTTAGCTGGTGCCTCAAAAGTATAGTACTGTGACCAAAAGGACTATGAACAAAGAGGATTAACGAAAAATAATATGATCACTTCTGAAGAAGGGTATCAAATTACGTTTTTCCACGCCAAACCCGCGAATAGCTAAATGGCATGCACAGGTCTCTCAATATAATTTCAATACAAAGCCCTTTCCAATTCTAGAAGTCTGGACCTGGCCCCCCGATTCCCGAGTAAAT
The DNA here is from genome assembly GCF_040938575.1 of Ambystoma mexicanum. NCBI lineage: Eukaryota > Metazoa > Chordata > Amphibia > Caudata > Ambystomatidae > Ambystoma > Ambystoma mexicanum. The sequence continues at coordinate 988,768,698 of NC_090925.1, forward strand.
CACTAGTCAGCAGTTCTCTGATTGGCCAAAACTCTTGCATCTTGGCGTAAAGCAAGGTTCAGATACCAGAGATAACAGAAAGACTGACGTTCTAGCCAAAGGTTTTATTGGGCGCGGCGGCGGCGGCCATGTTTGGATGCTTGTTTTCAAAACGCGAGTAACAATAATCTGTCAGTGTCGAAAAGGAAGTCGGTCCCTAAGAGGAGAAGTTGTATGGAAAAATGACATCAAAAATACTTCTTTCTAAAGTCCAAATGGGCTAGTCTAGCCAATTTTTAAAGACATGTATATATTTATCTTGTAGATATTTTAAACATTACGTTATTTTCTTCAGGAAGTAGCATGATAGTTTTGATATTTTTTTTTAATCGACCCCGTTGCATCTGCGAATTTGGTGACTATTGCATTGTACCCAGCAAGTAACAGCTAATCCATTTACTCTGTGCATTGATCTGTGAGTCCCTTTTCTCTGTCTATACCCGGCGCTGCCTGGTCTACGCTCTATGCTGCTGGGGCTGTGAGCCGTGCTGTGGCTTAATCTGACCTAGAGAATACACCCCGCCGCCTGAGTCAAGCCTCCCTGTGCACACCGAAACCGCCGCAGTGGAGGATGAACAGCGCCAAGCGGAAGGAGGAGCAGGCCGTGATCAACGGCGGAGCAAAGCTATCCCCCTGGAGCAAGGCCCTACGCGCTGACGCAGCCTGGGAGGACAAGGTTCATGGTGCTTCTCTGTGCTGGGTTAGGGGGAAGACATTAGAGGGGCAGATAGACATTTGTAAGGGGATGGGCTGTTAGAGTACTGTGGCGCTAAGTTAAGAGATTTAAGGGTGAGAGGTGTGTCGGAACGTACCAGGGGCGCAAAGGAACCTACATTTCGGTGTGGGGACCTAACGAGCGTTTCACCTCAGAAATTGGGCGTGGCAAGCGTAGAAGCCACGCCCCCTCAGTTCACACACTACCCCATTCACCATACACTCGCTCATTCACACACACCCCCAGTCCCCCATTCATCATGCACTCCATCATTCGAAGTTGACTTGCATCCGTAGGGAGGTGGTTGGCTGATGTGTTCATTGGATTTTTGTTAGGCAGAGAGCCTTTAGGGTTAAAGTTCAGCTGCGGTTGTGCAAATACAATATTCTGCACTAACACAGTAAAACAACGCCGTACGTTTCAGGAAAGGCTTCCCTCATCTCTCTGCTTAACAAAGGAAATGCCCACATCAGCTACCACCCGGGGTGCACCGAGGCTAGTATATCAGGGGGGATTCAAATGTTGGGAGAGGCACTAACTTCAGAGACTCTTGGGGAGAGGCAAACTTACTTGTATGGTGGAATCTAACTTCTTTATGTATCTAATGAGACCAGTCTAGTGCAACATCAATGTTCCAAGCAGTCACTTCTCTCCTTCACATCCGAAACCACACACTTAAGGACTGCTGTATGAATGAACTTTCTCCTGCCGGCCACCCCCAACTCCAACCATTCCCCTGGCATGCAAGTACTGATCCCACATAAACAATTTCAATTTCCTAAAAAATTATACGTATGAATGCAGGTGCTAACAATTAAAATGCTTTATGTTAACGGCACAGCGCAGGTACCGTTAAATGTCTGTCCTGTTATGTCCGGCTACGGCTCTGTAGGTGAGCCAGGCCGAGTCAACATAGCCCAAGACTTCAAGGGGTGGGGTGGGGTGGGGGGGGCTACAGCACCTTCAGCTCAATGGTGTTGCGCCACTGCCTGACGTAGCAGTGGCGTTTTGATTCTTTGGTATTTTGTGGATAAATGACTGCTCAATGCTCACAAATGAATGGGGAGCCACCCCTTCGGTACATGAATCAACAGATCATTGTGTGCTGACTGAGGCGACAGGTTCCTTAGTGCTGATGGGATGTGGGTTGAGGCGTGACAGTCTTGAGTTTGTATAATCGAGAGTTGACGATCTTAGTGTGCCGTAATGTGGCGGCTCACTATCATTGGGTGCTGAAGAGTGCCGGCTCAGATCCACCCTCCGAGGATGCCGGAGAGACTGTGTTGGCTGTCTTTGGGTGCTGAAGGGTGTGTAGACTAACAATCCCAGAATCCTGACATCTGCGTGTTTTTTTTCAGGTTTTTGGTTTTAGATGATCTCGAGTGCAGCATGGATGGGGATTTCTTTTTCTTCAATGGAGGGAACACAGATCAATTAAGCGTCATTCCTAAATTCCATGCCTTACTGTCTAATGGCAATTTTGCATGTTTTCTTAAAATGGCCTTCACTCGCATCAAATGTCTCTCCCACAATACTGATACGTAACAGGAGATACTGATACGTAACAGGAGATGTGAGTCTTCACCTTTTCTTTTAGTGTCTCCCTCCCTGCAGAATTGTGATGTTACTGACATGAGCAAAGTGCAACACCCACTGTTATATAGTGCAATATAACGTGACCAAGGAATAGAACTTGAAGAGTGCCAATAGCAAAACAAGCGTCGCCCAACTCGTTAATGCTCCACGAAGTTGGAAGGAGCAGACCAGGTGGTAACTGAAAATCTCCTGCAGAGCACACTCGCCCAAGAAGCAGCCATTCCCCTTGTGCACCTGACCTGAATGCTCCCCAGGATGCTGGGTACCAGAGATAAAATGTGCAGTGGAGTGTTCTCTTCGCCCACTGATAGACCTACAAGAAGTCTTCCTGGCTCTACCTGTGATATCAAAGGTCACACTACATGAGGAAGTAATGAGGGCAGGTTTACTGATAGTAGGATATCATCCAGGTGCCCCAGCCTGCAAGCACAGGTAATGGTCACCAGGAAATCTGTCTTTTTAAAGTAAGCCATTTATCATTGGCTGAATCTTGAGCAGTGGTGTTAAAATTGTGGTGCTGGCCCCCCCCACCTCCCTGACATGAAGAATGTGATTTGGAAACTACTGGTCTAGAGTCACAAGTAGGGGTCCCGATAGAGAGCTTGGGGAAACCAAGGGCAAGCCCCAAGATGGCACCACAATTTGGGGGCAGCGTGAGCAATAGAAAAACTGTTCCAAGTACTGGGCAAATGGGGAAAGATCAGAGGGCACAGCAGCAGATAGTTCCTTGACAGTATGGATTGATGCCTACTGAGCTTGCAGGTGTAATGAGCCCCTAGACAAAAACTTCTGGGAAGACCTGAGAAGTCATGGGCTCCTCCTTTTGTGGAGGCTGGAAGTTCCCTGGTGTCATCCCAGGGCCTAGAATATGGCTTAAGCACTCAGTCTTCGAGAATCCTGAATGCCGGACAGGGCACCACCTCCTGAGAGAAGCCCTACTTTAGGAGCACCTCCCTTTCCAGGACCAGCTGTTAGGATTGAAGGAGCCCAAGGGACTCGGAATTGGCGATGAATCGTGAAGGCAGTGTGATTTTTCAAAACAAGAACTCACTCTCTCAATTAATTATAAAACTGGTGCCTATCTGGCAGTTTATTAACTCAGATTAATGTTACAGAATAAAAGAAAGGATTACATCACCGTTTGCACCACTTAATCTTTTGCAAGAACTTCACTGTACCGCTTTCAAAACCCCAGGTTGGCAAAAAGATACTCTCCACGGGAACGGACTAGATAAGAAGACAAGTCTACCTTTCAATCCAACAGAAGCAAAAGTGACTCTTTTTTCAAGCCTTGTCTGATATTTCCCACTCTAATGTACACAATTACAACTCAGTACTTTTCCGGAGAGGTCAAATGCAAATACAATTCCAAAACTACCTGGCCGGTGAAGGCTGCAGAATTCCACTGACACGTAAACCCCCTCGGTTTTGCATGGGAGCCGATAGAACTTGCTCTTCGGCTCCATGTGGAATGCAAAACAAGCTGTTTTTCTCTTACTTCAGCAAATGCAAACGGTGTTCAGAAATTAGCTTTCACTTAGGCTTGGAGTCAAATTTTCACTTGTGCATACGCCGGTCAAGTGGCACAGCGAGTAGAGCGCCCGCTTTGACATCCGTGCAGAGCCTGCTAACGCAGGTTCGAATCCCGGCAAGGCCAAACTCAGCCTTTCATCCTTCCGAGGTCGATAATTGAGCACCACACACCGTGGGTAATAATAAGCAGCGCTCAGATACCTGAGGGTTCGTAGCGCTATATAAGTGCCCAATTATTATTATGATGCCTTTCAATAGACTCCATCTTTGAGTCAAAGATAATACATTTTGTAAATGCATTACACTAACTGAAGAAGAGGGAACCATGATGTCATGGACTAATAAGGGACACCAAAGAACAGGTTGTCTTGGCTGTCTCTCAATTTCGCCGGTAGAGAAATGGTGGAGGGAGTTAAGAAATTCGAGAGGTGTAGGCCAGGGGACGTAAAGGGCATTGTTCATGCAGGCTTCTGGAAGAGGGAACTTGGAGCAAAAGAGCAGGAGGTGTGTGCGTTCCCGGGAGAAGCAATTTGGATCTGTCTAAGGGAATCCAAACCTAGAGGTCATCGGGACCGAAAACTTCTGGTCTGAAGACAGGGAAAATAGCCTGCTTGGGGTGGCTACCCCACTGATGCACAAGGCTGTCAAAGACTCCCAGAAAGAAAGCCTAATGTCCCAGGTGGAGAGATCTCGTGCCTCCCTGCCTGTTGACAGACGCCAGGGCTGTAGTGTTCTGTCCTTGGATGAACTACATCCTCCCCTGGATGCTGGGTTAAAAAAGGCTCTGAAGTTGGCCTCCAATTCTCTCCTGTTGGATGACACCTGGAACTGTGAGATTCAAACTTCCCTGAACTTTACACGATGACCGCCCAGCCCAACAAGCCAGCATCGTTATGACGGGACTGGTAGGCTCCAGGGGGTTGAGGGTGGACCCTCTTCTGAGATTCCCTGGCAGCTTCCACCGTTTAAAGTGGATTTAAACCCATTTTGGGGTGTCTTGAAGTTCATCATACTGGGTCTCCACCACCTGGGGAGGTGAGACTTTTGAGGGTACATGTACCGGCAAGCCCATGGTGCCAGCACAGCATCATTGGCAGCCTCTTATGTTGAACCCTGGATCAACTAGCCACCAAGGTAAGCAAAGCTACAGATACCCCTCCCGTTGTACATACCTGGCAACCTACCCAGCATCTTTGTGAACACTCTGGGGGAGGATTTCAGATGAAAGAATAGGACAGTGCATTGGACATGAAGACTCCCTCTAGTTAACCTCAGGCATTTCCTGTCTGTCCATCCCATCATTGGGATGTGGTGATGTCTGTCGCGAAGGTGAACGAAGGAAGCCAGAACCCCCTGCCCTCCGTTTTATTTTTAAGATTTTCTCTTTATTTAAACGTTTTATTGACATTTCAACAATACAGTCGACAACAAATTGCCCAGCAAGGCGGAAAGAGAATATTGTCGCACATCTGCCTAAAAGCATCTTTGCCCATCTATTCTAATGACCAGTTCATCAGAAGTCTGCTTACTCGACATGTACTTCACAGTGACAGTTCTCCTCTTGTGGCTCCCCTGCACCTTGCGTTTCTACGTTCCCTGTCCCAACCCTAACAAGAAAAATTCCCAACTGTGCACGTCTCCACCCCCTTTTTGGACATGCTTGTTGTCTTGATTCAGCTTCATTATGAGACACTGTCCCTCAAGTCTGTGGTATAAAGAACACTTTGAATAATAATCCAGTTCCTGGGACTGGCGTTGGATCCTATGCAGAGCAGGACCAGGATTCCCAACTCTGCCAAATCCTCGATCAATGGAATAGTTTGTGTATCTGTGAGGGAGGCGGAGACTGGATCTCTATCTGGTATCTCTATTTCCAATTCTTTAGCCGATGGACCAGCTATAGTTATGTTCCAGATGTTAAGACAAATGCTCGATTCTGTCCCCCACTGGTACCCCTGTAAGAGTTTCAGCCAGTTATGACTCATTTTTAACTTGTTGATGACCTTGCTTTGGTTCCCGATTATGGCTATGCCGACTTGCCTCCAAGACTAAGCAGGCCTTTTGAGGGGCGGCATTGTCGCTTGTGGAATCCCTTATATCTCGATGGTCTATTGCGGACAGGTTGAGAAGATTTCTTGACAAGGGTGTCTGCATCTTTCTGATTGAATACCTTTCTATTTTGTCTTCAAGCTAATGACCAAACAGCACCGTCCCTTGAAAAGTTAATTTCAGTGATGCATTCTAGGATGTCTGTGATGCATTCTAGGATGTCTGTTACCAATGTGAATGTGCTGTGTGGCTCCCACGGGAGGTGATCGTCCTAATTGTAGAGGCTTGCACCCCTTCATAAGCAAGGTCAGAGTGGTGTTTGTTGTACCTTGTTCTGTGGTGTGGGTCATGTTAAGTGGAATGTGGTGAGGTCATTATGCAAGTTTGGGAGTTTGAGTGTCTGGAGTGATCTGCTCAGTTAGTACAGGACGCTGGCGTGTGTGGATGGACAGTCTTATGTCAGGAATTTAACCTACATTTAACTTACCTGGTATCCTGGAATACGTTTAGCTGAAGAAGTATTGGTTGTAGCATCTTCATCCACCCACATGGCTACTTCAGTGTTCATTCTCGTACATGGTCTCCATCAGGTCAGATCAATCCTCTTCCCTCATCCATCTTATTATACAGCTCTGGAAAATGGGGATATTCTGGGCTGTGCAGGATACATATATGTTGGATCTTGGTGCCCGGTGGCAGAGATGAAGATGCTATTTCCTTGTGGCCTCTGATTTACCGCTTTCTTTTTCTCATTCTTAAATTTCTCTTGTGAAGTCTCTATAATAACCTTAATATAGCTAGAGTTGGAATGAATGTCCGTTCCTGTGGTTAGCAACTAGCAGGCTTGTGGAAAAAGAGGGCCCTCTGTGACGTCTCTTAATCGTTTGTATTCTTTAGGCACCAAAGGTAAGGCCGAGCAATGACCCTCTTGACAATGAGGTGAAGTTTTAACACCTCTTGATTGCAAGGAATGGTGGACCAAACGCCTACAGGTTTTTGCGCATAAACTACAAATGATGAGGGACTATCTATAGTAAAACATGCCAGGATTAAAGTGGGGTCTGTTCGGACGACCTCCAGAATCTTATTAACTCCAAGAAAAAGTTCCCAACTCCTATTTTTATTCTTATACATCCTTGGGACACCGTATTCTACAGAGTAAACATTTGAATGATATGGCAAACAGAAAGTATTCAAACATGGTTCTCTTCCAAGGCTCCAGGCTACCATTTGCTTCAACAAAAGTTAGATAATACTAAACTACAAATGGCTAGCCCCAAGCTAATCCGAAGCAAAAAAACAACTTTCTGTGAAGGCTCCTCTAGGAGTTACTCAGTCTGAGGTTCCTTCAGTCTTTCTACTTTCACCACGTCTTATGACCTCTCCCAGGTAGTCAGCACCTCCAAAACAACTTTCTCTTCTTTGACCTCTCCGGATATCTTCAATATTCACTCGCAGGCTTCTACCTGCACTTGGGTCTTAATATTAATTGGAGGTTTCCCCTAGACCTTGGGTTGCTTTTCACATGACCTTTCTTATAGTTGTTGGCTTTCAGGATTCACAAGGGGTTCATCCTGAACCTTGGCTTTAATGGGTACTGTTAGGCAGAATCCCGTGCAGTGCCCTTAGGGACCACTACACGCAATTAAGACCGCAGGTGGCAATACAAGTTTTACCTTTGGTACAAGCCTGTACTACTATGTTAAAGTGGTAGCAGATCAGAGATTACACAAAGGGACCATAATTACTATGACTCCGGCAAACACTGACTCAAGGTTTCAGGTAAAAAATATAAGTGCATTTATTTTTAAACCGTTTGTTATAAACACGCCACTTCTATTAATTCAAAACCACACGTAAAATACACTACAACCAACCAATTCACTTTGTACGGTATAACTTCAAGGTAAGCACCCTATGTTTTAACAGACCAGTGTTGTGAAGCAAAAGGCGTTACCGGGAATACACTTGCAATCACTTTTTGACTGTAATGACAGTTCGGTCTTACTAAAGAAACGCGTATCCGCGGCAAGAAATGTTACCGGGGCAAAAACACACTTAGCACCTGAGATACCCAGAGAGAGTTGGGGGCAAAAATCATAGGCAATACTTTTGTAAGGCAGACAAAATCAGAGACCACTCGGACAGAAATTCAAGAGTCGATAGGCCGGAGCCAGTGTCAAGTGGAACCGGGTTCCTGTTGTCGAGGATCACACAGTCGGACAGTTCACGATTCAACGTAGCCAGGAGTACTTGGATATTGTCCATGTAGGAAGCAAAAGTTATAAGAAGGAGGGAAGATAAGGGCACGCCTTGTAGAAGGAGAAAAAGGGATTCACCAGACTTCCTCAAGCAGAACACAGTACCTTATTCAATGAAGGAGCTGGTGCCACAGCAGTTGTTCCTGGTGGTTTACTGCAGTCCCACGGTTCCCGGAGCTTCGGCAAGAAAGACGTCTGGAGGGGTCTTCACCACACCGGTCTGAAGCCGGGAGCAGCGACGATGAATAAAAGGTGCGTTCCTTAAAAACAGGAGAGGCTCTTCAGATGGCTATCCAGACCACTACAGCAGGGTGCAGCGATTTCGACCACGAAGAGGATCCTCTGGCTGAAGAAGATGAGCTGGTTATCCCCACCAGGCTCAAGGGAAGAAGACTCCGGACTGGATCTTCTCTAGTCGTCGAAGGGTAGATGGCTTGGGACTGCAGCAGGGCTTCACCGGGACGGGATAGTTGCAGCAGCTGACTTATTCTTCTCCTCTTCTCTTCGGTTCCTTGTAGTTCCAGTGGCGACTCTGACTTCTAGCCCAAGAGTCCTGCCTTTTATGCGAAAATCCCCCATTCACACAGCCTGGCTGTCAATCACGCAGCAGGGGTGTTGTCTAGCCTGGACAACCACCTCATCCATTCATGGCAAAGTGCGACTTGGGTTTCCTAGGATACCCTGTGCAGGGGGTGACTACACCCCTCCCTCACATTCAGCCCACCTAGACACCCAGGCGCCTAGAGGAGGGCTTCTTGGCAGAAGCCCGCCAAAAGACCGTGAACAAAGAAGGCAAATCTGGTTTGCCGTGCAAAGTAAAACACAAGAAGGACTTTAACAAAAAGAAATGGCGAATAAACCCGACCGGAGCCAAACGAAAAAGTATTTGGTCAAGCGGGTTTAAGTTCGAGGCTAATATAATAGCCTAAAACAACACCACATTTATATAGTATAATCGCGGTAGAAAAGTTGGGGTAGATACCACTGCCACCAGCCAAGTCTAAATGTTAAAAGAGCGAAATGCTCTGGAAGGTACAGATAAAAAGGGCTAAGGATTAACCCTTTCCAGTACTCCATGTAAGATGGGGTGTACTGGATCTCTGGTTAAACGACTAAGTAAAGTTAATGGCAACTTTACCCTTTTCTGGGGGACAGTAGTCAGCCCCAGAAATGGAGTCGGTGGGAAGTCTAAAGACATCCCTGTGTCACTGCACTGAAGGTGCGGTGTAACACACAAAAGAAGGGGGCTACTGAAGGGGTGTATTCCAGAGCCCACAATCACAAAAACAGGTGAAATACGCATGGGTAAGAGTGGGGGAAAAGCTCACACTCTTACCAAGTGGAAAAAATTAACTCCAGAAATCCAGCAAAGCTGCTGAGGGACTCCCTAGGTAAGGGAAATTAGCCATAGAATGATAATTCTCCCTAACAGGTACCCCTGCCCAACATTTAGGGTCTTTTTCAGGGAACTGATACACTTGCCCCCCTGCCATGGGCATGGATACTCTGCTTTCCTTTCCTCAGGGGTTGCTGGTGGAAAGCCTCAGGTTCTGGGTCTCCAGCCCCCCTGCCACTCACTCGCAAGGACTGGGGAGTGCTGGTAGGTCAGCCCTCCTATTCCAGGACTTCCAAGGCTATGCAGCTTTCTGCCTCACCTTCCAGTCTGCCAGGCATACACGGCATTCCTTAGGCAGCAATCCTTTTAGTCTTCTCTCTAGCAGTCTCACCTGGTAGCAAGTAACAGCAGGTATGTCTGCTTCGTCCAGGTCCAAAACGCAGAATTATCTCTTTTTGTTTTTTTTCCTTGAGGCTCTGGAGTACTTAGCAAGGTTGATGCTGAATGGTTATTATTTCTCTTGTACCGCTCCTCAGGATTGAACCCTTTCAAGAGTCTTAATTCCCCTCTTTATATGATTATTAGTCAAATGGTAGTTATTGATTCATGGGGTAATGGGTTCAATTAGGAACTGTGCAAAGTGTCTGAGCCATCTTGGAAATCGTTGGCTATTGCTTCTGTGGCTTACCCTGTTCTCCCTGCCTCTGGATGTTTTGTGTCCCGGTCCGTGGGCCGCTTTGCTCCTTCATGGGGTCTTCTGGGAACTGATGTCCTAAGAAGAAAAGTACTGCATCTCTTTGTAAATCCTGTTGTGTACCTCGTTCTTGTGTCTTAAGCGTGAGTTATGCACATCTTGTCTAACCAGCCAATGGGCTGCTGGGCAACGTAGACCACCATAGTGGCAGTGGTTACTGTGAACGAATTGAACACACTGGGGGACAAGGCTCCATTGAGACCCTCTCCAATCACCTTGTAGGGCTAAATAGAGTAGCGGTCGGACTACCTTGGCCCCCTATGTCTCACTCCCCTCATAAGGGAGTTAACAACTGTACCAGAATGTGCCCCCTTTTACCTTCTAGAAAACTGCACTTTGGCTGTGGGAAGCATAGGGAGGGCCTCAAAAAACAGTTGATGGTGGAAACGGGCAAATCTCGATTGTCGGGGACTTGCGGCGGACTTCTCCTGGCGGGAGCATGCCTCTGATGTTCCCTCAACTGCTGCCCATCACCCGTGGGGACCGTGGGAGGTCTGTGACCCAGCAACTCTGAGGAATGCTAATACTTACTTTCGGTTTTTATAGACTTTAACCTCTGTCCGAGCACAGCTGAGCCCAGGGAGAACATTGAGGGGTTAAGGATATTCTTATACTCTGGATTGTAGGAGAGGGTGAAAAAGTTTTGGAATTTGTGAAGGCATAGTCCTTCAAATCGAAGTACTGGGTTGTTGAAGAGGGACGTGGTTGCAATGCAACTAATGTTTGGAAAGGTTCACATTTTTATTCCTCCAAAATCTTACTGTAAATTGGGCATTAGAATCCCTGACCTCAGGGCTTCTAAGGTGGTTTTAAATATGCTTTTTAGGGAATAGTTGCAGGAAGGTCAGACACTTGTTGTACCCCACATGCGGGGAATTCATGGCTCAGATCGATTTTCTGTTGTTACATCTGATTAGCAGTGGTTTTTTGGTAGATGTGAAGGTAAGATTTAGCTCGGGGTGCAGGTATTGCTGCCGTGGTGCTCCCGGAGATGTTCAGTTGTGGTGAGTGTAGAAAGGGGGGGGGTGTTGGGGAGAATTCTAATTTCTGTGCTAATTCTCTTTATTTAACCTTATAGACCCGCAGCTATTTTGCTGGACTTTATACATTTTTACCCTGGAGGTAGTGGCACCTTTTTTTTTCTCATTTTCTCGTGTGTTTTTACCTGTTTAGGATTTTGTGTTTCAGAGTATGACAAACTCCATTGGCATCTGCGTTTTGTATTAACACGCAGTTCCTCCAGTGCAGGGTCACAGAGAAATCATTTAGATTTCTCATAAGGTTTAAATACCTTTTTTTTCTTGTGTGAACTACTGTTCCCAAGAATAGTAAAGTGAAATTAACTTTTCTTACCTTTTCTCTTTGTAGGTCCAGCAGCCACCGTCTTATGTTTAGTGCTTGGGGGGGGGGGGGGGGGGTTACTTAGTTGCCCAGTGGGGTAACCGTGAACGAAGCTTGCTGCATCCTCCTGGACCTTTTGCAAGCCCTGTTGCTGTGCTGAAACTCCTTTTTCAATTTGACAGAGAAGCTCCGGAAGGGACGACTTCTTCCCTTGGGTTAGTGGGGCCAATTAACCCCGAGACTAACTCCACTGGACCTTCTTCCCTGACTGGCTGTACTACTTCGTTGCTGTAACAACCGAGTGCCAGGGGTCTAAAAATCTGTAGTGAAGTGCAATGTCTGAAATCCGTCCAGAAGATCCAGGAGTCTCCTAAGGACCCTCCAGAAGCAGGATGACCAGAGTTCGAGTCCCCTCACCAGGGTGCAGGACCCAAGGAGAGAAGGAAGCCCAACCGGTATCTAAGATCTGTGACAGTGATGTTTACTAAGCACTGAAACCGCAAAGTGCTGCTGAACCGAAAAAGAGCAAGTAGCGGCCGACAACCTCTAAAATACCGCTGCGGGAGCTCTCCAGACATCCTCCAGCTTGTCACCACGACTGAGGCCCAGGAACACAGGGTCTGCACAGCTGTAACAGGACAGAATCCAGCTGGACCACTCTACTTCAAACCAGAGCTACTGTTTAGGCTTGGGGTACTTGCCTCATTGTCTTTTTAGCTGTGCTCATCTCAGTTGGGAATTGCATTGGCTTACCTTTTTAGAGTTGATTCCAACTCTCTTTTCACAGGCTTAACAGCCTGTGACCCTACAATTGAGTTTTTTTCTACAAACTCTCCAACGTTGTGCAAGACTCTGATTCTAAGAAGTGCCTTGGCTCCAAAGACTGTTTCAAATTGACTTTGACTTTGACTGTCCTGGCACCCCGCAGACTCTTCTAGCCCATTGACTTAGATATTGCTGCCCCTCATAGGTGGTAACTTGTTTTAGATTGTTATTGCTGGGAAAGGCTTGTCTAGGTTTCATTGGAAGATGTAAGTGTCCCTACATATATTGAGGACCTGTTTAACCTTTTTCCTTCATTAAACCTTTCCTTTCTGCAAACTCAGAATCTGCCAAGTATATACACTAGTGAGATAATTAAATGCCATTACTGAAGTCACCTCTGGGTGTAGGAATTGTGTATGAAGCACATCCAAAGATGATCCCCCTAACTTTCTCTGATTCTGAAAAGAAATTTTAAAGAATATTTTCATTGTTGCACAAATTGCCTTTTTAAAGAATGCTTATTTAAAACCTGATGTTAAATAAATAACTACTTCTAACTGAAACCTTGAGTGTAAGTGTTATTTGGTTACTTGTACTGACGAATTTCATTGCTACAGCTCAAATTTACCCCTCTTGAGATAGGCCTGGCTGCTCAGTCACACTACCAGCTTGTGTAGTACAGACCTATACCAAAAGGTGGGTTACCTAATTTCAAGCATATAAGTGTTGTGTAGTCACACACAGTGTGACTACATCAATTCTTGCCTAACAGAGGGGTGCGGTCGAGCTTGGAATCATCAGACCCATAGGTATGTATGTAGCTAACACAGAAGGATATTAGAATAATTCTTTTTGCATGAATTCTCATTTTTGGCTTCAGCTTTTATTGATCTACAGCAGTCGTTGTATTTGCAACAGAAGGTAAAACACACTTTTTGTATGTTTAACCGGTTTCTTCAAAATCGAGTTGCAGAATCTTTATTCCAACTCTAGGCACCTCATTCTGAGCTCCATATCGAATACGTAGTGTAATTCCTTAAACAAACTAACACTTTTCTAACTCTGCGTGCATGACCGTGAGCTCCATGTAAAATAAGTGTTGTTCCATCAAAGATTGACAATTATATTTACCATCGAGCTCGGAATAATCGGGCCCCTATGTGTGTTCAAAATGTCTAGTTACGGAATTCTTCGGTTGATGGGGACTTTAGCGCAGATGTGTTAATTTATGCATGATATATATAGTCTAGCATCTAGCACAGTAAATCTTAATCTCAGAGTTTAATAGTATTAAATATTTTTGCAACATTTTAACTCCACTGCGGCATCCAAATGTTATAGTAGCAAATATTACTGTTCGCTAAAAGGCTGAAATACTTGCACTGGTGTCTTATGCGCTGCACACCCTTTGATATAGCGCACTAAGCTGCCATGCCCCTATATCTGCTGTAGAAGTAAACAATTGCCAAGATTTGGTAGTAAGGATTGCTGGGGTCTTGGTTATCCACTGAAATTTGTAGCCAAGGCAAACTGGAGTCTGAACTAAAAAAGGCAAACAAACTCCCTCTTTTGTGGAGGGATAAGAAACTGAAGCAGTTTGACCTGTAAACATCTTTGTGTTTCAAAAGATGTCCAGTATGATGGCTTCAAATCTTAATACACTTGCATATCTCCTAACAAAGTGGAAAATCTCAAATCGAAAACCCAGTCTGGCCATACGAACTCGATAACACATAATGTGATTAAATAATGCCATGGCCCATAATTAAGTCTTCTTAACAATCGCAGTGTTTGAACGGTTCCATTAAAATATGTAATTTCACTGGCATGCACTCTTCTGAAGCCGTATCAGGTAAAGTAAATGACTATTTACTAAAGCTTTTTGTAGACTCGTGGGGGGAAGATCGCTGAAAAGTCAACCCATTCTTTAAACATTCAGTTTGACTGGTATCTTGGTGAACTGTGTCCTAGAAACATATATTGGGTGCATGTTTGGCTCATAGTTTTGGGAGCGGCTGGTGAAGCTATTTGTTGACTGATTTTCCTCGGCTCCAATTGCAGCTTAATTGGGAGCGAGCACGGGCCACTACCGTGCAAGGCTTTGGAAATGCATAGGAGTTTCTGATCTAAATGTGATGGACACCAAGGCAGCTGTCTGAGCATTTTCTCCTCCGCATACTCACTTAGCACGCACTGGTGCAGATTGTCAGGCGACTTTGTTGATTCTCCGCGAATAGATTGCTGCAAAGCATATGCATATAATCATCATGATGCAGTATAGTAACTTACAAAAATGCCATGTTACTTGATGGGATGCTGAGTGGTGTGGGGAGGTTGTAGACCCCGAACACTTTCCAATATAGGACTTGTAACGCGTTATAAATAGTTGAAGCAGTTGAAAACAAATCCATTCAGTAGCAAACTTGTGGTTTAGAATGAGTGGTATTATGCAAAATATTCTGAACGGGAACACACGAAACCCAGACATGGTCTTGTTGGGCCTCATCAGGGAGGTGCAGCTTGGTTCCCTATGGCGCATCGAGCATGGGACCGCGTCTGGACATACGCCCTCACACAGGGAGACAAACTAAACAAAAAAGTGATGTGTGGACGGTTTTGAATTGATCTGAACCACTGGCATTGCTCTGGGCAACCTTCCACACCACTGTTTTTTAGCCCGTCTACGCCATTGCAAAACCGGTCCAGCCATATGCAAATCGCCAGGTACTGCCACCAATGGGAGCAGCCCAGCCCGAACTGCTAGTTCAGGTCGCATCTATACTGAAATGCAAGCAACCCCAGACATGTTTCGACCTTCTTGGGCCTCATGACTAAAGGCCATTTTAAAATCTTTAACCACATTGGATTACTAGAATTCAGTCACCTTTTTGTTTTTTGGGGCCAAAGGGCTACTACACGTTTTTCAGCGTTCTCAAACTGCTTAATTGCTTCCGTCCATTTGATCAGAAGAGTCATTATTTTTTTCAGAAAACGCAATAGCCTTTAAAGAAACACTGTTACTTGTCCCCTTTTTCTGTTCCCATTTTTGGGATGCGTGAACTGGGCTCCAAAGAATGGCAATTGTGGCGTTGGCATGGGGCCTACCTCGTGCTCCTGGTACTGTTCTTCCCAGCTGCTGGGTGTCTCGAGGGAACAGTGTGTTTACATGGCCCTTGAGATGGCCGCCGGAGGACTGGCTGTTGTGAGGCAAAGAAAGGGGACACCAATGTGCCGGCACCAGTGATGAGTTACATAGAAAATAATTAATAAACAAGGTTATGACCCAAGTTTTCTTCTGGTTTTCATTCTGAGTATGTTTTGGAGGATAGCACACACTTATGTCCCAGGTTGTGTTTTGGTTTAATGCCCCACTAGGCGTCCAAATCAAGAAAGGTGAAAAAGACCTAAAGCAACTCAAGGGGTACCGTGTCATCTCCTGGCTAAAACGAGTACTGATCAGCATTTTTGGAAACTATAGTGTGCTTTCTTCCAAATACTTAAGAAATATATTTGGATGAATTCAGCGATGACCTGGAAGTAAAGAGACCTATGTGTAGTATTTAGCAATTTAGGGATCTGTCGATTGTTGACCAATGTAACTTGCCATTACAGTTCACCCTCCTTGGAGCCTTTTACCTACACCTAAAGAAACCAAAGAACTACCACTTCTAACAGTGGAGAAGTTAGGATATGAATGTCTACGGCGATAAAACACCAGGACAAATATTTCTTACCCAAAGTATATGTAGCAATCACATTTCATTTTTACGCAAATGAGAGCGTGGAGGATTGTCGCTGCCTTGCGTACCTTGGCTGTTTTGTGCAATTCTGAAGCGGGCATTGGTCGTGAGGAGTTAATAAGGGTGTACATAATAAAACACACTAGCAGCTTAACCATACAAGAATACATATGGATGTGTTGAGACCCCACACTGACATAGAACATCACAAAAGCGAAAAAAATGGGGCATGTAGAGTTGTGATAAGGTACTCAAGAAGAAATGGAAGTGAGCAGAAACCATAGCAAAAAAAGTCTTTGAACATTTATCACAAACACATATTGAAGGTACAGAAAGGAAATGCAGGCATCATCTGTGCCATCTAACCTGGAACAGATATCCTTCCTTTGTGGGCGAATGGGTCTTCATGCGAAAGTCCATAATTGTCCTACACTGAACCGAAAGTGTGCCCTTTGTGGAATTAGAAAACAGTTTGCTGTAATGTGCCGCAGGAAGAAAAGAGTGACGGTAAATCTCCAAGAAAGTGAAGATCCAGAGGAAGAACCAGCAATGACCATAAAGATTTCTGTGCACGATGAACTCGAGTGCTTTAGCTTGAAGTTACTAAAAGAAGGATGCAGGATCAATATGAAAGCAAAACCCCAAGGTATTAGTGCGCTTAGTCAATCAAAAATCGAAATCTGGAATATGAGAACACAATGAGTTTTATTCATTCATCTTCTCTACACTCTGTAACTTTAAGTGCTGATTTGAACATAACCTTATGCCAACGTTAAATCATTGATGCCCGTGCCATGTTTCGCCCACTTCAGGCTTTGTCTCGGCATCAACAACCCTGCATACTTCAGTTACATTCCAATATCCACTAGGGGTGTCACGGTATTCGTTTTATGACGGTACGATAACCTTCTTGCCAAATGACGGTATATCATGGTTATCGCGGTATAGCAGGTGGAGTTAACTAATCTTAACAAATATTTTCTAAAAGGTCATACATTGACAGCTGTATCATCACAAACAAAACCAGGCACTCGGGGCCAGAATTGGGCTTTTCAACATACTTTCCACTGAAATGCCTTGCTTCCACCAAACACAAACACACGTGTGCAGAGGAGTGGGTGGGGTGGAGGCCTGCTGCAACTGGCAAACCAAACTGAATAGCTTTTCTTAAGTGGTCATTTAGGCTTTTTGCTCCCCCACTGGCTACTGGTGAAGATGAACATGTTGCCATCTTGATAACCTGCATGCCACAGATCAATGGAGGGTGATGGTAGTATACACTTGTGCGCATACACGCACACACACACTCTCTCTTTACGTTAAAGCCTTTAGTTTACTTGCAGGCCAAAAGGTGTTCAGTAATCACTGACATGTTACCCTTTGGTATGGCAGCAGGGAATACCCACAGAGATGAGTGAATTTCGCAGTGTGACTTATTATATGTAAATTCAATGATAGAACCAGCGAAATCCCCCATTGCCATATGTTTAGAGAACATTATCCATTATAAATATATAAACCCCAAAGCCGCCACCCCAAAGTAAACCCTTTTCCTTCTTGGCACTGTATCTATTCTTCCTATTGCTAACATTGATTTTGTGTAAGGCACGTGTGGTTTATGGAATGGCATTAAAAACTGCTCCAACTGAAACTACTTGGCAGACGGCACATCCAACAGTGCAAAACCAAGACTGCGCAGCAATTGCTTACTGCAGCCTTTCCAAATCAGGTTGAAAAGCACACTTAACGGTATGAACGGTATAACGGTATAAACAATGTGACGGTTATTATTGTTCAATTAAGTGGTTCACGGTATCTTTAACGGTATACCGTTACATCCCTAATATCCACAGCATATAAATTGTTTGTTCAAAATCCACCTATGTAGTGTTAATCTAAGAATAGAGAAAGAAAATAAACAGTTGAAAAAAGAATCCATGGCAAAAATAAATCCAATTTGTATATCTTCTTTCTACAAGTCTTTTAACATGAATTGCTTTCCTAATACATTGGTCATTCACACAGAAACCTTGCTTGGGGCCCCTCCCCATAATAACCCTTTTAAACACTGTGATGGGTCCCACACTGCCCCCACAAAACACCACGCCGTGATCATCTATGTGGTTATAACTATATATCCAAACCTTGGTGGGACCATTAAATAAAGTGTGCCCTTAGTGAGACACTCCATGCTAAATATAATCTTACCATTGATTTGATGATAGTAAAACATCTGTGGCAAATAATGGTGGTGCTACAAAATACAATTGAAAAGGATTATGTTACTACAACTTCCATGCTCTCCCACCCCTTCCCAGGTGATTAGGCATGTCCCTATCCTCTAGTTTATCTTATTATTTGGAATGGTACTTAATGTAGTAACAAATTGCATGTTGTGGTTAATCCCTCTTGGTAATTCGGCATTCTATTGGGCAATCTACATGTGGTTGTTCA
Source organism: Ambystoma mexicanum (assembly GCF_040938575.1). Classification (NCBI taxonomy): domain Eukaryota; kingdom Metazoa; phylum Chordata; class Amphibia; order Caudata; family Ambystomatidae; genus Ambystoma; species Ambystoma mexicanum. Next base: position 988,787,281 of record NC_090925.1, read on the forward strand.
CCTACCAAATCAAGATATGTTATGCTTCCATCACTTTTATAATTCATCCATGGATAATTTTTAGTAACTCTGTGTCCCATTGAACCCTTATCTGTCCAATGTGATTGTCGGGATCCTCTCGGTTGTTCTTGCTTGCAAATTTGTTCCCCCAAATTAATACCCTGTGGGCAAAACATCAATTTTGTGATAATACATAAAAGGTTGCAGGCGCCCCTCTCTCGAAAGAACAAGGCATGATAACCTGTTCAGTGGTTTTTAACCACTTTGAGAGTCAGCAGCCATCTGCTTTTTGCTCTCTGTACCTTTCATAGATGGAATATAACCATTTACATATCAGTCTTTGTCCCGCCCACATGGGCAGTCCAGCACTGAAATGCTATGGCAATTCCCTTCTGAACAAGAGTACCAACAGCAACCCCATACACGTGTTTCAGCCTTGTTGGGCCTCATCAGTGAGGTGGAGCTGTGTCTCTCTGAGCACAGGAGCGCCTACTACCTTTTTTGAAATATCAATTTTGTGATGTATGTTATTCCTAAATGTAACTGTTAATAAAATCTGCTCCTTTCCATAGGAGTACTTATTGATTTATTTGTTGAATTCTTTTAAAAATGGATGGCGTTCGGCATGGTCGATGGAAATAATTTGTATAATGCCACGTACCAACATCACGTTGTCACATTCTCGTGACCTAGCTGTGTTAATCTGTACCATGGTTATCCAGAGCAGAACTTTGTGTTTCACAAGACTATTGGCTTTCTTTTGTAAATATATTCAATGGCCCCTGGTGATATAGTGGTTCTGTGCATAACAATTTGAGATTTCACTCAATACTTAATTTTAACAATCATATTGTTTATCAGTCAATTACATTGTATGTTGCACTATATAAATATTGTGACTGTGATCTGAACAGTCTCCTGCCAATAATGGATAAATAAGATTCTGACAATTCATAAGTTGGAATGACTATAGAATTATTCACATGTTAAAATTTATGAAGGCCATCAACTTATCTCATAGTATCACTGATCACTGGGTAGTATTGTATGGTGCATGTGAGTCCCCTGACCACCGCACCACCCATCCAGTGGTACCTACTGGGTTGTGATAACCCGGTTCATCCAACCTTATTCCTGAACATCTCAACATAATTGACACAATGAAACATATTTTGGTAATTAATACGGTAAAGACTGGTGTTGCGCAAATACCTCATTCCAAGTTGATATTTCTGTTACTTTGCTTGCGCTTACTCATATCCACCCTTCTACATTCATGAGCGATATTACACATTCTCATACGGAAAATCTCATTCCAGTCTTTACTCTAACAGTCTTCAGCATCCTTTTTCCTCAGTGTGGTATACACTTATATAACCATTGTCATGTCACTGTTTTATCCCCATTTATTATGTAGAACAAATGTCCATTATCGTCCTGGTGATTCTGTTAATTAGTTACATCCCAGCTGCCCCTTGTATCTGTTCCATCTATAAACACTTGTAATTCATTGACCTTGTTGAGGTCTTGTGTGGTACTTCTCAGGCTGCATATCAGTCAAGCCTCTTCCTGTCTCAAGAACGGTCCTCGATTTACTACACCTCCCTCTCCTGTTGTTCATTTGTTGGTATATGTTTAATGTCGATGAACTTGATCTGTTCATTTGGTGTTCCCAACACCCAATGTTCTTGTAACGGCAATTTGTTTTCAGAAATTGTTGACATATTGAGGTGTTCTCTTATTCTGAATCTGAGTTCCCTATTTCTTGACCCCACATACAGTTTGTTACATGCACATATGACAATATATGCAACAAATGTTCCACAGTTAATCAAATCTTGGATAGAGAGCCTCTGATTATTGGGGAAAGCGATTCACCTTATACTATTGTTGGAGAGGAAAAATGGAAGGAGCTGTTATACAGGGGCTTGAAGACAAAGGTACATAAGTCCCATTTAAGAACACAGGAGGGTTTAAAGATTCACAAAATTGGCGTTAATGTGGAGTTCAAAGGGAGAGTTGCAGTGATATGTATGTAGGCAAGAAAGAGGTCAAGATTTTATGGCGGGGCGAAGCTGCATTAAATCTAAAGTTGGATCCTAACAGCAAGTATTAGGGTTGGTCTGGCACTTGAATAAGACCAGTATTGACCTATTCTGTAAAGCCATTGGGAAGTACATACACTATTCACACACAATGTACCTGAAAGGAGGGGCTATACTTAAAAGCCACAAAGTAAGGAACAGGAACTGCAGAAGCTGATAGATTGCTTCGCTCGCTCAGGTCTGTGGTAACTCATCCCCTGCCCGTCTGGGTTTATTGCTTAAATATATGTGCCAGGCGCTTAAACCAGTGACTTTCTGTCTTGTATGCCTTTGTCTGCAACAGACTGACATATGAGTTGGAGCTCAAATGACGATGGAAGAGGAAGTTGTAGTAGGTTTTGTGATACAACACAACCATGTAAATTCTTAAGGAGACTTGGATCTTGGAGGCAAGAATAGATAAGAACATGACACTAGTGTCGAAATATGTAGGTGAAGGTGGGCCTAAAAAAGGGATTATAGCAAAAGAGTTCAAAGCATATTGATAGGTGAAAAATTAATTCTTAGTGGAGAATGGATTGCTATTCGGATATCAGAATTTAGTGCCACCAAAAGCTTTACTAGACCAGTTGATCTCACATGCACATGAGGGACATACAGGTATCACTTGTACAAAAAATAAATTGCATGAAAAGTATTGTAGCCAGGTATGGATTTGGTGATAGAGCGTAAGGTTCTAGAATGTTGGGCCTACCTGAATTCAGACAAGGGGAAGGGAAACCATCAAGCTGCCTCTTTCCCTTGCCAATTCCGACCTGTCCCTGTAAGCGGTTAGTCATTGATATCATAGGGCCATATGGTTACAAAGTTTAAAGACAGATGTTTTTATTACCCTTGATTATTTTTCCACATGGCCAGAGAATAGTGTTCAGGTGGTGACTAAGGCTTTAGTTGATTTTTTTTTTTAGATGCTGATTTTTAGAAAAAAGGTTACCCTGAGGAGACCCTTTTAGCATCTTCAATTCTGGTGTAGATTGGTAGATGCATACTCCAAGAGTAAGGGTGTTAAGAGCAAATGTACTGCAAGGTACCATCTGCAAAATAAGGAATTAGTGAAGAGGTTCAACCAATTAGTTGTAGTTACTGTGGATCATTTGCAACAACATGGTTGTGACTCAAAAGGTAAGTACCATTTTATGGAGTGTGAGATCGACTCCCAATGGAGTTAGCGGTGTGTCAACACATTTAAACACATAAGGGCCAGGGAGAGGTGAACTGTTAGGCAGAATTGCAGGCAGTACCCTCTGGGACCACTACACACAATTAGGACTACAGGTGTTAGCCAAACCAACCTTTGGTATAAGTCTGTACCACGCAGTTTTTGGTAGCGAGCTGAGCAGCCAGGCTTATCTCAAGAGTGAATGTGAGCACTACAAGTAGTTACACAAAGGACTTTCAATTAAAGTGGTTCAAGTAAACCCTTATACTCAAGGTTTCTTGGTAAAAACACATTCATTTATTACACAATCATTTAGAAAACATTTCACTAGTAGAAGGCAACTTAATATTATAAACCAATACAAACTACTTAGGTTTTGAGACAGTTTGAGCTCCCCTGAAATAGGAGCCAAATAGCAGTTCAGTACTTCGAAAAGGAGCAAAAGGCACAAGGTAAGTAGAATAGATCATATATGCAAATAGTTTCAGTTAACCAGAGTTCAATTCAAGTCAATAGGCCAGGCCAACGTCAATGGGCTAGTGTTCTGGATAGGAAAGAGCAGTTATGGTATCAAACGGTAAAGTATTTGCGAAAGTTCTTAGAAGTAGTTTAGGCGAAAAAGAATCATATGTTGGGTCACAAGCTGATTAGGCCATCGAGTTTGGAAAGTTTCACAAACTTTCACTGCGAGAGTGGCGTTCTCTCAATCAGGTTGGCACAGTACCTTTGTATGAAGAAACAAATGCTGCTGAAGTCGGAGTTCCTGGCAGATCCTGCAGATCTCGCTGTTTCTGAGCCTCAGTCATGGGGACAAGAGGGAGGATGTCGGGGGACTCCTGCACTGCACAGGATCGTTGAAGAAAGCAAACAAAGTGGAGACACTTCAGTTCTAGTAGCTGTAGATTCAAGAACACAAACTGGTCTCCCTGGTTAATCCAAACCTGCTTTGAGAATGGTATCCAGTTGTCTTACTAGTTGATTGGTCCCACCAACTCAAAGGAAGAAGCTGTCCTTGAAGGAGCTTCTCTGTCGAATGGAGTTTGGCAATTCGGACCTGCAGCAGGGCTTCAACGGGCAAACCAACGGTCCAGGCGTTGCAGCAGCTGTCCTCTTCCAGCTCGTCTTTGGTTCTTTCGTTCCAGTGGTCGACTCTGCCTTCCAGTCCTGGAGACTCGCTTTTGAAACCGTTTTCTCCCATTCATGCCAGCCTAGCTGTCACTCACCCAGCAGGGTGGCTGTCATGCCACAGTGCATTTGGGTCTCCTAGGAGACTAAGCACAGGGAGTTTCGGGCACCTCCCTCACCTCCTGCCCACCCCAGACACTCAGATGCCAGAGGCGGTCTTCAGTCCTGAAGCCCGCCAAAGGCACACAAACAAAGGGACCAAACCTTGTTTGGCGCGCAGAGACAAACACTAGAAGGACCTTTCCAAAAAGAAATGGCGAAAAAAGAAGACCGTGACCCGTTTAAACAAATGGGCTTAAGGCTTCATCTGGAAAAACATGGCTCCCGTGATTGTCATCTACCGGTGTTCGTGGTCGGGAAAAATCATGGTAGTTTGTTGTAAAACCACTGCCACCAGCCTTTTCAATAGGAAAGGGTAGCATTTGACTGCTACATGAGTATTTAGACACAGGGGATACTATGTAACCCCTCCAGCCCTAAATTGTAAGATGGTGTGTGCTGGGTCTATACATTTGGATAGACTAGTAAAGTCAATTTCACTTTAAATTCTCTGGGAAACAGTAGTTTATCCCAGAGAAGGTATTTAAACCTTTGGGGAGTCTAAAAAGACAACCCTGTGTCACTGCACTGAGGGTGCTGCGTAACACACATGATACCTATGGAGTGATCTTAAAACCCCAAAGTCAAAGTACACACATGTAAAACACATCAAAATACATGAGTGGGGGGAAAAAGGCTCACTCTCTTTCCAGGTAAAAAAAAAAATAAAGTCCTCAAAATCCAGCAAAGTTGCTGGTGGTCTCTAAGGTGAAGGGAATTAGCACATTTATGAGAATTCTCCCTAACATGAACTCCATTCCAAATCCCACTCAGGTTAATGAAGAGTCTAAACTCCCACTAACCAGCGACCGATGTGGCCCACACACACAGGACCACTAGTGGCATAACTCATTAATATCACTCGGACATTTTGAAACCAGTTTGTGGATTGGGACCAAACAGTCCCAACCCACTTCCTGGCAGCAAACGCACATAACCCTGCAGTAGTCCGTGAACAGCCTCTGCTTCCCTGGGCACTGGAAGTCCATATCACAGGGCAGGAAGAAGGGTTGGAGTCAAGATGGCCAAGGGACAAATGAAATACCTTGTGGCATGGCCATGTTTGGCCACTGGCCACAGTTGGTAGCTAAACGTGGTGAACTCAGTACGGCTAAAGTAAATTACACCAAAAAATAGTTAAAAGTAACTGCTGCCACCATCTTGTCCCTTAGGCACACCTAAAGTAACCAACATTCCTTTGAGTGTTAGTCTAGGGCAAAACAAAGTGTACCCCATTCTACTGCATTGTAAGATGCATTGTACAATCATAGAAAGTTACCAAAAGTGGCAAATAAGTAACAAGATGAAGGCAAACTATGTTTTTCACTACTAACAGCCTGAAGGACATGTCCGTTTCCCCATGACAAATGAGCAAAAGCCAGTTTAGTGAAGGCTTCACTGCACTGCAAAAAGAGCAGGTCAGAATCAAAAATGGAAGGAAAGGTGCTGTATAGAGAGATCTTTCCTAACGGGGGCGCATCAAGGTAGCTGTCTGTTTACGTGGCCTCGAGTGGCCAGAGGCGGTTGGGCAGATGAATTCCAGTTGTGAGGCATAGAGAGGTGAATAGACGGATGTGCTGGTGCCAGGGAGGTGTTCCATGAAATATACTTAAAGTACAAGCTACTTGCCAGTTTCTCCTGGCCTTCTTTCTGAACGTGTTTTGGATGACGTCACACTAATCTTGAAAACATTTCAGTTTATGCATATTTACTTTTTCGCCTAAATTGGAGTGCCTTTTTAAGTTCTCTGCTTTCTGTAATGCAGTCAATGGCAGTCATCGGATAGGAATGGCCATATTATTTGGTGTCCAAATGTCTGCAGTTCTAGGATTTTTCCCAGGAAGCATTTTTAGGAGGGTGGTTTGTGGACACTGAGGCTCTCCGTCCACTGAAGGAACCAGAAGTAGCAGAAACGCAACCCAAATCATGTGCCAGCCTGCACTGACGATTCCTCTTTTGAATTGGCAAAGGGCTGCACTGAGTGCTCCATCCAGGCTTTTAATGAACCGAGTCTGGGATTTAGGATTGGATTCTTTGTGTAATGGACATGAACAAAATGTTTAATTCTGAAGTGGTTGTGGAGGAGATCCCCTGTGACTGTTTCCCCTGTGACTGTTTCAGTTTCTCTGTGGTTGGGGCTAGAGCCAAAAGAATCCTCATCTGGCATGCTGACGCTATAAACGCACAATGAGGCTTTTCGATATCCGTGTGCACCAATAAAAGTGCTGACCAAAGTCCTCCAACTTATATAGACCTAGAAAACCAGCCAAAGAGGCACTCAATTTAAATGAAACAAACTGTCGACTATATAGTTTCTCCCTTTTCCATATTTGTATTTTAGACATTTGTTGGTTCTTGACCAGTGACTGCAGCATAAATCGAGGATTTAAACGTTGTACAGTGCACACAATTACCAGTCGTTTTTTTCTTTAATATGGTGTTTTGTGATAACTTAACAAATTATAATTTGCCTTCTTACCGTAACCAACCTGTGCCAAATAATAGCCAGGTATTCTAGCGATGCGTTTGTTTTACCTGGAAACCTTTCATGAAGATGGAATTATATTTTAGCCAAGCCACTTATCGGAGATTATGGATTAGTTCCCAGACGGAATGATAGCTCTGCACTTTGTATGTCTGGTGCTGTCTGTCATGTTCAGGGTTGACCCAGCGGGCAGTCTTTCTGCTGTTCGAAGATTGCGGTAAAAAATATTCTGCATTGACGTGCACACATTCTTGTAGAACTACGTTAGGACTGGTATTACTACAAAATCAACATGCAAGTTGGGATGTGAAAGTTCTCATTTAGAATGGGCTAATTGTTCAGCGATTCAAGGCAACCTTTCTGAATTTAGTGACACTATTGTTAACATGACTTTGACATTAAACACAGCCGAAGTGTAGTGTAATTATGTAGATTCTATTTAAGCCCATTACACATTTTTTAGACTTTTTAAGCAAAAGATCTGAATGTTAAGTTCTAAATCTGACATCCACCCAATAGACCTACTCCGATCAGCTATATTCCACAATAAGACCATCTTTGGCAAAACCCATTAGGGCAATGTAACAGATAATTCTTTATATAAAGACAATTTTTTATGGTGGCACTCCCGTGAAGGTATTGTAAAGATGTGAATCGGGTCATCTATTGGGCAGTAGTAATCGACAAAGAAATGGACTGACTTTTATTTTTTCCATAAGTCTCTTTCAAACTAATAACAGCGTTTTAAGAGACTATGTAATCTGTTGAGCTTGCAAGTGTATCTCCATTCACAAACCCAGCTGGATGAGTTCCCTCATACCTTGGCCTTCTACTATAGTATTATAGTGGCCAGGACTTTCAAGACCTTTGATCGTCAGTGTGGCTCTCTTGCTGCACCCCTCTGAATAACATATTCAACGTACTGAGCGATTGTTTTAGATTTATGCTTAGTTTGTAACTGAACCGCTGTCCTCCTTCCTTGAGAGGTGCATTGCAGCGTGCTGCTTGTAGTAGGCAAACTCCTCACCTAGTCACATAGGAATAGCTGGTAGATTGTCAGTGGCACAACAAATCCCTGGGACACCATGTCCAACAGTCCACCTGTTTCTTTTGATGCTCTAGTTGGGTTTTTTAATATTTATTGAATGAGTGAAAAATAGCTGTCTTTTTGGTTTTGGAACGTACTACAGTGCCTTAGTCCCACCTTATGGTCCAACAAAAAGTGCTACACAGAAGGGTGGAGTGGGAGCCTTTAAGGCGCTTCAGAACATGGAACTCTCCTCTTCTTCAGCTAAAGCGCATCACTGCACAGCATACATAGCTGAAGACTCCCAACAAAAGCAGAGCCCTCTTCAAGGCCGTCTAGCACTATATCAACCCCCATCAGCCTCCGCCGTAACCAAATCCACAGATAGATGAAATGCAATCCGCACAGTCTTTACAAACAAAAGCTCTGAAGCCACATTGACAATACCCTACCCACCATAGACATGCCATGTCCCATAATGGTCAGAATTCAAGACCCTAGCACTGGAAGAACTTTCAAACATCCTTGTATCACTGAAGGCCACCTCCACCTCCTTCGAGGACATCATCCCAGCTGCCATCCTAAATGATCATCGGAAATGCTCTTGCTCCTCAAAGCCTCACACATGCAAGACTTCTCACTTCTTGCCAGACACACCGAAAGCTGGCCAGATCCTACTCCTACACGTTTAAAAAAGAAAACTACATCCCCATTTCCCATGCACCTTTAATTGAGAAGACTGGGTTTGAAATTAAGATTGGATAAGCAGGAGCTAAAAGCAGCTTCTGGGTATCCACCATCAACCTGTGACCAAAAGCTAGTACATAGCATTCTGCAAATCTAACTTCTGCATATGGTGGAAACGATTCTGTCCATTATTTATGACCCCTTATACTTTAAATGTCATATACATGTGTCATAATGTTTGTTTATACACTGTCCCAAAAGCACTGTAATAAATTGACATAGGTGTTCTTTTCTGGCATCAGTTGGCCTAGAGAGCCAAAGGTAGCTCCTGGTAGATGTTGGTGTAAAGCTAACCAGGCTCTTCTAGGCTACAAGAAGGAGCTAAATAGCTCCCCTCAATTTCGAACCCTGGGACGATCATTGAGAAGACCATCGCACTCCAACTACATGAAAAGATTGTCCAACACAATCTACATCAAGAATACCTGTCTGGTTTCCGACCAAGATGCAGCAGTGAGACTGCCACCAGCCAAGTAATTGAACAGACACTCATCGTAGACAAAGGCAACTAATACCCCCTGGTTCTACTTGCCCTCTGTCGCATTCAACATTTGACCACAAAGAACAACTCCACACCCTGTCCTTCTTGAATGGGATTTGATGCTACAATTCTTTAGTGGTTTGACTCCTACCTCAACAGCAAGTATGAACTTGCCAAAATGGGCACCTACAGATCCTAAAAACACATGCTAACCTACTTAGTCCCACAGGGCCCCATTCTCTCGATGGTCCTCTTTAACCTCTGTATGGAACTACTGGGTCCTTCCTGGACAAATTCAACTTCAAAATCCACCAGTATGCTCTGATATCCTACAGATTTACCAGAACAAGGGCCACTGCCTTGACGGCACTCAACAACTGAAATGCAACCTCTCCACAATTCAAGCCTTCTTGTAGGTACCACCAAATGCAAACCAGTTCCTAACTGGTGGACAAAGCTTTATCTTGACTGCTTCGGACACCCCACCCCCTAAAATCCCCACCCCCAGGTCACCCCTAGTGCATAGTCCCTCGGCTTCACCATAGATTGCCTCCTTTCCTTCTCCTGGGAAGCCTTGTGCAAAACCACAGGTACCACAAGCAATCCGGATCGCAATTGGGTGAGGGGTGGTCATGATGCCTCAAAATATTGGCACACAAGCAAGGCATAAGTTAGTTTTCAGAAATTGATAAGCAGAGTTATTAGCAATGTTGTACTCATATTTTGAATTTCATCAGAAGTTATTTGTACCCAAGACATAAAATGAGAAACAATACAGCATTTGTGTGTACCAATGAAGTAAGACATTGGTGATCTGAGTCAGACTTTACAAATTCTTTACAATTCTGCTAGACCTGCAAGTTGAGTAACTTAGTTTACCTACTCGGCCTAAGAGAAATGCACTTGACCGATGCCAACGGATGAAAAAAATGTAGATGCACTTTCTGTAAATTGGTGCATGTCACCACAAACCCAATTTGTTTGGCACACTTCTGCCACCCAGAGGCCAGCCATGCACAGTAACTTTTATTTGGCATTTACTGCAAACAAATAAAATGTTAAAAGTTCAGACATCCCCTGCAAATGGCACTCGCCCAACATAAAATCTACTTGACTATGCGAGTGGGCGAGTAAACTTTGCGAGCCCTAGATGAGTGGCTGCAAAACGTAAAAGGTTAGCTGCATGAATGGGGACACGTAAATATATGATTTCTAAAAAAGGACCCTGAACAGTTTGACCAGCTCTCTCCTGCAGGTGCAAATATATAATGCAATCATAATCATAGAGCAAAGCGAGCTCTGAAAGCTAACTACAGTGTATAGTATTGCAGTAAGAGGAAAGTAAAAAAAACTAAGAGTGGATGACGTAGCAGTGCACTGGGGAAACTAGGTGGAATATTGTAGTTTCAGGATGGCAGATATAAAGCAACAAGGTGATGAGATAGAATGGGTTGATCACCAGTTACACAGATGTATGAAACAGCAGGTCACAGAGCTAGGTTTGTCATGAAAAGCATTTGGCCGTGTGATCATGTGCATTTTACAAGTGTTCCCTCGTCAATAGGATGCTTCTTCCCCAGCAAAATGAAACATAGTTGACACTGACATTTAGATACACTAACCTAAACTTTACTGTAAAACATGGAGCCAATGTAGTGTTTTACTGTAGCAATACTGTAATTATGCATTATGAACCAACTTACGTTTTTAGGAATGGAATTCCATGATTGTCTTAGTTAACACATACTGGTAAAACGGGATACATCTCAATTACTTCTGGTTTGCAATTATTTGAAAAAAGAAAAGTATTGCTAGCAATCCCGCACGTGTTTGGCACTAATTACTGCTGCATTTTCTGTCCATTAGCCCTTTTTGAACTTGCAGTGAACAGAGAAAAAATAGGAGCGAGAGCCCTGCGGGTAAGCGAGGAATGCAGGGTGAGCTGTGCTTTCATTGAACAGGGTCAATTAAATAGCTAGGTTTGCTACAAAAGTGTCAATTTGATTAGCAAACCTACAGAATTGCATACCAAATTGCTATGCGACACTGCTTAATTTATGCCTTGCAAAAGGAAGATAAGAGATTGTGTCAAGATCCCACAACCAGTCAGTGGATGGGGGACAAAGCGGAGTAACATGGCTGACCGGGAAAGAAAAAGCCCAGTTTTGATATGATATATTTTATTTATAGCATGCCTATACACAAGTGTTTCAAGGCATGACGAGGCAAGGGAGGGGTACAAGGGAGGACAAGACAACAATCTTACTAGGCCCAGTGACCTTGAGATTGCGCAAGTGCAGGGGAGAGGGAAGGGGGGAAAGTGCAAGGGGCAGGGGAGGAGTGGAAAGTGCTGCACACTGGATCAGGACAACAAGTGGTGCGGCCAGCAGGTGGCAAGTGCAAGAGTTAAGCGCAGGTAAGGGGGCTGTAGGGTTGCAGATACAGACCCAAGTGCAAGGGTTGCCAGGAGGCAGTGCAGGTATGCAGCTGGGTGGGACGGGACATGGGCCCGATTTCAGAGGGTAGCCAGGTGACCAGTGCAGTATCAGACAGGAGATGAGCAGGGGAGGAAGAGGGAAGGCAGATGCAAAGAGGAAGGTCTTGAGGTGCTTCCGAAACCGAAGATGGTTCTCCTCAAGTTTCAGAGAGGCAGGGAGGCTGTTCCAGAGGGAAGCCCCAGCCGAAGAAAAAGATCTACCACCAACTCATTGCTTGGAGAAGTGACTGACCCTGAGGGAGTTGTAGGAGCGAAGAGCTTGAGTAGGAAGGTATTTCCGAAGGGAGAGTTGAAGGTATTGCGGCCCCAAGCCCCAGAAGGCCTTGTGGACAATGCAGAGGGCCGTGAACTTAATCCTTGCAGCCACTGGGAGCCAATGAAGAGATTTCAGGGCTGGAGAGATGTGATTCCTGGACTTGAGGCCAAGGAAGTATCGCAGTCCTGTTCTGGATGAGTTGCAGAGGGCAGAGAGTAGAAGCAGGCACATTTAGAAAGTGGCTGTTGCAGTAGTCCAGCCTAGAGAGAACCAGAGCTGTAGAGACAGTGAGCTTCTGGGGGAAGGAGAGGTAAGGAAGAATACCTCTGAAGAGGTGCAGTTGGTAGTTTGAGGAGAAAAGGGTGTGGAGTCAGAGATGACCCCGAGGTTCTTAGCCTCACAGGTGGGAGCAGGAAGAGGGCCAAGGGAGGCCATCCAGAAAGTGACCGACAAGGAAGGTGCAGGTGTGCCGATTGAGGAGGATCTCTGTCTTACTAGTATGAAGGCAGAGGTCATTGGTGGCCCACCTCTCCTGGATTGCAGACAGTCTGAGATGAGAGAGGGAGAAGAGGTGGCAGAGATGAGCCTGAAAACGAGTCAAGTGTCATCCGTATATCACTGAAAGTTGGAGCAGAGAGCAGCAATGCAGTGGGCAATGGGTTCCTGGTAATGTTGAAAAGCCATGGAGAGAGGTTAAACCCCTGGGGAACGCCACAGGTAGAGAATGAGATGGAGGAAAGGAAGGACCCAAGTTGGACCTGGGAGGGTCGGTTGGAGAGGAGAGGTCAGCCAGGCCGGGCCTGATTGGTGATACCCAGGTTATCATGGATTGCAGACAGTCTGAGATGAGAGAGGGAGAAGAGGTGGCAGCAAACCTTCCAGCATAACCAATTGTAACCAGCAGCAGGTACTGCAGCCACAGCCTTTATTTCCTCATACCACCCCAACAGTCCCATTACCTCCACCAAAGTTACGGTGGCCTCTACAATCCAAACTCCATGCAGGCCACATAGATATTGTGAAGGACATTATCGAGCACTTGAGGCGGAATCTAGTATTCCCTCCGCCAGGTACCACAGTCCAGCTCAAGCTTTCAGCAGAAGTACAGTCGTCCCAAACTCTCCTGCCATCCTGTAGATGCTGTGATCCTTATGAATAGTCTGAACTGGAGAAATTATCCATCCCCAAGCTTGTGATGAGTCTGACCTCCAGGGATCTGAGACACTGCTCGCAATATTTGCAAGTAGATCCTTTTATTGGACCTAACAAGGTGTACATCAATGTCTGCTGGAGACATGACCCGACAGACCCCACTGATCAAAGTCGGAGATGCAGTATGCAAGGATATTTACTGGGTCCAGCTTGACTTTTTGATCAGCATGGATCCAGCTTGACTTTTTGATCAATAGCTTATCCTGCTATCTCAGTGTAGGTTCCTGAAGAACCTACAAACCCTATACCAAGCCCTGGATGCGTGCTGTGATTGCTAATCAGTTCTGGAGGTCATCAAAGACAAGTAGAATGGATGTCAAACCTCTCATTCGACAGCATAAGATATCTGTCTTAGCATTTAGTGCCTCGCTGTTGGGGTCAAAAGAATCTGTGGACAAAACTGGAAGACCGAGTTTTCGGTAATCCAGCTTCTTGCAGCTCCCTTTCTTAAGTGCATATATTTGAGGGGCAGCAAAGAGCATACCCGTTTCAACAGCAACCTAAAACACTGGGCCTTCATATTCAAGCCATGTGCAGGCAGATCATTTCCCCCAAACCTGCAAGAATTAGGAAGATCTGCTCTCAACCTTTAGACCTGAACACATTGCAACAGCCGTCTCGCTCTAAGGTATCTGAAAAGCCATGTATATGCCAAACTGATGGATCAAAAAGACCCAGTTGGTGGACTCCTATTTTTCTTTTCTCCGTTTTGGGTGGCTAAAACCTCAGTTTGGTAAACCGTGTGAAATGGGGTGCACTTCTGACTTTGGGTCCAAATAATCTAGTCCGAGACGAGGCTTTTTTCTTGGCATTCAAGAGTTGATCCAAAAGATGGCAGTGATCCCAGTTCACTAGTAAGGGGGGGGGGCTTCTACTCAGACCTGTTCTTGATGGTGAAAGCTTCACGAGACTAGCGACCAGCAATTGCCTGCTTTCTATCGTTCTCAAAATGCAATATCTTCAACAAATCATCAACAAAAGGGATTTTGTATGCTGACCGGATAACCTAATGTGAGGGAGCATAACTTCCAAACCCTTGCATTTCAGACTAAGCATTTTCAATTGCAACTATGGCCTAAACATCCTCCTAGAGTTTTTAAAAAAGGTGCTGGCACCTGTAGGGGAGCTCATCCATGTGATGGGTAAAATATGCTACTCCTAGCTCTGCAATTGGTTGAGCAATGCAGAATTTTTTTATGAAGGCAAAGCAGAATAATAGACATTAGTAAGTATCCTTATGGAATTTGGTTTTCTCTTGAATTGAGTGAAATCCATACTGGCCCGAGTTCAATATGAGCTCAGTTTTAAACTGAACTAAGATCAGTCTCCGCTAGAAGTCAGATTGGTACTCCTGCAACTGTCCATTAAGATCCAAACTGAAGCTATACAAAAGATGTGATTAGGATCACATGGCAACATGCCAGCCTGCCTGTATGTGATTTCTTAGGCAGGTCTTCACCTACTACTGTTAGTGTGCCATGTTTTTCGGCACTGAATTCCAGCATTCCACTTTCTGAAAACCATGCTAAGTGTTGCAACAGATCAAGGTGGCATTGCAGTGGTGGCCAACGCGTGACAATCAGAGGAAAGGCTGTATTCTACATTTTCTGGTGTCCCAGGTGATCACGGATGCCAGTGGATATGAATGGAAAGCAACTCTGTGTAGGGGTGCTAGGCATGGTTGCACCTCTCTCCCCTTCAAGGTTTTTCGGGTCCCACCTCTTTGTCAAACTCCCAAATAATGTTTTTAATGCCAACTACTAGTAATCGAAGTGCCTTATTTTGAGATGCTGCAAAATCTTTAAGCGGGCAGTGGAACACTGGGTACTGTGAGGGGTCAGTAATGCGAGGTCGACGGCTGCTTGTGTTTTTATCCAAATTAAACATTTTATTGAAGGTAAAAAAGTGCAAAATAATCCTCACTAAACCTACTCTAAAAGGTAGTTCCCTACCTAATTTAAGGTGATTGCTCTTCACACCAACAAAACTGGGCCTCCCACTAAACAACAACACATTCAAGGTAAAAACAGAAACACAAATTAGAAAATAACCAACAACCAGTGATTTGGATGACCTTCGCCTGTCCTGGGTATATCCCTTCCCCAGGATTGCTCAGTCAATTTGTCCCAAATGTTCAAGTGTAAAAGTAAAGTCTTAAACCAGTTCTTGTAAGTTCCAAATGAAATAAAAGTTCACCAAAAATCCACAGAAATGTTCCTTTCCAATTCCAGCCAAGAACACAGCACTAATGTTAATCCTGGATACCCTCCTTACAGGATTGGTTTGCCACAGTTCAAAGAATAAAGAAATAATATCTGCTTCAACAGCTTCTTCTGACCTCTGCAGTTTCTTTGGTATAATTGTCAGGATCCTTCATCTTGGGGTGTTGCTCTCCTCTTAACAACCCCTGTCTACTATTGTTACTGTGGAAGCAGGCTCCTTTGTTCCACAGTGTACCAGTACTTCAACCAACTGTAGGATAAGGTGCTCTGATAGTATTGTACACAACCACAGTTCTGGTAGCTTTACTTCAACTCAATATTTTAGAATTGTAAGGTGTTTTAAAGACAAGATTATTTGACCTCCACAGGTAGGCAAGCCACTCTTCTTTCATAGGCTATAATAAAAGGGCAGCCTCTGCCTCTGTCATATTGCCACCACTATAATATGCTTCCACCACTTTAATCTGCTTCTGCTTCCAGACTGCTCCTCTTTCAACTTCAACAGTCTCTGCATTACAGATTGTTGACTTTATCTTCTTACAAGCACCGAGTTTCATTTACACTATAATGGTTCCAGTAGCTGTCCCAAAGCTGTATGGCCACACTTCAGCTCTGGATTTCAATGTCACACTTGTATCGGAGGACACTGGACCTTCAAGAACCTCAGAATCCGTGTGACTAGATCTTAACCGGGCTAGTTTTACTATAGAAAAGATTTGTCAACTGGCTTGGGCCATGTTTGTTCTTTTTGTCAGTTGAGCAACTTCTGCTTTTATCGAAGGCCTGTTCTGAATGTAACAAGGATCAATCTTCAAAATAAACAGATTTAGGTACACGTGACCATTCTTTTGAGGATCTTTACCTTTTAAAGACCCGTAAATAATTTTATTCCGATTTCTTAACAGAGTTAATACTCTGGCTTCGTTCTGGAATCACAATTGTTCACATGCAACCTCTTTGATGGAATATACCTTGTAACAATTTGTGAAAGTCGGCTTTAGGTTTCCAAGTGATTTTGGAAAGCGTTCTCCTTAATTGGAGACATGCAACCACTCTGGTAACGTTCAATAATGTGAAATTAAAGCTTTCTGTTATACGTGAGCACTCTGACTTGTATTAGAAGTGCATTTGCTACATTATCATTGTTATGACTCTTCACAGCGACCAACAACTTCTACTCACTTCCACTCTTAGGCAAGTTATTATAGAGCTGGCAACAGTCACCGGCAAGGTTTTCAAAGTGAACCTGCACAAGGGGCTCCAGGAACCCTACACTTGTGGGTGTCTTCCACTTCCCAGCTTCTCTTGCTTCTACTACTTTAGGCCCTCTTGGGACCCACACCCCTCGGCAGCATGGGTGTCTTCGGCCCAGCCTTAACCATGGGGAGTCTCCTGCACCCCCATGTCCCTCAGCTTACTTCTACGCACAGGCCTCAGGTTGCAGTGCGGCTCTGCAGTCGCAGCGGCTAGGCACATCTGGGAAGACTTCCAACCTCGGCTCGTCTCTCTCGTTGCAGCTATGTCAAAGCAGGGTTTGTGAACAGCAGATTCTCTTAGGACTTGCAGGTGAAATCTGCTATCCTCTTGCCCTGATGTCACTTAAGTGAACGCACTTCTTCTTGTACTGTCTCCTTCTGCTACTACTACTACTAGCCTTCCAGCTCCTGCTCCATTCTACTTCCCCCTTCTGCTGCAGCCTTTTATGCTTCTTGGGTCAGGCAATTGATTTCAGGTGCAGGTCCTAACTGTCAGTTGCCTGACCCTGGCAAAGACTGTTAGGTCATTCCTTTCTATGTGCCTCTTCAGCCCTCTTCTTCGTCTGTCACTATGGGATTCTGAGACATGTAGTTCATTTTAATGATCCTAGGTTTTTCTACTTTTATAGAATTAAGGGTAGATCTAATTCCCTTAGTATTTTCAAAAGATGTATTGTAATTTTTAACCTTATTGGATGAAGGTGTATAAAAGGCAACATTTCCACCATTTCTTGTAGCGAACCTTTGATATTGAGGAAGATGCTTGGTTTAGAGATGATTTGTTCTTTTGGTATAATATGTTGAGAGGTTACAATCTAAGAGTTTACCATCTACGTTTTACCAGGAGGTTGAGAGATATCAAAATGACAATAAGCCATAACCTCTTCTGGTATTTTGGTAAGAACATCCCTTTCGGTGGAAAAATAGTGTATCAACCCACGGAATTTCTTCACTACCCTCGGCCCTGTCTTCAACCAGGTGATCCTCCTGCAGTACACCACCCCTTGATTGGGATCAGGAAGCATCTACCCTCTCCTGGCCACCTGGGAGGAAACTTTAGGCAGGGTGTTGGTGAGGGATCCCCAGGATTTTTCACACTACTAAAACAAAGATGCTTTCTGTCGGGCAAAGTGATATTCTGGATATTTATGAATCTCTGTGGTCCATATTGAATTAACCATACATGTGATGTATCCTTATGACATGCTGTCAGTCCAGTGGTTGCACTAAGATGTCTGTTTGGGTATTGATCTATGAGAGGTCCCCGTTTCACTTTATTCTACTCTTCTGCTCCCTTATTTCAGCCATTACCATTCTCTCTCTCACTTCGCCTACCTGCTGGACCCATTGGCTGTTATTCCTCTCCTTTCGGGTCTTTCTGTTGCCATTATTACTGCTGCCATCCCTCCATAACTACCCCACACCGACTTGTAATATTTTGATTTTAAGAAGTCAATGTTTGAGATATAGCACGTAGAATGTTCTGATTTCAGGGTATAGTAAAAGATTTGGTTGGAAACTGTGAAGTCATGACCTGTTGTAATCTACATTTACATTAAAAAAGAAACTCTATTGACAATGCAGCCACAGGGACCTTTTTTAAAGGATTCAGCATTACATTGGCCATCTGTTTGGAAGGAACACACCACCATGTCCAGAAACATTTTGTTCTTTACACTACGGATTCAAAGTCAACCCATAAAAGTTCAAAGAAACAGCAGAATTGTATTTTATTTATATAGCGCGGCAAGCCCTGAGGCAGCTGGGCACTTCTCTTGGGTACACATAATTATATTTACAAATACAGGCATAGTAGATCACATCGCTTACAATTAGTCAAGGTAGAACTCATCATTTATAGGCCTAGAAAGGCATGTACAGGCATAGATATTACACAACAGTAGGTATATACAGTATTGGTAGATAGCTGGAGACTAGACTCTTTATAGCTAGCAATGTTTGTAGGTTGGCGATGAAGAGGATTAGTTTTCGTTCAGACAGAGTCAGGATTTGGCCAAATGTCGGAATTTATGGAAGGAATGTTCTAACCTGATGTTGGGAGGTAGTGCATTCCAGGTTTTGGCTGCTAGGACTGGGAAGCTTTTGCCCCCTGCCTTTTGCAGTTTGAATTTTGGTATGATGCGAAGTTAGAGTTGGAAGATCTCGTTTGTCTTAATGATGATTGGAGTTTCAATTTGTTGCCAAGGTATGTAGATGCTTGATTATGTATACATTTGTGCAAGAGGGAGAGAGTTTTGAGTTTGATTCTTTGGTTGATAGAGAGCCAGTGAATACTACGTCTCAGTTGTGAGATATGTAGTTTTCTGGGGAAGTTGGTGGCTGCTCTTAGGGCGTTGTTTTGATAGGTTTGTAGTTTATTTAGGTTGTAGTGCCTAGGTACAGCGCATTGCAGTAGTTTAGTTTGGTTAGTACTAGGGCCCTACCATATATAGACAGTTGTTGGGGGCACTCACTCAGAATTTTGTAATGCTGTAGTAATGGAAATTGGGTCTTAGCAGGGAATCCTTTCGCTAACTGTGTTAGCGTTTGACATCACAAGGATAGATCACCTAGGCAGATCCCAGTGATTTGAGGTTAGATGGAATGTCATTCATGTGGCTGAAAGGGATTTCATTTGCATTCCCTCTGTTTTCACTGTGCAGGCAGATTATGAAGAACCCTGATTATATTGGTGTTTCTTTTTGGACACATGCCATGATGTCCTCTGCTCAATATGGTGATGCAAGAGGCATGCATCTTGGAAAGTTATCCTTGCTCTCTGGATTTCTCTTATTCTGGAGGTGAATTGTGCTCAATTCTGATTGAATGTTCAGAGTAGGGTTCACTTGGGTGACTGGATGAACAGACCATCCAGATGAGAAATTTGACCCACAATTTTATTAGCGATGAATTAGCATAGGATGACAAAATAAGAAACTAGAGGTGTCTGCACCAAGTCAGAATGTTTACTCTCCAATGTCTAAATAATGCTTCGGACAACCTAGTGAAAGAACGTGTGTTGAGGTAAATAACATGTTTTAAATACAGCATTCTCCTGGTTCTCAGTGAATCGTAGTCTGGCTTTCTGCCAGCATGCCCACTCCAAAGCAGTAGCTTTAATTTTCATTTTCTTTTTTAACTCTTCATTAGTTTACATAACCATAACAAGAACAAACAGTACAGCAGTTTTTCGGACATGCAGGATAAAATTACAATATCGAAACTGGCAGTATCAATGACGTCAATCAGCATTGAAACTCTCTTGGGTATTGGGAGAGCAACTTGCTCCAGGGCCACTTGCTCCAGACATTAAGTATGCTACATACAGCCCCCACGTTTTCTTTGGCCTAGCGGAGGGATGCAGGGTGGCACAGTATTCTACCTCTTCATCATGGTAGTATAAAATATTGGCTTTCCACAGATTATGTAATGGAAGACCCCTAACCCACGACAATTCTCCTTTTTGCCAGCACTAGCAGGAGGCCATTGAGGTGCCTGACAGGATGTCATGACCCGCCACCGCTTTCGTGTATCCCAACAGTGCGACCATAGGGGAAGGAGCAACACTTTCACCCACTATCTTGCTTATAGTTTCAAAAACTTGAGACCAAAAAGCATAAACTCGAGGGCAGTGCCACGATAAGTGCATAAATGTGATCGGAGAGAGACCGCATCTCGGGCATGCCTTGCATGTTTCAGGGAAGAACCTGTGCAGATCAGCCGGGGTGAACTAAAACTTGTGCAAGAATTTGCATTGGATCAACTTGAATCTACTGTTGAGCGCAACCCTCTTCGTCTGAGCACAGCGGTAGTGCCACACATCATCCAGTATAAGAACACCAAAGGAGTTCTCCCATTTTTCACGGGAGTCATCCGCCCAACCCATTGTAGTATCTACTACTATTTTTGCATACAGCGCTGATATCACTATCCTGCCATTCTCGGCGCTGACCACACCGTGCAAAACTGGGGCCGTCACTTTCAGTTTTTAAAGTTCTGGCACTCAGGCTTAAGGGTTTGTCGCACTGCTTCTTAATGTCTCCAGACTTGTGTCTTGCATGCTCTTTTTCTAAGTGTCTCTGGGCTTGTCTGTCCCGCTAATACAGACATTGTTTGGTTTCTTTAAGGACCAAGGTAAAGCTGGAATTTCTGCTGTAAGGGAAGATTGACTGTATTCCTGTTTACTTCCCTCTGGCTTATAGAAGCTAACTGTACCTCGGGCGTCTTGGATTCTCAAGAAGCCAACCCCCCACCTTTTAGGCACCTTATCCCCATCTCCTATGGTCTTAGTGTTAGCCCCACCCTGCGCCTCTCTGATTTCTCCATACCTCCTCTGTTCCTCAATCTCCTCTCCTACCAACCTCCTTTGTGTACTGTCTGCGCTCTCCAAACTTCTCTCAATCTTTTCAAAGCTCCTACACTGCCAGACTGAACCTGTGTGCTTTTTTTTTTATAGGGAGGTGTTCCTTCTCCTTGGGCTGGGTTCCCAGTAAGGCTTTGCACATTTGCCCTGGGATTGGTGAGGGGCTTTGATCGTATTCCTTTAATTACATCATCGTAGTTTGTAGTTTAGTGGCTGGACCAAGCTTTTATCTGGCTGTCTGCTATCTTGGAATGCTGTCCACCCCTCCTCCTGGTAATACTTAGAGCTGTACACTTTTCCTGAGTGCTCAGGGTGTGTAATGTTACTGTCCCTTGACTTACGGCAAGGGCTAAGTCGGGATGACTAGTGGGATCGGCCATATGTCGCCTCTCGTCTAGTTTGAGGGGGCTATCTGGCACCTTTTGATCACCCCACTAGGTGTCTCCACAGTTAGGCAGGGGGCATGGACACAGAGGTGACACCAGGGTTAATGTTTGACAAGGGATTTGTCGATGGCCATTCAGCAGTCCATCGACATTTTAATCTTATCAAGACGCTAGGCATTGTTTTAGGGCTGGTGCCGTAGTGATTTGATTTATAATTAATAACTCGCGTATCCTTAAGGAATCGAGCAGGAACCTTCATCTAGGCGCAGATGTTCAATTGCAATGACCGCGTAGTGCTGCCTCTCCTCTTTATTGTGACACTTTTCTGATTCTATCATTCCTTTGAGGGTTTTTTGACAGATTTGGCATTACCAACGCTAAGCACAGAGTGGTCAGAAACGCAAGCCTTCTGGGATCCTAGGAAGAACGTTACATGTTATGGCAATATACTTCAGGCTGTTAGTTTCGCTTTAGCCTGTCCACCATTCAAAATGATGCATCCTCCATGGGACTTTCCCTTTGTCTTGAGCCACTTACAGGAGGTTACTTTAGAGCCCCAATCTTGACTTTTACACACCCTTATTTTTCACACTCGTATGGGCCAACTCTTCGCAACATTTTCCCTGCACTTTTGCAGAATGCTCATTGGGGGGGCAAAGCCTCCTATTTCCAACCCCCAACCACCTTTAGAAATACCCTAATGCCACAACCCTTCTCCCCCTCCCGAAATGCAGTAAAACAGCCGCAAAGAGTTGTGCCGGTGCCGATTTTAAGCCATGTTATTTTACACTGGCAATTTATGATAATCCTTTCCCATTCCTAACCACTGATTCATACTGACCTTTTAGAAGTACAGTCTGGTTTACAAATCACACACTCACACGTGTCTTTTCGAAATGTTCAGCATGCTTCTCAACATGCTACAAACCTGAAATTTGGCATTTGAGTAGGTTCCATGTTGTAGACCATGAATAAAAGCTACCTTTGTCAGATATTTATTTTTGTAAGCAGTCTGCAGTGTTTACTCCTGCCATATTGCTTTTCTCGCCGTAGTTCTCTGTTCATTGTTCATGAAGTTCATTGTTCCTACACTGTCCACACTATCAACATTCTAGCTGAGATTACCGGCACTTGCTTTTGAAGTCATGCGGGCTACACAATACAGTGATAGTTTTTTTTTTTGTAGTTCTGCAGGTGACGGGACACGGTGCATGTCTTTTCAGTAGTATCCGCAATGGCCGACGTCTGTCACATTGTGGCAAATATCTCATGATAATTACAGAAACGTCATTTCCGACGTAAATTGGTGAATGTATGCCATCTCAACAGTACTGAGCTTACATGCTTCAGTTGTACAAGTACGGATACGGCACTTCAAGCTTACATGCTTTATTTACTCGAATTTGTAAAGCGCACAGCTGCCCTGAGGCATCGTGGTGCTTGTTAGACAGTAAGCTTAGTTACAGGAAAGGAACAGAGGACAACCATTGAAGTTACATATGTACATTTTTGCATAGAATCTTTTACATTGGTAAGAAAGACATACGCAGAGTTAGATAAAAAGGTACGTTTTGATTCTTTTACAGAAGGCAAGGAGAGAGTTTTCAGCTCTGATATCTGGGTGTAAGGCATTCCATAGCTTGGCAGCTATGTAAGGGAAACGCAGCCCTCCGGCTTTGGCTCTGATGTGTGGGATGTACAGTAGGTTGGCGTAGTAAGACCTAGTGGGTCGTGTTGAGGTGGATTTGGTAATGGTCTCTGCCAGGTATGAAGGTGCTGTGAATTTATTTGTGGGTGAGAGTGAGGATTTTAAAAGTGATGTACTCTTGGTCTGGGAGCCAGTGAGCTTCCTGTCTGGTACGGGAGATGTGTTCCCTTTTGGAAAGGCTAAGGGGCAGCTCTTGGGGCATTGTTTTGCATGACTTGAGTTGGTTAAGGTTTGTTGTGGATGTGCTTGCTAGGAGGGCGTTGCAATGGTCTAGTTTTGCACCAATGGTGGCTCTGGATCGACATTTATTCTTGTGTATGGTTTGACTTCTTTTGATACGTTTGGTAGTGTGGGCTGAGGCGGAGGTGATGGCGCTGACCTGCCTGGTCATAGAAAGTGTGGAGTATATGTAGACACCTAGCGTCTTTACAGATGAGGAGACGGGGATGGTTGTGTTGTCAATGGTGAAGTTGGAGTAGAGATTATCTAGTTTAGCTAGTGTGTTTTTTTTGGCCTAGTATGATGATTTCGGTCTTCTCCAAATTGAGGCGGAGGCCATTGGCCACCATCCAAGCTTGGATGATGGTGTATATAGAGTGAAGAACTTGCGAATCCCTGTTGTATGAGCCTGTGAGAGGCGTAATTCGTGTAAATGATGCCTAGAGCGCTTGTCGAAGAGGGGCTTTGTAAACAAGTTGTATAATGTGGGTGCTGTGCAGGAGCCTTGTGGGACTCAACAGCGGATGGTGGTGTGGGCAGCGTTGGCTATGTTGGAGAATACTTTCATTGCCCAACCTTCCAGGAAGGAGGTGATCCATAGAGCTGCTTCATTGGAAAAGTTAGAGTGAGGTGAGTGTTTTATGGTCAACCAAATCAAACGGTCGAGGAGTAGTAGGAGTGCTAGCTTGCCTTTGTCCATGATTTGGGTGATCTGGTTTTTGAGGACCACCAGAGCTGTTTCCGTGCCATGACCTTTTCGGAACCCTGATTGCCTGGTCCCGAGGATAGAGTGTGATTCTAGGAATTGTTGAATTTGGCAGTGGGCGGCTTTGTCTAGGATCTTGAGGAGGAATGGCACAGTGGTTATGGGACGATAGTTGTTAGGCTGTGCTGGGTCTAGTGTAGGCTTTTTCAGAAGGGGGCGTACCCATGCTTCTTTAAGGCTGGCTGGAATGGTGCCAGTTCTGAAGGAGGCGTTAATGAAAGCTTTCAGGAGCGGGGCAAGGAGGTCTGCGCAGTCTTTTATGAGTTTAGGTGGACAGATGTCTCCTTTGCATATGGAGGATCTAAGGTTTTTGAGGAGGTTGATGACTTCAGGTTCAGTGATGTCTCTAAAAGTGAAAAGAGGTTTAGTGGTGTTAGGTGTAGGGGAGGTGGGGTCAGATGGTGTATGCCCTGCATGGTGCGGTAGAGCTTTGTAGTGGTCCTTAATTTTTTTGAAGGAGTTCAATTTTATTGAGCATAGCAGATTTGCTACCAGCACACCATGCTTCATCTTTTATGTTCTCATCTGGAGTGTTGGGAGGAGAGATGAGTTTGTTAAAGATGGTGAAGATTTCCTTAGATTGTGAGTTGGAATTGGAAATTTGGACATTGAAGGAGTTGGCTTTGGCTTGAGTGATGGCATCTTTGTACTGACGTGAGATGAGGTTAAAGCAGTTCTTGGTGTTGTCGCTAGGGTCTGTTTTGACAGTTCTTTAGAGCCTCCCTTTTGAGGGAGCGTAATGACTGTAGTTCTTGAGTGAACGAACCATGAATTGTTGTGTAGTGATTTTCATTTTTTTTTTTTTTTTTTTTTTTTTTTTTTTGGATTCGAGTGGTGCTATGGTGTTGATGGCTGTAGAGAGGGTATCTTTGTAGTGATACGCTAAGGTGTTTGGATCGTTGGAGAAGGGAGGGGCTAGAGCTGGGATGTTGTGGTACGGTCGTAGGTTCTCCTGAGAGTTTTTGGGAGCCACTTATTTGGGTAGAGGGGGCAGGTGTAAGGATTTTCGGAGTGGAGGAGATAGGTAGGGTGAACTCAATATAGTTGTGGTCTGTCCACTGCAGGGCTGTGTTGGCTGTGATAGAGGTGAAGCAGCTATGGTCAGCAACCCAATCAAGGGTGCAGCCTTTGGTGTGTGTAGGGCCTAGGACTTTTTATGTGAAGCCTAGGTCAGAGAGCTCTTTAGTGAGGGAGGTGGCAGCTTTGTCTTTCGAGTTATTAAATCCTAGGTTTAGGTCGCCGAGAAGAAGGGTCTTAGTCAAGCCTTTGATGTTTTCGCTAAGTAGGTGAGTGAGGTGTCCCTGGAAGTCTGCTGGGAGGCCAGGGAGGCGATATAGTATGTGGATGTTGGTGGTATTATTGGGGGACAGTGCAAGTTTGACAGATAGGATGTCCGAGTTGATGTCCCAGGAATGATTAGTGGGTCTAATGGTGAGGGTTTCTTTGAAGATGAGGGCTACTCCTCCTCCTGTTCGATCTGGTCTGTCTTGTCTGAAAATGGTGTAATCAGGGGGGAGTGCGAGAGCGACTGCAGGGCCAGATGCTTCATGTAGCCAAGTTTCTGTAATGGCCAGTAGGTCGAGGTTATGGTTGGAGAGGAGATTGTATATTTCTGAGGCATGTGCTGGGAGTGAGCGAACGTTGAGGAGGGCACATTTGAGGTGTGGAGTGGGTGCGATATTGTGCTTGATGCTTGCATGGATGCTGCTTGTGTCAGGTGCAGTGTGTGTAGTGGGTGTGAGTTTATGTATGTGCGTATGTGTATGGTGTGTGGTGCGAATGAGGGGGGAACGGGAGCCTAGACGGTGATTGCGGTGAACTGTGAGCAAGGTTAGGTAAGTGAGATCTAGTGGTTGAGTTTGGCTCCAAGTCTGGTGCTTCTGATGTATAGAGGGCATGAAGTAGCTATGTGTAAGCCTTGAAGTTGTTGAGAGGTGATGAGACCGGACATGATGGCGTGAAGGTGGGAGTGGGGTGGTGCAGTGGTGGTTGGGTGTGAGGAGAGTTGGTGATTGTAGTGATATGGTTGTACTTGGCAATGGTGAGTAGGAGAGCAAGTGCAGTAGTGATGGATGTAGAGCGCGTGGTGAGTGTCTTCCAGGCGATCTTACTTGTGAGATTGAGCAGCATGC
Organism: Ambystoma mexicanum; assembly: GCF_040938575.1. Taxonomy (NCBI): domain Eukaryota; kingdom Metazoa; phylum Chordata; class Amphibia; order Caudata; family Ambystomatidae; genus Ambystoma; species Ambystoma mexicanum. The sequence continues at coordinate 988,813,586 of NC_090925.1, forward strand.
TGCGGGTGGGAAGGCAGGGGCCAGGTATTGCAACAGGTAACTCTTATTACAGTGGGCATGCAGTAGTGCAGACAACACTACAGTTTGATGATGTTCGTAAGGAGCAGGCTGCAGTGGGCAAGAGGCGAATGGCGAGACACATACATGGTGATAAAGCACAGTATAAGCACTAGATACGTCGGGTATATAATAGGCTGGATAGATAGGGTATACATTAGGATCGGGCTGCAGTATGAGGCATTGGCATAGTAAGCTAAAGGCAGTAATCCAATCATTTGGTGCATACACTGGACGCAAGGTACCACAAATGCAATACTACAATAAGCTAAAGGCAGTAATCTGGTCAATTATCACACACATCGCATACACTGGAAGCGAAACGCAGCATAAGTATTGGGCGAGTGTATGGAGCAAAGTAGGCTATTACGATATATACGTATGTATGAGAATATGCTGGGGGGGGAAGTGCATATGCAGCAATGATTAAAAGTTGTGTTTTTTTCCTCTTTTAGAGGTCCGTTTAGAGGGTGTGTACTAGCTGGTAAGCGTTGCGGTGTAGGAGCAGCAGGGAGTCTGGGCGCCAGCGACCAAGCGGCCACAGACAGGCTACGTGCCTTATGTTGGGTGCCTTGGGGGCGGGTGCTGGCTTGCGCCTTCCGGCGGGCTGGCGCACTGAATAAGCAAGTGCACACCAATAGGGAATGAGCAGGGTTGCTAGGCAAACAGCTGCAACGCTATCTGTTCGGCAGCCATCTTATGCAGGCCACGTGGTATTCCTTTCCATTCCATGCTTTTTTTTCATCGGGAATGAGCGAAGTGAGTTGCATCAAAAGATTTAGCACAACGGAGGGGCGATTGGGTCAGCGCCAGGGATTAGCAGACATGTTCTTGCTGGATGCGATTTACTTCGAAATCCGTCAGGCTCAGCTGTGCGGATGGTGTTCAGATTCAAATCACGCTGATCTGGAGGCGGGGGCTCCTGCCTGTCTGGGGGTATAGGATCAAGTGGCACAGACAGTGTTGCCCACTCCTCAGTCTGGAAAGTAGCTAGAGGCTGGCCTAAAAGTAGCTAAAAGTCGCTAAATGACATCATTGCCTAATTTGCATAATTGCCTTTGCAAGCTGTGCAATAGACGTAGGAGAGAGGACCAATGATGTGGGCCTACAATTCCCAGCATGCAGTGGGAAACTTGGCTGCTGTATGGAGTCACTGGCAACCCTACGTGCACCTATCATTAATTCACATAGAAGGTATCAATTCTAAATGCATTTTTCTGACATTGATAATGATTTGTTTAAACCCCAAAATGCGTAAATGAATTGATGATAAAATAGCTGCTACTGCTACCGTCAGCTTGAAGCACATACACTACATACATGAATGTTTATCTCTACAGTTTTGCAGAACGATCTTTGAAATCGTGTTGACTTCCTAGCCCGATAATACAGCGTTCCATTGGGGACAAATCTCGCCGCATTCTCGTGCCGCTCGCAGGACGCGGCTTCAGTGACACGACTTCACTTGTTGTGTGGGAGCCTGGCTGCAAGGACGGGGGCATTGATTGGAGGTACTCCTATTGTTTTGGAGACGTACACCCTTTTCTATTGGTTTGGAAACGTGCAAGTCTCCAAACCAATAGAAAAAAGTGTACGTCTTCAACCCAATGGGACTCGGGAGAAAGTAGCTAGATTAGTCGCTAGTCGCTTTCTATGGAGAAAGTCGCTAGGGACCTGCACTTTGTCGCTAAATATAGCGACAAAGTCGCTAAGTTGGCAACACTGGGCACAGACAGGCTACATGCCTTATGTTGGGTGCCTTGGGGGTGGGTCCCGCTTGCGCCTTCCGGCGGGCTGGTGCACTGAATAAACACCAATAGGGAATGAGCAGGCTTGCTAGGCGACCAGCTGCAACGCCATCTGGTCGTCGGCCATCTTATGTAGGCCACGCGGTATTAATTTCCTTGCTTTTTCCATTGGGAATGAGCAAAGTGAATTACATCAAAAGATTTAGCACAATGGAGGGGCAATCGTGTCAGAGCCAGGGATTAGCAGACCTGTTTGTGATTATCCACGTATCTTGTGGTTGCTGCTGCCTTGGCTGTATATCGCAACACCAATAATGTTGCTGCGTAATCTCAACCCTCCAACTCAAGGAGCTGGAACAAATTTATGGAATTCATGCTTTTCTCATGGTCCGCTTGTGACTTGCTCGAGAGTTGGAAACGCAGATCATTTGTTCAAGCTAGCTCCTACAAGAACGGCACGGGTACGCCTGCTAGTTTCCATGTATTATGGTATATTCAGTTGCTTTAGTGGAACTACCCTTTGCGTATGGATGTTCCAGCGTTACTGAGTTTCCATTGGGAAATGCAGATCGGACATTTGTAACGCCTGCTTCAGAGATCCATGTTTAACCTGCACGTCCCAGATTACAATATCTCTGATATGGTTTGCAGGGTTAATGTAACCTGCTGGGATAACAGCTCATCCACCTTCCTGTGGCAAACAGTCATGCTCTGGGAAGAGTAGAGGCATTGCGTGACGTGACCCTGGACCTCTTCTCTTTAAAACAAAAAATAATAATAATGTTTTGGCACCCAGTACAATATTTCCTGGCCCGGTTAGTGTTAGTATGCTGCATTGCTATACCCATACTGCAGTACGTGTCACCGCCATCCCTGGTGGCTAGGGTCTCTTGATGTGGGCGGGACTGGTTATAATGGTATTCCCTCCCTCTACACCGCTTTCATAGTGTGGTCCTGGCTTTGCTGCTTACTCTGCGATGTGTTTCATTACCATCAGACTATTTATTAATCACCAGGTAATAACTAGCTTTAGGGTTGAGGGTCTTGGGACTTCCCTTCTTGCCACTCTACCCTTCCCATCACTATATTCCTCCTGCTTTTTGTCTCTCTTGTCCACTGTTAACACCCTCTTCTCTGTGTTTCCGCCAAGCAACTAATTCCTTCCCTCCTCCTTACTTTGTGTCACCTCCAACCTCCTGTGTAGTGGCCGTCTTTTTTTCTTCTACTCTTCATGTTGGTTTCCCTATCTGTGCCATTCTTTCTTGACATCCTCTCCCTTAGACTGCTTTCTTTTTCTGCTGATAATATCTCTGTGCCACCTCCTGCCTTTTCCCGCCTCTTGGTTTGCTCTTTTTCTTCCCCTGCACCTTTGCAGTTTTTGCTGCCTCCACTCTTCTAACTATTTCTGCTCTGTGCCAGTTTCTTCCACCCTAGCTTTTTTCACCCCACCTGCGCTCTGCTAACACCCCCTCACCCCCCCCCCCCCACTCTCATTGCCTTTCCTCCTTGCCGCAGGTTACACACCCGCCCCCGCATGTTCCCTGCTCTCATTGCCTTAACTCCTTTCTACGCTGCCATACTCGAATCATCTCTTCACCTGTACTTTGCACTTCCACAACACATGTCAGATGCCTCATGTTCGGCCGAGGGTCAGTCTCTTGCTGGTTTTTTTGACTCTCGGATTACATGAGAGAGCTGCTGCCTTGAACAAACCATGTTTTATTGCACAATCAGCAGACACTTGTACAGGACCCTTGTTTTTCTACCCGCTGGCTTATGATGTAGACTGTAATTGTTCGCTGTCATTCTGCTTGACATCTTAAGGCTAGACAACAATTTCAGCAGAAAAGGGTAACTGGGGTGGAATCTATCAATATACTGGGACGGCTAGTGGAGCCTCCATGTACTCTCTCGGGCACCTGCTTCATGGAGCAGTTGGCATTCTCTAGCCACCATGTTCCAGCTAGTCCCATCTATCCTCCAAAATCAGACTTGGTCAAAACTGATAAGCAGTGAAGGGTGTGGATGAGGAATGGTTTTCGGCTTGGCATTTTGGATTGTATGTTCTGCTGTCACACATCTAACTTTTTTTGTTTCCCTCTTCTCAGGATGAGTTTTTAGACGTCATCTACTGGTTCCGGCAGATAATCGCTATTATTTTGGGCGTCATCTGGGGAGTCGTGCCACTCAAAGGATTTGTGGGAATTGCCATGTAAGTTGCTCTAATAAAAAGTAAGCATATCTGTTGAGTACAAAAGTAGAATGGAAACTATTAAACCTTAAACTGTTGTACAACGTAATAGTGATGTATTTCTCTAAACTGTTGAACAAATTAGTTTAACTTTTTTGTCATAACCTTTCACAGAATGCCAATTTGTAAGTCCAACAAACAAGCATGCTCTTAAATCACTTGTGTTTTAATACCTACGTTTGAGAATCCTAATGAAGAGAATTCATATGGGAACAAATCTTACTGGCATTATTTAGTTGCATGTTTAAACAGCATTTTAATAACGACTTTTTTTTTTTTATTTTTTACAAAATGATAATTTGAAAATTGAATGAGGCATGGTGGACTTGCTCGTCCTCTTTGTGTGTCTTATTCATGGGTCATTGTGGAGAGTTCACAGTTCTGGGCTCTATGGAAGACCTAACTTCAATTCTGGTTTCCCTTCTGGATGTTAAGGTTTTATAAAGCTTCTATGTGTAACATTTAGCCATGTTGCCGTGCATATATTCAAACTTGCCAAATGGTGTTAAGTTTCAGATAATTGTCCAGCATCAAGTTAGGTGGGAGTGTGCAAAGATGTAGTTAGCTGAAAGCTTCTTTGAAAATAATAGATGGGTAAAATGTTTGTTTATTTTGATGTTTCATAAACCACACAATATACATCAATCCACACGTGCAACCGCCCCCCCCAAAAAAGAACTGTACCCAACTCCGTTTAATATCAATTCACAACAGTCAATTGAAAATTTGTAAAATACGCATATGTGGCTCATTTGAAAATCTCCTCCTTGGTACAGAGTACGCAAATTGACAATTCGATATTCACTCATATTACCACGTTAAAAGCTCTTATCCGGAGTACAAAATGTACAAATTATCAGCTGTTCTATAAATGGACATTATAGCATTTTAAGCCTTATTCAAGCCTGGATAAAACGCTTGAGATGCCAATGAACTTTAAGGTCACGTGCAAGCATTAAATAGATACATGCCGCTCTACATTTTTTGAAGATTAAGGTTTCTTATCAAAAAAGATCCTTCTGTTGAGTGTGTTGCTAAACACAAAAAAATGCATATATTACTTTTGAAAATTGCCTATTGTCACCAACATTTGTTTCCATACAGCTTGATAAGAAGCTCGGAGTGCTTCACAGCTGCTGTAACCAAAACTGTATCACTGCCTCATAACTTGCTCCCTGGAATCACCCTGCCTAGATACACCAGCACAGCAACCTTGCCCACACCTTCTGTTATAGCTAAGGACGTGCCTCAGCTTAGACCTGCCTAACGTTGCGGATCTGCTTAATACTGGACCCAACGATATGCCCGCATCCACACATGCCACCATGACCCACCCAAGTCCAGCTGCTAACTCAGTGCTCAACTCAACCCTTTTCAATGCCCGCTCCCTACATGCTCACGCCCTTGGCATAGTGACCTTATCACCACGTACAACCTAGACCACCTCATGATTACCGAAACATGGCTCCATGAAGCCTCAGGCCCAGCCCTCTCCCTGGAACTTCTGCAGGATACACCATATTCAGACTGGGCCACCCGTACTCTGAAGGAGGGGGAGTTGTCCTCGTAGCTAAAGAAACCATGCCCACCAGAAAAGATTGACAGGACAATTGAACGACTACCTTCCCCTCAAACTTACCCTCTCCCCTAACTGCACTATCTCTCTCTCCACCTTGTCTGTCGAACTACAGGCCCGTCGTCCGACTTCCAAGCAGCCATGACTCACCTCCTCTCAGACAATCAAAAAAAATCAACTAAGGCCATACTCCTTGGTGATCTCAACCTCGGCCTCAACAACCCTAAAGACTCAGCCGCAAAATCTCTGGACAATGCATTGGAAATGCTAGGGTTCCAACACACCATCACCGCACCCACCCACGTTCAAGGCCGCACCCGAGACTGGCTCGCCCACCACAATTGCCCGCTCATCATTAAAGCCAACTCTCCACCCCTGTGGACTGAACACCACGTCATCCTCTTTGACATTAGTGCTCCCAAGAAAGTGCACCAGGCTGCGTCACCGCTCCCACCCGCCACCACCAGGAGCTTGCGACAGATTACGGCTGACAGGCTCAGACCACACCTACTTGGACCAGCCTTCAGGCCCCCTTTCACCAAAGACCCAGAGACACTCCCCCCTCACCTACAACACTGCTATTCAACTAGCCGTTGACAACATTGCCCCTCTCACCACTCGCAAAGCTAAACCAACCAGACATTCCAATGCTTGGTTCACCCCTGAGCTGCTAGAACTTTGTTTTAAAAAACTTACCGCCTTATCACTCTGGCAAACCAACCATCAGGACTCAGCCAAACTAGAGCTCCAAAGGCTATCCAGAGAATTTTAAAAAAGCTATAATCCGAGCTAAAGCAACCTCGTTCAACACTAGGATTGCCAATGCCAAATCTGACTCCAAAGAGTCCATCTTTGTCTATCACTATCTTTGGGGAATTAGAGACACCAACCCTACCTCCCCAGTCCATCACCAAGGATGAGGCCTGGTGTGATGGTATACAATCAGCAATACTCAACAAATTTGACACCCTGCACAGTAAAATCAAAACCACCCAACAGACTTTGACCCACTCCCCACCTCATAAACCACTCCAAAATAGCAGTGACACAGCCACACTCTTCTCTTTCAAAGAAGTCCATGAGCAGGACATCACTACCTTCATGAATTCCATCAAACCCTTTAACTGTAAGGGTGACATCTGCCTGGCTACCATCATCAAAGAATGTGCCAGCAGTCTCGCCCCATTGCTCACAGCAATCGTCAATGCTTCATTCGCGACCAGAGTGGTCCCAACATGCCTCAAAGAAGCATGGGTACGCCCCATCCTCAAGAAACCCCCACTGGACCCTACCTCTCTCAATAACTATAGGCCTATTACCACCGTCCGGTTCCGGCTAAAAATACTGGACAAAGCAGCCTACCTGCAAGTCCAGCAATTCATCGAAGCCAACAGCCTCATCAGGCTCTGTCAGGTTTTCGCATTGGTCACTGAACTGAAACAGCCATACTCGACTTAAAAAAACAAATGGACGATGCCCACAACTGTTAAACCGGCCCTACTTCTACTCCTGGACCTATCTGCAGCATTCGACCTGGTTGACCACAAAGTCCTTTGCCATCACGACATCTACAGCCCACTTCTGTCCCCAACACGGCTTCCTGGATCACCTCATTCCTACAAGGTAGAGCCATGCAAGTCTTCTCGGACCAAGCATCTGCCTCCCCTGACATCCTTTCTGCAGTCCCACAAGGCTCCTGCATTTCCCCTATCCTTTACAACATCTTCACCAGACCTCTCTTCCTCATCCTTGACTCACTAGGCATCATCTGTACCAACTACGTGGATGATACCCAATTCCTCCTCCCACTGACTGGCGACTATGAGTCTGACACCGTGTCTCTCAACTCTGTCTACTTGACCTCCAAGCCTGGATGGCTAAGAACGGATTGATTCTGAGCAGTGACAAGACAGAACTTCTCCTGATAGACTCCACTGAAACCTTGAAGAAACTTGACAACCAATTCCTCGATTTTCACGATTAACAACATCAAAATCGGTCTCTCAATCAGTAAAAAGTCTAGGCGTCTACTTAGACTCCAACCTCTCAATGACAAGGCAGGTCGACGCCATTGCCTCAGCCGCGGCATACCATGCCAATCTGCTCAATGAAGCCAAAGCCTTCCTGTCCAAGGATAATTGCCTCACCATAGCCAGAACTATAAACGTATCCCGACTAGACTACTGCAATGCCCTCTTTGCGGGCACGTCAGTAAAGAACATAGAGAAGCTCCAAACTATTAAAAACAAGGCGCTCCGTGCAGCCACCGGCACCCCCAGAAGGGACAATATAGCTGCTGTTAGGAAACGGGCCCACTGGCTACCAATTAAAGACCGTATCCTCTTTAAAACCCTGGCTCTTACCCACAAATGTTTCAATCTCACAGCCCCCCTATACCTCACATAAAGAATACCCAGATCTGCCTCCTCACGACCAACTAGGACACCCTATGCCAATCTCCTCACAGTACCGAAAGTCAAACGAGCCAGAGCAGGGGGCTCATGGAACGCCCACACCTTTTTTGGGACTAGAGGCAGAGTCAACCACTGGGAGAGGAACATACGAAGAAGACATGACAGGACGTCGGCAGCACCCTCATGGACCGCAAAGTGCCCGGTGAAGCCCTGCAGCTGTGCTGACCCCGTTTTCATATCAACTGGGATGTCCCGTATGGGCGGACTTCCTCCTTTGGGCTGGTGGGACCAACTAGTCTCAAGACAAGCTTCCATTTGGCGCATCCACGACTTGCTGTGCCTCCCCAGAGTTGCATAAGCCCAATACAAGGGGTCCTGTGACCATTGACGAGTGCATCGTCTTGCGAAGTCCGAATCCGTCCAAACCTTCGTGGGCATCAAGAGGACCCTACAGAAGCAGGAAGTCCTGATCCAGAGTCCCCTCACCAGAGACGAGGGAGCAAGCTTATTCCAAACAGAGTTTTCGTCCTTCGTTTGTCAATGAGAAAAAGGCGCCAAAACACTGAAGTGCAGCTGAAGCAAAGGAAATCCATTGCTGAGGAGTCCCTCTCCCAAGTACTGCTGCAGGAGGCCACCAGACGTCCTCCCTTTATTCACCACGACCAAGGTTCTGCCAAGCTGCAGCCAGGAGGAATCCAGCTGGAACATTTTTCTTCTAATCACAGGTACTGTGGGGCTTGAGGTGTTCACATTTTAGCCATAAGTGTGCTTCCTATCTTGCAAAGTACTTTTTTGGAGTTGATCTCAACTCACCTGCACTGGCCTCACAGCTTGTGCTCTCTACAAAGTAGCTCGGTTGAGTTACTGTGATTTCTTCTGAACTTACTAACTTTGTAAAGACTGTATAAGAAGAGGTGCATCAGAACTATTGACTTTGGCTATCCTAAAGGCACTCCTCTGAACCGTCAGTACTTGTTCCCTCATAGGTTATAATTGTGGATACTATTATTTCTGGGATAAAAGTTTCTGATGCTTGTGAATCCGCCTCGAATCACATGCTGTGTACTAACGTTGCACATGGCTCTGTATTTTTATTTCAAGGAACAAAAAATTCAAGGCTGAGCATCGGAAGCAGCTGTAACGTCAGTTGCAGCGCTGCTTGACACGTGTCTCCCTGCTTGATGGGTTCCTTTCTCTAATCGGCCTGGCGTCTGTCTTGGCTCCACGCTGGTCTGTTCCCGCTTCTGCTGCCGGTGGCTGTAGGATTTTCGTGCCGCCGGCTGATAACCACTGATAGCCGCAACTTCAACACCATACTGCTGGATGGACGTACAGTTTCCTGTATCCCCTGTGCGTCGAGCTGGTACTGCAGTATTGTGGCTGGCATTGCGGGCGGTCTCTGGTTTTGCCCGGAAACGCATGTTCAGCAAGTATCTTTAGCTTGCTTTAACTGAGCGCCATACTTTGCCTCACTTTTTCGGTGCTTAATTCCCACCGCGGCAGTGCCCTTACACCCTTACTGTCAATTGCCAGTTGTATGCACCCAGCTTCCTATGCCTCAAGACGCTAAATCCAGTAACTAAAGCCTCTTGCATCCCGACGCAGCATAAACACAATACCATGACTCCAACTCTGTGGCTGCGTTGTCATCCGCTAAGTGGGATCGCATCTCTAAAGTACTGGCTCTATGTACATGTAGAAGGCAGAGAATTTGTGTGAAGAAAACTGAGTTGCCGCTTGACGGCAGTGGCACCCTCGACAAGGCCATTGATATGCCTCTAATGTGTTCAGGTTTGGACTAAAAAAACAAAAACACAAATAGCCTCTGGGGCCACTAAACTGGAATATTATTCAGAAAGTACTGGTGTACCTCTGACTCCGATACTTCAACACCTCCTCTTTGAGGAAGGGGGTACCAAGTGCAACCATGCCTATCACCTATACTTCCTGACCGGCTTCGAGAGAAGCAGTACTTCTGAGTCTTGGAGGCATTCCAAGGCTACAATCCTTAGAATTAAATCGATGTGACACCTCCTATGACTTTGATGCTTGGTTGGCCTCTTGAGTCATTTAAGACATTATGTTCACAATACTGATAACTGTAGCCAAACAGTCCTTTATGACCCGCATGCATTAGACCCTCCAATTGTTAAAGTGAACTGCTCCCACCCACAGTCTTGGCACTCAAAAATGTCTACTATTCACAAACTACATTGGATGTGCCCAACGGTCCAAGTTTCGAGCCAATGTCATTACCGTTGGCAGCACCAGTGGCTCTGATCACTGCTAGAAAGGTGCGACAACAGAGCTATAAACTTCCTTCTCCTGCATCTGTTGACTCTTTTGTTAAATCTCATTCTGATGGCCCCCTGGGACCTATGAATTTCAGACCTAAATCATCCAACTTGCAGAGTCTTCTCCTAAGAAAATCCCATAGGACACTGCCCAAGGATGCACATATTAGAGATCTGGTGTTGGATCATAGGAACTTCATTATCACGAACGTAGCAAAACCATCTGAGAAAGAACCAAGAGAAGCCCTATGTAACAAAGTACTTGCATGGCTTTGTGCAAGATCTGGGCCAGGGGTTGTTTGATGCTCTGCTTTTAAAGTTTCTATGTAGAATTGAACTTGATGATTGGTGTGCCCAGAGGAACAGGGACTGTGTGGTGGTGGGATGCGGAAATAGTAACTTGCTCCACTTTTTTATTTTTTTTAATTCTTTATATCTTCAATGCATCAGCACTTTCATAACATTACATATATTTCTCCAAAGGTAGTTACTTGTATCGTCAATTTACAGAATCTGTTTCCGGAGTTTCTTCTATGGTACCTTCTTACGGTGCATCGAGTCTTTTGTCATTCCTCATAGTCCAACCAGTGACTCAGTAACATTACTAGCCTTATAAACCACAATTGAACTCGTCTCTACCCAACCCCCCCCCCCCCTCGCCATTCCCTCCCCCTTTGACATGACATAATAATAAGCATACTTCTGTTTTTTTTTCAGTTTGTATTACTTAGGACCTCACAGATTTAGTTTCAAATTACGCTGACCTTGGCTAGTATGCGTGGTTTGTAAACTGTTTTTCTCTGTCCTTGACACATTCATGGAAAGGGAGCCAGATTTTCAGGAATTTCTGATAGGTCCCTGCATTGAGAGCACATACCTTTTCCATTGCTAGTACTCCCTAAATTTTTACCCACCAACCTGCAACTATGGGGCCTTTCGGTGATTTCCAGTTTTGTGCCAGAGTCATGCGAGCTGCCGTCAAGAGATGCATAAGTGCAGCATTCCCACCTGTTGCTGCGTATATCCCCTCCACCTCTTTACCTAGGAGTGTCCACCTCGGCACCTAGGAGTGTCACTACTGGCATTACAGGTAAGAGTGTCCCCATAATCTCTTTGATGTGGCCTAGAATTTCTTTCCAAAAGATTTTTGACTTGGGGCATGTCCACCACATATGACCCAGTGTCCCTAGTTCCCCACATTGTCTCCAACATAATGGGGAGTGGTCCTTGTTTATTGCGCTCAGTCTCTGGGGTGTCAGGTACCACCTATGGCAAATTTTATAGGCCACCTCCTTTATAGCGGTACATTTGGACAGGGTCTGTGCTCCCATTCCTCCTCCGTGATAACAAAACCCAGGTACTCCTCCCATTTGTTTATGTATGGTAAATCCAGTGTATATTGTGTTCTGTCAAGCAGTTTGTATAACCTTGCATTTCCTTTCGTCTGTCCCCTTTCTCTCATGGTCAGTTCCAGTCCTATTGGTGTTCGGGTACACACTTTCTTTACCTCTCTTTGGGAAATCCAGTGTCTAATTTGGATATATTTGTATCTTCCTGTTTCCCGCATGTGGAACTCACATTTACATTCCTCTTAATAGAAGCGGTATGCCGTCCTTTCTAGTTTCAGTGCATCGCCTCCCTCCCACATTTCCCAATAAGTGCTTTTAATATCTGGGGAGAAGTCTGCATTGTGGCACATTGGACTGTGTGGTCCCAATCCCGGAGTGACGCCTGCCCATTTCAGTGCGGAGTCCCACTTTTGTAGCGACTTTTGTTGCCTTCAACAATTGGCCTTCTGCCCCCCTTTTCTGTGCATGTATTGATTGTAACTAATTTATGGGAATGGTAGTTACTCCTTGCTCTATTTTCCCCCAGCTTTTTGTGAGTCTAAGTCTGACCAACGTAGCATGGGTGCTATCTGGGCTGCAAGTATGTACCTCTTCACGTCAAGGACACCCAATTCCCCCGGTCTACAGAAGTCGGAGTAGTATGTTCCTCCGAATCCGGGGTTTCTTTTTATTCCATATAAATGTGGTGATCTCGTCCTGTAGTGTTTTTATCATTTAGGCCGGTATGCTTATTGGAAGTGAGCTAATGATATATAGTAGTCGAGGGATGTTTAACTGCTGCTATTCTGACGAACCGTGAAAGTTCTTGCGTGTCCCATCTATGTAGGTCTTCTCTAATTTTCTTCCATAAGGGGAGAATGTTTGCTCCATATAGTGTCTCATAGTTCCTTGTCAATTTTATTCCCAAATATTCTAGTGTTTGCTCTTCCCAGATTAGTGGATATGGGTTGCTTAGTTCTTATTTCATCCTGATTATCTGTTAAGTTGAGTGCTTTTGATTTGTTAAAGTTAATTGTGAATCCTGAGACCTCAGCAAATTCCCTTAATTTATTCATCACCTTTTGTTAGTGATTCTTTCGTTTCTTTCAGGAATAGGAGGATACCGTCCATGTACAGAGCTTCTTTATGTGGTTCCCCCTTCGCTTTTATCCCTAAAAGTTCGGGGTCCTGTCTGATTGTGGCTGCGAATGGTTCCATTGCCATGGTGAAAATCAGCTGCGCCAGCGGGCAACCTTGTCGAGTCCCCCTCTGAATCTTTATCTGGTCTGTATATGCTCAGTTTACGATACATTTTGTGGATGTGAGTTGAAATTTAGCCAGGGCCATGCGTATAAATGTTGCTCCACAGCCAAATTTCTCCAGCACCCGTTCTAGGAATCCCCAGTCTAAGCTGTCAAATGCTCTTCGCACATCTAATGCTACTATAGAGCATTTCTGTTCTGTTCTGTCCTTTCACCTATTTCTATCAGATCTATCGCCCTTTTAATGTTATCCTGGGTATGTCTGCCCGTTATAAATCCTGCCTGGTCTTCATGTATGATTCTTGGCAATATTGTCGTTGGTCTCCTAGCCAGGATCTTGGTATATAATTTGGCACCGCTATTTAAAAGGGCAATTGGGTGGTAATTTCCACATTCCGTTTTGTCTTTTCCTGGTTTGGGAATTAGAATCGTAATGGACCTGCCCATATCCTCCAACACCCTCCCTTCTTCCCTGATTTTATTACCTAGACATGTCCTAGGTGGTGTTAATTGTGTTCTGAAGGTCTTCTAGTATCCATTACTGAATCTGTCAGGCCCTGGGGTTTTATTGGAGGGTAACAAAGTTATAGCCTTGCTAACTTCATCTATTGTGATGGGGCTTTCTAGGGCTTGTTTTTCTTGGTCAGTCAGTTGTGGCAAGTCTACCTTCCTTATGTATTGTGTTTGGAGAGTTGGGTCTAGTTCTTCTCGTTTTAACAGGGTTTCGTGGAATCTTTCCATGATCCTTATTTTATCCCTTTCCCCCATCTATGGGTTCCCCTCCTCATCTTGCAATTGTGTAATGTGATTGCGAGCTGTTTTTCTACGTAGTTTTTCCGCTAGTAATCGGTTGGCCTTGCCTCCCTGGGTGTAGTAAATTTCTCTAGTGTTCAGGAGGGATTGTGCCGAACGTTCTCCTACATGAGCTTCCATTTGGGCTCTAAGGTGTCGCAAGTCTCGCAGTGATTTCTGTTTGTTTGGTTTTATGTTGCATTTCTGCATTTTGTATTATTTCCTTCTCTAATTCAAGTCTGGTGACTTCTCTATTCTTTGCATATATAGCTGCTTGTGAGATGAATTCCCCTCTCGTTACTGCCTTCCCCGCATCCCATACCACTCTCCAGTCTACCTCTCTGGTATCGTTTTCTTTAAAGTAGTTAGTCATCGTTTGGTCTATGTGGGCTCTAAGTGCGATATCTTTCAGGATCTCCATTGTTTTCTACCCGGTTTATTATCTGGTTGGGCTTCAATTCGCACCAGTACTGGAGCGTGGTCAGAGAGATATTGTAGACCTATGTTTATGTCCATTACTTGTGGTATCGGGGTAGCTGAAACGAACACCATGTCTGTGCGTGAATAGTCTTTGCGGACTGCCGAATAATGTGTGTATTCCCTTTCATTATTGCGAAAGAAAATCCATGTTTCAATTAGATTAAGATCGCGGAAGAATTTCCCCAATGCTTGTTGGTTCCCTGGATCATTATTGGAGGGAGGTTGGGGGGGGGGGGAGTGTCTTGTCAAAATGAGGGTCCATGACACAATTGAAAACCCCTCTGTCTATTACTTGACCCTCGCACCAGCAAGCTACTTTCTGTAGGACTGTGTTCAGGAATGTCTTGTTTGTCATTTGGGCTGTATAATGCTATTAGTGTAAACATTTGAGACCCCAATGTGCCTTTAAGGACTATAAATCTTCCTTCTGGATCTTTGTAACAGAACTGTTTTTTAAATGTTAGTGAGGCCCCTAGCAGGATTGCCACCCCTCTAACTTTGGTCTGACTTGTTGCAAAGTATTGTGTAGGAAACGTGCAATGTGCCATTCTTTTCTCAACTATAGCTAGTAGATGGGTTTCCTGTAGAAATACTATGGAGGCCTGCAGATCCCTCAGTCTCTAGGATGGAGCGTCTTTTCATTGGTGAGTTGAGGCCCCGAGTATTCAGGGTTACAATGTTTATTGCGTTGATATCAGCCATGGTCCCTCTTGTGTTGTCCCTTATTATGTGTCAGCTTAACCTCGTACCATTTCTCCCACTTTGTGCTGTATGTCATGTCATTCCCCCACGTTACTCCCATAAAACTTGTTTAACTTGGCTTATTCCTCCCATCAAGACAAACTTTCCCAATTTGTGTTTGCAACCCTTCATATCAGTTCAGTTATAGGGTCCTTCTAACCAGACCAGTAGGGCCTCTAGCTCCACTTTTTAAACCCGTCCAAATACCTGCCTATCAGCTCTTCGAATCTAGGACTGGTAGTTTAGTTTGGCACGATCTCCCATTTTTGAAAATGTTAACATGATTATTCTTTCTTTTTAGTTTTACTCCAGCCTGATTTTTTTTTTTCTTTTTGTTCCTTTTCTACCTTCAGTGTATTTTTGTTATTTATGTATGTTTTTGTTTGTAAATGTGTTTCCTTTTGTAGCGGCCTGCGGGCGTGTAGCGCTTTATAAGAATTAAAATAAATAAATGAGTCCGACATCTAGTGGTTATCGTGGAGTATTGCATCTTTCTTTCGCAGATCGAAAGGGGACATCGACATGGGTGTGACTGTAACCCTATCCCTAACGTGCAGTGTACCCAAAATCCCTCATGCGTCGAGGTCCCTCAGATTGTTTTTTCCCGCCAACCTAGTTGGTCGCCTTATGCGGAGCTCGCAAGAGTTAATATTGCTTACTTTGTCCCATGAATGACTGTCGTCTAGTCTCCCGACTAATCTTATTGATGGCTGCTTCGTGGGTTTCCTGCCACCGAAGATATCCACAACTGCTTGTGTTGGGGAGAATTCTCAGAAATGTGCTAATTCCCTCCACCTTAGAGACCCACAACAACTTTGCTGGATTTTGAGGACTTGATTTTTTTTAACCTGGAGAGAGTGAGACTCCCTTTTTTTCCACTCTCTCATGTATCTTAATGTGCTTTTGAACTCTTTCTTTTTTAGTTGTGGTGTCTGACAAACTCCGTAGGCATCATCTTTTACATTCACACAGCACCTTCAGTGCAGTGCCACAAGGAATTATTTCAGATTTCCCAAA
Organism: Ambystoma mexicanum; assembly: GCF_040938575.1. Taxonomy (NCBI): domain Eukaryota; kingdom Metazoa; phylum Chordata; class Amphibia; order Caudata; family Ambystomatidae; genus Ambystoma; species Ambystoma mexicanum. The sequence continues at coordinate 988,829,546 of NC_090925.1, forward strand.
GGTTTAAATACCTTCTCTGGGATAAACTACTGTTTCCCAGAGTAGTAAAGTGAAATTGACTTTACTTACATTTGTAACTTTCTAGACCCAGCACACACTATCTTACCATAGGGTGCTGGAGGGATTACCTTGTAACCCCTTTGTCTAGCTTCTCATGTAACATATTTATGTTACCCTTTTCTCACTGAATGGCTGGCAGTGGTTTCGTTTTAGCTACCGTGGTGTGCATTTACCGCCGCCTGCATTTGCAGCTGCAGGATGTCAAAACGTCCTTCTTTTTTCGCCATTTCTTTCTGGAAAGGTCCTTGAGATTTACTCTGCGCTCGAAACCAGGTTTGGTCCCTATGTTCGCTTTGCCTTTGGCGGGATTCACGAGTGAAGCCCGCCTCTGTCTCCAGGGTGTCTGGGGTAGGCAGGAAGTGAGGCAGGTGCCCGAAACCCCCTGTGCTTAGTTTCCTAGGAGACCCAAATGCACTCTGTGTGGTGATTGGCCAGCTGACTGTCCGGCAAGGACAGCCACCCTGCTGGGTGATTGACAGCTAGGCTGGAATGAATGGGAGAGAACTGAATGAAAGATTAGGCTTTTTGCTTTGAAGGGAGAGTCGACCACTAGACGAAGGAACCGAAGAAGAACTTGAAGAGGATGCCTGCTGCAACTCCTCGACTGTTGGTTTGCCTGGTGAAGCCCTGCTGCTGTGCTGAAACTCCAAATTCGTATAGACAGAGAAGCCCCTGCAAGGACAACTTCTCCCTTTGAGTTGGTGGGACCCATTAACTCCAAAGTAAGCCACCTGGACATCCATCTCGGAGCTGGTTGAATTTCATTAGAGTTGCTGCTGGAAACCATATAGCCAGGGAGAGGCACACAGATTGTGAGCATTGCTTTTAAGCTGGCCTAGATCTCCAGGAAGATCCTCCGGACTCCCAGGAAGCAGGACCAACCGAGCCTGAACCCCTTCAACAGAGTGCAGGACCCCAGAAGCAAGGAAAGCCCATCTCGACAGCCAGGAACCACAGTGTTGCTATTTGTGGTAGATGTGAGGAGCTGAAACACTGAACAGCCACTGATTTGAAGATTGCCAGTTGCAAGCGGTGACCGTCCCATTGCAGTGCAGGAGTCCCCAGAAGTCCTCCCTCATGTCCCCACGACTGAGGCCTAGCAACAGTGGGATCTGCAGAGCTGCACAGGAACAGAAGTCATCTGCTGCACTTTTTCTTCAATTCAAAGGCACTGTACAAAGTATAAGAGAACTTACCTCTTATTGTAGAGTTGCTTGCATCTCCTACTACTCACAAGTCTAACGGCTTGTGGCCCTACATTTGATTCTTCTTTTCTTCAGACTTCTAAAACATTGTGCAAAGACATTTTTACGTACCTACCAGAAGTGCTTCATCCTATATAAGACTTTTGCCCATTGACTTTGGCTTAGCCTGTTGTACTGAATGACTCTTCTTGGGAGATCCGAAAGTATTTGCCTGCTTAAGAATATTGGTGGTCTCTTGTTCTAATAACTGTTTCCTTTTACCATTTTCTAACAATAGTCTAAATGCAGACAGTAAGATATTAATGTCCCCAGCACCCTAGCTATTGAAGTAACCTGAGGGTGTAGGTTGCGTCTGTGGGCCATCCAAAAAGGCTCTTTACTGATTTAGAAATTAAGAGTGTACAGTATTGAAGTGTATTTGTGTTACTATTATATTGCTCCCTTCCGAAGAAGGCTTATTCTAACTGACTGATAAATACATTAATAATTGTTTATTCAAGAAACCTTGAGTGTAAGAGTTTATTTGGATACTTGTCACTGTGAATCTCTGTGTAACTCCCCTACAGCTCACATTGACCCCTCTTGAGATAAGCCTGGCTGCTCAACACACTACCTAAACTGTGCAGGACAAGCTTATACCAAAGGTTGGGTTTCCTATACCTGTAGTCCGAGTTGTTTGTAGTGTTTCCAGAGGGTACTGCATACAAACTTTGGCTAACAGCTTGGCGACTGTTGAACTGTTCGACGATTGTCGCCCACGTGGCCTCTGCCCTCCGGCCAGGCCCTTACAGTAGGGAGAGTGGGACCCTGGGTTTATTCTTCTTAAAGAATGTATTTCCTTTTCCCTTCTTTCTCCATTTGGTCTGTCTACCATCACTCTCTGCAATGGAGAGGACACCCTTTTAAATGTTGCCCTTCGTGTAACGACAAGTTCCCTTGGAAGGACACCATCACCGTTGTAATCGGTGTCTGCATCGAGACCACGACGAGCGCTCATGCAAGTCCTGCAAGCTCTTTCGACTGAAAACGACAGACAGACGGACTAAACGGTGAGCTCCCAAATTCCCGGTCCCGACGGACAGGCCACCTGCTCTGTTACAGGGAGTTCATACCCCAGTGACAAGTACACACGCACCACAAATACCTAAATACACAACACCTAAGGCCTCCTCGACAGAGACATCAAAGAAGCGCGCAATGCCAACGGGGCGACGAAAACTTCACCTCACGAACCTCATTGCGGTTTGGGGCTCACCAGGCAACCATCTTCGGGACATGCGACTGCGCATTCCTCTGGAAAGCGCGTTCATCCAAAAAAACATACGGCTGCTGACACATGGTCCAAGGGCGCACAAGCACCTAAGGCTTCGGTGGAGTCGTCGACGCGCCATCAGGCGTGTCGAGTCAGCTGCCGAAAGTTGGCGAAAGCCTCACTGCTATTATTTCGTCAGCTACAGAACGTACACAAGGGCGCTCCCTCTCGTCGAGAGAGGAGTATTCTGAAGCCCCCAGCCTCTCAAAGGCCTTATTAGGAAAATCTCCCCCTTCTGGGCAATCTTTTCCACCTCCAGACCCTTTGCATCTTCCCTATGTACTAGGGAGAGATTTGAGAACAATATGGACAAAATGGCCCAATTTATTCACTTTTCAGACAAATACATCACTCCCGAAAGACCTAGGAAAGAGGACTCCTGCCCCATTCCACATACATAGAGGAAACTTCCCATCTCTGCTCAAGGCCACCAAGAGGATATCTTAGATTTCTCAGAACAAGAGGATACCTATGATGACATTAATCCATTTGCTCAGGACCCAGCTGACCAAGATCCAGACTGGGATCCAGATGAGTCCGGGGATCAGGGCCCTTGGCTATCACCAACACACCCCTGACTCCGACGACATTTGTTTATATCCCCCTTCTTCGCCTCCACAGAGGGAGTCCTCACCTGTGGATGACCAAATGTTGTTCAACGCCATTTTAAAGAGCAGCCGATCATTTTGCGATTGCTACACATGAGCCAGCCCCTGACTCTGACTTTGTTGCGGATATTCTCAAGGAAAAGCCTCCAACTAGTCAAGCTATCCCTTACACAATTCTATAAAGAAGCGCTTAGCTCCTTCTTTGTTGGCACCGTCCCTCACATGGGTGGTCAACCCTAGGATTAATAAATTATTCCGCCCATCTTCTTCCAACCCACTTTAAATATAGGGTCATGCCACACCGGACTCCCTGGTGGTTAAAACCACTAGGAAGAGGGCGGGGGTTCCACTGTCCTCCAGATAAAGACTGTAAATCTTTATGCCCATGGAAAACAAATCACTTTAGTTGTGGCCTATTCAACTAGGATTGTCAACAATCCAACTCTCCTGGCAAGCTACAGCAACGTCCAATGGGGCCTAGTCCATGGTGGCCTTCAAGTGGTCCCAGAGCCCACCCGATCACGCCTGCTGGCGTTTGTTGCTGAGGGCAGACAGGTTACCCACAACATATTAAAAAATAGTCTGGACTCTGCAGAGACTGCTGGACGCACTCTAGCCCAGGGGACCTTACTTAAGAGACACGCCTCGTTGAAGAACTCCGGCTTTAAACCAGAAACTCAGGCCCTGCTTATAAATAAACCAGTCGAGGACTACAACCTTGAGAAAGCTGTCCCTGGAGACTGCCAAGAAGGAGCATGAAACGCTGAAGTCACTCGGTCAAATCATGGCCAGGCCCTTCCACCAACGTGGAGGCTCGAACTCCCGCTGTTCCTTTCATGTGCAGTCTTTCTTCCGGTCTCCCCATGGACAATATGGCTTAGGAAGTACCTCCTTGTCCTCCGGCCAAGGCTCTTCCAGTAACAGCCAGTAGCAACAGAGCGGTCCGGCCTCCACCTCAAAGTGACTCGCCGATTCAGGTCCACTCCCACGCCTCCCTGATCGGGGGTCGCTTGTTATTCATTCATGTCTGGGAGGGGAATCGCATCAGAGCAGTGGGTATTGAACACTGTTACCCATGGCTACTGCATCGAGTTTCACCGACCACCTCGGTACCACCCACCGAATAGCGTCTGCATCCAGCACACCTGCACATCCTGCTGGAAGTGGTTCAGATCCGCTTAGTAAAGGGTGCCGTAGATGTTGTCCCCATTCACCAGGTAAACCAGGCTATTCAGTGTACGTACTTGTACCCAAAAGATCTCACCATGCGCCCTGTGTTAGACCTGGGCCCAGCGAATAAGTATGTAAAACCTCAAATTCAGAATGACAACCCTGCAGGAGGTATGGCCACATTGGATAGAAAGAGCCATACTTTCATATTTCAATGTTGCCAGCGGTCCACGGGTGTTCACGAAGGTACGGTAGTAGCTGCTCACCTGTGCTGGCAGTCCATCCCAGTCTATCCTTACCTTGACGACTGGCTCATAACAGGGGATTCATATGGAACATGCTAAACAAATATCCAGAAAGACGGTAGATCTCTTCAACCTAGGTTTCTCGATTAACAAGGAAAAAGTCCAGTCTAAAATCCAGCCAAGTCAAACAGTTTCTGGGGGATCTAATTCGGACAAAAGACGGCCTTGTCTTTCCCTCCAATGAGAGGGTCCAAAACATTCTGTTCCATATCCCTCACTATGTAGCCAGTCACAAGGTGACCGTATGCAAGCCATGCGACTGTTGGGCAAGATGCCCTCCTGCATCTACCGAGTTCCACACGCTCGCTGGTGCCCCATGCCAGAGTGGCTCTCGAGCCAATGGTGCCAGGCGAGCTGCCAGTGGGACGATCTAGTGGTTGTCTCGGCAGCCCTCGTTCAGTCTCTGCAGTGGTGGTCGGGGGGGGGGAGACCTTCTGCAGGGGAAATCCTTCACAACAGACGCATCTTTGATGGGGTGGGGGGGGAGGGGCTCACCGCCTTTCACAGACTGAGCACGGCGTGTGGTCCGCAGCGGTAGCATCCAATCACATAAACTTGTTGGAACTGATAGCAGTGTTCAAGGCCCTGGAGGCCTTCCAAACGCACCTCCAGGGGAAAACACTTCTAGTCCTCACGGACAGTTCTACGGCCATGTATTACTTAAACAAACAAGGGGCACTCACTCTCTAGGGCTGGCCAAACTGTCCCAGAACATATGGAAGTGGGCTCTCAAACACAAGATGTTCCTCCCGTCACAACATGTTCCAGGGTAACTCAATCTTCTGGTGGACTTTCTCCACAGAGACTTCCCTCTACCCGTAGAGCACGAGTGGGGACTACAGGAGGACATTGTCGTCAACGTCTTCGCAGACTTCCCAGAGATCGACTTGTTCCCAACTCTGGAGAACACCCAATGCCCAGATTATGCCTCCAGATACCCTCAAAACTGCTCCAAGGGGAACGTTCGCTGGATAACATGGTCAGGGAAATATCTCTAAGCCTCCTCCCCTACCTCCTGTCCCCCACCCCTCCGCACCCTCCTATTCCTCTGCTCAACAGACTAGTGCACAAGATGCCAGTCAGGATGATTCTGGTGGCCCCGATGTGGGCCCACCATCCATGGTTCTCCCATCTCTTGGCAATGTCAGTCTACCCTCCCAGGAAGCTGGGAAGCTGCCATGCATGCTGTCTCAAGACCAGGGGGGAAACGCTACATCCATGCCCTCAAACTCTCAATTTAGCAGCCTGGCTCCTGAGGTCATAGAGTTTGAGCACCTCCAACACCCTCAAAGATGTATGGACATACTTCGAGAAGCACGGAAACCTTACACCAGGCATTGCTACTCCAGCAAATGGAAACACTTTGTCATCTGGTGTTTGTTAGGCAGAATTCTCAGAAATGTACTTATTCCCCTTCACCTTCGAGACCCCCCCCCAGAAACTTTGCTGGATTTTGAGGACTTGTTTCTTTCCACTTGAGAGTGAGTCTTTTTCCCCCTTTCTCAGGTATTTTGATGTGCATTTTACTCTTGTGTTCTATGGTTATGGCGTTTTAGATACCCACATATGGCACCATCTTTTTATTGTCACACAACACCTTCAGTACAGTGGCACAGGGGTGTCCCTTGGACTCCCCAAGGTTTAAATGCCTTCTCTGGGATGAACTACTGTTCCCCAGAGAATGTAAAGTTAAATTGACTTTACTAGTCTTTTTAAATTGGTAGACCCAGCACAAACTTATCTTCCTATAGAGTGCTGGAGGGGTTATTTAGTATATCCCCTATGTCTAAACACTCTTGTAGCTGTCAAAAGCTAGCCTTTCCTATTGAAATGGCTGGTGGCAGTGCTATTATAACGAACTACCATGACCGCGAACACCGGTAGCTAAAAATCGGGGCCGCCATGTTTTTCAATATGGTGCCCAAGACCCCTCTGTAAAAATAGACTGCGGTCATCTTTTTCGACGTTTCTTTGTGGAAAGGTCCTTCTGGTGTCTGTGCGCCAAACCAGGTTTGGTCCCTTTGTTCGTGAGCCTTTGCCGGGCTTCAGGAATTAAGTCCGCCCATGGCGTCTGAGTGTCTGTCTGGGGTGGGCAGGAAGTGAGGGAGGTGCCCGACTCCCTGTGCTTGGTGTCCTAGGAGACCCAAATGCACTCTGGCGTGATTGGCTGGCTGACTGTCCGGCAAGGACAGCCACCCTGCTGGGTGAGTGGCAGCTAGGCTGGAATGAATGGGAGAACACTGTTTAAAAGGCGAGTCTCCAGGGTTGGATAGCAGAGTCGACCACTGGAATGAAAGAACCGAAGACGAGCTGGAAGAGGACGGCTGCTGCAACCACTGGACTGTTGATTTGCCCGGTGAAGCCCTGCTGCAACCCCGAATTGCCAGATCTCCAATCGACAGAGAAGCTCCTTCAAGGACGGCTTCTCCCTTTGAGTTGGTGGGTCCAAATCAACTCAGCAAACGCCTGGATACCATTCTCAGAGCTGGTTAAGGTTAACCAGGGGGAAGAATACCAGTTTGTGTTTGGAAGCCACAGTTACTTGAGCTGAAGTGACACCATTTTGTTAGCTCGGACGATCATGGGCAGTGCAGGAGTCCCCCGACGTCCTCTCTTGTCCCCATGACTGAGCCTCAGGAACAGCGAGACCTGCAGGACCTGCCAGGAACCAGTGTCTTCAGCTGCATCTTTTTGCTCCACTTTAAGGTACTATGTCATATGGTTGAGAGAGCCCAACTCTGGCGGTGGAAGTTCGTGAAACTTTCCCAACTCGCAGGCCTAAACAGCTTGTGACCCAGCATATCTTTCTTTATCGCCTGAACTACTTCTAAATATTTTACAAAGACTTCTCCATTTGTACCAGAACTGTGCTGTCCTATCCAAGAACACTAGACTATTGACTTTGGCCTGGCCTATTGAATCGAACTGACACTCCTGGTACATTGAACCTTTGCATGATCTAAAAGAAGTGTTTTCTAACCCTTTGTACAAACCTATGCTTTTTATTCCTATTTAAAAGTACTGTTTGGCTTCTTCTTCAGGGGAGCGCAAACTGTCTTTATAACTTTGAGTTTGATACTGTAGTTTCTGATGTTTGTTAATCTGCTTAGAATCACATGCTGTGCATAGGTCCGACATCCAGTGGTCACTGCAGAGTATTGCATTTTGTTTTTCGTAGTCGAAAAGGGACGTCGACAAGGCGTGTCTGAAACACTATCCCTATAGTGACGTGCGTTGTACCCACAATCCCTCACGCGTCGAGGTCCCTCAGATTGTTTTTTTCCGCCCAGCTAATGGTCGCCTTTACACAGAGCTCCTCGAGAGACATTGCAGATTTCATCTCCTCGACCTTTGGTCGTTTTCCTATATTAATATAGAACATATCGATCCCCCCCCCCTCGACGCTGTTGTGAAGCTGTCTCCGCCGAGCAAGATCTTCGACGGAGGGGACGAGCGGAGGAGATCCTTCGGCGTTGCCGAACACGTGGCCTGGCCTCGCAGGCCATATACAGTAGGGAGAGTGGGGGTCGTGGGACATCTGTTTCTTTTCTGAGAATGCCTTTCCTTTTCCCCTTCCTTTCCCTTGGGGTGGTTATCACGATTTATTGCCTCGGCTATGGAGAGGACACCCTTTAAGTTTTGCCCGCTTTGCAAAGGCAAGTTTACTTGGAAGGACAAGCATTCACGGTGTAACCGCTGCTTGCCCCTCGATCACAAAGAGGAAGGTTGCACGGCTTGTCGGCTTCTTAAGCCTAAGACTCTAAAAGACCGTAGGGGCAAGAGGTGGGCGGCCTACGCTATGTCGAAGGCCGACGCTTCACCCACCGTTGCTACCACCGACAGTGACGAGGAACGTGATACCACGACCTCCGCTACGGAAGTCGAAAACCCCCCTAAAGAGCGCACACGCGCTTCGTCGTCTGTCCCCGGCCCCGACGGGCTCGGCTCACTCCCTGCTTATGGGGATGAACACCCCGGCGACATTGACGCACACAAGACCACACATAAGCACACAACCCATGGCTCTTCTTCGTCGAAGGCGAAGAGAGCATCAGCGCCCAAGGAGACGCAGGTTCCACCGGCGGCCTCCTCGGACCGTTCGGGTTCGAAGCCCCTCTCGCAACCGCAGCCGCGACCAGCGACTGGGCTTTCGGCAAATAAGGGCGCCGCCCCCAAATCATCGGCCGGCGCGCATCAGCAGAAAGCGCATGCCGCCGTAGAGCGATCGACACCCATAACGTCGAAACCACAGCCCTCCGCTGACAAACGAGTCGCTGAGAGCTTGGCGAGGATCGTGGTAGCCGACGCCCACAAGCGTATGCCGAAAGACACGTCGAGCGCTACGCAGAGGTCGAAAGACACGCCGAAAAAGCCTGAAGAAAGACAGGGACTATCTCCTTCAGTCGAGGGGACCCCCAACACACCTGAAGGCTTTTCGGAGGGCGCCGGGACAGTTTCCTCGACGTTGTGGGAGAGGTCGAGCCGTTTTCAGCTACAAGACACTATTTTTCCCCCGCTAGACCGCTCAGGGGTACCCCATGAAACCATGGAAAGGCTCCATCTCTGCATGGAAAGAATGGAGAGGTTTATGAATACCCAGAACCCTCCCACTCCCAAGAGAATAAGAGAAGGGCTTCAGGAGGACCCCAGGGCCAAAATTCCGAGACTAGTCAATCCCCACCAGGACACAGCCTCAGACTTCCATAGTGTGTATGACCTCACTGGGGAAGAACATTACTTTGAGGAAGAGGATGATTTTATGGACGAGGAAGAGGGACGGAACCAGGAGGAAGGTCTGGAAGACAGCCCAGACTTGGTAGGAGAAGGCTTCGGAGAAAATCCAGAAGAAGGACCTTCTCACCCCTGGCAATCCCCATCAATATATTCTGACACTGATGTCCTGAACCTAAATCCTCCTGACAATTCACCTATTAGAAACATGTCTCCCATTGACGATCAGCCCACATTTAATGCCCTGTTGCGCAGAGCAGCAGCACATTTCGAACTGGACACTGGGGAGCTCTCTCCTGAATTAGACTTTGTGGAAAGAGTAATTAAGGAGAAACCCCCGGTCAGTCAGACCATTCCCCTCCTCGCTTCGGTGAAGAGAAGAATCATCCCTTCGCTGTCCACACCCGCACTAATCAGAGGGGTCAATCCTAGAATTGAAAAACTTTTCACTCCTTCACCCTCAGACCCGCAGTACATCAGGGGACATTCCATTCCGGATTCCCTGGTAGTAACCAATACAAGAAAGAGGGCAGGGGTACCACTTTCCACCAGTGAGGCACCACCTGACAAGGAGGGCAAGCGGTTATATGCCCTTGCAAAAAGAGTTACATCCTCGGCTGCCTTTTCGGCAAGAATTGCAAACAACAATTCTTTGCTCGCTAGCTATGCGGACGCGCAGTGGGCCAAACTGCGCAAAGATGCCGAAGAAGCGCCGGAACCACTACGTACACGCCTGCTTACAACTATTGGCGAAGGAACCCAGGTCAACCAGAGTATTGTAAAGAACTCTCTGGATGCTGCAGAAACAGCGGGACGTTCCCTGGTTCAGGGAATACTCCTAAAACGCCACGTATGGCTGCGCAACTCAGGGTTCAAACCGGAGACACAGGCGTCTTTAATAAATAAACCTGTTGAAGACTCAAACCTCTTCAGGAAAGCGGTGGATGAGGCTCTGGAGATGGCTAAAAAAGAGTTCGATACTATCAAAACTCTTGACCAAATCTCTAAGCCCTCTACCAGGCGCGGCTATGGCAACAAACGCTTTTTTCGTGGCCAACGCCAACAACAAAACCAGCAGCAACAGTACCCTGCCACCAATTTCCAGACCAATAGTGGGCAGTACAGCCAAAGAGGCCAGCGCCGGGGCAAAGGAAGAGGCCGGGGGTCCACCCCCAGAGGCTCCCAAGCCCCCAACAACACCAAGTGACGCGAAGATTCGCGTCCCCTCCCATGCAACACCGGTCGGGGGCCGGGTAACATCCTTTCTTCCAGCATGGGAGGGTATAACGTCAGACCGCTGGGTACTTTCCACCGTAGCCCACGGATACTGCATCGAATTCAACAGTTCCCCAACATACAAACCCCTGAGGGGACGACGCATGACACTGGAACATCTTGCCATCCTTCTCCAAGAAGTACAACAACTGCTGGAAAAAGGAGCCATAGAGGTCGTGCCTCTATCTCGGGTAACGGAAGGTATTTATTCAGTGTACTTCCTTGTACCCAAAAAGGATCTAACCATGCGCCCTGTATTAGATCTGCACCCAGCGAACAAGTTTATCAAACCCCAAAAGTTTCGTATGGTGACCTTACAGGAAGTGATCCCACTGCTTTCACAGGGAGATTACATGACAACATTAGACATGAAAGATGCATACTTTCATATTTTAATGTTGCCAGCGCACAGAAAATACCTCCGGTTCATGATAGAGGGCAAACACTACCAGTTCAGAGTGCTACCCTTCGGCATAGCATCAGCACCAAGGGTATTCACGAAGGTGCTGGCAGTGGCAGCGGCCCACCTGCGCAGGTTGTCCATCCCAGTTTACCCTTACCTCGACGACTGGCTCATAACAGGGGATTCTTACGAAACATGCTTCTCCAATACCCAAAAGACTGTAGACCTTTTGTTCCAGTTGGGCTTCTCCATCAACGAAAAGAAGTCCAGCCTAGACCCCAGCCAAATCAAACAATTCCTAGGGGCTCTAATTCAAACAAAGGACGGCCTCGTCTTCCCCTCCAAAGAGAGGGTCCAAAACATGCTGTTTCAGATCCCTCAATATGTGACCGGTCGAGAGGTGACGGTACGCAAAGCAATGCGCTTGCTAGGCATGATGGCGTTGTGTATTTATTTGGTACCTCACGCGCGCCTGCGCATGCGCCCAATGCAACAGTGGCTCAACAGCCAGTGGTGTCAGGCCAGCGGACTATGGGACGATCTAGTGGTGGTCTCGCAGGCCTTAGTTCTCTCGCTACGGTGGTGGACAAAGGAAAACCTGGGAAAAGGGAAACCCTTTGCCACACCCGCGGCGGAAGCCACTCTAACCACAGACGCATCCCTCACAGGATGGGGGGCTCACCTATCCCATCAGACTGCTCACGGAGTGTGGACTCCGAGCGCAGCATCCAAACACATCAATCTTCTGGAGCTACTAGCGGTGTTCAAGGCGCTAAAAGCCTTCCAGGAACACCTACAAGGCAGGACAGTGATGGTCCTTACAGACAGCACCACAGCCATGTATTACATCAACAAGCAGGGGGAACCCACTCTCCAGGACTGTCCAAACTGGCCCAAAATATATGGAAGTGGGCTCTCAAACAAAACATGTTCCTACTGTCACAACATGTACCAGGGGAACTCAATCTGCTGGCAGACAAACTCAGCAGAGATTTCCCCCTGCCCGAAGAGTACGAATGGCGACTGCACGAAAACATCGTCTTCGATGTCTTCACACAATGGGGATTCCCAGAAATAGACCTGTTCGCAACCCTGGAGAACTCACAATGCCTAAGTTATGCCTCCAGGTACCCCCAGAACCAATCCAAGGGGAACGGTCTGTCGATAAAATGGTCAGGGAAATTTGTTTACGCTTTTCCCCCCGACTCCCCTTCTCAACAAGGTGGTGCACAAGATGCACCAGGAACAAGTAACCATGATACTGGTGGCCCCAATGTGGGCCCGACAGCCATGGTTCGCTCACTTGATGGAGATGTCTCTATCTCCCCCAGTGAAACTCCCCTGCCCGTACAACATGCTGTCACAAGACGAGGGCAGGACTCTGCATCCATGCCCCCAGAACATGAACTTAGCAGCTTGGCTCCTGAGATCATAGAATTCGGACGTCTACAGCTCCCGCAGAGATGCATGGACATCCTCAGGGAAGCCAGAAAACCTAACACTCGCCACTGCTATTCTAGCAAATGGAAGAGGTTTGTCATCTGGTGCAGGGGTAAGAGCATCAACCCGATTGACTGCTCTCCCACACATATTGTTCTATACCTGACCCACCTATTGGATTCAGGTCTAGTGTTCAATTCCATTAAAGTCCACCTAGCGGCACTTTCTGCATACACCACTTCCCAACTCAAGGTGTCGTGGTGGAAGATCCCTGTTATAAAGGCCTTCATGGAGGGAGTAAAGAGAATACACCCCCTGATAGCCGACCCAGCTCCCGGATGGGACCTTAATGTGGTACCTACCAGACTCATGGGCTCACCATTCGAACCCATGCACAAAGCATCTCTTAAACACCTCACTATTAAGACTGCTTTTTTAATAGCCATCACCTCCATTAGGAGGGTAAGTGAACTTCAGGCTCTTTCTGTTCTAGACCCCTTTGTTACAGTTCACAGAGATAAGGTGGTTCTACGCACTCAACCAAGGTTTGCTCCGAAATTCATCTCAAAATTCCACGTAAACCAGCCTATAGAACTACCAGCGTTCTTTCAAAATCCTTCCAACTTGGGAGAAAGGACTCTGCACACACTAGATGTCCGCAGAGCGGTCATGTTCTACATGGAAAGAACCAGACCACTGAGGAAGACTAATCAGTTCTTCGTCTCGGTGGCAGCAGGAAGAGAAGGGGATGCAGTTTCAAAGTCCACTATTTCTACATGGATTGTTCAATGCATCTGTAACGCTCACCTGGTTCCCACGGAGGCGCGGCGTCGAAGGCGCAGAACTCTGAAGATGGACAGGAAGGGCCCCTCTATTCTGGCTTCCCTGGCTCGTTGGATACCCTCCTGTGCGTGAAAAGGAAGTATTACCAACTGTGGAACAATGCTCAAGCCTCCCACTCCCTTCCAACCCTCCACGATACCTCCTCCACGATTCCCCGTGAAGCCTCACCTTAGGGTTTGGAAGGATGAGCTCTCCATCCTGCTTCTGATGCAGGGGCGCGTTGAAACCCAGTTACTTCACTGGATTGAGGATTGATGGGAGTTCAGGTAAGCTTGACTTTTCAGGTAAGGCGCTGTAAAAGTTCTGTTCAAAAGTTCAAGCTTAATAATAATGTTCGTTGTCTAATTGCAGCAAGCGCTAATGCTTATGTCTTTTTCCCCTTAGGGGCCGGGGTTCGGAGAGCCGGAGATATGGCGCCGACCCGAAGTGAAACAGTTCTGGATGAGCGCTCAGGTAATTCTTTGCATTCGCTCATTCAATGTCTTTGTCTTTTTTCCCCATAGGGGCCGGGGTCCGGAGATGCCAGGAAGTGGCAGGACCCGAAATGCAGTGGGAATAATCCAACAGGTAAGACTTAAAAGGAAACTGAGCTTTCCTTATTCCTTTTCTCCCTCTCACCTTTGTTCTTGTCTTTTTTCCTCTAGGCGCCGGGGCGTAGCTGAATCCAGAAGATCGCTGCTGAAGATGGAAGCGCCTTGCAAAGGTGAGTAAAATGCAGCGCTGCAGCGATCAAAACAAAATGCCTTTAAAATGATGTCTTCCTTTTCAGGGCCATTGGAGAAATGACTCTGGGATGCAGATTTAGCAGGTAGGGGCTTTTCTTCTCCTATTCTCTTCCTTTCTCCCCTTGCAGGTGTTCCAGGGTGCTGGCAGGCGTGGCTGAAGTCAGGATGCAGGAGCTGACACGGTGAGCGTCCAGCTGCTAGGTGCAGAACAACGCGAAGCATGTGTGGCTGTTTGGGTGGGGTTTAAATAGCCTTGGAAGAAGTTCCTGGTATGTATCCTTCCACCAATCAGGTATGTATCCTTCCCCGACCACACCCGGGTGGTGAAGTAGTCCTACAGGTAAAGTAGTCCCATTCAGGCCTCAAGAGGGCCTGGATGAAGCAGCAAGGTCTGCATCAGGTAAGTGTGCACCCAAGCACTTAAACACATATCCTCTTCTATGAGCCTGGCGCCTAAGGCGCCAGGACTGGGGTCCGCTATGAGCCTGGCGCCTAAGGCGCCAGGACTGAGTCCAAAGGGCCCCGACTTGGGCCCGCTGAGACTTCCCTGGGGAAAATGATGTCTGCCTCTGGGGTTGCTGGGCCCGGCCTGGCTCCTTGGAGGTAGGCATCATGACAGCATCACTCTCTGCTATACTCTTGCTAAGAGAGAACTGCCCTTTAGGCCAAGAGCACATTCTACTCGAGGCACGGGGGCGTCCATAGCATTCATTGCAAATGTTCCGCTTGAGTCCATCTGCAAAGCGGCTACCTGGAGTTCTGTGCACACCTTTACAAAACACTACTGTCTAGATGCACACACTAGATCTGACTCCCAGGTGGGACAGGCAGTATTAAGACCTCTTTTCTCTACTGTTCCTTCTCATAACCCACCGCCAACTCCGGGTACTGCTCGCTAGTCTATGCACAGCATGTGATTCTAAGCAGATTAACAAACATCAGAAGACAATGCATTACTTACCGTAAAAGCATTTCTGATGGTTGTATCTGCTTAGATTCACATGCGCCCACCCTTCCTCCCCGCTCGGATGGAAGGAACATAGACTTCCTTTTATATCTCTCTTTTCTGTACTCACTCACGTCTAGAAGGCTCCCTCAGGGCAGAAAAATACAAACAGAGGGACCTCGACGCGTGAGGGATTGTGGGTACAACGCACGTCACTATAGGGATAGTGTTTCAGACACGCCTTATCGACGTCCCTTTTCGACTACGAAAAACAAAATGCAATACTCCGCAGTGACCACTGGATGTCGGACCTATGCACAGCATGTGAATCTAAGCAGATACAACCATCAGAAATGCTTTTACGGTAAGTAATGCATTGTCATATTGGTGTTTAATAGTTCATTTCTACTAGGGAAAGTTTTCTAAATGACTGTGTAAATAAATGTTTAAGTACTTTTTACCAAGAACCCTTGAGTGTACATGTCTACTTGAACCGCTGTTATACTTCTACTGCTCACATTCCCTCTTGAGATAAGCCTGGCTGCTCA
Source organism: Ambystoma mexicanum (assembly GCF_040938575.1). Lineage (NCBI taxonomy): Eukaryota > Metazoa > Chordata > Amphibia > Caudata > Ambystomatidae > Ambystoma > Ambystoma mexicanum. The sequence goes on from NC_090925.1 coordinate 988,845,117, forward strand.
GCTCGCTACTAAAAGTGTGTGGTACAGACTTATACCAAAGGTTGGTTTTTACTTACACCTGTAGTCCTAATTGTGTGTGGTGTTCCCAGAGGGTACCACCTGCAATTCTGCCTAACAGTGTAATGGCAAGGGCCAATGTAATGGCAATCCTATTGAATACACACCCAAACATATTGTCCTGTACCTAACCCACCTGTTGGATTCAGGTCTAGTTTTCAATTCTCTAAATGTCATGATGCCTACCTCCAAGGAGCCAGGTCCGACCCAGCAACCCCAGAGGCAGGCATCATTTTCCCCAGGGGAGTGCCAGCGGGCCCAAGCTGGGGCCCTTTGGGCGCAGTCCTGGCGCCTTAGGCGCTAGGCTCATGTTGGACCCCTGTCCTGGCGCCTTAGGCGCCAGGCTCATAAAGCTAGACATGTGTTCAAGTGTTTTAATGTGCACTTACCTGATGCAGACCATGCTGCCACATCCAGGCCCTCTTGAGGCCTGAATGGAACTACTTTACCTGTGGGATTACTTTCCACCCGGGTGTGGTCGGGGAAGGATACATACCTGATCGGAGGAAGGATACACTCTTGGAACTTCTTCCACAGCTATTTAAACCACACCCGACTTCAAAATCCTCAAAATACTCGACACCCACAAAGCACTGATCCACGTACCTCTCCTTCATGTATCTCCACACATACGCCCCTGAGTTCTCACCCCCCTTCCCTAGTGCAAATTGCAACGGAGCGCCTACACACCGCAAATCAGCACGTGATGGCAGCACACGTGGCCACAATTACGGCAAAGGAAAATAACGCGGCACCCAACGTCGATGCCCATGGTGACGACGGTCTCGCCAACGCTGTCAATGATGCCACAAGCGCCCCACGGGCTGAGGCGGAGGTCTCGCCCAGCGAGGCTGCGGAGGCAGCTGAGGCTGACGGCAAACTCAACATGAATGGCGACGGAAATACGAAGTTGCCTGCCGATAAAAACATGGAAGCAAACTCAAATGTGATCGAAGTTAATATTACTGCCTTTCAGTCTCCATTCGATGTAACTGACATCGAGCTGCTGGAGATGGAAGTGCCAACTATCAACACTGATAAAAGTCTCTTAAAATTCACCTTTCCAGAAAAAACAAAGGCGGCCAGTATAAATCTCGCAAACATCACAAATAGTGCTGTGCAAGAGCCACCTGTCATTGAGAAACATTCCAACATGGCGCCGCAAACAAACTTTGACAAAACAAATACCGTGCTCACAGAGAAAGGCACGAAAGGAATATTGGCGAAACTTATCACCAGTGCAAAAAGCGATTTTAAAAAAAATTACTCCACATTCGCACACAGAAATGGCAATCGTGCAGACTAGAGAACCAACCTTAAACCCCATCGGGCTCGACCTTGCTAGGCGGGAAGCCCGGATCACAGAGCGTCTCAGAGCTGACTTCGAAATAATGGAGGAGCGTCTGTCTGAGAGCTTGGCAAACACCAAAAAAAACCACAAGGTTCGGCATCTGAAAAGTCGCAGACGGTGGAAGGATGCAGTCTGCTGCAAAACTCGCAGCCGACCAATGCAGACCAAATGCAATACGCGGAGTCGCCACAGTGCAAGGATTTGGGGTCCGGCCGACATCCCGCACAAGGCTCAAATGTCAAATCAGCGATTTTATCGAGTCAACGGGCCCCTTCATAACACCAAAGATAAATGCTTACCGGCAAGGCCCCCGTCTCACTGTTCTACCCTGAAGACACAGTCCGACTTGAACGGTTCCAACCAGCGGTTGCAGGGAACTGCAGGACTTGGAGTTCAAAACGACCATGAACCGTATAACACGAGCAATGAAAATGATTGCTCGCATGTTCTAAAAGAGGCATCTTCTGCAACCAAATCCAACCTGTCGGCAGCCGCCGCCATACAGATCCACAACAATGTATTAGCAGCGACATCGCTGGCGCTAATCCCATTTACCAAGCTTTATGAAAATGTACACAAAGTGGTACAAAATAATGGGTCAATGTTAGGGCAACTAAACGAAAAGTTAACAAAAATGGAAAGTCTGAACACAATGCTACAAGGTCATCTGGATAATGAAGCAGCAACTTCAACATTGTGGCATAATAGACTGAACGAAATAGCTGTGAAAGACACTCTGGGGGGGAAAAAAAGTGCAGATGGACACTGATCGAGTGCATGAACCAATTGACTAAAATCATGAGACACAATCCTACAACGGTCTGAGTTGAGCCGCAGCGTCCCGAACGCGACTACACAGGCAATCAAGCCAATTGAGGCTCCCATGATGAACATGCAGAAAAATGCTGTCCTTAATCCTGATACTTTGTGAGATTCAAGGAACATAATTCCTGAAGAAACTGAGACCCCATCAACAATGTTGCCAAATAAGACCCCGGCTATTCAGAGTGTGATTCCACATGTGACAGAATATACCCAGGTCGGATTCATTGAACTTGAAATTAGACCGTCAGTGATTTCTGATAAGGCCGAGAAAAAGACAAATAACGAGCTGACAGAAAAAGCCCCTTTACAACAATCTCCTGTCATCGCACACTGCTCCACATCAAAAATGTCTTTTGGCATATTTAGTGGAGCTGCAAAAACTTTGAAGATTGCAAACCCAAAGCAGAAAGTGCAAGAGTTATGTGCTGGACAAAGTAAAAAAAAAAAGGGGAGAAAAAGAAAAATTTTGCACCAAATAAAATGACCAGTAATTCAAGAAAGTTCATTAGAAATCTAACACCAGCCAAACCAAGCCTATTTGATCGGGAAAAAAGGGGGAGACAGCTAAACCACGCCCCTTGGATGCGCAGAAAATTGCAGAGGTAACCACGGCGTCACCGATCACATTAAATCCCAAAAAAAGATTAAGATTGCACTCGGAGGCAGAGTCAATCCATTCAGTGACGTCATCCGAAGATTTATGTAACCTCTCCACTTACTCTGAAGACTATGAGGAAGATAATAGCCTTGACGGACATGAGGCGCGCTCATCCCGCCATGATGACGTGGACAAGCAGGCTAATAAGGCTGAGACGAAAACTCGAAATCCTTGGATTGCAAAAACTAATACTGGCTCAAATTCCGATTACGAAGATGCACGGAAGGATCGACAAAGACAAAGCGGAATCGGGAAAGAAAAGGTCACTCCAGCACCCTTCCAAAGGTGTCAAAGAAAGCCAACGAAGTGTCGACCAAAAATCAAAACCGAAAATGACAGTGAAATTGAATCCCAAATTAACCACAGCTCAGCGACAGAAGGAGCAAAGTCAAGTTGAACAAAAAACTAGGGCAGACCTCAAACCACTGACTTTGAAAATTCTGGTTGTGAATGTATTTGAAGACGACAACGATGTTAATCCAAATGGAGGAAACATAATCCAACTTCTGCATTCAGTACCGGCTCTAAGAACTGTCTCCTCTTGTGATATTTCAATTGTTGAATACATTTCTGAAGATCAAGCTGAACGAGTATACCTGCACATACAATCTCAGGCGGTATGCAAGATCATATTGTCTGCAAAAGATGAACTGCTGCTGTTAGGTTTTGAGGTGTCGGAAGTGTTGCATGAAACCCATCCAAATCAACCTAAAAACAGCGACAAGTGCCTGAACGAGTTTACTAGTGAGCAGCGCAGAGATGAGTTAAGACAACATATGACCACAGCGCCAAACCAGCAGCAAACATCTGGAAAAGGGAAGACTGGTGGGAGAAACCATTAGCTAATACAGAACCTTGGAGAAACATCCTCTACACTATCCTAGAACACACAAGGATGTCGTCACCTATATGAGGACTTTCCTGTAGACCTGAGCAACAACTTTGCAATATGTCTCCAGTAAACCTGGCTGAGGAGTACTCCGGGTGAAAGATGGCTGTCACCTTGCTAAATCCTGCAGGGAAAAACTCCCAAGGCTGTCCATTCTCAGGACTAATAACGATGGTAAAGATTGGAACAAATTGGGAAGTGCTCGAAGTTGTAAATCCAAACATATTTGTGCAAAGCACACTGATGCAATACGTTGCTACAAAAACATCCAAAATGCAGCAGCTACTGCTACTCAATGTGTACTGGAACCCGGTGAAGTTAACATCAGAAAAATGTGTATCATCAGTAACAGCTATTATAGATAAATATCAACAAATCTATTGTGACCTGCTCATAATTATATGCGGCGACATGAACACTACTTGGTTCAATACAAATGGAGATCGAATCAAAGAGACCTGGAAGGAAGGGCAAATTCATCATTCAAGAAGCGCCAAATGGGAAATCGAAATGGAGGCACGCAATTGTAATATGGCAAATGGGCAGGTAGAGGGCGATACACCGCCCCATACCAACTGGCATAACATGGGCTATGAGAAGATCTTGGATTATATCTCGTTGTCGAAACATTTTTGGCACAAAATTGAGACTGATAACAGTCCAGACAACAAATGGCGATCATGATGTTCTGGTTTTGGACATGATCTTGCCCCTAAAAACAGACATTTCGAGAATGGACCAAAACTTGGAGGTAACAAACGGGCAAAATAGGCTAAGAATAACTAATAAACAAATAACCTTGCTGACCAGCAATTTTCAAAAGTTGGCCAGGTCTCGTAGAGATGCATTAAATTACCTTGCATTGCTTCCTCGCCAAAAAGAAAGATCCTTATTGAAAAAACCAACAAATAAAACACACTCATGAATGGAGCATGAAAGTAAGAGGAAAAAAAGGCGGCTTACAAAGAAATCCGCAAACTGAAATTGCAAGGTGGGCTGGATGTCCTGGCTTTGATCAAACAACGGAAGCAAAAATATTGCAATTGGGTTAAAGCCTTTGCCTTTTTGCACGATCCAGAACGAGGTGAAGTCATGCTGGGCCTAAAAAAAAATAACAAGTGTAGAGAAATTTGGCGCACCATGAATAATTGTACTAGAAATCAAGCCGATAAGATGGCCAATGGGGTGACCGAAAGTGATTGGAAAAAACATTACAACGAAGTGTTTTCAAAAGATAAAGTAACATCTTCCCCTGCACAAAGTCGTGGCTTGATGGGATTGCAATGAGATGGACAAAAATATATGTGCCGTAATTGTAAAGTTGAAAAACTCACGTGCAGCTGGACCGGACGGCATTACCAACATCATGCTGAAAGCAAACAAACATGAATGGTCGACTTTGATCGCAAACCTGTTCGCAAGAATTGCAGAGCACAAGAAAATACCACACTCTTGGACAACGGCCATAATGGTTCCAATCTTTAAGAAAGGCAATCGGGCTGATCCAGCCAATTATCGCCCGATTGCCCTACTTGACACAATCGGCAAGATTTTTGCTAACTTCCTACAGCAGAAACTAACGGCATGGCCAACCAAGAAGAAAATTACCGACTGTCATCAAACTGGTTTCACCAAGGGCGTAGGGACTGAAATCAATCTGACACTGGTAAACATATTAAAATTAGACGCCCTAGAAAAAAGAACAAAGCTTTTCATCGCTTATATTGATATGCACCAAGCATTCGATGCAATCAACCGTGAAATGCTGTGCCATAAATAAAAAATTGGGACTGCCCGGGAAGTCTCTTACAACCTATAAAAGCTCTACATACAATGACAGCAATTCAAATAAGAATAAATGAAAAAGGCCAATTATCAGAAGCAATGACGACGCAAAAGGGCGTAAAACAGGACTGGCCGATTGCTGCATCTCTGTTTAAATTGTTTATTGCCGACGTGCCGGCTGCACTGAGTGATGTGAAATGTTTCCCTCCAAAGATAAATGGTAAACATATCAACTGTATAAACTACGGTGACGACTTAGTCTTGGTGGACACCACACAGCTAGGACTCCGATTGCTGACAAATCTCCAGCATTATATGAACCACAATGAGCTAAAAATAAATGTCAGCAAAACAGAAATCATGCACATTGGATCAGTAAAAGGCGACAAAAATAAAAACTTCCGATGGAGGATTGAAAACATACCTATCGCAGAAATAGCGGAAATCAGATTCTTGGGTGTCATGGTCAGCAAATCAATATTTGAATGGAGTTTGATACAAGACATTGTGCGACGAACCAAAACCTTAGCAATACAAGGTGCACGAATCCAGAGTCTATATGGAAAATTCACCTTAACACCAGTACGGACGTTCTACCTGCAAAAGGTAATACCGGCCATCACCTTCGGTTCCGAAGCAGGGTGGAACGTAGACCACAGAATTTGGGCAAAACTGGAAGGGATATTTTGGAAGCGAGTATTAAAACTGCCAAAATATATATCGATCAGTCATCAGACACGAGTAAATGTGATTTGGAAGTCACTAGCCCTTGTAAGAAAGATGATAATCCCAAATCCAGAACCGGCATACGAAATACTCGCCCCCAACCACATGCGGGAATACTCTCGGAATGGGTAAAAGACCTAAAGGCAATCATGCAAGCCGCCAAAATAAACTGTGAGATGCTGACGACTCAACCACAAATTGCAAAAAGAAAACTGCAAGAATGGGCATGGATACAAAATCTGGCAAATTTGGAAGGTTTACCAACTGCCCCAAAACTTGGCCCCACCAAGAATAAATTGAACTTAATGCCGAGGTATCTGTTGCAATTTCCATCACGTCATCGTGATGGATTTCTTCGTTTGTGCCTGAATGCAATAAAAACTAAAGAAATGTTACTAATGAGACATGATCAGACTACAAAGGACAATGTATGCAGATACTGTGGGATTGAAACAGAATCGATAAGGCATCTAATTACAGTCTGTCATATGCTCAAAGACTCAAACTCTGCATCTGGGAAAGTTTGCTCCCATAAATATGAATATGGATGATTGGTGGTTCCGAATATTAAGTGGGAGTTTGGTGCACCTGTCATGCTCAGTCATACATTTTATAGATACTATCATATGCTGAAATAGTAGAAAATCTGATGTAAAGGAGAAGAAAAAATAATGCGATAGGTGGAACATAGGAAAAATTGGAAATTAAATGAGAGGATTTTTTTCTACTTTGTAATAAAAGTTTGTAATAAACTATGTTACAAATAAAAAATAAATAAAAAAAATAAAATAAAAATGCTATTACGGTGAGTAATGCGTGTCTTACCTGCCTCACTTTAGGAGATTGTAATTGTTTTACAAACTGTTGAAAGTATGTTCTAAGTCTTATTCTAACCTTTCCTTCCTTAAACGACTCAATAACTGAATTGGTAACTGAAAATGAGTGCAATACTGACCTTTACTGGAGTCACTCCATGTGCTTGATAAATGTGTTGGCACACGAAAACTAATTACCAACTTTTATTGTCTTTTTAAAAACGGAATCCAAACTCTAATTGAATGATACTAGCAGACAAAGCTTTTTTAAAGAATGCTTATTTAAACCTTGTGTATATTATAAATATTTATATATAACTTAAGGGTTACTTGGCTACTTGTACTTACTGATTTCAGTTATACAGCTCACGTTACCCCTCTTAACATAAGCCTGGCTGCTCAGTCGCACTAGCAACTTGTGTACTACAGGCCTATATCAAAAGGTGGGTTACCCAATACCAAGCAGATAAGTCTTGTGTAGTCCTCACCAGTTGGACTGCACTAATTCTTACCCAACACCCTTTCATCCTGTCTCAATCTCGATTTGCCTGGCCATTCGGACTCCTCGTAACTCGTGCTTGCAAATCTCGACTCAAACTCTCCTGCTTTTGTCATTCTCTTTGATCTCTCCTCTGCTTTTGACATGGTCAACCATTCCATCCTCATAACATGACTCTGTGACACCCTCTGGATCACTGACCGGGCAGTTGCAATTGGGCCCTTTCTCCTCCACCACTTCATTCTCTACCTGTGGCGTCGCCCAGGGCTCTTATCCTATTGCCTTCACTCTTCAATATCTATCTTGCACTCTTGCTCACCTGTTTTCCTCCTTCTCTTCTCATTTCCAGTGTTATGCCGATGACGCACAGCTTTCCTTCAAACTTCTACTAGCTCCTTTTCCTCCTCTCTGATCCCTGACTTCCTGTCTGCGATTCTGGCGTGCAGTTAACGATTGCTGCCTTAATGCTGGTAAGACGGAGATCCTTTTGATTGGGTCACTTGCGCTCTCTTTTCTTCTATCCTCTGGCCATCATCCTCTTTGGGCCCTCTACCCCTACCATCTTGTGAGGCCAAAAACCTTGGTCATCTTCGATTCCACTCTCTCCATCTCTCACATCATGGACCTTACTAAGAAGTCCCACTTCCAGCTCCACCTCCTCTGAGGCGTTCTTACTTTCCTCACTTCCCCCAGAAGATCAATGTCTCCAGAGCTCTTGTCCTCTCTAGGCTGGTCTACTGCAAACAGCCTCTTTCTCAATCTCCCCCTTTCCTCTTTACGCCCCCTCCAGCTAATCCAGAATAGTGCTGCAAGCCTTATCCTCGCCCTCAAGCCAGGGACTGTATCTCTCCAGCCCTAAAATCTCTGCACTGGCTCCCAGTGGTTGCATTCAAGACCCTCTGCAACTTCCACAAGGCTTTCTGCGGCCTGGGACCACGCCATCTCCAGCTTTCCCTCCTAAATACTCACCTGCTAGAGCCCTATGTTCCTCTGACTCCAACTCTTTGACTGTCAAATTCATCTCCAAGCAGAGAATGGGGGGCAGGTCTCTTTTCGGCTGGAGCCTCCCTTTGGAATAGCCTCCCTGCCGCTCTCAGACTTGAGCCAGACCTCCTCAATTTCTGGAAACTGCTCAAAACTCGGCTGTTCTCTACCTCTTTCCCCCTCCTGTTAATCAGCCCACACTGCGGCTCTGACTTGTGGCCTGATCCTCATGAATCTCCCAGGATTCCAGGCCCTTCTTCCCAGTCGATGCCAGCACCCCTGTCCCACTGCACTGCCCTTGCGGGCCCCTGCTTGGCAGCTCTGCATCCCACGCTTGGGATTCGCTTGCACTTAGCCTGAGGTTCCCTCCCTGGTTATCCTTAGCACCCCCCCTCTCCACCAGCACTTGTCCACTTATATGCCCCCCCTCTCCTCCCTTTGTCCTGCACTTTTCCTCACCGTGCTTGCATGCCCAAATGCCACAAGGCCTAGTAGGTCCATGACTGTTTGAATTTTTTTGGCATTATTTCTCCCCTATTCCCTTCTTCCGTTGTGGGGCTTTGAAACAATATTCAGTTGTATACGTGCCTAACAAATGCTCAATAAAATTAAATAACACGGACGCCTACAGCCGTTGCTATTTTCCAACGATTCCGTCATGATGAACAAAAACCATATCCATAATCTCCTCTTTACCTTCCACCTTTTTGTTCTCCTAACCTTGACAAGATATCAGCCAGCACATTTTCCCACCAGAAATGACTTTCATGGTAAATGTATGGCTTTGCATTCTAGTGACCCAACTAGGCACCCGACTGGACACTTTGCTCAAACCCATGAACTCAAAATGATTCCTAAGTGGTTTATGGTCCATTCTAATTATGAACTCCGCACCCCACACAATTGGCACATTAGGTCTACAGCCCAATGGCAGGCTAGCACTTCTTTTTCCAACACTGAGTAGTTTTCTCCAGCACACTCCACCCCCTTGATGCATGTGTTTACTATATCTTCAGAGCCTTCACCATTAATTTGTGTTAGAATTGCACCAACAACATTATAACTTGCATCCACCGTGATAACACTCTTCCTCCGTGTGTGAAAAACTCTTCAACGATCTAGCCAGGTCAGTCTCCTCCTTTATCCTTGGAAATTGCTTATCACACAACTCATTCCAAACTAGCTCTGCTCCCTTCAGAGCAGCTTCCTCATCTCTTTCACTTTGTCCTGAGCACTTTGCTTTTTTTCAAAAAAATAATGTTATTATTTTATCCCAACAAACAATACAAACCAAACTTGCAGTGCATATAATGACATTTTAAATATACATCGCTTCATCATGTCCACTGCCTCTCCCGTTCCCCCCCCCCCCTGTTGAGCCTTCTTCCTCTCATGTTATGTTTCTGCGCCTTGTGATTGGGATTCCTCTTCCATGTGTTCCGTTGGGTCTCGCACTGGCCCAAATAACTATGCTATTAATAGTTTCCAGGCCATCGGGGTCTGTTTCCTCCCCCCCCCCCCGGCCTGTCTTGCTTCTTGCCATACCGTGGTTTCTGCTTCAGCCTATTTCTGTAAATCTTTCCACCATACTTCTATTCGTGGTCTATGGCATGCCTTCCACCCCATAGCAATTCTCCTCTTTGCGAGTACATACGCCAGGTGTTTGTTTGCTAACCTGCTTAAGTTTTCGTGGTCTAGGAAACCCTCCTAACAAACAGGCCCACACTGTATCCACCACAATCTTAATCATGAGCACATGTCTGATAAAATTCTACCATCTCCAAAGAGAGCCAAGCTCTCTTGGGCTTTGGGTATCCCCACTTCTCTATTGCATCCACCATTTCATTCTTTGGCCTTACACTTGACCCCGAGATCTAATGCCCCGGGTACTCCACCTTCTCTTTTCCAAACGCACATTATTGTCTCTGAACGTGATGCCTCTTTTCTCCAAAATATCAAGGACTCGCTCAAGAATAGCATCATGCTCTTTCGTTTTTACCACATATCAACACATGAAAGCAAAAGACTACATTCCTTTAAACAACCTGTTCATCATCTTCTGAAATACAGAAGCCTCTGGTACCAGGCCAAATGGCATCCTCCTAAAGTTAAAAATCCCGTAATGCGTATTTGAAAGCAGTACGTTTTCTGCTCTCCCCCTCCGTTTGATTATAGGCTGGTGCCATATCTAACTTAGAAAAAACCTTTCCACCACCTATCAAGCAAGCATTGAATTCATATTGGGCAACGGATGTCTTCCCACAACTCATTTACTCACCTCCCGTAAGTCAATGCAGATACGTTCTCCTGATGGCTTCTTCACCACCACCAGTGGAGAAATCCACTGCACCCTACCAGCTCTCTTAATCACACCCAGTTTATGCATTTCTTTCTAGCTCCTTCACACCCTCTCGCATGGCCATGGGAACTGGCTGTAACGTGGCTGCTACCGGCAAGCAGCCTTTCTTCAAAATGACTTTGTGCTTCATACTCTTCACTCTTCCCACTGCCTCTTTCAACACACTCGTATGTTTGACTTTTAGATCCATGTACTTGCGTGACTTACTCCATCACATTAGGATCCAATTTTATGCCTAACTTTTTTGGGTCACGCTATCCCAGCAGCATTGCGCCTTTGTTTTATCACATACACTTTTCATTGGGCAGATCTACCCTTGAAGTCAAACAATGCTTTGAAATATCCCAACAATTCAATTTTGTCCAAATTGTATCTGCCTGGGCTCGCATCCATACGTAATAAACTATTTAAATTACCAGCCACATCGCGCTCGTATATATCTCTTGACATCGGAGAAATCTTTGCACCAGAATCAGCCATCATTGACACTACCTTCCAATTTACTTGCACCACAACATATGGACTTTCACACTCATCCTCGTCCACACCATGAATTGCCTTCACAGCAATAGTCTCAACATGGGAGTCTTCGTCTTCTCCAGATGATCCCTGGTCTTCCTCTGTCACATACAGCACTTTCTTCTGGAAATTCCTACAACAACTGTCAAAGTGCCCCCTTTTTTTTCATTTTGACCATACCGCCTTCCTCCACACTGATGATGCAGTAAAATGTGACCCACTTGCAAAGCAAGTTTTCCTTTGGCTTTTTTCCTTCTCCCTTTTGGACCTTTTTCTTTTGCTTACTATCGGAGACCTTCAGGACCTCTGCCTTGACTTTCCTGTTTTCTGCTTTGACCAGTTATGTGACACAGATCAACAAATGTTCCACCCGTCGGGCAATTTCCAGTACTTCATCAAGACTTGGCTCATCCTTAAGCCAAAGCTCCTCCCTGATATTATTGCTATAATGGATCTTACGTTGATCCCGGAAATGTTCATCAAAGGAGTTACCAAACGTACAAGTTAAAGCCAGTTGACGCAGGGCTGTGACATACTCTTCTGCAGTCTTGCCATCTTCCTGGACACTGATCCCAAAATTATAACGTTGGAAAATTGTACTAGTTTTGGGACAAAGGAGAGCATACAGTTTGCAAAGAGCCCCCTCTGCTCATTTGCGGCATCATTACTGCTCACAGCATCTAATTTGGGAAGTGTCAAAAAACGTGCTGCCCTTCGTATTATAGAAGGTGCTTAAGTAATGACACTTAAAAAAAGGTCCACATGCAGGCCTAATATAGTGGAGAAAGCCCTTCTTCCATTGGCTCCATTTCACCTTTACAGGACCTGGAGAAGCCATGAACATTGCAGGGCCTGGAACTCCTGTCATAGCCATAGTGACAGTGTCTCTAATTGTCCACAAACTCCTAAACTGCACACTTGTACCATCTGTATTAGCACAGTAGAATATCTTGAAATAAGCAAATATTGAACATACTTCACTATGTCTTCTGTTCACCCGTTCACTTTTATGAACACAAGTTATGAACTCATCGAACGTTTGACCGGCCATCCACTGGCGAAATCATGCATTTCAATACACAATTATTATTTAAGTCTGAGACGAGTGAGAGCTCCTCTGAGTAATGCTGAGCACCAATGCACTGTGCTGGGTGTGGCACGATGCAACAATCACTTCCTAACCATGATGGCTGCACGCTCCTGGGTCCTTTACTTGCAGCGCAATGACATATGGGGCACACAGCAGCTAGTGCTCGCTCGAGATCGCACGGACAGCCAGGGAGATCCCTAGCATGAGCGCCACTTCCACTAAGCACATCTCGGGCCCTTTCAATTAATCAGTGCCAGCACGAATAAGCAGCACTACAGCTAGCAATGCGCTCCATAGCACAGCAGAAATGGCTCGCCATACAGACATTTGTGAAACGTGACAATAACACGGTCCACAGGACTGGTGATCCGGCTCTGTTCTCTTTCCCCACCGGCAGGACACTTCACAGCAAACGCTTTTCACGGCACTGGCTTCACATCTGCTTTCCACACTGGCAGGACACTCCTCAAAGCGGTTCCCGGTGCAGCAGACCGCCATTGGTAGTCTCCTGACCGCAAGGACCCCTTTAGAGGACAAAGCACGGCAGGCACATTGCTCACCAGGAACATAGCTGGGCAGGCTTGGGGTTGCTGAAGCACATTGCCAATGAAATGAAGACGCCAGAACGCTTCAAATCTCTGATGCCGTTTTTTAAAGTATTTCCACAGCAAACCCCTAGCATAAACTCCCAGCTCCCGCTCTCAACTGTTTGCCTCGGTACACTGATAACACTAAGCCTGCTTTGCCCATACACATTCCACCCCAGGGTTCCATGTTCTTAGGAGACTTCACAACAAATCTCTTCCCATACCTGGACTCCGGTCCCCTTCCGAGAGCATTCAACCTACAGTGTGTTGAGACCATACTAGTGAAAGGCACTATAAAAATGATGCATTACAATACATTAATCAGGCATGAAAGAAATACTGCCATATTGATATCCATAGCAAGGCAGGAGCCATTCGCTATTGTTGGGCTAAGTCTGCTGTTGGTTTCAAGGTGCAGCTGCAGGAAACACTCTTAACAAGGCTCTCTGAAATGTCTATTAAACTATTTAAATACTTGATATTGCGGTGTCTCTGCACACACCAGCCATATAGCACATCTTTTGGACTGGAACACAATTGGTTTCCTTTGAGCCCATTTTGTATTTTTAAAACCACTGCGCACTCAGCACCAGTTTCCTCTGTCCTCCCCTCTCTGCCCGCCTCCATTCCCACCCGCTGATTGGCCCGTGGGCCTCCCGTGTGACATGGAACACCTCCTCTACAACACTTACAGGGCAGCCCCTTGTGGCAAAGGGCAGATCCTGAAGAAAAAGCAGCTCCAGACCGTGTTGGCCTGTTAGCCTGTGGTGCCTGAAGCCGTCAACCAGCACTGACTGACAAGGTAGGCGAGGTCTGGATAGGGGGACCATCAATTACTGCTCCCCATTTCACTGTCCGACCCATCTTCCTTTTATTCTATTAATATATTATCTAAAAGCCTGTAGTCAGTTGCACATTCATATATTATCCACATCCAACACCTAGGCCAACTGTCACTGAGCCATATCTCGCATCTAGGTAGACTGGGTTAGTCACTACAAACACCAGAGAGACTAGAGGAAATTTTTCTCTGGACCACGTGTGAACAGCCCTCTAAATTTTGATACAATATACTATATTCACAGGGTCACTTGTTTTCCCATTCCTCCAAGAGGTGTCTGTCTCCTATGTGTTATACACCATTAAATTTCCACATACTCATTCTTAATATCACAAAATATTAATTTATTATTTTTTCATGTAAACTCTCATATAAAAAGCATCCTATAAAAAAGCATAGTTATATCTCATACATGTATACCTCAATATAAAACAAGTTGAACGAATTTCAACCAATTAGTACTGTACTCCAGCAATATATTGTGGTCTATTATTTCGTCAATATTTTTTCTGGGTTAGTCAGCCATATCTTGCATTCAAACAGATTGGGTCCGGTAGGAACATCTCACACCAAAGGCAAATTGTCCACTGTTGTACTCGCAGCAATGGCAGTTACCCCTCCGCCCGGTATACCAAACTTTATAGCTAATGCCTGCATTGCAATACCCAATCTAGACATTTCACTGTCTTTCAAGATCTCCCAAATCTAGGTGCAACTGCATTTTTCTTTTGTATGCCCATTTAGGTGTCTCTCCCGCTACCCAGGTGTCTCAATTCTAGATGCTACTGTATTGAACTATCTACTGTTGTATCCTCGTTTGGGCATTTCTCCAGCTATCGGGGTGTCACAAATGGCGCTACTGCATTTTACCGTCTACTGTTGTATGCCCATTTAGGCATCCCTCCCGCTACCCAGGTGCACTTTACTGTCTAATGTATGTCCATTTAGGCGTTTCTCCTTCTAGCCAGGTGTTCCAAATCTAGACATCTCTCCCTCTATCCAGGTGCCCTAAATCTAGGTGCTACATTTTTCTGTCTACTGTGGTACCCCCTTTAGGCGCTCCCCCCCCCCCCCCCTCTATCCAGGTGCCCCAAAACCAATTCCTACTGCACTGACCATTGGCCCCAAGGCCAGGTAAGTGCACATATAGGGTTGTACCCCAGTTGGATGTGCCCCCTCTAATCAGTCACGTAATCTGATGCACCATTTCCACAGGTTAGACATCATGCCACACAGTGGCCAAATCAGAGCTGCATGCTGGCGCACCAGTAAGTCTGACGAGACCCACAACACCTCAACTCAGCCATCCCGAACACACAGCCCATCAAGAGCGGCAAGATGAAAAGCCGCAGCAGAAAACCATGCAGCACCCAACCCCCCTACACTCAGCCCCACTCTGCCCCTTGCAGGAATTTTCCAGACTGCCCCGCGACCTAGGTAAATCGACCTTCCCAACCTATCCCCCCTCTCGGCTAGCTACTCGCATGCACCCCCGGCTTGCACCACACCCGAATAACATAGCAACCCCACCCAATGCTTCCCTTCTTTTAGCTTAGCAAGAGCAGCCCTTGCCAAAACCCCATCCTCCACAACCCACCCCACTCTCGCCCACACCCCATAGCCACCCGAAAGTCAAGGAAAGGCCCAGACCAAGACCACCCCAGGCCCTTCCTAGCGTCTCACGTTCTCCAACCCAGATCCCAAACCATGCCACCTCAATATAGGGCCCAGACATCCCCAGTGGCACCTGAAAGTGAATCCCACTTACAGGAGCACCCCTTAAATATATTGGATACCCCTGATTACACTCACACCAGAGTAAATGCACCCCTCTAGGGAATTAAGGCCATGAGTCTATCTTGCAAGGATAACACATTTAATCTGTACAAAAATGAGGATGGCGGGGGGCAAAGGACTCTGCTCCCTGATGAGCATTCTGTTTTCTGTGGCTTGCTCCTGCAGACTAATGGCAAGCAGGCACCTTTTATATACTGTTCAACTTGGTCACTGGATACCGGCATAGCACATCCAAAAATTGTCCTCCTTGCCTTTCAAGGGATTCTGCAATCTTCCTTCTTGCATGGCCAGGTTTACATTTAGACCAACCTACTTAACATACTGCTGCCTCTGCAGAAATATATTGTAGCTCCTATTTAGCATCATTTTCTATATAACAAACATTCATATATAAACACACCATCCCGCCATACTTTCAACACTTCACTCAATATAATTTATCTGGACCAGTAATTCTCCTTAAAACTCTGTTTTAACATAATTCAGCATTGTATGTATGAGCCCCAGCCTAGCTCTGCGTTTTGATGGACAGGGAACATCTGCTGTGTTACCTCATGCTCTCTGCCAGCCTTAGCCCCAGTGACGCAACACTACATGAGCTCTGCGATCCATTTTTAGCGCAGGTCACAATCCTTTTTGGCAGAGAGCCTGCTTTGAGATTTTAAAACTACACAGAATAACATTTGCAAGTGTTTTCAGCTTATATTTAAATACTATTTTCATTTAGTGGCCACCCATGTCTGTATGTGATTTATGTTTGCATGAAAAATTTCTCAGTGCTACAGTGCTTAGAAGTCTTGCCTAATTGTGAAGCGCTCGAGGGGTGCAGCAAGGCGCTAGCTCCTGGCCAACTCACCCAAATTGGTCCTAGCCTTATTCCCCTCCTCGGCCATCCCCCCTGGTCCACCGCCACTTCCCCACCCTCCACCTCCAACCCTGTTGCTCCTACGCACCCCGTCCAACTTCTTTCCCCTAATGCCCCTCCTGGTCACACCCTCCTCCAGCCCCCGGCCACCTCTCCTCCTCTACAGCCACTCCTCTTACCATTCCCGACCTGTCCAGCACTTGCAAACATACTCCAAATCTCTTGTGCCCTCATCAACGCCAGGTCAGTATCCAAAAACAAATTTCACATCTTTGACCTTATCACAGAAGAAAATCTAGTCATCCTTTTCATCACAGAGACCTGGTTTGTTGACTATTACGAGCCCATTGCACACAAGGCTTTCCCACCCGGGTAGAACCTTATTATTCGGAACATATTGCGAAGGGGTGGAGGACTTGCAATACTATACAAATTACCACTAATAATTAAGGACACATCAGCTAACACCACAAACTGTGAATCCCTTCTGACCACTAAAAACCCTCAAGCACCGTCTGGAACAGACCTGGAGAACCATCCCTACGGCCCAGAACAAAACCGCCCTAGCAAGACTAAGTAGAGCATACAGACTGGAAATCAGAAAAAACCTAGGAAGCATTCGACAACACAATTTTTCACACACCAGGAGTTCAGGTTGCTCCTAGAACAAAGCCACTCATCAGGCTCCCCTGAGGACCCCTGCCTACCCACCCACACTCCTCAAAAATACCCTAGCCTCAACCTGTGGAGGCAGTATTGTACGCTCCATCCTCAACCACTCGAAGCCCTAAAGACCCACTACACCATACCTCTCCTAAAAAAAAAAAAAAAAACCTACACTTGACCCACTTCTCACCCAGAACTACCGGCCAATCTCCAACACCTACTTGATGGCCAAACTCCTGGACTGCACAGCGTACACGCAGCTTGGCCTTTTCACTGAAGCCAACAACCTCCTGGACCCTGCGCAATCTGCTTAGAGGAACAGAATCCTCACAAGTGTCAGTCTGGGACGACCTAAAAAGAACAGCGGTTGCAGAAGGCTGCGATGTACTCATCCTTCTTGACCTCTCTGCGGCCTTCGATACCATCGATCACACCATCATCCCAGACAGGCTACACTCATTAGGAATCAAAGACACAGCCCTCTGTTGGATCTCTTCCTTCATCTCTAACTGCTCACAAATCATGCTCCTCCACCCGTGCACCTCCACCAATGATAAAAGGGATCCTAAAAGGATCATCTATCTCCCCTGCTCTTCAACATCTATCTAAACCCTCTGCCCGCACTCATCTGCTCCCACCATCTTAACTGCTACAACTACGCAGACAACACCCAGATCATACTAAAAATCCCCAAATCACCAGGCCAAAACTGTCCAGATCTGTCATCATGCCTCGGAAATGGACTACTGGATGATAACTAACCACCTCATCCTCAATTCAGGGAAAACTGAAATCCTAGTCAGCAGGCAAACATTGCTCCTCCCCAACCTATTCCCTAGCCGCAATCCCTACGCCGCCCACTGGCAACCTCTACCTCAGTGAAAAACCTTGGATGCACACTGGACACAAATGTATCCCTCCCCTAACAAGTCAACTCAGTTTTCAGAACCTTCCAGAACCTGTATCTTCCACCTACGCATCCTAAGGCGTATCTTCCCTTACCTCATCTATCTTCAAGGTTTCTCTGCCATCGTCTCCACCATCCTCTCTCGCTTAGACTACTCAAACTGCCTTTACCTAGGTGCGCCAGTGTTTCAGCAAAGGAAATGGCAAAGAATCCAAAACTCTGCAGCCCGCCTGCTCATTACCTACTTCCCAGATAGCACATCAGCCCTACATTAAGAGTCCTCCCCGTTGTCTCCCTATTAGTCGATGCACTACCTTTAAAGCCATGTGCATCACCCACCAGGCCATCCACAACACAGGGCCGGAAATTCCTTCAAGACAGTCACCCGCTACAACCCCTCAAGGACTCTCGGATCTCGCACAGCATCCCTCCTAGTGGTCCCACATTACAACCCCTCCAGACTGGGCGGATCCTCTTTCTCCGTCCAAGTGCTGATCTGGAACTTCCTACTCCTGCACATGGGCAATATTGACAATCACCGGGCATTTAAAAAGGCGCTCAAAACCTGGCTCTTCCCTCCCTTCTCTTGGAACACTCTTCTCCCACTCTACCCTCTCGCTAGGTGCACAGAAACGCTGAGCCGAACACAACACTCCTACCGACCAATACTCCACGGATGCCTGCAGTGTTCGCAGAGGCGCATCGTCCTCCCCTCACCCCTTCCCCCTCATCACTCCAGGCCCCTCTCCCACTGCTCAGACTTTCATTCCAGAAAGACCACGAATAGCGTGACAATCCAATCACACTGGACCAAAAAAAGAACACCACAGTCGAACTCCATCCAAGCCTACGGTATGTATACCTTAAACCATGTCTGTGGACACAGGCGTGCCCATCCATCCATGCACTCTAGAATACAGCTTTGGCTACTCTATCCTGGCCTAGCAGCACACACAGCCGTCCACACTGAAACCCCTGACGTGCCTGAACACCTCTGCCATTAGTATACAGCGACAACCAACTAAAAGAAATTCGGTCCTAATCCGGCAAAAAATGCACACAAGCATCTTTTAATTTAAACTCCTAGAACTTCCTGCACATGGATTGCGGGCCCCAAGAGCTTTCCAACCACAAAGCGCATTGAGGCCATAATAATGGGGAAAGGGCGGTACATAAATGAACAATACAATAAAATACATTATCCTACAGAATCTAACAATATAATAAAAGGCCAGATGTATGTTTGTGCCTGTATGTTTGTCCGATGCAGTAACTTCGCCTGTTGTCGCCGCTAGAGGGAGCTGTAGGTTTAGGACTGGTGGTCCTACTGTGTCAGTGAAAACCTGCACTTTAACACATGTACACTGGCCTGTACGCTAGCAGTCTTATGTAAGGCAGGGGCACTGGGTAATGACAGGAATCGGGGACCAAGTGTTTGAGAAAAGTGTGGAGGGGGGGCGAGAATCCTGTATTCCCCCATGGTTATCCTACTGTGTCTTATGTCTAAATTGAGTAGCTAACTTTCTTAACACATCGTGTGTGAGAGACCTTTCTGTCTTGGGTTGATAAAGCTATTGTGATGGGTCAGAAGGTGGTGGTGGTGGACATTTTAGGCAAGATTTTTTTTAAATAATAGTCAAAGGCAGTTTCCCTACCTAAAGAATAACTAAGGTGCTTGTCAGAAGTCGATGTCCAAAATAAATCTGACAACTCTCCTAAACTATTACTATCTGACCCTATCACTTACCTAAATAAAATAAAGGCAGGAGAGAATGACTGTCTTCTCCTACTTTGTGCTCCCAGCACTGGTTCTCTTGGTATATGCTCTTTTCTTTGGCAGTTCTTTTTTATCAGTTCCTATCGTTTTTTTCTCACTGTAAACCTGTACATCCCACTTTAGGCAAGCCATTACCTTGTTCCACTTGCTTGGTTGTATAGGCTAAGTGTGCCTTTTAACTTTTGATATTTGTGTCTTTATTTCACACCCTTTTGCTTTGGGTCTCACAGGCTTTCCTTTCTTTCCCAGATATGTTCCATGGGTTGTCCCCTTTGAGGATCTATTTGTGTCTCTTGTATCCACATTTAGAAAGTTTCTTTCTTTCATGTGGGTACCTCTTTGGGAACGTATTCTTCCCTCTTATTTTATCAAAGGTCACATTTAGTAAATGTACTGTATTTCTACTTTCCTCCACTCCAGGGAATACGCTTGTTCCTTTCCATAAACTATCACTCTTCACCTTTGACGATGGTAATTCTTTAGTATCCATTTCTCCTTCACTGAGCGTTACTTATTTCATCACAGTTCACACTCTTCTTTGGTGCTGCAACAAGTTATTTGTTCCAAGTTCATTTCCAAATTATTCTTCCCGTGCCTCCATGGTCCCCAGTTTCATTCTCTCTTCTTCAGAAAGGGTCCTGGGACTCTTATGACCTGACAGCAGTTGCAGTTCTTCGATAACGCTGGCTCGCGAGCACCGTGGTCTCTCGCCTGCAGTCCTTGCACTTCTATTCTCTTTGGTATCTCACCAGGGAGCTGCGTCCTCTGCGGCAGCGTCCCAGCGATGGTTTCAGCGTTGTTGCATTGGTCCGCTACCCACCTTGGCTCTTCCAGGGTCACGCCACCACCAATTATTCGTCTCTCCAGCTTTTTAGTACACTGACAGTTCAGAGTTTGTTCACTTGCACGACAGCAAGTTTGGCAAGTTTGGATTTCACAGGCTCCATATCTGATGATTGCTCCGCCTCTTCTCAGGCTTATGTCAGCAGGGTACTTCCCCTGCGTGGAGACTTACTCTCTCTCCGAACTCATTCCCCTTCCTTTTTTTGACAAGTGTTTTCCTCTCAGTCCACTCATCTCAGTAGATTGGTCAGTTTTCATTAAAGAGATTTTCTCTGTCTTGTGAGGGATGATATCCTTCAGAATCTTGTTCTGCGCAGTGTAAGGGAGGCATGGTATCACAAGTATGACACTGACGCAAAAGGTACAATCTGTAAAACCTTTAATGTTTCTGGGCTTGGAAAAACTCCCACTTTGGCCTATAGCTGGG
The DNA here is from genome assembly GCF_040938575.1 of Ambystoma mexicanum. Lineage (NCBI taxonomy): Eukaryota > Metazoa > Chordata > Amphibia > Caudata > Ambystomatidae > Ambystoma > Ambystoma mexicanum. The sequence goes on from NC_090925.1 coordinate 988,866,384, forward strand.
ATGGGAGTAGTCTCTACCATCAAATAATAAATAAATAAAACGGTTCTAGTTTTTGTCAAATCAAAATGGCCTATACTAACAAAACCTAATACCTGCCCTATCTCATGTACAAAACGTGTGTATAGGATAATATGTATGCAAAGGAAAATCAATGTTCAAATATAAAGAATAATGGTGGCTGAGTCACCTCTTCTCCCCACATTAGACAGCACACAGAGTAAGGCGGTCCCTGTAGGCAGGATGACACATTCTGGCTCAGGCTCTTAACACAAAAGCTGTTCAAAACCTGGATCGAGGCCTGCCAAGCCTTCCACGTTAAAGTCTCTTTTTCCAGCTTTCAAAACACAGTTCAACAAAGTTCATGCTGGTCCTCTGTTGTTGGGCTCAGAACTCTCAAAGAACTCTCAAAGCAAAAGTTAATGTCGGTCTCCTTCAATCGGGCTGAGACCTTTCAAAGCATTTCCAGGTGTTCCCTTCCCCAAGCTTAATACACATCCTTTAGGGGTTCCCTTGCCCTGACTTATTACACTTCCGGACACCCTCAGTCGCGCTCGGTCCGTTTCCTGATGTTGAAGACTTTTCGAATGTATGTGGCTTTTTCTACAGACGTCCACAGGACCACCTTGACTTTCCAGCACTCTTGTGTTTGTTTTTATTATTTATAATGCGCACCAGACCCAAGGGTATCGGGGTGCAGAAGAAACATGAATATTTTCAGCTTAGGTTACACAGATCTATACAGCAAGGATAAAGTATTATATACAGTCAGCAAGTCAAAGGCATTTAGATATTATATACAGGCAAATAGGTAAAGACCTAACATCAAGATGTTATGAAAACCATAACTATCTACAATGCAGGGTCCCGGGGTTGAGGCCCGCAGGCGTATGCTCAATGTTTTTAGCGGTCATTTTCTTTAATCCAATTGATAATGTTGTGTCTAAAGTCCAGGTAGGTTTGGTCTGCCCTCAGGGAAGGGGGTAGAGAGTACCAGAGCTGAGCAGCTTGACTGGGAAGCTACACCTCCAACTTTGGTAAGTTTAAATCTTGGTACCATTCAGGCAATTAGAATTCTTGTTGGCCGATTGGATGATTTTCTGTTGAATCTCTCTGAGCTAGCATGAAGCGGGGTTGTTTAGGCACTTGTGTGTTAACAAGGCAGTTTTTAGCAGGATTTTATCATTGGTGGTGAGCCAATTATTCTGTCTTCTTATCTCTGATATATGTTCTTTTTTTGCCATACCCAACGCTGCTCTAAGGGTGTTTTGGAGAATCTGAATTTTGCTGGCACCCAGGTATATGGAGTTACAGTAGTCCAATTTGGATAGAATTAGGGCTCTGGCCAAGGTGGTGCAACTGTTCGTGGATAGAAATGGCTTGGCAGCTCTGTTTAGCCTGCAAGTGTAAGCAGTGACCAAGGCCATGGAGTTGACCTGTTTGGTAAAGGTGAGGGTGGCGTTTAGATAAAAGCCTAAGATTTTTACCTCTTTGGCAACTTTGATGGTGTTGCCATCAATGTTAAAGGCGGTGTATTTGTGGCCAAGTTTATTGAGATTAGAGGTGGTACCTAGGATGATGAGCTGTTTTGTCATCATTCAGGTATAGACCATGGACGGCCATCCATGCCTGGTTGATGAGGTATACTCTATTCACCAAGGCCAAATCCTTGTCATAATCTCCCGTAAGTGGTATGAGAATCTGGGTATCATCTGCATAGTTAGTGTAGGTGATACCGAGACCGTTAAGATCATCGAAAAAGGCGCTTTGTGAATATATTCTACATTTTGGGTGAGACGCATTAACCCTGTGGCACTCCACACAATTAATAGGAATAGGGTCAGCAGATGCTGATGGTGAAAAGACTCGCATAGTCCTATTATTCAAAAAGGATTGTATCCAGTTTATGGCCTCTTGAGAAAAGTGAGCAGCTGAGGCGAAGTGGTTACAAAGGACCTTGTGGTCCACCAAATCGAACGCAGCCGAGAGATCAAGTAGAAGTAGCAAGGCAGATTTTCCATTGTTCCTGAGTGCGTCAGTTTGGTCCTTAAGGTCTATCAATGCTGTTTCGGTCCCATGTTGGGGCCAGAAGCCTGACTGACAGACTCCTAGTAGTTGGTTCTGTTATATTAATCCTGTATTTGGAGGTAGGCTACTATGTCTAATATTTTGAGCAGGAATGGTACTGTGGTAATTGGCCTGTAGTTGGTGGGTATGGTTGGATCTACTGTCTGTTCTTTGAGGAGTGGGAGTACCCAGGACTCCTTTAGGTTGCTAGGGATAGTGCCATTAGAGAAAGATGCGTTAATTAGCTTTGATATGAAAGGTGATAGGTCTCTGGCAGCATCTTTAATGATTTGGACTGGGCATTTGTTGCCCTGACAGTTTGATGGAGAGGAGGACTTTTTCAACCTTGAGAATTGAAACTTTAGAGAAGCTAAAGCAGAGTGTGGGTTTGTGAGAGGACGTGGGAATGCTAGGTTGAGAGATCATATTAGGAAGGTTAGCTTTTTTTTGCTAGCAATCTTATCCTGGAGGGATGCTACTTTGTTGGATAGGGCTTTTTGTATATTTGTATATTGGTACAGCCATTTTTGTCCTTCACACAGTCGTTTGGTCCAGAGATAGGGGTTTCCAGTTCTTTTAGGATTACAAAAGTTCCCTTATGCTTCAGTTAGCTTGCAGGATTCTCTTGTAGGTATTTTGTTTGGCAAGAAGTATTTCTTTCTTATAAAGGGAAGATTTATTACTAAGGTTGGATCTATTGTCATCGGATGGTAGTTGCCTCCATGTAGCTTCACATTCTTTTTTTTCCATTCTCAAGGTTTTGAGATGTGGGGTGAACCAGGTATTCAAGTGCATTTTGGGTTTGCTTTTTCTCATTTTTAGTGGGGCAATGGAGTGTAAGGCATCAGTCATTGTTTTATTTTATATTCATTGACTAGGATGGTGGGATCGGTGTTAGGCTAGCTTTTGACTGTTACATGAGTTTCAAGACACAGGGGAGACTAGGTAACCCCTCCAGCACTCTATAGGAAGATGGTGCGTGCTGGGTCTACGAATTTAAACAGACTAGCAAAGGCAATGTTACCTTACATTCTCTGGGAAACAGTAGTTTATCCTAGAGAAGGTATTTAAACCTTTGGGAAGTCTAAAAAGACATCCCTGTGTCACTGCACTGAGGGTGCTATGTAACGCACATGAAAATATGCCTATGGAGTTACCTTAAAACTCCATAATCAAAGAACACAAGAGTAAAACACATAGATCAAAATACATGAGAGTGGGGGGAAAAAAGGCTTGCACTCTTTCCAGGTAAAAATATCAAGTCCTCAAAATACAGCAAAGTTGCTGGGGGTCTCTAAGGTGAAGGGAATTAGCACATTTATGAGAATTCTCCCTAATACTCGGTAAACTCTGGAAGAGAATTAAGTGTTGGTAATATTAGAGGTAAAAATGTATCTACTGAGATTTTTTTTTTTTTTTTGTTCCTAGTTAGAATAGAGGGGGCTGATGTTTTTGATAGTAGGCATTTTAGCTGCTAATGAAAATGCTAGAAGGTGGTGGTCTGTCCATAACTGAGGAGTTATGGAAGTGATGGAGGCGCTACAATTATGGGCTGCCACCCAATCAAGTGTTCTTCCTTTGATGTGAGTGGGAAGTATCACTCTTTGAAGCAGAGTTCAGTAAGGGCCCCAGCGATTATTGGCGCTTGCTGGTCTTTGGGGTCTTTGAACCCCAAGTTAAAGTCCTCTAACAGGAGTACTTGAAAGGTGTTTTTTTAGGTTGTCAGAAAAGATGGTGGTTATATCCTCCTCAAATGGCCCGATGGGGCCTGGGGGTCTGTATATTAAATTAATGGTTCATGTTTGGGATCTGGAGATGGGTAGTTTAGCATTCAGGGATTCACATGATCATCAGGTCAGTGGGCTATTCTCATGTCTAGGTTGGAATTGGCTATTTCAGCTATACCTCCTCCGAGGGCCTCAGGTCTGTCCGCTCTGAGTATGGTGTAATCATCAGGGACTGCTAGCATGAGGGCGGGGCCAGCTGCAGTATGTAGCCACGATTCAGTGATGGCTAGAAAATGAAACTTTTCTGCCTGTATAAGGTCAGCTATCTCCGTGGCTTGAGCCACTAAGGATCAGGCATTTATTAAAGCCCCCTTGAGGTATGGAGCATTATTACCTGTCAATGGGTTTAGAGGAGTCTGGTTATTTATTTCGTCCTCTAGTAACGCAATGTAAGGTTTGTTCTGCTGGTAATTCTCCTTTTTGGGTGACAGTTGTGTGAGACGATTAAGGTTTATAGTTCTGTTAGTTTGATTTGTGGGCATTTATTCCTTGTATTTACATTAGTCATCAACCTGGCAAAAGGTTCAAATAATTTGGGTAGTCTGGAATGGAGTCTGCAGTTTCTAAAGGAGATGCTGCATGGTCTGTTAGTTCTAGGTAGACCCATAGTACGAGCATTGATAGTTAGCGGTTGTCCTTGACTCAAGTTGCTGGGTACCAGTGGGGAAGATGAGACATCCATGAAGACTGATAGATTAGCTGTTGGGCTTGAGTTCAGTGCAGATGGGGTGTATGGGCTGCTTATGCTAGTCATTGAGCTCAGTGCTAGTATGGCCCGCAGGGGGACTGTATATAGTCCAGTTACGTACATGATGCAGTTTGCGGGTGCAGAGGGCAGTAGTGCATATGGCCACAGACAAGATGCTATGGTGGCAATGGGGCAGCTATATTGGAGTGGCACAGTTCACAGTAGTATCCAATATGGCACAGACCAAATGCAATGGGGGCAAGCAAGGTAGGATAACATAGTTAGATATGTCTTACGATGAGTGTCAGCAGAGTGTAATCAGCAATGGTGGATGTGCAACAGTGTCAGGATGGTCCTAGCTGTCGTAGGCTAGGTAGCAGATCCTTAGACGGTATATGACACGTGTGAATATTGGGCAGGCTGAGGCGGATTAAGTAAACTGATGATCTGGGGCAGCAGTAGTGCAGACCATGATACTGGCTGGGCAATTAATCGTGCTGTGTGGTTTCTAAGCGGTAGTTTGGCGTATATGATATGATATCATATATGATATGGCATTTGTAACGCGCCTATACACAAGTGTTTCAAGGCGCGACGAGGCAGGGATGGGGGAACGGGGGGAAGACTGACAACGATCCTACTAGGCGAGGTATCATTCAGATCGCGCAAGTGCATGGGTAGGAGGAAGGGAAAAGTGCAAGGGGAAAGGGAGGGGGGAAAAGTGCAGTACAGGGTAGAAAAAAAGATAAATAAATGGGCCAGCTGGTGGCAAGTGCAAGCTAAGTGCAGACAAGTGCTGGGAAGGGGGCTGTAGGGATACGGAGACAGTCCCGCAGTGCAGGGGTTGCCAGGGAGGCAGTGCAAGTGGAGAGTGGCAGGGCCAAGGACCGAGATCAATGAGAATGGCCCAGTTGCAGATTCGGTGCAGTTTCAGTCAAGAATTAGCAGGGGAGAGGGGGAGAGAAAGCAGAAGCAAAGAGGAAGGTTTTGAGGTGCTTCCGGAACCGGAGATGGTTCTCCTCAAGTTTCAGGGAGGCAGGAAGGCTGTTCCAGAGGGAGGCCCCTGCCGCGGAGAGAAGTCCCCCAACGTGTTGCTTGGAGAAGCGGCTGACCCTAAGCGAGTTGGAGGCGGATGAGCGAAGAGCTAGAGAAGGAAGATATTTAGGAAGAGAGAGTTTTTTTAACTTAATCCTCGCAGCCACTGGGAGCCAGTGTAGAGATTTCAGTCCTGGAGAGATACGGTCCCTGGGCTTGAGGCCAAGGACAAGTCTTGCAGTCCTGTTCTGGATAAGTTGCAGAGGGCGGAGTGTAGAGGCAGGCAGATTTAGATAGAGGCTGTTACAGTAGTCCAGTTTCGAGAGAACGAGGGGTCGGGAGACAGTGAGCTTCAGGGGGAAGGAGAGGAAAGGTAGAATACCTCTGAGGAGGTGCAGCTGGTAGTGTGACTTCTTGGAGACGTCAGATACGTAAGGAGAGTGTGGAGTCGAAGATGACCCCAAGGTTTTTTGCCTTGCAGGTAGGAGCAGGAAGAGGGCCAAGAGAGGCCGGCCAGAGAGCTGCAGGGAAGGAGGGAGTGGGTGTGCCGATGAGTAGAATCTCAGTCTTACTGGCATTAAGGCAGAGGTCATTGGCGGCACACCATTCCTGGATAGCAGACAGTCAGAGATGAGGGAAGGAGAGGAGGAGGCTGAGGGTAGCCTGAAAATGAGCTGGGTATCATCCGCATAGCACTGAAAGTTGTGGCAAGGGCGGCGATGCGGTGGGCAAGGAGTGCCAGATACTGGTTGAACAGCCAGGGAGAGAGGTCCGATCCCTCGGGGACACCACAGGTAAAGAAAAAGATGTCAGAGAGGAAGGACCCCATTTGGACTTGGGAGGGTCGATTGGAGAGGAAAGAGGTCAGCCACGCCAGAGCCTGACCAGTGATACCCATGTTATCACGGAGATGGTTGAGCAGGATGGCATGGTTGACAGTATCAAAGGCAGAAGAGAGATTGAGCAAAATGAGAACACAGAGTGTTGGAGTCCAGGTTCGAGAGCAGGTCCTCACGGATGTTCAGGAGAGCAGTTTCCGTGCTTCTGGCAGCTCTGAAGCCAGACTGATGGTCATGAAGACTGCCAACAGATTCAGCATGGAGATTAAGCTGGGAGATGGCCAGTTTCTCCAGGAGCTTGCCCAGGAAGGGAGTGATGGAGATTGGGCGATAGTCAGCCGTGCAGGAGGGTTCGGAAGAGGGTTTCTTAAGAAGAGGGTGCACAAGGGAGTGCTTAAGGGGGGATGGGAAGACTCCAGAGGCGAAGGAGTGGTTGAAAAAGTCAGCCAGGGCAGGAGCCAGGGAGTCGATGTGGTCCTTGATAGTTTTGGAGGAACAGGGGTGAACCTGTTTTGACGAGACTTTCATAGATTTGACTTGTCTGGAAACCTCGTCAGCAGAGAAAAGGGGAAAGGCAGAGAAGGAGGGAGGAGGGGGTGGCTGCAGAAGGGCCAGAGGAAGAGCAGGGAATAGAGGGAGGGAGATGATAGGAGGAGAGTGAGGACAGGATGTCCTGAGTTTGAGATGAAGTGAGGCCAGTGCCGTGCAGAGGGCCTGGGAGGGGATAGGAGAGGTAGAGACTGCAGCAGGGTTGGCCAGCTCCTTGCAGATTTTAAAGAGTTCGGCCGAATTGTTAGATGCTGCAGAGATGCGGGCTTGGATAAGGGCTCTCTTCTTGGTGAGAACAGTGAGCCGGTAGTGCCTTTGGAGCAGGCGGCCGGCCAGTTTATCAGTGGATGATCATGAAGCACGCAATTTCCTCTGTGCCACCCCGCACTTGCGTTTTAGGGTGACGAGATCCGAGTCATGCCAGGAGTTACATTTGGCTTTGGGCTTCAGGCGGATTTTCATGACAGGGGCAAGGATATCAAGAGTATCAGATATATCAGAGTGGAGCGTGGAGAGGGTTGTGTCAGGGTGGGAGTCAAACGAAGGGAGAGAGGGGGGCGAGAAGGTGGCAGCGAAAGCCTCAACTGACACGCGCTTCATGGGTCGGATGACCGAGAAGGAGGGTGGCTTTGCCTGTGGGGTAGGGAACGTAAGGTTGGGAGGATAGGAGAAAGTGATCACTCCAGGAGAGAGGGACGGAGAGGGGATGGTCAGAGATCAGAGCATCGAGGGTGTGCCCTGCAGAAAGAATCGGCCCAGACGGGAGAATAGAGAGTGAGTCACAGAGGTCGCGAAAGAGTCCAGAGGGGGGGGGGAGTGGGGGGAAGAACAGGAGGCATCCAGGTGGATGTTGAAGTCTCCAAGAAGGAGTTGAGTAGTTGAGGACAGGAGTGAGGAGGAGAGGTCCGCCCACTCGGAGAGGAATGAGGAAATTTGACCAGGTGGCCAATAGGGGGGGGGAAGAGGGGAGAGGGGGAAAGGGGGGATAGCGAGATATAGCGAGATAGCGAGAGATCGATCTCTCCACCTCCACCTCCACTCAGGGAAGATAAGGGTCCCCCCCCCCCCAGCACAGTTGGGCCTGGGCACGGAGAGAATCTTGTAACCGTCAGGTAGGAGTGTGTCAAAGCTGGTGACAGAGCTGGCCGTGAACCATGTCTCAGTGAGACCGAGGACGTCAAGGTACAGTTCCTCAAGAAGGCGACATATATCAGAGGAATGTGTGATGGCAGAGCGAGAGTTAAGAGTGGCAATGTGGAGAAGGTTGCCAACCTTGAAAGACTTCCGGGGAGGGGTACAGATCAGAGGTAAGCCCTGCGGAGGTGAAGAAGGAGCACGAGAGGGGGCAGGTATGGAGGGTGGAGGCAAGGTAGCTGAGGACAGAGGTGGAGGGACAGCAGGAGAGGAAAGGAAGTTGATGAGGCGTGGGAGGCGTCTATCAAAGAGGTGAAGGTTGGCCTGATGGCCTTGGACCAAGACGGTCCCATTAGTGTAGACAATAATGATGGCCTTAGAGGAGTGGAAGGGGGCCAAGAGGACATCCCAACGGGTGCCAGCATTAATGGGAGAAGAGAACGGAGAGAGCACAGAGACCATATGAAGGGTCCATAGGTCAGGCAAAGGCACGAAAAAGAGGATGTCAGTGAGAGTTTCCTTGGAGGAGGCACTAGTGCAGGTGTCAGCGATAGGGAGGCCTGGGTTGGAGACCAGGATGTCCTTTTTAAACTTTTTCCTACCAGATTTAGTGAGGAGAGCAGGATCGTCAATGGAGAAGCAGTTAGAGAAGATAAGCGAGATAGAGAGCACCATGGAATAGGAGGGAGTGGGGGGGGAGACAGACGAGAGCAAGCAGCCAGGAAGTGAGCGGCAAGCCCTAGTTTACCACATTTCAGAACAACTACAGTAACGCAGTAAATGCGTATTAGGTACCCAGTGGAGAGGCCACCTAAGTTTGAGAATCCTGCGAGGGGAGAAAAAGCCCTAGTTTACCACAAATTGCAGAACACAGTGAAGAGTAGACACCATGCGAGTGAAGTGAACAGGTGAAGGTGGGGTGGGCCGGGAGAGCAGGTGGAGAAAGCAAGGTGATAACTGATGCCTCGCGTCCCCTGCAGACAGAGGGAGCCGCACCCAGTTACGCTCACCTGGCTCCCACAGGGGCGTCGGTCGGACCCGGACAGCTGCGGTCTCCACCCACGTGATGCGTAGTGCAGCGATGACTGACTGGATCTGCCCTCCTAATCCTGTCTGCTTAACCCATAGAAATATTCTCCTGCAAGTGGAGAGATGAATTTAGCCACTTGTGGATTCAAGTGATGGCACCCCCACAGTCCTCCCCAACTAATCACCTCCGAAATGCCCTCACAGCAATCTCACCTTATATTCTTGAAAGATGAGCTCTCCATCCTGCGTGGATTTGCAGGGGCACGTTGATTCCAGTTACTTCACTGGTTTGAAGGCTCGGGAGAGTTCCGGAGAGTATTGACTCTGAGGTTCCTGGTGAGGACCAGTAAGTATTAAGTTCATAGAGTTCAATATGTCCGATGTTCACTCTTGTTCCCCCCCTTCCTTTCTTGTCTTGCAGCTGGCTCGTGAAAAGATGCTCTTGTGGCAGCTGGTGGCGCTCAGGTAAGAGTCTGTATTACCTGGCGCTGTCCGGTAAATGTTGCACGAGGAAAACGTGTTGTTTTGTCTCTTTACAGATACGGCACATGGAAATATGGAGAGTCACAAAAGGTTGCCTCCGGTGGTAAATCAGGTAAGTCTATGGTGGTAAGAATTATATTGGTTGGTTCCCTCGGCTCACCTTGTGGTTTTCTTTTGTCTCCTAGGTGCCGAAGTTCGGCGAAGAAATGATGGAGGCAGCGCCGACCCGAAGGATGCTGTGAAGACTGGTGAGTATGGCGCGGCGCGTGCAGAAATGATGTTCTTTACAGGTCCGGAGACGAGATGGATCCAGAATCAGGTGTGGAATAGAAATGTTTGTTTTCTAACCTTGTCCCTTTCTTTCCTCTTTGTTTTAGGAGCTCCGGATTCGAGGCGGGCGTGGCAGAAGACTGGATGCAGGCTGCAGGCACGGTGAGTGTTACGCTTCTGGATGCAGAATAACGCGAAGCGTGTGTTGCTGGTCGGGCGTGGTTTAAATAGCCTCAAAAGTAGTCCCAGGTAAGAAGTCCCTAGAACCACACCCGAGTAAAAAATAGTCCCTGTAGAAAAGTAGTCCCTTTCAGGCTTCATGTTGGATTGGAGTCATTTGCAGCATGGTCTGCCTGAGGTAAGCATGGTCTGGCCTTAGGCGCCAGGATTGATTCCTACTATGAGCCTGGCGCCTAAGGCGCCAGGACTGAACCCAGATAGCCCCTAGCCGGTGCTGCTGAGGTTTTACTTAATGTCTAGATGCCTGCTCCCGGGGCTGATGGGCTTGGTCCGGATCCCTGGGGGTAGGCATCATGACACACCCAAGGAGCCGCCCTTTGCCGGGGGGTTGCCGGGTAGGGGGGGCAGCCGAGCAGGGGGGCTGCCCAGGGGGAACAGATATGAGGCAGAAGGAGAAGGAGGAAGGGGAAGGGGAGGGGGGGTGTGGGCAAGCAGGCAGGGAGGCAGGAAGGGAGAGGAGGACCAGGAAGTGGTTGAATTAAAACAGTACTGTGGTGTGAGGATCACTGATACGTGATGCTGACTGGCTTGTAGTGGTAACCAGCGGCTGTTGTTTAATAGGCCTTACCTCTATTGGGCACAAATGTTAGAGATAAATCCTTATATTTTTACAGTAATATTGCGGCATCTTGCAGTCAGTACAAGGTATCCTGGGGGTGCAATAGTAAGGAGGCCAGTGTGAGCTGGTCAATGCTCCCGTGTGGTAGGCAAAGCGTGGGTCTCACTGAAGGGGAACAGTGGAGCAGTGGCTCACTATAAGGCACCCTAAAGGGAAGCAGGCATGCAGAGAACAGTTGAGGGACTGCACATGACGTTGCATTTATAAAGAGGCTTGTTACACGGCTTACCAGGGCTAGCAGCGAAAAACAATAGGCGGATGTGCCGCACGTGGGCTGCAGCAAAGTCAGACAGATCGATGGCAATGATATGGTATAAGTTACCATTGGAGGGGTCAGAGGTACGGTAGATCGTTCCGTAGACGATGCAGCATACAATGTTACAGGTGCAGAGTGAAAAGTATGGCGGGGAGTATGACTTTTTACCTTTCTTTGGCTGTGATCAACCTTTACCTTTCTTTGGCTCCTGATTCTCTCCCGGCACTGACAGGCACGGACAGGGGGGCCTTGTTCTTGGGGGCCTTAGTCGTGTGGGGTCGGCTTCCTCCTCCGGTCTCTCGCGATTGGGGTTGTAGGCGTGCTGGTCACGGATGCTAGGCTGTTATCACGGTTGTTATTTGCCCTAGTGTTTCTTGGTCTGGGTAGTTCAATGTTACAAGCACCAAAGTTCAACGTTCACCTTTTTTACGCTCCCCTTTTCTGTGGGTTAATTTTAATCGCTTTGCTTTTACAGTACATTCACTTTATCTCTACAAATATTTCACTGAGACTTTCGAGTGGGCTACTTCCTTTCTCCAGACCACTCCGTTACTCTGTATCACTGGTTTTACAGCCATCGTTACTTCAAAGTTCATTCACAAGTCTGCCTTTATTCGCGTCTCACACCGGTCTTTCATGTCGCTTGTCAGCTTACCACCTGTGTGCGTTTCTTTCTTGTCTTTATAGTTTTTCAAATCACGAGTCCAGGTTAGTACCACAGGCTTAGCCTCGCCTCCCCAACTCTGCTATTCACCTGGGAGGCTCGCTGGCGTCCTTGAAACACAATGCAGCCTTCTTGTTTGGGATTTGGCATTCTCCACGTGTCTTTCGCTGCCTTTTGGAGGCAACGACCTCCTGCAGGGAACTCGTGGGGTTCTCCACCCTTTGCTCTCGCCCCTTGATCCGTTGCTCTGCTTTACTAGGTTCGCTTTCGCCATGAACGTTCTGCTCTTGCCAGTTTTTACGACTGGGGATTTGCAGCAGGAGTTTTTCCGAAAAACTTCATCAAAATGTTTTTTTTATTATTTGTGGGTGGTTTTCCCCAAGCCCCCCTTCCTTTAACAATTATTTTTATTCCGTCCCCCCTATCCCCTCCAACCCTATGCCCTTTCCCAAAATATCGCTCGAGGTTTTTCAGAAAAACTCCAGCGGCAAAATACCCATCGTGAAAACGGTGTTGGCGAAAGGACGCTATACTGTCTCCATTTTCCACCTTTTATCTGTTTGTGGAGAGCTAATTGGTATCAGATGTGCACTTAAAATCAAGTGCCTGACTTTGTCTGACCTGATTAGCAGGACATATCCAATGCGATATTTAAGGGTTGGCCTCTTCACTCTGCCGCCCTCCTTCCTCGTCCCCAAAGGGGATCTTTCCCAGGGTCCCACTTGCCTCCATCCCTAGGGATGGTGTTGCGGAGCGGGTTCACCTCTCTAACCTGACGGGAGGAAGGGGCTCAACCCCCCCCCCCCCCGGAAGAAATGGGACACATTTCCTTGAGTCGTCATACTATGTATAAAATAATGCTGTTCTATAACTTTCTGGAGCAAAGTGCAAGTTTTTCAGCTAATCTGGACCCATAATGCATTGCTCAGTAGCTCTGATCTGAAAGTGAATTCCAGAAATGGCTAATGGGTGGTATGTGTCGCCTGTTAGCTTCAGTATCCAGTGGAGACCTGCATTTAAAAAAATAAAAAAAACACCTGAAAGCAACTAGATGATCAGAAAATGTAACCCGCCCCCACAATTCTCGACAGGCACAGACATTTGTTTTCCCTCCCAGATTCAACGCTAACGACTAGTGAAAATGTTGATGTATTAAAATCAATAGTGTTAGAAATCATTGCAGGGAAATTAAGACCCATTGCGCCATGCATATTCATGTTGCAGATGATCTTTGACCAGTACAGGGTTTCTAAGGCATTACACTTGTGATGTGACTTGTGCAGATGCAAGGAGAACATTGTCAATGCCTGGCTATGTGAACTCTAGCTTGTGTAGCATGAGTTGGATTGTATTTGCCCAACTGCGAAGTGTAAGCACTCCGACTTTGATTCGATGATAAGACTTAATGAAGAGGACGACTCTGTTTAAGCACGCCCCTGTATACTCTCACCAGAGACAATACAATCCGCTAGGTTAAAAAGGCCAAGAGATTGCTTGCGAGGATAACAAGTTTTAATCTTACAAAAAGTAAAGATGTAAGCAAAGGACTCTGCTGCTCGAACGTTCGGCCAGAGTCTGCACGAACAACACATTATAAGGGTAGACCGCGTCATCAGTGACACCATTGCATATGGTCGAAACTCGCTCGGCTGGTTGGTGAGATCCTATGCATAGGCCTGCTCTATAGGGGATGCCAGGCTATGATTGGCTCCAGTCTCGTCTGCTTGTCTCCTCTCACTTGGGGTCAGCTGGGCTTGTCTCTCCAGGGAATGAAGGTCCGGCCTGTCACATGTGGCCGTTTCATGGTTACTTTTGTACGATAACACTAATACATCATTATGGCATGAACCTGGAAAACCTGCAGACTGTGTTAGGGGGAATTCTCATTTCTGTGCTAATTCCCTTCAACCTTCGAGACCCCCAACTCCTTTGCTGGACTTTAGCACTTTAACATTTTTATCCTGGAGTGAGTGCAACCTTTTTCTCACTCTCGTGTTTTTGATCTGATTTTGACTTTTGTTTTTGTTTCCTTTGGTTTTAGAGTCTGACAAACTCCGTAGGCATCACTTTTGTATTGTGACACACTGCACCATCAGTGCAGTGTCACAGAGAAGTCCTTTGATATCTCATAAGGTTTAAATACCTTCTCTTGGGTAAACTAATTTTCCCAATAGTAAAGTGAAATTGACTTTACTTGCCTGTTTTTCCTATGTAGGTCCACTACACTCCATGTTATGTGGAAGAACTGGGGGGTTACTTAGTAGCCCCTTTTCCTACTTACTCATATAAAATGTTACATGTTACCCTCACTCCATTTAATGGCTGGTGGCAGTGTTTTAATTTTCCTACCATTGTGTGTTTTTACCGCAGGCTGAATCCTCAGTTGCAGTATTGTACCCTTGGGTGCCCATTTTGTCAAAATGGCCCTGGTCTACTTTTTTTCGCCATTTCTTGCTCGTGAGCTCTTTCTTGGGTGTTACTCTGTGCGCCAAACCAGGTTTAACCCTTTGGTTCGTTTTGTCTTTGGCAGGCTTCAATGCTTAAACCCACCTCTGGCTCCAGTGTGTCTGGCAGGGCAGGAAGCGAGGGAGGTGCCCGGAACTCCCTGTCCTTAGTCTTCTTGGTTACCTGAATGCTCCCATTCATGATTGGCTGGCTGTCCTTTGGGGACAGCTGCCCTGCTGTGTGTGAGACAGCTAGTCTGTGCATGAATGGTAGATCACTGTGTAAAAGGCGAGGTCTCTTGAACAGAAGGCAGAGCCGACCACTGGAAGATGCATCTGACGAAAGAAACTGGAAGAGAAGCTTGTTGTACCCTCCTGGACTGTTTAATTGCCAGATGAAGCTGTGCGGCAGTGCTGATGCTCCAATTTTGCATAGACTAGAGAAGCCCAGAATGGACAACTTCTTCCCTTGGGTTGGTGGGACCAACTGACCCCAAGACTAACTTTGCTGGAAAACCTCTCCCTGCTGGCTGTACTTCTTGGCTGCTGCTGGAACCGAGTGCCCAGCGTTGGGAAAACCAGAATCTACTGCAATGTCTTTAAGCCGGACCCGAGCTCCAGGAAGATCCTGAGGACCCTCCTGAAGCAGGGCGACCGAAGCCTGAGCTACATCAACTGAGTGCTGGTCTCCAGAAGCAAGGGGAGCCCTTCAAGTGTCCGAACTGCAGTGGTGCTATTGACCGGTAGCTGAAACCGCGAAGTGCTACTGATTTGGAAGTAGCCCCTAGCCGCCGCTGACCTTCAAATTGCAGTGCGGGAGTCCTCCAGACATCCTCCCTCTTGTCCCCACGACTGAGGCCCAGAATCTGCAAGACTGCAACCAGAACAGAAGCCAGCTGGCTCCTCTTGATCCAACCTAAGGTACTGTCTTGACTAAAAGAGTACTTACCTTTTTGGTCTGTAGCTTGCTTGCTCTCACTGGAGACTTGCAGTAGCTGCTTTTTCTGCAGAGTTGGTTGCAGCCCTGCTCTTCACAAGCCTAGCAGCTAGGGGCCGAACAGTGATTCTTTTTCTACAAACTCTCTTAAAACATTCTGCAAGACTTTTGAGCTATCTGAAGAATTGTCTCGGCTCTCTAGACATTGTGCAAAGTGACTTTGGCTGTCCTGGCTCCCTGCAGACCCTTCTGACCCCATTGACTTTGGTTTTAACTGTCCCTCATAGGTGCTGCATAAGTTTAACTTGTATTGCTGGGAAAGGTCTAACCTAGACTTCATTGGGAAGATTGGAAAGTACATGCTCTGAGAACCTGTTAACAGTTTTCCTTCCCTGACCTTTTCCTTTTCCACAACCTCAGTATTGCCTTAAGTGTAAAAAGTGATATATCAATGTCCACAGTGTCCTAGTAATTGAAGTCCCCTCAGGGTGTAGGAAGTGTGTGTTTAACATCCCAAAAGGGTATCTACTTGCTTATCTTAAAACTGAGGAAGTGTTGTAAAGTGTATTTTTATTGTTGCATATTGCCCTTTCTAAGGCTTATTTAAAACCAACCGTTAAATAATTATTTTGACTAGAAAACCTTGAGTATAAGTGTCATTTGAATTCTTGTAATTGTGAATCTGTGTTACATCTCTACAGCTCACATTTACCCCTCGAGAAGTCTGGCTAATCAGCCACTCTAATAACTTGTATAGTAAAGACCTATACCAATAGGTGGGTTACCTATTACCAAGAGGACAAGGCTGGTGTTGTCTCCCACAGGGTTACTACATACAATGTTGCCACACAGACTGGCACAGTGGGAGGAACACGGTCATACTGACCCACACATTTTCTCCTCATTTTGAAATATAATTTATCCCTCCCTGTACCTTGTAGTACAAAGGGTGTATTTATGGGATACGTGAAATGGTTGTCTGTTTGGTGGTCGGAGGTCGCCCGCTGTCGTGGAATGCAGGGGTTCTTGGGCTGGGTCAGTGGTGGTCTCATGGCCTTGCATGCCGCATTCCTCTCTGTAATTGCAAAAATTGTGGAACAAAGAGAAATTTCTGAGTATTGGCAGCGCGGATTTATCTGCCCTCAGCGTTGGGGCCTTTTCAGGTTTCTTTGCCGGGCCTACATTTACCATGTCCCTAATGGCGTAACTGTGGTATAGTTGAATTTAGAAAGTGTGCCTAATGACGTCACTGTGCAGCGTTTGAATCTAGAAAGTGTGCCTAATAGCGTCACTTTGGTATAGTGAACTTAGAAAGTGTGCCTAATATCATCACTGCTAAAGTTTATTCTAGAAAGTGTGCCTGATTAGTGTCACTGTGCTAAAGTTGAATCTAGAAAATGCCTATAGCGTCACTGTACTAAAGCTTAGTGGATGGAGTGGATATATCTCTGTATATCGTATCTCCTATTTATGCGATATATATGCTATGTACCTATATCCCGATGCCGCTATGTACGCCCCCTGACCTGCTCTTGTGCTTGGTCGCAGATGCTCTACTGATGACCACCACATCACACTACTATGTTTACTCTCTCCTATACGCCATCATTCATCTAGAACACAACTATGCTATGATACATTCGGCCAAGCTGTTCTCATGCTAACAAGACCCCACTAACACCTCATTATCCTAATAAAACACAGCTAGCTGAGCACATTTCGGCTAGCTTAGGCATCTCCTCAGGCCTAACGCAGCCAGAACTCATTCTGGGTGTCCACCCTCCAGACTGAACTCATCCAACTGATTTCCTCAGCACCACACCTACTGCTAAAAAGCGGCTATCAAGCAACAACCACCCCAGCTGCACACACATCCTGTGCGCCCACGCACCATACGACACTCTCTACTTACTTGAACTGTGGTTCCCGAGGGCGTTCAACCTACCAGCGCTTTGAGATCATACCAATGATACATAAGGCGCTATATAAATGCCACGTAACAGAACATAACATGCAGGACATGAATGTGTCTACCATAACTATAAAATGGCGTCTCTTTATATGCGCACACTAAGCCTATGCATC
Source organism: Ambystoma mexicanum (assembly GCF_040938575.1). Taxonomy (NCBI): domain Eukaryota; kingdom Metazoa; phylum Chordata; class Amphibia; order Caudata; family Ambystomatidae; genus Ambystoma; species Ambystoma mexicanum. The sequence continues at coordinate 988,883,507 of NC_090925.1, forward strand.
TATAATGCCTGTAATATTGTATTTGTGCCAGGTTTCTTAGCATGGCCCTCTCCCCCCTGGTAAATTGCACGTCTATCTATGGGAGTCTCCTCACCCTGAAGCCCCTCGGGTGGGAGGCTCATTTCCTTCCCAACAATTGCAAAAGCAAGATTGTCCTGTAACTAGACTATAGGGGGAGGCTGTATTTATACCACTTTCATATCGCTCTACATTCTTTTATTTTCTTAACTTTGAACATTGACACTTAATTGAAGCTTCAAGAGCAGGGTTAAATTGTTCACAGTATTTATTTTTCTATATTGAAATTGTAATTTCACTTTTACTTGCCATTCGAATTTTTTTCTCTGCTCAACAATTCTGTAGGCTTTAGTTAATGGGGTCCAAATAGAATCGTTTTATGATGGCTTGTTCATATAACTGCAACATTTCAAGTTTCAATCAAGGGTAGCAGCCACAGGGTCGCTGGAGAATGCAGCCCTATAACAACGTATTGAATGGGTCACGTTTCTTGGATCTTCTCCAGGTGACAACTTGTTTAACATATCCGAAGCTAGTTTGATGCACTTTATCTCGCCTCTTCCTGGATCATTGCTGGGTGTGGCCTTAGAACTGGCTTCAGACGTATTTGTTAGTGAGCATCTTTAATGTGCAAAACCACCACCAAAGAGGTTCCCAGCTCGGAGTCTTGTTTGGGCGATTGTCAACTTTCTTTCTTTTGTTACTTTATTTGAGTGAAAAACACCCTCATAAAATTTTAAACAATAAATATGTAGTAAAACCAATACATTCATAAAGGCAAACGAGGCTAAAACCTAACTTCAAAATAGAAACCCTTCCCTTAATTCTATATCTTTAGATAACTACAATCCCAGTGCACAACAAACCGCTGGATTATTGCACATTAAAAAGAAGAGCTGGTCGATTAACTTTTACAATTAATTCCCCTTAAAATTAGAAGGCTATTTCTCTGCCAAAGGCCCTTTTACATTAGGCAAAAGAACATCAGATGTCACATCTTCTGCTAAACTTGGAGCGCACTTGCAACCACGGGACTCTTTGCTTTTTGCTCCAATTGCTGGTTTTGCTCTTTAATGGCACTATATTTACTCTAAATGTTGCTATGAGAGAGCTAGCATACCTTTTGTGTGACACTGGATATGTTGGATCCCCAGTCCACCTGAGAGATGTATGCATTCTCACCCTTGTCTTCACAAACTCTGAGCTTTCTCTGTCTTTTACAAATTTTGCAGTAGAGGTGTGTTTTGCGAACTAGCTTTTAATTGGCAAGTACCAGTCGGCTAATCCCAAGCATGTAAACTGTTTTTTCACATAAGCGAGCCATTTGATCTTAAATGCTACCTTTCCGCAGATCTTCCAGAATACTTTGTGGTAAATTGGCCCAATGGTTAGTCCAGAGACCCGTAACTAGAGGTTTCAGTCTCAGGAAGTCTAGTAAGTACGTAACTGCCAGCTCCAAGTGGACTGAAAAAGAGAAGGCCCTTTGCGGGACTCCTAAGTGTGTGGAGGAACTTGTTTCCCCAGCGCTCCAACCGATTCCTTGCTATAACCCAAATTCCTGCCCCATATGCCATTGTTCCTACTGTTTTGCTTATGTTCTGCCAGGCCATGTGTTGTATCGAAAATTGCCAATATTATATAAAGCATTTATTTGCTTCATGCTAATTCATCCACGCATGGGAGGGGATCGGTTCAGACCAGTGGAAGACGTCACCCACGGTTATTGCATCGAGTTCCACCAGCCACCTCGATGGCACCCACTAAAGAGCAGACACCTATCACCAGCACACCTGCAAATCCTGCTGGAAGAGGTGCAGATCCTTCTGGAAAAGGGCACCTTAAAAATCGTCCCCATTCACCAGGTAAACAAGGGTATTTATTCAGTATACTTCCTTGTACCCAAAAAGGATCTCCCCATGCGCCCTGTGTTAGACCTGCGCACAGTGAACAAATATGTCAAACCACAAAAATTCCGAATGACAACATTGCAGGAGGTAATCCCACTGCTGGTGCAGGGGTATTACATGGCCACATTGGATATGAAAGATGCATACTTCCATATTTCAATGTTGCCAGCGCACAGAAAGTACCTAAGATTCATGAGAGAGGAAACACACTATCAGTTCAATGTTCTTCCCTTCAGCATAGCCTCATCTCCAAGAGTGTTCACATAGATAATGGCGGTAGTAGCTGCTCACCTGCACAGGCAGTCCATTCCAGTCTATCCTTACTTCGACGACTGGCTCCTAACAGGAGATTCTTAGGGAACATGCCTATTGAATACCCAGAAGTGGGTAAACCACCTTTTCAACCTAGGCTTCTCGATCAACGAAAAAAAGTCCAGTCCAAGGCTCTCACTATGTAGCCAGTCATGAGGTGACCATATACAAAGCCATGCCGCGGTTAGGAATGATGGCCTGCATTACCCTAGTTCCATACGCTCGCTCGCGCATGTGCCCCATGCAAGAGTGGCTCTCGAGCCAATGGCCGGACAGTGGGGCGATCTAGTAGCTAGCAGCCCTCCTTCAGTCTCTGCAGTAGTGGTCAAGGGAAAAACCTTCTGCAGGGAAAAACCTTCAACACCCCCGCAGTAGAAGCCAGTCTTACCACAGACTCATCTCTGACAGGGTGGGAGGATGTAGGGGGGGTAACCTCCATCAACAGACGGCGCACAGCGTGTGGTCCCCAGCAGTAGCATCCAATCACACAAACTTCTTGGAATTGCTAGCAGTGTTCAAGGCCCTGAAGTCTTTGCAAACACACCTCCAGGGGAAAACAGTTCTAATCCTCACAGACAGCACTACGGCCATGTATTACCTAAACAAACAAGGGGGCACTCACTCTCTAGGGCTGTCCATACCGTCACAGAACATATGGAAATGGGTTCTTAAACACAAGATGTTCCTCCTGTCACAACACATTCCAGGCAAACTCGATCTTCTGGCGGCTGTATTTGGCAGAGACCCCCCCGCACCCCCCCCTTCCCGTAGAGTACGAGTGGCAACTACACGAGGACATTGTACTGCACGTCTTCGCCGACTGGGACTTCCCATGGATCAACTTGTTCGCAACTCTGGAGAACACACAATGCCAAGATTACGCCTTCAGGTACCCTCAGAACCGCTCCAAGGGAAAAGGTCTCTGGATAACATGATCAGGGAAATTTGTTTACGCTTTTTCTCCGATTCCCCTGTTAAACAAAATAGTGCACAAGAAGCACCAAGAGCCAGTTAGGATGATTCTGGTGGCCCCGATGTGGGCCTGGCAACCTTGGTTCTCCCATGTCATGGCAATGTCAGTCGTCCCTCCCAGGAAGCTGCCATGCCCTTGCAACATGCTATCTCAAGACCAGGGAGGGACTTTACATCCACCCCTCAAACTTCCAATTTAGCAACCTAGCTCCTGAGGTCATAGAGTTTGGGCACTTCCAGCTCCCTCAAAGATGTATGGACATACTCAGGGAAGCACGGAAACCTATCAGCAGGCACTGCTACTTCAGCAAGTGGAAATGCTTTGTCATCTGGTATAATAACAAGGGCATCAATCCTGTTGATTGCACTCCAAAACATATTGTCCTGTACCTAACTTATAGATTCAGGTCTGGTTTTCAATTCCCTAAAGGTCCACTTAGCTGCACTTTCAGTGTACACCGCGTCCCAAAACAAGGTTTCGTGGTGTAAAATTCCAGTGATTATAAAGTGTTTATGGAGGGGGGTTAAGAGGATCCATCCCCTATTTCAAACCCAGTTCCCAGGTGAGACCTGAACATTGTACTTACCAGATTAATTTTACCCTATGTTGTTTCTCGAATTTAGGTGGGTTGCTTCAGTTGGTACTGCTTGCCTGCACACTGCACTTTTTGCATTTTTGCCATATGTTTGATTTTCAAATTTAGGTGGGTTGCCTCTGTTGGTACTGCCTGCACACTGCATTTTGTCATATGTCGGATTTTTGAATTTAGGTGGGTTGCTTCAGTTGGTACTGCTTGCCTGCACACTGCATTTTTTGCATTTTGTCATATGTCGGATTTTTGAATTTAGGTGGGCGGCCTCAGTTGCTACTACTTGCCTGCACACTGTACTCTGCCCTATGTTTGATTTTCAAATCTAGCTAGGCCACCTCAGTCGCTACTACTTGCCGGCACACTACATTGTGTCATAGCCACCAAAATGTTCCTCCCAGGTACTTACTCAATACTGCTGAGAATTATCCTACACACTATCAACTCTGCATGCTCGTCTAGCTCTACCCTCAGCACGGTCACCCTAGGCATCTCTGCACCGCCCTCCACAGAGCCACATGCCACAGTCATGCTTCCCCTATTCGCCCCTTCTTGCCTCCCAGAAAGAAACACCAGATTACGGTCCAGACTCCAGAAAATACACGAGCCCAGAGCCAGGGACTCCACCCAATCCAAACTAACCAACCGCTCCTACATTAGCACATGCGCCAACCTTACGGTGAAAAAACTCAAACCTAGCCCACCCAATACTACGACTAAAGCCAAAATACACACCCCCACCAAGACTACTGCTCCAGCTATAAAAGGTGCGCTTATTAACGCCCGCTCCATAATTGCACATGCCACAGACATTGCAGACCTCATCCTAGCTGAAGACTTAGACTTCCTAGCCATAAGAGTCCTGGCTAATTGCAGCCGCCGGCCCAGCCCTCTCGCTAGCCATCCCCAACGACTACACCATCATCCGAGCGGATAGAACAGAATCTAGAGGCGGAGGACTGGCTATAATTGCCAAAACCCACCTCAACATCAGACTCGACTCAGCTACCCACCTCCCATCCTGTGAATCACTCACAGCTAAGTTGCCCACTGCCAAGTCCCAAACGATATCCATTCACCTACTATATAGACCACCTGGACCATTAGGATCCTTCGAGGAAGACCTGTGTGCCATCCTCACCAACAACTTAAACACCTCCCAGTGCCTCATCCTAGGGGACTTCAATCTAGGCTTCAAAGACCCCAAAGATCACCAAGCCAACCTTATCAATAACACTCTGTCCCAACTAGGCTTCACACAAAAAGTATCTGGCCCCACCCATAACAAAGGGAGAACCCTTGACTGGGTAGCAGAATATAACGGCTCGGTATCCATCACTAATAATTCCCCTCAAGCCTGGTCTGACCACCATCTCCTCTCCCTTTCCCTCGAAGCCTCGAGCCCCATCACCAACTATGCGCTAGCCTCAGCCATCCCCACGAGAAGTAAGAAAAATATCACAGTGGGAAAAATTGATCCCTCTCATCCTCCCAACGCTTAACCATCTCCCGGCTACTTCCAATCCCCATGACCTCGTAGAAGGCTATAACAAATCCAAGCGCACAGCCTTAGACTCCATTGCACCTCTAAAACTAAGAAAAGGCAAACCGAAAAAGCACCTCAACCAATGGTTCTCCAGCCACCTTAAAGCGCTCAGACTGAAAAAACGTAAAATGGAACAAGTCTGGAGACAGTCTCCCACAGACCACAACAAGACAATGCTCAATAAAACATCCAACTGCAAAAAAGAAATCATAGCTGCCAAACAAGAATCCTATAATCAAAGAATCGCACAATCCAATTCCAGCACCAAAGAGCTGTTTACGATCATCAAAGAATTGGAATCACCGGTGCTCGCTCCAGACACCTGTGTAAAGGACAAACCATGGTGAACCAGTGTCCAAAATGCCCTAAACAATAAAGTCACTAACCTACAAACTAAAATTAAAAACAAGAAAGAATCCATAGCCAAACCAACCAATGCCACCAACACCTCTCCTTGCCCCCCACCCCCAAACCCACTTCCCAACCCTGTTCGTTTTAGCTTCTCCAGAGTCTCTACTTTCGAAGTGGAAAAAATCATTCTCAGCCTAAAACCATCTAATTGTCAGGGTGACCTCTGCCCCCCACAAATCATCAAGGATGCGGCAAGAGACCTCTCGCCATTCATCACCAGACTCATGAACTCGTCCTTCTCCTCAGGCAGAGTTGAGGACCCCTCCATTCCCACCACCTACAGACCAATCACCACCGTCCCATTCCTGCTGCTCAAGATACTAGACAAGACAGCATACCAACAAATCCAAAAATACCTTGAAATAAACCACCTCCTAGGTATCCGACAATCAGGTTTCAGACCCCAACACGGGACAGAAACTGCCCTCCTTGATCTGAAGGCTCAAATTGACACCCTCAGAGACAATGGGAAAACTGCTCTATTACTTCTCCTAGACGTCTCTGCGGCATTCGACCTAGTCGATCACAAAATCCTATGTAACCACTTGGGCTGGATTAAGTCATTCCTCAGCAACAGATCCATGCATATCTTCTCCACTTCTGCTGCCGCCGACCCCATCCCCATCACATGCGGAGTCCCCCAGGGCTCATGTGTCTCCCCTACACTGTACAACGTGTTCATGAAGCCCTTGTTTGATGATCTAGATGGCCTGGGTATCACCTACACTAACTATGCCGATGATACACAGATCCTCATCCCGTTGACGGGAGATTACAACCATGATTTGGCCTTGGTGAACAGGGTGTACCTCATCATCCAGGCATGGATGGCTTCGCACAGTCTATGCCTGAATGATGACAAGACTGAACTTATCATCCTTGGTTCCACTACACACATAACCAAACTGGACCAAAACTACGCCAACCTTTTTTTTTTTTTTTTAAAGTTTTTATTAAATTTTTGAACAAACAATAAAACCAAACAAAAAGTGCATGTTCAACAGTTTCATTACACTTTTTAAATTCCCAAACCACTACTCCCACTACCCCACCCCCCCCTTGCGAGTCCATCACCTTGAGTCATCAGATTCCACACCCTGTGGTTCGGTCTCCTCCTCAACAGGTTCAGTCGGGTCTTCTAATGACCCAAACAATCCGGCTCTCCGTGATTTCCAGGCCATCAAGGACTCATTCTCCTCCTCCCCCCGTTGCTGCACGCCTCTTGCCATGCTATGGTTTCGGCTTCTGCCCATTTTTGCAAGTCTTTCCACCACACCTCTATCCTTGGCACATGGCATGACTTCCATCCCATGGCAATCCTCTTTGCAAGCACATGAGCCAGGTCCCTTAGTTTGCTTACATGCCTGAGTTTCCGTGGTCTGGGGAACCCCCCCAGCAGGCAGGCCCACACCGTGTCTACTACTATCTTGACCCCTCTTCCTTCTAGTTTCTCTTTTACACCCCTCCAGAACCTCTCTATGATTGGGCAAGACCAAAACATATGCACCATGCCTACGTTCTCTTCGTCGCACTTAGGGCATGCTTGCCGACCTGCATTCTCAAACCTAGATATCCTCCCAGGCGTCATATAAGCCCTGTGTGTTATGTAAAGCTGTATCTGTTTCAGTCTCGCGTTTCTAGACACCTTCTTATGATCCCTTTGCACCCGTTCCCACATCCCATCCCCCATTTGGGCCCCAACCTCCGTTTTCCAGTCCAATCTCAGCTGCGTGACCTCCTTCCCCAGTTTAGACATCAACATCTCGTACAGTCTGGAGACCTCATGGCCCCCCTCAGCTATAATCATATATAACGTGTCTGGTGGCGTCCAGTTCTTCCTCCAACACAGTTTTGGGCCACATCCTCTTAATCCTCTGTACCATTCTGTGGTACGTGATGTACTGGCCTTCGTGCAACCCAGCCTCCTCCCGCAGCCCCTCAAAGGTAACACAAGAGCCCCCTGCCAAATATACCCCATCGTTGCCACCCCAGCCGGCTCCCAGTGGGTCCGGAGTATCAGTCGCAGCTGAGCGTCTGCCCCTGTCAATACCACCAATGGCATCTGCGGCGAGCATGGGGACGGGTTCCCCATCAATTGGCATGCCCTACGCCACACCTTCCACCCCAGCAGCATAATTTTAGGGCGCCCCACCATCTCCGCCCTGGGTGCCCACTAGGGGTGTCACGGTATTAGTTTTATGATGGTACGATAACCTTCTTGCCAAATGACGGTATATCATGGTTATCGCGGTATAGCAGGTGTAGTTAACCAATCTTAATCTTAACAAATATTTTCTAAAAGGTCATAAATTGTCAGATTTATCATCACAAACAAAACCAGGCACCCAGGGCCAGAATTGGGCTTTTCAACATACTTTCCACTGAAATGCCATCCCTTGCTTCCACCAAACACAAACACACGTGTGGAGAGGGGGGGAGGGGGCTGCTGCAACTGGCAAAGCAAACTGAATAGCTTTTCTTAAGTGGTCATTTTGGCTTTTAGCTCCCCCACTGGCTACTGGTGAAGATGAACATGTTGCCATCTTTATAACCTGCATGCCACAGATCAATGGAGGCTGATGGTAGCATAAGCTTGTGCGCATACACATGCACACGCACGCTCTCTTTACGTTACAGCCTTTAGTTTACTTGCAGGCCAAAAGAAGGTGTTCATGTAATCACAGAGATGTTACCCTTTGGTATGGCAGCAGGGAATACCCACAGAGATGAGTGAATTTCGCAGTGTGACTTATTGTATGTAAATTCAATGATAGAACCAGGCAAATACCCCATTGTCTTATGTTTAGCAAACATTATCCATTTTAAATATATATACCCCAAAGCCGCCAACCGAAAGTAAACCCTTTCCAATCTTGGCACTGTATTTATTCTTCCTATTGCTAACATATTGATTTTGTGTCAGGCACATGTGGTTTATGGAACGGCATTAAAAACTGCTCCAACTGAAACTACTTGGCAGATGGCACATCCAACAGTGCAAGACCAAGACTGTGCAGCACTTGCTTACTGCAGCCTTTCCAAATTAGATAGAAAAGCGCACTTAACGGTATGAACGGTATACCGGTATAAACAATGTGACGTTATTATTGTTCAATTGAGTGGTTCACGGTATCTTTAACGGTATACGGTTATACCGTTACATCCCTAGTGGCCACATAACTTTTTTCAAATAAAAGGGTGCACAATCCCGCCCAAACAGCCTAAATTCGGAGGTCTCTTCATCAGATAGCCATTTGGCAACATATTGCAACTGGCTCGCCACATAGTACGCCTCGTAATTGGGCAGCTTTATACCCCCTTTGCCATGGAAGTTCTGGAGCTTCCATAACGCCACTGTTTCGCGTGCCATGCCACAGAAAGTCCCTACACGTGCTATTCAGTTTGGCAAAAAAACCCATTAGGAATCAGATACGGAATATTCCCGAAGTAATGTAGGAGCCTTGGCAGGACCACCATCTTTAGCATCGCTCCGCGCCCCATCATCGCCAAAGGCAGCTTCGCCCAAAACCGCATGCATTTCTCAATTTTTTGGATTGCCACCTCTGTATTACACCTATGCTCCTCCCCCACGGTGTGATATATATCTATCCCCAGGTACCGAAAAGTACTAACCGCCCACGGTACCTGTAAAACCGGTAACCTCTCTGCTGGAACCCCTGTATACCCCCCCAACGGGAACAGACTAGACTTCTGGGGGTTCACCGCTATGCCTGACAGCACAGCGTATCTCCCAAGCACTTCCAAAATGTACTGGAGGTTCTCCTCCGGATACCGCACATACAGCAACATGTCGTCCGCATATAGGGAGACCAAATGCCGCTCCCCGTTCACCTCGATGCCTATGGTGTCATATTGCTGCCTCAAATAGATTGCGAGAGGCTCCAGGGCCAAAATGTAGAGCATAGGGGACCACGGGCATCCTTGTCTAGTACCCCTACTAAGCTGCCACCTCTCTGATATCACAGATCCCGTCTTTACTCTGGCCAGCGGTTCACTATACAAAATCTCTGCCCACCTTACATAGCCAGGCCCTAACCCATAGTGTTTCAGGGCCGCCACGGCCACTTGACGGAGTCGAAGGCCTTGATCACATCCAGGGACACGATTGCCATTTCCTCCTCACTTCCGCTGCCAAACTCAATGATCCTCTGAAGTCGCCTATGATTGTTGGTGATGTTTCTATGGGGGACATAGCCCGTTTGATCTGGATGTATTAACTTAGCAATGACCTTTTTCAGTCTGTTCGCCAAGACCGCAATTAATATCTTGCCGTCTTGGTTCAACATTGACACAGGTCTGAAGGAATCACAGCTGCGCCCTGGTTTATTTGGTTTAGGGAGAGGTACTATAACAGCCTCTCTGTGACTCCGGCAGGCGGCCCGTCTCGAACGCTTCATTTATCATCTCTAGCAGCGGGGGGAGGGGGGACCTCTTCTATATATACCTTGTAAAATTTGCTTGGAAGCCAGTCTGTCCCTGGGGTCTTACTAGTAGGCAACTGCCTCACCACCTCCCCCAGTTCTTCCAGGGTAATCGGGGGAGTCCAATTCCTCTCTTTCCTCCTCACTTATCTTGGGCAGCCCCATATCCTCAAGCGTTTCTTCTATCATTGCCCGGCTACTATCCCCGTCTTCACCGTATAACACTTTATAATAATCCACAAACGCTTGATTAACCCCCTCCTGGGTGTCCTCTACGCTACCATCTTCCCTCTCTATAGTTCTGATTGTGGCTCTGGGGGTCTCGCTCTTATATAACCATGCCAAAAGTCTCCCCGGTTTGTCACCTCCCGCGTGCTGTCTCTCAATGTACCTTTTATAGTTAAGGTTGCACAACCTCTCCCAGTAATCCGCACATTTTTGCTGCAGCTTAAGTATCAAATCTAGTTTCTCCACTGTATCGTCGCCAGCTTTTAAGGCCTATTCCAATTTTGCTTCCGTCTCCCTCAGTTCTGTTGAAACGCCACCCTGTAGGCCCTTGGATTTCGCCATGGCCGCCCCCCTCATAACAACTTTAAAGGCCTCCCATAGTGTCCCCGCCGAGTCCACACTCCCAGTATTGGTTTCAAAATAATTTACTATCTCCTCCCATAAGTCTTCTCTAAAGAAGGGGTCTCGACGCCTCTGCTCGTAGGCGCCATGTCGGGATCCTCGCCCTCGGGGGGGGGGGGGGGGGGGCAATATTGCCACGCAAGAATCGGGGGCGAGTGGTCCGAGAGGACCCTGGCCCTGTACTCTATGTGCGCAATCTCCACTATCATTTCTGTTGATGCGAAGACATAGTCCAGCCTTGTTGATAACTGCTGTGGGGCAGAATAATGCGAATATTGCCTTTCCCCAGGGTGCCACACTCTCCATGCATCTTCCAACCCAAAGTCATCAAGCAGTGTCTGTAGCGCCCTGGCTGCAGGGGCCAGTCTATCCAATTTCTCGTCCGATCTATCCACCCTCGGGTTCAATACACAGTTGAAGTCCCCTCCCCAGATCACCGCGCTTCCCACACACACACGCTCAGGTTCGCACTCAGTGTCCTAATGTACGCCGCCGTGTTCTGGTTCGGGGCGTATGTGTTAACAATACTTATCTCCCTATTCTCTATCAATCCCCTCAGCATAACCATCCTCCCGTCTGTCTCAGCCACCACTTCAACTGCTGAAACGGGACATGTGGCGCCACTCATATAAGTACTCCTCTTGCGTAGGCCGAGTACGAAGAGCCCACCAACACCTCCTTCCACTTTCCCGCAATCGTGTCCATCTTCTCACGTGTAAGGCGGGTTTCCTGTAGCAATGCAATATCTATTTTCTGCCTGCGCAGATGCAGCATAACCTTGTTCCTTTTTAAATAGCTATTAAGCACCTGCACATTCCATGTGAGTATTTGAAGGTCCCCAATGGCCTGGTATGATCCCATTCCCTCCCCCCCCCAGGTGCAGTGTAACCTTGAGTTCCATTCCAATCTATATAGGCTTGCATCCCCTTCTAAAACCCTGTCAACCAAAAACACACCAAACTTCCCACTCCCTCTCCCCCCTGCCTCCCAACCCTTCCCCAACACTCTCCCCCCCCAACTGTTGCCCAGCTCCATCCCTGGATCTCAGGCTCCCCCGCATCTAGCTCTTTCCGGCTTTCGCCTGTACTCGAAGCTCCGCAGGGTGAGGCCGCCCTAGTGGCCAACCTACTATAACTACAACTACAATTTGGGGGGTAGGGTGCTACCACCCTGCCGCTCCAATAGCACATCAAAGAACTGCACATTGCTATACAGTTTAAATATATGTAACCGCCACTATATTCAAGTCCATCAAGTCTCTCACAATCCGCGATATGTTACCGAATGTCAGCCTCCTACAGCCAGGCCCCTCGTTCTCAGCCTTCGCCTAGGATGTTCGCTTGCCGCCATAGCAAAATGCATACTGTGTCGGAGTCACTTTTCACGTCCATTTTGTGTCTCCTCCGTGTCTTGACCCGGGCAGCCCTGCAGATCCAACCACATTGTTGCTTCTTCCGGAGTGTCAAAAAAGTGCATTTTGCCCTTATACACGACCTTCAATTTCGCAGGGTACAGCAGCATATATTTTATCCCAGCCGCCCGCAGCCTCCTTTTGATGGTTACATAGCTGTGCCGCTGCCTCTGGACCAGCATAGTGTAATCCGGGTATGCCGTGATAGTGCTAGAGGCCCTCTTGATTGTTCCGCCTTTCCGAAAATACTCCAATATTTTTTCCCGGTCTTTATAGTTCAGTATCTTGGCAATTATCGCTCGTGGAGGGGCCCCTGGTCTCGGCTTCCGCATGAGGGCTCTATGTGCACGCTCGACCACAAATCCTTGCGAGAGTGTACCGGCCCCGATTCCTTGTAGGAGTAAGTTCTCGATATAATCAGTCGGGTCCTGGCCCTCATCGCCTTCCGGCAGACCCACCACACGAATGTTGTTTCTCCTCGCTCTCCCTTCTGCTCGAGACTCCTGTTGCTTGAGGACATGGATCTCTTTTGTATTGTTGGCACCGGTGTCCGTATTAGATTTCACCGCACACTCCAGGCTGCTTGTGCGTTCCGCCAGTCCCCTGACATCCTGTCTCAGCAGGGAGACTTCGATGCCCACTGCTTCAATTTTAGCCTACGGGGAAGTGCGTAGGTCCATCATCGTAACCCCCCAAGATTCCTTTAGCTCCGTAATGGCTTCCAAAATTTGACGATTATCAACTACGCCAACTTCATTATAGACGGGAACCCGATCAAGGTAGCCAAAGAAGTAAAAACCTTAGGAATATACATTGACTCCTCCCTCTCCTTCCTCAAACCGGTTAGCTCCACGACATCCTCCACGGCCTCCACATGTAAGCTTATAAGAGCAGCCAAACCCTTCCTCTCCACGCAGAGTTGCATAACGCTAGCCAGAGCCCTGGTATTATCAAAACTGGACTACTGTAATGCCCTCTACGTAGGAGCCAGCAAGCAAGTCGCCAACAAAATTCAGACGCTACAAAACAACGCTCTCAGAGCAGCGCTCAGCATCCCTAGGAGAGAACACATCTCCAACATTAGGAAAACGCATAACTGGCTCAACACCTCAGACAAAATCCTGCTTAAGGTAGCCTCACTTACACACAAGTGCCTTAACAACGCTGCCCCACGCTACCTAGTCGAGAGAATTAGCAAATACACCCCCAACAGTCCTACCAGATCCTCTAATACAAACCTGCTTATAGTTCCCAAATTCAAACGCACCAAAACGGGTTACAGCAGCTTCCAGGTTAAAGCTGATCAACACTGGAACGCCCTACCACCCTCCCTCGGGATTCCCCAAACCTACACACACTTTAGACGAAACTACATCCAGTGGATAAAGAACAAGGACCATTAATAATACTATACACCTTTGAAACTATGCTCAGCTGTAAATTTGTAAACTACATGCTTTACTTGCTTTCCTGTATATTTGTAAACTATTTGCCTTATTGTGAACTTGTAAATTGTTACCTCCATTATCATATTGTAATACTGTAATGCATAGTAACCTGTAACCAAGTCTCGAATATCCTTGTTGATCCTGCGCCCTCATACCCTCGGGTCTGGTGTGCAATACAAATGAATAAACTAAACTTAATGGGGCCTCCCTTTGAAACAATCCACAAGGCTAGCCTAGAAGCACTCACCTACAAGACAGCCTTCCTAGTGGCGATCTTCTCTATAAGGAGAGTTGGTGAACTGGTGGCCCTTTCAGTTCAGGACCCATTTGTCACGATTCACAAAGCTAAAGTGGTCCTGCACACTCCAAGGTTTGCACCTAAACTCATATCAAAGTTCCATGTAAACCAGTCCATAGAACGATCTACCTTCTTCCAAAACCCCACTAACATGGAAGAAAGAAGCCTCCGCACACTAGATGTGAGGAGAGTGGTTCTCTATTATCTGGAAAAGACAAAGTCACTAAGAAAAACAAACCAGTTCTTCATCTCAGTGGCCGCTGGTAGAGAAGGGGGCCCTGTCTCCAAATCAGCTGTCTCGTGTATCGTGAACTTCATCACACTGTTTCTCTCTTGCCAAGAGAGACCTGCCCTTCACGTCTAGAGCACACGCTACTTTGGTCAGAGGGGTGTGATGAGGAACCAATAGCGGCCAATACGGAACAAAACAAGAGGGAGGGGGATGAGTATATGATCACACCAGACCATATAATGACAAGTATAAGAGACACGCGGGAACAAGTAAAAGCCCAGGCTACATGTCCCAGAATGCCCCACCAATCAACTATCACACCAGACAATAAAAATATAAGACACACGAGAAAAGACACAAACTACATATCCCAGAATGCCCCAACGGATACATAATCAAAACAAAAGCCAGAAAATGGGGATAGAAATCAGACCAAGAACACGAAAAACCACGTTTCCATATAATCGGGGTTCCGGGCAGGCGGGGGTTAAATGCAAAGCTAACTCCGTGAAGTTGAAGCTGGGAAGCGGTGAATTAGCCTCCGGTGTAAGGAGCCCAGGGCTGGGAAAGCCTAACGCTAATTACTGGGGAGGAGACTCACCGGGGTTAAAAGCATCAGAAAACAGCTCAACTGGTCTCTCGTTTTGCAGGAGTGGAAGGAGGGTGACAGAGTGGACTCGGAATGGTACAAGGACAGTACCCCATATCGGTGGGCGTATTAGAGAAAAAAGGAAAACTCACTGGAGTGTACCGTACCGGACCTGTAGTCAAATCCGACTGCACAGCAGATGAAGACGCCTGAGTCCCAACGGCAGGAAAAGAAAAGTTTGGTTATTTACTGAAGTCCAGCCAAGGCCAGTGTGGAATGGCTGGCTCCGAGCACCGGCCGCAGAGCTTGAACAGAAAGGCTCTGAACCATTCGGAAGTGTTGAGTAAACGCTTGAGTCTGAATATTGCTGCTTTGAACAAAGAAAGGCGGCCATTCCTGTGTTCTCCATATTTTGAACTGCATTCATTTGTGGACAAGCAATATTGCAATCCTTGAGTTTTGTCTTTTGAGCAACGTGAAGACCGTTTATTTTTGTTTTGTTGCTATTAAGTGAAGTTAATTGGATAAGGAGAAGTCCGGGTGCACAACCATTTAACCTCTGGTGAGCTGTAAAAATAAAATACTATTGGGTAACTTACCTTCTTGTCTCTGGCTCACTACTTTACAAGGGGCTACCATAGCATTCATTGCAAATGTTCCTCTTGAGTCCATTTGTAAAGCAGCAACCTGGAGTTCTGTACACACCTTTACACAACACTACTACCTAGATACTCACTCTAGGTCTGATTCTCAGGTGGGACAAGCGGTGCAAAGACATCTCTTTGCTACTGTTCCTTCACACATCTCACCATCATCTCTGGGTACTGCTCGCTAGTCGATAACGCAGCATGTGATTCTAAGCAGATTCCCTAGCATCAGAAGACATGCATTACGTTCCGTAATAGCATTTCTGATGATTGTATCTGCTTAGATTCACATGCGCCAACCATGGACCTCTTAAACCTACTTTCTTCTGTACTCGCTCAAGCTGACTATAAGGCTCCCTCATGGCAGAAAAAACACAACCAGAAGGACCTCAACACGTGAGGGAATTTGGGTACACTACACGTCACGTTATGGTTAGTGTTACAGTCCCGCCCATGTCGATGTCCCCTTTCGATCTTCGAACGAAAGATGCAATACTCCACTATTAACACTAGATGTTGGACTATATGCACAGCATGTGAATCTAAGCAGATACAATCATCAGATATGCTCTTATGGTAAGTAATGCATCTTATATTAATACAAATTCAGTATTTTTACGTTGTAATGGTTTTTGTTGTTAAATACCTCCATTTTTTTTATTTGATATCAATCTGTGGGTACCCCAGTTATATTATGTCACTACGAGTGAGGTTTTTTTTTTTTTTTTTTTTAAGGAAGGCGGTTTCCCATAATCTACTAGTAGTAGTAGCATGCAGTTATGTGATGGGCTTGACATGTGCTCAGACGACCGTAGCTTGGAGTCTGATTTGGTCGGGCTTGCTATTGCCAACAGTCAAGAGTAGCATGTGGAAAAGGAAAATATAGAAAACACATGAAGTAAGAACTGAGGCTGGATGGTGTAGAATTCTGACCTGTGTGCCGTGAATACTTGTTGATTTAAACCTAAATCAATAACAAAACAGTGGTCCTGTACACCCATATGGAACTCATGAATAATCTACACGTAAATGGTTCCAACTGGAGGATACAGTCAAAAATAGCACTTCTTAACATCCATTCTTTCACAGAAAACCAATTCATAGAGGTTAATACATGTTAGTCTTAATATCACTTTTGAAGGCGTATGACACATACTGCTTAATAAGTATGTCCAGTTTATTTCTGTATATGTTCAAAAATGCATTCTTATTTGTCAGAAGTAGTCGAATACAAATTCCAAAATGACATGTAATCGATCTACATACAGTGTGAAATATTAGTGAAAACGACACAGAACTTTTTATGTAATAGTAAGCAATAAAGGTATTCTTTCCAAATGCTTTAAAGGCTTAGTGGGACATTATTTTTTCAGCCGTTCTGATGTTTAGAGCATCAGACATCTCTAGATATTTCTTGTTCTGTGACGATGTGACACTGTTTAATAAGCATATTATAATTTAAACCCCTTCAACAGGACCAGAAAGTAATCCCAAGAGAATAAAGCCTTGGGAAATATTTCATCAATGTTTAATTTTCCCTCCATTTGTGGACCCACCAAACCTTTCTCAGTTATCTCAGGTATCCTATCCTGACTTTTGCCAGGGGAGCACAGCCTTCAGCTGCGCTCACCTGGGCTTTTGCTCACTTGTTATGGGGAAACGGACACGTCCTTCAGACTGGGAAACTGTTTGCCTTAGTCTTAGACTATGTTGCCATTTCTTGGTAACTTTTTAACAGTGCACAATGTACCTTCCAATATCGTGCGCTGGGGTTCTTTGTTTTATGGCCCTAGACCAGTGGTCGAAGTGGGCGGTAGCGGTGCTCCTCTACTTCTATTAATTAAGTTGTACCGTTCCTATACTTTTATTTTAAAAAGAAACTGTTCCGGAATAGTTTTTTTTTTTTTTAAATAAAAGTGTAGGAAGAAGTTGAAAGGTGCACTTTCAGTGCACTGCACTGAACGTTCCCTTAACAGCAGGCACATGAGCTTTGGTGTTTGTATTGTGCATGGGAGGGGGCGTGGGAATGGTGTTTGTAGGGAGCCGTGCAGACCAGCGGGGAACATAGTTCCACTACTTCTTTTCGTACACTTCGACCACTGCCCTAGACACCCTCTAAGGATTTGTTGGTGATTGTACAAGTGTGCCTGGGACGAACTGGTGGCAGCAATTACTTTAAGGACTGTTTTACGTCTTTTTACAGGATCATGCCGCATTTGGTTCAAGAGTGTGGCCAGGTCAGAAAATGGCCAAGCCACAAAGTCTTTTGTTATGTCCAATGGCCATTTTGTCCCTTGCCTTCCCCCATGTCGAGTGACCCGGGTTTTCCTTAGTTGGGTATGCAGACTCCAGTGAAAAACAATCTCTTTTGTGGACTTCTGAATGTCACGTGTGTGTGCCCAGGAAGCGGGTTGGGACTGTCTGGTCCCGATCCGCACTACTGGTGCCAGGATGTCTGGAGTACCTGAATGACTGGGACCACTGTGGGCCGTGATTGCTCCACGACTGGGATGCCTGCATAAGGACAGATTTTGAATTGGAAGTCCTCTATTTTGGCACAAAGCTAATCTTGGAGCAGAGAAGGGGCTCTGCATCCATTCCAGGTCGATCACCTTGGTTCTCCCCAAACTACAGAAAGAAACCGACTTATGAAACCAATGGAGACATATAGGAAGGTTTGGCACCCTTTGCCCTCTGCTGTCCCGTTGGACCCCTGTTTTCTTGGAGCTTTGCCCCTTTTTGGAGTAGTGGGCACAACTACTCTCGGTGCCCCCTGCTTACCCACCGAAGGAGCCCTTTTGGAAGTGTTCCTGGGCCATCCAGTGAACTGTTCAGCTCTGCCTCTGGGTATTCGCAGAATTTCCGCCGTCTCGTGTTGGGACATCGCTTACTTGTGGTCCCGTGCCCTCTCCTGCCAAATCTCGTAGGCCTAGCTCCTCCGGGTCGCGTATTAGGAGAGTGCGCAACACCGTCCACATCTGTGATTCACATCACTACAGGTTTGTGACGGTCGCTGTAGCTGCCTTGCTGACCTGCTCAAGCCTGTTGCACTGGATTTGTCTTTGTATCTCCTTCGGAAGCTGAGAAAAGACAACTGTCCCGTCACAGACGATAGTTCTATCCCGCAGCGGCTGAGAGCCGTGAAATTGCGGGACTCTAACCTACTAGTGACGGCGACTAAACTTGGAAAGTTTGGTACAGTCTGTGCCGAGGGTCGGTGAGTACTTGCATCACTTACCAGTGGCCCCCTGGCACAATGATCCCTTTTACGCACAAATATCCCTGAAAAGGTATTTACTTTTGGCTGGGTTAGCCTGCGCTCTGTAGCGAATCCCACCTTTTGGAAACTGCTCTGCCGCCAAGGGCAGACCCTACTCGAATAGTGGGAACCAATTCTTCACCTCAAGCCCCTTCCTGACTCACTACAGCTCCCCCAAGAAGACACGCTTTTTGTTCTACCTGCGCAATCGTGCGTTTTTATGCACAACTGTACTGTTGAGCACCAGGGTCCCCACTTCTTGGAGCTGGACTGCGAAAGTTAGGGAATGACTCTGAAGAATTGTCTAATGCTCCGCTCCTAGTGTTAACGCATCCTTCTCCTTACAGGTTGTGGCTATGTTTTACTCCTTTGTCTCATTAGAAATCTTTGTGTTTATATATTATCTAGTATAGGAATTGTGTGTTAACTGTTTTTATATAACTGAAGTTTACTTGTTTCAATTGGTCCGGCCGACAAATGTATAGATATTTTTTATATACACTTGTCTAAGAGTAATTTGTAGTTTGTTACTATGTGTGATCATTGTGGGCTTCCGATCACTCTCACCCCTCCTGAGATTTAGTCTTGACCGCCTGCCAAGCTACCTAGATCGGTCTGGCTTTTCCAGACGGTTCCCCTGTTTCACCAAAACCAGGGTGGCCTCCTAAACCTCTGCCCACCAGGTCAGAGTTTGGAAATCCATCTTCACACTCCCTATGTGGAAAGTAAGAGAATGTGTCACTTAAAATAATTATATCACTTAGGTTAAATATAGCCATGTTGAGGAGAGCGTCTGATGTTTACTTGCAAAGAGGTGGCCAGGCTCTGTTTGAATTATTAGTGAAGATGACCGCATAGATGGATTGATCTAGCAGTAGCCTTCCTTATTTAAAGCTATGACAAAAAGTAACAAGGAATTATAATGGTGCAATTAATTACAAATTGAGTTGTGGGAATAAAATTGGAAAAGAGATGTACCTTATATCAACGCTGTGATCAAATTGGATACTGGAAATGTTTACTTCATTTTGCCATGATAGATGGGGGGGGGGGGGCTTATCTCATTCTGCAAAAGTTATGAGTGATGCATTAAAAAGAATATATATATATGCTAGAATGGTATGCCTTTTTTTAAAAAACTATTTAAAAAACTGAATACCCACAATAGTTGGGACTAAATCCGTTCACAAAATGTAGCTGTGCTGCCGAATAGGAGATGCAGGAAAAACCGCCATTGCAAAATGATGGTCTAAAAGAAGGAACAACGTGAATGCTTGTTGAGCCAGTGCTGATAGACATCCAGCAAGCATATTCAGTAGAGCTTTGTTTGGTATTGTTCCCTTCGTGGATTGGAAACACTAGATCATGGCTGCTGTTTAATGAATTGGCATATGGTACTGACTGCTTCAAACTCCGTTTCAATTTAGATTCTGTGTGATCAACGCCGGGGTCCTGTATCTGTACTTCAGCAGCTTCCAACAGATAGACGAAGAAGAGTATGGAGGCACCTGGGAGCTGACAAAGGAAGGTTTTATGACCTCATTTGCACTCTTTTTGGTAATTCTCTTTCCATTCCTTTGTTTGCAGCTGGTTAACTTGACAGCGGCTCATTACTGTATTTCAATGCTGATGCGAGAAATGCTTCACACTGAGGATGAATATGAAGTGTTGGGCTAATGCAGCACCAATATTTTGTTGTTGGCCCCTTCCAATTTGTTTTAGTACTCTAATCACCAAGCTAGTATTGTAGGCTGTATTGTGTCTCTAGTGGTCGTCTGGGTAGCTTTGAATTTCCCAACTCTGGGTTGTATCCATGGTACTATTGGAGACACTGCATACATTTTTATCAATAGCATAGCATATTTCATATGAAATGGTGTGCAGAAGTGCAAAGATCTCTACCATTATGTTTAATAGGAGTGTTGATCTGTGCCTTGATACATTGGCTAATAACAGTGAAGCCAAGAAGAAACTGGGATGTCACTTCTCATGGAAAGTAAAACTACCCTGCACACAAGGTGTCATATGGGGCATTGGTACAGAAGTTTAGAATTTCTCTACCTCAGTCCGGCATATCAGAGAGACTTGGTTCCCGAAAATGTATGTCTTTGCCCTTAGTGATCTTGGTGGTTACAAGAACATGCAATACTGCATGAATGTTGCTGCCCGTAATTGTAATACATTTCCCTCAGATGAGACCTATTCTAGTTGGTGGTTTCATGATTATCTGTTTTCCTGAACTCATTATTTTTGTCCTTCTTTCTAGGTCGTTTGGGTCATCTTTTACACAGCCATCCACTATGATTGACGTAACCGATGAGCCGCCCTTGCCAAATCAGTTCCCATTGAATAAAAATAAACTTTATTTAAATCAGAATATGCGTTGCGCGGGATGGCGGCAGAGGGTTTACAAGGAATGATAAAAGAATCCGTTTCTGCTGGAAGTCCAAGGACGTTTTAAGACCAGGCAGCCGAGACTGTTGTGATGCCAAGAGGCCAATCCAGCGCCATTTTATACAAGTGTTACTGACAATAACTTTTAAAAAAAATCAAATAAAAATGGAAAGTTTTTCAACGCAGTCTTCTCGTGGACTATAGTTCTCCGATTGTTTTTTTTTTCTCCTTTTTTTTTTCTCAACATGACATGCTCGCAAACTGACTAATCTTCAGTTTATCCACTTCGATCCTATATGACCTGAACATTCTAATGGCATTTGTCTATATAATTTGTGTCTTCCGTCATCGGTCTTCAGATACTGCCGCTGCTCTCACATAAGTTTAACATACCCAAAGTCTTTATCCAAGAACTTGAAATGCTGCAGTGGTCGAATAACAAGGTATTCCAGAACTACCTGAGATTGCATTAAATGCTTTATTTAATTAAAGATATGATTTATTCAAGTAATTGAGCTTCAAATTGTGATGTGATTACTTAAGGGCGCCCTGCGTTCATGGGAAATCCGTCTTATAGTTGCATGGCATGTGGTATAAATGCATATTTGCCGGCTTGGAAATTAAACACGTTTCTCTTGCTCTAAGCAGAGTTTGTGAGTGAATGCGGAGTTCAGGGTAATGTAATTCAACGGAACACTCAATGTGTCAATCATTTTATGAACTAGAAGATGCTGTAAATGGCATACTTTACATGCAAAGCTGAACATGACTGTTGATGAATTTAATCCAGTAAAGACTGGGTTGCCTGTTATGCATGCTGTCTAGGCCTCAGTGATTCAGGAGATCCATACATGGAAATGCAGTTGGGCCAAAAATACAGGGATGCATCCTAGTCCCTGTGCCCGCACTGATCTGGTTGTCAGACTTGAGTTTGTGACATTTAGTGCCTAATTGTCATTATTCTGGCCTCGAAGTGCTGAGAGTTGTCTGGTAATTCTGTAGACTGTAATCTGAACATTGTATTAGAAGTCTGGTACATTACATTGTGGGGGAATAAGTTATCTTGTAGATTTTCTTGGTACGATAACATTATCTTAAACAGTTGGTTCGTATGTGGGTTGGGTGGTAGGAGAGGGTACTGTGTAAAAGTCTAAGCTGGGACAGCTGCAATTTGTAGCACTTTCTCAAAGACGGCAGTCTCTACCCTGCTTAGGGTTCCTGTTAAGTAGGCAGCATCTGTTAGGAGTGTCACCACATAAGGTTATGATGCCATTTTTGCTTGTGTAGTTTTATGCCACAGTAAGGCAACCTGACAGTGCTGAGTGTGATGGGCAGGGAGTGTGTCTTTGAGCCTGCACACCAACAATGTAAGCATCAGTGTGGCAGAATGTCAGCACTGGAGGACTCCTCATCCCTGAACAACCATTTAATTATAGGGGTAAATGGGTGACCTTGAAAGCACTTCACTGTAAGGGTGAGCTTCATTATGTAGGTAGCCTGCTGACAATACAGGGTGCTGCCAAGCAATCATTGGACCCTCAAGTGAACCCCTGGTTGTTTCTTTGGCTGGGCGTGAACTGGAACCCATCACAGGCGGTTGCTGCGCTCCTCTGGGAATATTCATGTAAACCGCAACCCTTTCCAACAACGTCCTGAGCTGCAGTTGCCTAATTGGTTCACCGCCTGCCAGTAGGTTGAGCCCAGATAACTCTGAGAAAACACCTTAATTTACTGGACAGCCTACACTTGTACATCGTTGAACTAGATCAACACAATTGCGGGAGCATGAGTGGAAGACGTAAGGAAAAGTACAAGGAGGTGGTATTAAAGGGTGCCTAACTAACTTGGCCTTATTGGAAAAAAAGGCAGACTTGCTAGGATTGATTTTGTTATTCCACAGAATCCTTGGGAAGTGAAAATACTGTGTGGTGTGGAATTTCCAAGTTCTATTATTTGACATTTGTATAACACCTACGTACGGCCTCAAAGCACTGTGATTAAGAACGCCCTTTGGAAGACCGTAGTCTGAGTTGAGAAGTAGTGCGAGGAATGGTAAAATGCGTGTGTGTGGGACGACATCACTGTATTCTACCGGTGGTGGTGCTGGGGCAGAGAATGATGTATATTTAGTGTAGGATGCAGTCAGACAGTGTGAATGTCAAATATGTGAGGCTATGTGTAATGCAGTCTGTTAGAAGCCCAAGTGTGGCACATTCCAAGTGTGGCAAAAATATGCACAGTGGCATGGTTGAGACCTCAATCTGATAGGAAAACATATGCATTCTAAATGCAAGTGTGATAAAAATTCAAACAGTGGCAGCATGATTGCATAAGCAATCTAAAGAGAAAACCTAGGCCATCAAATGCAAGTGGGATAAAATACAACAGTGGCATGGTTCAGTGACCATGTCCCCTTACCTAGAAGTAGCTGTAGATGGCAATCAAGGCATCCTGCAGGGCTAGGGCGCCAAGGCGAACAAGCAAATGGGGATAGAAAGGGTCCAAAGGAAGGTGCCCTTTGCAGGCTGCCCTGTGGGAAAGTTTGAAATGTGGTGTCCCGGATCTCGTGACCTTGGGTACACCAATGTGATGCGGTGAGGGCGGGCAGGAGGAGTGGGCAAGGAGGAGCTGGCTGCAAGCAGCCTGGGAGCTCGGAGAAGGTGCTGATGGAGGGCTTATGTTAAAGACCCGATGGTCTTTGTCAATGAACACATGATTAAACTTCCTGAGCATTGCAGGCGGTGGCAGAGTTATGTCTGCTCAAGGAACCATAAGTGGTGAATTTGTGAGGATTTCTCATTTGGCACTGCAACATGAACAATTAACCACTTTTATTACATAGGACATGGCCATTCATACTGCACTGGCTGTGCAGCATTCAGGCTGCTTTTTACAAAGCATTCAAGGGGATACGAGTACGCAGAGCAGAGCAGAGTACATAGAGCGGACGAGTATGTAGAGCGGACAAATGTGTGGAGCGAATGAGTAGGTGGAGCGGATGAGTGTATGGAATGGATGAGTCTGTGGTGCCGATAAATGTGGAGTGGGTGAATGTGGTGCCGACAAGTGTGTGGAGTGGGTGAGTACGTGGAGCGGATAAATTCGTAGAACAGATGTGTGTGTGGAGCGGACGAATGGGTGGAGCGGATGAGTGTGTAGAACGGATGAGTGGGGGGAGCGGATGAATGTGTGGAGCAGATGTGTGTATGGAACAGACGAATACGTAGAGCGGTGGAGTAATCTATCAAGCGGACAAGTAGTATGTTGTGCCGATGAGTGGATAGACCAGGTGAAGTGTGTGGACCGGATGAGCGTGCGGATTGGACAAGTGTATGGAGCGGACAAGTGTGTGGAACGGACTGGTGTGGGGAGCGAACGAGTGTGTGGAGCGGACGACTGTATGTAGCGGATGAATGTATGTAGAGCGGACGAGAATATGTGCTGCGGAAGGGGGTGTAGAGCAGACGAAGCTGTAGAGCGGATGCCTGTGTGGAGCGGATGCCTGTGTGGAGCGGATGCCTGTGCGGAGCGGATGCCTGTGCGGAGCGGATGAGTGTATGTTGAGCGGTTGAGTGTGTGGACCGGATGAGAGTGCGGACCGGATGAGCGAACAGAACGGATGAGTATACAGAGTGGAGGAGTGTACAGAGCAGATGAGTGCATAGGCAGACTGGAGTGCATGCGCGGGGTAGACTGGAGTGCATGCGCGGGGAGGGCAGGAGTGCATGCGTATGGAATACATGAGAGCATGCGTGAAGCACACTGGAAAATGAGGGATAGACTAGAGCACGCAAGGTGGACTAAAATGCGTGAGTGTGTCGAGCAGGCAGGAGTGTGTAGGACAATCTTGAACGCCTGAAATGAATAAAATGCATAGAACGGACCTGATAGCATAAATTGCTTGACATACATAATATGCATTGGTATGTGGGAACATTTGAAAGAACGTATCATACCACGCCTACTCTCTCCTTTACACCACCACTCAAATAGAACACAGGGATACTATGACACCATTCGGTATAACTGTTCTCATATCAACATCTCCCGCTCACTCCCCATCACCCTAAGTAAACACTGCTTGTTTAACACCCCCAGCCAGGCGTTTCTCCTCAGGCCTAACGCAGCCACACTCGAGCTGGATAAATTCTGCCAGAGCGAACACATTCTCCTGACCTCTCAACCACCACACCTACCGCTAAGAAGCAGCTACCACATGAACTCCGCACCAGCTGCACACATACCTGGTGCGCACACGCACCTTTTGACTCTCTTCACTCTCTCTACTGACCCGAACTTAGGTTCCCAAGGGCGTTCAAACTACCAGTGCCTTCAGACCATACCAATGGTATATAAGGTGCTATATAAATGCAAAATAACAATAACAATATATTTGTTCAATGAAAGAAATGTACTTGAGATGTTTATTTTTTTTTTTAAATGTATTTAAACATTTGTATTAATTTCCAACATGCTCACCATACAATTTAGCAACAAATAGGCATGTGAATTCACATGTACAGTTCCATGTCGTATTTTCTCCCCCCCCCCCTCTTCCCCTGAGCCTACCAAACACTACAACCATCCTCAACCTATACTTGCGGGCGTTCCTCCTTCTTCCACTCTTGGAGGGGCTGTATTCCTCCTGGCTTGCCTGGTCTGCTCCGGATAATGTCACTACTATTTGTTTCCAGGCAACCAACGTGTCCACTTCCTCCTCACCGCCACTGTTTGCTGCCTCATCTCACACCGTTGTTTCGGCATTCGCCAATATCAGTAGATCGTGCCACCAGGCTTCTGCTCTGGGTTGCCTACTCGCTTTCCAGCTCATTGCCATCCTACGTTTAGCCAGTATGTATGCCAGGCTTCTGCTCTGGTTTGCCTACTCGCTTCCCAGCTCATTGCTATCCTACGTTTAGCCAGTATGTATGCCAGGTCTTAGACATGTGAGTAAACTCAGTTTACTCGGCCTGGGGAACCCCACCCTCCCCCCAACATGCATGCCCACGGCGAGTTCACATCTAAGTTTATCCCCTTATCTGCCATAAGGTGGGCCACCTCCCCCCGTATTGGGCATGCCCAGAACATATGTGCCATTCCTGCATTCACCTCCCCACATTTTGGGCAAGTCTGTGTTCCACCGTTTTTAAACCTGGCTATCTTCTTCGGGGTCATGTATGCTCTGTGGGCGATATGCTGCAACCTCACGTTCCTTGATACTTTTTTGTGGTATCCCTGCACCCTGACCACAACCCATCCCCCATTGGTTGCCCCACCTCCTCCTCCCAGTCTAGTCTCGTCTGGGTTACTTCTTTCCCCACTTTAGACATCAGTAGCTCATATATCCAGGAGACCTCATGGCCCCCATCTGACACGTCGTCAAATGTTTCTATGACAGCCTCTGGCTGATTGGTCAACGTCGCCTTGGGCCACATACTTGATCATCTTCACCAGCCTACCATATGTGATTGGTGTAATCCTGTATCTTCCACCAATGTATCTAACTCTTTCACCTTCCCATCCTGCCACACATCCCCTATAGTCCTCTATACCCATCGGTTCCCACTGTCTTCTGATGCTCCTTCTCGTTTGCGCCTCCAATGCCACCAGCGGTATCTGTGGGGAACATGGGGGCAAGTCACTCATTAACTGGGAGGCTGTTCCCCACATCTTCCCTGCCTAGGTCTAGCAATCTACTCCCTCCCGCTGCAGTTATGCCAACCACATCATTCACCCAAGAAATAAGGGGTGCACTCGGCCCCCAACAGTTAAAACTCCAGCGTAGGGTCCACTGATAGCCATCTTGCCACATACTGGAGTTGACTAGCCAGGTAATATACTTCAAAATTGGGCAGTCTAATGGATCCCAGTTCACACAGGTTTTGTAGCTTCCACAGCGCTATTCTGTTCCTGGAGTTGTGCCATATAAACCCCCTGCATATGCTCTGTACTGTAGCGAAAAATCCTTTGGGTATCATCTAAGGTATGTTCGTAAAATAGTGTAATAATCTGGGTAGCACCACCATCTTTAACAGTGCCACTCTACCCATCATAGTGAAAGGTAGCTTGGCCCAGAATGCCATGCTATTTTCAATTTTAGACACTGCCTTTCTCTTCTGTATTTTGCTTATAATCAACTTCAGTATTGTGATGTACATCTATTCCCAAATATCTGAATGTCTGTTTCCCACTTTATCTGTAGAACCGGCAGTTTATATTGTGGCATTCCTATGTATCTACCTAGGGGAAATTTGCTGGACTTTTTAGGATTAACTGTTACGCCAGACAGCCTCGCGTTCTGATCCATAACCTCCAAAATATACTGTAAATTCTCTTCAGGGTACCTCAGGTACAGCAACATGTCATCCGCGTTCATAGATATCAAGTGTTGCCCCCCCCTTAGTGCTGATTCCTACTTCTCCATATTGTTGCCTCAAGTACGCCGCTACGGGTTCCAACGCTAAAATGAAAAGCATCAGGGACAACAGGCACACCTGTCTGGTGCCTCTACTTAATTGGCACTTTTCTGATTTGATGGCTCTCGGTCTGACTCTAGCCAGTGGTTTGTTGTATAACAATTGGACCCACTTTATATATACAGGCCCGGTTCCATATTCCTTCAAAACTGCCAGTAGCCACAGCCATTTGACTGAGTCAAAGGCTTTCACCGCATCTAGTGAGATTATTTCTGCCTCTAGGGAGCTACCCCGTGCCAGATCTATAACATGATGAAATCGTCTTAGGTTGTCAGATATGCTTCTGTGTGGGACATACCCGGTTTGGTCAGAGTGTATGAGTTTATTTATGACTGGTCTCAACCTATTTGCCATCACTGCCATGAGTATTTTGCTATCTTGATGGAGCATTGAGAGCGGCCTATAGGACCCATATTCTGTGTCCGGTTTGTTGGGCTTAAGGAGCAGGATAATGATTGCTTCCCTTAGGGACTCAGGCAATGTGCTTGTGCTAAACGCCTCATTTAACATGGCCAGCAGCGGGGAGCGTAATTCCATCCTATACACTTTATAAAACTCACTTGGGAGTCTGTCTGCCCCCAGTGTCTTATTAGTTGGCAGTGACTTAATTACCTGTTCTAGCGCTTCTAGCGTAATTGGAACCTCTAGGTTCTCCCTTTCTACCACCTCAAGTGTAGGGAGAGTAATCTCTGTTAATGCTCCCTGTATGTCTATTTCCTCACCCTCTGTATTGTCAACATATAATGCCTTATAGTATTAAAAAAACACATTAGTTTACGCCTTCCTGGGTATCTCGTGTCTGCCCATCTGCCCCTCGCATCGCTCTGATGGCTTGTCTGGGGGTCTCACTTTTATATAACCAGACTAGTAACCGTCCTGTCTTGTCTCCTCCCGCATGCAGTCTCTCCACATATTTTTTATAGTTTGTTACATAGCCTCTCCCAGTGGTTCCTACATTCTTCCTGTAATTGGTGTATGGTTCCGGCCTTCTCTGGGATCTCGTGCCCTCCCGTATTATTGCTTCTAACCTCTCCGCGTTCTGTAATTCCCTTGTTATGCCCCCTTGCAGCCCTTTCGATTTTGCCGCTCCCTTCGTCATTACTTTGAATGCCTCCCACACCGTCCCAGCCGATTCTACACTGCCAGTATTGCGTTCAAAATACTCCTTTATTTCCTTTCTCAGGTCTTCTCTGAACAGTCTCTTAGTGCCTCGGCCCTGAGTCTCCATGTTGGGATTCTTGCCCTGGGAGGTAAGTGCTGCCATGTTACTGTCAGTGGCGCATGGTCCGAGTGGACCATAGCCTTATGTTCTGCTTGCGTCACTTCTTTTGTTATATCCGGTCCGATAAATATGTAATCTAATCTGGTGTACATGTTTTGTGGGGCAGAATAGTGTGAGTATCCTTTATCTTGCGGATGGTGCATTCTCCACACATCCACCAGCCGAAATCCCGTAACAGGGCACCCAGGCCCTTCGCTGCTGGGGCAGGCCGACCAATGCTCTCATCCGATCTGTCTAGCCTCGGGTCCAAGGTACAGTTAAAGTACCCTCCCCATAAGACTGTCCCGTCCATGTATGAGCCCATGTTGGTATATAGGCTTTTAAAATAAACTGTAGTGTCTTGGTTGGGGGCGTAAAAATTGATGATGCTCACTTCTTTATTTTCCACCATTGCCCTTATTAGCACCATCCTCCCGTCTTTATCCACAGTGGACTGTAATATCTTAAACAGGACGTGTGGTGCTATCCATGTTATGACTCCTCTGGCATACGCCGAGTATGTTGCCCCCAGGGTTGTCCCGTTCCATTTTCTTGTTACCACTCCCTGTTTTTCCTGTGTCAGATGTGTTTCCTGTAACATTGTAATGTCTATTTTCTGTCTTTTCAGATACATCATAACCTTGTTCCATTTAATGTAGTTGTTTTTCCCTCTTACATTTCAAGTCGCTTTTTTCAGGTACCCCATTTTAACCGGTAACCACCCCGCCCCCCCCACCACACCTCAGTCTCCACTCCCACTCTCCTCATTTTGTAGGTTCGCTCCTTTATAACTCCCCTCCACCCCTTCAAACACCCCAACTTCCCCTCCTCCCACTCCCTACCCGTCCCCAACTTTTGCCCAGCTCCTTCCTTGGATCTCAGGCTACCCTGCATCTAGTCCCTTTCTCAGACTCAGCCAATACTCGGAGCTCCGCAGGGGGATACCGCTCTACTAGTATCCCAACTAAACTAACTATAACTTGTTCCCTCCTTGTCTCCCGCATTTGTCTCAGTTTACTACCCACTCTTGCATCTTAAAGCTCTTTTGTGCACATATCGCCTTAACTTCCCGTATTACTTTTTTATATTCTAGTCCAAAAGTTCATGCCGTAACTGTCTATTAACCTCACCACCCCGTTTAGTTCAAGGTGCGTCTCAGAAAAAAAAACAGGGTCACTTATCCGGTCTGCTCTCAGTCTGGTCGTCTGCTCCCGCCGAGCAGTTCTGCGCGTCCATCTCTACCGTTGCTTCTTCCGGGGATTCGAAGAAATGCACCGTTATTCTGCAACAGCTTCAATTTCACCGGGTACAACATGTATTTATACCCAGCCTCTCACAGCCTCCTTTTGACTGACACATAGTTCAGCCGCTTTCTCTGTACCAAAAAGGTGCAGTCTGGGTACGCTGTGATGGTCGCCTATCCTCTACTTATAGCCCCCCCCTTTACGGTAGTGCTCCAGTATCTTCTCCCTGTCTTTATAGTTCAAGATCTTGGCGATGAGTGGCCAGGGAGGGCTCCCAGAGGCGGCCTTCTGGCCTGGTCCCTGTGTGCCCTCTCCACAGTGAATCCCTGGATGAGTGCCCCGCCGTCTAGCTCCTGTAGCAGCATAGTCTCGACGTAATCTGTCAGATCTGAGCCGCCTTTTCCTTCCGTGAGCCCCACGATGCGTATATTATTCCTGCGCGCCCGCCTTTCCCCCTCCTCCACCCTGTTCTCCATGTTGCGCACAAGTTTTTGTAGTATGGCGACCTCCTTGGTGTCCATGGCGCAGGTACCTGTGTGCCTTCACATCCTTTTCTAGCGCACCTGTGCGCTCTGCCAGCGTTATAACATCTTGTCGTAGAAGGTTGACATCCACACTGACGGTGTACTTTTTTTGTTCCAGCGAGGTTTTCAACTGTGCGATTGCTGTGTCTATCTTACATTCCCATGATGTGTTCAACTCTATGGCGTCCAGGATTTGTTGATTGTTCCGTGTCGTGGTCATTTCTCCCTGCATGTCTTGCTTCTTGGGTCTTACAACTTCCGTAACTGGAGTCAATTTGGCAAAATCCTCCATTGTTGGCTGTTTCCCCTTGATTTTTGCCTGCTTTCGGTGCCATTTCCACCTCCAGGGGAATCCCTCCCTCTGGACTATGGCTCTGCGTTGGCCAGCTCTGCTATATTGTTCACCATTTGCTCTGTTGTGGCACCGTCTTTGTGCCTCATGCACTTGGCGTGCCCTATGCCCGTCAGCAGCCGTATGAACTCCCTTCTGCCTCTGCTGCACCTGCGCCTCCATCACTGTGATTCGTATCCTGGACTCCAAGCTCCCAAGCGATCCTTGGGTCCGGACCTGGGCAAGTCTGTACTGAAGGCTCCTGTCGAACAGCTGAAAATCCTTTCCCTCTCCTGTGCCACCAGGATGCTGTTGGCCACGTTGTGGTGTGCGTGTTTCCTTGCGTTGTACGCTCTGTGGCGTCTCCCAGATCCTGCTGTGTGCCCATGCAATGTCGACGAGCGCCGGAACCAGCTGTCCGGTGGGTGCAAGTTGTAATACGCCTTCCTCAGGTTGCACATCACCTATGGCCGCAATCCGCCAGTTCGTTTCTCTTACATGCTCTATTAATCTCGTTAGTGCACCCATACCTGTGGAGGCAGCCCCCACGTTTCTCCCTTTTCTAGATCGTTCTTGTTCACCTGGGGCTCGCCTTGCTCACCGCTCCATGCAGTCAGCTGGCCATTGCGCGTTCCAGCCCTGGGTCCACACTCCGTCCTGGGTATCTGATTGCAGCCGCTCCTTCGCCCTCACCTGTGCCTTGCTTGTGCAACCTTCTAGCTTTTATATGCACAGCTGATGCGGGGCATGCGACGTGCTGCCGTTCCAATTGCAGACACGATTATTGTACCTCTTTGTTGTCAGACGCTATATTGTATCCGTTAGTTTTTTGATGTCAGTAGCTGGGCTTCCTGTTGGCCGCTATTGTATTCCACCTCCAGCTCGCAGGAAGGGGAGCGCCTTGTTCTTACGACTGTGTCATTCCAGCCCGCACCCCCCGTGCCCGGGTCCGGCCGCAGCCCCTCTTTCAGTACCTGCTTGCACTGACCGGACACTGTGCAGTCCGACAACGTATCATGGTACAATTCGGGGCTTATTTGCCAATATTCTGCTCCCCCTTGGAAGTCTCTGCTTTATCGCTCGGTGCTAAAACTCACTCCTCACATTGTGCTGTTCTCCACGATTCTAACCGCAGCGGTCTGGGCCACTCGCATTTGTGTTCAAGGTCAGTTCCTTTGTCTTCCAGAGGTCGCCATCTTGGGTCCTTTGCCCGCAACCCACTGCAATCTCCTCAGGGCTCAGTATCCGTAAGCCACTGTCTTTCTTAGAACGGGATGCACATCCAGCCGTGCCCTGCTGTTATTTGTGCATGTGCCTCCAATTTCAGTCCATTTCCACTATCTGAGTGCATAGATATTTCCGGATCACGGCAGGATCAGCGGGAACTCCTCTGAACACAACTCTTCCTACATGGCCTCATAGCCACGCCCCCAACTTAAGAGATGGTTATGTTTAACTAGTTCAACGCAACAAAAATCCTAGACATTTGATGTGTCTTTAGGGTTCCAGTTAAATGTAACAAAGGCTCAGAGATTCAGCAGTAACCCCCATGCCACCTTTACTACAAGCCATCTGTTGCAAGTAGTCTGTGAATTGGTTAAGTGCAGGACAGTCATCCGGCCCGTACTAAGGAAATCTAATTAAAAAAAATACATGTGCTCCAAAACTGACTCGCACACATGGCACGTTCCCTGTAGCCAAGTGACCTGGTGATTTGGGCAGCTGATAAACTTAGAAACTCATCACAAACCCTTTGGAAAAAAAAGACAGGATTGTATTAAACCTATGACAACACAAATGACTCTGCTTCAAAATGGATTCCCAGACGAGCCATTTCTCAAGCAACCAGAGAAATTGTCAGAAAACGAAGAGCAGTACTTTCAATTTAACAATCGAGATTACCAGTTTTGGTATGAAAGAGAATACAGATGGAAATGTTCTCAAGTGTAATGAAACATGTTGAATATGTGTGTTTGCGGAGTGGTGGCGGGGGAATAATGGGAGTAGCACCACCTGTTATCCACTGGCAGACTCCCTGCCTGTATGAGAATAATTTACCTGGTGCCTACAGGGACAGGCCCACTAATGGTGTATTGTCCCACATGGAGACTAGTGCCCTCATCTGCTGGCACTTGGTGTCGCTGAAAGAAGACTGACCCATAGGAAACCATAAAGGCACCTGACTTACATGATCTGACTGCATGTGGGAAGCTGAGAATCTGGCAAGAAAGGTGTACATTATTGAAAACGTTAGTTCCTCTTGTGAAGGTAGACGCAGAGCCTGAGTAGAGCTGAGGGACTGGGTGTTTAAAAATGTAAAAGAAAAAAAGTTGTGAATTTCTGGCCAGTGGATGGGGACACATTTACCCCCTGAAGTCCAGTTCACCTACACATCGGACTTTGACTGCCTTAAAGAAACGCGGGCTTTTCCTTGAATGAGCCTCCAAGCCATCTGCTTGAATAGCCCCTGCTCTTCCATAATCACCATTCTGCCCTACCACCCGTACATCGATGTAAATACTGCAAATTGATAATCTTACAGCGTATGTAAATACACCAAATCTTTGTTGTGTTATGTTTGTTTGTGAGGTCTACTTTCTTTCTTCACGCTACAGCATTAAACCCGAAAAATGTATCTGCCTTACCAGTTCCTTTACTTACTATGGTCTTTTACTGATGCTTGTGATTCCCCAGCAACCATAAATATTAGTGTCAAAAGCTTTTCCCTTCTGTGCATGTACAGAATTTACATGGCATATTTTCTGGGCATATTTAATGAAGTAAGCATACGTGGTGTAAGGGATCAAGAGTAAGACTCGGACACAGTGGCTTGTTTGTTGTTTGCAATAGACTTTTATTTTCAACAAGAGCGTTGGGGAAAATCTTGTCTATCCCTAACCTAAGAGGGGTTTCCCTGCCTCACCAAAACTAAGGAATGTCTGCGTCAGGATGTTAAACACTAGAGTGTCCTTTGTCCTGTGTCCAAAAACCCTAATCTGATCTTTACACTTTAAGCTTACTATGTTATGTTAAAGGATGTATATACCGTGCACTATCACCACCTGCGTGGTCCCCTTGGTGCTCTAGCTATAGACAATACATTTGTAGCCTTCTTTCAGAGTTCCAGAAACATAAAGTTTAAGGTGTAGGAAAGAAAGAATGTTCCAACAGGGAAAAGGGATCCTCCCTTCCCCCATGTATGTTCCTCTCCCGTATCTATCCGGTACCTCCGGATACATTTCCACATAGTTTCATTATTCAGTAAAATTGAGGCACATTCCCTGTGTTTCTCTTCCTTTTTTTAAGGCTTTGCTTTACAAGTTCAACCTGAACAACTTCTTGTTGAAAGAAGAGCTTCTTTCTTTAGGCCTTCACGCTTTTTAAGGAAAACGTCCCCTTTTCCCTTATAGTGCTTCAATGCTTTAAGTGTTCACAATCTTAAATTATACAAATCTTTGCATGACTTTCCTTTACACAAATGGTGCTCTTCACTCACAATTTCAAGGGATTTGGCCTTCCCTTGCATCTCTCTTGAAATACACAATTCCTTTTAATTGTTTCAGTTCGCCACACTCTGTATTTTCCACTTGATTTCTGGGGGTATCGCTCCACCCTTCTCCACTGATTGCTCCTCTTTATGTCCCTGGTGTACTCTCCTGCCAGGGTATTTACTACTTGCTCACTGATTCCAAAACGAGGTATAATTCTTCCCTTTTATGTATTGGTTTGACACTTTTCCCAAATTCAGGTTCACTTCCCTTCCCACCCCTGGTTTACTCTCCTATCAGGATGGTACACTATTTCACAAAGTTGACTTCTCCTGGTTTACTTTACTGCCCCGATATCACACTGGGACTCATTACAAGTCAGGCGGCAGCCGTGCTGGTAAAACCGCCAGGCTGCCGCGGGACTTGCAAATTCTCCCGGTGCCTGGCTTGCCGGTAACAGCGGAGGATTCTAACCCCACCAGTCTGAAAAGTCAGGTGCCGGAAAAATTGTATTCCCCATTCCCATAATTGCATAAGACTCTATGGGAATGGGGAACACAGAAGCACTGGGAATGGGGAACACAGAAGCACCGGCACCGTTAATAACGGTGCCGGTGCTTCCATGTAGGTCTGCTTCTCTAGCATGGGGTCTGGCATGGATTCACATGCTCATGAATATTCCCCATTGTCAGGCTGGGAATCCTTGGTAACATAAAAAATCAGTTTCATTTCTCAACTGTATTTCCTAACAACCAATCACTGAGCTCTGGGTCATACTGCCCCTAGCCAATGACTGCCCTCTACCTAAGCCCCTCCTCTGGCAGCCATCTTCAGATTTTTTGGTCAATCGAGCCCCTGTGCTCCATTGATCTACCATCCGACTAACGGGGACCAGTTTTTCTGATTTTTATTTTTTTGTATTTTTTTTTTCATACGTCCCTCAAGGGCGATTTTGATCAAGTTTCTTCGTGGAGACTTCCAGAAAATTCTTTAAGGCCTACACCACGTGGATATGACGGACGAGAAGAACCCCTCTCTCTTCAGACTCTGTTCCGACCGCGGTCTGCGGAATGTTTATATGGACGATAAGCATTCCCAGTGCCCTTACTGCCTGTACCCGACGCACAATGAGGGGGATTGTGTTTTTTGCCACAAGTTTACGGCTTGCACGCTGAAGGATCCGCTTAGGCGACTGAAGGAGTGGCTACAGGCCAAGGCTGCTGCACTGGGTGGGTCCCAGGAGCATGCCTCTCCAGCTTCCAATAAAGGTGAGTGGGCTTCTAAGTCTTTTAGGGGCGCCCCTCCCGCTGGACTCCTCGGTGGCCAGGGGGCTTCCGACGTCTCCAGCGACCACCTTCACCAGTCAACGCTCAGGATCATCATCCAAGGGGAAATCGGACCATCCGGGCAAACTCAAGGTGGCCCTGGAGATGGCCAAGGAGAAGTCCAAGTCCAGCCCGTCCTTGCCAGTGAAGGCCGAAGGGAACTGAGGCACCGACCTGTCCCCTAAGGAGAAGGCCAAGCAGGACATGGCGTCCGGAACGGCCACGAAGACCAAGCAGGACAAGGGACCGGTCCTGACCATCAAGGCCCAGATACACTGGACGAAGTCCCCGCCTTCCATCGAGGTGGTGGGGGCTTCCCTTTCAAAGGCTGCAGAGGTGGGCCCTCAGGGAGCACCTCATCAGGCGAGAGTATCCCTTCCTCCCTGGAGGGAGACTACATTCCAGCCCATCCAGAAGACCCCGCAGAAGAAAATGCCAGTCATCTCCTCAAGACCGTCCCTGCTGGACGCAAAGAAAGGGGGGGGGGGGGAAGAGGCAGAGGTTTTCCAGGGCACAGATATCTCCTCGGAGGAGGAACTCGCATATCTTCAGACCATCCAGATGGGCAATGACGACCAGGAAAACGTCGAGTCGCGCCCTACGAGGAGGGCGCGGAAGAAGGGGACGACAAAGGCGACAGCGAGGATACCGTTGAGGAACGCGGTGGGGACCCTCAGGACGACAGAGGCCTTGGCGCTCTTCCTGCGCCCCAGCCTCCTGCATGCCCTCTGCCTCAACGGCCCCCTAGGGACCTCTCAGCGGACATCCTATCTACTTTGCACACTCTGGTTTCCGAGATTCAGAGGAGGATGCTAGTTGTCATCCCCACCCCCCCTGCAGCCCCACCACCTGCTTCAGTGCCGGCCGCCCTGCTGGAGACTGGGGAACAACCGGCGAAGAAGAGAAGGAGGCACCATCTGCCTCCATGTCACCCTTTACCACCCTCTCCCCCTCCGAGGGATGAGACAGAACCGGACATTGCGACGACTACAGCGGGATGGAGGACCTTCCGTCCCCTCCGCCTGGATTGTCTCCGCTGGACGAGATCGATCTTTCCATGCTATGATCTCCAGGGTGTCGGAGCTTTTCCAGCTCGCGCTGGAGAAGGAGGGATTCCTATACCAACGACTCAAAGCGAAGAGGAAGACCATCCTTTCAGTCCCTCCCTTGGATGACATTTGGGATGAGGGACTGGCGCTCCTGAAGAACCCATCAACGACTCAGGGGAAGAGGGGCCACCTGGAAAAAAGTACAGGGTGCCGGACTCTGCACCCAAGTGCTTGCTGGCCCAGCCGTTTACGGACTCTGTGGTCTCTGCAGCGGCTAGGAAGTAGTCTTCGGGCACTATGTCTTGGGCTGTGTCCACCCCCCTGGACAACAAGGGTAAGAAGTTGGATGCGATGGGAAGGCAAGTAATCTACTCCTCTGCGACGACCATCAAGGCCTTTAATGCCCTCGCTATCATGGTGCGCTATGACGGGGAGCTGTGGTTCAAGCTTGCACCTGTGCTGGACTTTCTCCCTGCTGATAAAAGCTCAGAGGCATCAGAGATTCTTCAGGAAGGTGAGATGGCGTTGGACCACGCCATCATGGTGGCCACGGACATCGCGGATGCGGGATTCCGCCAGATGGGCAACAGCATTTGCCTTCGCCAACGTGGTTGCCTCAAGGCCACCAACCTTCATCAGGCGTTCCAGACCAGAGTTTTGGACATGCCCTTCAACAGTGACAACCTCTTTGGGAAAGCTGTGGATGAGTCACTACAGGCCATCAAAGCAGACACTGAGAAGGCTTGTGCCCTAGGAACACTACAGCAATGACGCAGCAATGACGACCGTCCTCAGGAGGCAAGTCTACCCGCTCCTCTAAGAATTTCAGCAGAGGATCCTCTGCTTACCGGCAACCTTCTCGTTCCTCGGCCCAGGAGAACAGGGGCTGCTGCAAGAACTTCAGAGGAGGACACCGTCGTCGTCGGGGTCCTCAACGCAGTCCCTCGACCTCCAAGCAGGAAGGATCCGGCCATGACGTCGGGCCCCCACCCATGCACCCCGGTGGGAGGCCAGCTGGCGAAATTCATCAGCGTGTGGAAGTCCATCTCCACCGACCGATGGGTGCTGGATGCTGTTGCCCACGTACACACTCTAGAATTCCAACAGAAGTGTCTGTAAATACTACCAGTGGCCCGGCAGGAAAACCACGTGCCTCAGCTGCTGCTGGAGGTCCGGGCCATGTTAAAAAAAAGGGACAATAGAGTTCGTACCTGAGCGGCTCCGGGGCTCCGGAGTTTACTTAAGGTACTTCCTAGTACAAAAAAAGACTGGGGGCTGGAGACCCATTCTCGATCTGTGACGACTAAAAAAGTTCATGAAGTCCCAGAATTCTGCATGGTCACTCTTCAGCACGTGCTCGGACAACTGGAAGGAGGGAGACTTTCTGTCGTTGCTGGACCTGGAGAATGCATACTTCCAAATTCCCCATTCACAAGGGGCACTGCAAGTTCCTACGGTTTGTCGTTCAGGGAGTGCATTACCAATTCAAGGCACTTCCCTTCGGACTGAAGTCGGCACCCAGAGTCCAGACGAAGTGCCTGGCACTGGTGCCAGCCCAACTACGACTGCAAGGGATTCACATCACCCTTACCTGGACGACTGGCGCATCCAGGCCGGATCGAGGGTGGTCGCCGTCGACCACACGGCGAGGACCGTTCGCCTTCTGACGGATCTGGGGTTTTCAGTGAACTATGCAAAGTCTTGCTTGTTGCCATCGCAGGATGTGCTGTTCCTGGGGTCCCGACTCAAGTGTCGTGCCTGGCGTCGCCATCGGAGAGGATAGCGGCCATCTTGGGCAAGGTGCAACGGCTGTTAGCACTGAAGATCGCCACGGTGAGGACCATCAAGTCGCTGCTCGGCATGATGTTGTCATGCATCTACCTCATCCGGCTATGCAGGCTAAGGATGCGTCCTCTACAGGAGTTCCTCGGCGACCGTTGGATACAAGTGTCGGGAAGCTTCCAAGACAAGATCACGCTCAACGAGGGCTTCCGTAGGGCAATAAAATGGTGGGGGAGTGTACACTCATGTGTCTGGAAGTGCAGATTTCCAGACCCCACCATACCAGGAGACGGTCACGTCGGACGCCTGCTTGGAAGGATGAGGAGCTCACACCGGAAGTCTCCACGCCAGAGGCCTGTGTCTGGCGGAGGAGAACATGTTGCACATCAACGCGCTGGAGCTGCGGGCAGTGTTTTGGGCCCTCTTACATCCCTTAAGAGCAAGATGGTGCGGGTGTTCATGGACAATACCACCACAATGTTTTACATCGGGAAGCAGGGGGCACCAGATACCCAGTGTTCTCCGGAGAGGAGCAGGACCTATGCCACTGGGCCGTCGCCTAGGGGATGTTCCTCATTCCATTTCATCTGGCAGGAGTAAAGAACACTGTCGCCAACACTCTAAGCAGGGAGCTATGCTCTTGCCACGAGTGGGAGCTTCGCAGGAACAAGTGAACCACCTGTTCGGCAGATGAGGCAATCCCCAAATCGATCTGTGTGCGACTGCGACGAACAACAAGTGCCGGAGGTTCACCAGCAGGTTTCCCCAGCCCAGGAGCATGGGGGCGCATTCTCGTTCCCCTGGGATGGCCTGTTTCTGTATGCGTTCCCTCAGTTGGCGTTGCTTCTTCGACTCATCAATCAACTCAGACAGTCCCGGTGCAGGATGATCCTCGTCGCACCAGCGTGGCCATGGTACCCGGACCTTCTCAGCATGTCAGCATCCCCTCCAGTAATGCTGCCAGTGGTCGTGGATCTTCTCGCCGGGGAAGGAGGTGCAATCCTGCACCACGACCCAGGATCACTGAACCTGAAGGCCTGGCTCCCGCAGTGTTAGAGTTCAGGGGTTACGATATTCCAGCGAACTGCAAGGAAGTGCTTGCCAAGGCCAGAGCATAGTCTACTCTAAAATGCTACGGATATAAATGGAAGAGGTTCGCTGTTTGGTGCCGTGCACAGATCGACCCACTATGAGTCACGGCTCCGCAGGTACTACATATTTGCTGTCGCTGGCCAAAGCAGGACTGGCACATGCCTCCATCAAGGTTCATCTGTCCCCTGTTTTTGGACCCCAACCCCTCTGTGACCGCGCGTCCTGTGAACTAGCATCCCATCCACTTCCCCGTCGTGTTTCCCTCCTGCCTCCCAACCCACTCACCATCCCTGACTGGCCATCGATAGTACAATGCAAGGTCTAGCGACCTGCAGAGCTTCGTGCTCTATTCTTTGCCTAAATCTGCAGCAGGTGAGCAGAATTTCTTTCCAGACCCTCCTGAGACTTTAATTTGATTATTTGGTCCTCTGGTTTGGCCCCAGCCCCTCTGTGCACAGCATCCTGTGACCCAGCATCACTTCCCCGTCGTGTTTCCCTCCCAACTCCTAGCCCTCCCACCATCCCTGATTGGCCATTGACAATACAGTGCAAGGTCTAGCGACCTAGAGAGCTCTGTGCTCTGTTCTTTGCCTAAATCTGCAGCAGGTAGGCAGAATTACTTTCTAGACCCCCATGAGCCTTTAATTTTATTTTGTCCTCTATTTTTGGGCCCCAGCCCCTCTGTGCACTGCCTCCTGTGACCAAGCATCCACTTCCCCTTGTGTTTCCCACATGCCTACCAATCCTGATTGGCCATCGATAGTACAGTGCGAGGTCTAGAGACCTGCAGTGCTCTGTGCTCTGTTCTTTGCCTAAATCTGCAGCACGTGAGCAGAATTTCTTTCCAGACTCTCATGAGCCTTTAATTTGGTTATTTTGTCCACTGGTTTGGGCCCCAGCCCCTCTGTGCACTGCCTCCTGTGACCGAGCATCCACTTTCCTGTCGTGTCTTCCTCCCGCCTCCCAGCCCTCCCAGCATCCCTGATTGGCCATCGATAGTACAGGGTGAGATCTAGCGACGTGCAGAGCTCCTTGCTCTGTTCTTTGCCTAAATCTGCAGCAGGTGAGCAGAATTTCTTTCCAGTCCCTCCTGAGCCTTTAATTTGATAATTTTGTCCTCTGTTTTTAGGCTTCAGCCCCTGTCTCCACTGGCGTCCTGCGATCCAGCATCCACTTCCCCGTCGTGTTTACCTCCCACCTCGCAGCCCGCCCCCATCCCCTAATTGTCCATCGATAGTACATTGCGAGGTCTAGCAACGTGCAGAGCTCCGTTCTCTGTTTTTTGCCTAAATCTGCAGCAGGTGAGCAGAATTTCTTTCCAGGCCCTCATGAGCCTTTAATTTAAATTTTTTGTCCTCTGTTTTTGGGCTTCAGCCCCTCTGTGCAGCGCGTCCTGTGACCCAGCATCCACATCTCGTGGTGTTTCCCCTCCCGCCTCGTCCACCTATCCTGATTGGCCATCGATAGTACAGTTCGAGGTCTAGCGACATGCAGAGCTCTGTGCTCTGTTCTTTGCCTAAATCTGCAGCAGGTGAGCAGAATCTTTCCAGACCCTCCTGAGCCTTTCATTTGAATATTTTGTACTCTGGTTTGGGCCCCAGCCCCTCTGTACACTACGTCCTGCGACCCACTTTTCCGGCGTGTCTCCCTCCCGACTCCCAGCCCACCCACCATCTCTGGTTGGCCATCGATAGTACATTGCGACGTCTAGCAACGTGCAGAGCTCCGTGCTCTGTTCTTTGCCTAAATCTGCAGCAGGTGAGCAGAATGTCTTTCCAGACCCTCATGAGCCTTTCATTTGATTATTTTGTCCTCTGTTTTTGGTTCCCCACCCCTCTGTACACTGCGTCCTGCGACCCAGTATCCACTTTCCCGGCGTGTCTCCCTCCCTTCACCAACCCTGATTGGCCATCGATAGTACACTGCGAGGTGTAGCGACGTGCAGAGTGCCGTGCTCTGTTCTTTGCCTAAATCTGCTTTCCAGACCCTCATGAGCCTTTAAGGTGATTTTTTTTTTGTCCTCTGTTTTTGGGGCGCAGCCCCTCTGTGCCCTCCGTCCTGCGACCCAGCATCCACTTCCCTGTTGTTTCTCCCTCCCGCCTCCCAGCCCTCCCACCATCCCTGATTGGCTATCGATAGTACAGTGCGAGGTCTAGCAACGTGCAGAGCTCCGTGCTCTGTTCTTTGCCTAAATCTGCAGCAGGTGAGCAGAATTTCTTTCCAGACCCTCATGAGCCTTTAATTTTATTATTTTGTCCTCTGTTTTTGGGCCCCAGCCCCTCTGTGAACCGCGTCCTGCGACCCAGCATCCACTTTACCGTCATGTTTACCTCCCACCCACCAATCTTGATTGGCCATCGATAGTACAGTGTGAGGTCTAGCGACCTGCAGAGCTCTGTGCTCTGTTCTTTGTCTACGACCTGCAGCAGGTAGGCAGAATTTCTTTCCAGACCCTTCTGATCCTTTAATTTTATTATATTGTCCTCTTTTTTTGGGGCCCGGCCCCTCTGTGCCCCGCGTCTGCGGCCCAGCATCCACTTTCCCGTCGTGTTTCCCTCCCTGCCTCCCAGCCCTCCCACCATCCTTGATTGGCCATCGAAAGTACAGTATGAGGTCTAGAAACGTTCAGAGCTCTGTGCTATGTTCTTTGCCTTAATCTGCAGCAGGTGAGCAGAATTTCTTTCCACACCCTCCTGAGCCTTTCATTTGATTATTTTGTACTCTGGTTTGGGCCCCAACCCCTCTGTACACTGTGTCCTGTGACCCAGTATCCACTTTCCCGGCATGTCTCCCTCCCTTCACCAACCCTGATTGGCCATCGATAGTACAGTGCGAGGTCTAGCGACGTGCAGAGTTCCGTGCTCTGTTCTTTGCCTAAATCTGCTTTCCAGACCCTCATGAGCCTTTAATGAGATTTTTTTTTTTTGGTCCTCTGTTTTTGGGCCCCTGCCCCTCTGTGCCCTCCGTCCTGCGACCCAGCATCCACTTTGCCGTTGTGTTTCCCTCCCACCCACAAATCCTGATTGGCCATCGATAGTACAGTATGAGGTCTAGCGACCTGCAGAGCTCTGTGCTCTGTTCTTTGTCTACGCCTGCAGCAGGTAGGCAGAAT
Source organism: Ambystoma mexicanum (assembly GCF_040938575.1). Classification (NCBI taxonomy): domain Eukaryota; kingdom Metazoa; phylum Chordata; class Amphibia; order Caudata; family Ambystomatidae; genus Ambystoma; species Ambystoma mexicanum. The sequence continues at coordinate 988,926,297 of NC_090925.1, forward strand.
TTCTTTCCAGACCCTTCTGATCGTTTAATTTTATGATATTGTCCTCTGTTTTTGGGGCCCAGCCCCTCTGTGTCCTGCGGCCCAGCATCCACTACCCCGTCGTGTCTCCCTCCCGCCTCCCAGCCCTCCCACCATTCCTGATTTGCCATTGATAGTACATTGCGAGGTCTAGCAACGTGCAGAGCTCCGTGCTCTGTTATTTGCCTAAATCTGCAGCAGGTGATCAGAATTTCTTTCCAGACCCTCCTGATCCTTTAATTTGATTATTTTGTCCTGTTTTGGGCCCAAGCCCTTCTGTGCACTACGTCCTGTGACCCAGCATCCACTTTCCTGTTGTTTCCCTCCCCCCTCCCAGCCCTACCGCCATCCCTGATTGGCCATTGAAAGTACAGTATGAGGTCTAGAAACGTTCAGAGCTCTGTGCTCTGTTCTTTGCCTTAATCTGCAGCAGGTGAGCAGAATTTCTTTCCAGACCCTCCTGAGCCTTTACTTAGAATATTTTGTCCTCTGTTTTTGGGCCCAAACACCTCTGTGCCCCGTGTCCTGCGACCCAGCATCCACTATCCCATTGTATTTCCCTCTCGACTCCCAGCCCGCCCACCATCCCTGATTGGCCATTGATAGTACAGTGCAAGGTCTAGCGACCTGCAGAGCTCTGTGCTCTGTTCTTTGCCTAAATCTGCAGAAGGTGAGCAGAATTTCTTTCCAGACCCTCGTGAGCCTTTCATTTGATTATTTTGTCCACTGATTTGGGCCCTAGCCCCTCTACGCACTGCCTCCTGCGACCCAGCATCCACTTTCCTGTTGTCTCCCTCCAACCCCTCCTACCATCTCTGATTGGTCATCGATAGTACAGGGTGAGGTCTAGCGACGTACAGAGCTCCGTACTCTGTTCTTTGCTTAAATCTGCAGCAGATGAGCAGAATTTCTTTCCAGACCCTCCTGAGCCTTTACTTTGATTATTTTGTCCTCTGTTTTTGGGCCCAAGCCCCTCTGCGGACCGCGTCCTGCGACCCAGCATCCACTTCCCCGTCGTGTTTACCTCCCGCCTCCCAGCCCGCCCCCATCCCTGATTGGGCATCGATAGCACAGTGCGAGGTCTAGTGACATGCAGAGCTCCGTGCTCTGTTCTTTGCTTAAATCTGCAGCAGGTGAGCAGAATTTCTTTCCAGACCCTCCTGAGCCTTTCATTTGATTATTTTGTCCTCTGTTTTTGGGCCCAAGCCCCTCTGTGCCCCGCATCATGCGACCCAGCATCCACTTTCCGGTCGTGTTTCCCTCCTGCCTCCCAGCCCGCCCACCATCCCTGATTGGTCATCGATAGTGCAGGGTGAGGTCTAGCGACGTGCAGAGCTCCGTGCTCTGTTCTTTTCTTAAATCTGCAGCAGGTGAGCAGAATTTCTTTCCAGACCCTCCTGATCCTTTACTTTGATTATTTTGTCCTCTGTTTTTGGGCCCAAGCCCCCTCTGTGCCCCGCATTATGCGACCCATCATCCACTTTTCGGTCAAGTTTCCCTCCTGCCTCCCAGCCCGCCCACCATCCCTGATTGGCCATTGATAGTATAGCGCAAGGTCTAGAGACCTGCAGAGCTCTTTGCTCTGTTCTTTGCCTAAATCTGCAGCAGGTGAGCAGAATTTCTTTCCAGACCCTCCTGAGCCTTTACTTTGATTATTTTGTGCTCTGTTTTTGGGCCCCAGCCCCTCTCTGCACTGGCGTCCTGCGATCCAGATTCCACTTCCCCGTCGTGTTTACCACACGCCTCCCAGCCCTCCCACCCCTCCCACCATCCCTGATTGGCTATCGATAGTACATTGCGAGGTCTAGCAACGTGCAGAGCTCCGTGCTCTGTTCTTTGCCTAAATCTGCAGCAGGTGAGCAGAATTTCTTTCCAGACCCTCATGAGCCTTTAATTTTATTATTTTGTCCTCTGTTTTTGGGCCCCAGCCCCTCTGTGAACCGCGTCCTGCGACCCAGCATCCACTTTACCGTCATGTTTACCTCCCACCCACCAATCTTGATTGGCCATCGATAGTACAGTGTGAGGTCTAGCGACCTGCAGAGCTGTGTGCTCTGTTCTTTGTCTACGCCTGCAGCAGGTAGGCAGAATTTCTTTCCAGACCCTTCTGATCCTTTAATTTTATTATATTGTCCTCTTTTTTTGGGGCCCGGCCCCTCTGTGCCCCATGTCCTGCGACCCAGCATCCACTTTCCCGTCGTGTTTCCCTCCTGCCTCCCAGCCCGCCCACCATCCCTGATTGGCCATCGATAGTACAGTGCGAGGTCTAGCGACCTGTAGAGCTCTGTGCTCTGTTCTTTGTCTACATCGGCAGCAGGTAGGCAGAATTTCTTTCCAGACCCTCCTGATCCTTTAATTTGATTATTTTGTCCTCTGTTTTTGGACCCCAGCCCCTCTGTGCACGGCGTCTTGCGATCCAGCATCCACTTTCCCATTGTTTCCCTCCCGCCCCCCAGCCTTCCCACCATCCCTGATTGCCCATCGATAGTACATTGCGAGGTCTAGCAACGTGCAGAGCTCCGTGCTCTGTTCTTTGTCTACATCTGCAGCAGGTAGGCAGAATTTCTTTCCAGACCCTCCTGAGCCTTTCTTTTGATTATTTTGTCCACTGGTTTGGGCCCTAGCCCCTCTACGCATTGCCTCCTGCGACCCAGCATCCACTTTCCTGTTGTGTCTCCCTCCTACCATCCCTGATTGGTCATCGACAGTACAGTGCAAGGTCTAGCGACCTGCAGAGCTCTGTGCTCTGTTCTTTGCCTAAATCTGCAGCAGGTGAGCAGAATTTCTTTCCAAACCCTCCTGAGCCTTTAATTTTATTATTTTGTCCTCTGTTTTTGGGCCTCAGCCTCTCTGCACTGCGTGCTGTGGCCCAGCATCCTCTTTCCTGTCGTGTTTCCCTTGCGCCTCCCACCCCGTCCACCATCCCTGATTGGCCATTGATTGTAGAGCGCGAGGTCTAGTGACCTGCAGAGCTCCGTGCTCTGTTCTTTGCCTAAATCTACAGCAGGTGAGCAGAATGTCTTCCAAACCCTCCTGAGCCTTTAATTTTATTATTTTGTCCTCTGTTTCTGGGGCCCAGCTCCTCTGTGCACCGCATCCTGCGGCCCAGCATCCACTTCTCCGTCATGTCTCCCTCCCGCCTCTCAGCCCTCCCACCATCCCTGATTGGCCATCGATAGTACATTGCGAGGTCTAGCAATGTGCAGAGCTCTGTGCTCTGTTCTTTGCCTAAATCTGCAGCAGGTGAGCAGAATTTCTTTCCAGACCCTCCTGATCCTTTAATTTGATTATTTTGACCTCTGTTTTTGGGCCCTAGCCCCTCTCTGCAGGGCCGTCCTGCGATCCAGCATCTACTTCCCCGTCGTGTTTCCCTCTAGCCTCCCAGCTCGTCCAGCTATCCTGATCGGCCATTGATAGTACAGTGCGAGGTCTAGCGACCTGCAGAGCTCCGTGCTCTGTTCTTTGCCTAAATCTGCTGCAGGCGAGCAGAATTTCTTTCCAGACCCTCCTGAGCCTTTCATTTGAATAGTTTGTCCTCTGTTTTTGGGCCCAAGCCCCTCTGTGCCCCGTGTCCTGCGACCCAGCATCCACTTTCCCATTGTGTTTCCCTCTCGACTCCCAGCCCTCCCACCATCCCTGATTGGCCATTGATAATACAGTGCAAAGTCTAGCGACGTGCAGAGTTCCGTGCTCTGTTCTTTGCCTAAATCTGCTGCAGGTGAGCAGAATTTCTTTCCAGACCCTCCTGAGTCTTTAATTTGAATATTTTGTCCTCTGTTTTTGGGCTTCAGCACCTCTGTGCACCGCGTCCTGCGACACAGCATCCACTTCTCGTAGTGTTTGCCTCCCGCCTCCCAGTACGCCCTCCAATCCTAATTGGCCATCGATAGTACAGTGCAAGGTCTAGTGACCTGCAGAGCTCTGTGCTCTGTTGTTTGCCTAAATCTACAGCAGGTGATCAGAATGTCTTTCCAGACCCTCCTGAGCCTTTCATTTCGTTATTTTGTGCCCTATTTTTGGGCCCCAGCCCCTCTCTGCACTGGCGTCCTACGATCCAGCATCCACTTCCCCGTCGTGTTTACCACCCGCCTCCCAGCCCGCCCCCCATCCCTGATTGAGCATCGATAGTACAGTGCGAGGTCTAGTGACCTGCAGAGCTCTGTGCTCTGTTTGTCTACATCTGCAGCAGGTAGGCAGAATTTCTTTCCAGACCCTCCTGAGCCTTTCATTTCATTATTTTGTCCACTGGTTTGGGCCCTAGCCCCTCTACGCATTGCCTCCTGCGGCCCAGCATCCACTTTCCTGCCGCGTTTCCCTTGCGCCTCCCAGCCCGCTCACCATCCCTGATTGGCCATCGATATTACAGTGCGAGGTCTAGCGACCTGCAGAGCTCTTTGCTCTGTTCTTTGTCTACATCTGCAGCAGGTGAGCAGAATTTCTTTCCAAACCCTCCTGAGTCTATAATTTGATTATTTGGTCCCCTGGTTTGGGCCCCAACCCCTCTGTACACCGCGTCCTGCGATCCAGCATCCACTATTCCGTCGTGTCTTCCTCCCGCCTCCTATCCAGCCCACCATCCCTGATTGGACATTGATAGTACAGTGTGAAGTCTAGCAACCTGCTGAGCTCTGTGCTCTTTTTCGAGCCTAAATCTGCGGAAGGTGAGCAGAGTTTAATTCCAGACCCTGCTGAGCCTGTAATTTGATTATTTTGTCCTCTGTTTCTGGGCCCCCAGCCCCTCTGTGCACTGCGTCCTGCGGCTCAGCATCCACTTTCCTGTCGTGTTTGCCTTGCGCCTCCCAGCCCGCCCACCATCCCTGATTGCCCCTCGATAGTACATTCCAAGGTCTAGTAATGTGCAGAGCTCCGTGCTCTGTTCTTTGCCTAAACTGCAGCAGGTGAGCAGAATGTCTTTCCAGACCCTCATGAGCCTTTAATTTTATTATTTTGTCCTCTTTTTGGGCCCAAGCCCCTCTGTGCAATGCGTGCTGCGGCCCAGCATCCACTTTCCTGTCGTGTTTCCCTTGTGCCTCTCACCCTGCCCACCATCCCTGATTGGCCATCGATAGTACAGTGCGAGGTCTAGCGACCTGCAGAGCTCTGTGCTCTGTTCTTTGTCTACATCTGCAGCAAGTAGGCAGAATTTGTTTCCAGACCCTCCTGATCCTTTAATTTGATTATTTTGTCCTATTTTGGGCCCGAGCCCCTCTGTGCACTGCGTCCTGCGACCCAGCATCCACTTTCCCGCCTCCCAGCCCTCCTACCACCCCTGATTGGCCATCGATAGTACAGTGCGAGGTCTAGCGACCTGCAGAGCTCTGTGCTCTGTTCTTTGCCTAAATCTGCAGCAGGTGAGCAGAATTTCTTTCCAGGCCCTCTGAGCCTTTCATTTCATTATTTTGTGCTCTGTTTTTGGGCACCAGCCCCTCTGTGCACTGGCGTCCTGCGACCCAGCATCCACTTCCCCATCGTGTTTCTCTCCTGCCTCCCAACTCCCAGCCCGCCCACCATCCCTGATTGGCCATCGACAGTACAGTCCAAGGTCTAGCGACATGCAGAGTTCTGTGCTTTTTCTTTGCCTAAATCTGCAGCAGGTGATCAGAATGTCTTTCCAACCCTCCTGAGCCTTTAATTTTATTATTTTGTCCTCTGTTTTTGGGCCGCAGCCCCTCTGTGCTTTGCGTTCTGCGGCCCAGCATCCACTTACTGTCGTGTTTCCCTTGCGCCTCCCAGCCCACCCACCAATCCTGATTGGCCATCTATAGTACAGTGCGAGGTCTAGTGACCTGCAGAGCTCTGTGCTCTGTTTTGTCTACATCTGCAGCAGGTGAGCAGAATTTCTGTTCAGACCCTCATAAGCCTTTAATTTTATTATTTTGTCCTGTGTTTTTGGGCCCCAGCCCCTCTCTGCCTGGGCGTCCTGCGATCCAGCCTCCACTTTCCTGTCGTGTTTCCCTTGCGCCTCCCAGCCAGCCCACAATCCCTGATTGGCCATTGATAGTACAGTGCGAGGTCTAGCGACCGGCAGAGCTCTTTGCTCTGTTCTTTGCCTAAATATGCAGCAGGTGAGCAGAATTTCTTTCCAGGCCCCCCTGAGCCTTTCATTTGTTTATTTAGTCCTCTGTTTTAGGGCCCAAGCCCCTCTCTGCACTGCCTCTTGTGACCCAGCATCCACTTCCCATTGTGTTTCCCTCCCACCTCCCAGCCCACCCACCAATCCTGATTGGCCATCGATAGTACAGTGCGAGGTGTAGTGACCTGCAGTGTACTGTGCTCTGTTCTTTGCCTAAATCTGCTGCAGGTGAGCAGAATTTATTTCCAGACCCTCTGAACATTTCATTTAATTATTTTGTCCTCTGGTTTTGGGCCCCAGCCTCTCTATGCACGGGCGTCCTGCGATCCAGCATCCACTTCCCCGTCGTGTTTCCTTCTCGCCTCCCAGCCCTCCCAGCATCCTTGATTGGGCATCGATATTACAGTGCGAGGTCTAGTGACCTGCAGAGCTCTCTGCTCTGTTCTTTGACTACATCTGCAGCAGGTAGGCAAAATTTCTTTTCAGACGCTCCTGAGCCTTTAATATGATTATTTTTTCCACTGGTTTGGGCCCTAGCCCCTCTCTGCACTACCTCCTGCGACCCAGCATCCACTTCCCCGTCGTGTTTACCACCCGTCTCCCAGCCCGACCCCATCCCTGATTGAGCATCGATAGCACAGTGTGAGGTCTAACGACCTGCAGAGCTCTGTGCTCTATTCTTTGCTTAAATCTGCAGCAGGTGAGCAGAATTTCTTTCCAGACCCTCCTGAGCCTTTACTTTGATTATTTTGTCCTCTGTTTTGGCCTCCAGCCCCTCTGTGCATCGCGTCCTACGACCCAGCATCCAGTTTCCCGTTGTGTTTCCCTCCTGCCTCTCAGCCCTCCCACCATCCCTGATTGGCCATCAAAAGTACAGTGCGGGGTCAAGCGACCTGCAGAGCTCTGTGCTCCGTGCTCTGTCCTTTGCCTAAATCTGCAGCAGGTGGGCATAATTTCTTTCCAGTCCCTCATGAGCCTTTAATGTGATTATTTTGTCCTCTGTTTTTGGGCTTCAGACGCTCTGTGCACCGCGTCCTTCTACCCAGCATCCACTTTCCAATTGTGTTCCCCTCCCGCCTCCCAGCCCTCCCACAATCCCTGATTGGCCATCGATAGTACATTGCGAGGTCTAGCAACGTGCAGAGCTCCGTGCTCTCTTCTTTGCCTAAATCTGCAGCAGGTGAGCAGAATTACTTTCCAGACCCTCATGAGCCTTTAATTTTATTATTTTGTCCTCTGTTTTTGGGCCTCAGCCCCTCTCTGCACGGGCGCCCTGCGATCCAGCATTTACATCCCCGTCATGTTTCCCTCTAGCTTCCCAGCTCGTCCAGCTATCCTGATTGGCCATCGATAGTACAGTGAGAGGTCTAGCGACCTACTGAGCTCTGTTCTTTGCCTCCCTCTGCAGCAGGTAGGCAGAATTTCTTTTCAGTCCCTCCTGATCCTATCATTTGATAATTTAGTCCTCTATTTTTGGGTCCCAGCCCCTCTGTGCACCGCGTCCTGCGACCCAGCATCCACTTTCCCGTTGTGTTACCCTCCCACCTCCCAGCCCTCCCACCATCGTTGATTGCCCATCGATAGTACAGTGCAAGGTCTAGCGACCTGCTGAACTCTGTGCTCTGTTCTTTGCCTAAATCTGCAGCAGGTGAGCAGAATTTCTTTCCAGACCCTCCTGAGCCTTTCATTTGAATATTTTGTCCTCTGTTTTTGGGCCCAAGCCCCTCTGTGCCCCGCGTCCTGCGACCCAGCATCCACTTTCCGGTCGTGTTTCCCTCCTAGCCCGCCCACCATCCCTGATTGGTCATCGATAGTACAGGGTGAGGTCTAGTGACCTGCAGAGTCCGTGCTCTATTCTTTGCCTAAATCTGCAGCAGGTGAGCAGAATTTCTTTCCATACCCTCCTGAGAATGTAATTTGATTATTTTGTCCTCTGTTCTTGGGCACCAGCCCCTCTATGCACTGCGCCTTGCGACTGAGCATCCACTTCCCCGTCGTGTTTCCCTCCAGCCTCCCAGCCTGCCCACCATCCCTGATTGGCCATTGATAGTACAGCGCGAGGTCTAGTGACCTGCAGAGCTCCGTGCTCTGTTCATTGCCTAAATCTGCAGCAGGTGAGCAGAATTCCTTTCCTGACCCTCCTGAGCCTTTCATTTGATTATTTTGTACTCTGGTTTGGGCCCCAACCCCTCTGTACACTGCGTCCTGTGACCCAGTATCCACTTTCCCGGCGTGTCTCCCTCTCTTCACCAACCCTGATTGGCCATCGATAGTACAGTGCGAGGTCTAGCGACGTGCAGAGTTCCGTGCTCTGTTCTTTGCCTAAATCTGCTTTCGAGACCCTCATGAGCCTTTAGTGTGATTTTTTTTTTTTGTTTTGTTTTTTGTCCTCTGTTTTTGGGCCCCTGCCCCTCTGTGCCCTCCGTCCTGCGACCCAGCATCCACTTTACCGCCATGTTTCCCTCCCACCCACCAATCCCGATTGGCCATCGATAGTACAGTGTGAGGTCTAGGGATCTGCAGAGCTCTGTGCTCTGTTCTTTGTCTATGCCTGCAGCAGGTAGGCAGAATTTCTTTCAGACCCTTCTGATCCCTTTAATTTTATTATATGTCCTCTGTTTTTGGGGCCCAGCCCCTCTGTGCCCCGCGCCCTGCGGCCCAGCACCCACTACCCCATCGTGTCTCCCTCCCGCCTCCCAGCCCTCCCACCATCCCTGATTTGCCATTGATAGTACATTGCGAGGTCTAGCAACGTGCAGAGCTTCATGCTCTGTTCTTTGCCTAAATCTGCAGCAGGTGAGCAGAATTTCTTTCCAGACCCTCCTGAGCCTTTCATTTGATTATTTTGTCCTCTGTTTTTGGGCCCCAGCCCCTCTCTGCACGGGCGTCCTGTGATCCAGCATCCACTTAGCCGTTGTGTTTCCCTCTCGTCTCCCAGCTCGTCCGGATTGGCCATCGATAGTACAGTGCGAGGTCTAGCGATCTGCAGAGCTCTGTGCTCTGTTCTTTCTCTACATCTGCAGCAGGTAGGTAGAATTTCTTTCCAGACCCTTCTGATCCTTTAATTTGATTATATTGTCCTGTTTTGGGCCCAAGCCCCTCCATGCACTACGTCCTGCAACCGAGCATCCATTTTTCCATTGTTTCCCTCCCGCCTCCCAGCCCTACCGCCATCCCTGATTGGCCATTGAAAGTACAGTATGAGGTCTAGAAACGTTCAGAGCTCTGTGCTCTGTTCTTTGCCTTAATCTGCAGCAAGTGAGCAGAATTTCTTTCCAGACCCTCATGAGCCTTTCATTTGATTATTTGGTCCTCTGGTTTGTGCCCCAGCCCGTCTGTGCACTGCATCCTGCGACCCAGCAGCCACTTCCCCATCATGCTTCCCTCCCGCCTCCCAGCCCTCCCCATCCCTGATTGGCCATTGATAGTAAAGTGCGAGGTCTAGCGACTTGCAGAGCTATATGCTCTGTTCTTTGCCTAAGTCTGCAGCAGGTGAGCAGAATTACTTTCCAAACCCTCCTGAGCCTTTGATTATTTTGTCCTCTGTTTTTGGGCTCCAGCCCCTCTATGCACTGCGTGCTGTGACCCAGCATCCACTTTCCCGTCATGTTTCCCTCCCGCCTCGCAGCCCGCCCACCGGCCCTTATTAGCCATCAATAGTACAGTGCGAGGTCTAGACACCTGCAGAGCTCTGTGCTCTGTTCTTTGCCTAAGTCTGCAGCAGGTGAGCAGAATTACTTTCCAAACCCTCCTGAGCCTTTAATTTGATTATTTTGTCCTCTATTTTTGGGCCCCACCCCCTCTTTGCATGGGCGTCCTGCGATCAAGCATCCACTCCCTGTCGTGTCTTCCTCCCGCCTCCCAGCCCTCCCAACATTCCTGATTGGCCATCGATAATACAGTGCGAGGTCTAGCCACCTGAAGAGCTCTGTGCTCTGTTCTTTGTCTAAATCTGCAGCAGGTGAGCAGAATTACTTTCAAGACCCTCCTGAGTCTTTAATTTGATTATTTAGTCCTCTGTTTTTGGGTCCCAGGCCCTCTGTGCACCGCGTCCTGCGACCCAGCATCACCTTTCCCGTTGTTTCCCTCCCGATTGCCAGCCCGCCCACCATCCCTGATTGGCCATCGACAGTACAGGCCAAGGTCTAGCGACCTGCTGAGCTCTGTGCTCTGTTCTTTGCCTTAATCTGCAGCAGATGAGCAGAATGTCTTTCCAGACCCTCCTGAGCCTTTCATTTGAATATTTTGTCCTCTGTTTTTGGGCCCAACCCCCTCTGTGCTCCGCATCCTACGACCCAGCATCCACTTTCCCGTCGTGTTTCCCTCCTGCTTCCCAGCCGCCTACCATGCCTGATTGGCCATTGATAGTACAGTGCGCGGTCTAGCGACCTGCTGAGCTCTGTGCTCTGTTCTTTGCCTAAATCTGCAGCAGATGAGCAGAATGTCTTTCCAGACCCTCCTGAGCCTTTCATTTGATTATTTTGTCCTCTGTTTTTGGGTCCCAGCCGCTCTGTGCACCACGTCCTGCGACCTAGCTTCCACTTTCCCGTTGTGTTTCCCTCTCAGCCCTCCCACCATCGCTGATTGGCCATCGATAGTACAGTGCAAGGTCTAGCGACCTGCTGAGCTCTGTGCTCTGTTCTTTGCCTAAATCTGCAGCAGATGAGCAGAATTTCTTTCCAGACCCTCCTGAGCCTTTACTTAGAATATTTTGTCCTCTGTTTTTGGGCCCAAACACCTCTGTGCCCCGTGTCCTGCGACCCAGCATCCACTATCCCATTGTATTTCCCTCTCGACTCCCAGCCCGCCCACCATCCCTGATTGGCCATTGATAGTACAGTGCAAGGTCTAGCGACCTGCAGAGCTCTGTGCTCTGTTCTTTGCCTAAATCTGCAGAAGGTGAGCAGAATTTCTTTCCAGACCCTCGTGAGCCTTTCATTTGATTATTTTGTCCACTGATTTGGGCCCTAGCCCCTCTACGCACTGCCTCCTGCGACCCAGCATCCACTTTCCTGTTGTCTCCCTCCCACCCCTCCCACCATCTCTGATTGGTCATCGATAGTACAGGGTGAGGTCTAGCGACGTACAGAGCTCCGTACTCTGTTCTTTGCTTAAATCTGCAGCAGATGAGCAGAATTTCTTTCCAGACCCTCCTGAGCCTTTACTTTGATTATTTTGTCCTCTGTTTTTGGGCCCAAGCCCCTCTGTGGACCGCGTCCTGCGACCCAGCATCCACTTCCCCGTCGTGTTTACCTCCCGCCTCCCAGCCCGCCCCCATCCCTGATTGGGCATCAATAGCACAGTGCGAGGTCTAGTGACATGCAGAGCTCCGTGCTCTGTTCTTTGCTTAAATCTGCAGCAGGTGAGCAGAATTTCTTTCCAGACCCTCCTGAGCCTTTCATTTGAATATTTTGTCCTCTGTTTTTGGGCCCCATCTCCTCTGTGCCCCGCATCCTGCGACCCAGTATACACTTTCCCGTTGTGTCTCCCTCCCGCCTCCTAGCCCTCCCACCACCCCTGATTGGCCATCGATAGTACAGTGCGAGGTCTAGCGACGTGCAGAGTCCCGTGCTCTGTTCTTTGCCTAAATCTGCAGCAGGTGAGCAGAATTTCTTTCCAGACACTCTGAGCCTTTCATTTCATTATTTTGTGCTCTGTTTTTGGGCGCCAGCCCCTCTCTGCACTGGCGTCCTGCGATCCAGATTCCACTTCCCCGTCGTGTTTACCACACGCCTCCCAGCCCTCCCACCATCCCTGATTGGCTATCGATAGTACATTGCGAGGTCTAGCAACGTGCAGAGCTCCGTGCTCTGTTCTTTGCCTAAATCTGCAGCAGGTGAGCAGAATTTCTTTCCAGACCCTCATGAGCCTTTAATTTTATTATTTTGTCCTCTGTTTTTGGGCCCCAGCCCCTCTGTGAACCGCATCCTGCGACCCAGCATCCACTTTACCGTCATGTTTACCTCCCACCCACCAATTTTGATTGGCCATCGATAGTACAGTGTGAGGTCTAGCGACCTGCAGAGCTCTGTGCTCTGTTCTTTGTCTACGCCTGCAGCAGGTAGGCAGAATTTCTTTCCAGACCCTTCTGATCCTTTAATTTTATTATATTGTCCTCTTTTTTTGGGGCCCGGCCCCTCTGTGCCCCGCGTCTGCGGCCCAGCATCCACTTTCCCGTCGTGTTTCCCTCTCTGCCTCCCAGCCCTCCCACCATCCTTGATTGGCCATCGAAAGTACAGTATGAGGTCTAGAAACGTTCAGAGCTCTGTGCTCTGTTCTTTGCCTTAATCTGCAGCAGGTGAGCAGAATTTCTTTCCACACCCTCCTGAGCCTTTCATTTGATTATTTTGTACTCTGGTTTGGGCCCCAACCCCTCTGTACACTGTGTCCTGTGACCCAGTATCCACTTTCCCGGCATGTCTCCCTCCCTTCACCAACCCTGATTGGCCATCGATAGTACAGTGCGAGGTCTAGCGACGTGCAGAGTTCCGTGCTCTGTTCTTTGCCTAAATCTGCTTTCCAGACCCTCATGAGCCTTTAATGAGATTTTTTTTTTTTGGTCCTCTGTTTTTGGGCCCCTGCCCCTCTGTGCCCTCCGTCCTGCGACCCAGCATCCACTTTGCCGTTGTGTTTCCCTCCCACCCACAAATCCTGATTGGCCATCGATAGTACAGTATGAGGTCTAGCGACCTGCAGAGCTCTGTGCTCTGTTCTTTGTCTACGCCTGCAGCAGGTAGGCAGAATTTCTTTCCAGACCCTTCTGATCCTTTAATTTTATGATATTGTCCTCTGTTTTTGGGGCCCAGCCCCTCTGTGTCCTGCGGCCCAGCATCCACTACCCCGTCGTGTCTCCCTCCCGCCTCCCAGCCCTCCCACCATTCCTGATTTGCCATTGATAGTACATTGCGAGGTCTAGCAACGTGCAGAGCTCCGTGCTCTGTTATTTGCCTAAATCTGCAGCAGGTGATCAGAATTTCTTTCCAGACCCTCCTGACCCTTTAATTTGATTATTTTGTCCTGTTTTGGGCCCAAGCCCTTCTGTGCACTACGTGCTGTGACCCAGCATCCACTTTCCTGTTGTTTCCCTCCCGCCTCCCAGCCCTACCGCCATCCCTGATTGGCCATCGAAAGTACAGTATGATGTCTAGAAACGTTCAGAGCTCTGTGCTCTGTTCTTTGCCTTAATCTGCAGCAGGTGAGCAGAATTTCTTTCCAGACCCTCCTGAGCCTTTGATTTGATTATTTTGTCCTCTATTTTTGGGCCCCAGCCCCTCTTTGCATGGGCATCCTGCGATCAAGCATCCACTTCCCCGTCGTGTCTTCATCCCGCCTCCCAGCCCTCCCACCATCCCTGATTGCCCATCGAAAGTACAGTGCGAGGTCAGGCGACCTGCAGAGCTCTGTTCTCTGTTCTTTGCCTTAATCTGCAGCAGGTGAGCAGAATTTCTTTCCAGACCCTCATGAGCCTTTCATTTGAATATTTTGTCCTCTGTTTTTGGGCCCAACCCCCTCTGTGCCCCATGTCCTGCGACCCAGCATCCACTTTCCCGTCGTGTTTCCCTCCTGCCTCCCAGCCCGCCCACCATCCCTGATTGGCCATCGATAGTACAGTGCGAGGTCTAGCGACCTGCAGAGCTCTGTGCTCTGTTCTTTGTCTACATCTGCAGCAGGTAGGCAGAATTTCTTTCCAGACCCTCCTGAGCCTTTCATTTGATTATTTTGTCCACTGGTTTGGGCCCTAGCCCCTCTACGCACTGCTTCCTGCGACCCAGCATCCACTTTCCTGTTGTCTCCCTCCCACCTCCCAGCCCTCCCACCATCCCTGATTGGTCATCGACAGTACAGTGCGAGGTCTAGCGACCTGCAGAGCTCCGTGCTCTGTCCTTTCCTTAAATCTGCAGCATGCGAGCAAAATTTCTTTCCAGACCCTCCTGAGGTTTCATTTGATTATTTTGTCCTCTGTTTTTGTGCCCCAGGCCCTCTGTGCACCGCATCCTGCGACCCAGCATCCACTTCTCCATTGTGTTTCCCTCTCGCCTCCCAGCTCGTCCAGCTATCCTGATTGGCCATCGATAATACAGCTCGAGGTCTAGCGACCTGCAGAGCTCTGTGCTCCGTTCTTTGTCTACATCGGCAGCAGGTAGGCAGAATTTCTTTCCAGACCCTCCTGATCCTTTAATTTGATTATTTTGTCCTCTGTTTTTGGACCCCAGCCCCTCTGTGCACGGCGTCTTGCGATCCAGCATCCACTTTCCCATTGTTTCCCTCCCGCCCCCCAGCCTTCCCACCATCCCTGATTGCCCATCGATAGTAAATTGCGAGGTCTAGCAACGTGCAGAGCTCCGTGCTCTGTTCTTTGTCTACATCTGCAGCAGGTAGGCAGAATTTCTTTCCAGACCCTCCTGAGCCTTTCTTTTTATTATTTTGTCCACTGGTTTGGGCCCTAGCCCCTCTACGCATTGCCTCCTGCGACCCAGCATCCACTTTCCTGTTGTGTCTCCCTCCTACCATCCCTGATTGGTCATCAACAGTACAGTGCAAGGTCTAGCGACCTGCAGAGCTCTGTGCTCTGTTCTTTGCCTAAATCTGCAGCAGGTGAGCAGAATTTCTTTCCAAACCCTCCTGAGCCTTTAATTTTATTATTTTGTCCTCTGTTTTTGGGCCTCAGCCTCTCTGCACTGCGTGCTGTGGCCCAGCATCCTCTTCCCTGTCGTGTTTCCCTTGCGCCTCCCACCCCGTCCACCATCCCTGATTGGCCATTGATAGTACAGCACGAGGTCTAGTGACTTGCAGAGCTCCGTGCTCTGTTCTTTGTCTACATCTGCAGCAGGTAGGCAGACTTTCTTTCCAGACCCTCCTGATCCTTTCATTTGAATATTTTGTCATCTGTTTTTGGGCCCAAGCCCCTCTGTGCCCAGCATCCTGCGACCCAGCATCCACTTTCCCGCTGTGTTTTCCTCCTGCCTCCCAGCCCGCCCACCATCCCTGATTGGCCATTGATAGTACAGCGCGAGGTCTAGTGACCTGCAGAGCTCCGTGCTCTGTCCTTTGCCTAAATCTACAGCAGGTGAGCAGAATGTCTTCCAAACCCTCCTGAGCCTTTAATTTTATTATTTTGTCCTCTGTTTTTGGACCCCAGCCCCTCTGTGCACGGCGTCTTGCGATCCAGCATCCACTTTCCCATTGTTTCCCTCCCGCCCCCCAGCCTTCCCACCATCCCTGATTGCCCATCGATAGTACATTGCGAGGTCTAGCAACGTGCAGAGAACCGTGCTCTGTTCTTTTTCTACATCTGCAGCAGGTAGACAGAATTTCTTTCCAGACCCTCCTGATCCTTTCATTTGAATATTTTGTCGTCTGTTTTTGGGCCCAAGCCCCTCTGTGCCCAGCATCCTGCGACCCAGCATCCACTTTGCCGCTATGTTTTCCTCCTGCCTCCCAGCCCGCCCACCATCCCTGATTGGCCATTGATAGTACAGCGCGAGGTCTAGTGACCTGCAGAGCTCCGTGCTCTGTCCTTTGCCTAAATCTACAGCAGGTGAGCAGAATGTCTTCCAAACCCTCCTGAGCCTTTAATTTTATTATTTTGTCCTCTGTTTCTGGGGCCCAGCTCCTCTGTGCACCGCATCCTGCGGCCCAGCATCCACTTCTCCGTCATGTCTCCCTCCCGCCTCTCAGCCCTCCCACCATCCCTGATTGGCCATCGATAGTACATTGCGAGGTCTAGCAATGTGCAGAGCTCTGTGCTCTGTTCTTTGCCTAAATCTGCAGCAGGTGAGCAGAATTTCTTTCCAGACCCTCCTGATCCTTTAATTTGATTATTTTGACCTCTGTTTTTGGGGCCCAGCCCCTCGGTGCACTGTGTCCTGCGGCCCAGCATCCACTTCCAGGTCGTGTCTCCCTCCCGCCTCCCAGCCGTCCCACCATCCCCGATTGGCATCGATAGTACAGTGCGAGGTCTAGCGACCTGCAGAGCTCCGTGCTCTGTTCTTTGCCTAAATCTGCAGCAGGTGAGCAGAATTTCTTTCCAGACCCTCCTGAGCCTTTCATTTGAATAGTTTGTCCTCTGTTTTTGGGCCCAAGCCCCTCTGTGCCCCGTGTCCTGCGACCCAGCATCCACTTTCCCATTGTGTTTCCCTCTCGACTCCCAGCCCTCCCACCATCCCTGATTGGCCATTGATAATACAGTGCAAAGTCTAGCGACGTGCAGAGTTCCGTGCTCTGTTCTTTGCCTAAATCTGCTGCAGGTGAGCAGAATTTCTTTCCAGACCCTCCTGAGTCTTTAATTTGAATATTTTGTCCTCTGTTTTTGGGCTTCAGCACCTCTGTGCACCGCGTCCTGCGACACAGCATCCACTTCTCGTAGTGTTTGCCTCCCAGTACGCCCTCCAATCCTAATTGGCCATCGATAGTACAGTGCAAGGTCTAGTGACCTGCAGAGCTCTGTGCTCTGTTGTTTGCCTAAATCTACAGCAGGTGATCAGAATGTCTTTCCAGACCCTCCTGAGCCTTTCATTTTATTATTTTGTCCACTGGTTTAGGCCCTAGCCCCTCTACGCACTGCCTCCCGCAACCCAGCATCCACTTTCCTGTCGTGTCTCCCTCCCACCTCCCAGCCCCCCCACCATCCCGGATTGGTCATCGATAGTACAGGGTGATGTCTACCGACGTGCAGAGCTCCGTGCTCTGTTCTTTGCCTAAATCTGCAGCAGACAAGCAGAATTTCGTTCCAGACCCTCCTGAGCCTTTCATTTCGTTATTTTGTGCCCTATTTTAGGGCCCCAGCCCCTCTCTGCACTGGCGTCCTACGATCCAGCATCCACTTCCCCGTCGTGTTTACCACCCGCCTCCCAGCCCGCCCCCCATCCCTGATTGAGCATCGATAGTACAGTGCGAGGTCTAGTGACCTGCAGAGCTCTGTGCTCTGTTCTTTGTCTACATCTGCAGCAGGTAGGCAGAATTTCTTTCCAGACCCTCCTGAGCCTTTCATTTCATTATTTTGTCCACTGGTTTGGGCCCTAGCCCCTCTACGCATTGCCTCCTGCGGCCCAGCATCCACTTTCCTGCCGCGTTTCCCTTGCGCCTCCCAGCCCGCTCACCATCCCTGATTGGCCATCGATATTACAGTGCTAGGTCTAGCGACCTGCAGAGCTCTTTGCTCTGTTCTTTGTCTACATCTGCAGCAGGTGAGCAGAATTTCTTTCCAAACCCTCCTGAGTCTTTAATTTGATTATTTGGTCCCCTGGTTTGGGCCCCAACCCCTCTGTACACCGCGTCCTGCGATCCAGCATCCACTTTTCCGTCGTGTCTTCCTCCCGCCTCCTATCCAGCCCACCATCCCTGATTGGACATTGATAGTACAGTGTGAAGTCTAGCAACCTGCTGAGCTCTGTGCTCTTTTTCGTGCCTAAATCTGCAGAAGGTGAGCAGAGTTTAATTCCAGACCCTGCTGAGCCTGTAATTTGATTATTTTGTCCTCTGTTTCTGGGCCCCAGCCCCTCTGTGCACTGCGTCCTGCGGCTCAGCATCCACTTTCCTGTCGTGTTTGCCTTGCGCCTCCCAGCCCGCCCACCATCCCTGATTGCCCCTCGATAGTACATTCCAAGGTCTAGTAACGTGCAGAGCTCCGTGCTCTGTTCTTTGCCTAAACTGCAGCAGGTGAGCAGAATGTCTTTCCAGACCCTCATGAGCCTTTAATTTTATTATTTTGTCCTCTCTTTTTGGGCCCAAGCCCCTCTGTGCACTGCGTCCTGCGACCCAGCATCCACTTTCCCGCCTCCCAGCCCTCCTACCACCCCTGATTGGCCAACGATAGTACAGTGCGAGGTCTAGCGACGTACAGAGTTCCGTGCTCTGTTCTTTGCCTAAATCTGCAGCAGGTGAGCAGAATTTCTTTCCAGGCCCTCTGAGCCTTTCATTTCATTATTTTGTGCTCTGTTTTTGGGCACCAGCCCCTCTGTGCACTGGCGTCCTGCGACCCAGCATCCACTTCCCCATCGTGTTTCTCTCCTGCCTCCCAACTCCCATCCCGCCCACCATCCCTGATTGGCCATCGACAGTACAGTCCAAGGTCTAGCGACATGCAGAGTTCTGTGCTTTTTCTTTGCCTAAATCTGCAGCAGGTGATCAGAATGTCTTTCCAACCCTCCTGAGCCTTTAATTTTATTATTTTGTCCTCTGTTTTTGGGCCGCAGCCCCTCTGTGCTTTGCGTTCTGCGGCCCAGCATCCACTTACTGTCGTGTTTCCCTTGCGCCTCCCAGCCCACCCACCAATCCTGATTGGCCATCTATAGTACAGTGCGAGGTCTAGTGACCTGCAGAGCTCTGTGCTCTGTTTTGTCTACATCTGCAGCAGGTGAGCAGAATTTCTTTTCAGACCCTCATAAGCCTTTAATTTTATTATTTTGTCCTGTGTTTTTGGGCCCCAGCCCCTCTCTGCCTGGGCGTCCTGCGATCCAGCCTCCACTTTCCTGTCGTGTTTCCCTTGCGCCTCCCAGCCAGCCCACAATCCCTGATTGGCCATTGATAGTACAGTGCGAGGTCTAGCGACCGGCAGAGCTCTTTGCTCTGTTCTTTGCCTAAATATGCAGCAGGTGAGCAGAATTTCTTTCCAGGCCCCCCTGAGCCTTTCATTTGTTTATTTAGTCCTCTGTTTTAGGGCCCAAGCCCCTCTCTGCACTGCCTCTTGTGACCCAGCATCCACTTCCCATTGTGTTTCCCTCCCACCTCCCAGCCCACCCACCAATCCTGATTGGCCATCGATAGTACAGTGCGAGGTGTAGTGACCTGCAGTGTACTGTGCTCTGTTCTTTGCCTAAATCTGCTGCAGGTGAGCAGAATTTATTTCCAGACCCTCTGAACATTTAATTTGATTATTTTGTCCTCTGGTTTTGGGCCCCAGCCTCTCTATGCACGGGCGTCCTGCGATCCAGCATCCACTTCCCCGTCGTGTTTCCTTCTCGCCTCCCAGCCCTCCCAGCATCCTTGATTGGGCATCGATATTACAGTGCGAGGTCTAGTGACCTGCAGAGCTCTGTGCTCTGTTCTTTGACTACATCTGCAGCAGGTAGGCAAAATTTCTTTTCAGACACTCCTGAGCCTTTAATATGATTATTTTTTCCACTGGTTTGGGCCCTAGCCCCTCTCTGCACTACCTCCTGCGACCCAGCATCCACTTCCCCGTCGTGTTTACCACCCGTCTCCCAGCCCGACCCCATCCCTGATTGAGCATCGATAGCACAGTGCGAGGTCTAACGACCTGCAGAGCTCTGTGCTCTATTCTTTGCTTAAATCTGCAGCAGGTGAGCAGAATTTCTTTCCAGACCCTCCTGAGGTTTCATTTGAATATTTCGTCCTCTCTTTTTGGGCCCAAACACCTCTGTGCCCCGTGTCCTGCGACCCAGCATCCACTATCCCATTGTATTTCCCTCTCGACTCCCAGTCCGCCCACCATCCCTGATTGGCCATTGATAGTACAGTGCAAGGTCTAGCGACCTGCAGAGCTTTGTGCTCCGTGCTCTGTTCTTTGCTTAAATCTGCAGCAGGTGAGCAGAATTTCTTTCCAGACCCTCCTGAGCCTTTACTTTGATTATTTTGTCCTCTGTTTTGGCCTCCAGCCCCTCTGTGCATCGCGTCCTACGACCCAGCATCCAGTTTCCCGTTGTGTTTCCCCTCCTGCCTCTCAGCCCTCCCACCATCCCTGATTGGCCATCAAAAGTACAGTGCGGGGTCAAGCGACCTGCAGAGCTCTGTGCTCCGTGCTCTGTCCTTTGCCTAAATCTGCAGCAGGTGGGCATAATTTCTTTCCAGTCCCTCATGAGCCTTTAATGTGATTATTTTGTCCTCTGTTTTTGGGCTTCAGACGCTCTGTGCACCGCGTCCTTCTACCCAGCATCCACTTTCCAATTGTGTTCCCCTCCCGCCTCCCAGCCCTCCCACAATCCCTGATTGGCCATCGATAGTACATTGCGAGGTCTAGCAACGTGCAGAGCTCCGTGCTCTCTTCTTTGCCTAAATCTGCAGCAGGTGAGCAGAATTTCTTTCCAGACCCTCATGAGCCTTTAATTTTATTATTTTGTCCTCTGTTTTTGGGCCTCAGCCCCTCTCTGCACGGGCGCCCTGCGATCCAGCATTTACTTCCCCGTCATGTTTCCCTCTAGCTTCCCAGCTCGTCCAGCTATCCTGATTGGCCATCGATAGTACAGTGAGAGGTCTAGCGACCTACTGAGCTCTGTGCTCTGTTATTTGCCTCCATCTGCAGCAGGTAGGCAGAATTTCTTTTCAGTCCCTCCTGATCCTTTCATTTGATTATTTAGTCCTCTATTTTTGGGTCCCAGCCCCTCTGTGCACCGCGTCCTGCGACCCAGCATCCACTTTCCCGTTGTGTTACCCTCCCACCTCCCAGCCCTCCCACCATCGTTGATTGGCCATCGATAGTACAGTGCAAGGTCTAGCGACCTGCTGAACTCTGTGCTCTGTTCTTTGCCTAAATCTGCAGCAGGTGAGCAGAATTTCTTTCCAGACCCTCCTGAGCCTTTCATTTGAATATTTTGTCCTCTGTTTTTGGGCCCAAGCCCCTCTGTGCCCCGCGTCATGCGACCCAGCATCCACTTTCCGGTCGTGTTTCCCTCCTAGCCCGCCCACCATCCCTGATTGGTCATCGATAGTACAGGGTGAGGTCTAGTGACCTGCAGAGTCCGTGCTCTATTCTTTGCCTAAATCTGCAGCAGGTGAGCAGAATTTCTTTCCATACCCTCCTGAGAATGTAATTTGATTATTTTGTCCTCTGTTCTTGGGCACCAGCCCCTCTATGCACTGCGCCTTGCGACTGAGCATCCACTTCCCCGTCGTGTTTCCCTCCAGCCTCCCAGCCTGCCCACCATCCCTGATTGGCCATTGATAGTACAGCGCGAGGTCTAGTGACCTGCAGAGCTCCGTGCTCTGTTCTTTGCCTAAATCTACAGCAGGTGAGCAGAATGTCTTTCCAGACCCCCCTGAGCCTTTAATTTGATTATTTTGTCCTCTGTTTTTGTGCCCCAGCCCCTCTGTGCACCGTGTCCTGCGGCCCAGCATCCACTTCCCCGTTGTGTCTCCCTCCCGCGTCCCAGCCCACCCACCACCCCTGATTGGCCATCGATAGTACAGTGCGAGGTCAAGCGACGTGCAGAGTTCCGTGCTCTGTTCTTTGCCTAAATCTGCAGCAGGTGAGCAGAATTCCTTTCCTGACCCTCCTGAGCCTTTCATTTGATTATTTTGTACTCTGGTTTGGGCCCCAACCCCTCTGTACACTGCGTCCTGTGACCCAGTATCCACTTTCCCGGCGTGTCTCCCTCTCTTCACCAACCCTGATTGGCCATCGATAGTACAGTGCGAGGTCTAGCGACGTGCAGAGTTCCGTGCTCTGTTCTTTGCCTAAATCTGCTTTCGAGACCCTCATGAGCCTTTAGTGTGATTTTTTTTTTTTTGTTTTGTTTTTTGTCCTTTGTTTTTGGGCCCCTGCCCCTCTGTGCCCTCCGTCCTGCGACCCAGCATCCACTTTACCGCCATGTTTCCCTCCCACCCACCAATCCCGATTGGCCATCGATAGTACAGTGTGAGGTCTAGCGATCTGCAGAGCTCTGTGCTCTGTTCTTTGTCTATGCCTGCAGCAGGTAGGCAGAATTTCTTTCCAGACCCTTCTGATCCCTTTAATTTTATTATATGTCCTCTGTTTTTGGGGCCCAGCCCCTCTGTGCCCCGCGTCCTGCGGCCCAGCACCCACTACCCCGTCGTGTCTCCCTCCCGCCTCCCAGCCCTCCCACCATCCCTGATTTGCCATTGATAGTACATTGCGAGGTCTAGCAACGTGCAGAGCTTCATGCTCTGTTCTTTGCCTAAATCTGCAGCAGGTGAGCAGAATTTCTTTCCAGACCCTCCTGAGCCTTTCATTTGATTATTTTGTCCTCTGTTTTTGGGCCCCAGCCCCTCTCTGCACGGGCGTCCTGTGATCCAGCATCCGCTTAGCCGTTGTGTTTCCCTCTCGTCTCCCAGCTCGTCCGGATTGGCCATCGATAGTACAGTGCGAGGTCTAGCGGTCTGCAGAGCTCTGTGCTCTGTTCTTTCTCTACATCTGCAGCAGGTAGGTAGAATTTTTTTTCAGACCCTCCTGATCCTTTAATTTGATTATATTGTCCTGTTTTGGGCCCAAGCCCCTCCGTGCACTACGTCCTGCAACCGAGCATCCATTTTTCCATTGTTTCCCTCCCGCCTCCCAGCCCTACCGCCATCCCTGATTGGCCATCGAAAGTACAGTATGAGGTCTAGAAACGTTCAGAGCTCTGTGCTCTGTTCTTTGCCTTAATCTACAGCAGGTGAGCAGAATTTCTTTCCAGACCCTCATGAGCCTTTCATTTGATTATTTGGTCCTCTGGTTTGTGCCCCAGCCCGTCTGTGCACTGCATCCTGCGACCCAGCAGCCACTTCCCCATCATGCTTCCCTCCCGCCTCCCAGCCCTCCCCATCCATGATTGGCCATTGATAGTAAAGTGCGAGGTCTAGCGACTTGCAGAGCTATATGCTCTGTTCTTTGCCTAAGTCTGCAGCAGGTGAGCAGAATTACTTTCCAAACCCTCCTGAGCCTTTGATTATTTTGTCCTCTGTTTTTGGGCCCCACCCCCTCTTTGCATGGGCGTCCTGCGATCAAGCATCCACTTCCCTGTCGTGTCTTCCTCCCGCCTCCCAGCCCTCCCAACATTCCTGATTGGCCATCGATAATACAGTGCGAGGTCTAGCCACCTGAAGAGCTCTGTGCTCTGTTCTTTGTCTAAATCTGCAGCAGGTGAGCAGAATTACTTTCAAGACCCTCCTGAGTCTTTAATTTGATTATTTAGTCCTCTGTTTTTGGGTCCCAGGCCCTCTGTGCACCGCGTCCTGCGACCCAGCATCACCTTTCCCGTTGTTTCCCTCCCGATTGCCAGCCCGCCCACCATCCCTGATTGGCCATCGACAGTACAGGCCAAGGTCTAGCGACCTGCTGAGCTCTGTGCTCTGTTCTTTGCCTAAATCTGCAGCAGATGAGCAGAATGTCTTTCCAGACCCTCCTGAGCCTTTCATTTGAATATTTTGTCCTCTGTTTTTGGGCCCAACCCCCTCTGTGCTCCGCATCCTACGACCCAGCATCCACTTTCCCGTCGTGTTTCCCTCCTGCTTCCCAGCCGCCTACCATGCCTGATTGGCCATTGATAGTACAGTGCGCGGTCTAGTGACCTGCAGAGCTCCGTGCTCTGTTCTTTGCCTAAATCTACAGCAGGTAGCAGAATCTCTTTCCAGACCTTCCTGAGCCTTTCATTTGATTATTTTGTCCTCTGTTTTTGGGTCCCAGCCGCTCTGTGCACCACGTCCTGCGACCCAGCTTCCACTTTCCCGTTGTGTTTCCCTCCCAGCCCTCCCACCATCGCTGATTGGCCATCGATAGTACAGTGCAAGGTCTAGCGACCTGCTGAGCTCTGTGCTCTGTTCTTTGCCTAAATCTGCAGCAGATGAGCAGAATTTCTTTCCAGACCCTCCTGAGCCTTTACTTAGAATATTTTGTCCTCTGTTTTTGGGCCCAAACACCTCTGTGCCCCGTGTCCTGCGACCCAGCATCCACTATCCCATTGTATTTCCCTCTCGACTCCCAGCCCGCCCACCATCCCTGATTGGCCATTGATAGTACAGTGCAAGGTCTAGCGACCTGCAGAGCTCTGTGCTCTGTTCTTTGCCTAAATCTGCAGAAGGTGAGCAGAATTTCTTTCCAGACCCTCGTGAGCCTTTCATTTGATTATTTTGTCCACTGATTTGGGCCCTAGCCCCTCTACGCACTGCCTCCTGCGACCCAGCATCCACTTTCCTGTTGTCTCCCTCCCACCCCTCCCACCATCTCTGATTGGTCATCGATAGTACAGGGTGAGGTCTAGCGACGTACAGAGCTCCGTGCTCTGTTCTTTGCTTAAATCTGCAGCAGATGAGCAGAATTTCTTTCCAGACCCTCCTGAGCCTTTACTTTGATTATTTTGTCCTCTGTTTTTGGGCCCAAGCCCCTCTGTGCCCCGCATCATGCGACCCAGCATCCACTTTCCGGTCGTGTTTCCCTCCTGCCTCCCAGCCCGCCCACCATCCCTGATTGGTCATCGATAGTGCAGGGTGAGGTCTAGCGACGTGCAGAGCTCCGTGCTCTGTTCTTTGCTTAAATCTGCAGCAGGTGAGCAGAATTTCTTTCCAGACCCTCCTGATCCTTTACTTTGATTATTTTGTCCTCTGTTTTTGGGCCCAAGCCCCCTCTGTGCCCCGCATTATGCGACCCATCATCCACTTTCCGGTCAAGTTTCCCTCCTGCCTCCCAGCCCGCCCACCATCCCTGATTGGCCATTGATAGTATAGCGCAAGGTCTAGCGACCTGCAGAGCTCTTTGCTCTGTTCTTTGCCTAAATCTGCAGCAGGTGAGCAGAATTTCTTTCCAGACCCTCCTGAGCCTTTCATTTGAATATTTTGTCCTCTGTTTTTGGGCCCCATCTCCTCTGTACACTGCATCCTGCGACCCAGTATACACTTTCCTGTTGTGTCTCCCTCCCGCCTCCTAGCCCTGGCACCGCCCCTGATTGGCCATCGATAGTACAGTGCGAGGTCTAGCGACGTACAGAGTCCCGTGCTCTGTTCTTTGCCTAAATCTGCAGCAGGTGAGCAGAATTTCTTTCCAGACCCTCTGAGCCTTTCATTTCATTATTTTGTGCTCTGTTTTTGGGCCCCAGCTCCTCTCTGCACTGGCGTCCTGCGATCCAGATTCCACTTACCCGTCGTGTTTACCACACGCCTCCCAGCCCTCCCACCATCCCTGATTAGCCATCGATAGCACAGTGCGAGGTCTAGCGACCTGCAGAGCTCCGTGCTCTGTTCTTTGCTTAAATCTGCAGCAGGCAAGCAAAATTTCTTTCCAGACCCTCCTGAGGTGTCATTTGATTATTTTGTCCTCTGTTTTTGTGCCCCAGGCCCTCTCTGCACCGCGTCCTGCGACCCAGCATCCACTTCCCCATCGTGTTTCTCTCCTGCCTCCCAACTCCCAGCCCGCCCACCATCCCTGATTGGCCATCGACAGTACAGTCCAAGGTCTAGCGACCTGCAGAGTTCTGTGCTTTTTTCTTTGCCTAAATCTGCAGCAGGTGAGCAGAAGTTCTTTCCAGACCCTCCTGAGCCTTTAATTTTATTATTTAGTCCTCTGTTTTTGGGTCCCAGCCCCTCAGTGCACCGCGTCCTGTGACCCAGCATCCATTTTGCCGTCGTGTTTTCCTCCTGCATCCCAGCCCGCCCACCATCCCTGATTGGCCATTGATAGTACAGCGCGAGGTCTAGTGACCTGCAGAGCTCCGTGCTCTGTCCTTTGCCTAAATCTGCAGCAGGTGAGCAGAATTTCTTTCCAGACCTCCTAAGCCTTTCATTTGAATATTTTGTCCTCTGTTTTTCAGCCCAAGCCCATCTGTGCCCAGCATCCTGCGGCCCAGCATCCACTTCCTGTCGTGTTTCCCTTGCGCCTCCCAGCCCACCCACCAATCCTGATTGGCCATCTATAGTACAGTGCGAGGTCTAGTGACCTGCAGAGCTCTGTGCTCTGTTTTGTCTACATCTGCAGCAGGTGAGCAGAATTTCTTTCCAGACCCTCCTGAGGTTTCATTTGATTATTTTGTCCTCCGTTTTTGTGCCCCAGCCCCTCTGCGCACCGCATCCTGCTATCCAGCATCCACTTTCCCATTGTGTCTCCCTCCCACCTCCCAGCCCTCCCACCATCCCTGATTGGGCATCGATAGCACAGTGCGAGGTCTAGCGACCTCCAGATTTCTGTGCTCTTTTCTTTGCCTAAATCTGCAGCAGGTGAGCAGAATTTCTTTCCAGACCCTCCTGAGCCTTTCATTTGATTATTTTGTCCTCTGTTTTTGGGCCCCAGCCCCTCTGTGCACTGCGTCCTGCGATCCAGCTTCCACTTCCCCGTCGTGTTTCCCTCTCGCCTTCCAGCTATCCTGATTGGCCATCTATAATACAGTGCGAGGTCTAGCGACCTGCAGAGCTCTGTGCTCTGTTCTTTGTCTACATTTGCAACAGGTGAGCAGAATTTCTTTTCAGACCCTCCTGATCCATTAATTTGATTATTTTGTCCTGTTTTGGGCCCGAGCCCCTCTGTGCACTGCATCTTGCGACCCAGCATCCACTTTCCCGTCATGTCTCCGTCCCGCCTCCCAGCCCTCCCACCATCCCTGATTGCCCATCGACGGTACAGTGTAAGGTCTAGCGACCTGCAGAACTCTTTGCTCTGTTCTTTGCCTAAATCTGCAGCAGGTGAGCAGAATTTCTTTAATGACCCCCCTGAGCCTTTCTTTTTTTTAAAAAACTTTTGTTTATTGGCAGGAGGTTAAGACAGGTGCAGTACAGTGTGACCTGAGACAATCAACTTCATAATAGCATACAAAGGTATTACATCATATCTATTACAGACATCACCGGGTGAGTGGGGATTACTGGCATAGAAAGGCATACATGACACGTTTCTTATGAGGAGTTGGGCTGGGCTGGTGGGGGGGCGGAGCTCCATTCAACCTCGTCCCTGTTGTTCAAGTAGCAGCAGAATTCTGACCACACATTTTTGGGGCACGAAGTTAAGGGCATGGAACCGATATACTCTTCTTCACACCTTTGTACCCAGGTGAGTGCTTTCAACCACATCAGCGACGCTTCCAGCATTGTAGTATGCATCTTTTGGCAACAATAGTACTCACATTCAGAAATGTTGACATCTTCCATTCATTTTCCCCAACCCAAATCCCAAACAGTAAGGCTAATGGGTCCAGGTCTACTGGGGACCCAATTATTTCTGAAAGCGCTTTTGTCACTTCCACCCAAAATGAATTAAGCACAGCGCAGGACCAAAACATGGGTACATGATCTGCCTCGGCTGATCTACATTTTGGGCATGTGTGAGGCGGGGTGCATGTGAATTTCGGCTCTCTCTACGGTGTGTAATAGAGCCTGTTGAGTTTGTATTGTATGCAGCGGAATCTGGCACTGAGGGAAACTTTGCGCGTATGTGTGCATATTTTGCTCCACAGCTCCTCGGTAATTTCCGTTTCCAGCTCCCTAGCCCATGCTTCCCGTGGTTTGGAGGATGTGTTTAATCCTTTTACTAGCTGCATTTTGTACAGAGAGGATATTATACCCCTGCTGCCTGCGTAGTTTGCTATGTATTGGAGTTCAGGTGAGTCTGGGGGTTCATCTGGGTATGAAGGCCACATTGCCCGCACCGCCGCCTTAAGCCTGTAATATTGCAGCATCTCGAGCGCGGAATTAGAGTGTTCAGGCCGCCATGTTTGAGGGGTGATGAATGTACCATCAGGGAATAGGTTGGTTAGGGCCCGATAGCCCAGGTTTTCCCAGTGCCGCAAGAGTTGTTGGTCATGTGTGGGGGAGAGTCCATGAAATTGCAATATGGGGATCCACTTATAATATGGGTATTGCTCTTGCTTAGGGTGCAGAATACTCTTCCATGCTTTGATCGTGCTGGCCACTGGGTCTGATGGAGCATCTGTCCGGAATGAACAGTGTAGTAATAAGGTCATAATGTCGGTCCCATCCCCTGCAAGCTTCTCTAATTTTACATGCGGGGGCGGGTTTAGGTGTGTGTACCAGTGGGAGGCATGCTGGGCCTGTGCTGCGTTCCAGTACAATGATAGATCCGGGGCCGTGAAACCCCCTCTTTCATAGGGTAAAGTCATCTGTTGCTACTTCTTGCGGACCGCCCCGGAGTGCCAAAGAAATTGGGCGCACTCTGAGTGGAGCCGCTTGAAGTATTGCTTTCCGGACCAAACAGGTACGTTAGCAAAGATATATAGGAGCTTGGGGACCACTACCATTTTTATTAGGGAGAGCCTGCCCGCAAGGTATAGTGGGAGATTGTGCCATTTGAGCATCTTGGATTCAATGAGCCGTGCAATTGTCTCGTAGTTGTCCATCAGTAAGGAAGCTCTGGTCAGTGACACATGCACCCCGAGGTATCTGATGCCACCCTGGGACCATTTTAGGGGGTATTCGCATGCCGGTTGTTGAGTTGCTATAGTGAGAGGGAACATTTCTGATTTAGAATAGTTGATGGTGAAACCGGAGTATGTGCCTATTTTTGTTATGTCGCGGATGATCGGGTCTAGAAATGTAAAGGGGTTTCTGACATACAGGAGTACATCATTCGCGTATAGCGAGATAATTTCCGGCGCGTCCTGCAACCGAAAACCCTTACTGGAGTATCGTTCCCTTACATGATCAGCCATAGGTTCAATGGCCAGCGTAAAAAGGATGGGGGAGAATGGACATCCCTGACGAGTGCCTCTATGTAGCGCAAAAGGAGAGGAGGGAATAGAGTTGACCAGCACCCTGGCCAATGGTCCCGTGTATAGTAGTTTTATATAGGAAATCATATTTGGTCCCGCTCTCATTTTCTCCAGTACGGCCCATAAGTATTGCCATGAGACCATATCAAATGCCTTTTGGACGTCCAGAGTTACTGCAACTGCACCGCGTTCGGATCAATTCTGGACAGCATGTTAAATAGGCAACGGATGTTACGTGCCATAGAGCGACCGGGGACAAATCCACTTTGGTCGGCGTGGACCAGATGGGGCATAAATGGAAGGAACCTGTTGGCGATTATCTTGGCGAACATTTTCATGTCCGTATTGATGAGGGACAGGGGCCTATAGGACCCACATTCGTCCGGGGGTTTCCCTGGTTTGGGGAGGACTGTTATTACAGCTTCTCTTAAGGAGGGGGGGAGGATGTTCAATCGGAGACATTCGGTCCAGACCCCGTACAGTACAGGCGCTAGTATGGCAACATGTTCCTGATAGAACTCAGATGTGAGCCCGTCAGGGCCCAGAGCCTTGTTCTTAGGAAGGTCAGAAATAGCCTGGACTATCTCGTCCAAGGTGAACGGAGCATCGAGGCAGTCCTTAGTGTTCTGAGAGATAAGGGTCATAGGAATATTCTCCAGCAGGTCGTCCAGGTCCTGGGCGGAGTGTTCAGGCTGGGGACCATATAGATTGGCGTAAAAACCGGCGAAGGTGTCAAGAATGGCCTGGTCCGACCAATGTCTTACACCCTTTTCATCAATTATGCTGTCAATGCGGGCCCTGCCGCCCTCCATGCGCACCCCCCTGAGCCTTTCATTTGATTATTTAGTCCTCTGTTTTAGGGCCCAAGCCCCTCTGTGCACTGCCTCCTGTGACCCAGCATCCACTTCCCGTTGTGTTTCCCTCCCGCCTCCCAGCCCTCCCACCAATCCTGATTGTCCATCAATAGTACAGTGAGAGGTCTAGCGACCTGCTGAGCTCTGTGCTCTGTTCTTTGTCTACATCTGCAGCAGGTATGCAGAATTTCTTTCCAGACCCTCCTGATCCTTTAATGTGATTATTTTGCCCTCTGTTTTTGTGGCTCAGCCCCTCTGTGCACCGTGTCCTGCGGCCCAGCATCCACTTCCCCATCGTGTCTCCCTCCCGCCTCCCATCCCTCCCACCCTTCCTGATTGGCCATCGATGGTACATTGCGAGGTCTAGCAATATGCAGAGCTCCATGTTCTCTTCTTTGCCTAAATCTGCAGCAGGTGAGCAGAATTTCTTTCCAGACCCTCATGAGCCCTTTAATTTTATTTTGTCCTCTGTTTTTGGGCCCCAGCCCCTCTGTGCACTGCGTGCTGCGGCCCAGCATCCACTTTCCTGCTGTTTCCCTTGCGCCTCCCACCCTGCCCACCATCCCTGATTGGCCATCGATAGTACAGTGCAAGGTCTAGCGACCTGCAGAGCTCTGTGCTCTGTTCTTTGTCTAAATCTGCAGCAGGTGAGCAGAATTTCTTTCCAGACCCCCCTGAGCCTTTCATTTGATTTAGTCCTCTGTTTCTGTGACCCAGCCCCTCTGTGCACACTGTCCTGCGACCCAGCATCCCCTTTCCCGTTGTGTTTCCCTCCCGCCTCCCACCATCGCTGATGGGCCATCGATAGTACAGTGCAAGGTCTAGCGACCTGCTGAGCTCTGTGTTTTGCCTAAATCTGCAGCAGGTGAGCAGAATTTATTTCCAGACCCTCCTGAGCCTTTCATTTGATTATTTTGTCCTCTGTTTTTTGGTCCTAGCCCCTCTGTGCACCACGTCCTGCGACCCGTCATCCACTTTCCCGTTGTGTTTACCTCCCGACTCCCAGCCCGCACACCATCCCTGATTGGCCATCGACAGTACAGTGCAAGGTCTAGCGACCTCCTGTGCTCTGTTCTTTGCCTAAATCTGCAGCAGGTGAGCAGAAGTTCTTTCCAGTTCCTCCTGAGCCTTTCATTTGATTATTTTGTCATCTGTTTTTGGGCCCCAGCCCCTCTGTGTACCGCATCCTGCGACCCAGCATCCACTTCCCCATCGGGTTTCCCTCCTGCCTCCCAACCCGTCCATCATCCCTGATTGGCCATCGATAATACAGTGCGAGGTGTAGTGACCTGCAGTGCTCTGTGCTCTGTTCTTTGCCTACATCTGCAGCAGGTGAGCAGAATTTCTTTCCAGACCCTCATGAGCCTTTATTGTGATTATTTTGTCCTCTATTTTTGGGCCCCAGCCCCTCTGTGCCTGTGTCCTGCGACCCAGCATCCACTTCCCGTCGTGTTTCACTCCTGCCTCCCAGCCCTCCCACCATCCCTGATTGGACATCGATATTACAGTGCGAGGTCTAGCGAAGTGCAGAGGTTGGTGCTCTGTTCTTTGCCTAAATCTGCAGCAGGTGAGCAGAATTTCTTTCCAGGCCCTCCTGTACCTTTCATTTCATTATTTTGTCCTCTGTTTTTGGGCCCCTGCACCTCGCTGCACGGGCGTCCTGCGATCCACCATCCACTTCCCCATCGTGTTTCCCTCTCGCCTCCCAGCCCGTCCACCAATCCTGATTGGCCTTCGATAGTACAGTGCGAGGTCTAGTGACCTGCAGAGCTCTGTGCTCTGTTCTTTGTCTACACCTGCAGCAGGTAGGCAGAATGTCTTTCCAGACACTCCTGATCCTTTAATTTGATTATTGTGTCCTCTGTTTTGGGTCCCAGCCCCTCTGTGCACTGCGTCCTGCGACCCAGCATCCACTTTCCCGTCGTGTCTCCCAGCTCTCCCACCATCCCTGATTGGCCATCGATAGTACAGTGCGAGGTCTAGCGACCTGCAGAGCTCTGTGCTCTGTTCTTTGCCTAAATCTGCAGCAGTTGAGCAGAATTTCTTTCCAGTTCCTCCTAAACCTTTAATTTGATTATTTTGTCCTTTGCTGTTGGGCCCCAGCCCCTCTGTGCACTGCGCCCTACGACCCAGCATCCAATTTCCTGTTGTTTCCTTCCCGCCTCCCAGCCCACGCACCATCCCTAATTGGCCATCAGCAGTAGAGTGCGAGGTCTAGCGACCTGCAGAGCTCTGTGCTCTGTTCGTTGCCTAAATATGCTGCAGGTGAGCAGAATTTATTTGCAGACCCTCAGCCTTTAATTTGAATATTCTGCCCTCTGTTTTTGGGCCTCAGCCCCTCTGTTCACTGCGTCCTGCATCCACTTCCCCGTCTTGTTTGCCTCCCGCCTCCCAGCCCACCCACCATCCCTGATTGGCGTGTTAGATGGTCATAAGCATCCCTCCCAGGGCAGCCCTCTGCCCGTTTGCCCCTGCGGCTAAGGACACAAGGCAAAGGGCTTCTCCAGGTTGTGTCTGCAGGTGTCAGCAGGGGAAGTCAGTGGCCAGCCGTCAACTAGCAGCTACAGCCAAGATAGGAGTGACCGGGGTGGGGAGTAACGCTAGTGAGATATCTCTGATTTCCTTGTACCACAGTCTCTGAAATGTGTTCTCCTTGCATTGGTTCGTATCTAGAAAAGGCCCGCTGTGACCTAGTCTTGTAATTGTACTGTGTTGTAATCTGCCTTTATTATCCCTGTGTTTAGTCTACCTGTCCCACACACCTAGAAATTGTTCTAAAGAGGTGATATCACTGTGATTTATTTGTTACACACACTTAGTAATCGCCCTTGCTGCATTGATTCTCATCTAGAAGGTACCCTCTCTGACTCAGAAATTGTTCCTAGTACCTTGATTGGTATTTAAAGGGTGTATAATACTATAATCTATTTGCCTGCACTGCTCAATTAAGTACTGACACTAACTTGTCTGTGCCACTCCCCTAGAATTTATCTCTGTCACATTGACTTACATCTAAGGAGTGCCTCCTGAGAGAGTATTGTAATGTATTCTGCCTGTCCCACAGACATAGAAAATGGTTCTTGCTGCACTGTTACGCATCTAGAGGGTACCCACTAAGTTCTGCACTGTGAACTCTACTTTGCCTGTCCCACACTTTCAGAAATAGCATCTAGAGGTTTTGCATCTAGAGGGTGCCCACTGAGACTTGTACTGTGAATTTTACTTTGCCTGTCCCACACACTCAAAATAGCACGTTGAGCTAACACTGTGAAAATTGTTCTTGTTGCTCTACTTCACATATAGAGGGTGCCCACTGAGTTTTGTACTGTGACTTCACTCTGCCTGTCCCACTCTCTTAGAAAACTGTTCTTGTTGCACTGTTTCGCATCTAGAGGGTGCCCACCGTGATTGTTCAGTGAACTTATCTTGCCTGTCCCACACACATACAAAGCCTGCTCCGCTTACCTAGAATTGCCCGTGCTCTTCCAATTCATCTCTCGATGCTACCAACTGAGATAGTACTGTGATCAGATACCTGTGCCACTCTCTCCTAGAAATTATTCCTGTAAATCGTATCACATCTAGAAAACCAGTAGAAAGCTGCTTTGTTTCTCATCTCAAAAGTACCCATGAGCTAGCACTGTTATTTGCTTGCCCCCACTCACTCTGATGATACTGTAATTTATTTGCCTGTCCCACACTCCTTGGATTTGTTCCAACTTTAGTTAGATTGAATCACACCTAGAAAGCTATTAGAAAGCTACTCTGATTCTCATTTTGAAAATACCACTGTGATGGCAATGTGATTAACTTGCCTATGCTACAGAACTAACTCACTTGTTCGCCTTACAACTGGAAAGTGCTGCATGAGATAGTACCGTAACTAACTTGCCTACGGTTTAGGCGCTGCTACTGCACCCAGACCTGCACCCTACCGCTACCCTCTTTGACCCTCTCCCACTGCCCTGGTGTCTTGAACCTAGACACAGTTTTGCATCTAGAGCCTCCACATCTACTACAACTAGTTCTTCAATCTCCAGGTACCGCCCTGACCCCTGGGATGCAGACCCCAGCTATCAAGAATCCCCCCTCCAACCTGTCCCGATCCCCAACCTCCCCTCACCCCCCCCCCACATCGCTCACCCCTCGCGGCACATAGCATGTGCTCTAGCACCCACCTTCACCACCCCATCTTTTATTCCCCCCTTGATCACAACCCACGACCCCTCCTATCGTACATCAATACATCCCGACGCCGCTCGCCCACTTTCCTACCATCACCCGGCATCCAACTCTAAAATCAGAGGAGCACTCTGGCGTGCCAAACACCGGCCTCCTCAAGCGCTAATTCCCCTTCCACTTTCACACCTTAACACATAGACTTCCACCCTCCCCCTGACATCTATTGAGAACACCCCGATACCCCCCGCCCATACACTACGCTCCTTATCGAACTCCCAAGCCAGGGGAGCCCTCTGGCGCTCCAAACAGCGCGAACCCACCTCTTCTTCCACGCCATACTTGCGCCCTTCAAGGAACTCCTCTCCCTGCCGGTATCAGGTATTAATATCGCCACATATATGGTCGCCGTAAATAATATCGCCGCAAAAATGTTGTGGCGATATTATTTGGGTGACCATATATGTGGCGATAAGGGCAAAAAAAAAATATGTGGAGGTTGCGGGGGTGTCCCCGTATGTTCCATGCAATAATGTCGCCCCAAAAACGATAATTTTTTCGGCGATATTTTTGTATGGCGATATTTTTGTGGCGACATTATTACATGGAACCTCCCTCCCTCCCGCCTTCCCCCTTAGCTCACCTAGGAACTCACAACCCTCTCGCCCATCCTCCCTTACCACCCTCTCATCCCCTTTAACCCATACTCAACCCCTGCCAACATACCTCCCCCTTCATATCCCTTCCAGTCTCTAAAAGTAGCGCATCTCGCCCTGGCTAGAATGGTAGCTTCGTCTCCCTCCCCCTCTAACCCCTACCCTCTCTCACACCCCTATAGCACCAAAACCGACGAAATGTTGAAACGTTGACTGCTCCATTCCCTCAACCCTCTACACCTCACCACTTCTGCCTCAACCCTACCTCCCAGCCTCTTCCTCCCCTATCCTTTCCCCTCGACCAGTTTCCGCCCCCTCTCTCGAGTTCTCACCCTGTACTTCAGAAACCCCACTGACCTCCAGACTCAATCCAAAGCCTAGCCTCCTAAACCCCCACACACCTACTGATCCACTCACCACACCTCCACCCCCCCTCGACCGCCCCCCACCTCTCACTTATTCACCTCCGCCCACCTACTCTTCCCAACCCCCATCGACGTAACCCCATCACTCAAAAACCACAGGCACCCTGCCCCTCCCGTATCCCTCCTCAACCTGGCTCACCCACCCTGAATGTTCCTCCTACTACCACCACCCTACCAACCACCCCCGCTCCTCATGCTAACACCCCACCCCAATGACCGCTACAAAGACTTCATCCCCTCACAAAGTCACCTGCATCCTTTTTAATGCCTGCTCCGTAGCAAGTAACAGACACAGCATCTTTGACCTCCTATCCTCTGACAAGCCTGACTTAGTCTTTACCACCGAAACCTGGTTCTCCGAAGACTTTTCCCCTGTTGCGCATGAAGCCCCCCCCCCCCCTGACTACTCGCTCATCGCCCACAATATACCGGCCAGGGGAGGCGGAGTGGCTGTGCTCTTCAATTCCCATTTCTCTGTCTCACTCGTTGAATCCCAGACATGCATTCACTCCTGTGAATCCCTTCTAATTAAACTCTCGCTACTGCCAAGTTTCTCCCACAGCTTCCTACTCATCTACAGACCCCCGATTACAACAGACATTTCGTCATCAACCTCTGTGATTCAATAGCTACCATTCAAGTAAATCACCCATCTCTCACACTTCAATATCTGGTTCGATATTCCCAATAACCCCATGACTCACCCGCTGGTTGAGTGTCTTGACGCAGGCAACCTCTCCCATCATACGACTGGCCCAACCCACTCAGGAGGGGACACTCTTGATGCAATCTTCAGCTCCCATGACCTGGTTTATATATCCTGCCCCAAACCACTCATCTGGACTGACCACTATGCCATCCCCTTCTCTATCAACACCCCTGCCCCCCCTCCTACAGCTCACCCTACCCCCATCTCCCCCGGGATCTCAATGCTGGAACAAAGTCAAGATCCTTCCCGACCTAGCCGAAGCCCTACTTCTTCGTCCCCCTGCAATGCCCCCTTCCGATAGAGCCTTAACCATCAACTCCTTTTACTCTTGGCTTAATGACTCACTAATTCCTCTCGCGCCCCGCTTCTTCACGCAGTGGATAATCCCCCAAATGGTTCACGTGCCACCTGAGGAACCCCCAAAACATAATAACTCTCTTGAATGCAAATGGCGAGCATATAAAACCGATATCAGCAGATCCATGTTTGCCTTGCACCATCGTAACTACAAAGCTGACATCCGAAAGGCCAAAAAAGCCTCCTATTACAATAATCAAATTCTCAGCTGTGGCAACCACAGCAAAGAACTCCACTTGATCATATCAGAATTCGTCAAACCCACTTGTACCTCTACCCTATCCACCCTATCTCAATCACTCTGCGACTCCCTCTCCCTACACTTACACCACCGCTCTTGACAGGACGAGCTGCCTTAACAACAAACTGTCTCTCCTCTTCCCCCTCCCCCAACTGACTCCCCCGACCCTCAATCCTCCTACCTCCGACTCCTTCAAACCCATCTCCAGTGATGAGTTTGTTGACCTACTATCTGCCAGCAAACCGTCTGGGTCCCCCCTCGACCCCTGCCCCTCTTCTGTCCTAAAAGAAATATTCACGTCTACCTGCACACGAGAATATGCAAGAACCTTACTAAATGACTCCCTCACCTCTGGCATCTTCCCCGATGCCTTCAAAATTGTGCATGTCAAGCCTCTTCTTAAAAAGGCATCCCTCGACCCCCTTAACCCTAAAAACTACAGACCCATCTCGAACACCAGATTTCTTGCAAAATTCATCGACCGGACCGCATACTCCCAGCTCAATGCCTTTGTAGAATCCAACAGTCTCCTCGACCCCGCACAATCAGGCTTCAGGCCACGACATTGGAACTGAAACCACCCTCTGGGATGATCTCTAGGTCACTGCAGACTCCGAAGGATGCGCTGCACTAATTCTCCTCGATCTCTCCGCAGCTTTTGACACGGTTAACCACTCAATCCTCCTAAACCGCCTCCAATCCCTTGGAATCCGTGGCACAGCTCTCAAGTGGATCGCTTCCTTCCACAACAACAGGAAACAAACAACTTTCCTCTCCACTTTTGTCGCAGCTGCTCGCTCGGTGAACAATGGAGTACCGCAAGGCTCATGCCTATCTGCCCTCCTGTTCAACATCTATATGACCCCCTTCCTGGAATCATCTGCATGTATAACATCTCATGCTACAACTATGCTGACGATACCCAAATTATCCAAAGAATCCCCAATTCTAGCACCAACCCCCACCCTGATCTTGAAACCTGTCTTTGCGATATTGATCATTGGATGACAACAAACCATCTCCTCCTGAACCCCAATAAAACCGAAATCATGCTGTGCGGCAACACTGCCCTTCTACCTCACCTGCTCCCATGGCCCCCGACCCTGACACAGTAAAAAATCTAGGCTGCACTGTGGACTCTGGCCTAACCCTCTCCTGTCAGATCAACAATGTGTCAAAAAGTTGTCACTACCATCTCAAACGGATCTTTCCCTACCGCTGCTTCCTTAGCGGACTTGCCGCAGTTATGTCTATTGTAATGTCGAGACTGGACTATGCCAACTCCCTATACTTAGGAGCCCCGGCATACCATTTTAACAAACTCCAAAGAGCTCAAAACGCTGCAAAACTGCTCCTTGCCCTGAGTCCGAGAGACCACATCTCTTCAGCTCTCTGAAACCTCCACTGGCTCCCAGTCAGACAAAGGGCCACTTACAAGACCCTGTGCATTACTCACCGTGCAGTGCACAAGACTGGCCCATTACCTGCAAGAAAAGATAAAACCATACCTCCCACCCCACACCCTAAGATCAATCTCTGCCCTCCTTCTAGTGATTCCAACCTCTAACTCTGTCAGGATCGGAGGATCCGCCTTCTCAACCTTGGCCCTGACTCTGTGGAACTCGCTTCCCCCACATATTCGACACACCCAAGACTATATGACATTCCGCAATGCTCTAAAAACGTGGCTCTTTCCGTAATACCAACCCCGACCCTCTGAAGCGATTGAAACTCTAGCAACCCGATGACTAATGCTCAATGAGATCCCCAACAATGTCATCAATGAATAAGCTAATTAATTCGCTATTAAGCAACCGCATCCCTGAAATGCAGAATATTCATCTCCTTAGATCATAACTTCACGCAAACTCTCTCCTTATTGATATTCACATATCCTCGCCAGTATCCCTGCTGCCTTCTCACCAAAAAAGGCCAATAACAAAAGCCTCTGTCTGCTCCCTGCCCACCTCAGGTATGCTTACCGCCCCCCCGCGATGGCGCTATGTACACCCCAGCCCCTCTCGTCTCCTGTGTTGTCGCTGTGTGCCCCCATCCCGCTCAGGTCCCCTGCGATGTCGCTATATAACCCCAGCCCCTCCGGTCCCCTGTGTTGTTGCTGTGGGCACCCAAGCCCCTCTGGTCCCCCATGATGTCGCTGTGTGCCCCCAGCCCCTCTGGACCCCTGTGTTGTAACTGTGTACCCCCAGCCCCTCTGGTCCACTGTCTGGTCTCCCGTAATGTCGCTGTGTACCCCTCTGCATCCCGTGATGTCACTGTTTTCCCCCCGCCCCTCTGGTCCTTCGTGAGGTCGCTGTGTACCCCGAGCCCCCTCTGGTCCCTGTGATGTCACTGTGTGCCCCAGACCCTCTGGTCCCCCGTGATGTCGCTGTGTGCCCCAGGTCCTCTGGTTCCCCTTGTTGTCCCTGTGTCCCCCAGCCCCCTCTGGTCCCCTGTGTTGTCACTGTGTGTCCCCAGCCCCCTCTGGTCACTGTGACCTTGCTGAGTGCCCCCAGCCCCCTCTGGTCGACCGTGATGTCGCTGTGTCCCCCTGTGCCCAGCTCGACCCCTGTGTTGTCGCTGTGTGCCCCCAGCCCCCCTGGTCCCCCATGATGTCGCTGTGTACCCCCCAGCTGCTCTGGTACCCTGTGATGTCCGTGTGCGACACCAGCCCCCTCTGGTCCCCTAAGATATTGCTGTGTGTCCTGTGCCCCTCTCATCCCCCGTGTTGTCACTATGTGCCCCCAGCCCCTCTGGTCCCCTGTGATGCCGCTGTGTGACCCGCAGCCCCTCTGGTCCCCCATGATGTATCTCTGTGCCCCCCCCATTCCCCTCTGTTTCCCCATGATGTTGCTATGTGCCCACAAACCCTCTGGCCTCCCCATGTTGTATGGTGTGCCCCCAGCCCCCTGGTCCACCGTGATGTCGCTGTGTGCCCCCAGCCCCTCTGGTCTCCCGCGATGTCGCTGTGTTCCCCCAGCCCTCTGATTCCCGGTGTTGTCGCTGCGTGCCCCCAGTCCTCTCTGGTCCCCGTGATTTCGCTGTGGGCCCCACACCCTCTGGTTCCCTGTGTTGTTGTGTGCCCCCAGGCCCTCTGGTCTCCCGTGATAATGCTATGTGCCCCCAGTCCTTCTTGTCCCTGTGGTGTCGCTGTGCACCCCCAACCCCTCTGGTTCCCTGTGCTGTCGCTGTGTTCTGCATAAGAACACTCTCTTCCCCTGTGTTGTTGCTGTGTGCCCACAGCCCTCTCTGGTCCCTTTGATGTCGCTGTGTGCCCCCACACCCTCTGGTTCCCCATGTTGTTGCTGGGTGCCCCCTGCCCCTTAGGTCCCCTGTGATGTTGCTGTGCCCGCCCCCAGCCCCTCTGGTCCCCTGTGATGTTGCTGTGCCCACCCCAACCCCTTTGGTTCCGTGTGCTGTCGCTGTGTTCCGCATAAGAACACTCTGGTCCCCCATGTTGTCGCTATGTACCCCCTCTTGTCCTTTGCTTTGCGCCTCCAGCCCCCTCTGGTCCCTGTGATATCACTGTGTGCCCCAGACCCTCTGGTCTCCCCTTGTTGTTGCTGTGTACCCCCTGCCCACGGGTCCCCCGTGATGTCGCTGTGTGTCCCCCAGCCCCTCTGGTCCTGTGATGTTGCTGTGTCCCGCCCAAGCCCCCTCTGGTCCCCTGTGAAGTTGCTATGTGCCTCCCAGCCCCCTCAGGTCCCCTGTGACATTACTGTGTGCCCCTAGCCCCTCCAGTCCCCCGTGATGTTGCTGTGTACCGCACTGGTCCCCCGTAATGTTTTATGCCCCCCCTTTCAGGCCCCCCTTATGCCACCCTGCTTTCCCTGATCTCTTCTCCCTCCCCCTCAGCCCCTTCTGGTCCCCGTAATGTTGCTGTGTGCCTCCCAGCCCCGTCAGGTCCCCCGTGATGTTGCTGTGTGCCCCCTCTTCTGGTGCCCTTATGTCCTCCCCCCCTGCTTTCCCTGATCTCTTCTCCCTCCTCCGCCCCTTATCCCTTTTTTCCATTCCACCCGTCCCATTCATTGCAGGAGTTGTCTTAAGTCATAAAGGGTTCACCATCAATAACCTTTCGCCAGCGCGTGGTTTTGACTTTGGACACATTGACTTGCGGTGCTTCACCCACTCTACTCTCATGCTGGACCACCCCTGGATCGCACACTCAGGTTGCCCCTGAATCATGCTGTACCCATTGTTACTTTGAATCCTCACCTATATTCTCTGTTCCCTTACAACATTGTGTGTTTTAATGACTTCTGCAACTGTATTTGCTCTCCCCTCTGCTTCTCTGCTCTTTCCAGTGTTTCATTCTCTCTTCCCCTCTCCCCTCACCCTTCTCTCTCTCTCTCCTCCCACCTCCCCTACCTTTTCACTGCACCTGCTCGATCGGAATTGTCCCTGGACCGAGTATGCTGGTTAAATTGTTTGTCTCTCCCCCCCATTACTTGTTATTCCCCCCATCTGGCACTGCCTATGGTGTCGTTGGGCCTAGTGCGATGGTCGCTCGTTTGTTCCTCTCCCTCCTTTCTCCACCCCTCTCACTCATCTCTCGTGATTCTCCGGAGATGCCGTCAGGCCTAGTGCAGTAATCGCCTGTCTGTTCCCGTTTCCCTCCTGTCTGTGTCTTGGCACTTGCATTGACTGGGGTGTTCGCTAGGCCGAGTGCAATGGCTAATCTTCGCATTGTTGTTGTTCATGGCCTGTATGAGTGTCCTTGTGTTTTCCCTTTTTCCCCTCCCTTGTCGTCGAGTGATTTTGAGGCGCATTGTTTGAGAGCGCTGTATAGATAAACCATCATATCATATCACAATGCTTACTCTCTACTCTACATCATCTCACAATTGGAGTGCAGCTACACGCCTCAATCTATTCGGCAGAGTTGCTCACATACGAACACTATCCCATGAACAACTCATCATTCTAATAAAACGCAGCTATATCCCACAACAAACCGGCCTAGCTGCACACATAAGCGTCCCACAGGCCTAATGCAGCCAGAACCCAGTCTTGGTGTCCACCCGCCGGACTGTACACATTGAACCAATATCAATACCACCACACCTAATGCGAGGATGCAGCTACCATCGGGTAAATACATCAGCTGCACACTTAACCGGTGCACCCAAGCACCCTTCGACACCCTACTCTTTCTACTGACCTGGACTGCGGTCCCGAGGGAGTTCAACCTACCAGCGCTTTGAGGTCATACCAATGATATATAGAGCGCTATATACATGCCAAATAACATAACATAGCACCCTGTGCTCCCTCAATTGAGATCCGGGTGGCTTACTTACCTAATTGACTCTAATGTTACAGACCCCAAAAATGGCAAAGGACTGTGTGCCTTTAATCGTAGGAACTGCCACAGCACATCCGCTGCAGGTCGCACCCCCATCCCTTCAATCAGAAGGGCCTCGGCCGTTTGCATAACGGTGGAGTCAATGTGGACCGACGACTCCACCATGATCCCATCAGAATCTTCGAAGAAGCTGGCTGCTGCATCTGCTAGTGGCTGCAAGCTGCAGCCTCCCGCTTCTTCACTTTCAGTGACAGTAAAAGGTTGATGGACTAGTGCCCTGCACCACCATTGTTGGAGTAAAGATAGGCCAATTCACAAGATCAAACAACTGATTCAACTGAGGACCCTTTAGGAAAAGCTCCTCTAATGACCATTTGTTGTTTAAAACAGATAGCAACTGGGCGTTAGCTCGGACAGCAACTGAGACCAGCTCCTGCTGGTCATATAGCGCCTTACGGTCATTATCTGAGCCCTAACAGAAGTTACAGATGCCCACTGTTTTTTGGAGCGAGGAGGCCCCTTCAACCTCTGTCACATTACTAGCAAGGACCTTAGTAATGGGTGACAAGAGCGCAGGTGCTGAAAGGGAAGCCCCCGAGTTACCCAAAAGCAGTTTCAGTGGGATAGGAGATAGCGATAGTAGCCCAGAATTGAGGCAACCAGCTTCGTCTAGGCCATTGTCAAAGGTGTCCAGAGAGTATGCGGTCGTAATAGGGCCCATGTAATTGTCAGCCGCAGTAGTTTTAGACAAGGGAATGGGGGGACCA
Organism: Ambystoma mexicanum; assembly: GCF_040938575.1. Classification (NCBI taxonomy): domain Eukaryota; kingdom Metazoa; phylum Chordata; class Amphibia; order Caudata; family Ambystomatidae; genus Ambystoma; species Ambystoma mexicanum. The sequence goes on from NC_090925.1 coordinate 988,968,257, forward strand.
AACGCCCTCTTCATCGATGAAAGAACCAAGTTCCAGATCTGTGATTTCTTTGAGGATTTCCTTGTTCTTAGTAAGGAGAGCCAAAAAAGAGTCATTCACCACTAAATTCTCCTAAGTGACTGCTCCGGATGCTATATTAGTGTACTGTTTTGATCGTCCTACAGGAGAAAAAGGCCCCTTGTTAGAGTCATTCTGAAATGAGAAGGATTGACAGTGAGACTTCCCAAAGTGAAATACCTGAGCTTCTGGATTCGCCACAGGGAACCTTGGGGGGTCTGACTTTGGGGATCCCATTGTAGCAAAGTTGAGCTTTCGTGTAGACACTTGGTGAGATGAGTGAAAACGAATTGCTTCAACACAGGACAGGGGAACAGAGTCCAGTAGCAGTTTCTGTAACTGCTGGGGGGGAAGAATTCCAACAGTGCCCCGTCCGACCTTCTCCGTGATCGGCAGATGTATGTCCGAGATGACAGAGGGATTCATTAGTTCCACCTCCAAAGTCAAAGTGGAACTTTCCACTGCTGGTTCAGGTTCCGGTTCTAGCTCTGGCTCTGGTGTGGACTTGCCTAAATCACCAACTGGGGTTAAAGTGCAATAGGATGTTGGATGATTTTTCTGCATAGGTAAAGTGCAGGGGCCAGAGGAGCTGGGCAGTGCAAGTGCAACAGTGCATGTACAGAGATCCTAGGTAGTTATGGCAAGGGATGGTGTAAAACAAGTCAAGTCAGAGCAGAAAGCGCCACGTACTTCATTGGACCGCAGGCACACAGAAAGCAGACAAGTTTAGCTGAAGTACTCACAAAACCCCAATGGCCACACGCCACTTCAGCCACCAACTGCCAATAACTGCAGGACTCTGCAGCGACTCCGCATATAATGAGCAATTGAGCTGCTCCAATTACTATTGACTCCAACGGTGACACAACTGCTGCCCTGTCATGTCTGCGGCTTGCTTCCTCGGCTCTGTGGGCAGTGCTGAGCCTGGCTGTGTTGCGTCCGCTCTCCTGGACTCCACTGCCAGCTCTCGTTCTAGTTCATCCTTTACCAAGCGCACCAGTGACGAGCGACAGTCCCGTCCACCTTAAGCACTGTGGAACAATCATTAATAAACATTGTGCAACAATTAGAACCAGATCATAAAATAATGGGGAATCCAAAATCTCTGACTGAGTTGGTAAGGACTAGAGATCAACTAAAACAAGTAACTTCATTATCGGTGGCAAGATAGTCAAAAAATAATATATCTAACAGACCTTTGAGGAAGGGGATCAACACCTGTGACTACGTGAATATGCCTTAAACAGACGAATATAATAGGCTCAATCATTTCCCGGTCTGGATAAGAAATTCTTGATGCAAAAATTATTATTAGTACCCGCCGAGGGGCAATCAATTTGTAACAATTGTTATGATTGGCCCTCGCCGGGTCATTACCAACCCGACAAAGCCTTAACTGCTGTTGTTCCACTTGCCCGGTCCCCCGATTTTGCTTCGCTTCTGCGACTGGCCGCCATGGAAAGCCATTCCCCGTTCTCTGGCATCCATTTTCTTTCTTTACTTTTTTTTAAATCACTTTTTAAAGGCCCCCATGGAAAGGGAGAAGGGACTACATGTACTCCCTTCTCCCTAATAAATGGCAGCCATTTATTTTGCTCTTTTCTTTCTCGAGTTGAGAAATGGCTTTCATGCCATTTTGCAACTCGAGAAAAATACACTTAGTACCTTGGTACAGCATTCCGGGGTAATAATAGCAATTGAACCCTTGCAGGGGGGCATTACCAGTCTGGTAATGCCCCACAGGCTTATGCTAAAGCCCTTGCTTCACTTGGGCTTGTAACTAATGCTCTCCGGGGCATTACCAGACTCAGAATTCCCTCTCCCCCTCCTCGGGTTCTATTGCTTAAATTAACAATTTAGAGAATACTACATGGGTCTATATTCCCCCTCCACTGCTGCGCTAGTAAGCTCAGTACAGCATTTTCTTAATTCCAATATACATACAATTGATGCAGCTAGACTTAGAAACGTAAATATTCCTAGTAGTGTGAAATACATTACTGTTGCCATTAAATCATTGAAATGAAGTAGAGCAGTGGGACCGGAGAGCATACCAATTGACTTATTATTCAAATTCCGAGAATGTTTTACCTCAAAGTTAGAAGATATGGAATACATGCCACAATAGTGGATTTTCACAAAGCAGGAAAAGATCCTTGTGAATGGGGTTTGTATCGTTGGATTTCACTACTTATAGTAAAGAAGAGAGTCCAGTCATTTGATTCTAGCGCTCAAAGTTATTTTGGCTGTAGTTTGTTGGACAATGCATTTACATCAATGTTTAAACTTCTAGTCGATGGTATGCAAGAATCAAGAACACAATTTCCATGATCCGATAATAATTTCTTGTATTTATTTATTTTGTTGTTCTTTGTATTAAACAGTCCCCTCAGAGACGTCGGAAAGGAACAAAGAATTTTCACAAGATCGAAAAATGATCAACAGAAGAGAACCTAATACTCAATCTCTCCAAAAAACCATGTACGGATGTACTAGAATCAGCACTTAATAAAGGACTATCTTTTGTCCCATGTCTTACATCGATTATTTCCAAGAAAGCGTGGATGTATTCAAGTTTGGAAGATACTGAAATGAAAGAAATGTTTCGCAACCACAAGAAAAACTAAAAAGATAACAGAAGAAGAGAGACCATCAGATCTCACCATCTCTCGTTCAGTCAATACAGTGGAACTATTAAACATTCAAAAATCAGAAGACATACACACAATTGAAACTTTCGCTTCAGATCTAGACCTAGATACAGGTTTAGCAGAAACAACATTGTTGAAATGAAACTCAACATTCTATCCCCAACGACCGGCAGACAACATAATGGACATCTTCCAAAAGGCAGTAATAGAAGTTCGAGGGGATTGGGTCCTCCGACGTATTCCATATCTATGACATGTAATCACCACAGCTGTGCTGCTTCGGAAACTTTTTCGGCGTCTGCGTCGATGACGTCGATGCGCCGTCGTCGAGGACCTCCTCCGACGTCCGACGTCATCCGATGTGATAAGTAGGACGCACGACGCCCATAGCCTCAGTTCCGTTTTTTCCGCGAACGTGTTGCTTCGTGTTTCTCGGTTCTAAGCCTCGACTCTTTGGAGTTCTGTTCTTTCTGGTTCTTCGAACCTGTTCGTTTGTGAATTTCCTTGGGCGATGTCTTCCACTTCGTCTTCAACCCTGCGTCCGGGCTTTAAGAAGTGCGGGGAGTGTGGGTCCAAGATGTCGGTGACTGACTCGCACGACGCCTGCCTCTGGTGCCTCGGGGAGGCCCACGACACGGATGACTGTGTCGACTGCCAGTCGCTCACGTCCAAAGCCTTACGCGAACGTAAGAAGAAGTTGTCGGTAGGTCGGGTGTCCAAGCCCCGGAAGTCGAAGTCGGCGGGGCTTTCGACGGATGATTCGAGGGGTGACTCTCCGCGTCATCGTCGGAAGTCTCGTCGGTCTTCTTCTAGGAGTGGGTCTCGCCACTCCTCGGCCTCTTCGAGGCATTCTCGGAAGCGCCGTCACCGGTCGCCTTCCAGGTCCTCTTCCGAGGATTCTGCACGGCACGTCGGTTACCCCACCAGCCGTGCGACGCCGGAAGAATGGGCTTCCTTCGGGAAGAAAATGTTGGCGATTCTTGAGTCGCAGGGTACTCAGCCGTCCGCGCCCCCGAGTGGGGTCGGCCGTGTGAGGTCGAGAGACGCCGCTCGCAAGAGTGGTCGGCACGAGTCACGGGAGCGGTCCCGTTCAGACAAGGAGGCTCGTTCTCGCCGTACCCGTTCCAGGTCCCGGTCCTCGACGCGTTCGAGACCGTGTGCTCCTGTGAAGTCTTCGAGGAAGACATCGACGTCTGAGGCGTCGAGGGCGTCGACAGGCTTTCTCGAGGCTTCGGCTTCGAGGGCCTCGTCGAAGCCGTCGACGATCAGGTCGTCGAGGGACACGCTCGGGGCTCCGGCTTCGAGGGCTGTGTCGACGCCGCCGATACTGGAGGCGCTGCATCTGACGTCGACGCCGATTTCCTCGACGTCGACGCCGATCCTCTCGGCGCCGTTGCCGGTTTTCTCGGCGTCGGCGCCGATTCGCTCGACGCCATCGACGCCTTTCGTGTCGGAGGTGCCCCGTGTCACGGGTGTACCCCCTAGGAAGGCTCTGGTTAAGAGCAAGCACTCTCGGGTGCCTTTTCGCCACCTGGAATATATTTCGGAGGCGGATGAGGATTCTGATGGCCTGGTTCCTAGTCTGGTGCCAGATGAAATTGTCTCGGGCCATAGTCGGTTTGACGATTTGAGGCAGTCACTGCATGATGCCAGTGGACTGGACACTTCTCCGGAGGTGGAATTTTGTAGGCCTGAGCCTGGCTCCCATGCCGATTCCTCGTACCGGCGCCTTATGGCTAGGGTGTCTGAGTATCTGGGATGGTCTGCTCCCCCAGGGGAGTTTGTGCAGGATGATCTGACGGACATCCTTGATGTTGGTCCCCCAACTGACCCGGTACTGCCGTTCCATATGGCTTTACAGAGAAGGGTGGCGGCGGCTTGGACTGCTCCGGAGAGTCTCCCGGCGGTGGGCAGATCCTTGTCGCGTAAATACCGTCCAGCCAGTAGCGACCCCTGCTACTTGACCAGGCACCCCACTCCGGAAAGTTTGGTGGTGCAGGCGGCCACGGCCCCGGCAAAGCAGGCGTCGTACCCTACCATCCCTCCTGATAGGGACGACAAACGTTTTGATGGCTGGGCGAAGAAAGTGTTTTCTTCTGGTGGTATGGCGCTTCAGGCGGCCAACTCCATTTGTGCCTTGTCACGTTTCACGCACACTCTGTGGAACTGTGTTGCGTTAGCGGCTGAACATATTCCCGAAGGGGTTGAACGGGATGGTTTCCTTGCTATGGTCCAGGATGGTAAGGGTGCCATGTGTGAGTCCGTTCAGTCGGGTCTGGACTTGGCTGAATGCGTCAGTAGGTCCATGGCGGCGAGCACCGTGATACGCAGGTTTGCGTGGTTGCGGAAGTCGGGGTTTGCTCCTGATGTGCAGTCCCGGCTCCTCAACATGCCCTTTGATGGTGAACACCTTTTTGGCAGCAAGGCTGACGAGAGCCTTGAGAGGTTGCAGACCTCAAAAGCTGCAGCGAAATCGTTGGGCGCTGCAGTTCGCCGACCTCCGCCTTTTCGTCCTAGGGGACAGCAGTGGAGGGGTGGTTCCTTTCGCTATTACTCATCCTTCAGTAAAGCGAGAGGAGCTGGCAGTCAAAGAGGCCAACGCAGGGGTACCAGAGGTGGACGACAGGGTACCCGTGGTGCCAAGGCCGCTCGGGCAGTTGCCTCTTTGCCCTCAGGTAACGCCGCAGCCGCTCCCATTCAGTCGTGAGACCATGTCCCATGGTTCGCCGGTTGGGGGAAGGCTGGCGCAGCATCTTGTAGAGTGGCAAGCCATTACTTCAGATGTGTGGGTTCTGGAGATCATAACCCACGGCTACTGTCTTCCTTTTCGGCACAGGCCTCGCGACAGTCCACCGGGGAACCTCTCTTTGCAGAGTCCGGATCCGCTCCTTGCGCAGGAAATTCAAGCCCTGCTGGAGAAAGGCGCCATAGAACTGGTGCCTGTAGCGGAGAGGAACAAGGGATGGTATTCCCCTTATTTTTTGGTTTCGAAGAAAGACGGGGGATTGAGACCCATCATGGACTTGCGCGATTTGAACAAATTCCTCAGGAAGGACAAGTTCAAGATGGTTACTCTCTCTCAAGTCCTCCAGGCCCTTCAGCTTCAGGACTGGTTGGTGTCACTCGACCTCAAGGATGCTTACTTCCATGTGCCGATCCATCCCTAGCACAGGAAGTACCTGAGGTTCGCGGTTGGCGACTCGCACTTTCAGTTTCGGGTCCTGCCGTTCGGATTGACCTCCGCCCCGAGGGTTTTCACCAAGCTCATGGTGGTGGTGGCAGCGCATCTCAGGCAAGGGGGGATTCACGTCTACCCCTACCTGGACGATTGGTTGATCAGGGGGAGCTCTCCCGAGCAAGTCCTGGATCATCTATCGATCGCCTGTCGCTCCCTTCACAGGCTGGGCTTCTCCCTCAATTTAAAGAAGTCCCATTTGACGCCAACGCAGCGGCTCCAGTACATCGGAGCAGTGCTCGACACTTCCCTGGGGCAGTGTTTTCCTCCCCAGGTGAGGGCTCTTCACATTCAGCAGATGGTGCACAAGTTTCAGCATGCCCAGACGCTCCCAGCGTTCGAGTTCTTGAGGTTGCTCGGCCTCATGGCATCCTGCATTCTTCTGGTGCCAGAGGCTCGCCTGCGGATGAGATCTTTGCAGTGGGCACTCAAGACGCAATGGTCGCAGTCCTCCGGCAGGATGTCGGACTCGATTCAGGTGCCGTCCTCGGTCGCCCGGGACCTTCTGTGGTGGGCCGTCGAAGGCAACTTGATGAAGGGGGCTCCATTTTGGCTTCCCTGGCCGGAGGTGACGATCGTGACGGATGCATCCCTCACGGGATGGGGAGCTCATGCCAACGGGCTGACAGTCAGCGGTCGTTGGTCTTCGTCGGAGTCCAGACTCCATATCAATCTGTTGGAGCTGAGGGCCGTCAGGCTAGCCCTGAAGGCTTTTCTGCCGTCTGTGCGAGGGAAGAATGTCCTGATCCTGACGGACAACACAGTGGCCATGCACTACCTCAACAAAAAGGGGGGGGGCAGGGTCACTTCCTCTGTGCAGAGAGGCGATGCAGCTCGAGTTCTGGGCCATCCAGCAGGAAGTTTCGATCTCGGCAGTTCATCTGGCCGGTGCCGAAAACGTGACGGCGGACGCTCTGAGCAGGCAGAGCGCGATCTCTCACGAGTGGGAGTTGGCTCAGGAGATTCTCCTGGAGATCTTCGCCCTTTGGGGGACCCCTCAAGTGGATCTCTTCGCCTCCAGTGTCAACCGGAAGTGCGAAAGGTTTTGCTCGCGGGAATTTCCTCCAGAAGGAGCCTTAGGAGACGCGTTCGTGGTGGAGTGGTCATTCCCGCTGCTGTACGCGTTTCCTCCAGTCCCCGTCATCCCGCAAGTGCTGCGGAGGTTACGGAAGTTCGGTTCCCGGATGATCCTCATTGCCCCGGCGTGGGCTCGGAGGACGTGGTACCCGGACCTTCTCGACTTATCCATCTGCCCTCCACGTCGTCTTCCCTACCGAGACGATCTGCTCTCACGGGAGGGGGGTCAGGTTCTCCATCCAGAGGTCAGATCCCTCAACCTTCACGCTTGGTTTCTGAAAGGTTGAGGTATAAGGATTGGGACCTCCCTGAGGACGTGATGGAGGTGTTGCTTTCGGCCCGAAGGCCGGCAACAAAGTCTCTGTACCGTTGCCGTTGGCGTAAATTCTGCGACTGGTGCAGAGTTCAGAATGTGGATCCTTTTGCATGTGACATCCCCATGGTTCTGTCCTTTTTACTTTCTTTGGCCCACAGGGGCTTGCAAGTGGGTACCGTTGAGGGTTACCTGGCGGCGCTGTCCATCTTTAAGCGCTCGTCTGAAGAGTGTTCTTACTTTAAAATCCCTTTGATTTCACAGTTCCTGAAAGGGCTCACTAATGTGTTCCCTCCGTCACCTTTCCTGGTGCCCGGTTGGGATTTAAACCTGGTTCTTAAGTTTCTTATGGGTGCTCCGTTTGAGCCTTTACATTCTTGCCCTTTGAGGCTGTTGACTCTGAAAACTGTGTTTTTAGTTGCGGTTACTTCCGCTCGCAGAGTGAGTGAGTTACAGGCACTTTCAGTTAAGCCTCCCTTCACTGTATTTCACAAGGACAGGGTTGTCCTTAGAGTTCGTCCTTCTTTTCTTCCGAAGGTAGTGACGGAATTTCATTTGGCCCAGAAGGTTGTTCTTCCGGCATTCTATCCTCCTCCGCATCCTGGTAAGGAAGAGGAGAGGCTCCATAGGCTTGATCCTAGGAGAGCTTTAAGCTTTTATGTTTCACGCATGTCCCGGGTCAGAGTGGATGATCAACTCTTTATTGGTTACGCTGGTAAGCGTTTGGGGCAAGCTGTGACGAAACAGACTTTGTCTCGCTGGATTATTTTGGCCATCTCGGAGTGCTACCGTTTGGCGGGTAAGGACCCACCGGCTGGCTTGCGGGCCCATTCTACCAGGGGTATGGCTGCGTCTACTGCCCTGCAGAGGGGTGTTCCTATTCGCAACATCTGTGATGCAGCCACCTGGGCTTCAGTACATACATTTGTACGTCTCTATTCCCTTGATTCCATCCGAGCACAGGATCTGGCCTTTGGCAAGGCGGTCCTTTGCTCTGCTATTTGATTGGCTATTCTACATTTTGATTCTAAATTCTTTCCCTCCTCCTTGCTTTAGTACTGCTTTGGGAGTCTGTCATAGATATGGAATACGTCGGAGGACCCAATCCCCTCGAAGAACAAGTTACTTTCTTACCTGGTAACGTTCTTTCGATGGGATGGTCCGACGACGTATTCCATATCGCTCCCGCCCGGCCTTCCCCGCTGCAGAATTTCTTTTGCGATTGCAGCCTACTTTCCGCAAGGCTTTGTGTCTGACTGGCAGTTGACTTATGTCACACGTTCTGGGGGAAAAAACTACAACTGAGGCTATGGGCGTCGTGCGTCCTACTTATCACATCGGATGACGTCGGAGGAGGTCCTCGACGACGGCGCATCGACGTCATCGACGCAGGACGCAGACGCCGAAAAAGTTTCCGAAGTAGCACAGCTGTGGTGATTACATGTCATAGATATGGAATACGTCGTCGGACCATCCCATCGAAAGAACGTTACCAGGTAAGAAAGTAACTTGTTCATTTACGTAAAAACTATCTCAAATGCAAAAAGTCCAAGACAATCAAAAGTGACCTAACACTTGCTGAGAAAAAGGCAACACAAGAATTGAGTCAAGATGACCAAATCATAGCCAAACAAGCTGATAAAGGAGGAAAGATTGTCCTGAATACAGAGAACTACATAAAGATGGCAGAAATTCACTTATACAATGAAGATTGTTACGAGAAACTACAAGAAAACCCCATTCCCAGAATTATTGAGGAATGGAAAACATTGAGTAAGAAATGGAATGAGGAAGGACTCCTTTCCGACGAAGAATTTGAATTTATGAAACAACAATATCCCATCATATCCAGTATATACTTCCTACCTAAAATACACAAACATTTCGATGTTTTACCCAAAAGCAGACCTATAATCAATAGCATAGGCTCCCTGACTGAACCCATATCTGAATACATAGACTCCTATCTACAGCCACTAGTCCAAAATCTATCAGCTTTTATCAAAGACACAAAAGATGTAATTCAACAATTAACATCATCAATTGGGGATCCGATTTCAGATTGGTCACTTTCAATGTAACTGCATTATATACAAGTATTCTACATGAGAAAGGAATACAAACAGCACAATATTTTCTACAGACCCGATCGATATCATGCTTACATCAAAACTAAATATGTAAGATGCTCGATTTCACCCTTACTAACAACCATTTTTTATTCAGTAAATAGCTTTATAGACAAAAACAAGGGACTGATATTGGCGCTAAATTTGCCGTAGCCTATGCTAATTTGTATATGGGAGCATACAAACTCCAAAATGCATGGGTACACAGTTGGTTCTCTGAAAGTCATCAAATAATTTATTGGGGCAGGTACATAGACAATATCCTGGTGATTTGGAAAGGGAACAAAAAATCACTGAAATAATTCCACAAGTACCTCAATAACCACAGATTCAATTTAAAATTGACAATGGAAGAAAATTATGAAAATTCAATTCCTGGATCTAGAACTGTACATCAAAGACAATAAAATTCAATCAACGCTGTATGTAAAACCATCTTCAGGAAATAGCATATTACATGCCAAAAGCAATTATCCTTCGCACATAATCAACAATATTCCTTACGGCGAATATTTAACAATAAAACGAAACTATACTGAGGAATCAGAATTCAAGAAACACAAAACAGCAGCAACAATCAAATTCAAACAGAGAGATTATTCCAATAAACTCCTGAGCAAGGCACAAGGGAAAACTGTTGAAATATCAAGGACAGATCTACTTAAAAACAAAAACAAGAAGGACAACATTAACAAAGATCGAAAAATAAGATTTTTAACAACCTTCAGCTCGGAAGCTAAACATCTAAAACATATATTGCAAAAACATTGGTATTTGCTGAAAATTGATCCAGTTCTCCCGCCCTTTCTGTAGGATCGCACCAATATCACCTTTCGGAAAGCCAAAAACCTTAAAGAAATCATAATACCATCACATTTTGTACATCACAATAGATCTAAAGTAGTAGCACAACTATGGAATACAACCAAACTAACAGGTAACTTTAGATGTGGAACCTGCACAATATGCCAATATTCTGAAAACGGACTTATGAAAATACAGATGCCTAATGGTCAAGAGTATAAGCTAAAAGATTTTATCAATTGCAAATCAAAATACATTGTGTACGTGTTGAAATGCCAATGCTCCAAAAATTATGTAGGAAGCACCATACGACCTTTAAAAATAAGAATCGCAGAACACATCAGAACCATCAAGGACAAAGATTTCAGATACCCTCTTGGACAACACTTTCTAACCGAACATACTGAAACAACCATGGACAAAATAAAATTTTACGGAATAGAAAAAATAGACATCTTCCAGGGGAGGGAATACAGAGAAATTGAGACAGAGAGAAGCATATTGGATATGGACTTTAGACTGCTGCCACACGGGACTCAATTCCGACACAGAACTGGGCCATTTTTTATAATCAGTCAAAAGATTAGAGATCATTATATTCTGAATAATATTAGAGGAATCACCAAATGGTAACGAATTAAGTAATAGTTATTTGCAGTATGCATATGTGGTAAAAAACAGGCATATGAGAATGCAGTTCATTTTTTGAAGCCGCATTACACATTTATGTGATGGATAACTGAATATTGACATATAATGATTCACAACAATGTGAGCGATTTCATCAAATAATTTTTTGCATTCTATGGTTTCACAAATATATTCGGTTTTGTAAGCACCTATCTTAATCTAGCATTTAACACTGGCTTTAAGCGTACCCAAGAATTTCATATTATATCATTGTTCTCCACAAAGATACATATACGCATATAATAACTAGTGGATCGCACTACGACCAATCCAAGATGGCACCCAACACGCAAACATGTCATACGCACGTAACGTGCACTTTCATGTCATGCCGTATTATATAATTGCGCCCATTCTCAAGTATCAGAGTTCTCCGATCGAAATTAGCAATGCCGCCGAAAGGAATTCTGAACATAACCTTCTGAAAACTTAAGGTAAGAAGTTCCATTACAGTTACGGGCTCCACCATTATTTAAAACCAGTGGCAACATCTATGGCAACCTGAAACATTTGAAACTAATTGGTGGAATTTATTCAATTTATAGACACATATTGTGGACAAGTAACCTCTAACGAAGAGGGAGAACGTCAAGTATCAATTCGCACAAAGCAACATAGAAGTTAGCACGACTAAAACATATGCTAAAAGGTAAGTTGATGAATCACACCTATTTCTTATGACGCTGTTTACTTTTGTACACTGAATACAATGTTGATGCACTAATATTGGTTCTTTTAGAAATATGATCAGGCTCTAGCAACCAATTTTTATGGATCAAGCACAATGAATAGAATGTATGAAACGTGTACTGTTCTTTCAATCGCATCTAATCTAATGTTGATGTATTGACATTGGTGGTTTCAGAAATGTGATTTTGAATCTACAATCAACTAATACTGAGCAGACTTAACTGATAAACTGCCTCTCATTTTATTTTCTTATATATTTTTTTCAACTTTATAGATCTATACAACTCTAACGAGTGTCATTGCATTATAAAAACCCTCCTGATGTACCACATGACCTGTGAGGAAACACGTGTCAAGGGGACTGTTTAATACGAAGAACACCAAAATAAATAAATACAAGAAATTATTATCGGATCATGGAAATGTTTTTCTTCATTCTTGCATACCGTCGACTAGAAGTTTAAACATTGATGTAAATGCATTGTCCAACAAACAACTATAGCCAAAATAACTTGGAGCGCTAGAATCAAGTGACTGGACTCTCTTCTTTGCTACAATTATTTGATGAATTCAGCAGTCTAAATGCAACCAGCCACTTCTATCGCAGCTCCAACATAATATTGAACCCTAATTACCAGGCGCTTCTACTAATAATCAGTTCGTCATAAGTTGTAAAAGACTGCATGCATGAAAGTATTTCACTACTTAACATTGACACAAAAGTATTGGCCAAGTGTTTAGCACAAAGACTACAAGAGGTACTCCTGAAACTAACCTATTCCGTCCAAACAGGTTTTGTTCAAGGATGGCATTCGGCAGACAGTGTTCTATGCCTATTGAATATTACTACCCCACCCATGTTGAGGCATGTTGAGGGATGATATTGTCTTTTCCCTGGATGTAAAAAAGGTATTTCATGGAGTCTAGTTGGACTGGCTGTTTGATAAATGTTGGCTTTGTGGAAATGATTTGTTGGGTCTATGCTAAGCAATGAGGTGTGATTCTCACATTTGTGATACAATTCATCCCCATTTTAATTGGCTTTGAGCACACAGCAAGTGTGCCCACTCTCCTTTTTGTTATACGCCATGGCCATTGAGCCATTGGCCTGTAGGGTTTGGGTGGACCAGACCTTGCAGGGCATTTCCATGCGTGGGTTGGAACATTACCATATGCAGATGATGATGTTTTATTGTGTATGGTCAGTGGTTCTGCCAGGGTTTTCTGACGTCGAGCCTGCACAGTATAGACATGGGCGTAGGGGAGGGGTCTGCCCAACGGAAGCAGAGATATTTATTTTATTTAGCATGCTCACGTGTGCTTGGCCAGTCTTTAAACCAACCAAAGTAGGGCACTTTATAGTTTTAACTAAATATCGTCAAACCTACAACTTTTTCTCTTTATCCTTCATTAGTTGTGTTTTTAATGCCTACGTTCATTTATTAATAATTTTCTTAGTGCTCTCCTTACATTTTTTCGTATTTTTTCATCTTTTCATAGTTGAGTTATTCACCACTTGTGATTTACCCATTCTTTATAGCATGTGGTTTTCCCCTGTCTGGGCGCATGCATAGGGTGGTTTCAGTCCACCCTCAACCATTTTTTGGAAGGCGTGGAGTGCCTCTGAATCATATCTCTGTCACGATTTACTTTCGTTTTTCTTTGGATTGTTTTCCCGTTTTCCGGCTGACTTACTTCAAGTCAGCCGCGCTCGCTGTACTGATCACAGCCAGCACGTTGCTCACCGCGGCCACTTGCAACATCTGTGCTTTTCGCGGCCACCTGCAGCATTTGCGCTGAGCCGAGTGTACCATGACTCAGCTTCCTGCCATTACAGAAGCAGCCTCTGCGTAGCTTCTTTCAAGGGTTGGGCTTCTGCCCAACCCTCCACATTGATTGACATGGGGGCACGCCAGCCTTCAGCGAATCAGGTCACTCCGTGGACTAGCCCCAATAGGATGAGGCCATATGGACCAATGTCCACGCTGCAACCAGCAGCCTTGTTCTCTTTTATCCGATCACATATACGCACAATTCAGAGTTTCCGCAGGTCAGTGCGAAAAGGAGCCATCGACAAGACATTAGCTCGAGTCTCTCCAAGGTAAGACTTGTAAACACATCACAGTCAGTCTCGTACTGTGCACGCATATGAAGACTGTTTATTATTTCTTTACCACTAATCGCGCTGCATGAAACAAAAGCAGCGTAGTTCCATTTAGCAAATTTTGTGCCTTTATTTCACTTTTTAGAGGCAGCACCCCACTCCTCCGCCCAGAATACTTGTAGGCGGTAAGCCAGCACCTCACCACTCGTACCGAGTACCAAAACAACCATTTGGATGGTGGTCGTCTTCTCTACCCCAATTGAGGTAGGCTCTTTTTATATATTTTCACATAATTTTGCACTTTGAAGTACTCAGTTCTTCCATTCATTTCCAATCCTGATCATGTATACACACTTAAACCCTTTTTAGGTCTACTCTTTGATGTGAGTACATACACCTCAGGAACTCTTCCAACATGCTATGTTGAACGGCATTATCTGGAACAGATCTCACCAAACGCCTTCTTGCAAGCATTTCCCTACAAGGTAGCTTTCATGTGCAATTAATCATATTGTATCACACAGCAACAGTCCCGTCTCTTATGACTATTCTCTTCACTTCTAGAGAGTGTGTTTTCCAATGCGACCTCTGTCTTGATGTGGCTACTCCGTGGATTGCCCCGGTTCCACTCCTCCAGACGCCTAATACTGGGCTTCCGTGCCCACAACGCGCCTGTTTTTCTAATAATCCACAGCCAACCAATTAGGTAATTCATGTTGCCAATGGGTATTTTCCCTTAACTCTCTCTTAGAGCAATCTGGGTAGTCTCCAAGAAAGGGGACTGTCCCTTTCACATTATTTATTTATTTTTCTTTGTGTCTGCTTCCCCACAGGGTCCAGTTGTTGTGAGGTATCTCGCCCTGAGGAAGGCAACTTTTACTATGCTATGAAATTCATGGCCAGACAGGTGGCATCCTTGCCGAAACGTGGTTTAATGATGTCAAGTTGAACTTTTTGTAGTTCTAGCACTATATTTTTTTGACACTTACACGTAGGCAGACCTGTCAACGAAATATAGGAAACAGAACGATTTCAGACTCTGCCTCTCTTTGATGAAAATAAACTCTATAGTTGCCCCTCACTAAGCCACAAAATCATGTATGTGGGCTTATTACTAGGTCACTTTTCACTATTGGCAGTCTATGTGTCTAGTTTCCTTTAGTATTTTTCTTTTGTTCCAAGAAATTGACAATTAATTTTCTATTGCAGCTCGTTTTTTCACTAATTTTGAATTCACATGTTATTATATTTATTTGTTTTTTGTATTATATCTCACTGTTTACAAATTATTTATGCATACTTTTTTACAATATATTTGTGCATATTTTTTCTTGTGAAATAAATACTTAAAGAATCCCTTCACAAACTTGAGGCTGCCTCGATTGCTTTAAGAGAACCCCAAAATGTATGATATCGTAATGGTACGCTCTGAGAAATAACTTAAATTGAACCTATTGAGATTTGTATTTAAAGCAGTACGGACTTTTCTTGTTATAGAAACGACCCTCAAATCATTTTCTGTAAATCCTGGTGTTTGTAGGACATGCCATTTTGCATTCCTGTAAATATTATAAATGCAGGACTGCAGGTACCAGTATGAAATCTGATGTGCGCATGAAAGCCATGACTGACTTATTACTTAAAATCTAACATAGCGTAACTTGAGATCTATAAAACAACCGTATTGTTGTATTGATATACCTGGTGCACTGACATTTAAAAACACATTTGGGTCATCCATTATTGATGAGTTTTTTATGAATATGTCACATTGGAAGCTGATACTAGACTTTAAGGTGGTACAAGACATCTTTAGTGATCGTTTCCCACTAAGGTTAACCGTTAAATGGAAATGTCTCCATTTAATTCAAATCTTTAACCCCCAAATGGATTTGTTTAGTAATTCCTCACTGAAAATACAGGTTTAAATGGGCAAAATGTAATCCTATGATTTTTCAGCAAAAAACAGTGCCATTTACCTTATACCTTGTCTTACCAATTATTGATTTAAATACATCTTCAGACCATGTTCTACAGATGTTCATTGACCTGATGGGGTCCCTGACCAATCTTTTACAGCGCAATTTCAAGTCTAAGAAAAATAGGGAGACAGGTTGGTTTGATGAGGCCTGTATGAGTGCAAAAATGTACCTGCTCGGGGTGCTAAAGGACCCATCTAGATCTGGGGGAAGTGTTATTAGAGCAAGGGCTGGGTACAAATCAGCTGTGCAAACCAGGAAAACGTTGCTGGATAACCAGGCGTGGCAGATTTTTTAACTGCAATTTTCTCCAGAAATTCAAAGAATTTGAGGGAATGTCTGGCAGGAGGCCCCACACATAGGAGAGTACAGACATCCAGGGAAAATCAGGTGGAGGCTAAAGTGTGGGTGGATCACTTTTCGTCCCTCTCTGAGGGCCATGAAACCGAGGGTATGAGGGGTGGACGGGCCTCACCAATTAAACTGTCAATAGGTGGGGTGAAGGATGCAATCTGTCATCAGAAGCCAAATCGAGCACAAGGCCAGGATGCAGCAGACCATATAGGGGAAAGGTAGACCTATGGGCCCCGTTGCTGACTTTCTGTTTCAACTCGTTCCTTCAAACAGGGATTTTTCTGCAATTCTGGAAAAGGGCTCTCATATATCCAATTTATAAAAAAAGGTGATTGCAGGAGTCCCTCAGCCTATCCACCAATATCCTTACTGTATACTTCTAAGATTTTTGGTCGCATCATATTGAGGCATGTTGAGGAATTGATATCTACCCACACAATTCTTACAGATATTCAATTTGGCTTTAGGCCAGGTTTGGAGACCCAAGAACAGGCACTTAACTTTTATCTGGTGGCGGCGTACTCTATATTTGTTAGGGGGGACCGATTTACCTAGCATTCATGGACTTAAGCACCGCCTTCAACAAAGTTAATAGAAAGAAAATGATGGCAGGCGCTGGAGTCCATGAGTTGCCCAACTGAACTACTGAGGATTTTATCATTAATTCACGAGGGTAACAGTGCATGCGCTTTGGTTAACAGGGACGGTGCACCAGATATTTTAAGGTAGCGTTAGGAGTTCGCCAAGGCTGTATTTTGGCTCCTGTTTTATTTACATTATATATAAACGGCCTTTATAAGGCATTGGTTGATTCAGGGGCAGATTTTCCACGGATTGATGATAAATCATTCCCGCTCCTAGTCCTAGCATATGTTAATGATACTATTATTCTTGCTCGTGCAACCAATGCTCTTTGGAAAAGTATTAATGTCTATACTGACTTTGTGTCAAAGTTAGACCTAAAAATAAATACAACTAAGTCAGCGGTGATGGCATGTACAGCTGGGAAAGGAAACAAATTGAAGATGCGTAGCATACTCAGCAATGGTTCGGTTATCCCGCAAGTAACAGAATTTGATTATTTGGGTATTCGCTTCTCTGAAAATTGGAAAGGGACAGCACTTATACACAAACAAAATATCAAAATGAGACAAGCATTGGGGGGTGTATCACGTTTCGTAACGATGTTCCAAGGGCAACCGCTCAGAATGATTTTTGAAGTGTGTCGGGCACAGACCAAAGCAGCAACTAGTTATGGAGCCTCACTTTGGGGGATTGAAAATGTATCTGCACTTGAGATCACAGAAAATAGCTTCCTTAAGAAATTGTTGGGTTTGCCCTGCTCGGCACCTAATTATGCAGTGCATGCAGAGCTTGGGGCGACCGCGTATGCACTGGCTGAGCATTTGGTCAAATCTGAGAGCTTCAGTGGAGACATCTGAAGAAAAGGTGCCCAAGCCAAATGAATGGGGACAAAATGGTGCACCATGAAAGGTGGGAGGTACAAACACCCCTGCCCCCCCCCCCTAAAATTACACCCATGCTTCAGTGACCCACGAACTAATAAGACATCTGTTGTGCAGTGCCATTTGGAGGAGGATAACGTGGTTGAAATGTATACTTGAATGCTTAAATCAAGTTAACATTATTAACCTTGAGTGTCCTGCGAAATTGCTGACTATGGAGGGGAGGAATTTCCATAAAAAGCGTATACAAGACTCCATTAAGGTCAGACGTGAATCAATGGGCTGTTGTTAGGTTCAAATAGGAAGCATGCTATCACATCAAAAATAGATGTTTTACAGCCCTACTGGACATACAGCAATAACCCAGCAGGTCGCTGGATTCTGACAAGAGCCTGCTTTGACTTATTGCTGTTGGGAGTCCAGCTCAGAATTCAGTTTGCCCATGCTGTGAGGCTGCGATTGAGGATCTCCTGCATTTCGTCATATTTTGCCCTTGTTATATGGAAGTTTGGAAGAGAACAATCATCCCCCTACTGACACAAGCAATATTTACTCAATGCCGTTTAGCCCTTCGCTTTCTACTCCAGGCCGATCCTTGTATTGTTGGCTGGTGTTTTCTCACTTATCTGAGGAGGGCTTGGAACTTGAGAAAACGTATTATGGATGCATTGGTGTAGAACTACTGTTTACTTGAAGTAATTTATTTATGAATTATTTTAATTTTGGGAAGCACTGTAGACTGTTTAGTCTAATTCTGTCTTATGTTTAAATCTGTATAGCCGACTTGAAGTACTGCATTTGTTTTATACGCTGCTTTGCATGAAAATATTGTATCACATATGAACTGTAGTAAGAATTTAAGTTTGATTTTATGCATATTGTTTCTATGTGCTTTTATGGTATTTTTGTTTAGCGAAATAAAGTTAGTAAAAAATGAAAAATGTGCATAACATTTGTAAATCCACAAATACAGGTATTCAAAATCCATTCAACATATTTTCAATTAAGAGTCCGAGCCGGGAGTAATTCAAAGTTATTAATGACCTTTATTTGCACTTGTGTTTTAACAGCAGTCAAGAGCTCTTAATATGTATGTACAGCTCCTGTTCACACTTGTAAATTGCCAAATGAACACCTAACATGCGGCAGACAGAGAAGGGAAATACTGCACAAAAAGATGTGCGCTGAATCGTGTGCCTATGTTCCATTTACATCCATAGAAGGTACCGAAAGTAGGTGAAAATATTTAAGTGGTTAGCATTAAACATGTGAAATATATGAGTAACACGTTTACACATGTTTTTTTACAAGCTACTTCATGTTTGTTGTTTTGCCCCGAGGAGTGGAAGCAAAAGCCGATTTACTAACACATTAACCCCTGCGTGCCATTTCCATGCTGGCATTAGTGCCCTGTATTCCTATGAAATACCCTCTTCTTGGAGCATGCTTAAAGCAGGCAGATTCCATAGCAGTCCACTGTAAATGGCATCTACCATGAGAAAATATTAGGGCGCATTTACACTATTTACTCTACAAAGTGTAGAAGATTTTTAGACGAGTTTATAGCGTAAATGATGAAAACTGCACAGGGTTGATTTTTCTGGACATAATTTTGATGTTAATGTTAAATGTATTTATATAGCGCACCGTCAACAATGGAGTTGATCTCCAGTGGCTCAGGCGGATCTGTAAACAAAGAGGTGGGGTTGGGTTAGTGAGTGAAGAGGGGGTAGGGAAGTGAGAGGTGGTGTCCTGTTGGCAGCTTCAGTTCGGTTTTCACCCTGCACTGAGCTTGGTTGTGAATATAGGATCGAAGCGAGTCCTCGTGTGCTGTTGTTGCGATCTATGTGTTGAATGTTGTTGCATTGTGGTGTAGTGCGTGCGGTTTGCTGCGAGAGAGGTGGTTGTGTCGGTTTTTGTGAGAGTTAAGTATGCAGAAATGTAAGGTTTTGGTTAGTGGGTTATAGGTCTCTTAATCCTTGTAGTTTTTTTGTGTATCCAGTTGTTATACTGGGTAGGCATATTCTTTCTCTAAGTTCTGTTGGCCATGGGACATAGAGGTTGTCTCTCTGTTTTTTGTGATTATCATTATTTCTGTTTTGCCTGGCTTAGGTTTGAGGCAGTTTAAGTTCATCCAGTTGTATATTTCACAGAGGCAGTTCTCTA
This sequence comes from Ambystoma mexicanum, assembly GCF_040938575.1. Classification (NCBI taxonomy): domain Eukaryota; kingdom Metazoa; phylum Chordata; class Amphibia; order Caudata; family Ambystomatidae; genus Ambystoma; species Ambystoma mexicanum. The sequence continues at coordinate 988,987,972 of NC_090925.1, forward strand.
GTGTTGAGTTTTCTTCTTCTCAGTCTTGTATTTTATAGACTGATTGTGTGTCGTCAGCGTAGTTGTAACTGGTGAGGCTATGGGCCTCATTACAAATCGCCCGGTATGGAAACAACGGTGGCGGTAAACCCGCTGCCACCGTTGTTTCCATGCCGGGCGATCACAACTCCTGCAGGCGGGAGGTGATGTTACCGCCAGGTCTGACCTGGCGGGTTTAACACCGCCCGCCTGCAGGCGGACGAGGAAACACCGGCAGCATTACGAGATGCTGCCGGTGTTTCCATGATCCCCATTCCCTTTGAGTCCCATAGGACTCAATGGGAATGGGGAATAACACCATTTCGCCTCCGTGATTCCCGGGAAACCGGGGTTGTAATGCCCCGGAATTCCGGGAATCACAGAGGCGGAATGGTAATACGAGTCCGGCGGTAACCAGGCGGTTTTACCACCTCGGTTACCGCCGGACTCGTAATGAGGCCCCATGTCTTTCGATGATTTTAATTAATTGGGACAGGTAGATGTTGAATAGTAGTGGCGAGAAGTGTGATCCTTGTTGGACTCTCTGCATGACGATTCTCTTGGGCTTGATTTGAAAGGTTTTATCCATTCTGTTCTGTTTCTTAGGAAGGATTTGATCCATAGTAAGGCACTGTCGGTGATTCCGAATTCTTCCAGTCTCATGATGAGGATGCCGTGGTTAACTGCATTGAATGCCGCAGAGAGATCTAAAAGTATCAGAGCGGTGCTGTTGTTTGAGTCTGTGTTTGCCTTTAGATCATCCCAGATTGAGATAAGTGCTGTTTCTGTTCCTCTCATCGGTATGAAGCCTACTTGTGCCTGGTTTAAAAGGATATATGATAGTTTATTTATATAGCGCCTATACACAATGTGTTTCAAAGCGCTTCAAGGCAAGGGAGGGAACAAGGGAAAATACAACCACATTCTTACAGGCCATGAACAGTAAGGGTGTGAAATTAACTATCGTACTCGGCCTGACGACATTTCAGATAGTGCAAGAGCTAAGACATAGATAAGGAAGGAAGGGGGAGAGTGGGAAGGAAATGGAAACAGACAGGAGACTACCGTACTAGGCCTGATGACATTTCTGGTAGAGCCGGAGAAAAACAAAAGGTGAGGGAGAGGGGTGCAGAAAGGGAGGGAAGGAACAAAACAACTAGGCCTGACGACATTTCAGATGGTGCTGGGAGGTGTGGTGGGGAGGAAAAAAACAGTAATGGGAGGGTGGAGGAAACATACGAGGTTGCTATCATATTAGGTCCAGGGACAATTCTGATAGAGTATGTGCATAGAAGAAAGTAAGGGGAGATAGGAAAAGGGAGAAGGGAAAGGAGGAGAGAACAGAGAGTAATCAGTCAAAAAGAGTGGAGAGCGAAGATGGGAACAGCATGATTCAGGGCCACCATGAATACAAGATGCAAAGGACGTCCAGCATGAGAGTTGAGAAAGGGTGACGCACCGTTAATGAATGAAGTCTATAAAAGTCAAATCCAGCATTGGCCACAAGACGGTGATGGTGAAGGAAGGCACCAGGTGGGCGGGGCTTGCTAAGTGGTGAAAAAGAGCAGCAGGCAGGAAGACACCAGGTGGGCGGGACTTAGGCCAGGTGACCTAGATCCACTTGCACCTGCTCCCCATCTGCAAAGGAAAAGAAGCTGGAGGGCTCCTTAAGTAGGGAAACAGAGCGGCAAGCAGGAAGGAACCAGGTGTGTGTGGCTTGCTAAGTGGTGAAAAAGAGCAGCAAGCAGGAAGGCACCAGTTGGGCAGGGCTTGCTAAGTGGTGAAAAAGAGCGGCAAGCAGGAAGGCACCAGTTGGGCGGGGCTTGCTAAGTGGTGAAAAAAAGCGGCAGGCAGGAAGGCACCAGGTGGGCGGGGCTTAGGCCAGGTGAACTAGATCCACTTGCACCTGCTCCCCATCTGCAAAGGAAAAGAACCCGGAGGGCTCCTTAAGTAGGGTAATAGAGCGGCAAGCAGGAAGGCACCAGGTGGGTGTTGCTTGCTAAGTGGTGAAAAAGAGCGGGAAGCAGGATGGCACCAGGTGGGTGGGGCTTGCTAAGTGGTGAAAAAGAGCGGCAAGCAGGAAGGCACCAGGTGGGCGGGGCTTGCTAAGTGGTGAAAAAGAGCGGCAAGCAGGAAGGCACCAGGTGAGCGGGGCTTGCTAAGTGGTGAAAGAGCGGCAAACAGGAAGGCACCAGGTGGGCGGGGCTTGCTAAGTGGTAAAAAAGAGCGGCAAGCAGGAAGGCACCAGGTGGGCAGGTCTTGCTAAGTGGTGAAAAAGAGCGGCAGGCAGGAAGGCACCAGGTGGGCGGGGCTTAGCCAGGTGACCTAGATCCACTTGCACCTGCTCCCCATCTGCAAAGGAAAAGAGGCTGGAGGGCTTGTTAGGTAGGGAAACAGAGCGGCAAGCAGGAAGGCACCAGGTGGACGTTGCTTGCTAAGTGGTGAAAAAGAGCGAGAAGCAGGAAGGCACCAGGTGGGCGGGGATTGCTAAGTGGTGAAAAAGAGCGGCAGGCAGGCAGGAAGGCACCAGGTGGGCGGGGCTTAGGCCAGGTGACCTAGATCCACTTGCACCTGCTCCCCATCTGCAAAGGAAAAGAGGCTGGAGGGCTCGTTAGGGAAACAGAGCGGCAAGCAGGAAGGCACCAGGTGGGCGGGGCTTACTAACTGGTGAAAAAGAGCGGCAGACAGAAAGGCACCAGGTGGGCAGGGCTTAGGCCAGGTGACCTAGATCCACTTGCACCTGCTCCCTATCTGCAAAGGAAAAGAAGCTGGAGGGCTCCTTAAGTAGGGAAACAGAGCGGCAAGCAGGAAGGCACCAGGTGGGCGTGGCTTGCTAAGTGGTGAAAAAGAGCGGGAAGCACGAAGGCACCAGGTGGGCGGGGCTTGCTAAGTGGTTAAAAAGAGTGGCGAGCAGGAAGGCACCAGTTGGGCGGGACTTGCTAAGTGGTGAAAAAGAGCGGCAGGCAGGAAGGCACCAGGTGAGGCGGGGCTTAGGCCAGGTGACCTAGATCCACTTGCACCTGCTCCCCATCTGCAAAGGAAAAGAAGCTGGAGGGCTCCTTAAGTAGGGAAACAGAGCGGCAAGCAGGAAGGCACGAAGTGGGCGTTGCTTTCTAAGTGGTGAAAAAGAGCGGGAAGCAGGAAGGCACCAGGTGGACGGGGCTTGCTAAGTGGTGAAAAAGAGCGGCAGGAAGGAAGGCACCAGGTGGGCGGGGCTTAGGCCAGGTGACCTAGATCCACTTGCACCTGCTCCCCATCTGCAAAGGAAAAGAAGCTGGAGGGATCCTTAAGTAGGGAAACAGAGCGGTAAGCAGGAAGGCACCAGGTGGGCGTGGCTTGCTAAGTGGTGAAAAAGATCGGGAAGCAGGAAGGCACCAGGTGGGCGGGGCTTGGTAAGTGGTGAAAAAGAGCAGCAAGCAGGAAGGTACCAGTTGGGCGGGCTTGCTAAGTGGTGAAAAAGAGCGGCAAGCAGGAAGGCACCAGGTGGGCAGGGCTTAGGCCAGGTGACCTAGATCCACTTGCACCTGCTCCCCATCTGCAAAGGAAAAGAAGCTGGAGGGCTCCTTAAGTAGGGAAACAGAGCGGGGAGCAGGAAAGCACGAGGTGGGCGGGTCTTGCTAAGTGGTGAAAAAGAGGGCAGGCAGGAAGGCACCAGGTGGGCGGGGTTTAGGCCAGGTGACCTAGATCCACTTGCACCTGCTCCCCATCTGCAAAGGAAAAGAGGCTGGAGGGCTCGTTAGGTAGGGAAACAGAGCGGCAAGCAGGAAGGCACCAGGTGGGCGGGGCTTGCTAAGTGGTGAAAAAGAGCAGCAGGCAGGAAGACACCAGGTGGGCGGGGCTTGCTAAATGGTGAAAAAGATCAGCAGGCAGGAAGATACCAGGTGGGCGGGGCTTAGGCCAGGTGACCTAGATCCACTTGCAACTGCTCCCCATCTGCGTTCTTCTATGATTTCTTGGGTTTTTCTATATATGTGCGTTTCCAAGAGTTTAGCTTTGTAGGGGATGTTGAAGATGGGTCTGTAATTGGAGAGGTCCTCTGTTTCCTGCTCTATCCTTGTGGAGTGGTTTGAGGTATGCTGATTTGAAGGATTGTGGCACTCTCCCTATTGCGATGCATTGGTTGAGGATGTTCCTTTAATACTCCATTGCTGTTCCTTGTGAGAGGATTGATTTGTAGATGTCATGGGGGCAGGGATCTGTGGGGGAGCCTGATTTGTTGCTTTGATTTACCAGTTTGATGAAGGTCTCAACTGATCTGTGCGGGAGGTTTTGGAGTTTGTTCCTGTGTTCCTTGCATTGGTGGGTGTCTTCAGTGTTGTGATTGTATGGTCTGTTTTGTATGGTCTGTTGGATGGTCATGATTTTATTTTTGAAATGGTCTGCAAGGTCACTATATAGTTTCTTCGATGGTATTAGAGCGTTGTTGCAGCCGGGTGGTTTTTTTTAATTTCGTTTATTATTTTACAGGTATGTTGTTGAAGTTTTAATTTTTTTTTGCTGTCTTTATTGATCCTCCATTCTAGTTTTAGTTTTCGTTTTTCCCTTTTCGTGGCGCCTGTTAGTGAGGTGAACCATTTTGCTGTTGCTCTTTTGCGTGATGGATTGAAAGGTTTTTCTTTGGTGATCTCGATAATTGTTGTGGTGATCTAGTTGTGAAATATATCTATTTAAGTGTCTAGGTCAGCTTCATCCATAGTTGTTGCTTGTGCTTTGGTGATCTCCAGTAGCTCCGTCAAGTTGGAGTTTTGTATGGTTCTCCATTTTCTTTTCATGATGATCGGTAGCTTTTCCGGTTTCTTGGTTACTGGGGAGGGCAGTTTGATTACGAAAGGAATGATGACGTGGTCGCTCCAGAGGATCTGAATCCGTGGCGCTGTGGTAATTAGTTTTCTGTTGGTGAAGATTGTGTCCAGTGTATGTCCTGCCGTGTGGGTTGATCCTTTGACCAGCTGATGTAGTTTCATTGTTGTTAGTTGGCTGGTAAGAGATTTTTGTGAGATTGTGGTTTCTTCATTGAACCAGATGTTGAAGTCTCCAAAGATAATCAGGTGGTTAGGCTTGATAGCTAGGTTGGTGATTGCTTCTATGAAGGTGTCTACGAAGGCTGCATCATATGTTGGTGGTCTGTATAACAGTATGAATTTCAGGTTTGTTCTGGGATTTGTTGATAGACGTATGATTAGGATTTCACATTTATTGATGTTTAATGGGTCTTCTGCTTTGATTGCCAAGTGTTCCTTGTGGATGATTGACAGTCCACCACCTCTTTTGGTTTTCCTGTTTGCTTGGATGCACTTGAAGGTATTGGGTAGGCAGTTATTGAGGGTGATCTTGTAGTTGTCATCTAGCTATGTTTCATTTACGAAAAGGATGTTGATGCCTCTGTCACTTAGGAGGTCGTAGATTTTGGTGGCATGTTTGGACATTGATCTTGCGTTAATTAGATTGCAGTGCATCTTTCTGGTGTGATTTGGTTTATTTGTTGTTCCCGGTTTTGATTTGTGGGTGTTCAGTTGGGGTGCTTTTATGTTGACTCCGAATGGTTGAGATTCTGTGAAGGCAGCTTTGTCGTTGAATTGGTCTGTGAGATTGATGATTGAGTTGCTGACTTCTATTGCTTCGCCATCTCTTGTCATTTGATGTAGGCATTGATAGTGCCCTTCTGTACTTGTGATGTAGGAAGGAAGGGGGTAGGTGTCAACCCATTCTCTTCTTGGGTCCACTCTTCTTTTGTTCTGTTGTTTGGAGGGTGTGGGGGGGTTTATCCGTCTGGAAATGTTGGTGTCCTTGAAGTATCTAGGTTCTTTGGTTGGTGAGAGGTACGGTGTAAGGTATAATGATTTTTCTCTTACGATGTTTGTTCTTTTGATAGTATTGTTTGGCGGGGTGTGTTCTGTATTGAAGGCGTCTTTTGCTGGGGGCGGTTGAACTTGTGCATCCGTATTATTTGTACCCTGTTACTTTTCTCTTTGTCGGCATCCAATTCCGCGTCGGGGCATTTTGGGTCCTTGGAGGGGGAGTTGGTCTGGGTGTTGGGTTTATAGGGGTAGTTTTCCAACTGTTGTTCCTTGTGCCAAGCTAGTGTTGATTTTGATCCTCTTAAGTTGTTGCGTCTGGAAGTTTTTCGAGGGTGTGTCTTTGTTCAGTCAGTTGGGTAGGGTTGTTCCTCTTACAACGCAAGGGCTGTCCTGGGGAGTATTGTACGTGGGCGGGTGGCGCAGTTGGTTATGGGCTATGGATGCAGTAAATTAGGGTGGGGATTATGGTAGTAGTTACTGGCTTTGGTTACTGGGTATTCAGGGGTGTCGGGTTGTTAGGATTCAAAATGTGACAGGTGCTGATAATATCCAGACAGATGGGAAGCAAGAGGTGGAGAGCCTAGGTTTTGCAGGTGGTTTACAATGAGATATACACTTGGGTGTAGGATATCAGATGTCCGAAGGGGTGTAGGTTTTGGCTGGAGCCAAGTGATGATTGAACAGCTCGATTTCTGATCCTTGGACAGCAGCGGGTGGGTCCAGGTTCCGCAAAGGCAGGCAGTGGTCAAGATGGGGGCACCTAGCTATCGGGCGAGGGTTTAGGCCTCACAGAAGGCTGGCAGTGATCAAGTATCAGGTTAGGGACACCTGGTGACAGGGGAGGATTTGTTTGGGAGAGGTAGGTGATGATTATCGCCCAATCTAAGTCGCCTAGATATCGGGAGGAAGGTCCAGGCCTCTCAGAGTATCAGGCAGCAATTGAACACCTTGAATGGGACACCTAGACAGCAGTCGGCACCTAGACAGCAATTGTAAACCTAAACTGGAACACCTAGACAGCAATTGTACACCTAGACTGGAATACCTAGACAGCAATTGAACACCTAGACTGGGACGCCTAGACAGCAATTGTACATCTAGACTGGAACACCTAGACAGCAATATGTCACTTAGACTGGAACACCTAGACAGCAATTCTACACCTAAACTGGGACACCTAGACAGCAATTGTGCAACTAAAGTGGAACACCCGAACAGCAGAAGAGGCTTCGGCCTCATAGTGTAGCAGGTTTAACAGTATAATCTAGAGTCGGGACACCTAGAGTTGGCTCTCATGTACAGTGGCAGAGAGTTTCAGGTTTCACAATGCAGGTCAGGTGCAGGGGAGTACACCTAGGTATAGTTTGGTACAGGAGAACACACCCAGATGAGAGTTCTGCAAGGTGAGGGAGGCCTAGGTTCTATAATGGAGCTTGGTGCGGGAGGGGACACCCAGACTCGAGAATCCTGTATAGAGGTTGAGGGGCTTAGGTTTCACTGTGCAGTTCAGTACAGGAGGACACGCTGAGATTTGAGAGACTTGTACAGTGGGATAGAGCCCTGAGCTTTACAGTATAATTAGGTAAGGGAACACACCTATAATGGGGTCCTGTATGGTGGGAGAGAGGCCTAGGCTTCACAATGCGGTTCAGTACAGGGGAACACTGATATTGAGAGTCCTGTATAGTGGGGGCGATGCCTATGTTTCAAATATAGTTTCAAAATGCAGTTTCAAAATGCAGGAGAGCACACTTAGATGGGTCCTGTATAGTGCGAGAGAGGCCTAAGCTACACAATGCAGTTTGGTACAGGAGGTTTCTGTATATGTTGTAGATATAACAATTGTCCCTACCTTATCCATTGATGCTGGTTGACGGCAGCCTATTTATCGTGATTATTACCAAGGTGCTGTGGCCTATTGCAACTTCTGGTTTGGTGGGGTGACCTTGCAGCCACTGCTAGTTGGCTGTAGTTGTGGGTTCTGTAGGTTACTCTTGGGCATAGGGTGGAGGGCTAACTAGGTGGAAGGATGCCACTGGAGTAGGGGAAGTAGCGGGTAGGGTTTGTTGTGCGTTATTGGCTGGCCCCTGGCCTCCCCTGCTGACACATGCAGACACTGTCTAGAGCCGCTGCTACAGGAGCCTCCCTTTGCCGTGGGCCCTTAGCCGCAGGGCTGCATGGGCAGAGGGATGCCCTGGCAGGTAGTGCTAAAAGGAAGGAAGGAAGGACCAAGCACAGTAGGGGTTGGGGAAGGAGGGAACGGGGCCGCGCTGGCAAGCGGGGGGGCGGGAGAGTAGATTGGGCATGTGCAGGCGCGCTAATTAATTTAAATTCAAATGTAAAGGGTCCCCTCTGTTCAATGTACTCTTTTAAGAAAATGACCACCGTTACGATATCTAATGGAGGAAATTGGCCTGCAGACAGAGCCCTGTAGCTGATGGGGCTCTATGGGTTTCTACTCCTCCCGTGCTGTCTACTATATTCTACTGCTGTTTTCTGTGAAATTGTCTGATTGTGTTAGTTTATGCACACTGTGAGCAGCATTCCTTCAATTTGTGAACAGTAGGAGCTGCTTCCTTCACACTCTGTCCTTTCCCTCTGCTCCAGGTGTTGTGGCAGATTGGTCCCTGAGGACTGAAGTCTAGACTTGCCCCTCAGAGAACATGGGCCTCATTACGAGTGTGCCGGTCCGGTTACAATGGTGTCAGTAAGCTACCAGCGCTGTTGTTACCCGACCGGCACGCTCCAAGGTCTGTGAGCGGGTGCCTTTCCGCCCACCAGGTCTCACCTGGCAGGCGGAACGGCACCCGCTCGCAGACCATGACGTATGCACCGGCACCATTCATGAATGGTGCCGGTGCATCCGTCCTCCCCATTCCCATTGAGTCCAATGGGACTCGGAATGGGAACGGGGAGTAATTTTTCTGGCGCCCGGCAATAGGGAATTACCAGGACCGCCGGGGCTGTAATACCCCGGTAAGTCCCCATTGCCAGGCACCGGAAAAAAATGACTTCCGGTATTTACCGGCACGGCTACTGCTGGACTCATAATGAGGCCCTATATGTCACAGTTTATGGTGGAGACAGATATAACTATTACTGCACTCTTAAACATTTTTCAGTATTATGGAGAAGAATCTGATCACAAAGTGAATTTTGATAGGTCTGAGCTTATGAGAGTCAGGGTAGACATCCTTTGGTAACCTTGAGGAAGGAGTCCATTTCAAATGCAAGACAAAGCTACTAAACAATTGGGGATTTTTCTGGCCAATATATTCAATACATTAATGTATTTGAATTATACTCCCCTATTGAAAAATGTTCAGGGAAGACCTATAGAGGTGGAATGTGCTACCACTCACGATTCTGGGTAGGATCAAAGCACTTGAACACAATGCCAGCATACCGGCACCAGTGTTTCCGGACCGGCACATTACGACTCTGCGGGCGGGTCCCATCCCGCCCGTCAGGGTCAGACCTGGCGGGAGGAATGGCACCCGCCCGCAGAGTTTCACGGAAGCACTGGCACTGTTGTTATCTGTGCTGGTGCATCTGTGGTCCCCATTCCCATTGTATTCCATGGGAATGGGGACTTACAAAATAACTGGCGCCTGACTTCCCGGCCACCGGGGTCAGAATACCCTGGTGTTACCGGGAAGTCAGGTGCCAGTAATTAATTACAGGTCTGGCGGCAACTTGCCGGTTTTACCAGCATGGTTACTGCCAGACCCGTAATGAAGCCCAATGTCTGTCTATGCCAAATTTGAAAAGCTAGTGGTGCAACATGTGCAGTGGCCGCAACTAAATGCCATGGCTAGTGGGGCCCAGAGAAACCTATTGGTGGAACAGGTACAGGCGCCAGGGCTGAAGGCCATGGCTAATGGGCCTGAAGAAACTAAAATATAACAAAACCCTTGAAACTAAGTGAAAAAACTTTATTTAGGAGAAAGTTAAAAAAGTGATCACAATTAATCTGTGATGTCATAATTGTGAAAATACGCTGCACAACAGGGGGTGCATAGTTAAGGTGGACTTGCACCTGCCGAATTTCAGGGGATTTGTTGTGTTAAAGCTGCTCACCTTGTTGGGTGTAATCAAAGGCCCCCAAACCAGCAGAACTGAAGGGCCATGTGAAAAAGGCCTAACTGTCATTATCAAAGGAAAAGCAGCATTTTAATTATTCTCAAAGGCAGAAGAAATTCAAAGGTCCCTGTCACAAGAAAAATATGATTTCTAAACACTGACACCAAAACGGCCTTGCATGTGGGTTTGCTATTTAAACATGACATGAGAAAAATGTTCTCCTGCCAACATAAAGATGTCAGGGAAAAGACATGTTGCATATAAACTAGATGTAATGTATATTATGCTTCACATGCAAAATTCTGGCAACAAGGGAAGAGAAAATCTTTGTTCTATGGGCCAATTGAAGATTTTATTTAGGCCCAAGGCAGACCCTTTTGGCTTGTTGCTGGGCAAACATCACAAAGAACTCCCCCACGGCAAGCCTGGCATTTACATCTCCCCAGCTATTTACAGCTTCAACAAAGTGTGTCCTGCTTAAGGTGTCAAAAACCAAGTTTCCCTAGACCTGCTCTCTCTAAGTGCAGTTCTGGGCCAAATGCTCTGGCTGGTGCATGTCCGGAAGGTACAGGAGAGGTGTGAACACAAGGGGATATAATCAGGCTGAACTCTGGAAAGAATAAATACAAGAGGAAAATAGAAGTTTTTCAGATCAAAAGGTGGTCCCCTTCAGCTAAGGAGACAGGATGCCAGATGTCTGCAGTGGGGGATCTCTGTGTAGCAAATGCACCCCCCATTTACGATCTCCACCCTACACCTCAAACAACAAAGAGACTAACAAAAACAGTGGCCCGGAGAGACAAATGGCTTGGAGGAAGCAGAGATCCTATTTAAATGAACCTAAGGGTTTACTATTAATTTAAAAGGACTATTAGAACTTCAGCCTTTTTCTAAGAAATTTTTAGATTTTTAGATAATTTCTAGGCGATTTTGGTGATATAAAATTCATCCACCTGCGACTCAGGGAACTGTAAAAGCCATCTAAAATGGGTTTCTGACTGACCTAAAAATATCCTGAATTTAAGAGTTGGCGAACTGGAGAGTAACATTAGGAATATGGGTAATAAATTAGTTCCTAAATATTATGCTTTATGTAAAAAACTGTGGAAAATTGCCAAGCGGCCAGGCAACATGGTGCAGACCTGGCTGTTGTTTTATTGAATTCCCCATGATTAGCTGATGTGGAATATATATATCTTACGGCAGTTACTAGTAAATCACAAAGTTTTGATGCATAACTCGTTTTTGCCAAAAATTTGACATGAGAACAAATCGGGATTACAAATGGGAATTGGCATATATCTGCTCCAGGCTCCTAAGCCAATCCTTAGAGAGGGGATGGATTTGGGAGCAGAGAGAAGGGCAACTGTCCAATCCTATTTGCGAGAACTCTTGCAGGGTACTCCCCAAGATTGTATACTTGATGGTGTCATTGCTGCTATATAAAGTGGATGCACTATGAGGGAGAGAGCTGCTGAAATTTACCATCTGACAGCTGCAATGACTCACCAAAGGAGATTGCATCTGGGTGGAGCTGTCTATTGCTAGGGACACCTAAAAAAGCTGACTGGACTCTATGGTGAAGATCTGGGGAGCTTCCTTGAGAGTGGATGACCAGATCGCTGCCATGTTCTTCCAGAGGGTCGTGACATGTAGCTGGTTTTTCTTGAACTTTAAACAGAGATTTTCTATGTAAGTAAAATTGAACCCTTTGGAACCAAAAGGTGGGGGGGCTCTGCTGGCCTTAAATCCTTTCCCTTTATAGTGGGCGGGTGGGTGGAGATTGGGGACAAGGGGAACTGTGTAGGTCCTTAGCCTATTTATTTTTTAACGTTGGCATTTATCGCATTTATTTGACATGCAACACAAGAATTTTCACCCGACAGTGTCAACAGAAACATTCAAATTTTTCACCCCACTCCTTTCCCCTTTGCCCTCTCCCTTCACATAGCCTACCATGATTGTCTGTCCATTAGGACTTTAGAGCTAATAGTCAAGGCAGGAGACTCAAGTTTTCCGGGTGCTGAGCTTTTTGGATGTAGATTCTGTATAGACTGTCCATCCCCACAAAACACAGGGGCCTAAGGGGTATTTGACCCCGTCATGCAAGTTGGCTTATAGGCGAAGGTTTTCCGCCCCCTCCTGCACAATAAATGGACCCCACTCAATCAAGAAAGTTTCCATCTTGTCATTCACCATGGCGGTCAATCTTTCATACTTTAATATGCCCCACATTTTAGTTAACAGTTCCTTCTTAGTTGGAGTGGTTCTGTCCTTCCATTTCTGGGCTAGAGCTACCCTTCCAGCTCTCAGCATTGCTTCAGCGATTTTTGGGAACCTGTAGGTTTCGGAGGCTGCGGACGAGCTACCTAATAAGACCTGAAGGGGCATAGAGATGTAGCCACACTGACCAAATCCTTGATCAAACTAAGGACTTCAGACAAGTATACCAGAACAATTGGACACTCCCACCACTATGATACAACGTTCCCCATTGATAGCCCCTTGGGTAGAGAGGGGAGGCTCCTTTGAATATCTTGCAAAGTCGCACGGGGGCAGGTGCCAGGAATGGAGAATCTTAAATTTGTGTTCCATGGCTGACGTATACAGGTTACCCGCAAACATTAGCTTGTACATTTTCCCCCCACGTCTCTTCTGTTAACTCCTCCCCCGCCCTGGTCTCCCAACATTGTCTGAATTTCTGCTTCCCTTCAAGCTCAGCCGTGACCAACACCCTGTAAATCCTGGACAGTACTTCCTTTCTTGTTGTGGATTCACTGAGAATTTTCTCAAAGGAGTTGAGGGTTCGGGAGGAGTTGGGATACCACTTGGGGTCGGTTAGGATACCCTTCAAGCGCAAGTATTCCAAGACATTCAAGTTTTTTCTTTCCCAGGGCGTCTACCAGGGCCTCATACTCAATAAAGGAACTCTTCCTAAACACTTGGGCCACCCGTTCCAACCAACCGTCCGTCCAGCTCTGCATGTTCCGAAAGCCCTTGCTTTTCAGGTCAAGCAGGGGACCCCACAACGAGCTCAGCAGAAAAGTCCTTGAGGAAAAAAAAATAGATTTTTATGTTATGTTTCCTTAGTCCCCATAGCACTGACAGGGTCGGGTGGGTTCTAACGTGGGATGGTATCTCATTAGGATGGGCCCACAAGAGGTCCCTGATCTTTTTTGGGTGTGTGTGTATGTCTTCTATGTATGACCAATAGGTCCCCATGTCGTCCCTCAAGTGTTCCAGCATAACTCGAAGCTGCACCGCCTTGTGGTATAATCTGAAGTCCAGGAGGCCAAAGACCCCCAAAGTCCCTGGGGAGAGTCAATGTGGTATACTTAATTCTGGGCCTTTGCCCTTTCCATATAAACTGGTTCACCATGGCATGTTATTTCATAAAAAAAGGCCTGCAGGGTCGGGGGAGGGGATAAGGGGAGACGTGAGGGGGAGGGAGGCGAAGTACAAAAGGCGGGTGAGAATGTTCATTTTTACAGACACAATCAGTCCAAACCAAGAGAGAGTGAGGGGTGCCCAGCGAAGGAGATGCACTCGTATCTCTTCCAGGATGGGTGTGTATTTCACCTTTACTAGCCTTGACAAATCTTTAGGGAGGAGAATACCCAGGTATGGGGAGGATGAATCCTCAATTCTCATCCCACAGATTGTCTTCCTGCCAGCGGTCACTGAGTCTTCGTCTCCCATGGATATCACACTGGACTTGGGGAGGTTGATTTTCAGGCCCGAGAACCTACCAAAGTACTATTTACTTACTATTTAACACAAAATATTAATTTATTTTATTCCCCTTGGCAGAACACCACCAGTGATTTTTGTTAAAATTCGAAATTAACAAAGTTCATTCCCGGTGTGCGCTGACAACTATAGACTGTCATTTAATATTTAAATGGGTGATCCTATTTGTTCTGTTGACCCAGACTTTTTTAGGAATACGGGTGTCTTTGTCCCTAAACTAAAAATAAATCCCTTAACTGCCAGCTTCCCTAACACAGGCCTTTAAGTGGGAGGGAGGCAGGGTGTGAAATCCAAAATTCTCCAAGTGGGACTGAGAATGCCTCCCACTAGTGGGGGTTGGAAAAACCAACTGCTAAACCACCCTGTGTTGTTTTAAAGCAAAATGTCTGGGTTAAATAATAATTGCCATATGCATTTGCACAAATCTGTAAAACTAAACGGCTAGCCTTTTCAGCACGCAGGAACATCAAAATTGCACAGCACCGCATACGTATTTGTTCTTGTTTATTGATCAGTTTAATTATTTCCTGAAGTGAAATTTGGAGAAAGTAAAGAATTATGATTTGTGTTCTTTTAATCCCACTTGTGCAATTTATTTATGTTGAGAGAAGTTTATTGTGCTGTGCCACGTATAAAGTGTGTTTGACATTTTAGTGCAATTTTCTTAACATCTAATTCAAATAAATATAAATATTTTTACCGTACAAAGCGCTTGTTCTTGGCTCATTGATAGCTCCGGGGGACAGATCCAAGGGGTATTAGATGAATTGGAGATAGGGCTGAATAAAAGAACTGACATTTACCGTTTATTGTGTGACTCCTAGATTGGGGAGGGAAGGAACTCCCTGTGTTGAGGGTGGCCTCACAACAAACTGTACCAAATTGAGGGCTCGTGGCCGGGATTTGGCTGGCTATTTCTGACTCATGACAAGTGCATTGTGTCAGACCAGTCATTTTGATGTAAGTGCATTAAGGTGGAGGGAAAGTCATCTTTGTTTTGTTAAAGTGCCGTGAGGACTTGAACCTTGAGTCCCAGGGAGGTGTATAGGTGATAAATTAAGATTGAGTAAGTATTGATTTTTGATTTGGCATTGTGAGTGGAAATTAAGCGGTAACAGCGTGATTTTGCCCCTGCGCAAAGGAAATTCTACAAAAAGTGCAAAAAGGCAATTTTTAAAAAATGAGCACCAGTGAAGTTACAGATGCCAGCAAGCACCTGGCACGAGATCTATATAATCTTAATTGTAAAAAACATAAGAATTGGATTACTCAGAACAATTTAACTAAATCGGAAAGGAAAGCACTTGTTTCGCTTAAATTGGATTCACGGACAGTAATTAAAGAGGCTGACAAGGGAGGCAATATTGTGCTAATGGATCGGGAGGATTATTTGGAAATGGCATCCAGACATTTAAATACCCCTGGGTGCTATGAATTAAGAACGGATGATTTTCGAAAATCAGCATTGGAGCAAGTTGAAGCGCACATACTCAATTGGCATAGAAAAGGATTGATAACGGATGATGAACGCACTTATTTATGGATAAAAGAACCGGTAACTCCAACAATGTACTTCTTACCGAAAATACATAAACCCTATGAAAGGATACCAGAGGGCCGCCCGATCATGAGTGGGATTGGGTGGGTCACAGAGAATATCTCGGAATATCTGGATCTATTACTCAAACCAAGGGCTATGTCACTTCATTCATATTTGCAAGATTCCACCAGCCTTATACGGAAACTAAAAAACTTTACTTGGCAGAGTACCTTCCTTCTAGCGACTCTAGATGTGAAGGCACTGTACACGTCTATTCAGCATAAATGGGCCATGATTGCAGTTGACTATACTTTCAGGCATGAGTCAGCCTCGTATTACAACCATTTGAACATGATTAAAGAAATGTTACATCTCACGTTTGATCTCAATGTCTTTACCTTTGACAACAAGGTATACCAACAGACCAAGGGGGTAGCTATGGGTACTAAATATGCCCCAGCATTGGCGAATATCTTCATGGGGATGTTGGAAGACAAAGCAATATACACTGAATCATTTTTCATTGAGAAAATCCAATTTTGGACAAGGTACATCGACGATGTTTTTTGCATCGTCGATAGTAGCATAGAGGAATTTCACGCATTTGTGGACAAGTTAAATCTTAATTGTTTTGATATTCAATTTACTGGAGAATGCAACAAACAGCGGATACATTTTCTGGACTTGACAATATATTTGGAAGATCAAGTACTACAAACAACTACATTCAGAAAACCAACTGAAGTTAACTCAATATTACATGCTAAAAGTTGTCATTTTCGACCAACTATCACCAATATACCATTGGGTGAATATATCAGAGCGAGACGAAATTGTAATAGTAACTTAAAATTTGAAGAGGAATGTAATCTATTACAACGACGTTTTAGAAGGAGGGGATATGCCCAAAAAGACATAAGTAAAGCATATAAGAGAACCAAATTGATGCAGCAGCAGGATACTTTGAGACAGAGACAAGGGAATAATTTGGAAGCTAACATGCCGATTAGCTTTATCACTCAATATTGTTCAGACCACCAGAGATTACGAAAAATTTTGAACAAACATTGGTACCTACTTAAATTGGACAGTCATATTGGTGAGTTTGTGAGTGATCATCCACGCATTACCTTCAGAAGAGCAAATACACTTAAATCTATCCTTAGTCCATCGTTATTACCGGACATTGAGAGCACTACTCAAGGTACATGGTTACACAAGAAAGATTCTGGTTTCAGGAAATGTGGAGTCTGTCCACAATGTAAATATGCATACCAAAGAACAACGGAATTCGAAGATAAAAATGGAAAATGTTGGATCATTAAACAAGGAATTAATTGCAAAACAACTTTTGTAGTATATGGCATCATCTGTGTCTGCCACAAACTATATATTGGTAGCACCAAGAGACAGTTGAGAATCCGTATCCGTGAACATTTAGCCAAAATTGGCAGTCAAGACCCATCACTTCCGTTAGCTGAACATTGGCAAAAAACACATCAGCTACATCTCAAATCGGAAATTAGATTCATTGGTCTTAAACAAGTATCCTTGAACAAAAGAGGTGGTGACAGAGTGAAGGCGTTACGACAAGCGGAAGCAAGAGCAATTTGTTACTTCAATTCGACAAATACAGGACTTAATACAGATAATGAAATGGTTTCATTCTTGTGAGATGTAGTACATTGCAATCTGGCTTCTCAAGCTCGAATAATTTTCATTGTTATACCTGATTTAGAACACGGCTCATTGTTTATTAGGAGGTTACATGTATTTCAGGGTGTTGTTAAAGGGATACCCCATCATAATTGGTAGCTCAGTATGTTATTTGAATGTTGCGTGTAATGCTCACCAACCTTTTGTAGTTAGGTGCATTAGTGCCCGTGATTATACATTACTGTGATAGTAACCATTTAAGTATTCAACAAATATAAATTGGGTCAGGAGAAGCGTATACATGCTTTGTTAGTTTCTCAGGCTTTATTCAAATATTTTGAATTATATAGCATATGTAATTTGTAGAATGCTGGGGGATAGAATGCGGTTTTCAATGACGACGCTTGTCCTTGCGTCGCCATGGTAACCGCGCACAGTGATGACGCCTAGTATAAGAAGGCATACCTGGTAAGCGTTCGGCTTACCTGCCGACGCGTGTGACTGTTTGTGTTCCAGGAACTGGTAAGAGAGGACCGCTTATCTCATGGTTTACTTTTCAATGAGATTTAGCTTTAATGGTACTTGACGAGTAGCAACAAAATAAGCTATATGTTGTGCTTTCCGTACTTGATATACGTGTTCTATAATTGGAAATGCGTCATCATTTCACGTAATGATGGTTAATTACAATTGTCTTCACTACGGAACTTATAATGAATTGTTTTGAATAAGGCAGAAATGGCCTGTGACCATTAAGAAGAGTTGTTTTGCCCGTTTGGTGAAGGGCGGGATTTATTCTCATGAAAATGCCTAGTTGCCACAGGCAACCTTGATATACACAATTAATGTATATTCTAAATTGGACAATCAGTTTTATTTACCTTCGCTACTTACATTTTTTGTTTAGATTGATATTGGGGATTGTACCCCGTTACTACTACATGGACAAATAGTCATAAGAACTGGTTACATCAAATTTCGGGTAAGGACATCCACCAAGTTGTCAGTTTGTCTCAAGGGACCATTGCAGAATTTGGTTATATTATTCAATGAATTGAAGAATAATGATTACTAATGGGTTCTTTTTTCTTTTTTTTCTTTTTGTTTGTGTTTTTGTTTCTGTTTTTTGTGCTCTTTTTCTGTTTACTCAAACATAACAATGTATTATGATATGTTTGCCTATTTTTCTACACCCATGAACCCTTCCCTTTTGCCCATCCTTGTTTTTCTGTCTAATTTCTTTCATGTTATTATGCATATTTTGTGGTCACGATATTTGAAAACTGGTATTATGTTATACTTTATGATGTCGTTCATACAAATTGTTTTTTGACTATGATATATTGTATGTCCTATATTACAATTATGGGTAGCCCGGATTTGAAAAAGGCTCAGTGGAGCCGAAACATGTTATCAATTATGGGCTCAATGGTCATGGATGATCAATAAAGCATAATCTAAGATTTAACTCAACTTGAGTTGTTGGCGCAGAGTCCTGTATTTTCATTAATTAATTTCTTCAACGTATGGGACGGTTAGGCTTTTTACCGTCCTTATACAGTTGACCTGCGACTTCATTGACCGGATTTTGAAACTTTTAATCTTGCACGTATAACTATCGGGATTGTAAGGAGTCGCCCTGGTGGAGCAAGGTTTTTCAAAGCCACAGTTTTTCAAAGTACTATTTACTTACTATTTAACACAAAATATTAATTTATTTTATTCCCCTTGGCAGAACACCACCAGTGATTTTTGTTAAAATTCGAAATTAACAAAGTTCATTCCCGGTGTGCGCTGACAACTATAGACTGTCATTTAATATTTAAATGGGTGATCCTATTTGTTCTGTTGACCCAGACTTTTTTAGGAATACGGGTGTCTTTGTCCCTAAACTAAAAATAAATCCCTTAACTGCCAGCTTCCCTAACACAGGCCTTTAAGTGGGAGGGAGGCGGGGTGTGAAATCCAAAATTCTCCAAGTGGGACTGAGAATGCCTCCCACTAGTGGGGGTTGGAAAAACCAACTGCTAAACCACCCTGTGTTGTTTTAAAGCAAAATGTCTGGGTTAAATAATAATTGCCATATGCATTTGCACAAATCTGTAAAACTAAACGGCTAGCCTTTTCAGCACGCAGGAACATCAAAATTGCACAGCACCGCATACGTATTTGTTCTTGTTTATTGATCAGTTTAATTATTTCCTGAAGTGAAATTTGGAGAAAGTAAAGAATTATGATTTGTGTTCTTTTAATCCCACTTGTGCAATTTATTTATGTTGAGAGAAGTTTATTGTGCTGTGCCACGTATAAAGTGTGTTTGACATTTTAGTGCAATTTTCTTAACATCTAATTCAAATAAATATAAATATTTTTACCGTACAAAGCGCTTGTTCTTGGCTCATTGATAGCTCCGGGGGACAGATCCAAGGGGTATTAGATGAATTGGAGATAGGGCTGAATAAAAGAACTGACATTTACCGTTTATTGTGTGACTCCTAGATTGGGGAGGGAAGGAACTCCCTGTGTTGAGGGTGGCCTCACAACAAACTGTACCAAATTGAGGGCTCGTGGCCGGGATTTGGCTGGCTATTTCTGACTCATGACAAGTGCATTGTGTCAGACCAGTCATTTTGATGTAAGTGCATTAAGGTGGAGGGAAAGTCATCTTTGTTTTGTTAAAGTGCCGTGAGGACTTGAACCTTGAGTCCCAGGGAGGTGTATAGGTGATAAATTAAGATTGAGTAAGTATTGATTTTTGATTTGGCATTGTGAGTGGAAATTAAGCGGTAACAGCGTGATTTTGCCCCTGCGCAAAGGAAATTCTACAAAAAGTGCAAAAAGGCAATTTTTAAAAAATGAGCACCAGTGAAGTTACAGATGCCAGCAAGCACCTCCTATTCAAGTTCGAACAGACTTTCACATGACACATCCAACTTGTGATAAGCAGATTAAAATGACTCAGTTCACAGCATATTTGTACTTTATTTTCAGTTAGTGGAAAAACGATTCCAAAAGAGTGAGGGCTGTGTGCAGCATCAGACTGTGGTTATTGAAAGAGACCCATCAAGAACTTAAACAGTTAGAAGATAAAGCACAACAGAGCCACATCTTAGAATTAAAACAAGAAAGTCTCTTTGAGCAATTTGCTCAAACCGCGGCAACAAGAGCGCGCAGAGCGTGAAATGCATTTTTCTGACCTGCAAGATGCCATTAAAGAGTGTGTGGAAAATGTAAGCACACTGCAACGTAAGGTACATTATCAGACTATTTATAATAGAGGGCTGTTAGATGACATTATGGCCCTCAAACAACAAATCAGCCAATTAGAGAAGGAAAATATTCAGTTGATCATCAAGCAGATGGACTCTCAACAGGAATTTGATTAAATACGTCGGGATGTAAATATTCTGAAGCAACAGAATTTGCAGCTGGTAAAAGACCATGAAGCAGAAAAGGAATCGTCATACTCGCAAGAGCTGACCATAATTAGAGAGAAAAACAGGAGCCCTGTGGTGCATGTGAAGCAAGTAGAGGCTGACCTGTAACAGGCAGCAAATTCTAAAGGCGAGTTGGAGAAAGAGATCAGTCTTTTGGAAGACAAGCACATGGAATATGCATGCATCATACAGCACTCCCAGATAGAAAATTAAGCATTTCAGGAGGAATTACAGCAAATGAAAGATCGAGTCATGACTCAGAGCAGGGTGCTGGAGACTACAAAGGCCTTGGTCTCAGAGGTAAAAAGCCAACTCTCTGAATACCACCAGGAAATGAAGACCGAGAGAAGCAGGTGTGAGAGTTTGACAAGTGAAATTGAAAAATACAAACAGGCATTGAGGCACCGTGACCAGTCAGGGTATGGAAAAGCACCCACTGATAAAGGGGTGATGCCCTTTCTACCAGGGACCTCATGCCAGTTAGCCACAACTTCCTATGTCCTAACGGCAACTGACCTCATACACACCACTTACCAAGAACAGGGAAACATGAGGCAGCTGGACTCACCCAGCCCTAGCCCAACTAAGCCAGAAGGCCAATCCTTATTAGATATTGATGAATATTCATCTTTACCAAGCAGAAGGGAAGGTGGCCGGACCAGTGTGTCCTGGGAAATCCAAAATACCACTGCGAGTACTTCTGACCATGAAGACTCCTATGATTAGAAAATCCGGGAGTTGGACCAGCAGCAATTGAATTTACAGAGGGACCACTTTGTCCACTTGGTAGAAAGAGAAGATCCAAAGCTTCGGCATAGGAAGAGCATTCTGAAAACCTTTGCACATTCAGGAGTATGGGGGGATTTCCCCGGCCTACCAGGAAGAGGGGAAGAAGCAAATGGGTGTACTCCTGCGAAAAAAGCGGACTACAGGGGAAATGACCATGAGAGTTCACAGCGCCATAGGAGAGAGGAGTCCAGACCATGTGACTCTGGGAGGCATTCTCAGTCCCACTGAGATCGGCAGCACATAGAGGAGAGGGAATAGACTGCAAACAGTAG
Source organism: Ambystoma mexicanum (assembly GCF_040938575.1). Lineage (NCBI taxonomy): Eukaryota > Metazoa > Chordata > Amphibia > Caudata > Ambystomatidae > Ambystoma > Ambystoma mexicanum. The sequence goes on from NC_090925.1 coordinate 989,009,315, forward strand.
CAGCTCTGATTAAAAAGTGAGTGCACTCAGGTGCAGAGGAAAAGGAAGGCTGCCAAACAGAAGAAGGGTTTTGTTAAAGACCTGATTCGATAAAGGCCATATCAAGCTTTTTGACTCCCTAGCACAAGAATGCAACATATTCGGTACGGGAGCAATTAGAGCTTTATGAGCAAATGATTACATAATTTGGAATCAAAAATGATGTGGATTGCACGGAGTTTTGTCAATTGGACATTCTCCCCCGAATACTCAGCTTCTTTTCGGGGCTGGAAGATCAGAATCACTACAAATGGTCCACCTATAAGGCGTCCATATTGAAAAAGAATTCCACCCACCGGAACCCACAAGAGGCCCATAAGGCAGCATGTAACTTGCAATGTGGTGAAGACTAGATGCCTTGGGAGTTTGTACAGGATTTAAAAGGAGCATTTGCGCAGACTTCCCGACGCGTGAACACCAATAGTAGGGAGTCTGTGACCACCTACCTCCATGCACTCCCCAAATTCATCATGAATCAGCTGGTGTGAGATTTTCATGAGCACAGGAACCTGGATTGTGTGATTGAACAAGCCACCAGGATCTATGAGGTCCAGAAACCCACTGAGAGTAAAAACATAACCAAAACCCGTAAACCTCCTACTGCACCTGCCCCTGCGAAGGTGGTGGAGGTGAAAACAACCCCTCCATTGGATCTGGATACGGGGGGCCTGAAAATACTCCTTCTGCCAACAATCAGAATGAAAGGCAGAGGAGATCCTCTGACCCAGCCAATCGAATGGTAGTCAGGAGGGGTACCAGAATACTCCGTCTGCCAACAATCAGAATGAAAGGCAGAGGAGATCCTCTGACCCAGCCAATCGAATGGTAGTCAGGCGGGGTACCAGAATGGGGACCCACCTGCCCCTGCCACCTATGTAAGCCTGAGATACAAGGGTAATAGGCCAAGCCTGGGGTATGTATACACTCCCCGGCACAGAGGGGGGGCAACCAGGTAAGTACTGCCCTGGGAAACATCCCTCCAAACTTCCTTCAGGAAACAAGTATTATGCCACCTCCCAACCTGAACTATTTCCCCATGTAACCCCCGAACCAGAATTTCCAGAATAATCCTCCTCTCTGCCCCACTTCCAGGACAGTAGATCCCTGAACCTGGGAGAAGGGAGACCCAGTATGGAAATTTATGGGGAAAATGTCCAGTACCCGAGCTGCTTCCGGAGAAGGGACATTTACCCTGTTCAGGAGCAGCACAGGTATGACCAGAGACGACCTTACAACTCAGAAAAAGTTTCCCAGCTGGAGCGACAGGTCCAGCAACTGAGCAATGATCTAGGATGCATGCTGAGGGCTCAGTCGAACCCTCAACTGGAACCTGCTGCCCAGAACACCAGAACACCCCAACACCAGGTCTGATGCCCCAGGGGGAAAAAGAGGGGAGGAAATGTTTGACAAACCACAGGTTCCTGTGGAGATGGCCTGGGTGGAGGGGAGATGCCAATCCCTAGAAGAAGCCTCCTTTCTCAACCAGATAGAACCCCTTAAATCCTCTAAGCCTGAAAGTGACTCTTCTGCCCCCGGACAGCTAGAACCCAAAGAGCAAAGCGTAAGTAGGAGAGGCCAAAGAAGAACCCACTTTGAGGAGGAGTTCAAGTTTATCCACTTTGAAAGAGAAGACTCAGGTAAGCCGACCTTCTCTTTCAGAAATGGGGGATCCCTCCCAAAGACAAATGGGTCCCAAAATACTTTGAATGGGACAGGTTAAGTATGGAGACCGACCCAAAGCAAGCAATTCAACCCCCAAAATGTGTTTCAGACAGAATTGACACTGAGGGGGTGTCCTTTCTCCAATCAGGTTCTGAGAACCATCGCCAGGTAAAGGTGGACAGACAAAGAGCCGATGTCAGGATTCAAGCCAGCACAGGACATACCAGAAGTTCCAGCACCCGGGCTGCAAGAGCAGTTAAAATGCATGGATATTCTTGTTCAACAGGCCATCCCCACCCTCTCTGGTCCCCCCGTGTTGTTCCCTTGTGCACCCCCCCTTCCTGCACACAGGAGTCTGTCCTGATACATTCTGGTTTCACCATCACCGTCTTGTGGCCAATGCTGGATTTTACTTTTATGGACTTCATTGATTCACGGTGCGTCACCCTTCTCAACTCTCATGCGGGACTTCCTTTGCCTCTTGTACTCATGGTGGCCCTGAATCATGCTGTTCCATTTTCATCTTGTATCCTGGCTTGCATCATTATTCGCTCTCATCTCTTGTTTCTCCACTCTTTTTGACTGCTTACTCTCTGTTCTCTCCTCCCCTCCCCCCTTTTCCTATCTCCTCCCCTTACTTTCTTCTATGCACTTACTCTATCAGAATTGTCCCTGGTCCTACTATAATAGCAACCTCGTCTGTCGCTCCCCTATCCCCTTACTGTTGCCCCCCCTACCTCCAGCACTATCTGAAACGTTGTCAGGCCTAGTACGATAGTCACTTGTTTTGTTCCTCCCCTCCCTTTCTGTACCCCTCTCCCTCACCTTTTGTTTTCCTCCGGCTCTACCAGAAATGTCGTCAGGCCTAGTACGGTAGTCACCTGTCTGTTTCCATTTCCTTCCCACTCTCCCCCTCCCTTATCTATGTTTTAGCACTTTGCACTATCTGAAATGTCGTCAGGCCGAGTACGATAGTTAATTTCACATCCTTACTGTTCATGGCCTCTAAGAATGTTGTTGTATTTTCCCTTGTTCCCTTCCTTGCCTTGAAGCGCTTTGAAACACATTGTGTACAGGCGCTATATAAATAAACATATCATATCATATATCATATCACGATCTGGGCATAATTCAGGAGATTCAGTTTTCCCACATCACCGAAGAAAACCCAATGGTTACTGTTCTCTTACACTCCTGATACCATGAGCGAGCTGCATGGAGGTTTCCATGGCGACTGTGGCATCCGTTGCGTTCTCAATGCAACATAGAACGCATTGGAGGCAGGCTCATTGGTTCCCACGGAACAGCTATTTAAGCTTCTGGGTCTCAGGGAACGCTGCTTCTGATTTTGAATTATCAAGACACTACTAAGTTTCATATCTTGCTGTTTTCCTTGCTCCTGTTTTGTCCCTACCTTGTTTCCTGATTCCTAGTCCTTGTACCTCTTGAATTGATCTCCTTTACTAACGACGAACACGGAACAAAAACAACCTGCCTACTTCTTGCTGAATTTGACCTTGTTGTGCCTCGCTCTGCAAACAGACCCGGACTGCTTACATGACCAGCTGCATTCTTTCCAATTGTGTCCTCCTTGTGCCTCGCTCTGCAAACAGACCCGGACAACAAGACCTACCAGCCCCCGTGACATTGGTTACTCGCTCCACGCATCGGAATTGTCATTTCCATGTGACCATGATAAGCGCCCCACGTGTGTTTTGCCTAAGTCAACGCAGGAACTCAACGACTTCCAGCCCTGGCGCTCAACTATCATTAGGCATCCTCGTTCCATTGTGACAGTTGGTCCCTTGTAACTAGAGACTTTGGCCACTGCCGTACTAGGTGTCCTCATGCCGTCGTGGTGAGGTTAGTTGGGCAAAACACATTGGGTGCACAACCTGGACTTGTCCTCCATATCCTCTCGGATGGCAAGTGTCTCTCTGTCCTTTGTTGATTGGTAGATCTCTACCCCATGGTCATTGTGTTAGTGTTGTTTTCCTTCTTTAGGAATTCCTTCTGCCCGCTTGAGCCAACTGACGTTTAACTAAGAGGGGGTCCTCTACCTTTACTCCCAGTGGGGATTGGTGACGCTCATATTCAGGTTAGCCAATATACCAAGGTCTTGAATAATATTGATCCTTTCATTGTACCCTTTATTGATTGTCCTTATCTCAGTTAAAGTTCCTGGGTTCGGCTGGTTTTCTCCTCTCCCAACTAACAGTCCCTGGGCTCAGCTGGTGTCCTTCTCTCACAACTAATAGATCTCTCTGCGTGTGTGTTTCATTCAGTGAGTTACATTGGTGGGGAGAATTACACCACAAGGCAATACCAGGTATCTGACACACGGGGAAAAAAGATCATTCCCCAACAACTCCCATTGCGAGTTGTAAAGTTTTCTTTGCAGATTCCCAAACTCCGACACAGAAAATTGCCCAAGATCACATGGTGTCAGAGTTAAATATTAAGAAAATGACCACAGGGCTGTCAAATAACTCACACTTTCTTTGCACATTGGAGGAGAAAGAAGGCTCATTATATGCACTGGTCAAGGGGCAGAGTCGGTGTGAATTATCAGCTCTGGGGGAGACTGGATCCCAAACCACCCTCCTTTCCAAAAAGTCCTTCGACCAACTAAACACAGAAAAGGGGTGGGTGAGGGACACCAAATTCCCCTCACACCACTTCCCGGACAACTCAAAAAGTTCAACAGGAATGATATTTCCTTCGAATGGACTGTGGATCGGGAAATAAAAATTTCAGAAACATTGAGTTAAACATCTGGCTGATCGATGTGTAAACAAAGTCCTCTGGATCCAGACTAACTGGCTTATAAAATAAAAAATGAGTACCAATTATGTAAGCAGGAATGGGGCCTGTCATTTAATTTATCAACTTTCCGAGAAAGTCGATTTCCATTTCAAGAATAACCAAGTCCCAGACATCACGGTCTTCTCTGTAGGAGAACAAACTGGCGATGGGAAACCTTCTCCATTCTTGAAAATCATCCTTGATCCCAGTTTTAAGTGGCAATCCACACTGGAAGGCAACACCCTCAAATTTTGCACCAGTCCAAAATCAGAAGAAAACTTGAGTCACGTGAGACCAGACAAGGAATAACTGACTCAAAGTCTGACGGACATTCAGAAAAAGGGCTAACAATTGTTTTCCCCCATTCAGTTAAATGAGTGGGAGGAACAGGTGCTCGCGAGAGTATGCCTGAATGACAGAAGGAGCTTCATCAGCGAAGAATTATTCAGGAAACTCCCAAAAGATCAGACCATTCCCTCATTTAAATTGATTGACAAATGGGAAATAGGTCTGGGACCCCCAAATTCCAAGCATTTCTTCAATAGCAGGTGTATGCTAAAAAAGTAAATTGGCAACAAAAGCATAGAGCATAATTGTTGGGTTGTGAGAGATGTCCCTTCTACCTTTTATTTGTGCGGTGACATTCTCAATCGATTCACAATCAATTTAGACCTAATTAATAATAAAGCCTGGTCACCACTGCGTGGTAACCCCATGGGTTTTGACAACACCAAAAAAGCATTCCGGTCAGCTCAATTGCTGCCTTATGAGGTTGAAGCTCAAGTACGAGAAGAGGTTTCCATCCCAGGACAGGTACGACAATTTACTATTCCCCTCAAAATTAAGCAAGGATAGAACCCCAAACATCAGCCCGCCTATATAAATTTAAATTCCCTTCACCAACAACAAGGTTTGCAGTTACATCTAACACCTCTAGTAGACCTAGAACACAACATCAATCGAATATTGGTGGATAACAGCGACCCTCAAAGTATCACTTTGGGCAAAGACACCTTTACTGGAATGGCATTTGATGCCCAATATTATTCTATTGATTTAGGTAATGAAATCATGGGACCAATCCCAAACGACTCTTTCAACATCAGCAACAGTATTCCTCCAGAAAAGATTTTTACTAGGCATGGGGGGAACTTCATGGTGTACCCTTCCTGCCCCTTTGGGGTCGAAGAGGTGACCTGTGACATTAGGAGGGAGGAGGTAGTGTTCAGAGTCAAGGACCACTATCTGGAAACCCCTATCCAGGTCAACACCATCAAATGAGATCTCTCCAAACAACTGGGAAACAGCTGAAATTGCCACGCCTGCGGTTTCAAGCAGATGGTTGAGGAAAGGATTAATATTGCTGATGCCTGTGAGACCCAGGAGCAAAAACAAAAGCTGAAACAGGCCTTCCTGGAATTCCAAGATATAATTTCAGTGGACTCATACGAATGTGGACGCACATCCCTTCATTCAACCACCATACCCAGGGACCCCAAGATGGCTCCAGTTTTTCAAAAAATACTGGTTACTTCTTGCGTCCATGGAGTCACTCACATAGATTGTTAAGAATTTCGAATCCCGTGGGATAGTTTGTCTAATCAAAGTACCCTCAACAACCCAGCACTGGCAATACTCAAACCAAACAGCCAATGGAGACTATGTGCAGACCCGAGAGAGTTGAACAAACAGGTTTACGTGTTAAGATGGTCACTTCCCTACATCGATCAAGGGCTGGTATAGATCCATGGGTCAAAAGTATATACCACATTGACCTGACCAACGGCTACTCGACAGTACTCGTGAGTAACGAAGACTCGTACAAGCTTGCCTTTACCTTTGTGGGGCAGCAATACACATGGACCCGAACCCCCTTTGGATACATAAACCCCGGCAATGAGTTCAACATCTTTCTACATAAGGCCATGCTCACTTGGGCAAAAGGGGAAACCGGGCCTATGTAGATGATGCTCTGATCAAGTGCTCAACTGTGGAGGAACATATAGCAGAAATCTGCTATTGTCTAACCCAGTTGCAGAAAGCCAGAGCAGAACTGTCCTTTCAGAAGGCACAGTAGTGTAAGACCCGAGTGAACTTCTTAGGTCACAAGATCACCCCTGAGGGTCTTAATCCCCAGGCAAAGAAGGTGGAAGCCTTATTGAAATTAAAAGACCCTATTACTGTGCGAGAATTAGGAAGTCTTCTTGGACCCACTAATTATAGACAGAGGTTCATTGAAGACTACGCAGAGGTCAATCAACCCGTAGTCCATTTGTTAAAGGCCATAGTCAAGTGGGAGTGGGGTCTGGAACAATCTGAGGCAGTTAAACAACTGAAAAGAAGCCTTTCCCAGGCTCCTTGTTCGGTTTACCCCATAAAGAACAAGGAGTTCTTCTTGGAGACGGTGTTCTCAGATACTGTACTGTATCAAAAGCATGACAAGGTCAACAAAGTCATCTTGTACACGAGCAAGACTTTGTCCTCTGTGGAGGAAAAATTCAATGACTGCGAGAATGCACTCCTGGCAACGGTGTGGGTGTTGAAAAATTGTCGCCCTTTCATTCAGGGGGCGCACATCATTGTCGATACTCCTCAACAACCCTTGCAATATCGTCAAAGGGACAGAATCCGGGTGGGGAATGTCAGTAATTCAAGAATTACTTCCTGGATTTTGTCTATGCAAAGCTTTCCTGTGGAGGTCTGATATGGCCAAAACAAGAAGAGTTCCCAAGCGAAGGGTTGACGGACTTACATGAATGTGCTTAAGAAAACTTTCTCGAGGACGAAATTCTAATGGCCAACAGCAATATGAGGTGTAGTTAACTTCCCTGCAAAAGGTCTATGAAGAAGACACGTGTCAGGGGATACCCACAGTTTATGTCTATGGGTGCTCCTACCATGTTGATAACAACGGGCAAAAATAACTGGTGGCTGGCATTGGGAATATCTGGCTGAATGATACCCTGGAACCCTCTGTTGGTTATAAAACAGGACCCCAAAGTAGTCAGGTTGCAGAGTTGATGGTCGTTCATTTAGCTATCCTCATTGCAGTGCACCACCAACTCAATGAACTGGAAAAAATCACTGACTCTGATTATTTCAGGAATGGGTTTGTGGGGCACTTGACTAACTGGAAGAATCGAGGCATGCTTTGTGCCAACAATAAACATGCCAAACTGATCCAGTCAATTGATGATCTGGTGACCTCCAATGAGATGACCACCTATTGGAAGAAACTAAGGAGTCATTCCAAAGAGGGGCCTATGGCTGGTAATTACCTGGCTGACTAGCTGGCTAAAACTGTAGCACTGCAGGGGAATTTTAAAGAAACTAAATCCCTGCTGGAGGAAATCCAAGTTGCCACTCTCACCAGGTCACAAACTCATGTGAAGAGTGAACTCTCGACTGCCCAGTTCAGTAAGATACCCCAGATGCAGATTTGATTACTGCACAGAAAGAGGACCCGATCATTGAGAAATGTTATCGAAGACCCGTGAGCTTTCCTCTAACAGAGTCGGATTATATTGGTAAAGAGGATCTCTGGTTGTTGATGAAGTTTTCCAAGATGTTCCGGATCCAAGACGGTTTGTTGGTAAGGAGAGCCCTAACAGGCTGTGACCAGTGGGTGGTACCTACCTCATTCTGAAGCCTGAAGTTGAACCATACCCATGACACGGCCACTGCTGGTCATAGGGGGTTTCATATGACATTAGAAATCTTGTGTCTGGTTGCTTACTGGCACACATGGGCCAGGACCTTGACACTTACCTAAAGGGGTGTCTTGTGTGCGATCAATTCCAACCCAGTTCACTCACACTCAGAGCTCCCCTACAAATTAGGGGAATGGCACTGCCTTGGTCAGATTTGCAAGTCGATTTCACCGGCACAGTGATTTGCTCCTCTGGAGGAAACAAGTACATATTGACTGTGACATGCTTTGTTCACAAAGTGGGTAGAATGTTTTCCAGCCCCGAATTGCAAGGCGGAGACAGCTGCTGCACTAATGATCCATCACATTTTCTCTCGTTTCGGCCTCCTGCAAAGGATTGAGTCAGATCGAGTAAGTCATTTATCCATTGAGGTGATGGCAAAGATGTGGGAGATTCTAGGGGTAAAAAGAAAACTCCATATTGCCTACCACCTGGTGGCCTCAGGTGGCGGATAGAGAGATTCAACAAAACAATTGTGAGTATCTAAAGACGTTTGTGGTAGACTCGGGACCCACTTGGGGCATCCGATTACTGCTTGTCCTGATGGCTATTAGGTCTACACTATCTTCTGCAACAAAGATATCTCCATTTGAACTCATGACCAGACGGAAAATGGTGTTACCGCAGCATCTGCTCTACAGAACTCAGGAGCAGACACTGATAAATGCATCCACTACTCATGAGTACATTGAAAATGTAAGGAAGGACCTCCAGCATGCTTTTGCTTATGCTCAGCGCAACCCAGAAAAGTCGGCTGAAGGAAGGAAGGAAGGTGTATTATGATCTAATGACCACCAAGAAAGAGTATGAAGTTGCGGCTAAGATTTACCTGTACAGTTTATAAAGGAATGATGCCAAGGAGCGGAAATTTCTTCCATCTTGATCTGGTGCCATTGAAATTTTAGATAATAAAATATCACCTGTTGCATACAAGATCCACATCCCAAAAGGAGAACAGATAGAAGAAAAATTAGTCCACATCAATCAGTTGAAGAGCTGTCATCCGAGACCAGCTGTATGAATGATTGAGGAGCCAAGTGAAAGACGGGCAGCAGTACTGCTTGAAAAATGAAAAGGAAAGATGAAAGATCAGATAGAAATGGCTATATATATAAAAATAGTAAAGTTCTATTTAGTAGCATTTGAGCTCATTTGCATACCCACAATGCCTAGTTGTTGTGGCCCAGAATTGGAGGTGAACTTCCAGCAATGTCTACTAGGTGGGTTTGTGCAATGTGTGACTTGGCTCAAATGGACTTTTCCATTTTCACATTTCAGGTTTAAGGGTTTTTTCTCAAACCTTTTTAAACACACCATAACTTTCTTGGTGTATTTATTTAGCCCTGACACTATTTAGTGAAACATTACAAGCTAAAGAAAAAAACACACCAGTCACTGTGAATGTAGCTAAAACAATAGTGAAATTGGGCTACTTGAAGAACTTGAAAATCTGCAACGAAGAGAAACAATCAAATGGTGGGAAGAACATTCACTTAAGAACTATATTGATGTGAAAAGTATTCCACCTGGGCTAAAGATACTCACCATTCCCTCTTTTGAGGAAAAAAGTCCAGAAATGTTAGAGGAATGGGGTGAAGCCACTAATGAAATCTTCCTACAGCTTCTAGTCAAATATGTAGGCAGTGATAGGGTAAAACTATTGGAACAAATTAATGAGGTGGAGAATAAACTGAAGATGATACCTGAAAGCGAAGAAGGTAAAAAACTAAAAACCAATACAGAGAGGAACCTAATAGAATATGAAGAGGAGATAAAACAATGTAAACAAAGGACATTTCTACGGGATAAGAAGTATTACGAGAAAGGACGGGTCTATACCTTTGCGAGTAGGTTTGACCAATTGAGATTGGTGCCTCTGGACAAACCAACGATACCTGCAGGCGAAACTGAACAAGATGGTAACACCAATTTATCAAACTCTGAATTCGACATCACATGAAGTGAAAGCGAGGAACCAAGTATTTGTTTACATTTTTTAGGCGTCTCATGCAAAAAGATGGAAGGACGCAAAAACAATGAAGAGGAGGAAATCAAAGTCGAGGCAGAGGCAGCCAAAAAAAACGAGGAGGGGTAAGGGCTAACAAATGCCACGAACAGTACCCCGGCCAGATCTCTACGCTCTCGGAACTAAACGGAGGTGACATGGCTTATGACAACAATTTAAAAATCATCAATTTATCAGATCATGTCCTAACAACCAGTCAAGAAAAAGTATTAAGCCTGGGACTCAACTTCTGCCCTACATCAGAAAATGATTATGTTCAAACTCGAATAGACTTTGATAAATGTATACGTAAAGTACGTCTAAAAAGTTGTTCGCCACAAACAAGCGGACGGTGCGGCCCATTCGAGGAGAAACAGGCAAAACATCTATTACTATAGAGGATTTGAGCACACTCTCTGACCTAATCTCAAAAGAAAAAGGACCAAATGCGGACACAACACAAGAACCATTGAACCTTGAAGAATACAATATAAGAACTGATTGGACTACCAAATCCAAATTGAGACAAAAATCGAGATTGAACCCAATAATGAGCATTGGGAGCAACGTCGACGCCTTTCAGAACCTGGTGATTGAAGACCTAAAGAGCTTAAGGAAGAAAAGACATCTAAAATGTAAAGATAACATGTCAGTAAAGGACAGAACCGCTGTGCAGGAACTATATGAACGAAATAATTGTATCATCAAACCTTTGGACAAAAGACGTAATATAGTCTTGATGAACCAGACAGACTATGTCAAGGAGGCTTACAAACAGCTCAACGACACGACATGCTACATAAGAATAGAGAAAAACCCTACTCAAATGTTGGAAGAAAGGGTTACGTCGTTTCTTGAAGAATGGGGACAAAAAGGAATACTAACAGCAGGCAACTGTAAATTCCTGCTGACTAAGAACTCCACTACACCAACGATCTACTTTCTCCCTCAAATTCACAAAAAATTGAAAAAAACCCCTGAAAGACCGACTGTGTCTCTAATAGGTTCGGCCCTGGAGAACATGCCTAAATATATAGATGAAGTTCTCTTCCCATTCGTCTCATCATTGTCATCATATATTAGAGACACCGCAGACTTCCTAACACAAATTAATGACATACCTTGAGAAGCCGACTATATGATGGCAACTATGGATGTGGTATCACTCTATACATCGATTGGCCACGCATTTGGGAAACGGGCATGTCAGCATTATTTAAATACAAAATCTCTGAACTACCTTGAGCGCACACAGATGGTCTTAGAAATGATTTACCTTTGCTTAACTAATAACATATTCATTTTTAATCAAGAGTTCTTCAAACAAGTACAGGGTACCGCGATGGGCACAACTTTTGCACCATCTTATGCGAATCTCACAGTGGGTGCTTGGGAGGAACAAGAAGTATGGTCTGAAGGAAATCGGGAAAGCTCTGAAAATGTGGTTCTATGGCTCAGGTATATTGACAACCTGTTTGTGATCTGGAAAGGATCTGAAGAGGGGTGGTTGAACTTCTCAATATGAATGACAATAATTTGAGATTCACAGAAACCCACAGCAGAGACTTGATAACTTTTTTGGATGTGAATGTGAGAATTGTGGATAAAACAGTAACGTGCGAGCTGCATCGAACATCAACCGTGTCAAACACACCCCTAAATGCGGCAAGCGGACATCCCAAAAGTCTAGTATGGAGTGTTCCATACGGTGAATTTATCAGACTAAGAAGAAACAGTACTTTGGAAGACTATGATGAACACAGTAAAATAACAGCAATGGGGTTTCTAAAATAGGCATATCCTAAAAAAGTTATTGAACAAGCATTCATAAGAGCGCGAAAACAAGACAGACAAAACCTCCTCACAGAATCACAAAGACGAACAGAAAAGAAAAATTCAGAAAATGAGACAACACGTCTTATACTTACCTTTGACAGTCAATCAACTGAAATTAGATACATACTACGCAGACACTGGAAGATTTTACTTGCAGACAAAGATCTTGCCAAAAGTCTCAACAAAAATTCAGACATAAGTTTCAGGAGAAACAAGTCAATTAAGGACGTATTAGTTCAGAGCTTTATGGCAAAAAAAGAAGACAATTCTATGGGAAGTTGGTTACGAAATCAAAGAAAGGGCTTCTCTAAGTGCATGAAGTGCAATTAGTGCAAGTATGCTAAACATTGTTAATCATTCAAGCATCCAATAACTGGTAAGATGATTTCAATCAAGGACAGAATCACATGTGATACAGACCATGTGGTATATGTTTTAAGTTGTCCATGCCAAAAATTGTACATTGGAAGCACCAAATGTAAATTGAAGATCAGGGTGCAACAGCATGTTAGAGCGATCATACATCAAGATGCAAACTATCCCATGGCAAACATTTTTTAGACTTTCATCAAAACAATATGGAAAGTTTTACATTTTATGGAATTCATGGAGTCAAAACTGGACCACGTGGAGGAGATAAAGAGCTTATGCTCTGCCAAAAAGAGACACAGTGTATCCTTGATTTTGAGAGTAAATATCCCCAAGGACATAACATTGATGAAGAGTTATACACCTTTCTGGGACAATAGTAAGAGAATTGGGTTATAATATGCTATGATCGCTAGATTCATCTCATTATTCTTAGGATGATAGTTAAACTCAATACTGTGTTTAGACTTATAGGGCCTCATTACGAGTTTGGCTGCCGCCAAACCGGGCTCGTTTACTGGGTTCCCTGAATGGGGAATTACCGGGCCATTCCGAGTTCGGAGGGCCCGGTAATTCCTCCCTCAGGGAACCCGGGCCCGGACCTTCCCCATTCCCATTTGTGCCCCCATAGGGCTCAATGGGAATGGAAGAGGGAGCTAACAACGGGCCGATTACGACTGGCCCGTTGTTAGCTCCCTGGTCCCCTCGGGTACCCTGTAACAACACCTGCTTTTACCAGGCGTCCTTAACGGGTCCCGCGAGGGGACCTCGTAATTTTGCATAACGGGTTTAACGAGTCCGCCTCCATTAGCGGAGCCCGTTAACCCATTACGCAAAAGTTGTAATGAGGCCCATAGTCTTTTTTAATATTTGTTTTGTTTGCTTCTTTTAGGTGGTGGTTTTACAATTTTGTTGATCACCCCCTTTCCTTTTTTCCTTTGTTTTTGCACATTGCACTTTTTCTATGATAGATATTCAGCAATATCTAGTGGTTATATGACTGTAAAAAGATAGAGTGCGATTTGTTGGATAATTGCCCAGTTGTGGAAAATAATTGTTGCCAACACAGGTTTCCTGCAGTAGAGCTTAAATATGGTTTCCTGCAGTAGAGCTTAAAAAAGTTTTAAATTCTGGATTGGGTATTTGACAATTTTTTTAAATTAATGCTCTGAAAAGATGATCATTTTTAGATCTTTGTATTCTATTTTTTAAGACACCCCATTATAGAAATGTCAATTATGACGCGTCAACTGAGCCTGATAAACTGAAAAGTACCAAATAATGGGAATGATAACTACCATGCAGGCTCATAGATGACGACTGCTACCAAGGTATTGCATTTCAGCGTAAATTGTAAGTATTTCCACAAGCCAAGATTGAGCACTATGCACTTTATGTTTGACTGTTTGCATAAGATGATTGCTCCTATCACTTTGCACTTTAATTCAGAGGCAAACATGTCTAAATATGGGAACATTATTCTTGGTTATAGAATTGGAAAGGAACAATTACTCAAAATGATGTATGAGATGCATGTACCATGGAAAACAGGACTATAGATGGCGTCCATGGCCTTTGCATTAGGTACTTTATTGAATATCTAAAGATGCTTCAGATTGCAGATTGAGCACTATACACCTTTTATTTAATTGTTTACAGAAGATGATAGCTGTTAACATGTTGCACCTTATTTCCAGAGTCAAATATGGCCCAATATTAGGACTCCAATCCAGGGTTACTAATCTGAGATTACTAATATCACAGATTAAGACATAGATATAAAGCAATTAGAAAGCGGGTTGACAAATTGCAACATTAGTAAGCAAATGGCACTAGGCAACTGATCATCCACAGAGATGGACTGCTGCTAAGACTTTGTATTTCTTCTATTAAGCCACGCAGCACACAAATATACCATGATGATTGGCAATGAATTTAGTTTGCAGAAAAGATTGACATATATTAACAAATACGTGGTGTCAACCGAATACAGATGCGAACAAATCTGCAACACTGCCAAATAAGAAGGGTAGTGACAGAGGCTAAACCACAGTCCAAAATGGCCGACAGGAAAACATGCATTATGTGGACAGATAGATAGGCCCCTTTTCTGTGTCGCGCCTAAACACACCAGGTATTCTACTGTGCACTTTAGGGGGAGAAAGGTGTGAGCAAGCGGCGAGGAAGCCGTGAAATGCGTAAACGCCCTTTGAATCACTTTGTATGTCACTATGGGAGTATCAAACTCTGTTGGTTTTTAAATATTTCATGGTTGCTCAGAAGCAGATGAAGAATAAAATGTAGAATGCTTTGGACAACGAATCACTGTATCTTGTGGATTATTCCGGCCAAGAAGAGTGCGGCTCACCAGAACTGATGGATAATCAGTAAGGAAGAAAAATGTGTATATATACATATATATACATATATATATATATATATATATACACAAAAAACACGTGTTTTGGTAAATTGTAATACTGCAAAAAAAAACAACATGTAATAAAAAAATCCCTGCACACACGACCAAACCGCTTTCTTAGAAAAGTATTTTATTCAATTACAAAAAACTCATGCAACCAACACTGCATAATAGCTTAAAAAAGGGTAGGCATCTGTCCCAGGCCTCCCTTGATGACATACAGGTTATAAAACACTCACCCAATCAGGGTGGAAACCGCCATGAGTTCCGCTTGTAACACCAAGCTTCCTCAGGCTTTTTTTCTCCACATTCGTGAAAACACCTTCATTTTATTAAAACCGGAAGAGAACCAGCGTTGGCATTAGGCTCCTCCCCTTTGCTGTCGTATTTATCGATCAGGTGATCGCGAGTGGCTGCTAATGCTAACGTGCAAAAAGGCAGCCATCCATGAAAGGTTTCATCATACAATGAATCAGAGTAAATACTGACCCCAGCCTTGCTAAATACAGGCATCGGGGAATATACGAGGCTCAAGGGTGAAGCTGCCTGCCGAATGCCGGATAATACAACCTCTCACCATATTTAAAATTAATCATGTGTTTATGTGCGCAAGTGCGCAAAATTCATTCATTGGTTTGATTTCATCCTGGATGACGAAACAACAAACCAATACACCCCATGGCTTGGAGTGTTTCAGAAAAGCCAGAGTTAAGCGCAGCACATCTCCCTTTCAAAAGTGTCCTCACATGACCATATTCTGTATGCTATATACATTTAAAGGGCCTATTCCTTTGTAAATGCTAGTATTATTACTCTGCATTTATCTAGGCACATCATGATATGACAAAGATGTCTAATGAGATGCAAAGTAAGTTGTCAGCAGAAAAGTGCATAGTGCATATATAGCAGCAATCTACCCAATAACGTGGCCTATACCTCGTAATAAAGTGCAAGTGCATTATAACAAAGTCTAATATATCTGTAATGTCAAAATAGACTGTCTGTTGTTGGTAAAAGTCCAGAATAAAGTGCAAGTGCATTTAAACTCTGGAAAGCCAGCCATGTCCAATACATGAAGTTAGTATAGTCAGCCAAAGTTCAAATATAGTCCCAGCATGATATCATATTGTGGTCGATGATGTATGCCAATTGATGCTGTGTTGCTGCATGTGACCATTCAACAATGTAACATATTAATGGGATAAAAAGTTAGAAAAGGATAAAAGACAAGTTAAAAATTACATTCAATCTGTAATACTAATGACTTGCCAGTCCTGCCAATTCTAAGTTTCAAACTAGAGTCCAACAGGTTCACACCTTCAACAAATTCATTGTAGGAACACAAACATTTCAGGGTCAATGTTCAGACCCAGGGGTCTCAATGTATCAAATTTTCATATTAATGATGCCTCTAACTGTCGCAATTTGAGTTCCCGATTACCCAGTGTCTTGTGTAGTGGGGTGTGAGCAAGCCCCAAAAATGACATTTCTTTTACATCACCTTTATGTTTTTCTATGAAATGTCCTGTCAGGGGGTTGGTTAGATCCCCATTTTTTATAGCTCTGTAGTGTTGCAATATACACAGCTTCAGGACTCCTATAGTTGAGCCAATGTAATGTAACCCACATGAGCATGTGATAACATACACTACAAACTTATCAGTACATGTTATTTTATGTTTGTATCTCCATTTCAAACAAGACAGCTACTGAAGGGTTTTTTTAGATACAAAAGTGCACATCTTACAGTTGGCACATTTACAAAACCCAGCGCTGTCTTGTTTTATAAAATGACTCACAGGCATGCTATTTTCTGTGATCACCATGCTCGGAGACAAAATGGTTTTCAAAGTGGGAGCTTTGCGATAAGTTACACTAGGGACTGTTCCCAATACTACTTTGAGATCTGGGTCTGTTAGGACTTTCCAGTATTTACTCATGATGTTTTTAATATTTCTGGCCTGATGGTTAAAATTAGTGATGAATCTAATACCATCCTTTTTCTTAACTTTGTGTGCTCTAAACAATTCCGCTCTTTTTATGTTTTGAGCTTTGTCATAGCAGTCAGCCACACCTTCTTTTTGTAGCCACGTTTAACAAATGTTTGGCCTATATATTGGGCTTCCTTTTGATAGTCTGGTTCATTGCTACAGGCTCTCTTAGCTCTCAAGAACTCTCCATAGGGGATTGAGTTCTTTAATGCTGTGCGGTGGTGGCTCAAGGCATGTAAAGTAGAATTAGAGCTGGTTTCTTTACGAAAAAGTTTAGTTGTGAATACAT
This sequence comes from Ambystoma mexicanum, assembly GCF_040938575.1. Lineage (NCBI taxonomy): Eukaryota > Metazoa > Chordata > Amphibia > Caudata > Ambystomatidae > Ambystoma > Ambystoma mexicanum. Next base: position 989,026,443 of record NC_090925.1, read on the forward strand.
TATTGATGACAATAAATTTCACATCCAGAAAGACCAATTCCTATCTGTTGTGTACAGATGAAACTTCAAGATTCAAATCATTGACATTCAAGATTTTAACAAAGGCATGCAATAATTCTTCTGTCCCGTCCCATATTATAAAATGATTGTCTATAAAGCGGTACCATACCACTATATGTTTCGTAAATCTTTCTCTTTCTTCAGCCCATGCTACTTGTGATTCCCACCACCCCATATAGAGGTTAGCATAAGTTGGGGCCATACAAGACCCCATGGCCGTACCTTGTGTTTGTTTGTATATAGAGGCCTCATGTAAGAAGTAGTTGTGCTCCAAACAAAACTGCAACATTTCTAATAGCATGTCATTATGTTGTCTATGACTAATGGATCTGGTCTCTAGGTAGAATTTACAAGCTTTAATGCCAGCTGTATGCTTAATAGATGTGTATAACGAGACTACATCAAGGGATACCAACATAGCTCCTGGTTCCCAGTTGATGCCATGTAATTTTGTGAGTAGGTCAGATGTGTCTCGAACTTTAAGCTGGTCACAAATGGCTGTAAAAAATGGTCTAGAAATTTAGAGATATTTTCAAGGAGACTCCCCATGGAGGACACTATGGGGCGACCCGGAGGGTCAACAAGGCTCTTCATCACTGATTAATTCAAGATCACACCATTTACGCAGCATAGAAAAATACAAAGTATTCGTTTCCGTTAGCATTTTGTTATCTACCAGCATATAGTTACTGGTCACACTCAATTGCCTACTAGCTTCTATGTTGTATTTTTCACTATTCATGATCACTATCCCCCTCCCTTGTCAGAAGGGCGTATGACTATAGAATGTTCATTCTTCAAATTCTCTAATGCCTTGTACTGCTGGAAATTCAGATTCTTGGAAGTCGATGGTATTTTAGCAGGTAATTTCTTCAAATCTTGCATGAAAAGACTTTCAAAGGTGTCAATCGGTCCACATAAGATGTTAGGACAGAAAATGGATTTCGGTTTAAGATGACTGGGACACATGATGTCAGTGGATATCCCAAATTGTTCTTCTAATGTGGCATTATCTAATGCACATGCCAGTTCATCTTCCAGTACAGTTTGCTGTTCCATGTTAGCTAGACAAATAAGACTCATCATGTCCTTGTCTGTGAGTGGGGATATTTCTCTTAAGGACGTGTCTTTCTTCCTTGGTCCTTCATGAACCTTTGTTGCATAAAATTTGGTCAGTTTGAGTTTTCTCAAAAATTTAAAGAGATCCACCCTCGTCGAAGTATAATCGTAAATTTACATGGGGCTAAAAGATAGACCTAAGGATAATACTGATGTTTCCTCGTTGGTGAGAGTCCTATTAGAGATGTTAAAAATCTTTAATTGTACGTTTTCTTGCCTTTCGGCCTCCCCCTCGGGTTGTTTCCAGATTGCGTGATCACATTGGGTTGATTGTTTGTGTTGGCACCCCCTCCTTGCCTTGTTTTTCCTGCTTTTCTTAGTGTGCCTCTTCCTTGTCCTTGTCCTCTTCCTTGTCCGGATTGCTGGCCTCTCCCCCTCTTTTCCCAATTGGCATACATCATCGGCCACAATATGATATCATGCTGGGAATATATTTGAACTTTGGCTGACTATACTATGGCTTTCCAGAGTTTAAACGCACTTGCACTTTATTCTGGACTTTTACCAACAGACAGTCTATTTTGACATTACAGATATATTAGATTTTGTTATAATGCACTTGCACTTAATTACAAGGTATAGGTCACGTTATTGGGTAGATTGCTGCTATATATGCACTATGCACTTTTCTGCTGACAACTTACTTTGCATCTCATTAGACATCTTTGTCATATCATGATGTGCCTAGATAAATGCAGAGTAATAATACTAGCATTTACAAAGGAATAGGCCCTTTAAATGTATATAGCATATGGTCATGTGAGGACACTTTTGAAAGGGAGATGTGCTGCGCTTAACTCTGGCTTTTCTGAAACACTCCAAGCCATGGGGTGTATTGGTTTGTTGTTTCGTCATGCAGGATGAAATCAAACCAATGAATTAATTTTGCGCACTTGCGCACATAAACACATGATTAATTTTAAATATGGTGAGAGGTTGTAGTATCCGGCATTCGGCAGGCAGCTTCACCCTTGAGCCTCGAATATTCCCTGATGCCCGTATTTAGCAGGGCTGGGGTCAGTATTTACTCTGATTCATTGTATGATGAAACCTTTCATGGATGGCTGCCTTTTTGCACGTTAGCATTAGCAGCCACTCGCGATCACGTGATCGATAAATACGAGAGCAAAGGGGAAGAGCCTAATGCCGACGCTGGTTCTCTTCCGGTTTTAATAAAATGAAGGTGTTTTCACGAACGTGGAGAAAAAAGGCCTGAGGAAGCTTGGTGTTACAAGCGGAACGCGTGGCGGTTTCCACCCTGGTGGGGTGAGTGTTTTATAACCTGTATGCCATCAAGGGAGGCCTGGGACAGATGCCTACCCTTTTTAAGCTATTATGCAGTGTTGGTTGCACGAGTTTTTTGTAATTGAATAAAATACTTTTGTAAGAAAGCGGTTGGGTCGTGTGTGCAGGGATTATTTTGTTACATGTTGTTGTTGTTTTTTTTTTGCAGTGTTACAACTTACCAAAACACATGTGTTTTTTGTATATTTAGAAATCTGGCCAATACTTCTTTCCCTTGCACCAGCTACATGCAGGCAGAGCACTATTTTGGCAAATGTGTTGTTTGTTTATATATATATATATATATATACACATACACAAACACAGGGTCATTTACTTAGCGCTCATTGTAAAGAGAAAGATAATAAATAAATAAGGTTTGTGAAATGGTGAAAATGTTCTGCGTTCTAATTGTAGGCTGTTGTTTTTTCTGGTCAATTCTGTGTGAATCTTCGGAGTAAATATGTGTGTAAAAAGTACTGAACCTCTTTATTTTTCTATTTTTTAGAAATTAACTCCATTAACTTCCGGCCTGGAGGCAAGAGGGGGGTCCAGGGAGGACGCGGGGGACACCGAAAAGAAGGAAGAAAGGGGTTGCCGTGCCACACACCCCAACCCAGAGACGGAAGGGGAGACTGGAGTGCCCACTTCCCAATGAAGGAAATTGACCCGAACAGGCTCCAACTAAAAGAGAAATATAAGAAAAAGAAAAAGGGTCGGATGAAAACCCTGCTCTTCCCCACGAACAAATCCTGGAAGACCAGGGCCAGGGCATGTAGGGTGTAATCAAAGCCCCCAAACCAACAGAAATGAAGGGCAATGTGAAAAAGGCCTACTTGTCATTACCAAAGGAAAAGCAGCATTTTAATTCACAAAGGCAGACGAAATTCAAAGGTCCCTTTCACATTAAAACCAGGCTTTTTAACACTGACACCACAAGGGCTTTGCATCTGTATTTGCAAGTTAAAGCAAGACATGAGAAAAATGTTCACCCCCCGACATAAAGATGTCAGGGAAAAGATACGGTGCATGTAAACAAGATGTAATGTATATTATGCTTAACATGCAAAATACTGGCAACAAGGGAAAAGAAAAACATTGTTCTATGGGTCACATGAAGATTTCATTTAGGCCCAAGGTATACCCGTTTGGCTTGTTGGTGGGCATACTTCAGAAATAACCCCCCACTGCAAACCTCAATTTTACATCCCTGCAGCTATTTACAACTGCAATAAAGTGTGTCCTGCTAAGGGTGCCAAAAACCAGGTTTCCCTAGACCTGCTGTCTCTAAGGGCAGTTCTGAGCAGGCCAAATGCTCTGGCTGGTGCATGTCAGGAATGTACAGGGGAGGTGTGAACACAGGGGCTATAATCAAGGCTGAACTTTGGCAAGAAAAAATACAAAAAATAGAAGCTTTTCAGATCAAAAAGTGGTTCCCTTCAGATAAGGAGACAGGTTTCCAGATGTCTGCAGTTGAGGATCTCTGTGGAGCAAATGCATCCCCCATTTACGGTCTGCACCCTATATCTTAAACAACAAAGAGACTAACAAATACAGTGGCCTGGAGAGACAAATGGCTTGGAGGAATCAGAGCTTCTAGTTGAACTAAACTAAAGATGTACTATTAATTTAAAAGGACTGTTAGAACTGCAGCCTTTTTCTCAGAAACCAAAAGTCACACTTATTACATGCATGTTTCATTTTTAGACAGTTTCATGGCGATTTTGGTGACATAAAATTCATCCACCTGTGACTCGGAGAACTGTAATAGCCATCTAAAATGGGTTTCTGGCTGATCTGAAAATGTCCCAGATTTAAGAGTTGGCGAACTGGTGGAGGGTAAAATTAGGAATATGGGTACTACATTACATGTTCCTAACTATTATGCTTTTGGTAAAAATGGTGGACAATTTCCAAACGCTCATGCAACATGGTGCAGACCCGGCTGTTGTTTTACTAATTCTCCATGATTAGCTGAAGTGGAATAATATATCTTATAGCAGTTACTAGTAAATCACAAAGTTTTGACACATAACTAGTTTTTGCCAAAACTTTGACATGAGAACAAATGGGGTTTGCAAATGGGAATTGCCATATGTTTGCTCCAGACTCCTAAACCAATCCTTCGAGAGGGGATGAATTTGGGAGGAGAAAGAAGGGTAACTGTCCAATCCTATTTGTGAGAACTCTTGAAGGGTACTCCCCGAGATTGTAAACTTGATGGAGTCATTGCTGCTATATAAAGTGGATGCATTATGAGGAAGGGAGAGAGCTGCTGAAAATTACCATATGACAGCCTCAAAGTATCACCAATGGAGATTGCATCTGGGTGGAGCTGTCTATTGCTAGGGAGGGCTTAAAAAGCTGACTGAACTCTATGGTGAAGAGCTGGAGACCTTCCTTGAGAGTGGAGTGACTATACCCCTGCCCTGTGTTTTGAGAGGGTCCCGACATGCAGCTGGCTTTCCTGAACCTTAAACTGACATTTTCTATGTAAGCAGAACTGAACTCTTTGCACCCAAAGGGTGGGGGATCTGCTGGCCTTAAACCCCTTCCCTTTATAATGGGTGGGGATGAAACTGTGTAAATCCTTAGCCTATTTAACTAAACATATTAATTTGATTAATTACCCTTGGCAGAACACCTTGGGTGATTTGTGTTAAAATTCACAAAGCTCTGGGCGTATAAATATCTGACAGAGTCTGGGAGGAAATGTGCCTACACACCCAAAAGGTCTCCCTCAATAGCCGCCACCGTGCCATGCGATACAAACTTTTAAACAGGCTTTACTATACCCCATATAGACCTCGAGGTTCACCCGCACTACGGTGCACCCCTGCCCTCGCTGTGGAGCGGAAGAAGCTGATCATTTACATATGTTTTGGTCCTGTAACAGACTGTCAGTATTCTGGGAAAGCATCTTAAAAACACTCACTGCGATTACTGTAACTGTGGTTGACCCTGATCCTTTAGCAGTTATTTTCGGAGCCTGGAGAACGGAGGAAACTAGACGTCTGGCTAAATTTTTAAACATAAGCTGTATGATAGCCAAAAAATGTATACTCCCGAGTTGGAGAAGCTCCTCCCCTCCGGTCTTTTAGAAATGGCTGCGTCTAATCACTTGGTCACGAAATTGTGAGGAGGAATGCCTGGCTATGCTCCCGGCCCATTCTCGCCCCAAGAACATCAGGGTTGAGTTCAACACTTATCTTAACAATCAAAGTGAAGGTACGCCCACATCTGGCCTATCCCCCACCCCGTCAAGGACATCCCCCACATTATGAAGCCTTATCTAATTTCCTTTCAAGGGTCGCCCTGATGCCATTGCTATGTTTGATGCACTGTGATTATTGTGTTGCTTAACGATGTACCTGTTATACACATTTGCTGCCTTGATGTATGTGCCTTGTGAACCTCTGCCGACAAAAATAAAAGTTTTAAAAAAAAATTCACAAAGCTCTTTCCTGGTATCCGCTGAAAACCATAGACTGTAATTTAATTGAGCGATCCGATTTGTCCTGTTGACCCCGACTTCTTTAGGAAGAGGGATTTGTTTGTCCCCAAAATAAAAGGGGAGTGAAGGGGGCCGGTCTGAAATCCAAAATTCTCAAATAATCTCAATTTTGACCACTCAGCTTCCCCAACAAAGGCCTTTAAGTGGAGGGGGGTCTGAAATCCCAAATTCTTCAACCAAACCATACCAATTTTTCTGTCCGATTTTCCTAACACAGAACAAAGTGGGGGGGGAGCAGAAAAATCAACTGCAAAATCACCCTGTGTTATTTTAAAGCAAAAGTGTGAGTGAAATAATAATTGCCATATGGATTTGCATACATTTTTAAAACTAAACTGCTATACATTTAAGCGCGCAGGAAAATTGAAATTGCGCAGCATCGCATACGCAATTGTTTTTGTTTATTGATCAGTTTAATTATTTCCTGAAGCGAAATTTGGAGAAAGTAAAGAATTGTGATTTGTGTTTGTTTCATCCCACTTGTGTGATTTATTTATGTTGAGAGAAGTTTGTGTTGTGCCACGGATAAAATGTGTTTGACATATTAGTGTGATTTTCTTAACATCTAATTCAAATAAATATAAACATATTTCCTGTACAACTGTCTGGTTCTTGGCTCATTGGTAGCTCAGGGGGATGGATCCAAGGGGTATTAGATGAATTGGAGATAGGGCTGAATAAAAGAAATACAATTAAACCGTTTATTGTGTGACACCTGGATTGGGGAGGGAAGAAACTCCCTGTGTTGGGGGAGGCCTCTCAATAAAGCGTTACAACCTTAATGGTCTCTTAACTAAGGTATTTTTCCACTGAGTTTCAAGTGTTTTGTTAAACTATCGTTTCTTTGTGGCCCAATAGTCATGTCCTTCGGCTGTGGCCACTTTACATTTGCTCCACTTGCTTTCTTCAGGTCCTACTAGACATGGCCTGTGGCCATGGCTAGTGCCCATGGCCCTTGGCCGTGGCCACTCTATCAGGGTAATTCATAGAATTTTGCACAAATGTGGTGCACGCGGCTGGCGCACAGTGTGCGCGTGCGAATGTCTGCGCCAACCGCGTGCGCTAAAACCGATATCCGCGCACAGCGTATTAATGGATTTCAGCCTCCAAAACCAGCCGTGGGCCAGAGACCCTGCAGCTGCGCCAGTTACGCCCCCAAGAACGCCCTCGCGCAAGGAAAAGCCATCAAAATTCACAAATCATTGCAAAGGGCTGCGCTAACCCTGGACCAGTATACAGGGCTACCAAACAGCAAACGACGAGCGGGGAACGTGTATTACTGGGGTGGGCGGGAAGTTCCACACGCGATTTCAGCAGGGTACGTGTATTTCTGGGGTGCGGGGAAGTTCAACACGCGATTACAGCAGGGTACGTGTATTACAGGGGTGCGCGGGAAGTTCCACACGCGATTCCAGCAGGGTACGTTTATTACTGGGGTGCGGGTAATTTTTACACGCGATTTCAGCAGGGTACCAGTATTAATGGGGTGCGCGGGAAGTTCCACACGCGATTTCATTAGGGTATGTGTATTTCTGGGGTGCGGGGAACTTTTACACGCAATTTCAGCAGGGTACGTGTATTTCTGGGGTGCAGGGAAGTTAAACACGCGATTTCAGCAGGGTACTTGCAATTCTGGTGTGCGGGGAAGTTTGACATGCGATTTCAGCAGGGCACATCTATTACAGGGGTGCGCGGGAAGTTACACACGCGATTTCAGCAGGGTACCTGTATTTCTGGGGTGCGGGGAAGTTCAACACGCGATTACAGCAGGGTATGTGCATTACAGGGGTGCGCGGGAAGTCCCACACACAATTCCAGCAGGGTACGTGTATTTCTGGGGTGTGGGGAAGTTTCACACGCGATTACAGCAGGGTACGTGTATTTCTGGGGTGCGTGGAAGTGTAACACACGATCACAGCAGGGTACCTGTATTACTGGGGTGCGCGGGAAGTCCCACACGCAACTCCAGCAGGGTACGTGTATTACTGGGGTGCGGGGAAGTTTCACACGCGATTTCAGCAGGGTACCTGTATTACTGGGGTGCACGGGAAGTTCCACACGCGATTACAGCAGGGTACGTGTATTACTGGGGTGCGGGCAAGTTTCACACGCGATAGGCCCTGTGCGAGTGGGGTACGTGTATTCCGGGGGTGCAGGGGAGTCCTACACGTGAATTGGCAGTGTGGGTCCTCCCAGGTGTTCCGTCTACACCCTCCACGGCCCCTGCAGGCAGACCACACCACAGGGGACTACCCTGCACCCCTGGTCATGTCCCGCAGGCAGCCCATCCACCATGGGCATGCCCCCCCAGCCAAGCCACATGTCACCTTGCACTAGTGATCACCAACACATTACCCCCTTGCACCCCCACCACACAGCAGTGCAGGGCACCTGCCAGCAGGCACACACTCATCTCCCCCAGCACACCAACACCCAGCAGTGTGGGGCACCTGCCAGCAGGCCCCCACTCATGTCGCACCCATGTCCCCGTGCACCCCCAACCCCCAGCAGTGCAGGGCACCTGCCAGCAGGCCCCCACTCATGTCCCCTTGCACACCCACCGCCCAGCAGTGCAGGGCACCTGCCAGCAGGCCCCCACTCATGTCCCCTTGCAGCACCACCCCCCAGCAGTGCAGGCCACCTGCCAGCAGGCCCCCACTCATGTCCCACTCATGTCCCCTTGCAGCACCACCCCCCCAGCAGTGCAGGGCACGTGCCAGCAGGCCCCCACTCATGTTCCCTTGCACACCCACCCCCCAGCAGTGTGGGGCACCTGCCAACAGGCCCCCACTCATGTCCCCTTGCACCCCCAGCACTGAGGGACCCCTGCCGGCAGGCCCCCACTCATGTCCCCTTGCACCCCCCCAGCACTGAGGGGCACCTGCCAGCAGGCCCCCACTCATGTCCAACTCATGTCCCCTTGCACCCCCACCCACCAGCAGTGTGGGGCACCTGCCAGCAGGCCTCCACTCATGTCACACCCATGTCCCCTTGCACCCCCACCCCCCAGCAGTTTGGGGCACCTGCCAGCAGGCCCCCACTCATGTCACACCCATGTCCCCTTGCACCCCACCCCCCGGCAGTGCAGGGCACCTGCCAGCAGGCCCCCACTCATGTCCCACTCATGTCCCCTTGCAGCACCACCCCCCAGCAGTGCAGGGCGCCTTCCAGCAGGCCCCCACTCATGTTCCCTTGCACATCCACCCCCCAGCAGTGTGGGGCACCTGCCAACAGGCCCCCACTCATGTCCCCTTGTACCCCCAGCACTGAGGGGAACCTGCCAGCAGGCCCCCACTCATGTCCCCTTCCACCCCCACCCGCCAGCACTGAGGGGCACCTGCCAGCAAGCCCCCACTCATGCCCCCTTGCACACCCACCCCCCAGCAGTGCAGGGCACCTGCCAGGAGGCCCCCACTCATGTCCCACTCATGTCCCCTTGCACCCCCACCCACCAGCAGTGTGGGGCACCTGCCAGCAGGCCCCCACTCGTGTCCCACTCATGTCCCCTTGTAGCACCACCCCCCAGCAGTGCAGGGCACCTGCCAGCAGGCCCCCACTGGTGTTCCCTTGCACACCCACCCCCCAGCAGTGTGGGGCACCTGCCAACAGGCCCCCACTCATGTCCCCTTGCACCCCCAGCACTGAGGGGCACCTGCCAGCAGGCCCTCACTCATCTCTCCTTGCACCCCCACCCCCCAGCACTGGGGGGCACCTGCCAGCAGGCCCCCACTCATGCCCCCTTGCACACCCACCCTCCAGCAGTGCGGGGCACCTACCAGCAGGCCCCTACTCATGTCCCACTCATGTCCCCTTGCATCCCCACCCCCCAGCAGTGCAGGGCACCTGCCAGCAGGCCCCCACTCATGTCCCCTTGCAGCACCACCCCCCCAGCAGTGCAGGGAACCTGCCAGCAGGCCCCCACTCATGTTCCCTTGCACACCCACCCCCCAGCAGTGTGGGGCACCTGCCAACAGGCCCCCACTCATGTCCCCTTGCACCCCCAGCACTGAGGGGCACCTGCCAGCAGGCCCGCACTCATGTCCCCTTGCACCCCCACACCCCAGCACTGAGGGGCACCTGCCAGCAGGCCCCCACTCATGTCCCCTTGCACACCCACCCCCCAGCAGTGCGGGGCACCTGCCAGCAGGCCCCCACTCATGTCCCCTTACACCCCCACCCCCCAGCAGTGTGGGGCACCTGCCAGCAGGCCCCCACTCATGTCACACCCATGTCCCCTTGCACCCTCACCCCCCAGCAGTGCAGGGCACCTGCCAGCAGGCCCCCACTCATGTCCCCTTGCACCCCCACCCCCCAGCACTGAGGGGCACCTGCCAGCAGGCCCCCCTTCATATCCCCTTGCACACCCACCCCCCAGCAGTGCGGGGCACCTGCCAGCAGGCCCCCACTCATGTCCCACTCATGTCCCCTTGCACCCCCACCCCCCAGCAGTGCGGGGCACCTGCCAGCAGGCCCCCACTCATGTCCCACTCATGTCCCCCTGCACCCCCACCCCCCAGCAGTGTGGGGCACCTGCCAGCAGGCCCCCACTCATGTCCCCTTGCACCCCCACCTTCCAGCAGTGCGGGTCACCTGCCAGCAGGCCCCCACTCATGTCCCACTCATGTCCCCCTGCACCCCCAACAGTGCAGGGCTCCTGCCAGCAGGCCCCCACTCATGCCCCACTCATGTCCCCCTGTACCCCCACCCCCCAGCAGTGCGGGGCACCTGCCAGCAGGCCCCCCACTCATGTCCCCTCGCACCCCCACCCCCCAGTAGTGCGGGGCACCTGCCAGCAGGCCCCCACTCATGTCCCACTCATGTCCCTCTGCACCCCCACCCCCCAGCAGTGCAGGGCACCTGCCAGCAGGCCCCCACTCATGTCCCCCTGCACCCCCACCCCCCAGCAGTGCGGGGCACCTGCCAGCAGGCCCCCACTCATGTCCCCTTGCACCCCCACCCCCCAGCAGTGCGGGGCACCTGCCAGCAGGCTCCGACACATGTCCCCCAGCCAACACGTCATCACAATCTAGATCCCTGGCCCTTATGGCCAGCCTCCACATGCCAAAGACCCACCCAAGTATTGCACCCACCCACATAGAAATGCCAATTACATGACACAACCCCAATGGCAAGTATGTAAATGAAGACATGTCCCTCACACACACACAATGGGTACAAGTGAATCTCAAAACCCATATCATGACATGCATGAAACCAATGAGATAATACCACACATTGAAGTTTGAAGAAAAAAATGTATTAAAAGCAACATGAATGGAATTAAAATCAAACAAACGACAATGGAAATTAAAAAAGAAAAGCTGCATGTCTGTAAAATAATGAAAAACAACAAATCATAATCCAAAGGAAAGGTGTCCAAAGTCACAGTTCCAAAAATTAAATCCAAGGGAAAAACAAAAATGAAAACCATTGCTCCATGGGGAAATCCAAACAAAAAAGTAGAATCCAACAGTCAACTATACACAGATGAACAATCCAGGGTCCATGATCCCAACTGAAGAAATGAAACCTATCAAAAACTCCTACCTAATAAAAAAACTATATAAAAAAATGTGGTCCATTGTCCAAAAGGTCCAAAATAAAGAAAAAAACAACGGAAACCTAATACTAACTAAATAACTATTTACAAGGGCAGCGGGCAAGTCCAACGGCTCACATGTTGATGTTCCGGGCCAGGGCATCATCGAACTCCTGCTCGATGTCCCGGAGGCGGTCCTCTTCCATGGCCCGAGGGTTCGCAGGGACGATGACATCTGGAACTCCAGGTCCCTGCGAATGGCCTCGAGGCACTCGGCCCTCCTCAGGGCCCTACACATGGAGTTCTCCGCCCTGACCATCGTGAGTTGTGCCTCTTCCGCCCGCTGCCGCTCCGCATCTATCGCATGGCCCAACCGCTGCCACACGGAAGACACTTCCCGTCCAGGGTCCTCTTGCCCTCCGGCCGATGCCTGCCCCTCCGATGTTGATGGCCCCGAGCCATCATTGCTCCCACCTACAGCCTGCTCCTGCTGCTGCTGTCCATGTGCCCTGTCTGATGGTGCCTGAACATCCTCCATCTGCTGGTCTCCAGTTGTGGTGTCCACCCCTGCTGGACCGCTGACTCCCGACTGTGGCAGGGATGTGAGCTCCACCAAGCTGGCTGTGTTGGTCAGGCCAGGTCCACAGGGGGCCCTGGTGGAATCTGGGCCGGAAGACGATGTGGAGAACGACTGGTGCATAGCCTCCACAGAGGAGGAGAGGTCCACCAAAGTGCGCGTCACATGTAGGAACCCTCCGACCAGGGCCCCTCCCAGCAGTGCCACGTCACAACGCTGCTCTTCGTGATGGCGTGCGTTCTCCGCCCATGAAGAACGCACCTCATCACGAATGACACGCATGCGCAACGCGACACCCACCAGCACGGATCCCATACGGTTGCGGGACCCCTCGTCCGCAGGTAGTGGAGAGGCAGATGATATGGCACTCTCCCCTACCTGCGGACGGGCCTGGGACGGGGCCTCCCTGCTGGTGCATGATGGTGCAGTCACAGGGTCAAGGACAGCGACATGCACAGGCCCCTCCGCAGTGACCTGTGCTGCCTCCTGACCCTGGCCCTGGACTGCACCACTTGCACCAGTGGTACTACCCCCACCAGGCCCCATGTGCGGCTCAGTAGCGGGCTCCTCCTCCTCTGTGGAGACCACCAACCTGGATGTCTCCACACCGTCTTCCGCCATTGGAAGCCCCTGTGGGGGCTCACCCGGCCTTTCCGCCACAGCCGTTGAGGCAGACGCAGCACCATCCCCCTCGCTCCCGGATGATGGTAATTCCTGGGAGGGTGGCTGGGCCTTGCGTCGCTGCCCAGTGGAGGCATTCCCGCCGCTTGGCTCCACAGCGCCGTCTCCGCCCTCTTCTTCACTTGACGCTGCAAAGAGGGAGACATAGAACACAAGCACCAGGGTACAGTACAAAATACCCTAGACAGGAAGCAATAACACATGAGTGGCACTGTCAAATGTCACTTCCATCCTGTCATTCCACAACACATGGGTGAATGCACACAACACACATGCAGAAACAGTTTGTGCGCCTGCAATCAACATCCATGTAGAAGGGCCCCTGTAAACCAAGATGTTGCCTTCAAAGTCACATGCATCCATGGTGTTTCAAAGTCACACACTTCTCAGACACACACACACACACATGTGCACCATACATGTACATGACATCAGCACCCATTACTCACCCCCCCCTCCATGTCCAGGAACAGAGACCGCCAGGCATTCATGTGTGCATTCCACATAGAGCTCCCCATGTTGCTTTAAAACACATGCACCAACCATGTGGCTCACACATAACTGGTCTCACATGCATGACCATGATGTCCCTGCACACACACATATCCATACATGGCCTATGTCACACATACAGGCAAGCATCAGACTACCAGCACATTGCAACATGCACTGTCTCACACAGCAATGCTTGGCCACTTACCGCTCAACTCCAGACGGGTCTGCCTCCGAAGGATCTGGGCGTGGAGCGCTGGGCCTACACGTTCCAGGACCATCATCTAGATGGCACTCAGGCGTGGCCGGCCCCCCTCCGCGAGGCACCGGGCCTTGTGGAGGGTCTTGGACCTGAAGTCCTCCCAGCGCTTCTTTACGTGGTTGATTTCGCAGGTTGCCACCCCCTCCGCGTTGATGGCAACCACTACGTTGTCCCAGATCCTCTCCCGTCCTTCCTTGTTGGCGCGTGATGTTCCGAAGAGGGCATCATAATGCCCCAGGACATGCTCCACCAGGACACCAACTTCGGTGGCAGTGAAGCTGGTGGCCCTCTGCCTCTCTGGCTGAGGGTTGCCAGTGGTGCCAGATGGTGTAGTGCCCGACATGGCAACCCCAGAGGCAGGAGTGGGTGGGCAACTGGGTCCTGGGGCTGGGCTGTGGAGCGATGGAATCCCAGTCGGGAGTCTTCTGTTCCAGCAGGGGTGGACACAGCAACTGGACCCCTGCAGATGGCTGACGTGCAGGCACCAAATAGCAGGGCACGTGGGCAGCAGGTAGACAGGCAGCAGCAGATGGCTGGTGGGAGCGTGCTCGGGGCAAGAAAATGGCCTTCTGGGCAGGAGCGTAGTCTTCCGTGTGTGTACGCGTGGCCAGCTTGATACGGAGTGATTTGGCACGGGAAAATCTTGCACGTCAGCATGTAATTCGAGGAAAGGCCCTTAGCGCGTAAGCGCGTCAGCACGCGTACGTGATATCATTGGACCAAAGGCCCTTAGCACGTAGGCGCGTCTGTGACGTATTGTGCACGGGCGTTGCCCTTTCGCGTGTAAAACTTGCTGCGCACCCCTGAAATTCACGTACTTCCTTGACCAGGGCCCTTTCGCGTGTGAAACTTCACGCGAACACCGTAATATACGTACCCTGCTGAAATCATGGGTGAAACTTCACACGAACCCCAGGAATACACGTACCCCGCTCGCTCGCACAGGGCCAATATTCCTGGGGTTGCGTGAAGTTTCACACGCGATAGGCCATGTGCGAGTGGGGTACGTGTATTTCAGGGGTTCACGTGAAGTTTCACACGCGATAGGCCATGTGCGAGTGGGGTACGTGCATTACTGGTGTTCGCGGGAAGTTTCACCCGCGATAGGCCCTGTGGGAGTAGGGTACGTGTATTTCAGGGGTTCGTGTGAAGTTTCACACGCGATAGGCCATGTGCGAGTGGGGTACGTGTATTTCAGGGGTTCGCGTGAAGTTTCGCACACGATAGGCCATGTGCGAGTGGGGTACGTGCATTACTGGTGTTCGCGGGAAGTTTCACCCGCGATAGGCCCTGTGCGAGTGGGGTACGTGTATTTCAGGGGTTCGCGTGAAGTTTCACCCGCAATAGGCCCTGTGCGAGTGGGGTACGTGTATTTCAGGGGTTCGCATGAAGTTTCACACGCGATAGGCCATGTGCGAGTGGGGTACGTGTATTTCAGGGGTTTGCGTGAAGTTTCACACGCGATAGGCCATGTGAGTGTGGTACGTGCATTACAGGTGTTCGCGGGAAGTTTCACCCGCGATAGGCCCTGTGCGAGTGGGGTACGTGTATTTCAGGGGTTCGCGTGAAGATTCACCCGCGATAGGCCCTGTGCGAGTGGGGTACGTGTATTTCAGGGGTTCACGTGAAGTTTCACACGTGATAGGCCTTGTGCGAGTGGGGTACGTGTATTTCAGGGGTTCGCGTGAAGTTTCACACGCGATAGGCCATGTGCGAGTGGGGTACGTGCATTACTGGTGTTCGCGGGAAGTTTCACCCGCGATAGGCCCTGTGCGAGTGTGGTACGTGTATTTCAGGGGTTCTTGGTAAGTTTCACATGCGATTTAGCTGTCAGAGCGGGGTACGTGAATTTCGGGGGTGCACGGGGAGTCCTACACGTGAATTGGCAGTGTGGGACCTCCCAGGTGTTCCCTCTACACCCTCCACAGCCCCTGCAGGCAGACCACACCACAGGGGACTCCATGTCCCGCAGGCAGCCCATCCACCATGGCCATGCACCCCAGACAAGCCACCTGTCCGCTTGCACCACTGATCAACAACTCATGTACCCCTGCACCCCCACCCCCAGCAGTGCAGGGCACCTGCCAGCAGGCCCCCACTCATGTCCCACTCATGTCCCCTTGCACCCCCACCCCCCAGCATTGTGGGGCACCTGCCAGCAGGCCCCCACTCATGTCCCACGCATGTCCCCTTGCACCCCCACCCCCCAGCAGTGTGGGGCACCTGCCAGCAGGCCCCCACTCATGTCCCACTCATGTCCCCTTGCACCCAGCATTGTAGGGCTCCTGCCAGCAGGCCCCCACTCATGTCCCACTCATGTCCCCTTGCACCCCCACCCCCCAGCAGTGTGGGGCACCTGCCAGCAGGCCCCCACTCATGTCCCACTCATGTCCCCTTGCACCCCACCCCCCAGCATTGTGGGGCACCTGCCAGCAGACCCCCAATCATGTACCACTCATGTCCCCTTGCACCCCCACCCCCCAGCAGTGCAGGGCACCTGCCAGCAGGCCCCCACTCATGTCCCCCTGCACCCCCACCCCCCAGCAGTGCGGGGCACCTGCCAGCAGGCCCCCACTCATGTCCCCTTGCACCCCCACCCCCCAGCAGTGCGGGGCACCTGCCAGCAGGCCCCGACACATGTCCCCCAGCCAACACGTCATCACAATCTAGATCCCTGGCCCTTATGGCCAGCCTCCACATGCCAAAGACCCACCCAAGTATTGCACCCACCCACATAGAAATGCCAATTACATGACACAACCCCAATGGCAAGTATGTAAATGAAGACATGTCCCTCACACACACACAATGGGTACAAGTGAATCTCAAAACCCATATCATGACATGCATGAAACCAATGAGATAATACCACACATTTAAGTTTGAAGAAAAAAATGTATTAAAAGCAACATGAATGGAATTAAAATCAAACAAACGACAATGGAAATTAAAAAAGAAAAGCTGCATGTCTGTAAAATAATGAAAAACAACAAATCATAATCCAAAGGAAAGGTGTCCAAAGTCACAGTTCCAAAAATTAAATCCAAGGGAAAAACAAAAATGAAAACCATTGCTCCATGGGGAAATCCAAACAAAAAAGTAGAATCCAACAGTCAACTATACACAGATGAACAATCCAGGGTCCATGATCCCAACTGAAGAAATGAAACCTATCAAAAACTCCTACCTAATAAAAAAACTATATAAAAAAATGTGGTCCATTGTCCAAAAGGTCCAAAATAAAGAAAAAAACAACGGAAACCTAATACTAACTAAATAACTATTTACAAGGGCAGCGGGCAAGTCCAACGGCTCACATGTTGATGTTCCGGGCCAGGGCATCATCGAACTCCTGCTCGATGTCCCGGAGGCGGTCCTCTTCCATGGCCCGAGGGTTCGCAGGGACGATGACATCTGGAACTCCAGGTCCCTGCGAATGGCCTCGAGGCACTCGGCCCTCCTCAGGGCCCTACGCATGGAGTTCTCCGCCCTGACCATCGTGAGTTGTGCCTCTTCCGCCCGCTGCCGCTCCGCATCTATCGCATGGCCCAACCGCTGCCACACGGAAGACACTTCCCGTCCAGGGTCCTCCTGCCCTCCGGCCGATGCCTGCCCCTCCGATGTTGATGGCCCCGAGCCATCATTGCTCCCACCTACAGCCTGCTCCTGCTGCTGCTGTCCATGTGCCCTGTCTGATGGTGCCTGAACATCCTCCATCTGCTGGTCTCCAGTTGTGGTGTCCACCCCTGCTGGACCGCTGACTCCCGACTGTGGCAGGGATGTGAGCTCCACCAAGCTGGCTGTGTTGGTCAGGCCAGGTCCACAGGGGGCCCTGGTGGAATCTGGGCCGGAAGACGATGTGGAGAACGACTGGTGCATAGCCTCCACAGAGGAGGAGAGGTCCACCAAAGTGCGCGTCACATGTAGGAACCCTCCGACCAGGGCCCCTCCCAGCAGTGCCACGTCACAACGCTGCTCTTCGTGATGGCGTGCGTTCTCCGCCCATGAAGAACGCACCTCATCACGAATGACACGCATGCGCAACGCGACACCCACCAGCACGGATCCCATACGGTTGCGGGACCCCTCGTCCGCAGGTAGTGGAGAGGCAGATGATATGGCACTCTCCCCTACCTGCGGACGGGCCTGGGACGGGGCCTCCCTGCTGGTGCATGATGGTGCAGTCACAGGGTCAAGGACAGCGACATGCACAGGCCCCTCCGCAGTGACCTGTGCTGCCTCCTGACCCTGGCCCTGGACTGCACCACTTGCACCAGTGGTACTACCCCCACCAGGCCCCATGTGCGGCTCAGTAGCGGGCTCCTCCTCCTCTGTGGAGACCACCAACCTGGATGTCTCCACACCGTCTTCCGCCATTGGAAGCCCCTGTGGGGGCTCACCCGGCCTTTCCGCCACAGCCGTTGAGGCAGACGCAGCACCATCCCCCTCGCTCCCGGATGATGGTAATTCCTGGGAGGGTGGCTGGGCCTTGCGTCGCTGCCCAGTGGAGGCATTCCCGCCGCTTGGCTCCACAGCGCCGTCTCCGCCCTCTTCTTCACTTGACGCTGCAAAGAGGGAGACATAGAACACAAGCACCAGGGTACAGTACAAAATACCCTAGACAGGAAGCAATAACACATGAGTGGCACTGTCAAATGTCACTTCCATCCTGTCATTCCACAACACATGGGTGAATGCACACAACACACATGCAGAAACAGTTTGTGCGCCTGCAATCAACATCCATGTAGAAGGGCCCCTGTAAACCAAGATGTTGCCTTCAAAGTCACATGCATCCATGGTGTTTCAAAGTCACACACTTCTCAGACACACACACACACATGTGCACCATACATGTACATGACATCAGCACCCATTACTCACCCCCCCCTCCATGTCCAGGAACAGAGACCGCCAGGCATTCATGTGTGCATTCCACATAGAGCTCCCCATGTTGCTTTAAAACACATGCACCAACCATGTGGCTCACACATAACTGGTCTCACATGCATGACCATGATGTCCCTGCACACACACATATCCATACATGGCCTATGTCACACATACAGGCAAGCATCAGACTACCAGCACATTGCAACATGCACTGTCTCACACAGCAATGCTTGGCCACTTACCGCTCAACTCCAGACGGGTCTGCCTCCGAAGGATCTGGGCGTGGAGCGCTGGGCCTACGCGTTCCAGGACCATCATCTAGATGGCACTCAGGCGTGGCCGGCCCCCCTCCGCGAGGCACCGGGCCTTGTGGAGGGTCTTGGACCTGAAGTCCTCCCAGCGCTTCTTTACGTGGTTGATTTCGCAGGTTGCCACCCCCTCCGCGTTGATGGCAACCACTACGTTGTCCCAGATCCTCTCCCGTCCTTCCTTGTTGGCGCGTGATGTTCCGAAGAGGGCATCATAATGCCCCAGGACATGCTCCACCAGGACACCAACTTCGGTGGCAGTGAAGCTGGTGGCCCTCTGCCTCTCTGGCTGAGGGTTGCCAGTGGTGCCAGATGGTGTAGTGCCCGACATGGCAACCCCAGAGGCAGGAGTGGGTGGGCAACTGGGTCCTGGGGCTGGGCTGTGGAGCGATGGAATCCCAGTCGGGAGTCTTCTGTTCCAGCAGGGGTGGACACAGCAACTGGACCCCTGCAGATGGCTGACGTGCAGGCACCAAATAGCAGGGCACGTGGGCAGCAGGTAGACAGGCAGCAGCAGATGGCTGGTGGGAGCGTGCTCGGGGCAAGAAAATGGCCTTCTGGGCAGGAGCGTAGTCTTCCGTGTGTGTACGCGTGGCCAGCTTGATACGGAGTGATTTGGCACGGGAAAATCTTGCACGTCAGCATGTAATTCGAGGAAAGGCCCTTAGCGCGTAAGCGCGTCAGCACGCGTACGTGATATCATTGGACCAAAGGCCCTTAGCACGTAGGCGCGTCTGTGACGTATTGTGCACGGGCGTTGCCCTTTCGCGTGTAAAACTTGCTGCGCACCCCTGAAATTCACGTACTTCCTTGACCAGGGCCCTTTCGCGTGTGAAACTTCACGCGAACACCGTAATATACGTACCCTGCTGAAATCATGGGTGAAACTTCACACGAACCCCAGGAATACACGTACCCCGCTCGCTCGCACAGGGCCAATATTCCTGGGGTTGCGTGAAGTTTCACACGCGATAGGCCATGTGCGAGTGGGGTACGTGTATTTCAGGGGTTCACGTGAAGTTTCACACGCGATAGGCCATGTGCGAGTGGGGTACGTGCATTACTGGTGTTCGCGGGAAGTTTCACCCGCGATAGGCCCTGTGGGAGTAGGGTACGTGTATTTCAGGGGTTCGTGTGAAGTTTCACATGCGATAGGCCATGTGCGAGTGGGGTACGTGTATTTCAGGGGTTCGCGTGAAGTTTCGCACACGATAGGCCATGTGCGAGTGGGGTACGTGCATTACTGGTGTTCGCGGGAAGTTTCACCCGCGATAGGCCCTGTGCGAGTGGGGTACGTGTATTTCAGGGGTTCGCGTGAAGTTTCACCCGCAATAGGCCCTGTGCGAGTGGGGACGTGTATTTCAGGGGTTCGCATGAAGTTTCACACGCGATAGGCCATGTGCGAGTGGGGTACGTGTATTTCAGGGGTTTGCGTGAAGTTTCACACGCGATAGGCCATGTGAGTGTGGTACGTGCATTACAGGTGTTCGCGGGAAGTTTCACCCGCGATAGGCCCTGTGCGAGTGGGGTACGTGTATTTCAGGGGTTCGCGTGAAGATTCACCCGCGATAGGCCCTGTGCGAGTGGGGTACATGTATTTCAGGGGTTCACGTGAAGTTTCACACGTGATAGGCCTTGTGCGAGTGGGGTACGTGTATTTCAGGGGTTCGCGTGAAGTTTCACACGCGATAGGCCATGTGCGAGTGGGGTACGTGCATTACTGGTGTTCGCGGGAAGTTTCACCCGCGATAGGCCCTGTGCGAGTGTGGTACGTGTATTTCAGGGGTTCTTGGTAAGTTTCACATGCGATTTAGCTGTCAGAGCGGGGTACGTGAATTTCGGGGGTGCACGGGGAGTCCTACACGTGAATTGGCAGTGTGGGACCTCCCAGGTGTTCCCTCTACACCCTCCACAGCCCCTGCAGGCAGACCACACCACAGGGGACTCCATGTCCCGCAGGCAGCCCATCCACCATGGCCATGCACCCCAGACAAGCCACCTGTCCGCTTGCACCACTGATCAACAACTCATGTACCCCTGCACCCCCACCCCCCAGCAGTGCAGGGCACCTGCCAGCAGGCCCCCACTCATGTCCCACTCATGTCCCCTTGCACCCCCACCCCCCAGCATTGTGGGGCACCTGCCAGCAGGCCCCCACTCATGTCCCACGCATGTCCCCTTGCACCCCCACCCCCCAGCAGTGTGGGGCACCTGCCAGCAGGCCCCCACTCATGTCCCACTCATGTCCCCTTGCACCCGCAACACCCAGCATTGTAGGGCTCCTGCCAGCAGGCCCCCACTCATGTCCCACTCATGTCCCCTTGCACCCCCACCCCCCAGCAGTGTGGGGCACCTGCCAGCAGGCCCCCACTCATGTCCCACTCATGTCCCCTTGCACCCCACCCCCCAGCATTGTGGGGCACCTGCCAGCAGACCCCCAATCATGTACCACTCATGTCCCCTTGCACCCCCACCCCCCAGCAGTGTGGGGCACCTGCCAGCAGGCCCCCCACTCATGTCCCACTCATGTCCCCTTGCACCCCCACCCCCAGCAGTGTGGGGCACCTGCCAGCAGGCCCCCACTCATCATGTCCCCCAGCCAACACATCATCACAATCTAGATCCCTGGCCCTTATGGCCAGCCTCCACATGCCAAAGACCCACCCAAGTATTGCATCCACCGACATAGAAATGCCCATTTCATGATACAACCCCAATGGCAAGTATGTAAATGAACACATGTCCGTCACACACACACAATGGGTGCAAGTGAATGTCAAAACCCATATCATGACACGCATGAAACCAATGAGATAATACCACACATCGAAGTATGAACAAAAAAATGT
Organism: Ambystoma mexicanum; assembly: GCF_040938575.1. Taxonomy (NCBI): domain Eukaryota; kingdom Metazoa; phylum Chordata; class Amphibia; order Caudata; family Ambystomatidae; genus Ambystoma; species Ambystoma mexicanum. Next base: position 989,048,021 of record NC_090925.1, read on the forward strand.
ATTAAAAGCAAAATGAATGGAATAAAAAACAAACACACGACAAAGGGAATGAAAAACGAAAAGCTGCATGTCCGTAAAATAATGAAAAACAACAAATCATAATCCAAAGGAAAGGTGTCCAAAGTCACAGTTCAAAAAATGAAATCCAAGGGAAAAACAAAAGTGAACAACATTGCTCCATGGGTAAATTAAATAATGAAAAAGATGAATCCAATAGTGAACTATTTACAGAAGAATAATCCAGGGTCCATGATCCCAACTGAAAAAATGAAACCTATCAAAAATACTACCTAATGAAAAACTATATACAGAAAGGTGGTGCATTGTCCAAGCGCAACCAAAATAAAGAAAAAACCAAAGGAAACCTAACACTATCTAACTATTTACAAAGGCAGCGGGCAAGTCCAACGGCTCACATGTTGATGTTCCGGGCCAGGGCATCATCGAACTCCTGCTCGATGTCCCGGAGGCGGTCCTCTTCCATGGCCCCGAGGGTTCGCAGGGACGATGACATCTGGAACTCCAGGTCCCTGCGAATGGCCTCGAGGCACTCGGCCCGCCTGAGGGCCCTATGCATGGAGTTCTCTGCCCTGACCATCGTGAGCCGTGCCTCTTCCACCCGCTGCCACTCCGCATCTATCGCATGGCCCAACCACTGCCACACGGAAGACACTTCCCGTCCAGGGCCCTCCTGCCCTCCGGCCGATGCCTGCCCCTCCGATGATGAAGGACCTGAGCCATCATGGCTCCCACCTTGTTGCTGCTGCTGCTCTGCCGCTGCCTGTGCCCGGGCTCCTCCTGCCTGCACATCCTCCTCCAGGTGGGGTGCAGTTGTTGAGGTGCCCACCCCTGCTGGACGTCCTACTCCCGACTGTGGCAGGGATGTGTCCTCCACCAGCCTGGCTGCAGGGTCAGAGGTAGCTCCACAGGGCACCCAGGAGACACATGGGTGGGAAGATGGCACGGAGGACGACTGGCGCATAGGGGGTTCAGTTGAGGAGGGGGCCGGAACAAGGTCCACAAAACGGAGGAATCCGGCCATGGTGAGCTGTCCCAGTGGGTCAACGCGGTCAACGAGCCATGCAAGAAGACGTTCAGTCTCCTCATGAAAAGACTGCAGGTCAGCTCGCATGGCACGTTGTCGCAACGCCACTCCACCCAGGACAGGCTCAACCTGGTGCCAGATAGCCACATCCGCAGGGAGAGGAAGGCCAGTTGGTGTAAGCCAATCCCCTCCCTGAGAACGGGTCTGGACGTAGGTATCCCTGCTGGTGCAAGATGATGCAGTCACAGGATCGGGGACAGGATTACACACAGGCACCTACGCGGCGGCCTGTGCTGCCTCCTGTCCCTGCCCCTGCACTGCACCACTAGCACCAGTGGAATCCCCACTTCCAGACCCTGTCTCTGTCCCTTGCATGGCCTCCTCCTCCACCAAACCCCCCACCAACCTGGATGACTCTGTGCCATCTTCCTCCATTTGGCCCTGTGGGGTCACAGCTGCCCCTTCGGCTGCCGAGGAGTCCAACTCCAACCTCCGCCTCTTGGACCTCCCCTCGGCAGCTGCGACCTGGGACGCTGCACCGGACTCCTCACTCCCCGACGAGATGACAACCTGGGAGGGGAGGCGGGCCTTGTGTCTCGGGCTGGCGGTGCGATCCCTGCCGCTGAGCTCCACAGCACCTTCTCCGCCCTCTTCATCAGTTGACGCTGCAGACAGGGAGAGATAGGAGACAGGCATCAGGGCACTGTACAATGGACTCATACACACATGACAGTTGTACATGAGTGGCATTGTCAAACTTCAGACATGGCATCACAATCCCCAACACACATGTCATTGCAACTCACACACATGAGCTATTCCACAGCCATATTGCAACAGCCAGCACCATCCATACCCATCCAAACAGCATGAGCAGCCAAAGGTGAGCCAGACATCACATGAAACACAGGGAGTGCACGAGACATGCACACACGCCACCACAATCACATGCATGTGTACACCTCTGCCAACTGTCGCAGTGATGGGATGGGCATCCATGTCACATCTGGCAATCAGTCTTCTACATATCAGTCTCCATTGCATCCATGTTGCATCACTGTTGCACCCATGTCAAATACACACACATGCACATGTACACAGTGCAGACACATGCAGCTGGAAACAACATCCATGTGTGACACCACAACCATGCCAACTTACATACACAGTAATCAAAACATGTGTGCTCACACATCTGCATTTGGCCTGCATCCTTACCCACACATACATCATCCATGTGTCTCACACATGAAAGGACTTGCATGTGTCAGCCTCACAGCCCTGCACATACACATCCATACATGGCCCTACAAAACCATATGTACAACCAGCACACTACTGGCACACCACCACACGCACAGCTTCCAATCAGTATGCATGTACACTTACCGCTCGACTCCAGACGGGTCTGCCTCTCAAGGACCTGGACGTGGAGCGCTGGGCGTATGCGTTCCAGGACCCTCATCTGATGTTCCGACAGGTGACCCCGGCGCCCCTTAGAATCAGCTGCCTTCAAGAGGCGCCGGGCCTTGTTGAGGGTCCTGGACCTGAAGTCCTCCCAGCGCTTCTTGACATGTTGTAAGTCGCGGACTGCCACCCCCTCCGCGTTGATGGCAGTCACGATGTCCGTCCAGATCCGAGTCCGTCCTTCCTTGTCGGCGGCCGACCTTCCGAAGAGGGCATCATACTGCCCCAGGACATGCTCCTCCAGGACACCAACTTCGGTGGCAGTGAAGCTGGTGGCCCTCTGCCTCTCTGGCTGGGGGTTGCCAGTGGTGCCAGATGGTGTAGTGCCCGACATGGCAACCCCAGAGGCAGGAGTGGGTGGGCAACTGGGTCCTGGGGCTGGGCTGTGGAGCGATGGAATAGCAGTCGGGAGTCTTCGGTTCCAGCAGGGGTGGTCACAGCAATGGCAGGGAACGTGGGCAGCAGGCAATCAGGCAGCAGCAGATGGCAGGTGGGAGCGTGCTCGGGGCTCTGGGGGGCAGTAATTCGGCCTTCTGGGCAGGAGCATGGTCTTCCGTGTGTGAACGTGTGGCCAACTTGATACGGAGTGATTTGGCACGTCAAAATCTGGCACGTGAGCGTGTAATTTGAGGAAAGGCCCTTAGCGCATAAGCGCGTCAGCACGCGTACGCGATTTCATTGGACCAAAGGCCCTTAGCGCGTAAGCGCGTCTGTGACGTGCGCGCGCAGGCGTTTCCCTGAACCCGGGTGCATGTTACACGTCCAAGAACTGCATGTCCGAGTGTCAGCTCGTGTAATTGGAGGTTAGGGCCTTAGCGCGTATATGCGGAAGTGACGTTGGACGTGTGGGCCGGTTCAAAAGGCACGTGTAGGACGTCATTTCCTTGTACGTGCTTTTCGTGGAGAGCGAGTGGGTGAATTCTGTACTTCTTGTCGGGTTCACACGTGATTTACTTCACAGCGTTTCTAGTTCGTACTCCCTGTTACCTCTGACAGCTTTTTTCTAATTTTCTGTTGGGCCTGTTTCCTCAAACAGCATTCACTTCTTTTGTCCTGTCTCCTCAGACAGTGTACAATTCTTCTTTTGGCGGGGGTGTTGCCAACGCGCACACGCGCATATTTTTCATGCTCATTTTCCAGGCAGACGGTGAGTCGCGCACGTATTTACCAACTGTGCTTGCCCCGTGTGTCGCGTACCCCTTCAGAGGTCATTGTAGGCTGCGTGTATCACGCGTACGTTCATTCTTGTGTTTCTGGGTGCCACAGCATAGTGCGGGTTCATTTTTCCACGCACGTGGTCTACGAGGGGTTGCATGCACGTTATTTTCTGTTTTTGGGGTGCCTGTGCATTGCGTGACCCATCATCTTTCCCCAGGGGTCACATACAGCCTTGCTAGAGCACTAGGGTACAAATTCCATCTAGTACCCTACCCCTTTGACACCCAATTGCCCAGGACAATAGTTTACTGCAACTCCCATACGCACATCAACATCAGTGCCATGGTTGGGAGGCGACCAAGCGGTAAGGGTGGCAAAGGTGGCCGAGCCTCAAGAGGTGGGCGTGGTGGGCGCGGTAGGGGACGTGGCGGGGATTTGCAGGGTACCCCTAGCCCCCCACGTGTGGAGGACCAGTCAGGGACACCCATGCCCCCCCCATAGTTGAGGGAAACGTGGCTGACACCATCTCTGCTCAGCCCTTGTTGGACCGGACCATTGTGGCACCTGACCTGGCAGAGGGTGACTCCCAGGCTGACTTCCAGGTCCCCAAGTCTAGACCACGTGTGGCGGTGCAAGTTGGTGTCACTAGGCCACGTGGATCAGCCGACACGCTATGTCATCTGCTGCCCAGAGTAGGCAGGGTGGGGAGGCTACAGGGGCAGCTGCAGCTCCATCCACCCCAGCTCTGACTCTCCCAGCCAGGGCAGTGTTGGTCCCAGTCCATCTTGTTAACGTTCCCCCTGACTACGTAACACTTCAGCCAATGCCTGCACCAAGTCCCATGCTCAGTGTGCATTCCCACACTCCAACTACCCAGTCCACCGGTGCTCCTGCCTCTAGTGGCCAGAGCGGCGTAGGCCACTCAGGATCCCCACCACCTTCCAAAAAAAAGAGGAAAAGTGCTTGTCCACTACAGGCTGATACCCCAGACATGGCTACGCAGTCCGGCACGCAAAGGAAGCCTAGCTTCAATGATGCCGAACGTGATGCACTTATGCAGTATGTGTCCGCACATGACAGCGAAATGTTGATCACTTCAGGGTGCAAGACCACACCTGCTCAACGTCAGGCACACTGGCAGACCGTCGCGGACATCATAAGTGCCCTTGGATTAGTGAGGCGCACAGCTGGTGAGTGCTACAAGCGCTGGAATGACCTTAAGCGCAGGGCAAAGAAAAAGCTGGCCTCAAGTCATGCCGCTACTCTGGTGACTGGAGGTGGGTCTCCACAAGAGGACATTGAACTCACTGTACATGAGTCGGTTGCTGGGATCTACGTCACAGAGGAACAGATCCAAGGTGTGGGAGATCTGCCAGATTACAAGGCATTGTCCGGTGAGTGTACATGCATGTGTGTGTGATTCATGTGTATGTTGTGTGTGTGAGGGGTTCGGATTGAGTGCCAGGTGAAGGTGTGTGTGCCTGAGTGGTTTGGGTCACCCATGTGCTTCATTCAAAAACATTCTGCGGCCCTGGATTTGGGTATTACAGTATCCCTTCTGCCCACAGCAGGCTTTTTGTGCAACATCACGCCAGTTGCCCTTGAAGTGGCATCTTGCAACAACATTGTTCCGTATTTCTCATTGTTCATTCAGGCTGATTGTTTCGATCCCCCCACTTTCACTACGCATTTCTCAGCCCTATTGTCAAACGATATGTGACATGCCTATGGTACATGCCATCTGTGTGATGGCATGTGTCATGTATGTGGATTGGACATGCCACTCACAGGCCAATGTGTGATGGCTCTGCTAGCCAGCATGCAGCTAATGTGTTGCTCTTCCATCTTGGTGTCATCAGTGTCTGACATTTTCCTCCCCTTCAAACTCAGTGACAGTGCATGCATGGGAGGGTTATAGTCATGTGGGGCATGTGTCAATCAAGTACTGGTTCTGTAGCTTGTGAGGCCTAATTGTGTGCCATGGTGCTAATGCCTGTTTCCATTTTTTGTCTTTCATGTTTCTGCAGGGGATGACGCACTTGATGCTGTTGAGGGTGAGGAGATGTTGCAGACCCAGGAGGGATCTCAGGCAGGACCGGGCACCAGTGGGGGACGTGGTGTGGTGGTGGGTGAGAACCCACTCTTGTTGCAGACCGTTCTCTCCAGGGGTGTCTCTGGGTGCACCTCCCCAGACCTCTTTTCGGGTGTTGATTCGGATGATGAGACCTATGTGGCTTCGCAGGTAGGTGTTTCTGGGAGGGATTCTGTTCTGTCCGACCCACCTGCACCAGGGGTACAGCCCACTATGGGGATGTCAGTGTTGGTCGGTCCGTCTTTGGTAGTTACGGATGCAGGGCCACACTCCGCAACATCTGATCCTGTTCCTTGGCCAGCAGATCAGAGGGGGAATGCAGTCCTGCAGCCTCACGCAGTGCCGACACAGCAAGGCACAGTTTTTCTTGCCCCAGACAGGTGTGGTGCCCGCCAACGCGGTGGCCGTACGCCACCAGGCAATACCGCATGGGAGAAATCCATATACGGTATGGCAAACCAATAGGCAGCAGCATCTGAGACGATGGCATCTGAGAGCTATGGAGAGGGTGGCCACTTCCATTGTCCCCCCACAAAAGCAGATGGAGCAACTACAGCAGGCAACAGACTCCATTTGCCAATCAATCAGGGAGGACATGTTGGCGTCCAACAGGGACAGATGGGCGGCCCTGGACACTCTGCGAAGCCATTTCTTTAGAGTCCCAGGGCCAGAGGGAAGCCCTGAGGGTAGAAGTCCGTCACCTCAGGCAGACTCTTGTGGAGCTTGAGGCTTCCACTGTCATGAGGACAGAACAGCTGCTGGCTGGAGCGGGTCACACATACCCTCTCAGCAGAGATGCAGGCAACTCGGGAGGAGGTCCGGGCATCACGTCAGGTGGTGCATGGGGATCTCTGCACCATATTCCTCCAGAACGAGACCTTCCACACCCGCATGCTTGCTGCCATGGAGGACCAGATTAGGGCTTTGCGTGGGCTGCCTCCCATGGCACCACCTCCTCCTGTGGCGGCAGCAGCACAGGGTGATGAGAGCGACCACAGGGATTCTGAATCTCTCACAATAGCGTAGCCGTGCAGGCCATGAGCCCATGGAGGTGTTTTTTTTCTGCAACATCCACACAGGTGGCTGTTGGTGTGCACCTTGTCCTCAGACCTCCTGGGTGGCCTCCCCCACCCCTCCTGGCCCCCACATGGCCATTTTTGATTTTTGAGTTTTTTGTTTTTGTTATAGTGTGTTGCCTTGTGTGGCTCCCGTGGGCATCCACTGTATTCCGGCTGGGCACATGCAGGCTTGTCCTGAGTTTGGGTTAGATGCTTGGGTTCGTGAGACACACACCCCTCCTGCTTCCCGTTACCATGGGCTTGCAAAGGGTGTGCCCAAGTGACAGTAACTTACACAGTGATGTTGGACTCCCATGACATGTGTGGGCAGTCTGTAGTCAATACTGTGTATACATTCCTAGCGCATATTGTTGTAGTATTGTACACTGCATGGTGTATTGATGTGTGCTTGTGCATCCATGTCTCCCTCCTAATTTGCAGGTTCATTCCTCATGTCTTCACAAGGCTGTCTACTTTGGAGATGGAGTTCATGTTGTAAGCAGTGCACTTCCAGATTTGCATGGCACCAACACTGTACAGTTGGAAGTGGTCGATGTGCTAGCATCACCAGGTTGTAAGACTATGTATCCTTTAACTTAGTACTGTCATGTGAATGCTATGTTTGGGGTGGCTACCTGCATTGTATTGTGGTAAGTCTTTGGTCATGTGTGTTGTCAGTTCTACATTAATGCGAGCATATTGTGTGTGGCCATTTTCCATTCGGGACACTGTGCTTTGTGACGCTTGTGTCATGTTTTGGGGATTCCTTTGTTTGCTCTCACATGGCATGACATGCCATGGTGTGTTGGGTGGCGGTGCTGGGGAGGTGTTGGGTGACATGGCACTGTTGTCATGTTGTATCTTGCAAAGGGGTAATGATTTTAGCAGCATAGAAGTGGGTCTTTTGATGACACAGCATTGGTGGTGTTTGTGTAGGTAGGGATACACACAATGGAACACAGGTGAACAATCTCAGGCTGGTATGGTTGTGACAGTTGACTGTCACTTGACTCATCATCATTGATAGTCAGCTGGTATGTGCCAGGGCTGTGTGCACTCCACAGGGGTGTGATTTTAGGTGAAGTAATTAGCCACCAGCTGCGTACGGGCTGCCTCACCCCGTGCCCTTTCCCCTCCCATGCGCAGCAGGCGTGCATGTGGTTGGGGATGTGGGGGCACCACCATGTCCAGGGGCAGGCCCCGGCGTGTTGCAACGTTGTGCAGGACACATGCTGCCACTATGATCCTGCACAGTACTGGGGGAGCGTATAACAGCTGCCCGCCAGAACGGTCAAGTGAGCGAAAGCGTGACTTGAGCACTCTGAATGTGCGCTCCACTATGCCCCGGGTTGCAATATGGGCTGTGTTGTATCTTACCTTGGGTGGCGTGGTAGGGTTCCGAATTGGCGTCATCATCTGGGTGCTCAGAGGGTAGGCACTGTCCCCTGGGGAGGTGGTGATGGGTATCATTAGTGGGGTTTTGACATTACTCAGTATCTGACATGCATGCATGTGCTGTGGCATTTATACTCACTAATCAGCCATGTATCGCCATGCCGACCAGCTTCTAGGTCCCGGTTTAGGGTTGACATTCTGTAAATGAAACTGTCGTGGGTGGACCCTGGATAGTTGGCATATACTGAGGTGATGATTCCCTTGGCATCACATACTACCTGGACATTGATGGAATGCCAGTGCTTGCGGTTTCTATAGATGTACTCAGATGCCCTGGGGGGACGTAGAGCCACATGGGTGCAGTCAATGGCACCTAGCGCTTTGGGGAAGTGTACCACCCCGTAAAAATCCTGGACGACAGCCTGCCTTTCTGCAGGTGTTCTGGGCAGGTATATGTGCCTGCGTACTGATGGGCGTGCAGTCATGATGGCCAAGACCTGGTGTAGGCAGCGTGACTGCGTGGCCTGTGACACCCCCCCACTATGGCACTTGTCCGCTGAAATAATCCAGTGGCCAAGAAGTGCAGTACATTAAGGACCTTCTCCAGGGGGTTGAGTGCTTGGGAGCAGAGGGTGGGTGATGTGAGGTCATCCTCCCACTCACTGACCAGGTCGAGTATTATGTGAGGTGGAAACCTGTACCTCCCATACACGTGGTCATCAGGCATCCCAAAAAGGCTGGTTCTGGGTGTAAAAATTCTGGGCCTGACTATCCTCCTCCTCTTCCTGCGGTATCCCACGGCCACTGATGCTAGGAATGGTATATTCATTCAGGCGTCTGAGCTTGTTTGTTGTTTGCGTGCACTTGTATGCTGCGCGGGTCGACGTACTCCTGCTTCCTGCTTGCGTACGTGTTTCCAGATTAGCGCGTCTTTTTGGCGTGTGCGTGTGGGCGTTCCACGCATTTGCCTCCTGTACTTCCACGCCCACCACAGTAATACACGTACCCCGCTCGCCCAGGCCCAATCGTGTGTGAAACTTCCCGCGAGCCCTGGAAGTACACGTACCCCGCTCGCCCAGGCCCAATCGCGTGTAAAACTTCCCGCGAGCCCCTGAATTACACGTACCCCGCTCGCCCAGGCACAATCGCATGTGAAACTTCCCGCGCACCCCCGAAATACACGCTATTTTTGACACAGCGGGTGTCCGTGTTTGTTGCGTACCCCTTTGCACGTCATTTGTCCTAGAGGGCCACAGTATGGGACATTCATAGGAGCTGTATATACGGCTTTTTGTTACCGCACATTTTTTTAATGCGCAAGGACGCTACCGCCTGCCTTCGTTTGGCGGACATGTGTTGATGTACATAGTTGACTTTTGCTTTGTGTCGTGGGATCGCCATTTCACTGCTGGGGGGTGGGTGTGCAAGGGGACATGAGTGGGGGCCTGCTGGCAGGTGCCCTGCACTGCTGGGGGGTGGGTGTGCAAGGGTACATGAGTGGGGGCCTGCTGGCAGGTGCCCCGCACTGCTGGGGGGTGGGTGTGCAAGGGGACATGAGTGGGGGCCTGTTGGCAGGTGCCCCGCACTGCTGGGGGGTGGGTGTGCAAGGGGACATGAGTGGGGGCCTGCTGGCAGGTGCCCCGCACTGCTGGGGGGTGGGTGTGCAAGGGGGCATGAGTGGGGGCCTGCTGGCAGGTGCCCCGCACTGCTGGGGGGTGGGTGTGCAAGGGGACATGAGTGGGGGCCTGCTGGCATGTGCCCCGCAATGCTGAGGGGTGGGGGTGCAAGGGGACATGAGTGGGACATGAGTGGGGTCCTGCTGGCAGGTGCCCCGCACTGCTGGGGTGTGGGGGTGCAAGGGGACATGAGTGGGGGCCTGCTGGCAGGTGCCCCGCACTGCTCGGGGTGCAAGGGGACATGAGTGTGGGCCTGCTGGCAGGTGCCCCGCACTGCTGGGGGGTGGGTGTGCAAGGGGACATGAGTGGGGGCCTGCTGGCAGGTGCCCCGCACTGCTGGGGGGTGGGGGTGCAAGGGGACATGAGTGGGACATGAGTGTGGGCCTGCTGGCAGGTGCCCCGCACTGCTGGGGGTGGGTGTGCAAGGGGACATGAGTGTGGGCCTGCTGGCAGGTGCCCCGCACTGCTGGGGGGTGGGTGTGCAAGGGGACATGAGTGGGGGCCTACTGGCAGGTGCCCCGCACTGCTGGGGGGTGGGGGTGCAAGGGGACATGAGTGTGGGCCTGCTGGCAGGTGCCCCGCACTGCTGGGGGGTGGGTGTGCAAGGGGACATGAGTGGGGGCCTGCTGGCAGGTGCCCCACACTGCTGGGGGGTGGGGGTGCAAAGGGAACATGAGTGGGGGCCTGCTGGCAGGTGCCCCGCACTGCTGGGGGGTGGGTGTGCAAGGGGACATGAGTGGGGGCCTGCTGGCAGGTGCCCCGCACTGCTGGGGGGTGAGTGTGCAAGGGGACATGAGTGGGGGCCTGCTGGCAGGTGCCCCGCACTGCTGGGGGGTGGGTGTGCAAGGGGACATGAGTGGGGGCCTGCTGGCAGGTGCCCCGCACTGCTGGGGGGTGGGGTTGCAAGGGGACATGAGTGGGGGCCTGCTGGCAGGTGCCCCGCACTGCTGGGGGGTGGGGATGCAAGGGGGCATGAGTGGGACATGAGTGTGGGCCTGCTGGCAGGTGCCCCGCACTGCTGGGGGGTGGGGTTGCCAGGGGACATGAGTGGGGGCCTGCTGGCAGGTGCCCCGCACTGCTGGGGGGTGGGGATGCAAGGGGGCATGAGTGGGACATGAGTGTGGGCCTGCTGGCAGGTGCCCCGCACTGCTGGGGGGTGGGTGTGCAAGGGGACATGAGTGGGGGCCTGCTGGCAGGTGCCCCGCACTGCTGGGGGGTGGGGGTGCAAGGGGACATGAGTGGGACATGAGTGGGGGCCTGCTGGCAGGTGGACCTGCACTGCTGGGGGGTGGGGGTGGAGGGGGTCATGCGTTAGTGATCAGTAGTGCAAGCTGACATGTGGCTTGCCTGGGGGGCATGGCCATGGTGGATGGGCTGCCTGCGGGACATGGAGTCCCCTGTGGTGTGGGCTGCCTGCAGGGGCCATGGAGGGTGTAGAGGGAACACCTGGGAGGACCCACACTGCCAATTCACGTGTAGGACTCCCCTGCACCCCACATATACACATACCCCACTCGCACAGGGCCTGTCGCGTGGGATAATTCCTGCGCACCCCCGAAATACATGTACCCCGCTCGACCAAGGCCAATCGCGTGGGAAACTTCACGCGCACCCCAGATTTACACGTACCCAGCCCAATCGCGTGTGAAACTTCACACGAACCCCAGGAATACACGCATCCCACTCGCACAGGGCCTATCGTGTGTGAGACTTCCCGTGAACCCGAGATTCACACGTACCCAGGCCAATTGCGTGTGCAACTTCACGCGAACCCCAGGGATACACGCACCCCACTCTCACAGGGCCTATCGCGTTTGAAACTTGTACACGTATCCCGCTCCCCAGGCATGATCGCGTGTAGAACTTCACGCGTACCCCTGAAATACACGTACCCCGCTCCACCAGGCCCGATCGCGTGTAAAACTTCCCGCGCACACACGAAATAGACACACAAGCTAATTTTTCACACAGCGGGTGTCGCTGTTTGTTGCGTACCCCTTTGCACGTCATTTGTCCTAGGGGGCAACATTATGGGACATTCATCAGAGCTCTATATTCGTGCTTTTTGTTAGCGCACATTTTGGCACACATTTTTTTCCAGCGCAGGGACGCTACCGCCTGCCTTCGTGTGGCGGAAGGGTTTGGGTCAGTGCGCGTCTTTGCCCGTGCGCTGGTTTGCCCTATTTGATTCCATGAATACGTGTTGTAGGCGAGCGTGTGGGCGTCCGCGCACTTGCCTCCTGTACTTCCCCCGTGACGCCCACATTTTCACGAGTTGTTCCCCATTCCGAATGGTACGCCCCGTGTTCCGCCTACTTTTGTTATGTGCGCCACGCTATGTGCGCTTTCGCTGTGGCCTTAGTGCACGCAGTTAGATGACCTGTGCGCCGGCGTGCACCACGCACTTTTTCAGCGCACATCCCTGATTTTACTCGCGCACGGACTTCCATGAATAGATGTGCGCTGGTTTCCCTGCGATATTCACACTTGCACTGCTATTTTCACTCTTTCACTGCGAATCGCATGTTTTCGCACGCTTGCGCCGAAATTTTCAGCGCACATTAATTCCATGAATCGGCCTGTAAATGTTGCTCCAATAGATTTCTTAAAGGGGCCCGCTAGCTACGGACATGAGCTGTGGCCACACCTTTTCAAAACTCTTCCCTGCTCTCAGGGGCACTCACCTTCAAGCCCAAGTTGTTTCTTATTTGGTCCAATTCCGTCCAGCGATTTTTGCGTTTTGCTGCTCTCTATGGGAAGATGAATGATAGATGGGCAAAAATAATGGGGTTTTTTTGGCTTTCTTAATAACTTTTTCATTTTTTTAAGAACTTTTTCCAAAATGTCTAAACTTTTTGTTTGGAGAACTTCATCCAAATCCGTCCACCAAGTCAAACAGTATTAGCCATTCAATTTTCAGGTTTCCTATAGAAGTAGGTACACACCTTAACTATAGTGCAGCGACTGCCACATACAATATATATCGTGATGATTCATGGGATCACCTCACTTCTCCGCAGGGGGAGCCTGCTACACATCATTGCCCCTAGGATTGGCGGAAAGCTCGACCTCACAGGGTGAGACTCCAATCATGGGGACAAGGACTCCCATTCCGTGATGGAACTCCTTAACCCTCTTACCCTTGAATCCATGAAATCTATAAACTCTACTGAGAAACACTCTAAAAGCTCTACTGTATGCTATAGTAATATTCCTTTATTTCTTCCTGTAGATTCTGATACCACCAAGATCAGGAAGACCAAAATAGACATACAGTCTGCTCTCAAGCCATTTTCGAGTAATACTGTGAAGAAAAGGATTGATGGAGTTATACAAAGTATTGCTTTGACAAGTACCGAAGGTACGTGTAAGAGTTTGCTTCAAGGAGGCATGAAGAATACCCAATGGACAAGAAACAAAGGACTGTGAAACTCGGAAATAAAAACAGAAAAAGTATCCAATGAGAAGTGAAGCAGGCATGAAGCCTGGGTGACCCGGGAACTTCAAACCTGGGAGCAAGAAGCTGATAAAAACTGTTATAGGAAACTATCCAAAGTTAACCAATGTTGAAGCAACTGGACCGGGAAAGGGAGTCATTCTCCTGGTTATTTCAACTGAATTGTTGAACCAGAAACTCAGGCAAAAGGTTACTAAACAGCAGCTTGGAGGCTGACCAAGTTGACAGGAGAAGATAACAGTTGCTGAACTGTGGGACCAGAAGAAGGTGAGTCATTCTCCTGGTATTCTCAACAAGTGCAGAACTTATTGAAGACTAATAGAAATACACTGATCCCATTGCCTCAGGAGAAGGGAGTCATTCTTCTGAGTTGTTTATGTTAATCTTTTGTTAGTTGTAGGTTAGTTTGGACAGAGGATATATATTTTGAGTTTGACAACCACCCTGATGACAAGCACCCAAGTTCTCCTTTAGTTAGGTTGGGTAAACCCTTTAGAGATAGGGGAAGAGAGGCCTTATTTCAATATTATTTAAATAAAGATTGTGTAACCATGTCGCACCTTTGTCTGTCTCCTTCCTCAAGCATACCACAATATATATATATATATATATATATATATATATATATATATATATATATATATATATATATATCAGATACAAGAAAAGCTTTGGTGGCACACAAAGGATCCAGGTGAAAATGCCATGATATCAACAAATATTTTAATTTGCAGGTGCAGGTAAGGGCAGTCCCCAGTCACGGCACCCACACCTGCAAATGAAAATCTTTGTTGATGTCAAGGCATTTTCACCTGGATCCTTTGTGTACCACCGTAGCTTTTCTTGGATCTGACATTTCAACGAGTAGTCCGCTCACATACTAGCGGGCACCATCATTAACCTGAATTTTGGGATCACTTTGGCTCGTACAGTGAGCGCTTCGCTCTGGGACAACTCTTGAACTATATAGTGCCACAGCATTGGCTCGCATAAGGGTTGTTCTGCCTTCTTTTACACCGGGTGCCTCAAGCAGAAGAAGTCACTCCATTCACAAATACATTACACAATATGTCAAGTGTACCACAATGTATGTTAATGATATTCACAAAAACATGTAAAAGAATTCAGGCACTCGAACTGGAAATGGTGAAAAAAGTAGAAACACGTTTATTGTTGCAATTGCATCCTCTGCACTACAAGTTTCATAATAAGACATGGCAGAAGAATCTCCCAACAACTGCAAAACGCCACGCATTTCACCCCAACTCTGGGTTTCTTCCGGCAAAGTATAAAAACATCTAAGACAGAGTAAAGTATTTCAAGTCCACTACGAGCAATCCACACGATGTAACCATGTCCAGCACATATTTCAACATAGAGAAGGGACTACATACATCAACCTTATACCTTTCAAAAGTGGCTGCCATTTTAAAAGTAGACTACCTTTATCAAATAAAGAACATTATCAAAGACAAAATTAGATGTGATTTTCAACATTTATCGACACAAAACATTGTATGGATTGGTAAATAGTGGACAACAATAATTATATCGAAATCACTCTATAAAGTGCAATGTGCCAAGGAAATTGAAACAGTGACTGCAACACAAATGTGATGCATGTCAAAATTCCAGAAGGAAGCTGAAATTAGAACAGAAAATGCAACAACACAATTCCTTTATACAATATACATATCAACAACATCCTTATGAATAAATAAGTCAGAATTAATTTTGTGAGAGAAATCAATACTCATTCTCAAATAGGCAAGAGATATGGTGTTCCAGCTGTCCCTGTGAGATTGTTTAACCAATAGATCAATTAGTTGATTTTAACACAAATCATAGGTACAGCCCAAGTGGGCCTCCAACTTGAACTCCAAAAAATAGCCCATGAGGGCAAAATTCTGTTAGATCCATCAGCGCAATATACCAATGCATTGTTGCAGATCCCAGACATCTACCAACAGAGCACAAATCCATTAATCATCCAAAAAACATGCAATTCATTAGTAACATTGAGTCCTTTGGGCTGCAAAGTGTCAAAGTAAATGATCAGCCTCGATTCCAATTGACGTATGTTCTGGTACATGTGCCAAACCCAGGAAAGAAAGGCAGTCTGTATTGCTGTGATGCTGTGATGTTTTTCAGCAAAATGTTTTGCCAATTGTTTCCATCATTATTTTTGATAGCGTGATAGTGTTGCAAAATCCGGACTTTCAGGTGAAATATTGTAGAAACTATGTAATCAACATTGCATGGACATAAAATCATGTATGCTACAGAATTAGTCATACAATTAATGTCATGTTTGATGTTCCATGTTTTGTTATTGGAATATTCAAATTGTCTAGTGCATATTGCCAAATCACATAGTTTACATTTCCCACATTTAAAGAAATCATTAAATCTGTATTTATTAATAAATAAAATATCATATCATGTCTGAGAGAGACAGTTCCCTTTTGTAGCCATTGTGAAAATCATGCTTGGTGCAATTATATCTTTAAGTGATGTAGATTTGGGAAATGGAACATGAGGTTGAGGGCCTATAGCTTCACAAATGTCTTTATCTAATCTAAGAATGGGCCAGTGTTTATTTAAGATCGTTTTAATGTTTAAAGCCTGTTTGCTGTATTTGGTGATAAATCTGATGGTACCATCAGTGACCTTCTTGCCACAACATCAGATTATTAGTAAAATACTGCACCATAGAATTTTGGCTTTGTTAAAAGCACTGGTAATTGAGCCTACAGGGTAACCTCTAGACTTTGAGTGATTACGATTATCTCAAGAGTCTCTTTCTTACAAAGTCACTACCCGTCGAGCAGTTTCTTTTAGCTCATAGGAATTCACCAAACGGTATACTATTGATCAATGCTCGAGGATGATAACTTTTAGCATGAAGTATAGTGTTAACAGATGTAGGTTTACGATACAATTTGTTTACAAGTTAATTCTCTACTACCTCAAAGCATACATTCAAAAACAACAGTTCTTTGGCACTTCTCGTCATGGTTAATTCTAGATTCAAATCATTAAAATTTAGATGTGTTACATATTCCATTAATTGATCTAACGATCCTCCCCAATTAATGAAGCGATCATCAATGAAAAAATTGCCAGAGGGATTGAGGCCATTCCATAACTGGTTATGATGTAATGAATCTGGATATTTGGCAGCGTATAGTGGCACTGTGAGTGTGATTTATAGATTACTCATTTGTAAGGTGCTGAACATTGATGTAAAATTCACTTCAAGCACCCGTGGTTTTAGGGGGAGGTCAGGGATGGCATGAAGGAAGCTGAATAGGAAGAAGAAAGAGGGTATTTTTGCCACCAAACACACTTTTTGAAAATCTTATGTCATGGCTC
The DNA here is from genome assembly GCF_040938575.1 of Ambystoma mexicanum. Taxonomy (NCBI): domain Eukaryota; kingdom Metazoa; phylum Chordata; class Amphibia; order Caudata; family Ambystomatidae; genus Ambystoma; species Ambystoma mexicanum. The sequence continues at coordinate 989,064,744 of NC_090925.1, forward strand.
GAACTGTAGGATAGGAGTTTATTCAAAAGTAATTCTGCAACTAAGAGCACAGTAAACATAGCTAATGTTCTTCCTTTTAACTCTATTGTGACCTGTCACTAATATCAGCATGACCTGACTCACAAATAATGACTATGGCGATGATAGCCAGTTCAAATATGTACTCGACCAAGACTCAATGGAAAAGGAAGGTCTTCGATTTTTTTAATTCATTTTTAAATTGAATGTGGTCTTGTTGTCACAGTCCTGGGCAAAGCTTATTCTATGTATCCTGGGCTTCTGGACTCATGCCATTGGTTCCTTAGTTTATGGTGTGTATTTTACTATATGTTTCTTTGTTCATGTTTTTCTATTAATGGGAAGATGTATTCTATCTTAAGCTGGAGTGGACTATATATAGGTTTGTGATTCAAGTGGAGGCACCAGCACTAAACTGCCTTATAAGTAGCAAGCCTGACTGCCCCATATAAGATTTCAACGCACTTATGGACTTCACATCTGTGGCCCATTCAAACTAGTTTTTATAGCCCTGCTTTCTGTGTTCCCTTTTAGACATTATACCAAATCGTGGATAGCTTGACATGTATGTAACAAAGAGACGGCCTCATTCTGATATTAAATACTTGTTTATTACACCACAGTAAGTAAAAGTATACTGAGGGGTGTGAAGTCTGTTTGAGTAAAGAATACAGCAATTAACAAAATGTATTTGATCAGAAAAGAAAACAGAGATAAATAAGAGATATCTAGCTGCACCCACCATATCACGTGCAGATCTAGTGCTCTCTCTCTTACTCTTTCTCTCTCTCTCTCTCTCTCTAATCTCTGTCTCTTTCTATGTGGGTGAGAGTTGCGTGACCAGGTGAACATTTGCTACAGCCTCCTCAGCCGTTGCTGACAGCTGTATGCAGAAAGAAAACACACAGATATCTCGGTGGTGGTGGGCTGTGGTTTTGTTCAAAAGCAGATACAACAAAAATACAAAAATAGAAATGATTTAGCTGCACTAACATTGAAAAAGGGCTTTTAACATTTTTATTTTACAGCGTTCATTTCTAATGATCACTTGCAGTATATATTTTAGTCATAATAAGAATGTTACTCTTCTCTTACTTAGCAAAGCACATTATCAAAACCTAGATGGACCATATTAATTATTTTCTATTAGTAGGTTATCGTTCCAAGATGGACAGCCTAGTACACTCCTGATGAACTCTTTCAAAATACTCCCATAAAAAGGGTGAAGGGGACAAATAGCACCAGAGAAGGTTCCAGTCCACTAAGTTTGTATACAACCAAAGAGCATTTTGGGAACATAAGCATGCCCACAGATTTTTATATTTGACAAATATTTCTGTGATAAAAGGATTGTATGATTGAATCCTTAAGTAGATATTTCATTTGGCACAACACTCACGCTAACATTAAAATATTTCTAACACTGTACCATATACACTGACTCAGAAAACCGGAGGATTGGGATGTGGGGATAATACGGCTGCAATGGTCTTTCGATCCTCTGGGGCCAAGTGCTTTGCGGAAAAATGCTTCCTTTCCCCTATCACAGAATTCTAGCCGGGTCTCATGGTAAGAATGGCTGTATTCATGCTCCATTCCCAGATGCACCGATATCTTAATAGAATCGTTTATATAGGATCTTAGGGATGTAAATACAGTGAGAATTTAAGAGATCTCAGTATCGCTGCTAGTTCACTAGAAATCATGTTGTCGAAACCAAATTCAGAGTCAATTTCTGCACTTTGATGCATCCACCCTCCCCAGAAGATTTCCTACTGCTCCCCCTTCACTTGACCTCTGACCTGCTGAAGTGGCAACTACTACAGCCTTATAGATCTAGTGAGGGGTCATTATTGCGGAATAATAGCCCACCACCAAGTTATGCCCCTAAGGCAGAGCCGTGGGCATAAGTTGGGGGAGGGTCATTATCACAAGCGATAATGCACCCACCCCCCTCCCCCCCATGGATTAGCACACAATGATACTAACACATTACATTTTGGAGTCTTGGTGGTAAAGTAAAAATGCTAGTTTAGTAATGAGAAAGTATATTGACAAACTCAGTACATTAAATGGTATCAGGTAATATTATCCCCATATATATGGTCGCCGTAAATAATATCGCAGCGAAAAGGTTGCAGCGATATTATATGGGTGACCATATATATGGGGACAGGGGCAAAAAAAAAAGTTTGAGGGTTGCAGGGGTGTCCCCCGCATGTTCCATGCAATAATGTTGCCACAAAAAACTGCCATTTTTCGGCGATATTTTTGCATGGCGAGATTTTTGTGGCGACATTATTACATGGAACCCATTAAATTTGGTTATATTTTGCTGTATTTCAATAGCAAGCTTGTCTTGGTAAGTTAAGTGTTTCAATTGCAAACTTGGTGAAACTGAAGATGGTTTAGCATGGGCATGCATTTGGGATCCTGTAAAAGTAAAATATTTCTCTGTAAGAAAGTGAAAGCATTTTCCCATAGTTTAGTTTTCTTTTTGGTATGTTAAATATGATGTTGCAGTGAAAAAACAAGTTCTCATAGAGAGGAAGTGTCTTTTTGAAAGACATCTCACCTGGAAATTAAATTATTGTTACCCTCACTACTCTTGATGTCAGAATGTTTAGAATGCAGTAAATCAGTCAATACCAGTAGTTATTAACTGCACTCTGAAAATTCTGTTTGCTGAAAGGCGGTCAATAACAATCTCCATATGCTAATAAATGTTATCGACCAAAGAATCAACATTCCATTTTAACTAAATCTGGCCGGCATGCCAGTGCTACAAAATGCCAAATCGGGTACACTGAGCCCTAATTAAAGCACCCAAAGTTACCAAGAAAATGCAGGAAAAGGATTAGAGAAAATGAGGACAGACAGGTCAATAAGCAACATTAAATAAAGCATGTTTATCAAAATACAACTTCCTAAAATAAAAAGAAAACATTATTGTTCCCACACATTTCAGATATTAATATAGGAAAAGAATCATATGGGCCAACACAGTTTGAAACATCACTTGAAGTTGGGTTTTACATTTGCGGAAGGGGTTCAACGGGTTAGGCAATGTTCATGCAATCCACCTAGCAACATGTGTTTTGTCCAACACGTTTATAATGCAGGACAGAGTTTTTGACAAATGGTTGCTGGATGATATCATGGGTCCCGATGAGTATTGTAAACAAAAAACAATAATAGAAAATGTGTGTTTGACACGTTTATGTATTGAAGACATGGATAAAGACCATGATGCAGCAGGTTGACATCTACACACGTCTACACTGGCAGGGTTAAAGGTGCATGGTGCTATTTTCAACCTGGCAAGCATAGATGGAGTTTGTAGAAGACGTGTGGGCTCCACACTGTTTCTGGTGGCGCATCAGTAGTTCCTGTTTCTAGGTCTCTCTTGAAAGGATCGATATGGTGCCAGACGCAAGCTAGAACGTTTGGGTACATGTTCTCAGGGTTATTCATGGACATCTTCAGGAACCTGGTAAATGCACATGTAAATATCACAAAAGAACCTTCTGCTCAGTTTGTCCATCTGATTGAAATCCACAGCAGCAAACTTCTCCTCCGACATGGCCAGATAGCTACCCAGTTGAGGACACGCTTGGATCACAGGGACGTTGGTGCCCATCTCATCATCTAGAAGGTTTACAAAGTATCAGAGAATTAGCCATCAGAAGTCTTTAAGCAAGCCAAAGTAAATTATTATAGTGACTGCATTAGGTTGGTCTCACATCACAGTATGTCAGTGCTGATTGTAAAAACATACTTTTATAAAGATTATTATTGCAGTGTTGCTTACAACTAAATGGAAAATAAGTGCATGGTTGAGATTGGGGTCTTAAACGGAAATAACGGAGACTCTTGAGAGGGCTTGTGTTTGCGAGAAAAATAACCAGCGGCACTGCAAGCAGAAGCCGTCTTATCTAGACAGTGTTCTGTGAAGAGTTTATCACCATGTTGTTATGTTATCCTCCTGTATTGCTTGCTTCTTCTGACAGGTGAAGACAGTTATTTCTCTGTACCCAAACATTACTAAGACTCCCACTGTTTGTTGTTTAGTATTGACGGATGTCTCTGTTTCTTAGTTTATGCCGAAAGTCAATTATTTTGCCAGAGCTCTGTGCAAATATCTACACTCACTAATTGATTTAGCGACATTCCAGGGTAGAACTAGAAAAGGTAACTGCTCTAAGTGGGTGAAAAAGGCTTAACCGTCCTCAAGCAAAAGCAGGGGTGTTGCTAGGTCTGGAAAAGACCTGGGGCTATGCTAATGTAGGAACTGGCAGGACTGGGGGCTAGCTAGCCTTTTGGTTGTAGCTCCTGAGATTCTATCCGGGGCTACAACCAAAAGACCAGGGGCTATAGCCCCCTTAGCCACCTTAGCCCCACCCCCCCAGCAACGCCTCTGAGCAAAAGGCCCCATTGTTCTGTACCTTTCCCATAACTAATTTCGTTTGCAGTGTCTATGTGGTACAAATTTTAAAATCAAATTAAACTTTATGTAGGGGCCTAAGAATTCACTGCATTGTTTGAGCAAGTCAAGATAAAATAGCACTGCAAATGAACTCCACTAGATATGCTATTTGAGTGTTACTGCATTTTGTTTCCTGTCCTATCTAAATTATGTATAGGATTTAAACATATTCCTTATACTTCAATTAATACAAATATATTTTAAATAATTGAATTGCTTTACAGAACCTCTTTAATACATTTTGTTTCAACCTTTGCAGAGATCCCAAGATCGATTCAAGATAAGGGTGTAAAAAAATGAACATTCTTCAAAGATTTCCTCAAATCCTGAAAGTATCTCATAAGAATAAGTAATTTGTTTAATTTAAAAAAGTAAAAAATGAAAACAGCAATGAAGTCTCTTGCAGCTCATTGCAAAGCAGCTGGTGAATAAAAGGAGAAAATGGGAGATTGTGCAGAAAAATTGTTTAGGGAAAGCAGTGGGATGGTAGGCAGTGGGCAATGGTTGTTTGGGAAATGAGAGAGTGGAAATAAGAATGTGAGGATTGTGCACTAATTTGGAGGAAAGAAAGAAGGCAGAAGGCGAGTTCTCCTTCTTTTAAAATGGGAGATGATTACATAATCCGGGTAACTCAAATCTGTTTCGGCATAATCTATTATTTATGTTGCAAAAGTGTAATCGTTTCATTTGAAATTTAATGCAACATTTTATTTTGGTTGCAGAGTTTTTACTTCTTTAAGTTTGGTAGAAATTAAGTTGTTTTAATAACATAGGTTACACGCGACCCTGACCAATTCCATAACCTTAATCTGCAACAAAGCAATATAATATTTGCTGGTACACGTGTTCCCATATTTATCTGTCTCTGTATTTTCATCACCCAAAGAGCAAAGAGGATTATGTACGTTGGGGTCAGTTAGCAACAATACCAGAAAAGAGAAGAGTTTTCTTTCTATCTCAATACATGTTGAGCATTCGTTTAGCAGTGGCATTCATGGATGTCTAGCGGTATCCTTTCCTAATTAACTGGGTAATCAAGGGGTGCACAACTTCTACTCATGATAGGCTTGAGCCTAATTACATTATTATTAGCGTTGGGGTAGCGGGACCAAACGTTTAAGCTGCAGCTCTGCAAAAGCGTTATTGCATTAATACTCGCTATCCCTACTTGCTTAGAACTGTTTTCTCCTCGTGGTGACCACGTGCCCCTTTCAGTACCTATGTACCAGTGCGCCTCTACACCTGGTCTTCAACTCCGGCAGCCGTCCATATCACTGTCAGAATGACAAACGCAACTCTGCCGGACCGAGAGTTCTGCAACATACCCCAGCAATGCCATTGTCTGGCAAGGCCTTTTCCCTGACTCCAGGCAATGTTTGTGACACAGTCTGACATCTGTGGAGCCCAGGGTCCTCTACAAGTCTTGAACAGTCTCTGTCCCTAAAGAGATGTTGACATTTGCAGGCTGAAAGCTGCCAAAGAAGCCTGCATGAGGCAACGACCTTAGTGTTTTCCAGCTGTGTCTGCAAAAAAAGAGTGGTAAGGGCTGTGATGTACCATCAGCGTTGTTTGGTCAAATTTCAAACCAAATCTCATTTCTTTGTCACATATGTTTATATATGGACACAGTCTTTCATGTGGGGACAGTAAAAAACTGTGATGGGCAGTTGTATGAACCCCCCCAACCTTATATGTGGGGTGTAAGGATGAGGGCCGTCATTGATTCACAAAAGCACGGGCACTAGAAGTCATCTTCATGTATTCTTTGTTTTTTGCTTCAGGAGACTTCACAAAGCTGTTCTCCTCTATCAAGGCACTAGCAAGCTTGTCGTCTGCCCAAAGAGGCACCCCAGTTTGGAGAAAGTCCAATGTAGTTCTGTGGATGGTTCTTCAATATCTGTGTGGGGAGGTCGGGTTTGTAGCAACCTATCCCCAGTCTTCATATTCTGCTCCCACCTCATCTGGGGACCTGGGCTATCTTCTACATCACCACGCCTCTAGTGTGTTCCTCCATACACCTCAGGTCAGCCCCTTCTGATCAGGGTTTTCCCCCTAGCCCTAGTTCTTCCCTTTATTCATCCTTCCAGTCTGGATTTGTATAGCTTCTTATCCATGGGATAGGTCCCTGCCAATTGTGCAGCACAGTGCAGTGTCCCAGGAAATTTCCTGAATACCAACTCCGGGGCCACCATCCAGATGTGCATCTGGGTCTCCAGCCCCATGGGCTAATTGGGCCCAAAAATGCCAGGCAAGACATGTACTCAAACGGAAGGCACTGGGGAGTTAGCTGCTCTGGGAGCTACCCAATGTGTCTTGCACAGGTCGATGCGATTGGTTCCCCTGGCACACTGTCCCCTAGGGATGCAGTACTACCTCATCAGGGATCACTATGTGGGATGTTAGCCTGCATAAGTACTTACTCACAGCCCTGGGAATGGAGCAACAGTCAGAACATTGTGAGAATCATACATTCTGTGAACCCGCAGTGTTCACGAGTTACAGAAAAAAGTCTATCTGAGTTTGACCTGAATAAAGGCTAGGAGAGAAGACTCATGTATTTCATGTTTCACTGCTACCAGGGCAGCCCGGGCCTCGCCAGAGAGGAGGAGTCACAGGACACTGCATAATTGTCTGGTGCATAGAACGAGATTCCAAGATTGCGTGATGCGCTGCAAACACATTTAAAACCTCACCAGCCCTCTTTAGCAACAATAATGATGCTCAGATAATTACTGAATACAAAGGTGATACTAATAATCGTATAATTAGTGAGATTAAGAAGTATTTCAGGAATAACCAATCATCTTTGACTCAGATGAGGAATAACCTGTTAGGAATGAGGTTGGAAGACAAGCCCCACTCCAAGGAATATAAGAGGGCTGGGAAAGATCATTGAGTAAGAGAATGCCAGTGGAGGCAGAGGTACCTGTAACCCCCGGTTGGGGATTGAAGGAAGGATCCCCAGCACGTGAAGCCACGCTGGTGATCCCGACATATAAAAAAAAGAAAAGAAAATTGGATCCCCTGCGCGAGAGCCGTGCCGCGGACCAAAGGGAAAAGTTAGAGTAAGGGACCCTCGTGCGTGCACACGTGAGGGTCCCTTTACTTTGAAATAAAAAAACATTGCTGGCATGAGCGGAGTGCCTGGGAACATGGAAAAACCCTGCTAAAGTGTTAGAGGCACTCCACTCTGCGCTGTTACACCACCACAGTCCAGGCCTCGTTGCTGGCGCTCCCTTTCTTAGGGGAGCGCTGTGAACACTGCTGCTGCCACCACCCAGGCGGTTACTTATCCCCAGGCACCTTTGATCACTGGTACTCCCCATAGGTAGGGCGCGCCCAATGTGTTTTTAGCTGCCTGTGGCTGATTTTAAATCAAGGGGCCACCTCCCCTGGATAGGTGGCCCACCAGAACTCCCTGGGCCACACCTGACAGATGTGGCCCAGGTGGAGTGGAGTTGTGGGGGCTCCCACTCTGAATGTAAGTGCTGGGCTGCTGGTTGCTATGCAGCCCAGCCCAAACAAGGACTTTGGGGATCCGCCACACTGTTGCTGCCGCCTGCTGCTGTCCGCTGCCAGCATCTTCTCCGAAAGCCATCACAGAGGAGCGCAGGAAGACAGTAGATCAAGAGAGCAGCAGCCAGAGACCTTTAGACAGCCCTAGCCAATTTGTCCTTCAAGTAAGTTCTTTATAAATAGTTTTTAACACAGTGCACTGTATAGACTTTGTATTCTTTGTAAAGACACTTTCATACTTTTAAAGGACTCTATATTTTTGTGTTTTATTTTTCAATAATGTAGCTGCTTAGGAGCAATTTAAGTTGCATAAAGTGTCTTGTGTTTTTTTTTTTCATTTTTTTTTTTGATTGAATTTTTAAGAATACAATTAATCCAACAATGATAAAACAAGGGAAAGGAGCACGCCCATCAATTCATCAGATTTTCAATCCAAGTTCCCTTCCCTTAAGTCCATCCCCATTCAGCGAAGCATAACAATGCATTATCAATTCATCAATTCCATTTTAACTAGATCATGAACAAATTCACTTATCAACAATCAATTGGAGAACAATGCAAGAGTAAACGGAGAGAAAGTAACAAAAAAAGAATTCAACAAATTAGAGCCTGTGCAATCCTTAGCAATATCATTTCTGTGCAAAGTAAGCAGTTTCAAGTCTGTCAGGAATTCATAAAGTGTCTCATTAAGTTCGGCCGGAAGAATAGATGCTCCCTGTCCGACACATAATCCAAGAAAGGGTTCCAGATCCGCCTGAACTTCGAGAGCTTGCCCTCCAGCATGGCAGTGAGCTTTTCAAGACCCATCAATTCCCAACCTTCACCCACCAATACGCCACCGGTGGCCCTTCCACCGATTTCCAAAATCGAGCCCTTGTGATTCGTGCCGCAATAAGTAACTGCACGATTAGGGCTGCTCTGGAGCCCGTCATCGGGAAGGACCCATCTTCAGGCACGTCCCCTAGGATTAATATGAGCAAATCCATAGGAAGCAGCGTGCCCGTAACATCCTTGACTTTGGAACGTACCTCCAACTAGTAGTCTTGGATGACCGAACAGTGGCACCAGATGTGCCCCAGATCGACCCTTTCACCACACCCATGCCAGCACGTATCCGGATAATCTAGATTCATTGCATGCAACCTAGTCGGAGGGAAGTACCAACAAAAGCAGATCTTAACAGCGTTCTCTTTTACCAATGTACACCTAGAGCTCTTGTGGGCTCTGTACCATATTCGCTCAGGATTCCTCTGGGATTTCAACTCCCAGCTCCCTTTCCCACATTAACATGTAGGGAAGCTTCTCGCCCTCTCAGACATGTTCCCGGAAAGACTATAACAAGCAGCCAACATATGGGAGCTCTGCCCCTCAAGAATTCTAAGTTCTATGCCGAATGGCGCTCTATTGGCAGCTTGGCGAGTTTCCCCGTTAGTCAACCAGTGTCGTAGCTGTATGTACCTAAACCGTTCCACATCTGACAGCCCAAACTTCTCCTTACACCCCTGAAATGTCAGCGGTTCCTGATCCACATACAAATCCCTAAGCCTTTATGTTCCATTTGATTCCCACCCTTGGAATGAGCTGGGATTTAGTCACTGCGTAAACGCCGGGTTTTGAGCCACACGAGACAACAGACCCAGTCCCAGAGCGAGCCCCCTTTTCGCCCTTGCCTTGTCACAACTTTGAAGCGTAGCCAATGTCGTGGGCAAGAGGCCTCCCTGATAGCCTCGCTCTTTTTGCTCTATTTCTTGCCATTTAGGAGTTTCAGTGGAACTTCCCAAGCTAACATAGGAGCCACCTGTGCCGCCCTATAGTAGCGCTGAACCGAGGGCAGACCTATACCCCAATGTACCACCTTTCTCGTCAAGAGTTTATAAGGGATCCTAGGCTTCTTGTTTCCCTACACAAAGCGTCCTATCTCCTTCTGCATATCTGCACAGCAGCTTTGGAACAAGGGACATCTTCACCACGCTCACCCTATGCAGCCAGGATATTTCCTGTAAATCCCAACGACGAAGCCACTCTTTGGCGTCTCTCAATAGTGCTGGTATATTTGCTTTAAATAGGCCTGCATAGGTCGGGGTCAGTTTAATCCCCAAATAGGGAATGTTCGTGGAAGACCAGGGAATGGGAAAGGCCGCCTGTATCATCGCCAGGTCCTCTGGGGACTCAGTTAACGCCATACCCACCGATTTATTCGCATTCACCCCAAAGCCAGACATTTTTTCAAAACTAGACAATAAGTTCATCATGGTCGGGATGGACTTAGGTGCATCTTTTAGGAAACATAGCAAGTCATCAGCGTATAACGCTATCTTATGGCATTGTCCTGCAAACTCAAAGCCCATGATTTCCCTACTCAATCTGACATGTTTTGCCAAGGGTTCTAGTGCGAATGCAAAAACCAAAGGGGACAGGGGCAACCCTGCCTAGTGCCCCTATATAAATGGATTTCTGGGGTCAAGTTCACGTTCACTTTGACTTTAGTGGAGGGAAACTGGTAATTGGAGAAAATCAACCTAAAAAATCTGGGGCCAAACCCAAACCTCTCCCGCAGCAACTGTAAGTAACTCCAAGACATACTGTCAAAAGCCTGATGGGCATCTAACGATAACAGTGACAGTTTACCCGGCAGTCTAGGGGCCAAAGCTATCAGATCTATCGTCCGACGTATATATTGTCATGTGTCGAACGATTCCGTATATAAACCCTGTTTGATCTTTCTCCACTGGCATTGGAAGAACCTCCCCCAGGCGCCCTGCTATTACCCTACTCAATAGTTTCACATCTGTATTTAGTAAAGTAATTGGTCAATAGGATGCACATTCAATCGGATTGCTTCCAGGTTTCAAAACCAATGTCGTAGTAGACTCTGCCATAGACGCCAAAACCAACCCTGTTGCCCATATGTCATTAAAGAGTTTTGCTAAGTAAGGGCAGAGCTCAGCCCTGAAGGTCTTGTAGAATTAATTCGTGAACCCGTCAGGCCCTGGGGCCTTGACCAGAGGAAGGGATTGAATCACCATTTCTATCTCCTCCCTTGTAATTGGCTCCTCTAAAAGCTCACGAGTTACTTGGGGCAGCTGCGGCAAATGCGCATCTTGTATAAACCCATCCGCCAATGCGTAAGTCTGTTTGGTGGGGGGCAGAGTGGACCCTGAAATACTCCTCCACTAAACAAAGTTTATCTCTCTCTGAAGTGACCCTCCTCCCTTCCCCATCCAACAATGCTTCAATCCTATTGCAGCTCGCACGCATTTTCAGCTTAGCTGCCAATAGCCGATTGGCTTTGTTACCTTTAGAATAGTAGTATTGTTTAGCTCTCATCATGCTATACGCTGCACGGCTGATGTGATGAGCCTCAAGGGCCCTCTGGGCTATCCTAACCTCACGTTTTAGTCTCTGAGTGGGCCTACATCTGTGTGCCTATCCCTCTTCCGGAGCTCCAACTCCAGCTGGGACTGTATTTGTTTGTTGCCCTCCCTTTTTCCGCCGAATAAGCAATTACCTGCCCCCGAAGCACAGCCTTTGCTGCATCCCATACCTTAGTATATGGCAGTTCATCCGTCTTGTTCTCATTAAAATAATGGTTAATAGCCTCTGAAATACATGAGCGGAACTGGGGATCCTCCAGGAGGAATTCATTCAGTTTCCAGGCACGTGTTGGGTTTGGAGAGTCCTTAAAAGAAGACAACGTGAGTAGTACCGGGGCATGATCTGACAAGGCTTTGGGCAATATATCTATGTCAATTGTTTGGGCTATAAGCTTGTCAGACACTAAGAACATATCCAGCCAGGAGAATCCCCTGTGCACGGCAGAGTAGTATGTATATTCTCGCTCTTCTGGATGACAAAATCTCCATACCTCTATAAGGGAGTGCTCTCGCAGGAGGGTGGTAAGTGCCAAATAATTCTTTTTGTAAGCACTAGTTGGAGGGAGAGACTTATCCATCAGAGGGTTAACTACAACATTACAAGCACCCCCAATTATTATTTCACCCTCCGCATGTTCAAACAGGAGTTTGGAGACAGATTCAAAGAACATGTCCTGCTGTGCATTAGGTGCATATAAAGAGACCAGTGTCACCTTCCTCCCCTGTAATCTGACTACAACCAAGACATACCTGCCTCCCACATCCTTCAGCATCTTGCAAACCACAAACGAGATTCCTCTGCGAACCAGGATGGCCACCCCACCTCTCTTACTCCCCGAAGAAGCGCAGAATTTTGTGGGATATAATTTATTATTAAGCCTGAATTCATCAGATGGGAGCAAGTGAGTCTCCTGAAGAAACAGGATCGAGGAGTCTAAGGTGGCCATGCGGTGCATCAATGCCCTTCTTTTAATCAGAGAATTCAACCCCTGCATATTCAGGGAGAGGCAGCAACAATTCGAGTTAGTCATAGCCTTATCATTATCTCCTTCGAGCAAGCGTCCCTCATCATCCCCCATTCGAAATGGCTAAAAATAGATGCCCATTCTCCATCCCCGCCCACCAGGCTCCCAACCCCATTGGGCCCAAGAGAACCTAGCATGCAAAGAAACTGGTTCCTCCCAATCACCATCTCCAACATTTGTATTTCACCAGGCTGTCTATCAGGTATACTTCAAAAGGTCACATAACACCTCAAACCCAGCAGACCAGTGCAGACCCCGCCACAACGTTCGAAGACCAGGCTCCTTAAAAGACATAAAAAATGCAATAAAGAAAAAAAACGAAAAAAAATAAAAGAAATGAATAAAATACAAATCACCAATTGCTTGCCAAACTCGTTATGCAACTGATTTGAACAGTAACCCTTCCAGGGTAACAATGACGGGCATAATCCGTGTGACGGGCACCCAACTTCAAACCCTCAGATTCATCCCCACATATCCCCATTTGTGGTAATCGCACACCCAATGAGCGTACATACAAATCCCATCGGGCCTTGTTGCGTCTTTACATGCTCTGCAACACCCGGAGCAGGATCTGAAACAAGCAGACATCCTACCAGTTTACTTGCGCTGCTGCCCTATTTAATCATTTCAAGGACAACTCCCAGCCCCATTTCATCAGTCACCTTATAACCATACCCAGAACAGGGCGAATGTAAATCAATTTTAACCCAATTTATTAGAGTGACTGCCCCACATGGGGAGCTCAACGTCCGCATCCATTTGCTTCTTATCAGTCACCTTGCTGACAACCTTCACATATTAAGGCAGATACTTGCTACTGAGAAAAGCACCAGTCTGCCATCACCCAACCAACTGTACTGCTACAGTCCATCTAAGTTCTCTGCCGAGGCGTGTGAATTCTTCATGCTAACTTTCACCACCTATTCTGGGGGGAGTGTTGCCCCCCTGTTCCGAGTCCTCCAGTATCTTGCGTGTTTTAGCTAGAGCCCAACCCCTGGGCCTTGGCCTCTTGTCCTTCGGCGTGGAGCTAACAACCAGCTCGCTCTCCATTTCAGCACCTGTGCCGCCTGACTCGCCTGCAACACCTTGCAGCCATTCATCTGCTTCTCCCTCGGAACCGATGATGCAGGGGCGGTTTTGGTATTCAAACAGTAGTCTGCACGGGTATCCCCATCTGTAGCGGATCTTTTTCGCTTGCAGCCAGGTGGTGACTTTCTGGAGGCACCTCTGATTTGCCAAGGTGTATGGTGAGAGGTCCTGGAATAATGATATGGCAGAGCCGCGGAATTCCACCTTTTCCACCTTTCTAGCTGCTGCCATTATCTCCTCTCTTTGCCGAAAGAAGTGGACCCTAGTCAGAACATCCGGGAGAAGATTACGCTTTTGCTGAATAGAGGAATACACCCGATGAGTCCTGTCCAGGATCAGTTCGTCGGAGTCTAGCATTTTTAGCAAGGTTTTAAAGAGATCACGCACATATTCAGCAAGTTCCTGGTCCTGAACCTGTCTTGGCACTCCCTGAATCCTAATATTATTCCTCCTTGAGCGGTTTTCCAAGTCCGCCTGTTTTGCCGCCATTTCCTCCAGTCTGTGTTCCACATTCTGCATTCTTTTGGCAAGGTCCTCGTTGTCCCGCTCATGCTCACATGCCAGGTTCTCTAATTCATCAACCCTGGTCTCAAGGCCGGTCAAATTGGAGCTTATTTCCGTTATAGACTGTGCCAAAGAGTCTTTTGAAGACTGGATCTCCGATGTTATTGCCGTTGTGATGTCCTGCTGAAGTGCCCTCAACATTCCCTCTAATTCGTGTCTGGATATGGCCGGATCAAGGATTAAATCAGATCCCTGTGAGGCATGAACCTCTGCCACCGTCGACTCCATCTTCTGCGGGGTAGTCGTTGCTGCAGTCAGGAAAGTTCTTATTTCCTATTTTGGGCATCGCCAGAGCGAGGTAGTTCAAATCAGTAGGGTGCCCCCCCCGGAGTTCCCTTGACAGCCGTGTCTACAGACTGTAGTGCATGGAAGGCTAGTACCCCTATGACGCAGTATTCTGGAGCGTTAGCTTCTCATCCAGCACCTTAGCACTTGTTTATACCAGAGTCTCATGTATCTCTTCGGCTGGCCTGCCAATTCTGTTCCCTCAAGGTCCCAACTCCCGGACTAGGCGTCATTATATTGCTTTTCCATCAACAATACAAACGAGCGGCTCTCTCGTCTCCCTCCACCACACCGCTCCTCAATTTCAAGTATGGGCATTCTCCAGCCCCGTGAAGTCAACGGCTCCCAGTAGCCCATCCTGAGCCACCTGCAGCCGCCTCCCCCAAGCCGGCAGCCCGCAGGGGAAGGGGAGGCACGCTCCTGCTCAAACCGCGCCTCACCACTCCACCACTACGCTTCTCCGGGCCGCCCGCACCAGCGTCCCTTTTCACTCCGGGGCCATCCGCTCTCCCACCGGCCAGCCCACAAGCCTCCTCCTCCGTCTCACCGTCCCGATCTCCGCTCCTCCTCCTACGGGCTTCTCCGTGGCGCCCGCCCGCCTTCCAGGAGACTTGCCTTCTCGCTCCAGCCCCTCAATACTGGGCTTGCAGAGCGCTGTGGGGCTCGACGCTTCCGCCTCGTCTCCGGACGCCGGGCAGCTCGCTCCCTCACTCCGCGGCACCCTCAGCTCCTCCACTTCCTTCGCCTCGGGTGACGCTGTCGGACCGCAGGACCCAGCTCCCTCACTGGCAGTTGCTCTCTGCGTCTGCACACCCCGGCTCGCCTCAGTGCTCCTCTCCCGCAGCCCACCACAACCTCCAGGTCCTGCGTTCGTTTCCAGATCGCACAGCCGAACTCGGATACAGCGGCTCCTGCGCGCCTGCCATCTTGCGTGCCTTCGGCTTCCCCTCACACAACTCAGAGCTTCAGGAAAAACAGCTCCCATGCAACTATAAACTCCACCTCAAGTCGTCGCCGTACTACAAGGCACTCCCAGCGTCTTCCATGTAGAAATTTAGGGGATTAAGGGCATCTATAAGCCTTTAAGTTGGGACCCGTCCCGGAGCTTACAACAGGCACGTCCACATGGCGCCCTGCCTGGCCACGCCCCCAAGTGTCTTGTGTTTTGCCTCTTTTGTAAAAAACTCACAAAGGCCTGCTGGTGTACCGGAAAGGTATATAAGTAAGCTTTAAACAACTAGAGAACCGTATACCAGCATTCCTTTTGTCTGCCTTTCTTTTTGTGCTCCAGTTGTTCTAACCGTGTGTTTTCACCTCAGAGGTATTTGGGGCACCTGCCTGTCCTAACCTCTTGATCTTCCCTACCCTTACCATCTTCCTCTTCCTAGCGAGGTACACTGGGGTGATCCTGAACACAGGAGAGTGGGGTTTGGCGACAGGTAAAAGGCAGGTCAGGTTATAAGTGAAGCCTTAAACTGTATATTGTGTGCCCGCTTACACCTGTCTCCCAATAAGGTGTGTTTGAAGATCACCCCACTACATAGCTACTTGTTCTAAGGGGTGTACTGAACTTCGGCTTCGAGTAAACATTAGGCCAAATTGCGGCTGTAATCAGCTATTCGGCCGAATGCTTCCTGGAATCTTAATCGAATCCGAAGTTCCACCCTGCTCTGCAAGATTGAATTATGCTCATTACCGCTCGCATGAAAGCGTGAGCTATTATTATTTTTGGCCAGCAGGTGGCGCCATTGCATCACCGTTCACGAACACCAAGCAGATGGGATATCCTTACCTTTAATGTCACGCTTTAATTTATGACAAAGGCTGGGTCAAAGGATACAATTGAGCCATTAGCAGCGGCTTTGACATGGAGAACAGCTTGAGACTGAAACGCTGCTTTCTCCATTACACTCCAGCATACGGCTCTTATTTAGCAAATGGCTTCCCCTGGCCTTTGTCTGTGGCAGAAGCCACTGTATATACAGTCGATGCTAAGTCTTGTAAATCTTACCCCAGCTTGGCTTTATCTAGAGCAGACTAACATAAAAATGCAAACTGCTCGCTGGCACCAAGGCGCTCTTTCATTTACAGCCGGGGCATCTGAGATATATTTGCAGGGGCTGCTTCCTTTCTTTCGAGTTGCAAAGTGAGTTTCTCAGCCCATTTTGTTTGTGGTTCTCAATAGCATAAAGAGGACGGGCGTCGTGTTATTGAATTTGAGAGGGGTGCGGGGCGGGGGTTTGGATTAACCCCCCCTGCACACCCTTCTTCTCCAAGATGAAAGGCTCTTGTACTAAGGATTAGCATAGCATTCTTGAGCGCAGAACACTTCTGCTGAGGGCATAATGGCTCTTTATGGCTTCCTTGCAGTTAATCCGCAATTAACCCAGCCCATGACACTGTGTGCAGTAAACTCTGACTGCATACCTGCTTGTCAGGCGCCTTCCCAGAATAACATACACCATGTATTGGGCACAGCTTTACCGCCTTCTGATGGCAGTCAAAAGAGCCCGATTAAAAACAGCCACTCGAGGCCATATGTTTAGAAGGCATTCAACGTGTTCCTGTATTTAGGGATATTGGGCGGCACTGTGTGATGCTTAAGGAGTACAAAGGAGTTCACGCCCCATAGTGCTCTACCTGGCAAATGCATGTAGAGCCCTTCTCATGCCATGCCTTATCTTTACCAATGCAAATGCCATTGAGCAGTTTCCCTGGTGTTAGTAATGAGAGCGCAATGTAACATATGTGTTCCCCCACCCCCGGGGGGGGGGGGGGGGGGAAGAGGAATTGCTCAACAGTAGGAGGACAATGGGGAATAGAAGGAGGGGGGAGCGGATGGAGTGGACACAGGGCAGGCTTTTTCTTTGAGCTATGGAGGCAGGGGCTTTGAGGGTTAGGGTGTGTGGGTTTGATGCGTGTGAGAGAGAGAGAGAGAGAGAGAGAGAAGGAAAAATATGTGAACAGGAAAAAAGATCACGAGGAGGGTGAATGGGTGGGTAACAGCAACAGAATGAAATGACCAGTGGGTATGTAGAGTGACGAGGTGGGGGAAAGAAAAACAGCCTCAATGTCTAGAGCCACAAGTTCTGTCTTCCCACCCTCCAAGGAGGACCGAAACCCAGTTTGCCCACACAGGGCAACCTGCACATGTGCAGCACAACCTCTGGGGCTACCAAGCACCCTTCCACAACGCCATCTGAATTGCTATTGACTCCTGGGTAGTGGGTGGAATCAAGACACTGCTAACAACTCTTAAAGAAGGAAAGGCTTGAGAAATATATATAGTGGTTTACTACTAGACACATTTCTAGTAGTAAACCCCTATTCGGCTGACTATTTGGTTTCGGCCGAATAGTTCGGTCAACTATTCGGTATTCGGCCGGATAGTACATTTGCTTATCGGTACACCCCTACTTGTGATTCCTTGACACAAGGGGACATCCCGATGGAAGGAAGCAGAAACAGTGCACTGCTTGGAAGAATCTGAAGGTGACTTGAGGAATCCATACTGGAAGCTTTACTGGCCTGAGAACTATGAAAGAAAAGCTGACCAGAGTGCTTGGAAAGCACGTCTCACCCTTGATGGAATTGGAAGGGCAAAGCATGAGGCTATTCATCAACAAACCTAAGGTAAAATGGAGAAGGATGTGACCAGTGGCAGGAGGGTGACACAATATTTTCTGTTTGACATGTTTCTAGTGAGAGGGTAGAAATACCCATTACTGCTGTTGTGAAAGCTGGGAGAAAAGCCAAGGAGAGCCCTATTGTGTATCATGACTAGCCCAAGGTCCAGCAGGGACCCAGTATAATGCTATTGTAAATCCTGATGAAGCCAAGGTCTACGAGAGACCTGTGGTGAATCTGAGAAAGTCTACATCTGGGAGAAACCTAATATGATTTGTGACAAAGCTAAGGTCTTGAAGATACCTATTGGGAATCTTGACAAACCAAATATTGGGGGGTAGACCGGATGGGAAATCTGGAAGCCCAACACTGGGAAAGCCTAAAGGTGATTGTTGCCAGGCCAAGGAAAAGTCTGAAGGAAAGAGAAGTGTGAAGCCTGAAAATTGGGAGATGCTTTTAGAAGCAAGGTCAAAACTGAGTGGCCTGAAGGTGAGGCCAGGCTGTAACTGCAACAAGATTATTCCCAGAGGACTATTTCTGTTTTGTAAAATTAGAATAAGGTTGGCATTTTTAAAATTAGGTTTGTGAACCTTTTACTTTGAGTGCTGACTGTTGCACTCAGCAGCATTTTTGGGAAATGCTCATTGGAATGAGGTGTGCTCCATTAATTATTGAAGCTGCACTGCTCATTTTAAAAAGTGGTCTACTTGGCATGATGGTAGCCTGTGACGCTTTCCATTTGTATGATAGCTATATCTTCTATAAGATGCCAGTACCTGGACATTTGGACTACCCATAACATACAATGGTAGCCTGTCATAATGGATGTCTGTACCTTGGAAATAATGGCTTTTTCTCAGAAATGAGCCAAGTTGATCGAAAAAAATCGATCGAATGGTACATTTGACCAATTTCAGCCAGTACCATCCGATCGATTTTTTTTAAAACCGACCATGGAGAGCGGGGGTTGCAGGGGTGTCCCCCGTTCCCCATGTTCAGAATGTATGTACACCTACACAAAAGGTACAATTTGTAAAACCTTTATTGAAGTTTCAATGGGGTTGGAGAAACTCCTACTTTGCCCTATAGCTGTGATGGGAGTAGTGTCGACAATTCAAATAATAAATAAAACAATCCTAGTTGAGTCTGTCAAATCAAAATGGCCTATAGTAACAAAAACCTAATGCCTCCCTATATCTTGTACAGAAAGTGTGAATTGGAGACTATGGGCCTCATTACGAGCATGGAAGTAGCCGTCTCCCACGATTTGGAAATAACCGGCCCATTACAAGATGGCGGTATTGCCGGGCTCCCGATCCCCATTCTGCCCCATAGGGGAGCATCGATGCCCCCGGAGACACGGACGTCTATGATTGGTAAGGGGTTTAGAGGGGCAGGTAAGGGAATATGCATGCTGGTTTTCTGGCATATTTCACATGTCTGGATGAAGTTCTTTACGTCAGCATGGATAACTAGCCAATCGAATTTCCCACTGATGTGAGCTTGGGTTTTATATTGTCCTAAATGCCCCCCTGTCAAATGAGATTGTGCAATCTCTAGCACGATTTTACGATGGGTTTTGGGGATTACTAATTTGAGTTTTACTTAGGCCTTCTCTGGGGGTTTCTTTCTATATAGTAATGCCTGTTTTAGGAAGAAAAAGGGGCTCCCCTTTGTTAGTCCTTCTCCGTCCTTCAGGAATCACCTGCAAGAAAGCCTCTACGAGTGCTGGGTCATTTCACTGGGCGTAGGCTAGATCCGGAAGGATGGTAGGTTCTTGTTCCCTCTTTGCATCAGTGATAGGTGGTTCATCAGCCTCTCCAAAGCCTAAGCTACCTCACTCGGTTGCTTCTGGCTCGCTTTCTTCCTTAAAACAGAGAAATAGAGCCTTCTCAAGGATTCCCTGTGCAATTTTGTCCCCACATGGTGTCTCACCATGGCTTTGTAGGAGAACCTTTATGTCTCCCTGGAAGTCGGGATTTTTGATCTCTGCTAGACCAAACTTCCAGGCTAGGCCAGATTTTGGGGCCAATCTTATATAATAACCCTCAGGGCATAGTAGGACTAAGTCAGTGGGAATCTTCCTTCTTTTCCCTTGAGGGATAGTAGCTTCTCTGATGCTACAAATATCAAAGCCTATGGATTCTTTCAAGGTGTTAGAGGGATTTGAGGATCTGTGACTAAGTTTCTGGTATTTTAGGGTTCCCTAATTTGTCTCAATTGAGTCACATCCCACTTCTGACACCACATGTAAGGAAGATTCAAAATAAAGGGGTGTACCTGCACTAAATCCCTGGTCCTTTAGGTAAGATATAAGGTTCAGAACAGGGGGGTGGACCAGTGGGAAGGGATGACATGGGTTGTTCAAAAAATATTACACATTTTAATCAATCAACATATAATACACCATTGTATGTGTTGCTTTTAAAATCATAAATTCCATTCATCACCATATATTTCATATGTTCAGCTTCCATACTCAATCCCATACTCGCTCACTCATACATTCCACTTTTTTAAAACCAATATGACAGTTTGTACACAATGTATTGGTCTACTAATACAAATGTTTCCAAATAATGATTATCACAAATGTTTATGACCCAGTACTCATTTTCAGGTGTCGTGTTTCATCTGATTTGTTAATTCACGAGAATGTTCACATAATCGTCGACATGTGTTTCGGTCCATATATAAAAGAACTGCCTGTCTTTGATTTTCCAAGACCTTCTTCAGGACGCAGGGCAAGAACTAATGGATCTGCCCTTATATTTGGAATGCTATATGCCAATTTCAGATCTAAAAAAAATACATAAAACACCATCAGTATCCCATGTCATCCATATTGCTTTTTTATTAGTGACTACTATTATCACATGTGTATTATGTAAATAAACACATCAGCCGACTCACCCCCATGTGTCAATTCAAGGGATGACGAGTAGATGATAGGAATGAATCCTCCACGGTATACCTGGCTTAATTAAGACCCTGTGGATAAACAGAGATGATACTAAATTCGCTCGTTCAATTTGTTCCAAATTTTGATATATAAACTCATACATGGCCATATGAACTTACAGTTTTCACTTGTTCTTAGTCACAAGGTATTATTTTCCAATATTCCCAGATGTTGCCAAATTAACTCCTGCTCCAGTATATTGTAAAAATGTTGTAAAAATCTTCTTTGAGTGTACTGTGGAGATATGTAAACATCAGAACTAGCGTTCGAGCCATTGTGTGGACTCAACCACACAACTGATTAACAAAAAGAAGAAAAAAAGAAAAAATGAAAGAATGAAAAACCGTTTAGCATGGTGCCGGGTATGTCATAATCTTGAGATCCTGCCATTAGCAAGCATAGGGATATATGTTAAAAAACGGAATGAATACTAGAATGTTCACCTATGTATATGAGAAAATTGAATTCTTCAGAAAATAATTGCCTTTTTCTGTGGCTGTAATTACCTGAATTTGTGCTATGTGTCAATAGATATTGGACTAAGTGGCCCTCTGTTGATTATTGTTTTAACATACACACGAATCAATATTTAAAAAAATGTGAAGTCCCATAGATACGACGGCACATTCATCACGAATCCACCATGAATGAGTTTTAGTCCCTTTTCTGTGTCTATTATGCCGGGATGGCTTATAAAAAAACAATAGTCCCTTGTTTATGTTGCCATTTGGAAACACAAAGGTTTCGGCGAGATTGTGGTGGTACTCGGTGCAGTTATTATCATAAAGGTAAGCTCTGTGTTTAAATGCCCACTGGATGCGGCTGTGGGTATAATTGCTTTGTAATTCTAGCGGGAGAATGTCCCTAATATAAGATACGAGAGTAAGGACTCCATTTAGTACTGGAGAATCGCCAGCATGGCGTTGCTACTTGATAGCGTTTAATAGAAACGCTCAGTATATTTAGAGTTTTAAATTGAGCAGTTTACATTTACCATCATTGTAGAAGATGGATTCACTGCCCCTGCCTCACACTTTGTGTGGAAAAGGGTATATGCAGTGTAAAGAACACGCCGCCAAAAGCACCTCAGTCTGGCGCTATTTGAAAATACAATATAATTTAAAAAAACAATATGCCGGATTGGTAAGGCGAAAAGATTTATAAATATAATTAATGACAGAACTATAGACAGAATTAACTAATGACAGAACTACAGATGGGTGCATCATCTAAAAAATTACTGTGTATAACACGTGAAAGTGATGAAATCCTGTTTGTATCCTGGCAGGATTCTTCCTCCACTTTATGACCATACATGGGGGATTCGTGTGATTGGGCTGAGAGAAAACTATACCCGATTCACAGAGTGTGGAAAGGAACTTGGGTGAGTGAACACACCTATTAAAATTGTGTCAGTTATGCTTAACAGAAGATGTAAATAACATAGATAAAAGATACACTAGAATGTTCTGGTTCTTCTAGGTGTCTGGAGCCGGAGTTAACTTGCAACATCGGGGAATATTGGAAAATAATACCTTGTGACTGAGAACAAGTGAAAACTGTAAGTTCATATGGCCATGTATGAGATTATAAATCAAAATTTGGAACAAATTGACACCGAGAATTTAGTATCTTCTCTGTTTATCCACAGGGTCTTAATTAAGCCAGAGATACCGTGGATGATTCATTCCTATTATCTACTCGTCATCCCTTGAATTGACACATGGGGGTGAGTAGGTTGATGTGTTTATTTACATAATACACATGTGACGATAGTAGTCACTAATAAAAAAGCAATATGGATGCCATGGGATACTGATTGTGTTTTATGTATGTTTTTTAGATCTGAAATTGGCATATACCATTCCAAATATAAGAGAAGATCCATTAGTTCTTGCCCTATGTCCTGAAGAAGGTCTTGGAAAATCAAAGACCGGCAGTTCTGTTATATATGGACTGAAACACGTGTCAACGATTATGTGAACACTCTGGTGAATTAACAAATCAGATAAAACACGACACCTGAAAACGAGGACTGGGTCATAAACATTTGTGATGATCATTATTTGGAAACATTTGTATTAGTAGACCAATACATTGTGTACAAACTGTCAAATTGTTTTTTAAAAAAGTTGAATGTATGAGTGAGCGAGTATGGGATTGAGTATGGAAGCTGAACATATGAAATATATGGTGATGAATTGAATTTATGATTTTCAAAGCAACACATACAATGATGTATTATATGTTGATTGATTAAAATGTGTAATATTTTTTGAACAACCCGTGTCATCCCTTTCCACTGGTCCACCACCCTGTTCTGAACCACATGTAAGGAAGGCATGGTATCAAACAGCAAAGACAGACACAAGTTATCACAGTTCAAGGGTGTCTATTGAACTTCAATGGGTTTGTTAAACACCTATCTAAACCTAAATCTAAGGATGGGAGCAAGCTACAAACATCAAATTATAATAATGCAGTGCTAATCAAGTCTCTGTCAAAATAAAAGGGCCTATACTAATAAACCTATTGCCAATCCTTACTTCTAAATACAAAATAGTGTGGGACAATAATGTATGCACAAAAGAAAAGTGTTCAAGAGATAATATGTCAGGATAGTTGAGCAGTTGGCTTCCCTTCCCCACGATTTCAGTACGGGGTAAGGCGGCAGGGTCGGATTGGCCCATCAGCCTTTCGGCCTGTGGCCGAGCGGAAAGCAGCCCTGGGGTGTGGGGGCTGGTTTCTGTCCATGCCTGGGCCGGTTTGGAAAAAAGCCTTCTTACGTCGATAAATGAGTACCAACACATGTTAGGTGATAGTGTATTCATATTTGTTCTATAAAAAAGAGCATAAGCGTAAGTGCTATACAATAAAATAATCATTTGGCCTTGGACGTCTGCTTGGATTCAGTCATTTAGTGTACTTAGGAAAAATGCAATTTGATGACACTTCCAGTTTTGTCAAGGGGTGAAAGGTCGTGTTTCATCGCTTCCAGGATGTCACTTTGGGGTGGGGTCAAATGACATCACTTCTGGTGATGTCATCAGAGGTCAAGGGTCGTGAGGCGAGGGGCGGGCCACTTTTTTGAGGAGAGGTGTGGGCCACTTTTTTTGGGTGACTGGGCCTATTTCTTGTCCCAGTCCGGCCCTGTAAGGCAGCACGTTGCAGCTTCGCACCCACTATGGCCTCTCTGCCACAAGGATACAGTTCAAAGCATAGGTATCAGGGCCTTTTGCCAAAGCCTCTTTCTCAATAACAGTCTCTTACTACAGAGGGCCTGTCGTAACAAACACCCAAAGTTCCTTTGTTCTTGGGATTTTTAAATGCACAAGTTATCGCTTCCAATGTTCATCGTGAGCCCTCATTCAGGCTTGGACCCCTTTTTACCACAATTATAACAATTAGTCTCCCTCGTTCAGGCTCCGACCATGGATCTCACTCGTTTGGGCTCAGCTCCCTTTAGCACAATATCCACACTTGGTCTCCCTCAATCGGGCACAGACCCCTTTATCAAAATGTTCACAATTGGTTTCCCTCATTCGGACTTAAACCATGTAATCTCACGTTCTATGTTTTCCTCTTGATATCAAAAATCAAAGGCTTTCAAATGTGTGATGGGTTTTGCTTAAACCGTCACAAGACATCTTCGGTTCACTTCACACTATGTTATTGCCACTCTTCTACTTTTGTTTCTGCCACTTCCTGGCTGGATACCTTACAGAGACCTTCGATTGAGCACCCTTGTGGTGCCAGACCACTCTGTCAATGGTATTGTATCTCTCTGCTTCAATGTTCAAACATTCATCAGCAATTAAGCTGTCCTTACGTCTTTCATCACACGCGTTCTTGCGCTCTTTATACAATGTTGCTGCTTGCAACCTTGACTTCAACATAGAACGGTCTTGCATCAGTCTCCCTAACTCACTGGCTGTGTTGATCTGTCTGGCACTGCTTTTAATCTTGGAGCCAAGGATGGTACCACAGTGGCTGCTGTTCCTCCCCGACTCTGTCAACCATGCACTATGACCCCTGGTATCTCCGACACACAATACAGGATTCTTCTGTCTCATTTCCTGGCCTTAAGCTTTCTAATCTGAAGGGTTCTGGAAAGTAACGGCTTCTTGCCAAAAAGGTCAAGGTTATCTTCCTCCTTGTGCACCCTTCTTGGTTTGCCATCTCCCTTCGTTCAGCTGCCGTCAGGAAAGTACTGTTCCTTCATGTGCTCTGCCTCGCTCAGAGTTTTCTCTCGTGCTCTGCCTTTTATACGTGTGGTGAAGAGCGGGATGTCCGCGTGAAAGTGTTTGTATAGGGAAAGGGGGGATAGAGTTTCTAAATATCCTATCTGGTAGGATGGGGTAAAAGGTGTTACAGGGAGGGGATACCGCACCTCGCCATGAGGTGTCCCACTCCCCAAAGACCCCTCACCCAGGTGATCCTCCCGCACTGGTCCAAAAGCGATGGCCGTGCCCTGGTCTCTTGAGAAAGAGATCTCCGGGGACTAGCGGGTGAGACACCTTCTGGTTTCTCACACTGTGCACTTTGCAACAATTAGGAACTGGGCCAAAAATGTACTTAATTCTTACTATATTTTCCTGGAACGTTTGTAATGGGTTTTTGTGTTTGCCTTTATTGTTCTTCCGAGATTCTATTGTGAGAATCACTTGCAAGTAAATCTTCCAAGAATTGAATTGCAGTTTTCAACTTCTGCAAGAATCCCCCATCACCTGGCTTCTCAGGGATTGTCACAAAAAGATAAAAAAATGCCCTCCAACAATAAACTCTTCCTAAGCCTCCCTCCAACTTTAAATGTGCATAAATCACCCATTTTCTGTCTCTCAGTGTTTTCCCTAAATGCCAACAATGTTTTTTTCCTGGGACATGCATCAAATTCCCACAAGAACATTTCAGTTTCTCGTCAAATGACAACGAGAATGGTACTTTTCTCACGAAAAGACAAAATCAGAGCAAACAAAATATTTTTCCATACCCCTCCCCAAACACACAAAATAACCACCTGGTCCTGTTTCACCTTTCACTTGCCAACCATAAAGGCAAACATCCCCTTTCGCCTTCCTAATATTATCTTTAGTATGTTTCTTTTTAAGTTCTTGCCAAAATAGCTTTTATTGATGAAAAATAAATGGTAGTTTTTCATTTCTGAAACCCTCACTTGCTGCAATGCACAAAGGGAGATATATAACTTGCTTTGGTGCCAGGGATATCCTGTTCTGTACCAAAAGTAGAGAAAGCTACTGGACAGATTTGCACAAAACCACTGCATTGTGCCAAACTTGTTTTGAATTTGAATCCAGTCTGTCAATCAGTTTAGTATTTGATGAATGCAGATTATTGCCTCTGGGGAATCCAGTGCAAATGATGACCTCTCCCCCCTTTATAACTTTTAATTAGTTGGATGAAATTGCACCAATGTATTTTAAGAGTCCTCATTACGACCCAGGCGTTAAGGGTTAACGCCGTCGTTAACCCTTAACGCCTATTCTGATTTTAACGGCTGCTTTTAGCAGCCGTTAAAATGCATGGCGCTAACCTGCCATGATGCTAATTACGCCACCGTAATTTACGGTGGCGTAATTAGCGCCTTCCCCACTCCCATTATGCCCTATGGGGCAAAAATGGGAATGGGGAAGGGAAAATGGGAAATGGGGATTTACCGCCCCAATCACCTTGGAATGGGGCGGTAAATCCACCATCCACCATGGTGTAAACATAGTTTACACCATGGTGGTAAAGTTGGCGCAATTAGCGCCTGGGTCGTAATGACCCCCATGTTTTAGAATATCTGTGTGGTGTCCTCTGTTGGGACTAACTGTATATGTGCACCAGCTATCGTTCCTCCCTTGACTGATGCACAACTGCACTGCCATAGCTACCCCAAAAAAAGAGCTTGGTCTAACTTTTGGTTGGAACCCGGTCTTTCCTTTAGGATCAACCAGAGGGTAGGAGAAAAATATTCGTGAAAGCCACGGCTCGAGGATCAACTGACAACTCAATTTGTACATTTCAACAGTTTTTAATACACAACACAAAAATACTAAGAGATTAGGTGGAACAGCAAACATGGTAAGAGGGGAACCAAAAGTATGTTGAGCACATCAGGTTTTCTAAACTGCCATAGTCCATCAATGCTTCCCTCTCTATCATAGGCTCTGCCAATTGGAGGTCAGAAAAGTCATTCATGGTCTCTGGGGGTTCAGAGCTACAGCACTTCTTTCTTGGGCATGTAACTGAAAACGTTGCATTCATTGAACTTGTCAGAATCCTGTTCTCCTCTGTAGATGTCACCATCACCTTTCATGCTCAGGTTCATCTGGACATGAACCAGCCGGCAAGCTTCTTGTGATCTTATCCAAGATTGAAATGGGCTGTAAGTAAGTATCTTGGTTCTGGTTACAGGCCCTCCCACTTTGTCTTTCAGCACTTGGGCCTCAGAAGAACTGTGCTTCTTATCTTGGGCACCCCTCTCCTTCTGGACTATCTCACCTTCCTATTTCCCCTTTTCATACCTCCTTCCTTCCTGATTCAAAATTATCTGTTCCTTCCCTCTTAACTTTCCTCCCCTCAACTACCCATCTGTTCTCCTGGTTACCACAACTTGCATGCCATATCTCCAATTTTTAAATTTTAGTGCCGCCTGTCAAGATGTCGCCAGTCATCAACCCACAGAAAGCCCTTACACCTGGAGACTTCTTTATTGACTGATTCAGAAAATCCCATGAAAATGCTTTCCAAGATAGCAGGGTCAGCCAGCTATCATCCTCCCTTCCCCCGTCTCCCACCAAAGTTTTGATTCCAATTCAGTCTGGTGCTTGGTTCTGTTTTCTTCAAGTGGGGAGGATGAGTGGAGTGCCCTATTCCCTAATTTGTTCCACTTCTCCTATATTATCTCTGGACCCGTCCTACCCCCTTAGCCACCATGCCTTGAACTCATCCCTCGACCCACCATGGGTTCTTCTCCTTCAGATCAGGGTTTTTCCCCGAGCCTCAGGTCTCCTCTTCCCACTTCCTGCCAGCCTGGATTTTGCTCCAGTAAGACACCTTGCCATTCATCTCCAACCTGCTTGGAGGATCTTCCTACTCATTCTTCTGGCTTTCCTTTGACATCCACCAATATTCTGCTTCCAACCTCTTCTGATGATCTTCACACCTCCTACATCCTCTTACCTCCAACTCCCCACCTCCAACATCCTCTGATGTTCTGATGTTCTTTCAAATTCCTCCTTTCTCTGAACTCCAGTCTACAGCAACACTCTATCTCCAACTTCCCCCTATGATCTCTCAACCTCCTCCTTCATCTCACTTCCAACCTTTTCTTTTTTTATTACATTTTTTTATTGGTTTTCCAACATATAACCATACAGCTCAATAAACCGTTGTACATAATAATTTACACGTACAGTTTCATGTTTCAATTTTCTCCCATCCCCTCGCATAACTCGCCCTCTCCACGGGCCTACATCACACCTCGCTCCTCTAAGCATTTTCCCCCATTATTCCTCCCCCACGGGCTATCTCTCAGCAGACTATCCCGGTCTGATATGGATAATGCAGCTACTAATTGTCTCCAGGCGACCAATGTTTCAGCCTCTGCTTCCCCACCTCCGCCCGTCGTCTCTTGCCATACCCTTTTTTCCGCATTCGCCCATTTCTTTAGGTCTTGCCACCAGGGATATGCTGACGGTCTCCTGCGCACTTTCCAGCTCATTGCTATTCTGCATTTGGCCAATATATACGCTAGGTCTTTAAGTTTGCATACATGTTTAGCTCTACGAGGCCTAGGGAACCCCTCAACCCCCCAAAAGGCATGCCCAGGGGGTGCTCACATCTAGGTTAATCTCCGCTTGTGCCATGATTCGGGCCACCTCCCCACAAAAACCTCCTATTTCGTGGCATGACCATAACATATGTATCATTCCTGCATCCACTTCCCCACATTTCGGACATGACTGTATTCCTGATTGGTTGAACTTAGCTATTTTCCTAGGGGTCATGTATGCTCTGTGGGTTATATACAACTGAATCTGTTGCAATCGCGCATTTCTCGACACCTTTTTATGGTATCCTTGTGTTCTGATCCACAGCCTGTCTTCCATTGCTTCCCTCACATCCTCCTCCCAGTTAAATCCCTATCTTCGACATCAGTTAATCATATATACGGGAGACCTTTTGGCCTCCTTCAGACACATCATAAAATGTTTCTATCGCTGCATTTGGCTGTAGTGCCAGCACCGCTTCAGGCCACGTGTCTTTTATAATCCTCACCAGCCGAGAATATGTGATATACTGCCCCTGATGTAGTCCCGTGTCCTCCACCAATCTATTGAACTCCTTGGGCTTCCCTTCTAACCACACATCCCCCACAGTCGCTATGCCCACCGGCTCCCGTTTCCTTGTGATGTTCAGCCTTATTTGTTCATCTACGCCTCCCAGCGCCACTAGCGGTATCTGTGGGGAACACAGGGTCGGGTTATCGATCAATTGGCAAGCTCTACGCCACGTTTTCCCTCCCAGGCCCAGCAATCTGCCATCTCCCACCATCCGTTGTTTCGGTAACCACATTCTTTTGTTTAAGAAATAAGGGATGCTTCCGCACCTCAACAGCTTAGACTCAGGTGTCTGTTCTTCCGATAGCCACCTTGCTACAAATTGGAGCCGGCTAGCCAGATAGTATACTTCAAAGTTTGGCAATCTAATGCCTCCTTGCGCATATGAATTTTGTAGCATCCACAATGCTATTCTGTTCCTTGAATTATGACAGATGAAACCCCTACATATGCTCTGTACTTTCGAGAAGAAACGTTTGGGTATTGTATGTGGGATGTTTGCAAAATAATGTAATACCATCGGCAGCACCACCATCTTTAATAATGCTGCTCTCCCCATCATAGTCAATGGTAGTTTGGCCCAAAATGCCATACTTTTTTTTATTTTAGTGAACGCCTTTTCAGTATTCTGCCTTTGTTGTTCTTCGGTATTGTGATATATATCTATACCCAGATATCTAAACGTCTCGGTTTCCCACATTACCGGTAGTACCGGCAGTTTGTGTTTAGGTGTTCCTGCATGCCTCCCCAGCGGAAATATACTTGACTTTTGTGGGTTAACTGTTATACCTGATAGCTTTGCATACCATGCCATTACCTCCAAAATGTATTGTAAATTCTCTTCTGGGTATTGCAGGTACAATAGCATATCCGCGGCATACATCATATCAAGTGTTGCCCTCCTTTGATGCTGATTCCTACATCCCCATATTACTTCCTCAGATATGCTGCTAAGGGTTCCAACACTAGGATAAAAAGCATTGGGGACCACGGGCATCCCTGTCTGGTGCCCTTACTCAGCTGCTATTGTTGCGAGATACTAGAGTACGTCGTGATCCGTGCAATCGGCCTACTTTATAGCAAGCGCACCCATCTCAGATATATGGCCCAACCCCATATTCCTCCAGAACCGCCAGTAGCCAGGGCCATTTAACCGAATCAACTGATTTCACTGCGTCGAGTGAAATTATTGCCACCTCTGGCGTGCCCCCCTGGGTGTGATCTATGACATGGTGGAGTCTCTGCAAATTGTCGGTTATATTCTTCTTTGCAACATACCCCGTTTGGTCTGAGTGTATAAGTTTGCTTATGAGTGTACTTAACCTATTAGCTATCACTGCCGTCAGGATCTTACTGTCCTGATTGAGCAGTGAAAGCGGTCTATAGGACCCGCATTCTGTGTCTGGCTTATTGGGTTTAAGGAGCGGGATAATAATCGCCTCCCGTAGAGTCTCGGGCAGTTTCCCTATACTAAGCGCCTTGTTGAGCATCGCTAGCAATGGGGGGAGCATTTCTGTCTTATAAGCTTTATAAAATTCGCTGGGGAGTCCATTTGCACCTGGGGCCTTGCTGGTGGGCAATAGCTTGATTACTTGCTCTGGCTCCTCTGACGTTATCTGGACTTCTAGGCTTTCTCTTTCCCCTTCCCTGAGTTTGGGGAGTGTGATCTCTGTTAATGCTTCCCGTATGTCTATCTCTTCCTCTTCAGTGGAATCGGCATACAGTCGCTTATAATATTCCAAAAAGCATTTGTTTACTCCTTCTTGGGGTTCCCGTATCTGGCCATCCCTCCCTTGTATCGCTCTAATAGTCTGCCTAAGAGGTCTTGCTTTTGTCTAACCAGGCTAGTAATCTGCCAGGTGGTGTCGCCTTCTGCATGCTGCCTCTCAACATATTTTCTATAGCTTAGGTTGCCTATCCTCTCCCAGTGGTCCCTGCATTTGTGTACTAATTGGGTTATAGTTTTGGGCTCCTCTGGGGATCTCGTGCCCTCCCGCATCATCGTTTCTAGCTTCCGCTCTGCGTTTTGCAGTTTGTGTGTTTTGCCACCTTGCAACCCCTTAAATTTAGTCATTGCCGCTCCCCTCACTACTACCTTAAACGCCTCCCATAATGTCCCAGCCGAGTCTACACGGAATGTGTTGTGTTTGAAATACTCCTCTATCTCTGTCCTCAGTTTCTCTCTGAACACTGTGGGCCTCATTACGACCCTGGCGGAAATCGTGGTGCAATATGCACCATGGAGCACGGCGGAAAGCTGCCGATACCGCCATGGGGGTTGGCGGATTTACCGCCCCATTCCGACCTTGGCGGGGCGGTAAATCCCCATTCCCCATTTTACCCTTCCCCATTCCCATTTTTGCCCCATAGGGCATAATGGGAGTGGGGAAGGCGTTAATTACGCCACCGTATAATACGGTGGCGTAATTAACAACAAGGTCCCGTAGCGCCATGGATTTCTCCGCCCGGAAAAACCAGGCGGAAAACGCTCCATGGCGCTACGGGAACTCGTAGTAGGGCGGACGGGTCCGCCGCGAATACCGCTGGCGTAAACCCACTCCGCCAGGGTCGTAATGAGGCCCTGTATCTTTTAATGATTCCGCTCTGAGTCTCCATGTCGCGATTCTGGCTCTAGGTGGCAGGATATGCCATGTTACTACCAGTGGGGCATGATCTGAAAGAACCATAGCTTTGTATTCAGCTTGGGTCCCTTAATTTATTAAATCTGTTCCGATGAATATATAATCTAGCCTTGTGCACAAATTCTGTGGGTGGCGCAGCCTCCATACATCTACTAAGCAAAATGCTTGTAACAGTGTTTAGGGCTTTAGCTGCCGGTGTTGGATGTATCAACTTCTTGTCCAACCTGTCCATCGCCGGATCTAGGGTACAATTAAAGTCCCTCCCCCCACCACACCGCTCCATCCACATAAGGACTACTCTTGGTATACAGGGTTCTGAAGTAGGCTGTAGTATCCTGATTCGGGGCATACACTTTGGTAATACATACTTCTTTATTTTCCACCAACCCCCTTATCAATACCATCCTTCCGTCTTTGTCTATGGTGGACTGTAGTAGTTGAAACGGTACATGAGGCGCTATCCATGTTATGACCCCTCTGACGTATGCTAAGTAGGTTGCTCCCAGGGTTGTCCCTTTCCATTTTCTTATTATCACATTCTGCTTTTCTTTGGTCAGGTGAGTTTCTTGTAACAATGCTATATCTATTTTTTGTCGTTTCAAGTACATCATAACCCTATTACGTTTAATATGTTTATTTAGCGCCCTCACATTCCAGGTTGCTATCCTTATTTCACCCATCTTACCCAGCTCCCACCCTCCTCCTCTCGCTTTCTGGTGCGTGTCTGTAGGCCTGTCCATCTATAACTCCCCCATCCTCCCAAAACAAACTCCAAAACTGAATCTCAGGCATCCCTGCTTCTCCCTCTTTCCTGGCAGGTGTGAGTACTTCGTGTGCAGCAGGTGGATACTGTGCTACCAGTATCCCAACTAACTAACCTACTTGGGGTAAGAGTGATTTCTGCGCTGCCCATTCTTATGCAGCGCGCGTTGCTCACGCATTCCGTTATTAGTCATAGGTCTCAAAGCATGCTTATCTAATAGTCCAATTGTCTCTATTGACCCCGCTCTTGTTACCTACGCCTTCCCCTGGATTATACATTAGGGTCCCCATTGCGTATCACTTATCACTTTCCTCGTCATTCCGGTTCTGCTGCTCTGCAGCATGGTCTGGGCGTCCAACCAACTGTTGACATCTTCTGGGGTTTAAAAAAACAGGGCCTGGTCTTTATACAGCACCTTCATCTTTGCTGGATATAGTAGCAGAAACTTGAGTTGGGCCCGTGCGCAGTCTTCTTTTTACCGCTCAGTAGTTCACCCGTTGCTTTTGTACTAAGAAGGTGTAGCCCGGGTACGCTGTGATGGATGCTGATGCTCTATTGATGGTGCCGCCTTTCCGGATATGTTCCAATATTTTCTCCCTATCCTTGTAATTCAATATCTTGGCTATTATTAGCCTTGGTGGGGCACTGGGTTGCAGGCTCCTCGTCAGTGCTCTGTGTGCCCTTTCCACCATGAATCCCTGGGTGAGTGTGCCTGCTCCTATTTCCTGCAGGAACATGTCCTCTATGTAGTTGGTCGGGTTCTGCCCTTCATTGCCTTCCAGGAGCCCAATGATCCGCACATTGTTGCCCCTGGCACGGCCTTCTGCCTCCTCTGCTCTGTTTTCCAGGTTCTGTACTTGCTGTTTCAAGATGGAGAGGTCCAAGGTGTTGTCCTTGCAACGGCTGGTATTGGCCTTCACCTCTTTTTTTAGCGCCCGGTGCGCTCTGACAACGACCTGACGTCTTACCTCAGGAGATTCATGTCAATATGCATTGCGTCTATTTTGAATTCTACGGACGCTTTCAGTTCCGCTATGGCCACCAATATTTGTTTGTCCATTCTTCCTTGTGTATCTCCTTCGTTTGGCTCTTACGGCTGCGACTTTGCTCCTTCCATCTCTTGAGCAGGTCTGGTGAACGTGTCTGGGGATGTCTGATTCACTTTATTATTATCTGCCTTAGTCGACATCGCTATCGCCTTCTCTCTGGTGCTCTTTTTTTTCCTGGCATCCATGGTGGTGCTGGATGCTGGCACCGTACCCAGTGGGGAAGCTGCCTTCTGGAGTTTTTATGCGGGGCCTTGCCGATTGACCCCTTCATGGTGTCTTGTATTCCGTGCATAGGTCAGTCTCCCAGTTGTTGTATCCGTCTCCTTTAGAGTTACAGCTGGAGGCCTGTTGTTTATGCTCTTGACCTGTCCTACTCCACCTCGCCGCCACACTCTATTCTCTTCTCCTCGTTGTGGCCTGAGGGTACTGCAGTACTATCCCCACTTGCGCTGTTTTCCACTGCCATCCTTCCTGCGGTAATGCGGCTTTCAATCCCTCGCCGAAAGTCCTTACGGAGCTACTGCTGTTGTCAGAGCGCCTTCTTGGGCCAAAGTTAGGAGCGCGATGGGAGCCCAGATCGCCACCCCAGAGTCAGCAGGAATGATGTTACATTGCACGCGGGGAGTACATGTGCTAAGAATTCCACAGGACACTGCTTAGAGTTCTTTCAAGGAGCGCACGGGTTGCACATCTAATTGGATTTGCTCAGTTCAGCTGAGAGGTTGCTCTAGTATGTACATAGGTTGTTTGTGATGGAGGATGCCAGAAACAGAGTAGTGCATGCCCGATCAGGGGCCCGAAGTGGGCCTTGGAACGTCTTTCCAGCTCCTGCCTCCCGGCCTCTATGATCAATATATGAGCCTGCAGGCAGCCCACAGCGAGAGGGCGAGGTCAGTCTGCTTGGTCATTGTGAGATCCCCTGGTCAACCCAAAATAGGCTTTGAACTACTGCTATTGAAGATAAAGTCTTGCAAGATGTGCTAATCAGGATTGCCAGCTGCTGTGCGTTGTACAAAGACCAAATGTTGTCCTCTACGTGTTTATCATATCAAATGCTGCCATGCGGTACGCTCCAGGTGACGATTGGGGCCAGTATGAGAATTATACAAACTATCTGTTTGTTACTTTTCTTGCGGTCTTTGTTAATGCTTGTGTTCTGTTTTTCGTAGCGCTGCTCAATCACAGCTGGAAAAGGGGCAGGCGAACAACAGCTGAATGTCGTGCGGCTTGTTTAGTGGGTGAAATACCTGAAGCCTCACTTGTCCGTGCAGCTGTGGCAGATATGATTGAATGCCGGATCCAAGTCAGGAGTGCACTGGGAGCTCAAGTTTTTACTGCCCGCTAATCCGAAATGGGTTTCTTGGTGCCCGCGTTAGCGCTCGTGTTCTGTTCCAACAAAGGGTAGCTGGAAGTTCTATCGAGGTTCACACAGTGAGCGCTTGTGCTTACTTTCGAAGATAGCATGCCACAATGTAGCAGATGAGCGCTTGTGTCCCCCGCTTCAGTTATAAGCTCTTTTGTGTCAATTACCTCTCGCAGCGTCCCAGTTGCTACAATCTTGCTGACCTCTGCCTCTGTGCCGGGTCTGCTTTGCTTGGAGGACTGGGCTTCGCATTATTCCATCCGCGCAGCTCTGATCAGCCATACTCTTTGTACTTTAATGTCGGTTTCGCTTTGCATCTCCGCAGCTGCCACACTCTTTCTGTCCTCCCTCGTAGAATCGGATCTGCTGGATTTGCAGGCGGATCCTCACATTATATTACCAGAGCCGCACTGATCAGCCTTTCCCTTTGTTCTACGACGGTCGCCATTTTGCTACTCCCGTCCCAGGGAACACTCCAACTTCGTCGCCTCCGCACTCTCTACCTCTTGCACGATTCTAGTTGGACTTTTCACTGCTGCATGCCCGTCAACTTCATGATGTCATAGCTTTAAATCTACGCTTCTTAGTTAGCCTTAGAGAGCCTATTTTCCGATGGATCATTCCTGGATCAGCAGGAGCACACAGAATGCACGTTCTAGTCTGTGGCCATGTAGCCATGCCCCCCCCCACTTCCAACCTTCACCAACTTCTGCCCCCAACCTCCCCACACTTCCTCCTCCTCCCCCACAATCCGCTCTGCCAGCTTCTGCCTCCAAACATCGATCTCCTTCCAGCAGTCAACCTCCAGCTCTCTCCACTTGCTGTCCGATTGTTACTCCAAAAAGCAACACTTTTATAGTCCCTTGGCCCCTTCACTGGGGGATTCACCTAATACTAGTTGCAGCTGTATGGTCAGGCGTGTGTTTGCTCATGATTGGTTGAGCTTCCTTTTTTTGTGGGCTTGGTCAGGTGTGGTGGTTACTAGAACCAAGTCTCCATCAAGTTGGGTAAACATATTGAATCTCTGCCCATTACCTGCCTTTTCCTTTCCAGGGCTTGATTGCATGATAGTTTTCGTAGATTCGCAGATTCGGGGACCCTGACTCAGGTTCCGCACATCTGGCTAGGGTCTGTGGATCCAGATACGGGGAACAAAAGGCCGACAAAATTAATTGTCGGAGGCAGTGTTCTCCTTTCCCCTCTCTGGATATAACCACTTTTTGTAAAAGGGCAAAGTCCTGTTCTACTTTGTTGGGTTTTCCTGTAATTTGGTTTCCTATCTCTGGAGCAGAGTCCAGTAATGGTCGCCGAGAGCCTGACTTTGGGTCTGGATCATGTGAGAAGTCCATGCAAAGCTATGTGACCACAGATCAGTGCTAAAGGGGTTTCCCCTGGGGCCACCATCATAATACGCGG
The DNA here is from genome assembly GCF_040938575.1 of Ambystoma mexicanum. Taxonomy (NCBI): domain Eukaryota; kingdom Metazoa; phylum Chordata; class Amphibia; order Caudata; family Ambystomatidae; genus Ambystoma; species Ambystoma mexicanum. The sequence goes on from NC_090925.1 coordinate 989,101,271, forward strand.
CGAGGAGGGTTTCCTGGCTCCATGGGTCGCAGCAGTGATGGGCTCAATTTCTATACAGGCCATCTTGTCACATATCTCCCTTCTTCGGGAAGCCCCTATGAAGTGACAGTAGGTAATTTTCTAAGATAGTCTACATCAGAGAGGCACAGCTCCACCTCACTGATCAGGCCAAACAAGGCTGAAACACGTGTATGGGGTTGCTGTTGGTACTCTTGTTCAGAAGAGAATTGCCATAGCATTTTGGTGCTGGACTGCCCATGTGGGCGGGACAAAGACTGATCTGCAATTGGATATTTCCCTTCTGTGAAAGGTACAGTGAGCTAAAGTGTGGCTGCAGACTCTCGAGTATGTACCTTCCCAAAGAACAGGTCATTTAGCCGTGTTCGTTCTCGCAGAGGGGCGCCTCTGGACTCTTTTTTATATTGTTTAAGAGACTTAGGTTTAGTCACACTAAGTTTCATAGGGTCATCCAGACGTGGACCCCTTACTCATTGTGCTCAGAACAGTTCATTTAGCTGTGTTCGTTCTCGCAGAGGGGCGCTATGGACTATTTTTTGTACATTTGTTTGCACCCTTCCCACTTTATGGACAGATGAAAAGGAGTAAGGCTGGAGCCACAAACCTGCACAAAACCCTTGCTTCGTATCTTTATTTTCTGGATAGATAAGAGGGGTACTGTCATGACCTTCTTGCAACGCCATTGCTTTTGGCATCGTTGAAGGTTGCAGGTTCATTCTGTACTTCCTTCTCCCAAGATGGTGGCCTTACCGCAAAGGTGCGGTGTAGTGGTTTCACATTCCGATCATCAGCATCCTCTGATATCATTGCACTTCGAATTTAGGCGCCGCCGACCCGGGTGTTGGTGCGTCGATACTGTTATTCATGAAGCTCTGTAAGAACGCCACCTAGGCACTCTCAATCTGCTCTGTTTTCTCATGAGTTTCTGCTTACCCTCTCTTGGACTTTATTTCTCCTCTTCACACTTATTAGAAGCCTCGCAGAACTCTCCCACTTACTCTTGCCACCACCCAAGCTCTTCCATACAGGTTTTGGTAGACCTCCCACCTGAATCTGTCAGGTATTCCCCCTTTCCCTCTTACCAATCTAATATCTGTTGATCTGAGTTGGGAACTCTAACACCTTCATTGTGTCTCCCAGCATCCACTCTGGAGTCCCTCGGAAGAACGTGTTTGTTAACATACCATCTTAGAAGCCAGGTCAACTTTATCCAGAGAGACGACATCACAAGGTGATCCTTCTCTCTTCCCGCATTTCACCAGTGCCAGCAGGGTTTTCTCCCCCAGAGGGTTTCCCTGTGGCTTCACATATTTCCCCTTCTCTATTATGTTCAGAGTCTCTGGGGACACCTTCAATTGCCTTGTTTCTTGCTGCACACAAAAGGTTAGTCATTTACCTAATTTTGCGTGAATTGTTACAGGTATGGTGCGTGGCTAGCATGAATTTTTCAGCTGGCTAGATAATAAATAAGGGCTTTTATGGCCCATTTGATAGTGAAGCATTCTAATTTGAGGGTCACATTTTTTGGGGTACTAGCTTTTGGCTAAGAATTTAAGTAGCTGTGCTACCCTGTTCAGAACTTGGGACAAAGCTGCCTCTAACCCTTCTTTGGAGGCACCAGTCTGTAGAATAAGGGGCCATTGGAGGTCCGGCCTGATCAACAGAGGTGGGTTTCAGCATGATCTTTTCAGCCATTGAAAGGTCTCCTGGGTTTGGTCAGTCTACTGTATCCCATAAACTGGTTAGTGAGGGGTTCAGTGATCGTTGAGAAGTCCAGGATTAATCTGCAATAATAGCTGGTAAGGCCTAGGAATTCATAGTCTTTGCAACTGGGATGTTCTGTATACTTTGGACTTTCCTACCTTGTGGCCGGAGCACTGCTTCTCCCACTCGGAAACCCAGTTATTTCACTGAAGGCAGTGCTAGGTGTCACTTTGCTGGCTTAGCTGGGAGGCCTGCCTTCCAAAGGCCTTTCACCATTAGATAGATGTTTGGGATTATGCTTTCAGTTGGCACCATAGTTCACTATGTCGCCTGGCTACGCTCCAGCATACTTTTGATGTGGTCTCAGAATGTCAGCCATCATTCTTTGTAGAGTAGCTGGAGCCAAAAAACAAAACAAAAGGAAAAACAATGAACTTGAAAAGACCCATTAGGGTAATGAATCCAGTTTTCTCTTAACTTTCTTCTGTCAGATTAACCGGCCAATATCTCTTTGTGAGATCAATGGTTGAGAATCATGTGAACGATCCAATCTGTTTAATCATGTTATTGATGTCATTCGAAATGAGAAGTCAATGTAAAGCCTCCAAGTTGGCTCCAGCTTGAGTACCAGTAGAATGGATGAGGCCCAATGATTGCAGTACAGTTTAGTGACCTTACAGACTACCATCCGTTGCACTTCCCCTTCTACTGTTTTCTACCTGGCCTTATTTAGTTGGTATAGGAAGGACAAAGCCCAGATTCATCTGAAAGAAGTCTTAGAATTGATGTAAAAAGGTCTGCAGATCTAATTTTCTCAGATGGTAGATCTCGGGGAGTGAACCTCATTGTTTCAATGCATGCCTCTGGTTTCCCATGGGTTTGCAAGTTCGGTGAACGATTGGGATTGGTTTCATCTGGCTTCCACCAGGTTTTTAGCCAATTTATATGGTAGGCATGGGTTGCCTTCCGGCGGTCATCCTGTTGCACTGTGTAGCTGAGTTCACTCAAGGCGTCTATCACCAAACCACTGTCCATTAGCTTGTTTTCTGATATTGGTCAAAGAACTAGGATGTGACCCCTCACCTCGCATTTTCTCAGCTTGGCCCTTGGTCGCAGCATCTCTTTTTTTTCTTGGGCAATTTTAAGTTTTGTTTACACTAGCTTCCCAATACTTTCAAGAGGATTGAAAGGTACTTGTGCTACCTCATGGGAGCCAGTGCCTGGTGCTTTGTCTCCCTCCCACAATTCCTTTAGAATAGCTAATACATATCTCAGCTGCTGAGAATGCACTAATTCAAATGGCAAAATACCAGTCGAGGCTGGGGGAGTTTTTTCATGCCGTGAACAGAGCCCAAGGTACCATTTCATCAAGGTCCTTTGCATCAGAACTTTCTAGTTTATGAAGACGGTTCTCCAAGGTCCGATTGAACCGCTCTACAAGAACACCGGTCTCTGAATGGTAAATAAAACTGCATATGGTGTTAATGTGTAAAAGCAGTTTTTATCAGGCACAAGCTAGAACATGAAAGGCATACTCTGGTCTGTGAGTATCTCCCCAAGGAAACCTACTCTAACAAGGAAAGGTTGGAAATGTTTTAAGATAGGCTTGCTGGTGTTGGCTATCATAGGAAAGGCTTTGAGGTACCGGGTCATATAATCCATAATCATCAGGATATATGTGTTTCTGGATATAGATGGACTGAAGAGACCCATCACATTTATTCTTATTTGTCCAAAATCAGTCTCGATAATAGGGGAGGGTTGTATGGGAGCCCTCCACACATCATTCTGCAAGGTTTTCTCACATTTGTGGTGCTCCGTACAGTGACACTGGATTTCTTTGTGAACACACACTCAAAATAATATGGTGTGGATAGAGACCCTATTTTCTGCTACACCTTGGTGACGTGCTCACAAATGGGACTGGGCTAACTCAAGAACTGCAGGCCTGTTCTGGGGTGTGGGGAGACAAGACGTTAGGAATGAGTCTTCCTGTTCCTTTTCTGACTGTTCTAGACTGTAAATACCAATCAATTATTTTCAACGATGTACTGGACTTCCCAGCACAGCCCTTCTTCCATGGAAACAGTTTTCTAGAAGGCTTTGCAAGAAAGAGTTGCTCCTCTATGTTTCAGCAAACTCCGGGGGAAAGAATCTTGGGGGTGGTTCGTGGTTTAATGTCCAGAGAATCCTCCTTGTCTGGAAGTAAATAAGAGAACCCAAACCCGCAGTGTCTCGTTCTACCTCATCCATGTGCACAGTCTCTTTCACAGAGGTGGCAACAACGCTCTCACAGCTAGCCTACGTGGACCTCTCCTAGATCACAAAGGTGCTATCACAATGATTGAAGAGCACATTCAACATGCCTCTGTAGTCTGCGTCAATTACTACAGGTCCTACATCAATGCCAAACTCGGCAGCCATATGCTTGACTTGGCTGCAATGCGAACATATGTTTTGTCTGAAAGGGTCACCACTCACCCATTGGGCAGGAGGGTTCTCCCCCCGAGATGGCACACCAATGTCCTTTACACTGTAGAGGTCCACGCCTGCTGAGCCAGAGGGCGTCCTTGGAAGGGAGTCTTGCCATCCTGAATTGTCTCTTGAATTTCTGAGTCCATGCTGGTGGGTGCTGCATTGGCTTCCTTAGTTGCCTTTGCAGATCCCATGGATGGCACCATCTGTCAGATCATCACTGGTTGTGGACCCACAGAAGCCATGGATACCAGCAGACTTCTTTACCTACTCCTTGTTGACTGATTAAGAGAATCTCATGAAGTATCTTACTGCCAGATTCTGTCCATGGCCCCTGTCCTATCTCTGGACACAGCCTACCCTCCTCGCCACCACACCTCAAATTCCTTTCTCCACTCATTGCAGGGCTTTCCCCCTAGTCGCAGGTCTCTTCTCATCACCTAGCAGCCTGGATTTTGTTTTGGCACTGCCTCTTGCCACCAGCCTTCCACCTGCTTGAAAGATCTCGCCATCTCCTCCTCTGGCTTTCCTTTAGCCTCCCCAGATATTCTACTTCCAACCTCTTCTGATACTCACCACTTTCCTGCCTCTAACCACCAACCTCTGCCAACTCTCTGCTCCGACCTTCTCTGATGTTCTCTCAACCTCCTCCTTCCTTTCACCTCCAACCTCCCGATCTCTCAACATCCCCCTTCCTCTCACCTCCACCAACTTCTCCCCAACTTGATCTTCACCCTTCTTCCTCCACCACACTCTGCACTTCTAGCCTCCCCCTCTAACCATGTTTCCCCTTCCATCAGTAATGATCCATCCCCTCCACTCACTGCCCTCTGTTACTCCAGCAACCGCCACTCTGCCTGAGTGATAAGCTACTTTTATAGTTCCTTAGCCACACCACTGGGGGGTTCCCCGGCAGCTAGATGCAGCTGCATGGTCAAGAGTGTGTTTACTTGTGATTAGCTGATCCCTCTTCCTTCCTGGGCTTGATCAAGGGTGGGGATTACTAGAAACAGTATTATATCAGGTGTGGCAACTACCTTGAATCTCTGTCCATAAGCTGTCTCCTCCTTTGCTGCTTGTGCCTATTGTGTCCTTCTTTGGGGAGATTGTGGTAGGTTTGTGCCATCAACTGGCAATGGTAAAATTCTTGATTGCATGATTTCTAGAGTTTTGGAGGTCTGCAGACTGCAACTCGGGTCTGCAAATCTGTCTGGAGTCCACAGATCCAGATCCAGTTCTGCAGATCTCAAGGATAGCAAACTTGATTGCTCAAGGTGGTGTTCTGATTTCCAAGATCCTTGTTTGTATATTCTGGCCATAACCACTTTTCCTAAAGGGGCCAAGTTCCCTTTCCTGCTGGGTCGGGTTCATCCTACAACAGATGGCAGAGCCAGCTCTGCCTTGAGCATATTCACTGCACTAAATCTTGAATATGGATATGACCAGAACCCTTATAATCACAGCCTCCTTGAAACTCAAAACCTTAAAAGACCTCTGATCAAACAAACCAACAAAGGATTTGACGAAGAGCTTGCAATTCTAAAGGAGCTACATAAAATGAGCTAATTTACTTTATTTGAAATTTGACTCCCAACAAGGCAAGTTACACTGCGAAGTCCTGAATAGGGGGTCACCCTCTAACAATTAAATGCAAAAAAAACTTTTGCCAGGACTAGATCCTCATTGCTTAAAAGAAATCTGCTGACATTTGTAAACTCTATTTCAAACTCAGCAACACCCGCCTCAAACTATCACTAATCCACTGCTAGCAGTGACCTTACTACAATTACAAGAAGAGGTTTTGCTTCTCCTGAACTCTGTCAAACACCAATCCTGTTCCCACCTTCCCTCATCACCAGATCATTCACATGCCATGCTGTCCTCAATTATGCCTGCACAGACAATGAAGACATATATAAGCCTCCCCAGAAAATTCAAGACATCACTGAAACATGTATCCATGCCTGGTACCCCGAAGAAGGACTCCATGCACATCTCTTTTGAACTTGCAAATGTGGGATAACTTCAAATCATGCAAAAACTTCACGTTAACGGATGATTACTCCATGTTGTAACAGTAAATTAGTTTGGCGGTAATACATTCATAATCGGGGCCTAAGTATGTAAACCATAACTCTCCCTGGATAACCATTTCATTCACTGTGAATATGTGATTGCTGTTACCAGGGGTGTTGCTAGGTCTGGAAAAGATCCAGGGCTACACTCATTTTGGGACTGTCGGGATTGGGGCCTAGCTAGTATATTTGGTTGTAACCCCTGAGCTTTTACTGGGGCTACAACCAAAAGACTTTAGGCTATAGCCCCCTTACCCCCCCCTATCAACGCCTCTGGCTGTTACCACTTTTTACATACCCTCCCACTTTGCTCCTGGTTTCAAGGCAGCGATATGGTGAGGGGCATGTATGTCTTCATTGTCTTTTCTACACCAATAAATGCTACATCAATCATCTGGCCAGATGAACTGCGTGCCTGTCCCCTGCTGACAACAGCTGTCAGAAACCTCTGAATCACGATGAACGGTGACCTTACACTGGATCTATAGATGAAAGTGATCCCAAGGAAATGATTCTTCCAGCTCCGTACTATCCAGCGTATTACGCTCTCCTGACCTTCACATACAGGACCGTGACAGCTATCACATTTGTACCGTGAAGACTAGACTATGACAACTGTCTCTACCTTGGACTCCTGGAATATCTACTCAGACTTAAAAGATTACAAAATGTGGCAGCCAGACTACAAATATATGAGCACATCACCCTTTCCCTTCGTACACTCAACTGGCACCTGATCAAACAGAGGATTTACTATGTTAGTCTACTCGCCTCTTCTCTCAGACCAACATACTCCACTGTAAAATATGACAATGCATTACTTACCGTAAAAGCATTTCTGATGGTTGTATCTGCTTAGATTCACATGCTGTGCATAGGTCCATCATCCAGTGGTCACTGCGGAGTATTGCATTTTGTTTTTCGTAGTCGAAAAGGGACGTCGACAAGGCGTGTCTGAAATACTATCCCTATAGTGACGTGCGTTGTACCCACAATCCCTCACGCGTCGAGGTCCCTCTGTTTGTATTTTTCTGCCCTGAGGGAGCCTTCTAGACGTGAGTGAGTACAGAAAAGAGAGATATAAAAGGAAGTCTATGTTCCTTCCATCCGAGCGGGGAGGAAGGGTGGGCGCATGTGAATCTAAGCAGATACAACCATCAGAAATTCTTTTACGGTAAGTAATGCATTGTCTTCTGATGTTTGTTAATCTGCTTAGAATCACATGCTGTGCATAGACTAGCGAGCAGTACCCGGAGTTGGCGGTGGGTTATGAGAAGGAACAGTAGAGAAAAGATGTCTTAATACTGCCTGTCCCACCTGGGAGTCAGATCTCGAGTGTGCATCTAGACAGTAGTGTTTTGTAAAGGTGTGCACAGAACTCCAGGTAGCCGCTTTGCAGATGGACTCAAGGGGAACATTTGCAATGAATGCTATGGACGCTCCCGTGCCTCGAGTAGAGTGTGCTCTTGGCTTAAAGGGCAGTTCTCTCTTAGCAAGAGTATAGCAGAGAGTGATGCATTGAACAATCCATTTAGAAATAGTGGACTTTGAAACTGCATCCCCTTCTCTTCCTGCTGCCACCGAGACGAAGAACTGATTAGTCTTCCTCAGTGGTCTGGTTCTTTCCATGTAGAACATGACCGCTCTGCGCACATCTAGTGTGTGCAGAGTTTTTTCTCCCAAGTTGGAAGGATTTTGAAAGAACGTTGGCAGTTCTATAAACTGGTTTACGTGGAATTTCGAGATGAATTTCGGAGCAAACCTTGGGTGCGTGCGTAGAACCACCTTATCTCTGTGAACTGTAACGAAGGGGTCTAGAACAGAAAGAGCCTGTAGTTCACTTACTCTCCTGATGGAGGTGATAGCTATTAAAAAAGCAGTCTTAAGAGTGAGGTCTTTAAGAGATGCTTTGTGCATGGGTTCGAAAGGTGAGCCCATGAGTCTGGTAAGTACCACGTTAAGGTCCCATCCGGGAGCTGGGTCAGCTATCGGGGGGTGTATTCTCTTTATTCCCTCCATGAAGGCCTTTATAACAGGGATCTTCCACCACGACACCTTGAGTTGGGAAGTGGTGTATGCAGAAAGTGCCGCTAGGTGGACTTTAATGGAATTGAACACTAGACCTGAATCCAATAAGTGGGTCAGGTATAGAACAATATGTGTGGGAGAGCAGTCAATCGGGTTGATGCTTTTCCCTCTGCACCAGATGACAAATCTCTTCCACTTGCTAGAATAGCAGTGGCGAGTGTTAGGTTTTCTGGCTTCCCTGAGGATGTCCATGCATCTCTGCGGGCGCTGTAGATGTCCGAATTCTATGATCTCAGGAGCCAAGCTGCTAAGTTCATGTTCTGGGGGCATGGATGCAGAGTCCTGCCCTTGTCTTGTGACAGCATGTTGTACGGGCAGGGGAGTTTCACTGGGGGAGATAGAGACATCTCCATCAAGTGAGCGAACCATGGCTGTCGGGCCCACATTGGGGCCACCAGTATCATGGTCACTTGTTCCTGGTGCATCTTGTGCACCACCTTGTTGAGAAGGGGAGTTGGGGGAAAAGCGTAAACAAATTTCCCTGACCATTGCATCGACAGACCGTTCCCCTTGGATTGGTTCTGGGGGTACCTGGAGGCGTAACTTAGGCATTGTGAGTTCTCCAGGGTTCCGAATAGGTCTATTTCTGGGAATCCCCATTGTGTGAAGATGTCGAAGACGATGTCTTCGTGCAGTCGCCATTCGTACTCTTCGGGCAGGGGGAAATCTCTGCTGAGTTTGTCTGCCAGCATATTGAGTTCCCCTGGTACATGTTGTGACAGTAGGAACATGTTTTGTTTGAGAGCCCACTTCCATATATTTTGGGCCAGTTTGGACAGTCCTGGAGAGTGGGTGCCCCCCTGCTTGTTGATGTAGTACATGGCTGTGGTGCTGTCTGTAAGGACCAACACAGTCTTGCCTTGTAGGTGTTCCTGGAAGGCATTTAGCGCCTTGAACACAGCTAGTAGCTCCAGTAGATTTATGTGTTTGGATGCTACGTTCGGAGTCCACAATCCGTGAGCGGTCTGATGGGATAGGTGAGCCCCCCATCCTGTGAGGGATGCGTCTGTGGTCAGAGTGGCTTCCGCCGCGGATGTGGCAAAGGGTTTCCCTCTTTCCAGGTTTTCCTTTGTCCACCACCGTAGCGAGAGAACCAAGGCCTGCGAGACCACCACTAGATCGTCCCATAGTCCGCTGGCCTGACACCACTGGCTGCTGAGCCACTCTTGCATAGGGCACATGCGCAGGCGCGCGTGAGGTACCAAATAAATACACAACGCCATCATGCCTAGAAAGCGCATTGCTTTGCGTACCGTCACCTCTCGACCGGTCACATATTGAGGGATCTGAAACAGCATGTTTTGGACCCTCTCGTTGGAGGGGAAGACAAGGCCGTCCATTGTTTGAATTAGAGCCCCTAGGAATTGTTTGATTTGGCTGGGGTCTAGGCTGGACTTCTTTTCGTTGATGGAGAAGCCCAACTGGAACAAAAGGTCTACAGTCTTTTGGGTATTGGAGAAGCATGTTTCGTAAGAATCCCCTGTTATGAGCCAGTCGTCGAGGTAAGGGTAAACTGGGATGGACAACCTGCGCAGGTGGGCCGCTGCCATTGCCAGTACCTTCGTGAATACCCTGGTGCTGATGCTATGCCGAAGGGTAGCACTCTGAACTGGTAGTGTTTGCCCTCTATCATGAACCTGAGGTATCTTCTGTGCGCTGGCAACATTAAAATATGAAAGTATGCATCTTTCATGTCCAATGTTGTCATGTAATCTCCCTGTGATAGCAGTGGGATCACTTCCTGTAAGGTCACCATACGAAACTTCTGGGGTTTGATAAACTTGTTCGCTGGGCGCAGATCTAATACAGGGCGCATGGTTAGATCCTTTTTGGGTACAAGGAAGTACACTGAATAAATACCTTCCGTTACCTGAGATAGAGGCACGACCTCTATGGCTCCTTTTTCCAGCAGTTGTTGTACTTCTTGGAGAAGGATGGCAAGGTGTTCCGGTGTCATGCGTCGTCCCCTCGGGGGTCTGTATGTTGGGGAACTGTTGAATTCGATGCAGTATCCGTGGGCTACGGTGGAAAGTACCCAGCGGTCTGACGTTATTCCCTCCCATGCTGGAAGAAAGGATGTTATCCGTCCCCCGACCGGTGTTGCATGGGAGGGGACGCGAATCTTTGCGTCACTTGGTGTTGTTGGGGGCTTGGGAGCCTCTGGGGGTGGACCCCCGACCTCTCCCTTTGCCCCGGCGCTGGCCTCTTTGGCTGTCCTGCCCACTATTGGTCTGGTAATTGGTGGCAGGGTACTGTTGCTGCTGATTCTGCTGTTGGCGTTGGCCACGAAAAAAGCGTTTGTTGCCATAGCCGCGTCTGGTAGTGGGCTTAGAGATCTGGTCAAGAGTTTTGATAGTATCGAACTCTTTTTTAGCCATCTCCAGAGCCTCATCCACCGCTTTCCCGAAGAGGTTTGAGTCTTCAACAGGTTTATTTATTAAAGACGCCTGTGTCTCCGGTTTGAACCCTGAGTTGCGCAGCCATACATGGCATTTTAGGAGTATTCCCTGAACCAGGGAACGTCCCGCTGTCTCTGCAGCATCCAGAGAGTTCTTTACAATACTCTGGTTGACCTGGGTTCCTTCGCCAATAGTTGATAGCAGGCGTGTACGTAGTGGTTCCGGCGCTTCTTCGGCGTCTTTGCGCAGTTTGGCCCACTGCGCGTCCGCGTAGCTAGCTAGCAAAGAATTGTTGTTCGCAATTCTTGCCGAAAAGGCAGCCGAGGATGTGACTCTCTTTGCAAGGGCATATAACCTCTTGCCCTCCTTGTCAGGTGATGCCTCGCTGGTGGACAGCGGCACCCCTGCCCTCTTCCTTGTATTAGTTACTACAAGGGAGTCCGGAATGGAATGTCCCCTGATGTACAGTGGGTCTGAGGGTGAAGGAGTGAAAAGTTTTTCAATTCTTGGATTAACTCCTCTGATTAGTGCGGGTGTGGATAGCGAAGGGATGATTCTTCTCTTCACTGAAGCGAGGAGGGGAATGGTCTGGCTGACTGGGGGTTTCTCCTTAATTACTCTTTCCACAAAGTCTATTTCAGGAGAGATCTCCCCAGTGTCCAGTTCGAAATGTGCTGCTGCTCTGCGCAACAGGGCATTGAATGTGGGCTGATCGTCAATGGGAGACGTGTTTCTAACAGGTGAATTGTCAGGAGGATTTAGGTTCAGGACATCAGTGTCCGAATATACTGATGGGGATTGCCAGGGATGAGAAGGTCCTTCTTCTGGATTTTCTCCGAAGCCTTCTCCTACCATGTCTGGGCTGTCTTCCAGACCTTCCTCCTGGTTCTGTCCCTCTTCATCGTCCACAAATTCATCCTCCTCCTCCAAGTATTGTTCCTCACCAGTGAGGTCATACACATTATGGAAGTCTGAGGCTGTGTCCTGCTGGGGATTGACTAGTCTCGGATATTTGGCCCTGGGGTCCTCCTGAGGCCCTTCTCTTGTTCTCTTGGGAGTGGGAGGGTTCTGGGTCTTCATAAACCTCTCCATTCTCTCCATGCAGAGATGGAGCCTTTCCATGGTTTCATGGGGTACCCCTGAGCGGTCTAGCGGGGGAAAATTAGTGTCATCTAGCTGAAAACGGCTCGACCTCTCCCATAACGTCGAGGAAAGTGTCCCGTCGCCTTCCGAAAAGCCTTCCGGTGTGCTGGGGGTCCCCCCGACTGAAGGGGGTAGTCCCTGTCTTTCTTCGGGCTTTTTCGGCGTGTCTTTCAACCTCTGCGTAGCGCTCGACGTGTCTTTCGGGCTACGCTTCTGGGCGTCGGCTACAAGCTCTCTGCGACTCGTTTGTCAGCGGAGGGCTGTGGTTTCGACGTTACGGGTGTCGATCGTTCTACGGCGGCGTGCGCTCTCTGCTGGTGCGCGCCGGCTGATGGTTTGGGGGCGGCGCCCTTATTTGCCGAAAGCCCAGTCGCTGGTCGCGGCTGCAGTTGCGAGAGGGGCTTCGAACCTGAACGGTCCGAGGAGGCCGCCGGTGGAACCTGCGTCTCCTTGGGCGCTGATGCTTTGTTCGTCTTCGACGAAGAAGAGCTATGGGTTGTGTGCTTATGTGTGGTATCGTGTGCGTCAGTGTCGCCGGGGTGTTCATCCCCATAAGAAGGGTGTGAGCCGAGCCCGTCGGGGCCGGGGACAGACGACGAAGAGCGCGAGCACTCTTTAGAGGGGTGTACGACTTCCGTAGCGGAGGTCGTGTTATCACGTTCCTCGTCACTGTCGGTGGTAGCAGCGGCGCGTGAAGAATCGGCCTTCGACATAGCGTAGGCCGCCCACCTCTTGACCCTACGGTCTTTTAGAGTCTTTGGCTTCAGAAGCCGACAAGCCGTGCAACCCTCCTCTTTGTGATCGAGGGGCAAGCAGCGGTTACACCGTGAATGCTTGTCCTTCCAAGTAAACTTGCCCTTGCAAAGTGGGCAAAACCTAAAGGGTGTCCTCTCCATAGCCGAGGCAATAAATAGTGATAACGACCCCAAGGGAAAGGAAGGGGAAAAGGAAAGGCATTCTCAGAAAAGAACCAGAGATGTCCCACGACCCCACTCTCCCTACTGTATTTGGCCTGCGAGGCCAGGCCACGTGTTCGGCAACGCCGAAGGATCTCCTCCGCTCGTCCCCTCCGTCGAAGATCTTGCTTGGCGGAGACAGCTTCACAACTGCGTCGAGGGAGGGATCGATATGTTATATATTAAATAGGAAAACGACCAAAGGTCGAGGAGATGGAATCTGCAATGTCTCTCGAGGAGCTCCGCGTAAAGGCGACCAGTAGCTGGGCGGAAAAAAACAATCTGAGGGACCTCGACGCGTGAGGGATTGTGGGTACAACGCACGTCACTATAGGGATAGTATTTCAGACACGCCTTGTCGACGTCCCTTTTCGACTACGAAAAACAAAATGCAATACTCCGCAGTGACCACTGGATGTCGGACCTATGCACAGCATGTGATTCTAAGCAGATTAACAAACATCAGAAACTATAATCTTAAACTACACACACAAACCCCTCACCCCACCATTGGTAACTCAGCCAGGCCTATCTGATAGCGCAACAACATGAATCAAGCTATGACGAAGCTCAAATACTTAGCTTTACCTCTCCCCCATGCATCAGTGGCTAACCCACACCAGAGTGCTTAAACTGACCAGGTCTTCGACTCTCACCTCCAGGGAAACATATTCCTAAGTGTCACTGCCAAACCCATAGAATCAGAGTGGCACGCAGGATTCAGATACTTAAAACCTGCACTCATCTACACTAAATTATTTGCATCTCCCTCTCTCTCTATCCCATTAACAACCTCCCAGGCCCTCTGACTATTCTTACAGGCCAATGGGGAGTGTAGCCATCAAAACTGGTAGAAGAGCGCTATACAAGACCATCTTACATCACATTCCATACCTCTCCTGCTGCGCTTCACCGCCTTAATGCCAAATAGTTCAACAATGAAACAGGACATGGTGAACATATTGTTAAAAGGTGTACTAAGGGTTTCTTGGAGACTAGTGAGTGAGTGAGTGTGGGGCCCAGTGAGTGAGACAGAGTGACCAATTAATGATGCAGTGGGCCGGGAAGGGTGACTAGAAAAAAGATGACGTGACCTTTGAATGAAGTTGTTTGATCAGTGAATGAGGAAATTAACAGGGTACGATGGTGGACAAGTGAATGAGGACAAGCAGCCAATGAATGAGGCAGGGTGACCAGTAAATTCCCAAGAGTGGTGAGTGAATGGGGAAGTTAATGAGGCACAGTCACATCTGTATGACTCCTCGCTTCCTAACAGAATTATCAAAAGACATTTGGAAAGAGCGTGAAAGTGATTAAGCTACTGAAAGTAGTCAGTGGCATGGATTGGAAGTTGCCAAGAATCATACAATTGGGAAGCACAGCTCTGTGCCAAAATATATTCCTTAACACATTCCAATAATAAGAGTACTGTCTACTATACATGAGGCAATGAGGTATTTATTGAGGGGTGAAGATAAATAAGTAATGATTGTAATATGGCACGTTATGGGACCTGTGCTTATGAAATTGCTTACTTTTTTATTTATGTAAGGACCAGAATTGTAAGCCTAGACATGATTGTACAACTGTCATTAGGCTTCATTGGTTATTATGTTTATTTGATTATATAATCAGTGCTTTTCTATATAAAATTGTAAGACATGATGTGAAATATAATGATAAGGCAATAACTGAGAGAGGATAGGATCACATCACAGCTTTGGAACTTGTCTTGGTTTTCCTAAGTGAAACAGTTTCTGAGTCAGTGCACATCACAACACCAGGTCTGATAATCCTTAATAATAGCAATTGCCTCAATATTTGAAAGTAACCAGAAATAAATGTTATGTGTTTCAACTGATGAAAAGATATTTGCTCTCAGAACTGAAAGTAAACAAATTGAAAAAGTAGATCTTACCCTACCTTTCTGTGTTCACAGATATTTGCTGGATTAGGATGAGAAAGCTTGACCCTATGAACATCATAGATTTATTAACATTGAAATGTGTTCTTACCTAATCTCCCAGCCATGCTATCAAAGAAGACCCAGGAGCTTTGGTCTGGTCCGTATTTCACAAAGGAGACAAAGTGGCTGGTCTTAATACACAGTACGGCGAAGAGTTGCAGGACGTGCCTCCTAACAAAAGCGCTGGAGGATCCTTTTGGGTATTCAATCTTCTTGGGTCTGTGCTCCCTTCTGTCTCTGTGAGAGTGCACCTTGGCCAAAGAAAACAAAAGCACATTTTTGTTAAAGTGACTGTGGTTGTGTCCTGCCTTTCTGACCAAAAATGGAATGGAGTTTACCAGCCTACATGATTTAAGTGAAACTGGTACTGCTTTCTGTAAGCTTTACATGCAACTTATTCTGCTACAGTCCTACCACCATTTCAGATGTGCTGGTCTTCTAGGAAATCTCACAATTTTCCCTTATGCCTATCAGTCCATAGGAACAATGAGTTTATGCTTCTCATGAGATTTGGTTTTATGTGACAGGGTCCAGGACTGACTCCTGTCAGGGGGATAGGAAGACAGGGCAGGGACCTCTCCCTATCCCAAAGGCAGGGAGTGAGAGTTGGTCCCTGGAGCCCCCTCATGTTCCATGAATTATAATGCGAGTATCACCCTCTGTAACACAATGCCTCGTAGTACTGTTTCTGGCCAGTGTTTTCTCTTTTGTGTTTCAGGACCACAAGATCAGAAACCCTTGCGGAGCTGAATGAAAAAAGGGAAACGTTGCACATGAAATATTCGGCACAATCCCACCAAGAATGAACTTCCAACATGACAGAAAACCAAACAACTCACTACGTTGAAATAAAAAGAAATTGACAGACCCACAATATGTCCTAGTAACAGCCAGGACTGCAGCCAGACCTGTGCAGGGGAAGGTGGCGGGGTCAAGAGGGTTTTTGAAAGCTTTATACCAGCATAGCCCACCCCCTAGGCAGGGGTGGACTGGGAATCAAAAGAGGCCCTGGAAATAATTTTCAAAGTGGCCCCATATTACACATTTTCAGCAAGCCCAACCCTTTTCCTATGGGAGAATTCGAAAATACCCAACAAAAGAGGCCCAGGGTGCAGAGGCCAACAGGAAATCTCCAGAGTTCCCTATAGGCCAGTCCAGCCCTGTACTGTGCAACTCCATGCTGAGATTTTATTTGTCACCCGTTTTGGGTAACTGCCTGGCTCTCTGCCCCGTACAAAGTAAAGTTGACCTAGGAAGGCCCAGAAAATTATTTGTGGTCAATGACAGTTTGTATTTTTATACTTATTAGCTGGCATAGGTGGCATAGGTGTTCGTAGCAGTTCTGAGCTTCATATCTTACTCAAAAACCCTTGTCCGCCCCTGACATGTGAGTTACTAATATCCTTACTGGTGTGATACTTGTGGGGCTTCAAGCACAATACATCGTATAATTAACAGTTTGCCTTGTAAGGTTGTTTATAGAATTTGCGGTATAAGCGGTTGGATTTAAACACCTGCAACATTAGCTAGCAGCAGGCGTTCGGTTGGATTTAAACACCAACATTAGCTAGCAGCAGGCGTTCGTGCAAGTTCTGCGGTTTGTACCATATTAACTATTATTTGCCCTTGCCATGCATATGCCTACCGTCCCCAGTGATGTGGGACTCTTAGATCTGCAATTATTTGTCATTTGCATTCGACATTACATTCCAACTGTGCACGAGATGTCATTAGGACAAAACATGTTTGCAAACGCGGTTTGTTAGCACAACGTTGTGTTTTAAAAGAAAGAACCCCGCGTTTGTTAACCTAGCAAATACATAAACTTTGCATTATATGTCTTTGTGTTGCCAAAAATGGGCTAAACATATTCCCAAATGCAGTGTGTTTTAAGAATGAAAAAGAGCGGGTTGGCCCTTCTGGGATTGGAACCTGGATCGGCAGGCTCCGCACAGATGTCAAACGCAAGTACTCTACTTGCTGTGCTATCCTAATAGCCCTGCCATTTAATGGCTTGTTAACTTTATTTGGCCAACCTGCCCACTGTGGCTTTCAATGACACGGGAGGCTGTGATGTGGTGCCTTCTTTCTCTGTTTCCTTGACGCAGTATGCTGTGACCCATTTACTTATAAACACAGATGTCAAAGCGGGCTATCTATGTAGCCTTAACAACAGAGGGACTTATGCGGTGCTTAGGTTCTCTTACGGAGTGTGCTGTAACCTTTCTCCCTTTGGGCTGTGCATGCCGGCGCCGCGGCAGAAACTTACTTGAATGTAGCAAATCGCTGTGGCGCCAGGTTTCTTCCTCCGAGCGCTGGACGCCCCGGGGGCCTTCACACCTCCTCCAGCCAGCACACACGCTCGTATGTCCTGTGAACCTCGGAAGGCAAAGAAAACCCGAGCTTATCCATGTCGAGATTCGAACCTGCATCCGCAGGCCCTGTACATATGTCAAAACGGGGAGGCTGTAGCCACTGCGCTACCTATGCTGCCTTACAAAATCGAGGGATTTACGCTTCGATCCCACCTTATGTTCTTCATAAAAGGACATTCGTAGTGACTCTCAGTAATGAGTCAGAACACTGCTCAACTGTGCGAGCGAAACTGGCTCATGCAGTTCTGTACCCCTCTGCTGTGCACTATGCTGGTATCGCTATGGGGCCTCGGAAACATTAGCCCCGCTTCATAATAAATTGTAATCCCTGACGCGTCAATATCAGTTCGCGCCGAGGCTGCTTCGTGGTTGCATGTGTATTTCAACTGAGTCAGTTTCATTGCCGGAAGCCCTTCTCTTGCAGAGCTTCGGGCTGTGCATGCCCGGCGCCGCGGCAGACACACACTTGAAAAGCATGTAGGAGTCGCTGCGGCGCCGGGTTTCTTCCTTAGAGCGCTGGACTCCCTGGGGGCCTTCACACCTCCTCCGGCCAGCACACGAAGCGGAGGGGGGCTGCAGTCCGCTCCCAGCCACTCATTTCATACCGAGTTCCAGCCGTGACGCCCCGTACCAGGCGAACACTTTCCATGCCCAGCCCTGCTGAGAAGGAAAAAAAAAATATGTAGCGCCTGCATCGGTTTGTGTTGGCAGCCGGCATTGCAGGCAGCCAATTCCGAGCAAACCACCCAGGCAGATGTGGCGCTCACGCAATGTGTGTCCTTCCGCTCCAAAGAGGCCCTACGGCCAGAGGCCCACCGGGGGATGTCCCGGTGTCCCGGTGGGGCAGTCCAGCCCTGCCCCTAGGCTACAGATTAGCCCACAGTGTCAGGTGAGCACTGGAACCAATGAAAGAGGGTGGAAGGTAGAACCAGGAAGAGAACAGTATGAAAGGAGAGTGAATGCGAGAAAGAGCGTGGGCTGTATGGGAGAGGTCAAGAGACGTGAAGGCAAACTGAGAGACTAGGCAGAGGAAGAACGGTGAAGAGGAGTGCTGAATAATTGGTGGCAGATTTGTTGTAGAGTGCAGGTGAGGTATTAGTTGTGATAGAAAGTGGTACCATATTTGTAGGTCTGAAGCTGTTAATGTGGGAGTGCATGTGAGAGTGTTTGTAGTATGAGAGGTAAGGAGAGAGGTGCGGAGAAAGGTGAAGAGAGGGATGAAGAGAGAGATGAGAAGAGAGGTAAGGATTGGGTTGTTGGGAGGGTGAGGAGATAGAGTGGACCTCGATGAGACAGAAAGGGAGAGCAGAAGAAGAAAACCACAAGGTGTGAGAGAAGACAGAGGAGGCAGAGGGAGTAGTGAGATTGGGGAAAGGAGAGTGAGCGCATGCGTGAGATGACAGACCAGGGTGTCTGCTAATTGCATAAGAAAAATCGTTTTTCCTATTCAGAAAACTAGAATTATGTTAGGGACTTTGTAGAAGAACCCCAGAGGGAGACAAAAATGTAAGGATTTGGTTAGCGCCTCACCTGCAGATAGCTATTACATAGTAGAGGTACTGATCGCTAGTTGTCAAACCTGGGGGATGAGAAGCCTGGGTTAGGAAGGTAGGAGTCCACTGGAGGTCGAGTAAGGGAAGCCCTCAAATCTATTTTTACTATTTTATAAATAAAAGACCATGAAGCATCTTTCAAAGTCCAGAATTACTGTGGCAATCTGTGACAGTTACCAACCCGTATATGTATGCTCAGATTGTTCAGGTTGCCATTTCATGGTCGTATAAGGAACCCTAAGGTAACAAAGGGGGCACTTGCATAATGAAGCATCTCAGTTTTAAAGCATCCACCATTTACTTCGCTCTTAACATCTTAAAAGGGTTCCCACATTTAAAGGCTACTTTCCCAAATCACACACACACAATATCTAGCTAGGGTCACACCCAAACCAAGTTCACTTCCTTTTCAGCACCATTTAAGGTACTGTCTAATACACTTGTTTCGGGTTGTTCCCTTCCCTGTGCCATGTGTCTGCCCGACGTCTGCCAATACATGTGCAGCAGAACAGTTATTTCTCCTTGTTCATGTATTCGTAGGTCTTGCATTATTGTGGGAAATCAGTGCATCCTCTTGTACCGGCAGACAGTATTGTTATTATTATGGTATTTATTGAGCGCAGACCTACCGTCGAGAAGCAACGGAGTGCTTTACAATCATAGGGAGAAGAACATGGTGAGGGAAGCAGAGAGACAAGGGAGCGGTGAGCTAACTGGAGGGGGGAGAGTGGACAGGTTGGTGTCAAGGGATCTTTAAGCAATCAAGGGAGGGAACAGTGAGAAGATCACCCAGTCTCAGGTAGGGTGAGGAGAGGAGGGTGTGTGGACCTAAGTCTTACAGAGGAGCCATTCATTAAAGAGTAGGGTCTTGAGCTTCTTCCAGAACTGTAGAAGTGAGTGGCAATTCTGATGTTGATGGGAAGGTGTTTCCAGAGTCTTGGGCCGTAGACAGAAAACGCCTGTCTTCTGGCTCTTTCCTTTCTACACCGGCGGAGTTCAAGTCTGCACATGTCCTTATGTCTGGTGGATTGTAGGTCTCTAGAGATGCTGAGATTCTCAGTGAGGTAGCTTGGGGACTTCAAGGTGACAGCCTTGTATATGATGAAGCAGTGATGCATGCAGTAGCCCATCTAGATCTGTCAGAGTGCTCTCACTACTTCCCAGTCCTGTAGAAGATGATCATTTGTTTGGGTTTAGGGATTGGTTGGTTATAGGAGTATGGGATGGCGTATTTTCCTTGCCACCGCCATCACAGCATCCCTTCACACACCAGAGCAAACTTGGGGCACATTGAGTCGATTGGAGCACATGGACATGGACTGTGAGGAGAGTGAGGCACATGGACTGTGTAAGGAGCTAGGTCACCTGACAATGCAAAGAGAATACAGCAGTGTGACGGCACGAAAGTAAATGGACAGTGGCACATAGGGACAAATGGCGTGAGAACCCTGTAACAGTTTGTGAAGAGCCTGAGAGCTGTACTCAGCCAATGGGAGGAATGTGGGACACCTGGACTGTATTGTTAGGAGAATGGAGACAATGTAAGGAGATTGTGGCCCATGGACAGTGTGAGGGGTCAGTAATGTGAGACTCACAACTGTGTTCAGTTTTTTCAGGATTTGCCATTTTATTGGACACAAAATTATAAAAGAAACCCTAACTAAACCTACTGTACCGGGGGATTCTCTTCCTAGTCGGAGACCTATGGGAAAATCTCATAGCATTCACAAAACTGGTTCAATGTCATTTCATCGTGGGATTTTTTTTGCGGGCTTTTTTACTGCAGATTTTTTTATGAAAAAAACTCATTGAATTATTTTTTTGGGGGGGTACCCCCAACTCCCATCCCGTTTCTTTTTTTTATATATCCCCGAACACCCAATATATATATTTTTCTAACCCCCCCCAAAAAAATGCAATGAGTTTTTTTTCGGCAAAGAAATCGCGGTAAAAAACCCAGCGAAAAAACATCCCGCGATGAAAGGACATCGTACCCACAAAACTAACCCTTACACTAAACAAAAGTTTACCCAAATAAAAATCCACCTGCAAAAGTCTCTTCTTTGCATGATGAAAAGTTCCTCCTTTTACAGTTCCACAAAGAAAATAATAGCACCAATGGAGTTTCCCTGGATGACTTTATTCCAGGAAAGAACAGATAAAGTTGAAGACAAAAGTACCACTTCTGCTTGCATCAACCTCTCTACTATCCACTTCTGTGGCACCTTTAATACACAGTTTGCCGGAATGCTTCTGCTTAAGGTTTGCTATATCTTCAGCAACTTCCTTCTACTTTACAACTGCGAGGGCAGGCTCCCTTGCCCACAGTTGGCTTCAGCTTCTACTTCAGACAAGAATATTGACGACCACAGTTCTACTACTGCTGCTACAACTTCTGATTTAGATAAGTTTGCTGCTAAAACACCAACTTCAATATTAGGCAACTTCAACAAGACCTCTTCTACTCTACAGGTTGACAATACACTCTTCTCTCTTGTATGGCAAGAAAGGGCAGCCTCTTTGCCTGTCTTGCAGCTACCCAAAAAATCTGCTTCTAGCTTTCAGACCACTTCTTCTCCTTTCATATAGTGCCAGCCATACAGATTTAAACACGTACCCAGCTCCCTTCCCGGCGTACCCCAAAGCTGTTATGCCACTCTTCCAGCTTTTGATGATCTTGTTACATTTAATTTAGAGGACTCTTGGGTAACAATAACTTCAACAACTTCAGAACACTGGTGTATTGTTCTAAATTGATACACTTTTTTTGAATTCACTCTCGGCTTGGGTAATATTTGTTCTGGCTTCATACTCAACCACTTCTATGACTTCCGCTTCAGCTCTAAACATGTTACAAGATGTGGACTTCTTACTGAAAATTAAATTAGGCACACACAATTTTATTTCACTTATAAACTGCCACTTAAAAGGGAGACGCCTTTTGGTCAGCATTCTGCTTCCAAGTTATCAGGAAACAGGTCTCTTTAAGCAGTGCTTGCAACACTTCGGGAAATTCAATTCTGCTTCAGTCACGCTACCAGCAACGTTCTCTGTGTTAACAGAGCCACGTGACCGCTCAGCAACAAGGTAATTTCTGATATTATGGAAAAGAAAGGCTTTCACTAAGCTCAAGTGTTTTATATAAGCACGTGTTACATTTCCATCCTCAGAAAGACTTCCCACTTCTCTGATTAACTTCTACTCGCTTAGATGTATTCATCCGTGCAATTAAAGCTGGATACAGCTACCAGAAAAGTATTTCTGTTGTTCAGGCGTATGAAGCTTCCTTTCTGACTCGCAATTACAACCGCTGCAGGCTGCTGCTACTTTCTGGCTTGATTTCTTCTCCTGCTATTGCAACGGGAACTCTTGGGATCCACACCCCTCTGCTGCACGGGTGTCTCCGATACAGCCTCTGTATTCACTGCAATGAGGCATACCTGGAAAAACTGCCTGTTGCCTCCAGTCCCGCCCAATGCTGCCACAGCCAAACAGGGTTTGTGAGCACAGGGCCAACTCAGAGCCCGCATTTGAAATCTGCCCTTTCTCTGCTCTGGCAGTCCCTTCTGTGGTCACACCTCCTTGTAATCTGCAAGCTTCGTGCTCTACTTCTTCTGCTTCTGCTACTGCCAAACTTCCAGCTCCTGCCCCAGATTCGTTCTGCTGCTCCTCCTTGCTGCAGCCTTTTATGCCTCTCAGGTGGGCCAAATGATATCAGGTACAGGCCCTTAGGACGAATTGCCTGACCTAGCCAAGAGTCATAAGGCTTGCCTGCCTGACTTGGACTTCTGTATGCATCTTCAGCCCTCTTCTTCTTCATAGTTCCTGAAGGATTCTGGGACTTTCAGTTTATTTTGGGAAAATGTGTTTCTCTAATTCCTTAAAAGGTTTTAAGATGGATTTTCTTCCCATAACATTATTAAGAGAAGAAGAAGAATTAGGAAAGGTCACATGTTCACTATTCCTAATGGCATACCTTTGATATTGTGGGGACGTGGACATTTAGGAATATAAAAGATTGGTTCCAACACGAAGTGGTGTCACTCCTTCAGATTTGACCTTTTCACCCTTAGTAGAAGATCAGATGTCCCGAAATGGTAATAAGCCAATTCCTCCTCTATGTCTGGGTCAACCGTATTCCTCTTCAAGGAAAAATACTGTGTATCACCCTGCGCAATCTCCCCACCTGCCTGGGCTGGTCTCCACCAAGGTGATCCTCACGCAGTATACCACTGTCAGGATTTAGATCGGGAAGATTCTGCACTCTTCTGGCCACCTAGGAGGAGACTCTAGGGAGCGTTCTAGTGTGGGATCTGCAGGATTTGCCACAGCAGATAGTGTCTGATGAGCGTGTGGTACATGGACTGACATTACCAGGTGCTTGGGCAGATAGACAGATAGTGGTAGGGGTATAGTTAGAAGAACAGACATTGAAATGGCCTTTAGACACATGGGCCAAAAGAATGATGCCTTTGATATGATAGGTTATTTATAACACGCTTAATACTCAGAGGCTTCTAAGCGTGGACCCGGGAATCGAACCTGTGATGCTCTGCGTCGTCTTGCTTCCAAGGCGAGCATTTGTGATGAGACTTCTGCAAACCGTCTCTGAGTGCAAGGTAACACACACTGCCATGAACCTCGCTATTGGCCACTGCCATCAAAGTTATCTCTTTGATTATGCCTAACCATGTGGGCACAGAGGAGATTAAGGTCAGTGTTTACCATTCAAATAAAACCACACATGTACCTTCACTCAGGCATATAGTTGCTGTGTTTGAAAAGAGGTCCACTGCACCAGTTAATTTGGCAGATTTGTATATGCATTTTAGAAATGCAAACCAATAATTAAACACGGTTAAGAACTAGAGGTTTTTAGCACAACCTGCATTGATAATTAGTAAACAAAGAAGTTTGAAATGGGTTGTATTGCTTTGGGAGAAACAGCAACAACCACCCTACACCTATCATGACCAGGATCCACCAAGACAGGAACTGCTTCTAGACGGGGGGCCTCCTATGGCCAGAGGACACTTTACAGAAAAGTCTCCATTTTGATGGGACCATGTTGTCTCTTGACAGGTACGTGGCACTTGTTCTGGTCAGTGATCCGGCCGTAGACCTGGGGTGCCAGTTGTTGGTGTTCTTGAGGATGATCTGTGACACCCCATGGACTTTGGGAACTCAGGGGAACCCATGGGAGGAGCATCTAGGTTCAGCATGGCTTGCCCATATCAACATGTCACGTTCCAGCAACTAGCATTTGCTCACAATATGACAGCTGCATACTTAGGGCACCAGTAGAGAAGTTCAGACTCTAGGAGCATGTTTCCTCTTCTCATATTTTAATACGGTTCCTGATCTGTCCTACAGATTAAACAATGCTTACCCCTTCTGGGGTGCCTCCTGATTGGGTATTCTCTCCAAACATATGTGTTTCACTTTGAAGCCTACTCTTTGGACCGATATTTGGTGGGGTTCATAGTCAAAACATCGAAAAACAAATGGTCGAAAGCCAAATATTGAAAAAAAAAGTCGCATTTTTTTTTTATGACATTTTTTATTCGAAATGGGGGGGGTTCCACCCAACCCCCCGTTTTAATTTTTTTTTGTTTTTACCTTTTTTTTTACATACGAGAGCCAAAAAATAAATATAAATAAAAAACTAAATTATTCGACTTTTTTTTTCTCGACTTTTTTGTCTTTCGACATTTTTTTTCTCGATATTTTGACTGCACACCATTTGGTGGAGCTTGTGTTTTCTGGTGGGGTTTCTCTCTTTACGGTGCTCAGAGTTGGCATGTGGTTTTTAGTATGACTGTGTCTGTTATGTCTCTGTTTTAACATTGTACACCGTGGATTTGTAATCCCTGCATTTAATAATGTCCTCAAGCACAATATAGTGTTTCATTGACATACAAATAAATCCCTCTCATGTGGCAGCCTTTGTGCCTTTGTGCTCTGTCCCAAACCCTTATTTACAGGCATCATTGTGTTTTTGTCCCCCATGCTCTCTCTCTCTCTCTCTCTCTCTCCCTCTCTCTCTCTCTCTCTCTCTCTCTCTCTCTCCCTGCAACCCCCTCATTGACTTGTATTGCAGGCCTCACCTGTTTCTCACACAGGTGACAGAACTGTTTGCTGTATCCCGGTGTGAGCAGAGGCTCCATTAGACACTGCGGGCACTCGGTCTGGGCCAGACTACTGCAGATGAAACACTCACGAGGAGCTGGTGACAAAGAGAAAGAGTTTGCATGTTAAGGAAAGGTGACACATGTGCCAAAGACTCCAAAATAAAATAAATGACGCTGAGCTGGGGAGTGAGAAGAAGTGAGAGAAAGCGTCAGAGAAATTGAGGGATAAGCAGTTAAAAGAGAGAAAGAGGGCCTTTTGGGAAATGCCAGACCTATTTAGCAAGAGAGTAAGCGCGAAAAAAGATGAAGATATTGAATGGGAGAACAGTAGGCCAATAGTGAGATAAAGAAATACGAATGGAGTGTAGCCTATTAAGCACATGGAACAAGTTAGTGGCGAAAGAAAATGGGACAAACTGTAAGAGACCCAGGATGACAACCACAAAGCTGTCAATGGAGCTTAAAAGATGCACATAATAAAAAGTGTCAACAAGGTAAGAAACCCCACGCCGGAGATGTTCAATATGTTAGTAGCTAGGTTTTTTATGCCAACCATCATGCGGTCTCCATCCTTCCAAACTAAGGCAACAGCCTGGAAGAGAACTAGATAGCTCCAAGAATATACGGATTAGAATGATTCCCACAATGACCAACAATTGGGCGTTTTTCTCATGACAGGAAAAGGAACTGGCGGAAAACTTAAGCGAGCATCTCCTTGTCCCCATTGATACAGGTCATCAAGTTACTCTGATCTACTTGGCTCACTTTACTACTTTTGACACAATTAACCTCCCTATACTATTAATAATACTACAAAAGTTGACAGGTGTGTTTGGAACACCCTTCAAGTGATTTTTGACTGCACTCCGAAAGTACGCATTGGGTTAATGAAATTGTCAACCTGGAGCACTCCCATTTTTGGTTTTGGTGAATTGGAAAAACCTCTCTTTCTTTTGAATAACTCTCTGAATTAAATTATAAGAGTTGTGGTGATGGCGCGGCTGGAATATTGCAATGTGCTCTATCTGGGTTGACCAAAATTGCAGAAAGAGTGCCACATGAAACTACCCCATAAAGCATCCGATACCTGCTAGTGGAGTGGAGTATCACGTTCAAAACCATTTATCTCATACATAAAACATATTTGAGCAAAGGATATGGGGAGCTGCAAAAATGTACACACTGCTACACGCCAACAAACCACCTTCAGATCAACACCTCTCAATTGATCCATATGGGAACATTCAAAAGCCCAAAGTGTAGGGGGGGAAAAATATGGGCCATGGGAGTTCAGTGACCTAAACTGGGAATGCGCTGCACCCACACGTGAGGGCAGAACCCAACAACCTTTACTTTAGAAGATGGTTGAATACAGAGCTCTTCGGGCTGCTCTGGTATGCAAGAGCAACCACCAACGATTACTGGATTAGGGAGCATTTTTCATATGACTGTTGCAGATCACAGAGCACTCCAAAGGCAAAGCTCCCAAATAAATTAATTAATTAATAGCACACAATAAAGCTGTCAAAAAATAAATGTGGTTCCTGCATGATGCTCTTTCCTATTGGATATGGTATGAATGAGGGGCCGGAAAGAAGGTTAGTGTCTATTTCTATCAGGTTCCACCCTTTACTGGAATATCATAAAGTATCCCAGACCTTAATAAGGCCCCACTGTAGCAGCAGATAATTAAATGGATACAGCACCTACTTTTAATGTTCTCTTCCCTGTGGTTGTTTGCACGAAGGACGTTGCTGTGAGGCCACATCACAGCACCCTATGCATAGCCTCTCATATTGTTTTTATTAGGTGCAGAATTATGTTGAATATATTTATGTAGATATTATGTAGCCACACTATCTTAATACATCTGATTTATGATATATGCCTTTTAGAGGCCCAAAGCACACTACATTGATCATGACTTCCACGGATGAAGAAATTGCATGATTGAGAAGTAACACATTACAAGGTTGGCTGTGTGAGAATAAATGGTGTTAATTCTGTTACCGCCACTTTTTCCACACTACCAAATGGTCATTTTTAGCGGATTTACAGACAGTGGAATCACTGTGTGATAAATCTGCCCATTTTCAGAGGAAACGTGGTGGATTCACCTCCAGATTGTTGCTGGAGGTAAATCCTCCACTGTACCTCAAAAAACGGCAGATTTACCACAAAGTAATTTCGTCTGCAGTAAATCAGCAGGAAACCACCATGGAATCCTATGGCATTACCACAACTTCCAGTTCCATGGTAACTCCACAGTACCAAGTGGCGGTAACAGTAATTGAGTTTAGCGGAAATTCAGCTGATTTAGCACTAAATTACTGCCAAGCTCGTATCAGCCCTCACTCAGTATACCCTGGTAGAAGGGTTTCACAGCATCCCGGCATCCGGGCAGGCCCAACTTTGGGATTCTGAATTAGTGCTAATGAAGTTCTGTAGCATTGATGTCAGGGGTATCGAAGATCTACTGACTAGACTACTGTGCAATGTCTGTTATGCCTACAAATCCTGCTTTTATTCGTTCTGTTTGCCACTCATTAAAACATATGTGGGAAAACATATTTTTTGATGGTACTGTTGCATTATCAAAGAAACATGAAGGTAATGTACTAGTCGATTTCTCCATCTATGAGAGAAAATGAGCAGCATTGAAAGGCACAGTGAGGAATGGTGACAATCACGCTTTAAGGTAGATTCAAAACTTAGGCCAATCAGCTTTGAGGCAGGTTGATGAGTGAGCTGCGCCTTTTACTTCCATAGAGGCCTATGATATTCCCAGATATATGCCCCAGTGAAGGTTTACAGTTCAGGAAATGCCGGGGCTACACCAATGCATCTGCCTCGATGGTTAAAGGAAACTTGTTTATTTAGTCCTTTCTTTGGGTGCCAGGGAGCACTTCATCTATCCTGACAAGAGAGGACCTGGGGGTTGAGTCTCATCCATCACATGATTGTTCCAAGGCTCCTGCTCCTATGGTTCCGCTCCTGGGCTCATTCTGGCCCTTCTGTGTACAAGATGCGTTTGGAGGATATTGAGCAATTGGGGCACTACTGGAGTTCTTTCTCTTTAAGAAATGGATTGAGAAGCTACAGATGCAGTCAGCCTGGGGGGACCCACACTCTATTCAAAGGGAAAACATTAGGGAGAAGAAGCACTGTTTTTTGTTGTTGTTGGATATTGGAAGGTACATAGTACTTTTGAGAAGTCCTGTACAAGGTAAAATAACAGGACACAATTATGTGGAGATGAAACATTGAAAAGATCAATACAACATCTTGGTAGATACATTTTAAAGGTCAGAGACAGAGTAAACAATATAATATTTGAGACGAAGACAGAAGATGATTAGAGATGGGGGTGCCCTCATGGGAAAAGTGCCGTACGTTCAAGTGTTTAAAAGCTGGAAGAGCACATGCGGTGAAGGGGGGTTTAGGAACAGAAGGGAGATATTGTGATTGGGAGTGAAGTGGGGGAGATGGCTGGTAGAAGGAGACCAAGAGGAAAGATAGAGTGAAGCGAGGCCATGGATACTTTGGAAGACTATGCACAGTTACTGGGACTATGTGAACAATGAGACGTTGGAACAAGCTGGCCGTAACCCGGTTGATCTAAAGACCACATGTCATTCTAACATTATTTGGACTTGATGACACATCCTAAGAGAAGGTCCCTGTTCAACAAGTTTAGATTAGGTATGTCCCCTCTTCAGACAGGGAAATGGTTTGACATGGGGGCCTAAGATTGTTTATGCTCTCGTGGGGGCGTGAGCCAGGAGGCAGTAGCCCATTAGTTTTGTTGCCTCGCCTACCAAGCCTTACCGTGCAGATGGCTGAAGCCTCTAATTATTGAGGCTGGGCTAAGATACATACAGTCTCCAGCACCATCTACCCAGACCTAACTTTTGCAGTTGTAAATTATACATCTGGAAGGGTTGGAGGGCCATATGAAATGTGCCAAGGAGCGTCCAGGTGAATGGTGGTGATGTATAGTACTGTAATATCTTGAGGGGCTGAAAAACGATGTCTGTGTAGATAATTAGGTCATAGCTTCCTCCCTTTTTCAAGCGTTTTACCTGTTTTAGTGGTGTACAGTCTGTTTATTAATCCACTTGTGTTTTGATGGAACATCATTTTATGTGGTTCTATGTTTATGCTGTTATGGAAATTTCTGGTTGTGCTGTTAGGCAGGGTGACCAGTGAATAACAGAGCGACACGTGAACAGTGACTCAGGCAGTGTGACAATGAGTGATCCATGAATGAATCAGTATGACGTGTGAGTAAGGTAATGTGCCGGGTGAATGTGCTAGGGTGACCAATGAGTGTGGCAAAATGAACAGTGAATGAAGCAGACTGTCCAATGGGCGCAGGTCAGAGCGACTAGTCCATGGTGCCCAGTTAGTAATGGAGGGCTGTCAATGGGGGAGGCAGATTTACAGGTGAGGAAAGCTAAATGACCAGAGTGGGGGATCAGTGGGTTTGAGACAAATGACCATTAGACAGACAGACCTTTGCTTGACATGATTGACTACTAATAAAGCATCACAAACAGTGATTGAGGCGGGTGAGAAAAGAGTGAGGTGGGGTTACTGGGGAATAATGGATGTGGTCATTGAGAGGGGGGGTCTTTGTGAGACAGGTTTGCTGCAGGTTAGTAAGGTAGAGTAACTGCTCAGAGACAGTTGAGTGAGTGATACCAATGCCAGGTTAAATAACATATTTCATCAGTGAATGACGCAGAATGACAATTGAATGAGTAGGATTAGATGGAGTTACTAGTGAGGGTGGCATGGGGGTTCACTGAGTGTTGTGGGTGACCATTGATTCGGACACAATGATCAGTGAAGGAAGCAGGCTGTGCACTGAATACATCAGTGAGCAGTGGGTCAGGTAGGTTAATCGCCGAAGGAGGTAATGAAAGGGGCAGTGCTCCAGGAATGAATCACAGTAGCTAGTGAATGAGATGGGTGACCACTAAACGAGGCAGGGTATGCAGTACAAGGGGTAGGCCTGGGAGTGAATGAGCAGCGTGATCAATGAGTAAAAAATAGTAAGCAATGCGTGAGGCATGGCCAGCGGTAAATGGGGCATGATGACCTGTGAATGGGATAAGATGAGATGTAAATGAAGAGGTGAACAGCGCCAAAGCAGGAGGACCAGAAAACAAGGCTGATAGGCCACATAATATGCCAGGATGACCAGTAATTGTGGAATATGAGCTGGTAAATGAGTGGTGAATACGAGAGGATGACCAATGAATGTGGAACTGAATGGGACAGGATTACCAATGAAGGAGTGAGAATAATTAGATGGTGCGCAGAGTTCCTCACAATATCTTTGGCATCAGCCCCAGACCTGAGCAGCTGCCTCACAGTGCCCCTACACTGCCCCCTGCTGTCATGATCCACAGTATCCCTGCACTGCCAGCATTTTTCTGGTTTTCTTATTTTACAGTATTTTAAAGTATCCATGACTGCACCATCAATCTGAGCCCTGCAGCCCCATCTCACAATATCTTTGTCAACCTTTGGAGGCAGCTTTACCATATGAGTGACAAGCACAGCTTCAGTAGGTTGCCTATGGCTGTACACCTTTTGCAATGGCGCAGACGGGCTAAACATCGGGGGGAGTGGGGTGGAAGATTGCCCTGAGCAGTGCCAGTGGTTCAGCCGTATTCAAAACCTTCCACCCATCACTTTTTTGGTTATTGATTGTCTACCTGTGTGAGAGAGGTATACCCAGGCGTGGGTCACCTGCTCGCTGCAACATAGGGAACCAAGCTGCACCTCTCTGATGAGGCCCAAAAAGGCCAACACATGTCTTGGTTGCTTGTGTTTCCCTGCAGAGGAGACTTGCCTAGCAGTTCGGTCTGGGCTGTGCCCATTGGTGGCAGTACCTGATTGATTTGCCTATGCCTGGACCCCTTTTGCAATGGCACAGACCGCCAAAAAAAAACGATTGTGTGGAGGGGTGACCAGAGCACTGCCAGTGGTTCAGCTTTATTCAAAACCTTCCACCAGTCACTTTTTTGGTTTCAGTAGGTTCACAAAGGCATGTTAGAGAACTATTCTCAATACCAAGAGATTTTCAAGAATGTCTACATTTCTAAACTTCTACCCAAAAAGAATTGTATCAACTTATTCAGGACCCTGGAAATCCTCTAGCAACAAACAAATAATATAATACTAGCCCAGGTACTGCACGATATTTTTCTACAATTGTTTAATAAAAACATCTAAAATATACAGGATTAAATTAAAGCCAAGTTACAGTGAACATAATTTGAACAAAGGTGCAGGAGATATCACACCATTATACGACCATTCACGCTGGCTGCTAACAATCTTTGCACCTCTCAATATTCAATAATATACCATTCTTAAATACTCAGGCTCTCCCACCGACAGGTTCCCCCAAAGATCTAAAGGCAATTGACAGTGTGTGAGCCAATTGCCAACAGACTAAGAGCTACAGTGACCTGTAACGGGTGGACCGTGTGGTCCAAAAACTGTGCCTAGAACGAATACACCCCTATATGGAAAAGCCACTTAAAGGCCCACAAAGAAGCTTGTGATTGATTCTAAAAGGGAATGATGCGTGATTTGAAAGTAAGGAGATGAGCTCTATGACATTGGTGAAAGATAACCAATACAGAAGAGCTGGGAAGGATCCCAAGGAATTGTGTTGTATTGAAAATTTTGAAAGACTTGAAAGCTTGGGGGAAGGGAACCCCTTTTTTGTACTGTGAACTATTTGAACCTTGGGGAGGGAAACCTTTTGACCAAGAGCTGGACGAAGCTTCGAACTTTTATTTTAACACTTATCATTTTGAGGCTGACATCCCTACACATTGTATACAAATAGATGGGAGGGCATGTATAGGCTTTGGACTCAGACAGACATTTGCTTTGGACTTCCTAACACAGACAATCCTTACTTGTATTTAGGTATGGAACTCCCACTTTAGGTTAGGGCAAGATAGGCCTTTTTCCACCCTTCTTAATTTTAATAAATGTTTGTAGCACAAACTTTCAGTGCATTGTCTGTGTCTCATTCATGATGCCTTCACAGATGTCTGTATGATGCATTCTGTATTTTGTTAACAAGGCACTCATTTAATTATCTATACTTTTGTACATTATAGGCAAGCGTGCATCTTGCGGTCAATTGCCTTCAAGCTTTTAGTTCTTGCAAAGTTAAATAAAGCAGACGAAAGGGGGCTCTTTTACTTATCAAGGGGCAAACTCTGGAATACCTTGCCAGGATACCTAAGGGCTAGTGAAGACCATTTTAACTTTAGAAAAAAGTTGCAACTTTAATCTGTGTCCCTTAGTGAATCTTTCTTGAGTACTTGTGGTGTTGAGTAACAGTTCCTGAGTGGCAAGGGGTGAACCCTCTTCCCCTATAACCATAGTCGCTCTGTAAAAGGCTTGATAACATAACATCATTTCTGGCTCAGTAGGCATATTTCACAATGTTCTATCCTTCAACTACCCCCTGCAGTTCATAGCACCATTGTAGATTCATAATTATCCCTGGCTGTTTTTCCATCAGTCTCAGCCTAATGACCATATTTTCATATTTTTGTGAATAACAATTCAAAAACAGAGAAAAACATACATAACAAAACAATAATAATGAACAAATATTGATTGGAAAAATATATATATGGGGTAAGGGGTTAAAGAGTTGGGGAGGGGGTTCGGGTGGATTTAAAAGCATCGGGAAACAAGGGGATTGGGGAGGACCCAAATAAAAGAATTAAAAAATGTGATATTTCTTAGTTATAAATGTTTTGTTGGAAAATCATTCTCTGTAAATTAATTCTTTAAAATCAGATAGAACCATTGTTGTCATCATCACTCCTCCCCCGTGCACTGTCACCTCTTGATATTTCCAAACACTGTCCTCAGCCAAGGGGCTATCACACACCATGCCATGTATCAGCTATGCTTCCATAGGAGAAACTGTTTACCAAGTCTGTGCCATCAATCTCTTTTCACTCCACAGCAGCATGCACTTTCTGCACCGTGGCTTCATCGCCCAACTGATGGCGCCAATATTAAAATGCTAAGAGCCAGGGACAATACTCATGCAGAGGCGTCTCAAGAGATGAACATACGGTAGGAGGGGGCCTCTTATTAGTCACTGGCAAGTTTTGTCTCTCCATCCAGAGTGGGACATGCCCGAGGGTGGGTGGCACAGCATGAGAGTCTTGGACGCCTTCTCAGGGGGGATATGGTCACTCGTTGGGTGCTTAGGGCTTAGGTGGAGTGACAGTTAGGATCCCTGCCAGGTTGGATTTGGAATCCCAGCTGAGCAGAGGGCCCCATGACAGTACATATTACAAGCCAGGTAACTCTGCATTGTACCACAGTATTGCTATCCTGAAGAATCATACATATCCAGACAATAACGAAAAATTGATATACAGAAGGGTACTGGTGTGCCTCAGAATGCCAGTGTCAACATATTAGAAAATGGTAAAGGACGAGAACACTGATAAGATGAAACCCATTGGAGCACAGACTCACCACACCGTGAAGCTATGATATGGTTCAAAGGGTGCGTGCATTAAGAGAATAATGTCATGGGACACTGAGTGATGTAAAAGTCCATTTAATACAAGATGCATGCACATTTGTCACTCTAACCTGGGTAGGGGGAAACATGCAAGGTTAGAGTAAGCATCTATGTCTGCATATAAAGAAAGATACCCTATCAGAAGTCCATAAATCCCTGGATATCCATAAAGCGTTTGACGGTAAAGGTTTGAAGACATAGTGGGAGGCAGAGGCCATCAGCAGAAGCGGCGCTATCATTGACAAGAAACAAACAGCTGCAAGAATCCGAGGCTCCACAAACACTTCCTTAGAAGATTTCATGCTGCGATGTTCCCCTCACTCAAACACACTCATCCTGGTGATTATGTATAGAAAATTAGGATTCAATTGGTTTTGCAAGATGTACCGATCAGCAATGGCCATGCTCGCTCACTCCGGAAGACAAAGAATCATATTGATGGGCTTTTCGAGCCTCTGGGTGGTCAAACAAGATAAAAAAGCTTTGAAAGTTGTTCATACCTTTGCCCGTTGAGTTTATCCCAAATCGTGAACTCTGCCAACCATAAATCAGGTGATACCATAAACCTGATTTTCACCCATGGCCTAGAATCTTCTGTCCCGATAGATGAGGAGAGACTATTCCATTTTACCACTAACATCGTCAATGCTAAAAGGTCAGAAAACCAATAAGCAGACAGAACCATACCTGCCTACCTAAGACGCTTCAGAACATTGAACAATGTAACTAATTTGAAATTCATCTTCTCAAATTCCTTCATTCAAGAAGAGCTAACCCGGACACATTTTTAGACAGTCTTTGGAGTAACATGACCTGAACTCTGGCCACACTTATGTCAGTAAGGATGAAAGCCCCCAAACCAGCAGTCCAGTACAAGGTTCAAGCTGGACCTAGCGACAGTAAAAGGAAGTGCGTAGAACCTGATGAGTGCTGGAAGAAAGCAAAGGAGGCAAAACACAATTTTTATTTTAGAATTTTTTATATTTTTTGCTTTATAGTTTACAGTAAAACATTTAGTAAAAGCAGCGTGTTTCTCGGAGTTTCAGCAGGGGCATATGAACCTTGAGCGGTTCATTAAAGTAAGTGCCAGCTCATCGCCGCCAGGTCAAAATGACCTAAGTATCAGAGTTTGCCCTCACTAATTCTTTTGGCAAGTACTTTTTCCAGAACAGATCTGTAAAAGCCAACCGTGGCTAATGTTAATGATGTTTTGGCTCCACTTAGCATATATTTCCACTATTCGTCTGCCGTTATTACTTTGTACTCAATTAGAAAATGACCAAAAAATCTTGTCCTTTGCTCTGAAAAGTAGGCGCACGACATGAAAAGATGCTTGAGCGTTTCTTTCTTCCCCTCCTTGTTGCAAAATCTACATGAGGAACTCTTAGTGTGATTAGGGTCACATGCTGCACTAATTTCACCAGTATTGCAAACATTAAAACGGATTCTCGTAAAAGATGCTCGAATTCCTGGGTCCGGGCCTATAATTAGATAAGGGTGTATCATACCCTTTTCCCTCGATTCTGCTGCAAGATCCTGATGGAGTTTTAGCTGAGCTACATCCTCTATGGTCACTATCCCGAGAAATAGGTCATTCATTTCACTTTCCAAGTCCTCCATTAGTGTTACACATTACTTACCCCATGAGATAAGGGGGTTGGTACCATTTAGGAGTTCCTGTTGTATCCCTTTACTCATGGGGGCTGTCCGGTTATTCTGACATTTCGCTTATAAGGACAGCTTCTTCCATTGCACTGCCATTAGCAGTGAGCTCAGACCAAGTTCTTTCCTTACCATCTGGATGGGGATCGATCAGGGCAGTCTCAAAACCTTTTTCCAAAATCGGCCTTCTGTTAGGGGCCACCATTTTACCGGCATGTTAAGGAACATTTCTGATCCGTAGTTTAAGGTTGAAATGACTTTGGTTCTGTAAAAACTCTATGATCAGGTCAGTGAGTACTTACAGTGTTTCCTTTTTAGAATCAGCACCTGGCTCACCGGTGTCCTAACCTTGAGTTTCAATGATTCAACTGCTTCGGTTTCTACCATGCTACTGGAGTTTGCTATTCCCAGTTATCTGAATTAAGCTAACTTTGCTATCTCTCGTTATTCAGGTGACATTTAAATGTCGTCTTCTTCCCTTCCGAGCCCTTTTTCAGGATCAAGATTTTCGTTTTTTTTAACTGATTTCTACATTGTTTGTCTCTGCGTTTCATTGAAGTCCCTCTAGTTGGCGTTGCGGATCAATTTCAGTAAATTCCAAAACGACATGGTCATCCGCGTAAAGTAGGTGGGATAGTTTCATTGTTCCCAGTCTTGGCAGAAAGCATCGGATTCAAGCCATATGTTATCCTAAATCTGAAATATAGAAATTATAGATGGCAGGGGCTAGGGCACATTCCTGCTTCACTCCTCTATGGGTTTGGATTTCGTCACTCAAAAGGCCGGCCGCGTTGAGTCGAACTCTAATAGAAGTGTTCGAAATAGAGGCTCTTTATTTGTTCCAATAGATCAGCGGAACAATCTTTCTCCACCAGTTTATTCCAGAGCCGCTTTCTGTTAAGGCTGTCAAAAGCCTTGGTGAAATCCACTAATGCTAGGTATAGTCTGTTATTTGACGTCAAAGTTTTGGCTTTCAGCAGAGAGATGATAAAGGCCGGCAGGGGTATGGGGGGGTTATGTCCCTAAGCATTTTGCAAATCCGGCTTGGAATTCGTCCTGGAGGGCGTTGGTGTCCAGCCACCCAGTCAGTCTTTTCAGAAGTAGTGATGCATACGGTTTACCCGTAACATCAAGAAGGGGCTATGGGCCTGTAGTTTGAGGGCTCTGATCTTAAACCATTTTTAAATATGGGGATTACGTGGGCGGTCTTCCAAGACATCAGGGTCTGCTTTTTATTTAAGATGTCCTGGATTACCGTATCCAACAACTTGGCCTAATGTTCCGGATTTTCTTTCATCATTTGATTTGAAATCCCATCTGGCCCTAGCGCTCTTAAGGGATTAATACATTTTATCAAGTATATCAGGTCCTCTTGATCATATGCAAATGCCATTCCTCCAAGGCCTTCT
This sequence comes from Ambystoma mexicanum, assembly GCF_040938575.1. Taxonomy (NCBI): domain Eukaryota; kingdom Metazoa; phylum Chordata; class Amphibia; order Caudata; family Ambystomatidae; genus Ambystoma; species Ambystoma mexicanum. Next base: position 989,137,815 of record NC_090925.1, read on the forward strand.
CCTCCGCTGTTGTCACCTGTTTACGATCTTCAAATAGCTTAGAGTAGAAAGCTATCCAGGCTCCTTTGGATACCCCCGCAGATTGAAGGCAATGTTGGGTTTGATTAAGTGCTCTTATTAGAGACCACATCTGAGCTGTAGATTTGCCTTTTAAAGTAGCCATCATTACTTCGGCGTCTGTTTGTAGGAGTTTGTTTCTGTGATTTTTGCACCACGATCCATAATACGATTTAATACGTTTGATTTTAACGTCCTGGGGAGTAGTCATATGGTTCCTCATGTCTCATAGAGATTTTCTCATTTCCTTACATTTCTGCTGTGCCAATTTGTGATCGAAAATTGTGCTGATGTGTTGGCTTTTGGGAAACTTGATAATGATTCTTCTTAATCCGGTAACGGGCAGTTGGTTTGTGTTATCCACCATTACTGTTGGTGTGTCAATGTTAGATTTTTCAATGGCTTTAGCTAGATTTCGAGCAACTTGGTCAACCTTCCTGGCATTCAGTCTCATCCAATTTCCTTGACTGATTACTTCTACTCAGATATCGGCTTTCAGTAGGATGTCAAAAGAGGGTGCTGTCCAAATTAATTTCAGCCAATTATACTCACTTTCATCTGATGGTATGACTTCTAATGATTTTACAAGCGAGTTCAGTTCTCTGGAAACAAAAATGGAATCAATGATCGAGGACACCTCTCCTCTTTGCCAGGTAGCATGGCATGACGGTGTGCAGGTCGTGCCTCTTCACAAAATCGTACCATAAGTGAATTTTACCCTTTGAAGCTATTGCTTTCATTCCTTCCTCTTTTTTTGGGAGATCGTGATGGAATAGGGCATGTTGAAGTCACCAAAAAGAATGGTTGATGAATTGTCATATTTATGACCCACGAAATGGCTTCAGCAATCTGATCCAGCATAGCTTTTCGTTCTACATCAGGGTCACTTCAATAGATGTTTATTAAGGATAGGTGGCTCTGATGGGGAGGACCAGTATTTGGGCAGTTAAGAGTCTTTATAAGAATAGTATGTTGCAAATAGCGGGATATATTGGGATATTCTATGATATCATATCCTGCTTGTATATTAATTAGAGTGAGCAGCCCCGCTCTTGGTCTACCCACTGTTCCTCTCACGGCTGGGTTGACCAAGGCTATAAAGCCATCCAGGGTAGGTTTCTCCAGCAGCCAGGTTTCCTGAAGACATATCCAATCCAGGTCATTCCATGGTAAGGCCTTATGTTGGGTCAGGTGGGTGAACCCCCTTGTATTTCATGAAACAAGGGTATATTCCTTTGTGTTGCTGTTTTCATCAGTTCTTTGCTAATTCCTCTTCTTGAGCACTAAGGTTCTAGGGAGCAATGCCCATGGATCCTCAGGCCCTTTTGACTCCATGGAAGCTGTTTTATCTGAGAGGGCTTGTAAGATATTAGAGCTCATGTCTCTGTTAATGGTTAGAATTAGATTAGGTTTGGTCTTCTTAGTTGGTATTTCTTCAAACATGATTTGCCTAGTGGACATTTTAGGTAAATCGGGCTTTCCTTCTCCTTTCGTGGTTTCACTTTCCGTGGTAAGGAGGGTCTCACGTTGGTGCCTTTTCTGCTTTGACTTAGGGTTACCTCTGGCGCTGCCTTTCCTCCTTGTGCTCAAAAGGGCTTGTCTCTTTGCTGGTAGTTCTGTGATATCAAAACCCATCAGCAGGAAATTATGAGCCGCTGACAATAGCAGGTTTTTAACCACCACTGGGTTCAGTGAATATGGATTAAACCCGCTCTTTCCTCTCTTCTGAACTCAAATATGGCAATATCTTTGGTGGCGATATGTTTCAGGCGTGGAATAGAATGACATAATCTGACCACGTTCTTTCTGTTTAGAATGAGGCCATCCCCCTTGTCAATCACTCTCTTGAATCTTACACATCTGTAATGGTCTTTTCGAGGGTTGATATCATAATTAGTTGCGTTTGTTTTGTTCTTCTTTCCATTCTCCTCCCAGTTTTTATGGCTCAAAGGATAGTGAGCCTGTGAGTCGTGATACCTTTTCAGGTATCCTCTTTTGATAGGTTCCTTATTTTTAGGAGGACTATCCTTTTCTTTTACAGAGCGCCTTTGGTAATTGATTTTTTGTGGGGAGAGTTTCTCTAAGTCCATGATAGACTTATGAGGTGGTAAAGTCTTGTTCTTAGAGTTGTTCGTCGAGAGTTTTACTTGAAGTTTATTAATCAACCGTTCTCGTTTTTCAGATAGAGTGAGAAATGGACAGGTCAAAGAGGAGTTTGGGGCTCTCCAAATGTGGTGTGTATTTAATATGTGGTGTCCGAGGATTCAAAACTTTGCTTCTTTTAGCAGTTGCTGGATCTTCTTCCCTAGGGGGAAGGATATCTGCTTTGACTTCTTCAAATGAGTATATCGATAGATCCATAAAATCACTGATCGCCATTTCGTGTGACTGTGTTATGATTTCATTTCCAGTCACCATAGGAATCTCATTCTGAGTTGTCCTCAGTATTTTGTGTGTGCACTTTGAAGTCGCTCTTTTTGGTTCTTTGGCTGGCTGAGAAAGTATTTTTTAGGAAGTTTCTAGCTTCATTTCCCTGTCGCTGGGGACCAGGTCTTTTATTAGGGGGTAGAAGTGACTTCCTTGTTTTCCCAAAAAGGGGACATGTCCGGTCTTTAATTCCAGTACCTAGCAGTGAGCTAAGGTTCAGCAGCTCCATGTCCCGCTGTTCGGGGGCCGGCTCCTTTAAGTGATCAGGGATTTGAGGGGAGCTGGGGAGGGAAGGAGATCGCTCCTCTCTACTCACAATAGCCAGCTTCTTGTTCTTTAATTTCTGTGCGTCTACAGCTAACATTAGTTGAGACGCTTGTGTTAAGGGATCCATCGTAGAGTCCTTAGTATGGTCAATGTTAGTAAAGACTTCTGGACCATGTTTTCACTTCGTAGGTCTTGGGGACTCCCGGTGGATCTTGGGGCCATCCTGTTTATCTGTGACCTCCATTGCAGTGATGTATCCTTCCACAATGATCATTTCTGTGTGTTACATTGTCATCCAGGTCGTATGATCAACTAGCGTTTCATGATGGCTTCATAAAGCTTCATAAATGGAGCCATGGTGACCGTAACTATGGACATCTGGGTACACAGGTCTTGTTTGACTGACTTCCCTTGTTTGGGCTCTGGGCGTGTTTGTGGTTGATCTTCCTCCTGGGCCTTGTCCTTATCATCCCAGACTATCTGACATTTAGGGAGCGGACTGCTTGACGCAGACCACCGTCGATTCCCAGAAGGACCATGTGGCTCAATAGCTACTTAAGGGAACGGAGGAGCCCCTTACTGTTTGCCCATTGATCATCTACAAAGTTGCCCACTGCACCACTGTCTACTAAAGCTGGGACATTGCTGACTACAGTGTCACTCCAAATGAACTTCACCAGTAGAACTACCATCGGTGTGTCTGAGGGGTCATTGCATGAGGATATATTCTCAGGACCTGGGGAACCGGAGTTGTCATCCCAAATGGTTTGCCCTACGAATGGGAACCGCTGTTTCTCTGACGCATTGGGGGTGGGGGGCTATTGGACATTCCCTGACAAGATGGTCTTTTGCTCCACAGTACATACACGGGCCAAATGTGTACTGGCGGGAGCGCTCTTGCTGTGACAGGGGCCCTCGGGCCACCCCTAACTGCATGAACAAGAGTGTTTGTCTGGGCCACTGAAGACTCAGGCACGGGGCAAAAGGATCTGCCTCTTCTCCTTTCACTATTCCTTTCTTGCAGCCTGTAGTCCAACTGCATCATCAAGGTGATCATTTCCGCCAGATTGACTGAACGAGGGACTCAGGAGACTTTGGGGGTCTTTACGACCTGGGCGGTAGTCATGGAGCTATTAGCTCCATGGTTGCCTCCCATACCGTGCCCGTGTCTGGTGTTGTGCAATGGGACTTACCGGTCTAGTCCGACCCTGGCGGGACCGGTAAGTCCCCATTGCACAAACCATTCCCCATTCTCATTTGAGCTCCCATGAGGGCGCTAATAACGGGCTTGCGACTTGCAAGCCTGCTATTCGCGCCCTGGTCCCTTAGCGGGACCCGTAAGGGACTTGTGGTCAGACCACATGTTCATTACGGTCCCCGCCAAGGGACCTTGGAATAGGGCGGTAAGGGATTATCGGCACCGGTCTCCTTACCGGTGCCCGTTATCCCTTACCGCCCAGGTCGTAATGACCCCCTTTGTCTTTTAATTCCTCCAAGAGCCCTCTACGGAAAAGAGTAATTAAAGCATCATCCGGCCAAGCAGTGTCTGCGGACATCTGCTTGAAACCGGTGATGTACATCAGCAAATCTTGTGACCCTTGCTTAAAGTCGAGTAGGTGCTCTTGTGAAGCTACAGTAATTTCCTGTCGACCAAACATGGCTTTAAGGCTGTTTACGAAGGCTGGATGGGAATCCACGATGGGTTATTAGTGGTGACCAAAAGTGTGGCCCAGGCCAGCGCGGATCCTGTAAGGTATGAGATCATATGTCCCACCTTATCCCTATCAGTTGGGAAGAAGGCAGCTTTAAACACAAATTGGACCGTGCATGACTCTAGAAATTCTTTAAGCTTATGTGGGTTACCAGGGGGCAACTAGGAACTTTGCGGAGAACGAACTATCCGTTGACACAGAACGGCATTCTCCTCTTTCAAACCCTGTACTTCCAAAGTTAAGGATTGTACAACAGCTACCAGCTACTGCATTTGGTCCTTGTCAGAGCCGGAAAAAGAACAGGCGTTGCTAACTGTCAAACCCAAATATCATGTGCAACAATAATGTTCCGGCACTGACCTGAATCTCAGTTCGAGCGAAAAGATGGTAAGACTCTCCCCAATGACCCCGCCTCCCCTTCTTCGAGAGATCTGAATCAGGGGAGACAGAATCTCCATGGAAACCCTCTGGGGGACAAAACCCTGATGTTTTGATTGTCTTCTGATCTTGGTTGCTGAGTCAGTCTAGAAACCGGTAGATGAGGAGTTTTCTTACTGGGTGCCGTGTAGGACTCTCTGTACCTCACGCTGTAATGGAAATACACAGATTAGTTTAAACCAGTCATGTCGGCAGCCAAAGTCTTAGGTCCCCTTGGGGTATTGGCGCTGTGTCTGTTTTGCTGTTGGACGGCCCTAGGCGTAGTGTCCCGGGATTTGTGGCTAGGCTGTAGTTGCCGTTGTGTCACTTGGTTGGGTTTCCAGAGTGGGGGCTGCATGGTGAGGCCACTGTGTAGTCCATGGTGTGAGATGCTGATGGTGCCCATGTGATCTTGGGATCGGGGCATCAGAGGAGGCAGATATCCCCGTGGCAGGTGGACCATGGCGAGTGCCTCAGCAGGTTGGGGGGAATCGTGGAGATCCATGCCTGGCATTAACAAAAGGAAGTAGCGGTTGCCCAGTTTTTTTTTTTTTTTTAAGAATTTTATTAGTTTTTCAATACAACCAACAATACAAACCAAACACGCAGTGCAATCCACAATCATTACATTAACATCAATTAGTTTTTGTTCACTGCCCCTCTGTTCCCACCCCCCTTCACGAGCCTGTTTGTCCTTCACACTCAGTATCTGCTGCACACGGCAGGGCGTCATTTTCATCAGATTCCTCTGGATCTAACATTGTTCCAAATAGTCCAGATATCAATGCTTTCCATGCCATCAGGGTACCCACTTCTTCCTCCCAAGACATGCTACTTGCCTCCTGCCACACCACCGTTTCAGCCTCCGCCCATTTCTGTAATTCCTTCCACCACACCTCCACCCGTGGCTTATGACACTTTTTCCATCCCATAGCTATCCTTCACTTTGCAAGCACGTACGCCAAGTCTTTCAGTTTCCCAACATGCTTCAGTTTCCGTGGCCTAGGAAACCCTCCCAACAGGCAGGCCCAAGCCGTATCTACGGCGAGCGTGACCCCTTTCTCAGCTAGCTTTTGTGCGACTTCTCTCCAGAAACACTCGATCACTGGGCATGACCAAAACATGTGTGTCATATCAGCATTCTCCTCATCGCACTTAGGGCACGCCTGTCTCCCAGCATTCTTGAATTTAGATATCCTCAGCGGGGTCATATACGCTCTATGCGTTACGTACAGCTGTATTTGCTGCAATCTGGCATTCCTAGATACTTTCTTATGGTATCCCAGGGCCCGCTCCCACATCCCATCCTCCATTTGGGCTCCCACCTCTGTTTCCCAATCCAATCTCAAATGTGTCAATTCTTTTCCAACTTTAGTCATCACCATCTCATACAATCTAGAGATCTCATGCCCCCCTTCAGCTGTGTCATATATCATCTCTATAATGGCGTCCGGTTCCTCCGCCAACACTGTCTTAGGCCACGTTATCCGAATCTTCCGCACCAACCTGTGATACGTAACATACTGGCCCCTGTGTAGTCCTGCCTCCTCTCCAAGTCCTTCAAACTCCCTGATGGTCCCCTCCTGCAATATATCTACCAACGTTACTAGCCCAACCGACTCCCAATAGGCTCTGATGATCACCCTCAGTTGCTCATCTCCTCCCGCCAAAGCAACCAGAGGTACCTGCAGGGAACACGGGAACGGGTCCCCCATCATTATACATGCTCGTCGCCACATTTTCCACCCAAGCCTCATCATCCCCGGGCACTCCTTTATTTCTGACTCAGGCAACCAGATAATTTCTTTCAGGTAAAACTGGGCACAGTCCTGCCCAAACAATCTAAATTCAGGGGTCGCTTCATCGGAGAGCCATTTGGCCACAAACTGTAATTGACTCGCTATATAACAGGCCTCAAAATGAGGTAGCTTGACACCCCCTTTTTCGTGAAAGTTCTGCAACTTCCAGAGCGCTACTCTATTCCGGGTAGCATGCCACAGAAAGTCTCTACACATACCATTTAGTTGAACAAAAAACCTCTTGGGAATCATATGTGGAATATTGCTAAAATAATGTAGGAGCCTAGGTAGAACGACCATCTTAAGCATCGCTGCCCACCCGATCGTCGCTAATGGCAATTTCTCCCAAAGCCTCATACATTTGCGGATTTTCCCAACGGCCATCTCGGTATTACGCCTGTGTTCCTCCTCCGCCGTATGGTACACATCTATTCCAAGGTAGCGGAAGGAGCCCACAGTCCATGGCACCTGCAACACCGGCAACCTTTCCACAGGGATTCCTTTGTAACTGCCCAGCGGGAAAATGCTAGATTTTTGGAGATTCACCGCTATACCGGACAACCTCGCATACCTTTCCATCACCTCCAGAATATACTGAAGATTTTCTTCCGGGTATCTCAAGTATAATAACAAATCATCCGCATATAGAGATATCAGGTGCCGTTCCCCCCCAACCTCAATACCTATCGCATCGTATTGCTGCCTCAGGTATAGTGCCAGGGGCTCCAGAGCCAGAATGTACAACATCGGGGACCAAGGGCACCCCTGTCTAGTGCCTCTGCTAAGTTGCCATCTCTCAGATATCACTGTTCCTGTTCGCACCCTGGCTAGTGGCGCACTATACAGCATCTCCGCCCACCTAATGTACCCCGGCCCTATTCCATACTCTCCCAAGGCCGCCAGCAGCCACGACCATCTGACCGAGTCGAAGGCTTTTACTGCGTATAAAGACACGATTGCCATTTCTCCTTCATTGTCACAGCCCCATTCGATCACCCGATGGAGTCGCCTGTGGTTGTGAGTAATATTCCTGTCCGGGACATAGCCCGTTTGGTCTGGGTGTATTAATTTGCTAATTATTTTCCGCAGTCTATTTGCCAGGACAGCCGTTAATATCTTGCCGTCCTGGTTCAGCATCGACAACGGCCTATACGATCCGCAGCTATGCCCAGGTTTATTAGGTTTGGGGAGCGGTAGTATGATCGCTTCTCTGAGCGACTCCGGCAACCGTCCCACCTCAAACGCCTCATTGAGCATGTCCAACATTGGGGGGAGCACTTCTGCCCCATATGCTTTATAAAATTCACTAGGTAATCCATCTGCTCCCGGGGTTTTACTAGTAGGTAGCTGCCTAACAACCTCCTCCAACTCCTCCAAATTAATTGGTGCATCTAGTTCTTCTCTTTCTTCTGCGCTTATCTTGGGCAATCCTATGTCTTGCAGAGTTTCCAGCATCTCATCCCGGCTGCCTCCTCCTCTATTCTCATATAGTTCTCTATAGTAATCCGCAAATTCCCTGTTGACTCCCTCTTGGGTGTCTGCCACCGCCCCATCTTCTCTGGTTATTGTCCTAATCGGGGGCCTAGGGGTTTCACTCTTGTATAGCCACGCCAAGAGCCGGCCCGTTTTATCTCCGCCCGCATGTTGTCTCTCAACGTACTTTTTGTAATTAAGGATGCAGAGCCTTTCCCAGTATTCTGTGCACTGTTGCTGTAGTTTAAGCACCAGCTCGATGTCTATGCTTTCACTTTGTAGTTCTCTTTCCAATTCCTCTTCCACCCTTTGTAAAGCAGCCAGGACCCCATCCTGCAGGCCTTTCGATTTAGCGATGGCCACACCCCGGACCACCACCTTAAAGGCCTCCCACAGAGTCCCCGCCGAGTCAACACTGCCTGTGTTCACCTCAAAATAGCTAATGATCTCATCTCTCATATCCTCCCGAAAAACCGGATCTTTAAGCGCCTCCGCACGGAGACGCCACGTCGGAATCCGTGCCCTAGGGCGGCAGTATTGTCACCCCAGAACAAGGGGCGAGTGATCCGACAGGACCCTCGCTTTATATTCTATGTGAACGATCTCTATCATTACATCTGGTGTGGCAAAGGCATAATCAAGTCTGGTGTGCAGTTGTTGTGGGGCCGAGTAATGTGAATATTGCCTCTCATTAGGATGCTTTGTTCTCCACACATCTACCAATCCAAAGTCATCTAGCAACGACTGCAATGCCCTAGCTGCTGGGGCAGGCCTGACCATCTTGTCATCCGACCTGTCTATTTCGGGGTTTAACACACAATTAAAATCCCCTCCCCAGATCACCGCGCTACCCGCGCACAAGCTCAGGCTGGTGCACATAGTCTGGAAGTACTCCGCCGTGTTTTGATTAGGGGCGTACGTGTTTACAATGCACACCTCTTTATTCTCTACCAATCCTCTCACTATGACCAAACGCCCTTCAGTTTCCACCGTTTCCTGTATCAGCTGAAACGGGATGTGCGGAGCCACCCAGACCAGCACACCCCTAGCATAGGCCGAGTACGAAGAGCCCACTACAGTACCTTTCCATTTCCTCCCCACCATCTCCAGTTTTTCCCGTGTCAAATGCGTCTCTTGTAACAATGCAATATCTATCTTTTGTCTTTTCAGATACAACATGACCTTATTCCTTTTTAGATAACTATTGAGTCCCCTGACATTCCACGTCACTTTTCGAAGATCCCCCATGGCTTGTCAGTACCCATCTCCCTCCCTCTCAGCCAACCCCATCCGCCTGCGCAATACAGATACAATTCTAGGGCTATTCCCTGTAGGCTCCTGTTCAAACTCAAACTCCCAAAAACTATATACACATCGAACTCCCCACCTCCCTCCCCTCCTCCCGCCCATCCCTTCCCCAACAACTCCCTCCCCAACTGTTGCCCAGCTCCATCCCTGGATCCCAGGCACCCCCACATCTAGCCCTGTCTGGTACGCTCAGAGCTCAGTAGGGTGAAGTCGCCCTAATGGCCACTTAACTATTAATACTAAATGGGGGTGCGAGGACTGGCCCTGCAAGGCTCCTTAATAAAGCTACAGTCACAGTGCACGCTATACATTATCTATCCTACTCCGGCCCCATCTACGAACAGGCCACATCAATGACTATAATCAAGTCCCATAGTCTTAAACCGCACCATCTCCCTGCATTCCCATTACTCTTTACTTTTCTCGTCCGCCTCTTTCTTCCGTCTGGATGTCAGGCTCCTGGGGGCAGCCCTGCGTATCAAGCCATCCCATGGCATCCTCCGGAGTGTCGAAAAATAAAGTTCTGTTTTTATGAAAAACCTTCAATTTCGCCAGGTAAAGTAGCATGTATTTCTGGCCCGCCTCCCTCAGTCTCCTCTTGACAGCCCCGAAGTTCATTCGGCTCTGCTGCACCTTCAGGGTATAGTCCGGGTAGGCTGTTATGTTTGCCTCCCCTCGCTTGATTGTTCCACCTTTGCGAAAGTGTTCCAGAATCCTTTCCCGGTCCCGATAGTTAAGGATCTTGGCAATAACTGGCCTAGGCGGATTGCCTGGCGGCGGCCTCCTCGTCAGAGCCCTGTGTGCTTGTTCCACAGCGAATCCTTGAGACAGAACTCCTCCGGTTATCTCCTGTAGCAACATGTTTTCGACAAACTCCGTGGGGTTGTGGCCCTCCGTCCCCTTCGGTATACCCACAATGCGGATGTTGTTCCTTCGGGCGCGTCCTTCCGCTTCCTCCGCTCTACTCTCCAGGTTGCCCACTCTTTGCACCAGGGCATGCATTTCCGCCTTATGTGAGGCGCAGTCCGCTGTGTTCGAACTCCCTTCTTTCTCCAGGCTCTCTGTGCGCTCCGACAGGGACCTTACATCCTGTCGGAGTAGATTCACCTCCTCCCGCACTTCACCGACCTTAAGGTCCAACACTGTTTTCAGTTCAGCCACAACTATTTCGAGCTTGGCCTCCCAGGCCGCTTTCAAGTCTGCTTTCAAGTCCGCAATTGCAGCAGAACCTCTTGATTTGTACCTGCGGCGGCCATGCCACTTGCGGGGGGGCTTGTCTTTGCTCCTGGCACTTTCCGGGCCCGGCGGTGTTCTGGCAAATTCGTCCAGCGTAGGTTGCTTCACTTTTTGTCTTGGAGGCTTATTAGACATGACGCAGCAGCCGTATGTTGTGGGTCCGCCCACCTCTTATGCTCCACAAGTAGGGGGAGGGTGGTGCACACTCCGTTCCAATGTGTAAGGCCTTACCCAATCATGGGGGCCTCAGAACCTCAAAAGCTCTGCCTGCCTCTTCCGTGGCATGCCCTAGTAAATCAACCAGTGGTCAACACCTTTGTATTTATTTAACGCGCTCGTGATTGCGCTCGAAGGTGCTCCGCTGCAATGCGGAATGTCATCAGGGTTCCATACACAGCATCCGGGTTACCGCTTTCCAGTTCGTACGGATATTCACACTCGGGAGGGCCCCCTCAGACTGTTCCAAGCTGGCCTTTCTTAGCCGTAATGAACTGCGCTCTCCCACGTATCAGCCCGGGTGAGCGTCACCTCCTCAGCTACAGCATCCCCTGCTCTCCAAGTTGCTTTGCCGTGTCCCAGTCGCCGCACTCTCTCCCACGTATGCAGCACTACTGTAGCTACGCGGCCAGCCTCCTCCGGGCGGGCCGCCTTTGTGTGTAGTCGCAGGCGTATACCAGATGTGCCTGCCGCGCCACCGGTCTCGGGTGCCTCAGGCGTGTATGTTGGGTCCGGTTGCGGCGCTCAAATCAGGCTCCTGCGCCCATTTGTGCCCTGTCCCCATGGGCGGCGCTGCGCGTGGGTGTCAGTATCTCCCTCTCTGCTTCATGCAAGCATGCGTCCCCTTCTTCCCGTCCTGGCGGGGCTGGCAGTCTTCCAGTACCACTTTTCGTCGTTGCTTATTGTGCTTGGGGTTCTCCCATCTCCCACCCTACAGCTGGTGTCTTCCATGTACATCCACCACTTTGTTGCCTGTGTTGCGGGACGCAAGGCTTGCCTGTTCTCTGACCCTGTCTCCCAGGCACTCAGTATATTCACAGGATTCACGTTTCCCTTTGCTTCTCTTAGGTGTGTTATGGCTTCAGTAGCTCCTCTGCTCGGCGGCTTATCATACCAGCCACGCTGCCCTCCAGCCTCACTCCTCTGCCCCTTATCGTTCGGCAAAATATGGATGCAAATGTTTTTTGTGTCCCGCTCCGGTTACGTGCAATCATCCGCACCTACCAGCCATTCAGTATCGTCCACTTTTATGGGAGAACATGCTGCGGTGAACCAGGAGTCGCTCTCACACGGCCGTGCTGTGTGCAGCCCGACTCGTATTATTTTTGCGTCTGCCTTCTACAGATGTGCTTCGCCTGGCAATACTGTATCTCTCCCTCGATTCTTTCCTCAGTTCCCGGATGGCTTCGAGTGCGTCCGATACATTTGTGCACTTTTCCTTGCTGTTGTATTTCACCTCCACTCAGCGCTGGTACTGCTTCATGCGGGCGGCCACCGCTTTGTTTCCCCAGCGCCCTACAAAGTGGAGCTGTTTCAGTTCACCGCCCGCTTGCAAGCTCGCGTGCACACTCCTTTTGCCTGGAGCTCAGGCGCACTCGGCGACTACGACGGTTCTTCCGCGTTTACTGGGCCTTATCCGTGACAATGTATCCGCCGCGGTTCCGCATCAGAGCCTTTCTCATTCGCTTCTCTGAGCGCAGTGTGGGGCGTAACACATCCGAACCCCAGCAACGTCTATCAGGCTCTGTTTTTCATCCGGGAGCTGCGTTCCTTTTTGTGGCATGAGCTTCCTGCTTTTTCGTTCTCTCTCTGCTCCTCCGTTCAATGCTCCGGAGGGGTCCGGATCTCACCTCCGCGTTCACGCCACGCATTCATACCTCCTGGGCTGTACGGTGGCCGGAGCTATCACGGTCTTCCGTCTGCCTGCAAGCCCTACGTGCGCTCCCCTCTCCACTCGGAGCACGAACGCCCTTCGCGGCTGCGTTTGCTGGGCTGATTGCACCTCCTCTCGCTGTGCCATGCAGACCCCGCGTTTCGTTTCTCAGTCTCGCCGACCCCTTTGTTCTGTGACGCCGGCCATTTTGGATTCCCTTTCTTCAGCTGGGTACAGTTGCTTCTTCAGCCCGTAATTATGTATCTTCAGTATCTCCGTTCTCCAGTTTATTCCCATGTGAGCGCCTGTTATTCATGTATCAGGCATGTCGTTTTGGAGCACCAGCAGTCCAATTTAGCACAGTTTTATCCGAGGATCATTACGGATCAGCAGGAGCTCGCAGGAGACACGTCCTTCTACATGGCCATGAAGCCACGCCCCCGCGGTTGCACAGTTGCTGCTCATTTGGAATCCATGATACACGGCCAGCGAGGGGCTAGTGAGGGGGGATCACAGGGCATGTGTTGAATGTGCCTACGTGTTTGGGGATCAGGTTGTGATGGGAGGCGGGTGGCCCAGTGGCGGGTTGGACTTGGGGAGTGCCATGTGCAGCTTGTGGCGTGGTGGGTAGCAGGAACGCCTGGCATGTTCGGGGCAGAGTGGCGTGTGCAAGTGTGCTCCCCTTTGTAAAAATGAACGACCAAGGAAGGGGTTCTGTTTTGAGATAGTGAGGGGGGAACCAAGGGTGTGGGGAGGTGAACTTACCCGTGTCCGGTTGGGTTGAGTGTTTGCTGGCGGTCTCGCAGTGATCCGCTGAATTGCGATCCTGAGTCATGGTGGCTCAGTATGATATCTGAGATAGGATGCTTCTGATTGGTAGAGACTACTTATTGGTTGGAGGCAGTATGGGCGGGTGACGGCTGTCATTGAAGGGATTCTCCTAATCCTCAGGATACGTGGGATGAGTCGTTCCTGTAGGCACCGTATACCTCTTGTAGTGCAAAATAAGGAGCTGCGGCATGGGCAAGCGCATGTAGATATGTACCAAGTGGAGGGGGAGCTAGTCTACCACTGACTTGGAGGTCAAGGGGGTGTGAGGTAAATGCTGACCCTTGTTGAAGGGGTTGACAATTTGAGGCCAACGGGACTACGTGGGGGTGTGTACCCCTTGTGTGGAATACAGCTGAGTTCTAAGGGAGCTAGTCTACCACTGAGTTGGAGGTCAAGGTGGTGTGACATAAATGCTGACCCTTGTTGAAGGGGTTGGCAATTTGAGGCCAACGGGACTACGTGGGGGTGTGTACCCCTTGTGTGGCATACAGCTGAGTTCTAAGGGAGCTAGTCTACCACTGTGTTGGAGTTCAAGGTAGTGTTGCGTAGATGCTGACCCTTGTTGAAGGGGTTGGCAATTTTGCAGCCAACTGGATTACGTGGAGGGTGTGTACCCCTTGTGTGGCTTAAGGCTGAGTTCTAATGGCGGTTGTTTTGAGCTGAAGGAAAGTGTGACTAGATTAATGCTCACGTAAAAGCATGGATTAATTAATCCAGTTTTAAGGCTGTGCTCTGTTGGGGTGTGGTGCAAGGGGCCCGGGGTGGCGGGTCATCCCCTTGTCGGTTGCCTGTTCCGGTGTGTGTTCCTCATTGGTAGTTAGGGGACTAATATCTGGAGGTGGTGTATAAGGTGCTAGTTCTTGGGTGGGTACTAAGATCATGGTCTACGGGTCCAGTCCCCTTGGGTTGGGTTCTTAGTGAGGTTTGGCGATTAAGCACAAGGTCTATGCTCCTATGGTATAGGGGCTTATCCAGCATATGTACTGGTAGTTGTGCATGATGTGGTTTTAGGTGGTGGTCCCGTATTGATAGGGCAGTGGCCAATTCTCGAGGCAGAGTGATGATTGGTATATTGGGTTTGATGTCTAAGGGATGGTGAGTTGGAGACCCGGTTGCCCCCGTTTCTGGTGTTGCTAGGCTTTAAAGAAATACATTAATTCATGGTCTTAGTTGAGACCCAACAATACATTCCTGTATTTACATATAAGTTTTGCCTCCCTCTGTCGCAGTCTTACTTCTCTGTCTCCTCCTCTGGGTTAAATTCTGATGACTTCTAGTCTCACAAATCTGAAGTCCTCTTTCCGTTCCCATTGATGTTTCTCTCGCCAGAGATGGGCGAGTGGGAATTTGGCGTCCTGTGATTTGAGTGATCCGAGGTGTTTCCGAATCCTGGTGCGAAGTTCTCTGATGGTGCTACCGATGTACAGTAAATTACACGTGCAGACAATTACATAGATCACATATTTAGATTTACAGTTGATGAAGTCAAGGATCTTGTGGTGGTGGTTGTCTCTAAAAGTGACTATTTTAGTGTCTAAGGTATGTTTGCACATGGAACAAGTTCCACGTTTGAAAAAGCCTTTCGGTTTGGCAACAGTTAGCCAATTGTCATTTGTAGCTCCTGCTTTCATGAAGGAGGGACCGAGCATGGCCCTTAGTGTGGGTGCCTTACTGTAAGACATTTGTGGTATTTCATTTCTGCTATCCATGGTTTAATATCTTCATCAATTTTTAGAGGGTGCCAGTGTTTTGCTAGGATTTTCTGGATTCGTGGCTTTCATGTGGTTATGCCGTAACATATCTTATTTTAGTGTCTGCCTGGTCCGTCCTCTGTCTAGGGGTTAGAAGCACTTCCCTACATATGTTCTTGGCTTTGTTGATTGCAGTTGTGATTGACGTCATACTGTATCCTCTTTGGATGAAACGATAATGTAGTATTTTACTTTCTGATTCGAATGCTGTGTTGTTGCTGCAGTTCCTGCGTGCTCTGATGTATTCGCCCTTAGGGATATTATTTATTACAGTTTTGCAATGGCAGCTTAATGCGTGGAGTACAGAGTTGACCTCAGTTGGTTTTCTGTAGGTGCTGGTCTCTATTCTTCCCTTGTTGATCGAGATGGTGATATCGAGAAAATCTATTTTTCGTGCAGAGGTGAACTCTATGCCGAAATTGTTGGTGTTCAGGTATACTTTGAAGTCCATGAGTTGATGTTCCGTTCCAGAACAAGATCATTAGAACGTCATCTATGTATCTGTACCACTTGTATATAGATGTCATGAAGTCTTTGTTGGCAAATGCATGAACCTGTTCGAATTGGTTCATAAAAAGATTGGCTAGGGAGGGTGCATAGGCTGCCCTCATCGCAATTCCTTCGGTTTGGCGGTAGTATCTCTCATCAAAAAGGAAGACTGTGTTGTTCAGGGAGAATTCCAAAAATTCTTTGGTTAATTCCACATGTGAGTAGTGAGATGCGGAGGTCTTCGAGAAGGTGAGATCCACCGCCCTTAGTGCTAGCGTGTGTTCAATAGATGTGTATAGGGCTTTTACATCTAGTGTCACCAGTAAGTATTCTTTGCCATTCAATTTCTTGCAAAATCAGCAGGGTGTGTATGCTGTCTCGAATGTAAGTAGGTATTTTAATTACTTCTGGTCCCAGCACATTGTTGACATATTTGGCAAAGGCTTCAGTGACCCATCCTATGGCACTTAGTATCGGTCTCCCTTCGGGTATTCTGTCATAGTTTTTGTGCACTTTGGCCAAAAAGTTAATTGTTGGTAATCTGGGGTGTCTTGGTTTTAGGTATTCTTGTTCCTCGTCAGAGATCAGGCCTCTTCTGTGCCATTTAGTGTTTAATTCCTTTGCTTGGTTTATGATTGTCGTTGTGGGGTTGCTGGTAATCGTGATGTAGCAGCCTGGTGTCTTTAGATGGTTTGAGGCCATTTGTATGTAGTTTACTCTGTTCACGAGGACAATATTACCCCCTTTATACACTTCCTTGATGATTATGGACTAGTTTTCTTTGAGCAATTTGAGAGCCTTCATTTCCTCTGGTTTGAGATTGCCTTTTTTGCAGTACTTTTTGTCCCGTGCTCCATCCTCTAGTTTGTGTAAGTCTCTGGTGACTGTTAGCTGAAACATATCTATGGGGTTGTCCCCATACAGAGTAGGTGTGAATTTGGATTTCTTCCGTAGTTCCGGTATGTCCATGTTAGATTCATGGATGTTCAGGTCCTTGATCACATTTCCCTTAGTACGGCTGGTATCAGTGTCTTCTGTTTCCAGGTTTACTAGCAGGTGTGTATGCTCTAAGTTTTCCAAGTCAATAGCGCTGATAATTGGATTCGCCCTTGTTGTGGTGCTCCAGTTAACTTGTTTTGCGAAGAAGTTATTCAGTTTCAGTTTTCTGGTGAATTTATACAGTTCAATGTGGGCTCCTACGTAGTCTATAGTTGCTGTCGGAGAGTCCTTTGTTAAGTACATTTTGTGCCATGATGCTGAGTGGGTAACTGGAAAGGTTAAGGACAAGGTTTATCTCCTGGGGTCCCTTTGTTGTAGCTGTGTTTGTGATCTGGTTAGTCTTATGGCGTTTTCTTGTTCCATACTCATGTTTCTTGGTCCGTCTGCGGGTGCCTCTCTTGGTTGGTCCTTTCCGGCATGTTCTCCAACTAGTGGATTTTGAAAGTGTACTTTCTTGGTGTTCAGTGTTGTCTTGTTTCCTTTTCTGTAGCGTTTGATTTAGTCTAAAAAACGGTACCCTTTTTCATAGCTGGTACTTCCGCTGGTTGTTGCTCCAGATTGTGTGGTTTCTGTGATTGTTTCTTCCGTGTGAATTGTTCCACTAGTTGTTGTTTCATTTTCACTGTCAATTCCAGAGCTGCCTGGGTATCTGTTGGGAGTGCTTTCACATGAATTGCTACGATAGCTATCGTCATAATTGGGTTGGAAGGTATAAACCCTATTGTCGCTGTAGTTGTGTTCATCCCGGGAGAATTTGCGGCATTTCCTGAGTTTGACCTCGTATTGGTGGTTTTTGAGTATATCGTACATGATTTTGTAGTTGCATTCCTTTGTGCTGGTCTGTGCATTACTCGAATCAATTTCCGCTTTGAGGTGAACTATTTCTGTACTCAGTCTTTGGTGTTCCTTTTCGGCATGTTCAATCAAAAGTTTTAGCATGGTTCTTGAACCTTGCGTTTAGTTTTCCTCCTATAGTGTGGCCAAGTCCGTGTCCTCAGGGTTACTGAAGTCTGGGAAAATTATGATTCTCAGGCCTCTTGGTATTTTTTCCTGTTCAGTGTATGTTTGTAGGGTGAGAATTTCCCAACATTTGTTAATTTCTTTGGTGCAGCATCTTTCCAACTTGATTCATTTTTGATGTAGGTTGTCTGGTGCTGTTGGTTTAGGTGGAAAGGCATGTCCAGTGGAGTCTCTGGGAGTGAAGAGGTTTTTGATGTCATCTTTTCTGCTTAGTAGATAGTCAGCCATCTCTGACTCTTTGTAAAGAGAAGCTGCAGCGTTCCTGTTCCTGGATTGGCTTTAGTGATAAGGTTGGAGCTTATTGGAACTGTGGATCTCTGTGCTAAATTGTGAGTATTTATTGGTTCTAGTTTGTTATGGTGGAAAGGGGTTCCTTCAGCTGCCTGTATGTGGGTTTCCAAATGGATAGAGCTCCTGCAGTCCAAGTTCTAGGAATGATTTTTTTGTGGGGATTGGAACCCTGTTGTATGCTGGCGCTGGATCGGGTTTTGACCCTTTGTCCTGTGTTGGTACGTTGTCATTTTTCAATAATATTTTACACTTTTTTTGGCTTTGGGAAAGTGTTGTTTTTATTGTGTCAGATGGTCATTTAAGCTCATTGGTTAACATTGGTTGTCACTTGTGTGACATACATCCTGGTCCATTTGTTGTTCAAAATGCAATCATAAGGGGTGTGCTTTGGATTTAGGTGGCGACACGTGTTTCAACCAATGGTTTTTCTTAAGGCTGTGCATTTCGGTGAAGTGAGTGTGCAGAGTGATAGTGACATGTGGTGCCATTTACGTTGAACTTTTCAATTATAATTCGTTGACATTGGGTACATGTATAATGTACAGTTTTGAGATATACCCACTTCAGTTAATTCAGTCAGTTTTTAAACCACTGCATAGTTTTTACATGTTAGTCACATGTAGTTTATCAAGGTTAAGAGATGTTTGCATCATTATTCATTCACATATATAGTGCCATGCATATATCGAGTGATTTGGTAGTTACATAATTATTGTTTCACATTTGTTGTCAGACCAATACATTGCATGTAATTAGCATTACATTAAGTGAGAAGAAAAAAGGGAGAATTTGTTAAGTATCATGTTTAGTTGTTATCTGTGACTGGTGAGCTTGGTGTAATGTTTGGGGATTGCTTACCAAGTTAGGGTAAATTCAGCGTCCCGTGTGGGTTTCTTTCTGAGTTGTTCAGGGTAGTCAGCTGGATAGCATCTAAGGGGGAAATTTTAGAACCTTGTAGGCTCCTTGTGGGATTGAGAGCAGTTCTGGCGCTGTGTCGGAGGGTGCTATTCCTGCCCGCATATGGGTGGCTACGTGGTCATGTGCATGGGGTGCTCTCGTTGCCGCATGTGGAAGTGAGTGTGAAGGTGATTGCCTGGGAGGCTGTGGTGAGCAGAACGTTGTAGGCTTCCCTTCTCCCGCTGCAGGTTTTAAGTTGATTTAGCTAGGGATGGTACGGGGAGACTTGCTTCTCTTAGTCAGTTAGGAGTGATGTTGGTTGGCTTTCCATTTCGGCTGTTAACATCATTTGATTCCTCTCCGTATCCTGGAAAGTCGGAGGTATGATGATACTGATTTCATTATGCTTACCATTATTTTCTGATTCCAACAATGCACTAGCAGTCGATTGAGTATCCCCTGTTTAACTTTGTGTGTTGGCATTGCGCTCTAATGACGGGCAGATAGCAGGGAAACAAAAAGCTGCATACGCTCGCGGTCCGATCCCTCGGGTGAAGCTCTCTAATTGGTCCCTCTTTCCCAGTTTCTTCGTCATGTCGCCACACAGAGATCCAGCAGTAGGTCCGCCACTCAGGACAGTCGGTTGACTGGCGAGTGACTGGACTCAACGCCGGACTCTGCGCCTGATCTGGGAATTTAAGCCTTTCCTTAAAGTGGCAACGACCACTAAAAAAGTACAACAAGCTGCAGGATACAAGCTAATAGTTCTCAGCAGTGTCAGTTGAACTGAGTCCAGAGTGAATAGGTTATCACAGAAATTTAAAAGGATCAAAAAGAGACCACTATGGAAAGTGATCAGGGACACCTGCATCTAAACTAGCAAACCATTCTCAATTTACAAAGAAATCACAAACCCCGAAAGGCTCAAGACCCACATGCACACTTCTCACAAACACTGCAAAGACCTGCCCCTTTTTTTGATATCAGTGTGTGAAAATATATGTCCGACATCCTTAAAAATCTTGAAAAGGGACAATTTTTGCCCATCAATTTCCCATGGCAAAAATGACACTGCCCTGCTTATCGTCTGTAAGCTTCACACAAATGACATAGGCAGTACCAAGAATAACAGGATATATCCTCCCAGATAAATTATGGTCAGCAGAATTATTGAGGGAACATCAACTCTCTAGGCTCAGGCCATAGTTCCTGGTGCACTTAGACAATACCAGTGTATCACCTTCTCAAATGTGTGACTGGAGATCCAACTGATCTTGCTAATTCACACCGAATATCACATCTCCCTTTCCCAAGGATCATCATGTAGGCTAAGATATATGGGAATAACTTCTCATAGCCTTTGATAACAATCGATCTGATGTGCTCATCTTCCTTGACATCTCCGCTGTGTATGACATGGTGGACCATACAGTCTTCATCCATCAGCCAAAGAACTGGTTAGGGATCTTAGACACACCTTACGGAGCATTTGATACTTCTTTTCTGATCATCCCCAAAAGGCATGGGTCAACCTGACAGCCTTGAGCGTAAAGAAGATCAAGAGCTCAGTCCCCACGACTTGTCAGTCTTGCTGTTGTTTCACATTTACATCCGTCCACTGGCAAAAAATGGCACTTGTCATCAGCTACCATTCCAAATTGAGATTGTTGATGTACAGAGTCAAGTTTGTCTGAAAAAAGACACTGCTCAGTAGGTACCATCTGCACATTTATCACTAAATGAAACAAAGCTATCGGGCACCACAATGCAGATCCTAATGATGGGCATCTCTGCTGCTGACAACACCAAATTGTCCTAATGGCAGGTCCTCTGACCTGCTAGTACGCCATAGCTGCTGAAAATAAGAAGCCTCTGTGTCTGGGTAGAAGCTGAACTCTCTTACTCTCAATGGATTGCTGCAAAAAACAACTCGACCCCACAAATTTGCAACTGGTGCTTATGAGAGACTTCTTCAGATTAACCACCATATTGAAATCATCTGCACACTTGATCATTCACAGGTGGGCTGCTGAAGCTCACTATAGAGAGAGAACCCCAAAACATTCTTAGAAAATACTCCAAAACTAGGTAGCCAGGCCCTGCTTGAATCTGAGACAGACAAACCACAGCTCAACTGCCTTGAAATACTAAACTGATGTTCAATGGCACTGTTGATCACATTTAAAATCCTATGTAATATATACTATTGGGACAAGAACCCAATTATCCAAGAAGAAGGCCTTGCTCCACAATACCACCAGCAACCTTATATTCAATCGACTGCTATGTCAAGTTCAACCGCAAAAAGCACAGTAGAGGAACCACCATTATTCTGATCTGCCAACTTTGGAATGGCTGCAGTCCTATATAAGGGCCATACACTGATTAACTACCTTCAAAAGTGCACTGGAAACTGTCTTGTTCATGGAATAATTCCCGCCATCTCCTGACACCATTGGCACACCCTGGTCCAAGCAGTGTGGAGGCCCTTCTTCATTCTATAACACAGCGGCCTGCAACCTTTGGCTTTCCATACCTTTTGGACTACAACTCCCATAAACCCTAGTCAGCATAATAAATGGAGAGGAATTATGGTAATCCTAGTCCAAAACTTTTCAAGAGCTTCAAGTTGAAGACCGCTACATGGATGCAAACAATGCTTTTGTGCCAAGAACTTGAAAGAGTCTTCTTAAAAGGGAAGTTAATAATCTCAAAATGAAACCGCTACATGGATGCAAACAATGCTCTCGTGCCAAGAACTTGAAAGAGTCTTCTTAAAAGGGAATTTAATAATCTCAAAATGAATCCAAATTTGATGCAGCAAACACTTACCGTTGTAGATTAAGTCTGTAATATCAAGCTCCAAAGAGGGAAAAATAGCAGGAAACATCTTATACTTTTTCCCAAACCGTGGCATTTGGAGCATCAGACATGATGGGATCTGAAACATAACAGGCAACAGAAAGAGGACTTAGAAACTCTTTGATTATAGTATTGGATTTGCTTTCGAGACAAAGTAGCCTCAAGTTTTGAACCAAATGCTATTCCAACAACATTTCGTATAGGAAATTGCTTTTGTTTGGTCTAGTGATGTAATGGTCTAACATTTAGGTCCCAGTCCTGTGCATGTTATTTTCCTTTTGGGTGCAGCAGTGGTAAATGAGGAATTGTTTTGCAACTAGTGTATTGTTGTTCAAATATTACAACGTGTCATTTCTACTGTAAAAATAAATTCTCCCTCTACAAGTGATTGGCCAGTGTGCAACAGCTAATCAACCTGTGATGAACTCTACAGGCTTGCTGTTAAATACTCACTAACACACCGACAAACTAAAGACGCAATACAGATTGGCACATTGAAAAGATGTATATAAACTTAAAGGTACGCTTTAAAAGACCAGAACACACTATATTAGAGGTCCTCGAAATTCGAAGAAAGTAGCCAAAAACACCCTAGTCTGACTGTAGTAACCAAAGTTTAGAAAAGGTTAAAGTGCAACATAATTCAGAAAAGTTTGACCTCCTTTTAATATGACCTCTCTGACCTCTGATAAGTGAGTTGGTTACTGCTAATGTGGTAAAATAAAGTTAATCTTAATAATCACAGTAAAAACCAAGTTAGAAGTTTGAGTGAAAGAAGTCTGGAAGCCTTTTTGTCTGTCGAATAACAGTCCCTACTAAATCATTGTGGCGCTATAAATGCCTGTAGAAATACATGTGGGACCATGGGAAGGTTTGTGATACAAAATGACTAGGCTGATCCTAGGACATTATGATCACAACAATTATCTCATGTGAGACCACTGAAAATTGTAAGGTGGCTGAATTACGTATAGATCATAGGACATTATGACTGCAATACTCCTCTGATGTCAGAGGGATGAAAATTGTGAGGTGGCTAAATTAAGAATTGTGGTTTTGTCTGTATTGCGTCAACTCCATCAATGTTTTTATCTTGCAAATATTTTCTCATTTCAAACTTAGTGCCTTTTGAACAAATGGACCTTATTTTTTGATTCGCCAGCAGTGAAAGAGCTAGGGTTAGGATGCCTGAAGTGACCGGAACCAGTGGGAGGTAGAGCAGGAAGTACTCTGCGCAGAAAGTTATTTGATTTCCTTTTGGGATCCTGTAGAATCAGGCTGCCACTCAGGGGGTAGTCCCTGATTTTCTGGGGTGCTGGCAGAAGTGAAGATAGCACCTTGCTGCTTGGGCGCATCGGAACTCAGACTAGAGACTCACACTAACAGAGGCATGCAAGGCTTCAGCCAAAAGCTTCTCGCCTATATTATAACACTGCGCATTCAGAGGTTGGAGTTTGAATAGCACCCATCAGCAAAATCCAAAGGGTAACACCTGCAGCCTGGTGCTGTCTCTGTGATTCAGGTGAACAACCCAATTTTATTGGGTTCAGAAGTGCAGCAGGTTCAAAGTATAGCTCTTTGAAGCCAAGTGCCAGGTTAAGTACTGTGCCCACACTTTAAGAACTAGGTAAACATGGGCACGCTATCTCTCTCAAGGTGATATAGTCCCACTTGAAGAGTACCTGAGGCCCCATCATAATGGTCTCATGACTTCTGTTGGCTTTGGAGGGGATGGCCCTATCACTTGTCCTCCAAAATCTTGTTTGCTCAATATCCCAACACAACTGCAGCACAAGGAAATAATGCAGGTCCACGAGTAACATGTAAGTGGACATTTCCTTTGACCCTGTAAAGGTGCAGAGTAAGGAGGTGAAGGAGGAGCTAGAGGCGCAGAAGGAGCTGGAGATGCTGGAGGAGGTTGGAGTGTTGAAAGATCTAGAGGTGAGCATGGGTTTCTTTGTGATCTTTATGCAAGATCTTGTGCGTGCCTCCCACCTTGTACAGTCAGTCCTGGCTCTCCCTGCAAAATGCCATAACACCACCATGCCCTGGTCTGTGGCCTTTCATAGACTACCCAGCATCTGGCCCCACCTCATCCTCCTTTCGCACTTCTCTCTGAACTGACTTTTCTCCCTGCTTCCTTTCTCTCTAGCTTTGCCTTTTGCTCTGGTTTTTATCAGAGGTGTAGACAGGGTAGGGTCGGAGTGGGCAAGGCCGACCCAAAATCCGTAAATGTCCACTCAGCAGCACTGTATGCGCATTGACAGATGTTAATGTCACTGTGGGTGGCACAACTACATAAGCTTCAGGTCCCACTTGTTAGACGATCCTGGTTGCGCCTCTGGAGACACCCGGGAATGACTACATTTCAGTTGAAGTGTTGTAGATCCAGTCTGGCCCCGGAATCAAAAAACGCGACATCATCAATAACAGAACCGGATCGGTGTTACTGTGTGCTGAGGGGACACATCTACTCAACTGTCCACCCACAGTATAAAAATATTTTTATTGAAACATTCAAAACCTCTACAATAATCTCTAAAACAGGTGGTAGGAAATCATGAATCAATACATCTCGGCACATTCACTCCTTCAAACATTCGCGCGCTCACTCACGCACAAAAACAAACCAATGACATTCTAAAGAAACCCGTGTGGGCTTTCCTGTACACAGAACATGCTAGATGTCAATGTTAGCGTGAATAATAACATGAACACATCCTGATAGTAACAGCTACTTAAATACAAGCCAAACAGATTGTTTGCAGGGACGAGGGTGCAAACAATTTAGTTGACTTGTATTTTAAGTAGATGGTATACAGTGAGATTTAGGGCCTGATTTATGGAATTTTTTTGAACGATGCAAAATGACTTTTCACTGGTGCAAAGAGAGTTTGCACTGCCAACAAACATGCTGAGTCATGGAACGTCCAAAGTGTCTTTTTGACCTGCAAAGTCTTTGTGCCATACAAAGACACTTTGCACAGCAAAAATACACTTTGCATGGTTACATGAATCAGGTTGGAACAGTGCAATGTGTATGTTTGCAGTGCAAAGCGACTTTGCACAGCAAAAAGACACGTTGTACTGTTCCATGAATCAGCGTGTTGAAGTGTAGTTCTGCTCTTGTCAGGCCAGTCCTCTTTCTTCAAAGAAAAACCAGTTGGCGATGGGTTCTCTCCCCTAATGTGGAACACATCCTGACTTTTTCATCCCCCTCCCGTAACCTGGGACTACCAAGTACTGAAAGGTGAGTCCCGAGTGGAGATGATGCTTAGGCAGCCTGCTCAGTGCACAGTAGTGGCCCACGGCGTTAGGCGTGTAACTGGTTTCATCCAAATTGAGCGGCATAACAGCTCACCCGCCCTATCCAGGTAGGAACATTACATTCATGAAACCCATGCACCGCGTGCACCACATTACTCGCACCTCTGCAGTAACACACTTGCTGTGCAGAGAGCTGTGCAGCCTGATCTTTTCTGCATCCCTCACCCAGACGTGGTAGGTGTTGTATACGTTTCAAAAATAATAATTAAGGTAATGATATAATAGGGAATTATGATGTGTTATGCTAGGTTATTTGGTGTTTGTATAGCACCTACTGCCATTGTTATGGCTTTGAGGCGCTGTGGGGGTAGAAGGCCCTTCGGAAGACCGTATTCTGTGCAAACCTGGAAATAAAAGAGCATTACATTGCATGCAAATAGTAATTAGACTTAGATGACTAGTTTTAAAAAAATATAAAAATCATGCAGAGCATCGTGTCCATGCGCAGAGGTGGCTGCTATGTCAGTGACTACCTGACAGCTGGACCGGATCTTTCTTGGGGACTCAGCTATGTTCTATGGGTTGCAGTGCAAGAGGGGGAATGGGTATTTGAAAATAGTCATCAACCCCTGGGGCAAACTGTCGCCAGTTGAGGGCTCTGCTATCCTTTACGTGCAGAACACGTGAACATTGAGCAACATGTAGTCAAGGCAAAACTACCTGCAACCCTGCACACCCACCACTGGCTTCTTGCAAATATATCGTGTGACCATTGACTCCATTTTATTCAAATAAAGTGCTTCCGATCCTGGCAGTCCCTGTAGGACATTTCCTAGCCGGAAGTAAACCAGTCATCAGGAGAAAATGACAATCCATACTTCCCTGTATTTCACCTACCAACCAAGAAATATACATTCAAGTAGTCATCTTGCTTATGAGGGTAACCGAAACACACACTGCATTAAAACCGGGAAATTGATTAATATACTCTGGTGTAAAAAATGTGTCAGGTAGCATGACATTCCAATATAAGCTGCTTTCGTCTGCATGCCACTCGTTATCTTAAACACCCACTTCACAGACCAATCGAAGAACAGACGGGAGTACACATGTGACCACTTTTGAGATGTCCTCGTATAAAGAATAAAAGCGGAGTGGTATTTCGCTAAAATTTGTGAACCTATAGGGTTGGCAAGTGTGGCGCCAGAACGCTCAGTGCATCTCCGTACAAGACAGTGCAACCATACACAAAGGCACACTGTATGCCTGCACACGAGCCCACCTGCACCTGGCCCACACTGCGGCGGAGCCAAGACTGCCTGTGCGCCCGTAGCCTACCCCAAGTTCGTACAGAGGCAGCATTCTAGCAGGTAAAAGTGTACGCCACACACCTTCCCTGCTTTGCCCCTGCCAAGACAGTAGCCAGCTGCCCAAACACAATTCCTGCCATATTAGTCCTCTGCTGCTCACCACTGTGTTGGGGTTCATGGAATTTAGGGTGTTGGGTTTGCTGCCACCACAGCCCATCACTACTTCTGAGAAACGCCGAGTGGTAGAACTGGGAATAACTCCTCTAAAGCAGGGTAGCGATGAGCAGTGGCGGCCCTCTGGGTATGGGAGTGAGTAACACCAGCACGCAGGCACTTATGGCGCTCTCAGTTGCTGTTTGCCTGTGACCTTGGTGCTATATGAACCCAGGCTTGGAAGCACAGTCGCCATCGACACAGGAGATGGTTTTTTCCCACCACGTGCATGCCGGGGCCACGTGACCTATGCATCCACACTTGGAGCACTCTTTGTTCCTGGCGGGGCAGTCACGATCGTTCGCCACGTGTTTGGTGCTGGCACATCTGTAGCATTTTGGCGTATCCTTTTGCCTAGCGCCTTTGTCTCTGGGGCTGTCACAGGACTGCTTATCTCTGCGCCCTCTCTATCGCAGTGCCGTGAGTTTGGGCACTGGCAGGTGGCTTCCCGTTTCTTTACGCCTGCTGGAGGTTTCTTCTTCTGCCCTGGCAATTTGGATGGCCTTGTCGAGGGTCACCTCTTTTTCTTGGATGAACTTGTCCTGAACTTTCCTGGAGTTTGTGTGAACGACCAGCATGTTGCAGATGACTTGTTCTGTGTTTTCGCAGAAAGCGCATATGGATGCCAGCTCCCTCATCCTGGTGATGTAGTCGTCCACGGGCTCGTTCCCTTCTTATTTACGGGTGTAGAACCTCAGCCTGTGTAGCACCACGTTCTCCTTATTGGTGAACCTCCTCACTATGCGGCGGGTTGCCTCCTTGTAGACATCGTCGTCGTCGTCGTCATCCACTGGTATGGCCTTTAGACTGGAAAAGATGCGCTGTCCTTCAACCCCCATTGCGTTCAACAACAACGCCTTCTTCCTGGCAGGAGCATATCCCATGCCACCTAGGAGCCTCCAGATATGTGGAAAAGAGGGGCTCCTACTACATCCACGGAAATGCTGGGGTCCCCGGTGAAGAGAGAAACGCGGGGGGTGGTGTGGCGCCTTGCATGGTGGGGCAGTGGGTCTTCTGGTATCCTCGTCGCCAATTATGTAGTGGCCTTAAAGGATGACAGGACGCTTGGAGTGCTTCTAACTGTATTTATTGCGGAGTTACAAAAAGGGGCCTTTAACTGGTTGTCCATGCATGTGCAGAAACAGTACTCACAGTTGCAGTCAGGTGCCACCCAGTTAACTTCACTGGAGGCAGAGTGTGCACTTGGTGGCACTCATAAGGCTCCCAGGGCACCCATGAGGCCTCCTGTGGCATTGGAGTTGCCTGGTCCAGAGACAGACCCTACTCATCCAGAGAGCTTCCTCAATTTAGGAGATGTGGCAGTCTACAACACGGGCCTCCGTTCCCCAAGGCATTGAGGAAGAGGTTTCTATGGACAGTAGCTAAATGTCTATGCCATCTGTGGCTTCAAGGTAAATCAAGAATGAAAGTCTCCATGGGACTGACATGGAGCCAGGAGGCATCGCACAGTGGTGTGGCCTGCCCTGTATTCACAAAGACTTAAAGAAGGGCAGGGTCTGACTGAGTCAAAAAATTGTGTCTGGCACCAATGAAAAAGCGCCCACCGTTGCAAATGGCTATTTATTCCTTTTGTTACACTTTTTGAATTGTACCCAAGGCAAGGGGGAGTTTAGTTGATAAAATATGATGCAAATTGTGCATTTTAAAGAATATTTATTCAGCAACATTGGTCAAAACTACTAGCCGCATAGTGAATTAACTCATCAGGTGTCTGCAGGTGTCCGCAGGGGAAGCCAACAGTCAACAGACACCAACAAAACTGTAAGTGTGGCATGGGTGGGGTGTAGAGCAATTACTCTACTCCAGAAGCCTCCGCCACTCTACCTTACCTTTCCATAACATAGACTGCCATAGACTTACACCATGCATACTTAGAGAGATTTGTGACCACCAGCCTAAATCTATTCATGGCTGGACTGTAAATGTTGCCTGCATTACACACTAACATACTTGCCAATGTTAACTAGTGGCACACCTAGAGAGAGCTGTGAAGATTAGCCTGCGTCGCATCTAGATAGGATTATGAATGTTAGCATGTGCTGCACTCAGTTGGAATTCTGAACTTTAGCCTGCGTTGCATCTAGATATAAATGTGAATGTTGGCATGCGCCACACTTGGATGAAACTGTGAATGTTACACTTAGATAGAATCGTGATCACTAGCCTGCCTCACACCTATATAGGATATTGAAGATTAGCAAGCGCCACACTCAGATAAAATAATGAATGATACTAAGCATCACACCTAGACATAATTGCAAGCACAGCAATGCCAACTAACCAATCCACTAACAATTTCACCCCTCTGCATACACCTCTCAAACTCTAACCAAACACAACCACAAGCCTACAACACAACAATCCGCACAAACTTCACTACAGTGCAACAACAAAACAAACCACACATAGACTCGCACAACAGCACACGATGACTACCGACCGTAAAACACCCCGAGCCCAGCCAACAGACCCACAGGGCTGAGGCTGCCAACAGCACATCACTGCTCTCTTGCCGGCTTATTCCCATTAACTCACCCCCCCAAACCCCGTTACCTTTTTCAGAGACGCCAGAGCACCAGGGGACCACTCCGGTGGTGATAGTGCACAGTACAAATAGCCTTTAACATTAACATTAACATCAAACTGGGCCACATTGGGCAAAAAAAGTGGGCCACTTTGACCCACAAAACTGGCCCACACCAGCATTTTGCATTTTTGGTTTGGCCTTGGGCCTATTGCCCTATAGGCCACTCCGAGCCTGGAGAAGGGGCCCCCATAAATTAAAGGAAGCATCTCGGGCTCATTTGGAGCCTGGCATAGCATACAATGCATACATATAAATGTTAACCATGCTTTTTATGTTGTATCATGCCACATTTTCATTTATTTGTGTGGCAAAGAGGGAGCATGGAACCGAATGCTAATTTCAGCCACTCCCATCCTCCCCACCATGCAAATACACTAGCATTTAGAACAGCATGACCTTTTTATTCTGGCATTAATGATGTGGATTTTCCTGCACTTTTCTATGGAATCCACCTGCTTTTTACACGGTCAAAAAAGCCAGCGGATACAATAGGAATCCTTTGCAAATGCCACCAATCGCATGCTGCGTTTACTCAATTTGCAATGTGAAGGGCATTAGGGAGGCATACAGCCGATGTTGCCTGCTATTTACTCCTCTCCTTCTCTTTATAGTACAAATGACAAAAATAGCACGCAGAGCACCCCTTTGTATGTAAGGGCAAATGTAGGCAGTGCCCTCCATGTAATTTCCAGGAAATGGGGGCATGAGCTCTTATGCGTTTAGTTGGAGTGTTTACTTTCTACGTGCATTTGATCAAGCCAATGGTTAAACTATTCCTTCACTGCATTGTAAAAAACACGTTACCATTACCCAACTAAATGGTACCATTTTTATTGATTGTGTGAGGTTGAAAGAAAGAAAGGATCTTGCCACAATTCACACATAAACATTCAGGTTTCACAAACATCACTGGAGAGCCATAAACCTGGCCCCATGCGATTAACTCTCTTAAATTGGCCTCCTCTCCCCTGGCTGTCGATTTGTGCTCTCTCTGTATTTTCCCCTTTCTATGTACAGTAGTAGATAGGTGTGTGCTATACACAACCCATACATGAATCCAGTTCCAAACAAGGGAATGGTGCACATTGATAACTTTGTCTGCATGGGCCTATGAGATATAGTTTCAAAGAGCAGATATTAACATAGTAACACAACTGGCTACGCTAGCTGTTTGTGGTGTGTGCCAAGTTGTAGTTTTGCAGTCAGAATTGTGACAAAATGCATTGTGGTCATGCAGTTTGTATAGTACATTTTTAAAAGGTGAGATCTGCATATTTGGCACGTCCCCTCATGCTTTGTCAATATTACATACGTTTTGCAACAGTTATTACTCCCTTCGCCAATGCATTTTTATTGCCCTCTAGACATGGACTGGCATCTTCTTGCTTCTGTGCTTTGAGAAGCAGCATTGGTGGCCTTTGTGTGTACCCTACGCTGCGCGTGGGCAAAGGGAAGTGGAAAAGCATTGGTATTCAGTACTCTCGGGGCGTGGTGGAGCCAGGAGTGGCATAGAGGGGTTGGTCGCACCCCGTGCTCCTCCTTGGTGCCCAGTTTTCCCCTTTACCTCCTGCCATCCCTCTGGGCACAAAACATAGTAATGTCTTTTTATTTAAAAAGTGCACATGCAAGCCTAGTTACATGGTTGTTAGCAGGTTGGTAAACAACCACATTGATTAGCAGTGCGGTGCACCCCACACATTCCGATACTTCCTTGGTGCACTGTGCGCCAGCGCTGCCTGGAGTTGTTCCTGCCCGATGCCTGCCTCTGCTTGAAGACATGAGGCCATAAAGACCTAAAGGTATGACAGTCTGTTTTTTCATGCATGCTCACGTGCATGTTTGCAAGTATGAATATAAGGCATGCTGTGTGTGTGTGTGTGTGTGCGTGTGTGTGTGTGTGTAAGACTAGTTTAGTGTGTCTGTAGCTGTGCTTGTTTGCATGTGTATGGAAAGGTCAGAGTGGCAGTGTATGTGTGTTGTAGAGGAGGTCCCAAACATGGCCTGCACCCCAGCCTCCCAGTTTGAGGTACCAGGAACATATTCACCAAGGTTTGTGACGTATGAGGAACAAATGAGCCAACAGAGAGCAGCTCTGGGATTCTGCCCAGGGCCCATCAGAAGAGCAATACCTGTTGAAGTGCCTATAACTAGAGAACCTTGGGCAGCCCGGTACCCACTGAGACAACCCTACCAGCAGTTAACGCGAAACAAAGACTACTTGCAGACTGTCCCCGAAGAGACACTTAGAGCCATAATGGAAGGAGAGTGGTGACGACACACGGGCCCGGACAGACTCACAGATGAACGAAACAACGTCTAAAGGATGACACACAAGATGAAAAGTTATGAATAATGGTGCGACAGTCTTAAAAGAAGAAACAACGTTGCAGCACAAAGAAGTAACCATAAAGGAAGGATGATTACACGTAACTGACTAAAATGCCTGTAAATAGGCTTAGATCGCAAGAAGCCAAGGAACCGGTACTGCTTGCAATGCTTAGTAGAAGAATAGAGCGGAAAGCGCCAATTATATATCTACCTCAATGAAGCACACTATCGAAGTGCGACTCCATTTTGTGAAAGCAGAATTAAGCCCAGGCTGCAAGGGGCTAACAAGGCCAGGATTCAAATTCCAGCTAAAGCCAGAAAGGAAAGAGCGGAATCGAAACTCAGCAGCTCATACCTGGGAATTCGAGGTCAACTCCAAGAAGGGAGGAGAGCGGCAACCTTGAAGAATCGAAACTTCAGAGCATAGCAGCCAGCCAGTGAAGGTCGACATAAGGAGGCCCCAGGCAGGTGGCGAGGCTACGGAAGAATCAAATACACGAAAAGAAGGAAAATGAAGCAGATTCACGGTGAACAGACACGTGAAAAGCCAAGGGTGAAGAGGTACCAACGTCTGATGTCACCCAGGACCCGAGGATGCCATAACGTTTCCTGATAAGAAGCTACAGTTTCGAGGCCATCCTCAGCCAACTAATTGACACATAGCCCTAAAGTACTGATTGATGGAAGGGAGGCAGGCTGAATCTTGGGGCACAAGGCACCTGGGTGTCTATTCTCCATGCTGCTAATTAAAGTGGAGATTTATGCCTAGGGGTGTAACCCACCCAATCACAATGGACCAAATAATCTAGGGTCCTATGGCTGTATAACCAATAAGACGTCGTACTTGTAGTGACGTCTATCATGAGTGATGTAGAGGGATAGGCGTAGACGCCCACCCAATAAGAGTTATCCAATCCTCACGCTCTGTTACCATATACAGATATAGCAACTGGTTTATAGTCATAATGTCGAAAATAAAATGTCGACAAACAAAAATGTTGAAAAAAAAATGTCAAACAGTAATGTCGACATCCCATACATATAATGGAGAAAGTCAATTTTTCGAAAAAAAAATGTCGACAAAAAAAATGATCAATTAACGTAGGCAGTAACACAAAGTAAATAAACATAACAAAACTAGCGTTTATTATTGGGGGGTTCCCCCCCAACCCCCCAACCTCACCCTACATCACGAACCATCCCAGCACCCCCTCCCCTTCCCCTCGTCCGTAATCACCCACTTGTCTAACACACTAGATAAAAGTAGGTTACGAAATGGTTAACACAATAGATGACATTCCTGAGTAAAGCACCTTGTTTTGGTAGCAGGAAACCAGTAACGGCTGTGGAAAACTGTCATTACCTGACAGAACATCTCGTGAGAGCGTACTTCAGGCAATAGATTACAATTCATTCATACTCAGAACAGGAGAAAAGGTAAGACACACGACCATTATAATAAAATAAAATGTACTATAAAACACATAGTATAAAATACCACAAAAAAATAATTTTATGTATCGTTTCAGGTGATAAAATGGAAAACAAAGTGGAATTCATAAGCAGTCAAAAAGGAGGAAAGCAGTTAATTTGGAATGGTTACATATTCTATAAGGAACTTCAGAGAAAAGAGCGGATTTACTGGCGCTGCGCGGAATATACAAAAAATAAATGTACAGCACGCGCAGTAACAATCGGAACAGACGTACAGGGTAAACAAGAACACAATCATATGCCTGATCAGACGAATATAATCATCAAGAAAACCTTGACGGAACTAAAAAGAAAAGCAATTGAACATCAGGGGGAAGCTAGCGGATCTGTACTCAGAGAAGTTTGTGGCCAGTTACCGACACATATAACAGCTCAGTTGCCGGCTGAAAAGTTAAGGCAGCGCACTATTAACCGAACAAAACATGCGAATGAAAACCTGCCACCACCACCAATATCCTTTGAAAATATAACAATTCCGGACATTTTTAGAGTTACTGCAAGAGGAGAGAATTTTTACTGTGGCTCAATTGAAATGAACACTGACAAAATCTTAGTGTTCGCTACCGCAAATAACTTTCAGCATCTGAGTCGAAGCAAACAATGGCAGAGTGACGCAACTTTTAAGGTATGCCCTCACCCGTTTTTTCAGTTTTACACAGTACATGGGACAATAAATGACAAAATAATACCGCTAGTATACTTTTTGATGCCAAAAAAAACAGAGGAAACATACAAAATCATATACAATAAAATTAAGGAAACAACACCAGATTCGAAACCAGAGACAATAATAATGGATTACGAAACAGCTCAGATCAAGGGATTTTCTAGCGTGTACAGAGAAACTAAAATAAAAGGATGTTTTTTTCATTTCACACAGAGTGTTTGGAGAAAGATACAAAAATTAGGTTTGGGATCAAAATATACAGAGGACAGTTGCTTTCAATTTAACATTAAGAAACTTTTTGCTTTAGCTTTTGTACCAGAAAATCATGTCATTACTTTTTACGAACATTTAATAGAAAGTCAGTACTATAAAAATCATGAGGATGAGTGTACAAATTTACTGGACTACTTTGAGAACACCTGGATAGGCCAATTAACGAGAAGTGGAAACAGACGCAGACCGAAATACCCAATAGAATTGTGGAACTGCTACCAGGCTACCATGGAAAACACACCAAGAACGAATAACGCGTTAGAAGGCTGGCATAGCCGCATAAATAAAAATTTCAACACACAGCATCCAAATTTATGGCATTTTTTAAAGGACTTAAAATTAGAGGAACAGCACCAGGAATTACGCATTTCACAAACAATATCATTGGCAAACCAAGCACCGAAACGAAAAAAGTACAGAGATTATGACAGTAAATTAATGCAAATAGTACACGAATTCAGCATGGAGAACAAGGAAAGTTCATAGATTCACTGGCATTTAACTTAAAATGTTGAAAAACACTTACAGTTAATGGTCATCAATATTCCACGGTGAAAAGGTTGAAAACTCCAAGAAAATCCCATAAATCCTGGTGTAAACCGAAATTACAGTGAACAAGAAAAAGTGCCGATTCCAGGCGAAAATCCACACCATCAGAAAAAAAAATATCCGAAGTCCAAGTAAAGAATCCGTAATCCACATAAATCCACAATCCAAATGACTGTTCCAAGAAAACACCATAATCCAGGAAAAAAAAATAATAATCCGTATGCGAAATCCCCCGCTCGAAAAAAAACAATAATCCAAAAAAAAAATGGAAACATCCAGGTAGACACAATCCGAGGCATCCAAGTAGACCCAGTCCATCCGATGAAAAAAGCAAGAAAAAATAGTGAAAACCAGAAAAAATCCAAAAATACCGAGGACCGAACTAACGGAGACGCGACCGCGGGAGAAGCTTATCGAGAGTGAGCTTTAAAAATGGCGCTTACGTTTACGTGGAAGTACGTGCCGTGCGTACGAAACCAAAACAGATATGTTACTATTGATAGACATGCATTTTTAGCACGCTAGCACCATCAAATGGTCATTTAGAATATTACATGTTCAACTGAAATATAAACTTAAGTTAAATTTATTTATTTATTTAATTAAAAACATGCATCCAAAAGTTATACTTAAAAACAATAATTATATTTAAAACGTTAAATATTTTAGAAATAGGCTATAGTAAACTATTTAATATTTGAATATTATACTGTGTTAATAAAAAATGAAACTAACTTACCTGATATGAGAGATGAGTGCTTTATTTATTATTGAATGTATTGAATGTATGTTATTATTTTAGTTATGTCGAAAAATTAATGTCGAAAAGAAATAATGTCGACATTTTTGTACGTCGACATTATTATTTTCGACATTAATTTTTCGACATTTTGACTGTCGACATTATTGGTGTCGACATTATGACTGCCCACCATAGCAACTATACTTAAGTTACCCTTTCCAACCAATAGAATTGCATGACAAACTTTAGAGTGTTCCACTTCAATGATGACTAGAATTTTGGGTATCACTATTGCTGTCTGAAGGTAGAATGGGGGAGTTGAAGCGAGACAGGCGATCGCATCACTGTTGATTACCATTTGTTTCCCCGTTTTTTGTACTTGTCATTAAACGGACTTCACTTTGCCATACCATTGACTTGTCCTTATTGATTGGTGTCGGAGTAATAGAATCCTGCACCCCATCCTCCTCAAGGTGCAGCTATCTCATGTTAAGGTGCCGTAGGGCGAGCTCTGAATCTCATGGGCCCGTTCAGAGGTCGCTCCACCCTCCAGTACACTTGGTAGCGACGAGGATGGTTTTGACCATCGATTAGTGAATACCGATTATTGATAAGACACCTATTGACCGATGACACAAAGTAACTCTAGGTCTTTGGCAATATCACGAGTCCTTCGCCATTCGGGTGAGTAGACTGAGAAGCTTCCCGTGGACAATGATAGTGTAAGTCCATAAAAATCTGCAGTGGGTCTGAAGGAACCTGCCTTACAGAGCATAACCCTTCTCATTCCTACGGGCAGCCGATCGGATGAAAAGACTGAAGAAGGTAACGGAGGGGAGGTGATCCCAAAGATCCAGAGAGGAACCATGCGAGCGGTGAGTGAACCAAAAAATTCAATACTTTGGCAAAAGTCTTGTAGGCATTAGAACAAGTAAGGGAAAAGGTAACGGAGGGTGGCGGAAAAAAACAAAATAGTTAGAAGTATATATAAGGGGATAATGACTCGAGTATAATAGAGAAAACAGTGGTTACTGGGATAGACACACGAGAGAAAACAGTGGTTACCGGGATAGACACCCGAGAGAAAACAGTGGTTACCGGGATAGACACCAGAGAGAAAACAGGGGATACCAGGAAGGACACCTGAGATAAAAAAGTAAGAGGATTCGCATTGTTCCTGCGCTTTAATATAGCGGTCAGAAGAAAAACGTGAACTCAGAGCCCACAGAATAGGGGACGATTAGGATACGACCACGTTTAAAGACGTCATTAAGGGAGTTCATTTACACCTCATGTCGAGGTATTGATTAGAAGGCAGAGATGTATGTGTCCAGCTGGTGTCTGTCTAGTCTGTCAAGTGTCTATTGTGCGTGTTCTGTCATATGTCACATGTAAAGAATTGTGTATCATTGATCTTTGAAAACAAAGTTTTGGGTTTTACGCGATTCAGTAATTGAGAGGGAATCGCACACGGATTGATGTTCTTGAGTAAATTGATGATATCAAATCTGGCAGGAAAGATTGGATTGGAGCTTGCAGTATTTGGTGCTCGCTCATATTGGTGAGAGTATTGAAAGTGCATGAAAATATTGTTGTAAATAGAATTCAAGCATGGAGGATATTACACCACTCGCCCACTTATGTAAGCAGATGCCTAAACATGCACCCAAGCTTAAGAAATATAGCACCGAGTGGGTTAAGGGTACCGCCCACAAGATGTTTATGCTGTGGCCACAGAACGGGTCCTTATCGAAAGCCGTCTTATAACATATGACGACTTATTTGCATGCCATATATACAGGCAAGAAACTAGAGAAACGCCTTGCTGTTCTGGAACTTTGGAAAATGTTCGAACAGCCGAAGGAGGAAGAGCCACCCGCAGACTGGATATTAAACATATGCACGGAGGTGGGTGAGACGCCTACCGCGCCACCAGCCCCGCCTAAGCCAGATATCGAGGAAAGTGAGTCAGAGGGACTCTACCCGCTAAGAGAGCTTAAGGCAGCCACAGGGTATAGCAACCCCGCATATGAGTCACCTACTTACAGTAGTAACGAAATGAAGGGGAAGGATCAGGAGATGAATCTTACCTCTGCAGTCCCGAGGGACAAGGAGAGACGCAATGAGGAAAGAAAGGATCAGGCACAGATTAATGCACCTCTCGATAAAGAGAGAGAGGGAAAGAAACGGAAAGGAAGTGAAGGCAAAACTGATGAGATAGCATTTGCAAAAGACGAATGGATGGGCGGACAGATATTGTTGAAACTTAATGGTAAAGGAAGTGATGATGCGAGACCGAGAGAGAGGTCTGAAGAGGCACAGAAAAGGGAAAAAGAGAAAGAAAAGGAAATAAGGGACGAAAGAATAAAAAGGAAAGATAGGCTAAGGCGAGAACAGCTATATCACGAAGAGCAAGAAAAACAGCTTGATCGCAAACAGAAGGCAACCTATGACCAGCACAGACAGAATCAGAAAAGGTTGGAAGAAGAGCAAAGAGTACGTGAAAAGAGAATAAGGAGTCAGGAAGATGAGGCAGTTAGAAGGGCAAATGAACGTAGAAATGAAAGGAGAAGAGAAGAAGACATGACTAGAGAAGAAGCAAGGAAGCTCAAGGAAATCGATGATGATATAGAACATAAGCGTAGACAGAGGGCACGGGATCTCGAATATTTGGAGCGGGAAATTAAAAACCCAATCCTGTTGTAGAATGGGAAGACATTGAAGAATTTTTTCCTGCATACGATTCAGTACCAGGCACAAGTGGGGCGAATATCGAAGATGACTTCGACACCAGAGACATAGGGGAAACCATCGATAAAATATATGATGAAATGGGGCTGGAGCCGACATCTCATGGGGGAAGGGGAAACAAGCGCTTGGAAAGCACTCAGTTATATGAAACAGAGGATGTCATCCGAAGTCGTGGGAGCAGGAGATTGTCCATGGACAGGTTAGAAATTAGTAAGAACAACAAAGATGCTAGGAGTTGTGTGAATTCGGAACAGTCAATGTCCGACTCCAGAGGGGAAACGGAGGACGAGACAAATGAAGAAGGGAGACGGCGGCGAAAAGCGGCTCCCAAGGGACAAAGGGGTACGATAGTCAGACGCTAGCGAGTCCGCACACAGGACATCAGAGTCTGCCGTGCAGCCTGACCGACATGTGGGAACACTCCATGGTCAAAGGGGCGCATCAGCACCCGCATATGTAGACAGATTGAGGACATTGCCAGGTAGACGGCGATGCAGGAATGTTACCCCAGCGATAGACAGGAGAGCCATGGGGAAAGACAAGGAAGACTGCGCATTCCAATTCCCGCTGCCAGAAAAAGGGGGAATAAGACCACAATATATCACATGGCAACACATGGATCGAGAGAATCTGAAAAACAAGCTTCCCATGCTGACATCGGGAGCCGGAAAGTCGATGCACGAGTCAGAAAAAATGACAGGGGGTGTCACGTTAGCTATAGGGGACATTAAGGGCCTCCTGATCGCCATACTTGGTGAGAGAGCAGACAATGTGTGGAAACGAGCAGGGTACCCTGGTGTAACCATAATCAACACTTCCCATGACGGGGCACCATTTAATAACTGTAGAGCAGCAGTGTGGAAAGCACTACGAGTGCTCTCCCCAGACACTTCCGATATGGGAGCTATAATGACTCGGAAAAGGAAGAAGTCAGAAGATCCGTTGATTTATATCCAGAATTTCCAAGACACGTGGGTGCTCGAAACGCATGAATCTTGGACGAAATCTATCCCTGTATTCTACCATATATTGTGCCAAGGGTTGCCAGATCCGGTGCAGAAACAGCTCAAGAAATTGGTAGGAGTAGAAGCTAAACCATGGGCCGAAATACAGTTGACTATTGCACATTACTGTAGATTGTTGCAAGAAAAGAATCGGAAAAAGTAGGCAACTCGTAAGGGTGAAGAAACAAAGCTGGTACAAAAGAAATTATCGAAGTATGCTCTCGAGGGAGCCATGCTGACAAGCCCAGCTCAAGGAGGCTTTCAAAACGTACAGATGGGCAGTCTAGATATGTCAATTGGACAGATAGCCAGACCACTGCCAGTATGTTGGCTGTGTGGTATAACAGGGCATGTGGCGCGCTCGTGCAGAAGCCAAGGCACATGGCAAAATGGACGAGGAATGGGAGCAGGCATGGTGAATCTGACTCCTATCCCACAACAGGGCGGTGCACAAAATCACACAGTGCAGCTGCAAGCACCAGGCTTGCAGCAAGGTGCACAGCAAGGGGTGCAACTCTCGAACATGGGGAACCTGCCACAAGGGCAATCCCAATAGGCACCACCGCAAATGTCTCAGGGCGCAAACTCCGGAAGGGGAGGCAACCCTGCAAATGGAGAAAATCCACAAGCATACAGTGGACCGAACTTATATATGAACTAGGACAGCTCACTGGGAACTCTGATGTGCTCTATCCTATCAGTGACACCAGACCCTAACAGGGAACCAAGGGTGAATGTCGTCATAGGGGGGAAAGAATATTCCTTCTTAGTTGACACAGGTGCAACTCGCTCGTGCATATGAGAAGGCAAGTTTTCCTTGTCGGGCCAGGCCATAGATACTCAGAGTTTTACAGGAGCTCACAGTAGAGTTCCCTTTACGGACAATCTCCCCGTCTCTGTAGGAGAATGTGAGATGAATGTACCTTTATTGTATTCACGTCAAACCCCAGTAAACATCTTGGGTCGTGACTTAATGACAAAGTTGAATATGACAATCTCGTTCACGGAGGAGGACATAGTATGCTCCACTCCAGGAATGCATTATTCAAATGTGTGCGAAATGACCAGAGCATACTCAGGACACATAGCCATGAGAGCTATACCGTTAGAACCAGAAGTCTTCGCATATGGCATACGTGTGCTTATGGCGGGGTTGCCAGGTCTTGCAGATAGGACCATAAGAACCCCTGACGAGTTTCTATTCAGACCAAGAATACCTATGCATGAAGAAGGGGGACACGTATTTCCCCTGACAATACATATTGCAGCAGTACGAGGTAAAGTAGCAATGGTCAAAGGGTTCGACGACGAAGGCAGACAATGGTGTGCAATTATCGCCATTGAGGAAGGATATTGAGTGACTGACGTCACCGATGACGATCTGTTCGAAGAACACGCTGACTTAGAAGAGACAAGGGTGGAAGTAAGTCTCATATCCTGGGTCAAAATGATCAAACGAGAAGTGCCACAGAGAATGATGTTGGCGCTGATCCGTCCCGCATACTTTGATCACGATATGGCCCAGGTGCCTGTCTCAGTATGGACTACAGGACCCTATGACGTAGGCCTCCTGAAAGGAGCGGGAGAAGTAAAAATTAAACTGAAACCAAGAGCAATTTTACCAAGAGCGCGACAATATCCCATGTCCAGAGAAGCAGATGAAGGGATTGTGAAGACAATTGTCACCATGATGGACCAGGGCATCCTAGTGACGCCAGAATCACCCTGTAATACGGTGATTTATCCCATCAAGAAATCAAAGGGAGGGTCTTGGCGTTTAATCTACGATTTAAGAGCATTAAACAATATTGTTGAAGCCGAGTTCCCTCCAGTCCCTAATCCATCTACAATTCTATGTAACATACCAACTGAGGCGAAATATTTCACGGTGAATGACTTGAAAAATGCTTTTTTCTCAATCCCGTTGCCCCATGACTCACAAGATCTAACGTCATTTACTTTCAGACAAATGCATCTGAAAAGCACAAGGTTGCCACAGGGGTATTGTGAATCCCCGTCCATCTTTAACAGAGTCCTGCAAATGGACCTAAGCAATATTGCAGTAGACAGTGTTGTTTTGCAGTATGTGGATGACATTCTGATCAGCAGCGCCACTGAAGAGCAATGCAGGCACGATTCTGTTCAGCCACTGACTATACTGGCTGAGAAAGGATATAAGGTTGACAAGGAAAAGCTACAATACTGTCAACAAGATGTGCTGTACATAGGCCACTTAATTTCGCATGAAGGGAAAAAGGTGACCCCAGAAAGGGTTGAAGCCATCATGAACATGGCAAAGCCACTCACGATAAAGCAAATGCAGAGCTTCCTAGGCCTGTGCAATTATGTTAGAGCATGGGTCTTTGACTACAGCTCATATACCAAGCCCTTGCTCCAGGCCATAAAGAAGGTCCAGGTAACAAAGGAAAAAATTGAATAGACTGAGGCAATGGACAAAGGGTTTACAGAACTCAAGAGAGAAATTTGCACGGCTCCAGTTCTCGGGATTCCTAATTATGCAGAGGAATTCTACCTGTTCTCACACACAGATGGCAGAGTTATGACGGCAGTGCTCGCCCAAAGAACCTCGTTGGGGTACAAGCCCCTGGCGTATTACAGTGGGAATCTGGACCAAGTAATGAGAGGCCAGTTCCCATGCGAACAAAGTTTAGCTGCCGCATCGTTCGCCATAGATAAGGCGACAACCATTGTAATGGGATGCTCCATGACGTTATACGTCGAGCACTCATTATTCGCCATTTTAGAGAAACCAAAAGGCACATTGACATCTCAGAGAGCTTCTGCATATGAAATGGTCATATCCAATCCATCGATGAAAATAGTTTGATGTAAAACTGTAAACCCAGCTACGTTCATAGCTGAGCCAGTCACTGAAGGCGAGCTGATACATGACTGCGCAAACTATGAAGAATTCTATGACGAAATCCCTAGGGTGAAAGAAAATGCCCTGGCGGGTGGTGAGATCGTTTTCATTGATGGTTCTTCGAGAATCGACCAAGAAGACGGTCAAAGATATACAGGCGTTGCCGTGATGAAACACATAGCAAACAGAGAATTTCAAGTACTCGTCAGTGCACGAATACCATCTCATTATTCAGCACAGGCTGCAGAATTATTGGCGTTGATACTCGCCATTGAGAATCATGCAGACCAGGAAGTAACGGTGTACAGTGACTCGGTCTATGTGACGTCTATAGTGCGCGCAGGCCTAGCACGCTGGGAAAGGCGGGGCTACCTCCGAGCAGACGGCACGACAGTGCAACATGCAGCCTTATTGGACAGGCTGATAAAGGCACTACAGCTCCCGGTGGGCGTAGCGGTCATGAAATGCGTGGCCCACACAAAAGGGACAGATTTCGTGTCACGCAGAAACCATGCAGCAGACACGGAAGCCAAGCGTATGGCATCCAAGAGTGAAACGATCATGGAAGTAGGAGTGGCACGCACCCATGAACGAATGATGGTTGCTCGAGCCACACCAGAGGCCTATAGTAATATGGGGCACACTCAACTGATGGAGCTTCAAGGGGAGGCACCGCAGGACGAAAAGAACCTGCGGAAGCGTTGAGGGTGTTCTTTAAACCCCTCAGACGGATTGTGGCGGCAAGACAGAACTGGTAAACCAGTAATGCCTGTAGCCCTACTTAAAATAGCATTGGAAGAGTTGCATTACCCATTTCACATCAAAAAAGAAAATCTTGCTGCAACGCTCGCAGAAGACTGGTTTATACCGAATTTAGCGGAGCATGTTGCATTCTTTATGGTGAACTGCATAATCTGCCAGCAATTCACCGCTGGGCACACATTAAAAGTAGTGAGAGGAATCATCCACCGGCCAAATGGGCCTTTTCAGCACTTACATATCGATTACGTTGACATGATTCAAGTGTGTAACGGGTACAGGTACTTAATTGTAGTGGTGTGTCCATTCTCTAGATGGATAGAAGCAGGTCCCTGTACACCCCCAGACTCAACCTGTGCTGCCAAATTTCTGGTGAGGGAAGTGTTCCCTAGATGGGGGGTATGTGAGGTGATGGGATCAGATAATGGGGCTCATTTTGTTAACACAGTATTTGAGCAGATCAGCTTGCTGCTTGGTATAAAGCACAAGTTCTCGTCGGCGTATCATCCGGAAGGTAACAGTGTTTGTGAGAGGCTCAACGGCATGTTAAAAAAAGGATAGCCAAGTTAAAGCTGACTCTAAAGAGGGGATGTGTAACGCTCACCTGACTCCCATGGAGACGCTGACCAGGTCTGGGCTGCTGCGGCCTCTTCTAAGGTGATACGCAGGACTCGGAACACCGACTGGGCCGGACCCCCAAACCTCGCCTGTCTGATACGTAGGAAGATCTTTCTGTAGATGGGGAAAAGGTTTTTAATCACCTGCGGAGTGACGAGTCGAACCCCTCCTTTCCCCTTTTACTCTCTCTTCAAACCACCTCTGAACCTTCCCGTTAATTCTCACCTTAAGATTTGAAATGATGAGCTCTCCATCCTGCTTCTGGTGCAGGGGTGCGGTAGAATCCAGTTACTTCACTGGTTATTGGACGGGCATTCAGGTCCAGTTGCTCCACTGGTTTTTTGGATGAATAAGGCGCTTTCGTAAGTATATGACTTATCAAGTTCAAGGGTTGTTCTCCCTTCCTTTTTGGCCTTTATTTTCAATGGACTCCTTTTAGTCTTTTAGCGCAGGTGCAGAGCGAAGATTCCACGTAGAGAAGACAATTCGCTGTGGATAATTCAGGTGAGCTTATGTTGGGGTGGTTTTTCTAATGTCTGTATGTTCACCCACTAATGCGCGTGTTCTTTTTTCCCCATAGGGGCCGGGGCGCGGTACGGCCAAAAGGCGTGCCGACCCGAGATGAGGAAGGATTTTCCCCCACCAATCGCCAGGTAAGCCTTCCGGCAAATCAGTTTTTTCCCAATGTTTTCTCTGGCTCACCTTTTGTTCTTCTCTTTTCCTTCCTAGGTGCTGGAATGCAGCGGAACGTGCGGATGGTCGTAGGAGTACGGAATTCCTTGTGGACAGGTGAGTTGAGCGCAGCGCTGCAACGAGCAACGCGAGGAATCCAAAAATAATGTCTTTTCCTTTAGGATCGTCGGCGTGTTG
This sequence comes from Ambystoma mexicanum, assembly GCF_040938575.1. Classification (NCBI taxonomy): domain Eukaryota; kingdom Metazoa; phylum Chordata; class Amphibia; order Caudata; family Ambystomatidae; genus Ambystoma; species Ambystoma mexicanum. Next base: position 989,181,858 of record NC_090925.1, read on the forward strand.
GCTCCGGATCCCATGCAATATCAGGTAATGTCCTTTATTCACCCTCTCTTCTTCCTTTTAGGTGTTCCAGGACTGAAGCAGGCGTGGCTGGAGTCAGGATGCAGGAGCAGACACGGTGAGCGTCCAGCTGCTAGGAGCAGAGCAACGCGAAGCGTGAGCTGCTGTCTGGGCGTGGCTTAAATAGCCACCAAAGAAGTCCCAGGTATGTATCCTTCCCCAATCAGGTATGTATCTTTCCCTGACCATGCCCGAGTGGCAAAATAGTCCCACAGGTAAAATAGTTCCTTTCAGGCCTCAAAGAGGTCTAGATCTGGCAGCATGGTCTGCATCAGGTAAGTCCACCAAAAGCACTCCCTTTATGAGCCTGGCGCCTACGGCGCCAGGACTGTGTCCAAAGGGCCCCTATTTGGGGTTGCTGGATCTTCCCTTGAGTACCTGATGTATACTTCCGGGGCTGCCGGTCTTGGACTGGCTCTCCGGGAGTATGCATCATGACAGCACTCCCCCCCAAGGCCCCTCCCAAGATCGTTCTCTCCGGGGGTCTCGGTTTGTTTGGGAAATTCCGGTGGAACCTTTTGACTAACCGAGGTGCGTGCACATGGTCACTAGGCTCCCAGGATCTTTCTTGAGGCCCGTATCCTTTCCAATCTATTAAATAGTACAATTTGGACTTTGACACCTTGGAATCCAAAATGTTCTTCACCTCGAACTCGGGTTCTCCATTTATTCGGATAGGTTCTGGTGGCTTGATTAGTCGGGTTCCAGGTTGCACCGGTTTCAAAAGTGATACATGAAAAACAGGATGAATACGCATTTTAGCTGGTAGGTCGGGTTTGACGGCCACCGGGTTGATGATGGCCGTAACTGAGTAGGGCCCCACATATCTTGGGTTAAAAGTTCGAGGTCCCTTGAGCGATAAGTGTCTGGTAGCTAACCATACTTGGTCTCCTACTTGGTATTGAGGTGCTTCACTTCGATGTAGATCAGCATTCTGCTTGTACTTTCTCTTGGCTTGCAGTAAATGCGCAGTTGCTTCCTTGAAGGCTTGAGTTATTGTAGAATGTAGATGGTTTACGGCGGGCATTTCGAGGCTTTGAGGTGAATCAAGGTCTGAGGTCCGAGGATGATGTCCATATATGGTATAAAAAGGGCTTTGTCCAGTTCCCGAGTGTATCGAATTATTGTATGCGTATTCAGCAATCCAAAGGATATCTTTCCAATTACTTTCGGATTGATGCAACATACACCGTAGATATTGTTCAAGGGTCTGATTTGTTCTCTCAGTTTGACCATCGGTCTGAGGATGGTGACTGGTCGACAATCTTACGTCAATCTGTGCCAGCTGACAGCACTTTCTCCAAAAATGGGAAATTAATTGGCTTCCTCGGTCAGAGACTAGGATGGATGGGAATCCATGTAAGCGAACAATGTTTTCCAGAAATTCCTTAGCTAGGACTGAAGCTGAAGGCAAGCCTTTTAATGGAATGAAGTGGGCCATTTTAGAAAATAAATCCACTATAACAAGGATAGAGTTATATCCACAGCAAGGAGGCAGGTCCGTAATAAAATCCAGTGACAAGGTGTGCCAAGGTGCTGGTGGAATGTCTAAGGGTTGAAGAAGACCAGCTGGTCTCCTCTTTTGTCCTTTGTTTTGGGCGCAAATACCACATGACATCACAAAAGATTTAATGTCCTTTTGCCAAGAGGGCCACCAGAATTGTCGTTTTACCTTTTCTTCCGTTTTGGCAATCCCTGGGTGTCCTTCTATCAGGGTATCATGATAACGAGAAATAACTAGTTCTTGTAGTTCTTTGTGTGGCAAAAATAGGCGCCCTTGGAAGTAAGGTAGGTCATCCTTAACAGTAAAGTTAGATCCCTTTAAAATCCAATCTTGCAAGGCTGTAGGGTCCAGGAGTTGCTTAACTCTAGTTTGAATGTCCTCCAGAGTTTGTAAGGTAATCATCCCCAGAATTTTTTGTTCGGGAATTATTGGTACTGGTTCTGCGCTTGTATCTATTTCACCCATTCCTATTCGGGAAAGGGCATCAGCTTTACCGTTCTTGCTGCCAGGACGATAGGTGATTACAAAATCGAATTCAGCAAAGAACAAAGCCCATCGGAGCTGACGTGATGACTGAGCTTTGGCAGTTTTCAAATATTGCAAGTTCCGGTGGTCTGTGATCACTGTTATGGTATGTCTAGCGCCAAGAAGATAGTGCCTCCAAGCCTTAAAAGCGGATTTAATGGCCAATAACTCCTTATCGGTGATTGCATAGTTAACTTCAGGTGCTGAGAATTTTCTGGACCAAAAGGCTACGGGGTGTAGTTGATTAGATTTGGGATCTCTTTGAGACAGAACAGATCCCATGGCTAAACTGGATGCGTCGGTCTCAAGTATGTATGGAAGATCCGGGCGCGGGTGTTTCAGTACTGGTGCGGAGGTAAATTTGGCTTTCAGCTCCTGAAAAGCCTGTTCGGCTTCCCCAGACCATTCGAAGCGTTTATTTTTCTTCAAGAGTGCAGTGATGGGTTGAACGATCCGCGAAAATTCCGGGATAAATCTGCGGTAAAAGTTGGCAAAGCCAAGCATGCTTTGTACGCCTTTCACAGAGCTAGGCGATGGCCATTGGAGGATGGCATCCACTTTTCGTGAATCCATTCGGACTCCTTTAGGTGTCAGGATGAAACCAAGAAACTTGACTTCTGTGGTATGGAAAACACACTTTTCAATTTTCGCAAATAGTTTGTGTTGGCGCAGTTTCTCGAGAACTGCCATAACATGCCTTATATGTTCAGATTCCGAAGAGGAGTATATCAGAATGTCATTGATATATACGACGACACAAACATATAGGAGTTCTCGAAGGACATCGTTCATGAAGTTTTGGAAGGCAGCAGGGGCGTTGCACAATCCGAGAGACATTACTTGGTACTCGAATAGTCCATATTTGGTACGGAAGGAGGTCTTCCATTTGTCGCCTTCTTTTATTCGCACCAGATGGTAAGCCCCCCGGAGATCTAACTTGGTATATATGCAGGCCTCCTTTACTTGGTCAAGAAGTTCGGGGATCAGGGGTAGAGGGTAACGGTTTTTAACAGTTATCTGGTTCAATGCGCGATAGTCGATACAAGTTCTGAGGTCGCCTTCTTTTTTTGGCATGAAGAACAGGGCCGAGGATGCAGGAGACTTTGACGGGCGAATGAAACCATTGGCTAGATACTGATCTAAATATTGTCGCAAATGAAGATTTTCAGGTTCCGTAAGAGCATAAATTCTCCTACACGGGGGTTGCGCACCCGGTATCAGATCAATTTGGCAATCGTATGGCCTGTGAGGGGGTAGCGTGTTGGCCTGTTCTTTCTGGAAGACGTCTTGAAACTCCATGTACTCCTGCGGTAGCTGTAAAGTGACAGGGGTTACTGAAGCCAGGCCTATCTTTGGATAACAGGTTTGTGCGCAATCAGGAAAGGTTATCTTCTTCGCTCGCCAATCAATTCGAGGATTGTGTGTTTCTAACCAAGGGATTCCTAGAATTACTTGAAACTGCGGGGCCTTGATTACGTCAAACACAACAGCCTCCCAATGCCCGTCCTGACCTACTAGTGTCACCTCTGCAGTGGAATGTGTTCCTGGCCCAGAGGCAATTTTGGATCCATCGACTGTGGTGATGACTTCTTTAGTGGTTTTTGGACGAAGAGGGAGGTTGATCCTAGAAGCCAATTCACGATCCACATAGTTCCCAATAGCTCCACTGTCGATGTATGCCTTTATAGCATGCAACTGTCCAGGCTGTTCCGGATTCACAAGGATCATTGGCATGATGAAGTGCGAGGTCTGAGAGTCCGTTTTCAGGCTCGACAAGTGGACCTCTACGCTTGTCGGGCGTGGTCTTTTCCCGAATCCGGTTCCTTATGATTCTTATCCGCGGCGCCTACCGTTTTCTTGGGTGGTTTCACCGGGCAATCTCGTAAAAAGTGTCCAGAAGCCCCACAAAGGCTTCTGAAAGTCTCGGAGTATCGGGTCGTCTTGAGTGACCAGTGGAACCGACCAATCTGCAGCGCAGCCGCTGAGATATGATAATACGAAGGCTACTTTGGTTTGGTCGTTAGGAAAGGCCCCCCCGTCTGCAAAGGAAGTGTAATCGGCATTGATTCATGAATACAGCAAATCTTCTGGGGTCCCCCGCAAAACGTTCAGGTGGGGCCAATGGCATATTTCCCTGTAGATTAATTTGCAAAGGGTTGCTTGAAACCATTGGGGTGGGAATACCCCCCCGAACCTGGTAGAGGAGTTTGTCCAGCTTGACCTTGCAACAACTGCCTGGCAAGGTCATCAGTTCGTTCCTTAGATACAATTAGTTCCCTCCTGAGAGCGTTTGTCTCCTGACCTGCGGAATGCACTTCGGCCCGTAATTCCCCCGATAGGTGGGCCAGCTGATCGGTTTTGGAAGTCTCCATAGCGTCCGGGTGGGAAATTGTAGGAAGGCTTCACATTCTGTAACGCTCATCTGACTCCCACGGAGACGCTGACCAGGTCTGGGCTGCTCCGGCCTCTTCTAAGGTGATACGCAGGACTCTGAACACCAACTGGGCCGGACCCCCAAACCTCGCCTCTCTGATGCGTAGGAAGATCTTTCTGTAGATGGGGAAAAGGATTTTAATCACCTGCGGAGTGACGAGTCGAACCCCTCCTTTCCCCTTTTACTCTCTCTTCAAACCACCTCTGAACCTTCCCGTTAATTCTCACCTTAAGATTTGAAATGATGAGCTCTCCATCCTGCTTCTGGTGCAGGGGTGCGGTAGAATCCAGTTACTTCACTGGTTATTGGACGGGCATTCAGGTCCAGTTGCTCCACTGGTTTTTTGGATGAATAAGGCGCTTTCGTAAGTATATGACTTATCAAGTTCAAGGGTTGTTCTCCCTTCCTTTTTGGCCTTTATTTTCAATGGACTGCTTTTAGTCTTTTAGCGCAGGTGCAGAGCGAAGATTCCACGTAGAGAAGACAATTCGCTGTGGATAATTCAGATGAGCTTATGTTGGGGTGGTTTTTCTAATGTCTGTATGTTCACCCACTAACGCGCGTGTTCTTTTTTCCCCATAGGGGCCGGGGCGCGGTACGGCCAAAAGGCGTGCCGACCCAAGATGAGGAAGGATTCTCCCCCACCAATCGTCAGGTAAGCCTTCTGGCAAATCAGTTTTTTCCCAATGTTTTCTCTGGCTCACCTTTTGTTCTTCTCTTTTCCTTCCTAGGTGCTGGAATGCAGCGGAACGTGCGGATGGTCGTAGGAGTACGGAATTTGCGCAGCGCTGCAACGAGCAACGCGAGGAATCCAAAAATAATGTCTTTTCCTTTAGGATCGTCGGCGTGTTGGCTCCGGATCCCATGCAATATCAGGTAATGTCCTTTATTCACCTTCTCTTCCTCTCTTCTTCCTTTTAGGTGTTCCAGGACTGAAGCAGGCGTGGCTGGAGTCAGGATGCAGGAGCAGACACAGTGAGCGTCCAGCTGCTAGGAGCAGAGCAACGCGAAGCGTGAGCTGCTGTCTGGGCGTGGCTTAAATAGCCACCAAAAAAGTCCCAGGTATGTATCCTTCCCCAATCAGGTATGTATCCTTCCCTGACCACGCCCGAGTGGCAAAATAGTCCCACAGGTAAAGTAGTTCCTTTCAGGCCTCAAAGAGGTCTGGATCTGGCAGCATGGTCTGCATCAGGTAAGTCCACCAAAAGCACTCCCTTTATGAGCCTGGCGCCTACGGCGCCAGGACTGATGTCCAAAATGAGCCTGGCGCCTAAGGCGCCAGGACTGTGTCCAAAGGGCCCCTATTTGGGGTTGCTGGACCTTCCCTTGAGTACCTGATGTATACTTCCGGGGCTGCCGGTCTTGGACTGGCTCTCCGGGAGTATGCATCATGACAGGATGGCTGCACTGTCTACCACTGGCATTGTATGCTCTTCGGAACCAACCAGGCTCCGACCATCAGCTTACGCCGCACGAGATAGTTACGGGAAGGAGAATGAACACCCCCCTTATCCCTAGAGATAGAGCTAGATGTGATGCCCAGGCGACCCGAGGGGTCTTGGGAACCGAGCTGCAGGAATACCTGAACTGCATGACATCAAGCCTTGCTATCGTTTCAGACCAACTACAGCGACGATGAAAAGGGTGCAGCACAGCACAAAACACAGCAGGTGATGCTGAAACAGACACATTTCAAGGTCTATGTGTGCCTCTCATCTTCCCTGGAGATGTCGTGTTGGTAGAAAACCACACGAGAAAAAGGTGGGACGAGCCAACATTCAACGACCCTTTCATCGTAGAGGACTGCACTCCCTCAGCTGTTAAGCTGCAAGGCAGGAGAGCATGGATCTTTCTGAATGACATTAAACCCTATATCGGAGAGATCCCTCAGCTGCACCCCACCGCAAAGAAATCACAGACAACGGGGAAGAACCTCAGCACGTGCAGACGAGATCCATGACGAGGAAGAAGGACGCATGAGCAGCAAAAACCAAGACAAAATAACTCCTTTGTAAGTTGTGGCTTAAAAAACTGGACATTTCCGCTGAGCAAAAGGGGAATAAGGACATAATACGGACACTCTGTGCATCATAGTTGCAGGATGAAGAAGAATAAAAGGGGAATACGGGTTTAAAAATTGACACTCTGTGCATCATAGTTGCAGGGTGAAAAAGAGAATTGCGCATCAAAGCCACAACACGTTGATGATACTAACTTTTGAACCAAGCCGCACTTAAGCATAGTCTAAAAACAAGACTCTAATAGACTGTGACCGAGGACTCTTATCTTAAAAACTTGACACCGTATCCTGAATCATCAAAGATCAAGACATCGCTTTGCAGCATTTATGGTATCTCCCAGCAGAAATCACTCATGGGATGTACTCACCTACTTCCAGTTAGTGGTAATATCCTGTCCGTCACTTGTAGGGAGAGCAACCTGTGTCACAGACTTCGTTCAAGATCCTGCCAACAAGAAAGTAATCCGGCAACTGCTGATTGTCATCGCGGAAACCTTTGCAGAGTTACCCGAACACAGTGATAAGGACACAAATGCTTCCACCACAGGTGATCATAGATGAACTCACATATACACTTTTCTTTTGCATCATAGAAGAATGCCCAGGACTCATCGGGAGAACCACAGACACACTCACCTACATTAGAGATCCAAGAAACACCGAACATTTGAACCAGCTGTGGATCAAGCTCAACTACGTGGTCGTAATCCATGCAGAAGGAAAGTGTAGAGACTGTTCATGTCAAAAGAAAGGCCTGTGATCCAGAACCCAGCAAAGCAGGACAAATGTCCCTGTCACCCGAGGACAGCCGCCTGGCGCATAATGTCCTATTCCGACTGGTCACTGACTTTCCTGAAATGGTGGGGAGACCTGCCGAGGTTGACGTCATCACCTTCATCAGAGACCCAGCTAATGTTGCACACCTAGGAACACTCCTCCATGGAATAAAGCTCCAAGTGGAGGTGTCCAACTTTCAAAGAGAATTTCTAAGGAGATTCCAGTGAAACCTTCCGCCGAGGGACAGATCCAAGTGACAGAGACACAGCTCTTCATCTTTCCGCCGAGGGACAGATCGAGAGAGCAAAGACTAGAACTCCACTGTTTTTATTTTGTATTCTTATTTTAATTTTATTTTGACTCTGATTTTGATTTATTGCCATTTTTTCCACTTTTACATTAAACAGGATCCAGCATGTCTTCAGGACTGAAGCAAATTCGGGGGTGGACTGGGAATTTACCTATTTTGAATATGCATAATGAACGTGCCTCACCAAAGGTGTTAGTCTAACCTTTTTCCATAGTCTAGCAAGAGAACTGTATCCCGTAACCAGAGACAATCGTCACCCGCAAGAGGGGGGACACTTACGAAGCACAAGACACTTTATGTTACAAACTTTCTGAGAAACACTCATGGAATAAGTGAAAAGAAAGAATTTTAACAGTGATATGATTGAGATGGAGGCCCGGAACAGCAACCTGGTTCTCCCATAAATAGAGGGGCGCCCCCACTTCCCTGGAAGAAAATGCTGCAAATTGTCATACCGCACGATTATGTGTATTTGCATAGTGATTATTATTGTTTTTCTGTCACTAACAATCAGAACGGCATTCTTTATTGGTGCACAAAGAGTTCCAATTTCAGTGCACCCACCAGATAATGTACGTATGAATCCCACAAAAGCACCCAGACCCTATATAGTCATTCCGGTTCCAAGAAAATCTGATTGTAAGGTAAATGAACTAAAATTGAATGTAATTAGCAGTGATTCATACACACTTGAGGTAACGAATGAAGAGAAAAGCTGGAGACAGGGTCAGCACGGAATTAATGAAAATATAGCACTGACCACTACACGCACAAACACACTGAATGCACACGAACAAGGACAAGTGTCAATGGCTACAGAACCTTGAACAAAGACAACAGAAAGTACGAGACTGACTACCGAACAACCAGTCCCTGAAAATAATAAAGGTGAGCAAAAAGAAGCAAATGAAAGGCCGACTAAAGAAGATATAGCAAAAGCCCTCAAGAAGACAGAAGCAGCTATGAGAGAATTCACTGCAAGGACACAAATGCTGATAGACCATTTATTCCCGATTAAAGCTAAAACAAGGAAACTACATGAGGAGCTGAAAAATAAAACCACAGAGACTAGAGTGATAAGCATACCAGTTCCAACAAAAATGACAAACACCAGGCCCACGATGCGGCCTTACGTTGGGCTGATGTCAAACGGATGGTGGGTAAAGGCACTCTACGAAAGAATACAAGAGGAGAGGAGGAGAAATGCAAAACCGCCTTTTACCACAGCGATACAGATAATGAAACCTGCTTCACCAACAAGCATGCCTGAGAGTCCCCCAGCAGGGAAAAGCCACACAGATGCATTTAAAGATGTAGCTATAGCTAACTACAGAAAGACACTAAGAATCAAGAGAAGCCCACATGAAGATAACAATGAACTGAACGATTACCTGGACAGTGCAGCACATCTAGGAAATAACATTTGGTACCAACGCATGAAAGATGTCGGAAAAAGAAAAAGTGACGGAGAATGCTACGTCTGTGCACTCCTACCGTACAGCATGGGAAAATCCAAGATCTTCGTGGCTGTAGAAATTGATGTCCCGACAGCACACTGTTTGTCACACATAGCAATGTGCAACACCAGAGGACAGTTCATGGGAAAAGATGCCTCACTAATATGGGCAACGTAAACAGCACATCCCGATGAAGATGATTATGTCCAGGACATTAAGACAAGAAACAGAGCTCATACCAGGAATCACGTGATCAGGTATGCAAAGCCGGAAGCGAAAGGAGCAGGAACAAGATGGGAGATTAACTCGAGACTGAACGTCCAAGGAAAAACTCCAGAAGAAGCCCTAATTTGGAAGAATAGAGGCCAGATGCAGATTTGGGGAACAGTGCTTTCTCCAAATGGATTAGAAGAAGGAGTAGTGATATGCTGAGCGTGGATGGTCCTTGGAGCCTGCAGGAAGCAGTACAAAACTTACAAAAACTGTGCAAACCTCTATGGCCAAAATTGATAAAGTTACTAACCTGGGTCGAAGATAGAGGGGGACCCTTGCAGATAGTACCACTGGAAAGCCCAAAATTGTGCTTCAGGAACAATGGCACTAGGAAGATGGGAGAGAATCAGAACTGCGGACACATTTTTCAAGCTCACGGAATGACTCAGGGAACCTCAGTGATTATGGATCATTACAGGGCATGTGGATCCAAAGCATACATAAGACTACCGAAAAACTGGAGAGGCATATGCACAATTGTGAACGTCCACGTTCCCGCACTTGTGATCCTGAAAAGTGACCTGAATATTGACAGTTTCCTGAAAGCAGATGCTCACCTAAGGAAGAGGAGGTCTGTGGAACTGGTATCACGAATGAAGAGAGAGAACTACTTTTCTGCCAAATCAGAAGAAGCATTTCATGCAATCCCATATGAACACAGGCTGTTTAGCCTCACCTCATCAGTATTCACAACGATTTTCTTGCCACACATTCAAGTTGGAGTAAATACTAAATGGTTGCAGATAACCAGATGGGAGTTATTGCAGACCATCAACACCACCATAAAAGGATTCAACGCAATCAAAGAAGAACTAAGAGCAATCCGATTGATGACCCTCCAGAACAGATATGTACTTGACATGATCACTGCGATGGATGGAGGTCTTTGCGCAAAAATCGGAGAGTCATGTTGCACATTCATACCTTCGCATGATGAAGAAAATGGAACCTTAACAGAAGCCATAAGTATGCTGACAAAACTGCAGAACCAGATGATCAATGAAACTGACGAAGTTGATGATGACAGCTGGTTTGGAACACTATTTTCATGGGTCCCACAATGGATAGCAGACATATTCAAGATTTTGGGAGCCCTGCTAATTATGATACTACTAGGATTTTGTGTTATCAAGATAATCATCACACAATGCCAGAAAACTGCGAAGAAAGCCATTGGAATGAAGATCATGATCAATGTCAAACCAGGATGGAAGCCCAGAGACCTGACTGATGAAGAAATCAGAGACTGTGTGAGGGCTAGCGAATTCGCGCCAGAAGGAACAAAGTTTGTGTATCCCAGAAAACGAAGAAAATACGAAGGAAAATGGATCTACTGCAGCCCAAATGGACAATGTCAATTAATGACCTGGAACAAAGATGAACATGTAAAAACAGCAGGAAGTTTGAAGGGAGTAATAAAAATATGGACTCCAAAGAAACACACGTTCACACCATCATGTACAAACCCAGAAGACGATGAACAAGATGCAAAAGAACCAAGTAAGACAAACCCAAAGGAGGATGCAGAAGTGGTCGATGAACTGACCAGAGGGGGGAGTGTAGAGGAAGTCCCAAACATGGCCTGCACCTCAGCCCCCCAGTTGGAGGTACCAGGAACATATTCACCAAGGTTTGTGATGTATGAGGAACAAATGAGCCAACAGAGAGCAGCTCTGGGATTCTGCCCAGGGCCCATCAGAAGAGCAATAGGTACCCACTGAGACAACCGTACCAGCAGTTAACACGAAACGAAGACTACTTGCAGACTGCCCCCGAAGAGACACATAGAGCCATAATGGAAGGAGAGTGGTGACGACACGGGCCCCGACAGACTCACAGATGAACGAAACAATGTCTAAAGGATGACACACAAGACGAAAAGTTATGAATAATGGTGCGACAGACTTAAAAGAAGAAACAACGTTGCAGCACAAAGAACGTAACCATAAAGGAAGGATGATTACACGTAACTGACTAAAATGCCTGTAAATAGGTTTGGAACGCAAGAAGCCAAGGAAACAGTACTGCTTGCAATGCTTAGTAGAAGAATAGAGCGGCAAGCGCCAATTATATATCTACCTCAATGAAGCACAATATACAAGTGCAACTCCATTTTGTGAAAGCAGAATTAAGCCAAGGCTGCAAGGGGCTAACAAGGCCAGGATTCATATTCCAGCTAAAGTCAGAAAGGAAAGAGCAGAATCGAAACTCAGCAGCTAATGCCTGGGAATTCGAGGTCAACTCCAAGAAGGGAGGAGAGCGGCTACCTCGAAGAATCGAAACTTCAGAGCATAGCAGCCAGCCAGTGAAGGTCGAGATAAGCAGGCCCCAGGCAGGTGGTGAGGCTATGGAAGAATTAAATACATGAAAAGAAGGAAAATGTAGCAGATTCACGGTGAACAGACACGTGACCAGCCAAGGGCGAAGAGGTACCAACGTCTGATGTCACCCAGAACCTGAGGATGCCATAACTTTTCCTTATAAGAAGCTACAGTTTCAAGGCCATCCTCGGCCAACTAACTGACACATAGCCCTAAAGTACTGATTGATGGAAGGGAGGCAGGGTGAATCTTGGGGCACAAGGCACCTGGGTGTCTATTCTGCATGCTGCTAATTAAAGTGGAGATTTATGCCTAGGGGTGTAACCCACCCAATCACAATGGACCAAATAATCTAGGGTCCTATAGCTGTATAACCAATAAGACGTCGCACTTGTAGTGATGTCTATCACGAGTGATGTAGAGGGATGGGCGTAGACGCCCACCCGATAAGAGTTATCCAATCCTCACACTCTGTTACCATATACAAATATAGCACCTATACTTAAGTTACCTTTTCCGACCAATAGAATTGCATGACAAACTTTAGACTGTTCCATGTCAATGATGATGAGAATTTTGGGTATAACTATTGCTGTCTGAATGAAGAATGGGGGAGTTGAAGCGCGACAGGCGATCGCATCACTGTTGATTACCATTTGGTTCCCCGTTTTTTGTACTTGTCATTAAACGGACTTCCCTTTGCCAAACCATTGACTTGTCCTTATTGATTGGTGTCGGAGTAAGAGAATCCTGCACCCCATCCTCCTCAAGGTGCAGCCTCTTCCAAGGTCTTTAGGTGACCTGCCATTGCAATGTCTCTAAATTCCATTACTGGAAGGTTGTCAAGAACTTTGGTGCTTAGCTGCTACTAAGATGGTTGTGGCCTCAGATTAACCTGCCCTGAATTCTGGGTGGTTATGTGCTCTAGGAAATTCTTGAACTGTCCAAAAGAGCTTATGTGTATACTTCTGTGGCTGGGTCTTATCCTGTGATCTTCCGAGCAAGAAATGAGAATCTGTAGTTTTCATGAGATTTCTTGACCATCTTGTCATATTAAGGTCACAAGAACAAGCTCCCCATAACGGGTATATGTAGCAGTATGTTTCGTTAACTCTGGTCACATTTCCAATCCTTGACATATGTGTTTCACAGTGCCACTGTTGTTGACAAACTGCTGGAGTCTGGATCGACTGAAATTGTATCCATTTCAATTTCATCCATACATCGCTGCAGTCCTCCTTCTCCATCATGCAATCATTTTTTTGCAGGCACTTCAATTTGGCTTGAGCCATATAGACTTAATAAATCCATAATCGGAAGAGCAGGTTTGACCCAGAATATGCCCTCTTTGTAGATGTCTCTTGCTTTGCTATCACTGCACGTGGGCGACCTAGGGCTTGGACCCCGCCACCGGCCATGAGATGTGGTATCTGAAGGCAGAATTGGGAGGATCCCCTCGGGCCCTCACAGCACTGGGTTCGATGAGTAGGGGTCTTCAATTTCTCAACACTCCACTTAAGAGTCTGGGCAATGGATATTTTCAAATCTATACCTAGGGCTCGGCTGGTCCTTTAAGGCTGGATCCTCGATAGCATCTCATATTAGAAGCATTACTAGATGTATAGATTCAGTTTACAGAACCCTGATTTTGTGCCAAAAAAGAGAAGTTTAGGACGGCAAAATGTGTGCATAGAACACTTATCACTCTATTGGCAAGCAGAAAAGGAAACGCAGAGGGAGCTAGAAAGACTCCTAGGTACTCTGTTCCACCGTGCATACAAAAATTAATTAGAACAAAGATGGTGCACCAGCTATTTGAAGAATGGTCCGCAACAGAGGCAAGCTGCTTGTAACTCTGCTAGGGGCACCTTCGCAGAATGACCTACTAGTTGCCTTCCAAACTCTATGGTGCAGAAATGTAGATTCCCACCTACAGACCTTGAGGAAAAACTGGCCCAGCAGGATTGAACAAGGAAGTATAAAAACCAGAGACGTAGCCAGGATTGTCTAACAAGTGGGGCCTCAAGCTAATGTAGTTGGGCCCACCGCAGTGACATTAACATCTGCAAATGCCTGCTCAGGCCCTACCCTGTCTACTCATCTGAGGTGCGTGCTTGCACCCCTCCTTTTCACTCTCTATATTATAGTAACTCCCTCCCATCTGTTCGAGAGACTTTGGTTCTAGATGTACTATAGTGCGGGGGAAGAAGGCTGTCAGTGTTAAGCTACGCAGATGATGTTGCACTTATAGCAAGAACCACAAAGTCTCTTCAAATCTTAGTTGAGGGCTATGATAATCTTATGACTTATCGGACACTGGAGGTAAACATTGGAAAATGTTATGTTATGTGTGACCAAATGTCAGAGTTACCCAAAGATTCTTCTAGATGGCCAAAGATTGAAAAATTGTCAGACATGTGTATACTTGGGTATAACTTTTAATAGATGGCCTGCTTGGAATGATACTACAAGTAAAAGGAGACTAAAGATGAAACAAGTAATTGACAGCCTTTTAGATTTGCTAAATCCCTGCAACAATCCTCAGTTGAACATATGCTAACAGCCTATAAGGGAAAGGGTGTGGCTGTGGGGTTTTACGGTAGCAAATTACGGTGTGGGGGCAAGCTAGATGGGCTCCAATGTGAAGAGAACCTTCTTTTACAACTTTTGGGTGTGCCATCAACCACTGCAACATATCTTACCCATCTAGAAACTGGGCATGCCCACATCTCTTATATCATTTCACTGAAGCCTATTTTATGCTGGCACTCACTGTGGTTGAGTCAAACTAAAAACCTAACCAAATTATTGGTAAGATATTTGTTTTCCCTCTGGGTAACTGTTACAAAATGGAATGGCTGGCATACATAAAAATGTCTCTTGGAATTGTGGGTTTGGATTGTTTTGGAAATCCTCCGAATATTGCTAGAGTGCCTGTCATGAAGAGAAAATTGAAGGTTATGACTTTACGGGGAAGAAATAGGGAGGACATGAGTCCCTCTTTCACCCTGCATGTCAATGGTGGAGGCAGCTTTTGGTGCCAGGGCGAGTGTATAATTGGGCGCCAGAGGAAGGCTGGGGGGCGCACTGGGCACTAGGGGGGAGCAAGGCAGAGGGTGGGGTCAGGGGGGTGGCATCCCCCCCTGTTCTGCCACTGCTCCACGTGGGCGGGGAGGTATCTTAACCTGGTCACTAATTCTTATCATCGATCACTTTTGACTAAGCTAGGCTAAATGTTCTGCGGTAAAGGCTATAACTGGTCAATGGTTTGTTGCCACTAAACAAATTACGTCTGCTTATTTTACGGTGCAAATAAACCTTTGTCCATTTTGTTATTTTCTGGACCCTTTGTAATGAGACACGGAGACCACACCTTCTTGACTTTTTAAGGGACTGCGGCATAAGACAACGGAAACCTGCATTTATGCTGCTGCTGTCTCTATCAGAGGTTACAAGTTCTTTTCAATTTGTTTGCTTTTTACAAATTGCATGGAAAAGGAGAATATCAATTTTGACATGATTTCCTATACCTTCTTTTCATGTTATATTCAACTATGCTTAGTGTATTACTTAATCTTTAATATGTGTTTGTGATTTATAATGTCTTAAATGGTTCTTGTTCTGTTTTTATTATCTGACGATTATATTTCGCGCCCTCCTTTTTGTTCTACATACGCTCTAGGATTTTCCTGATGTTGTTTTTATGTGTTGTTTTATGGACTGTTTTTAATCCGAAAAAAACTCTTCCCAGGGATCACAGGAATATGCAGTAGAAATCTTAACTTTGCCTCACAGATGGATACAACATGGACACAGATAACAAGGGACTGGCGTCAGGAACAGCAGATCTTTGCCCATGCCAGCGTGTACAATGCGGCCCCGATTACGCCACACTAGGCATTACTGGAGGTTGCCATGCAGACTGCAGCAATGCATGGTGCATGCGCAGCCTTTCGTGCATCCCTCGCAGCATTCGGCCAGCACGCTGCATGTCCCCATGGTAACACAATGCAACAAACCCAACAAATAGAGGTTGTGCAGCATCCTCTGTGCTTCCTATTGAAGTATTCTCTTTGATTACTAAACCGATATTTCGTTGCCTAACTTGGATTTGCTGCCTTATGGACCTCGGCCTGACCTCCTAACCTGTCTAGGATTTGCCCATCGGATAACTCATCTTGCGTTCTCCTTTATTATTTGACCATGGCTAAGTTCTACGGACTGCTTTTGGATTCTCCCTGAATTGACTTTGGCGTTTGGATCTTTGTTGTTATTTGGGATGCTCTGCTGATTCAACCTGCAAACCACCTCCCTTCCCTGTCTTAGTGCGTCCTCGTTTCGTTCGGGATAGTATCACTACTTACTAACACTTCACCTTATCTGCCCCCTCCATTCCTGCTGGACTCCTACTCACTTCCCTGCCTACGTTCACTGCTGCCATCACCTGTCCTCTTCCACAACTTTGGGGGGGTTGTTCATTAACAATGGGTGAGAAGTACAGAATTATACATTATTTACTCTGTTGATACTTACCTTACCTAGAATAGTGATCCATATGCTATCTCCTATTACAGAAGTGCCTTCCTAGAATCTGAGATTAACCACCTGGTCTCCATCCTCTGGGTTTAGAGCACAGGTAACCCACGTTAGTCACATTATCTGCAATATAGGTTTTCTATTGTGATATTACCTATTTTAGTGCTATTCTTGTCCCTTTCCTTCCAGCCTGGCGTTTTCATGTTGGTTTCTTTGCTCTTTCATATGAACAATAGGGTCACCTGTCTATATCTACAGGGTGAACCTTTATTCCATAAGGAATAACGCCTTCTTAGTGGAGATCCTGATAGGGTTTCAAGATAAGAATATCTACGACTGCAGTCTCCAATCTGACATAATCTGACAATTAGAACAAGCATGTGACATTGAGGGATATGAAACAAAATCAGATTCAGAAGAATTCCCTTGCCCCTGTGCCAAAGGAATAACATGAAACGTGTGTCTGCTTGCCAGTGTTCTCAGTTTCAATGGATACAGGGGGATGGAGGGGGAGGCGTGGGGGGCATGGGGGGGGGGCTGTGGTTTGCTCTGAACCTGAACATTCTGAATCATCCATTTCACTATGGAGACATTCCAGAAGATCATCGCTATTCAACCATACCTGTTCTTGTCCTCCTTAAATCTCCAGGATGCATACAAATACATGGCAATTGTACATTACTACTGCAAGTATCTGGTTCATCATTTAGAACCTACATTTGCAGTACAGGATACTTCAGTTTGTGCTAGAATCAGCACCCAGAGTTTTCACCAAGGAGCTGGCTCTAGTCATGGCTATTCTGCCCAAGGAGAAGATCAGGATACATCCCTATTTGGATGATTGGTTGATTCTTGGCTCCTCTCGGGTAGGGAGTACAGGGGGTTTGTGATAAGGCCACTAGCAGAAATTGCACTGTGATTTCTTAATTGTGGTTTCTAATCCTCTACTTGAAATCACATCTATACCTGGATTTCACGTGGGGGATCCTGGCAAAGGATGAGGGAGTGGTCTTCACCTCGCAAACGAATGCAGAAATACTAACACATAAGTTGTGGCCACTTCCAGCCCACCAACAGAATTCAGTGAGGAACTGGCTCAAGATCCAAGCCTAATGGCAACCTTGTTATTCCTAAGGCCAGGCCATGAGCACATTTTTAAATGAAATACCTTGTCAAACACGCCCCGTCATACAGGAATCCAGCAATAAGGGTGTATGACAAGGCTATACAAGTGACCGAAAAAGTGACATCACGACTTCAATGGTCACTAATGCACGGAAACCTGATGAATGGGCTTTTCTGTGAATCTGCAGCATCCAAAAAGGTAACTGCAGGAGCCACTTACCTGAGCTGGGGGTGCTATTCTAGTCCAATGTTCAGCCTACAGCAACTGGTCCAAACTGAAGAGTCTGCAGTCCTCAAACTGGAGGGTAACATCAGCAATCCACAGGGCTCTAATGTCTTTTCCTCTATAATTGAAGAACAATGCAGTGCTTATCCAGATAGGCAACTTGGTGGCAAAGACATATTTCAATTGCCAGGCAGCACAGGAGTGTGTTACTTGTCTCAAATTGCGGGTATTATATTTTCCTGGCTAGAGAAAGAAATCCTGTATCTCTCGGCAGTTCACATACAAGTGTCTCTCAATAGAGTGATGAACAGGCTGAGCAGAGAATTGTCTTCATCTCTGGACATGAGCCTGTCAGTCAGCTTATTCTAGATGGTTTACCAGTTCTTGAGCTCCAGAGGTGGATCTATTGCCTCCAGAGGAAATGTCCATCTCAAGCTTTTCTGCGGAAGGAGCCCGGAGTCTCTGGCATGATGCTCTCAGCATGGACAGTCCCATGGTTCTGTTGTACACTGTCCCTCCAGTGGCCTTGATCACAAAGGTTCTGAGGAAGATCATGAAAGGAGCTGAATTAATCCTGACACTCCCTCATGGACTGAAAAGGATGAGGTTCCCGCTCCTGCTGGAGTTTGCAGTGTCTTGGAAGATGATTTTTCTCACAACCCTTCCCCGATCAGGAGCACCAGATGTTTAGTTATCCCAGCTCAGGCTGCAGGCCTCTAAATGGAGAAGATGGGGCTTAAGATCTCAGGGCTCTCTAATGAGGCAGATTTGGCTGTTCAGAGAACCGGTCGATCTTCCACCAGCCAGGCATACTGCCACCATTGGTGTACTTTCCAAACATGGTATACTGCCAAAGCCCTACACCCACTTTACTGCACCCAAACCCCAACCAAAGGTCCTAGATTGCCTATTAGAGGGGTTGGAAGTGCTTGGTAGCATCCCCGCTGAAGGTTCACTGCTCTGTGATGAAGGTGCTTAGAGGTCCCTGGTTTTGCCTGAAGGTGCTTAAAATCCTTATCGCTAGATTTTTATAAGGGCTTTAACTTGCTGAATCCTCCCAGGAGAAGGACTGCATCTCAACGGGATCTTCCCCTTGTCTTCGAAGCCTTGACTAATTCCCCTTTCGAACCTTTAGATTCCCCAGAGGCGTAGTGGCTGTATTTCAATACTTTATTTCGAGAGGCTATGGCATCTATTAACAGGCTCGGTAAGTGGGACCCTTCTTTGCGCATCCTTCATGAGTTCCTGATTTTAGGCCCAGGTCAGGGGTTTCTCTGCTAAATATGTTCTACGTTTCATTTAGAGTAGGATGTGATCCTTCACTGCCTTACGGTGCAAAACCGGTTAAGAGGAAGAGACCGGTACTTCATTTTAATCTTTTAGCAACATTTCTGTCACTTTTGGGTGCCAAAGTTAAGGGAGAAAGCCTCTCAGTTAGTGCATTAGGGTAGTTATAATGAAGGCTTATGATGGGGCAGCAGTGTCTATCGTATGGTGAGGAAGGTGACGAGTGTGTGGAGCTGAGGGCAATGCCCCGATTACTTGCCGTTATCCCCCCACACCAGCTTGCAGCTCTCTTCACCTTACTCACATGCCGCCCACCTTCCAAAGAGCTTTGATGGTCATAGCAGGATGACAGCCTCTTATTCACCCACTGTAAGTGAGCATCTTGGGAGGGAGGTGTATGGAAGAGGAAGAGATATTTTGAAAAAAAGGTTCTATATGGCAAGGTAAATATATCACATTGGTAGGTAAGGTGGTGAGGGGTGGTAGCAAACGTAATGGGGATTACCCAAGTAACCTAGGCATTAAATCATGTGGGCCGTGACACAGTTTAGAGACCACAACAATCAGTAATTTCTGTTTTGTATGTGCCTCATATGTTTACTTCTGCAATGTTTTTACTGTTCATCTTGTCACTAATGCATTGCATTGAAGAGTTCCCTTGGTGAAGATTGGATGGTTCTCTTCACTAGAAATGCATGAATAAAGCTATGATCACTCGAAGATGCAGAAATGTTGTGGGCTTTGAGTCAGGGCTGTCCCTGATATTGAGACGTTGGGTTAAAACGTGCCATTGTCTATAGAGTTAACTGCTCACCTCATTAAACGTCAAGCCACAGGAAATGAAGGACCTGTGCAGCAAGGACTGTACTGTGGGAACCTTGATTGCTTCATCTTTGTCCACAATGATCTGGTGGCTGTAACACTCTTGAATCATGTTGCCGGATCTATGGTTTCACAAGAAAACATCAAACTGTTTAGGGCTCTGTGAAAAAACAGAGGTCAATATAGAGGTGCTTAACATGGATTCGATTGACATCAGTGAGTCAGGGCTGTGCAGCATTTAGGGCAAGAAAGTAAAGCCCTTTTAACAGTAGGGGCCTCGACATACCTCTATGTAATGCCTGGTTTAACTAAAGCCACAGATTGGAAATATGAAGACAGCTGATCCATTAACAGGAATGTAGATAGCCAGGTGTTAAAATATGCATTAAGAACGTCAGATATGTTTATTCTACAAGGGATCTGGGTGTTTGCTCTGTCATTATCATGTGGTGCGTGCAAAGGTGTTGCGTGTGGTGGATGTATGGGATAGTTGACGAATGCTTTGATGTGTGTGTGGATGGTTAGGTGTGTACTGAGTCTGCTGTCTTTCCTGACTGCCGAATGAATGCAGCAATGTGTGTGCTACATGGTATATGTATATATTGGGCATGTGCGCACTGAATGTGGCACAGGGTGTGGCAGTGAGAAGGCACATGTCCTATGTTTGCAGTGCCGTATGAATGCAGACCATCATTTGCAGAACATGGCAAGAGTGCTGATTGTGGGCAGTGTTCAGTGTGTGTGAGGTGGAGTCACTGAGTCTAACTGGAGTGCTGATTATGGACATTATACTGCCTCTGAAAAAAAGGTTAGTTTGTAAATTTGTGACATGAGTAGAATGTTGTGATGGGTGTGGTGCGGGGGAGTGGTTTAGGTATGCTGAGTGGGGCACAGTAAACTGGTTTGGTTTGAAATGGTGGTATTTATGTGTGTGTGTGTGTGTGTGTGTGTGTGTGTGTGGTATGTGGGTGTGTATGCTTGCAGGGTGTGGTACTTGGTTTAGGGGTGCTAAAATGATAAACAATGGCATAAGTGATGTGGTGTTAATATATGTGTGGAGTGAATGTGGTGTATGATATATGTTGATCATGAGTATGTGCGCTAAGTTATTGGGGCTCATTACGCGTTTGTCAGTATTCCACTGGGAATTCTGGCAGGAAAATGGCAAACTGCCCCTACCATTTCTACGGCCTGATATCCCGGTATTATCGGGATATTACAAGCGGCAGAAAAGTTGGTAGGTTCTTCATTCCATGCAGTCTAATAGGACTCCATGGATGTAATGGCTGGAATCACTGGCACCAGTAGTACCGGTGCCAGTGATTCCGGCACTGATTTGCCAGTAGGGGCCCGATTTGCTGGCAGGTCAGGCTAGCCAGTAGATCACTGCCCCCACCGGCAAACTTGTGTTTCTCCGGTCCAGAAAAAATGGCAGTGCTGGAATTACCAGCATTTTTTCTGGACCAGAGAACTTATAATGAGCCCCATGGCTGAATTTGTATGATGATGCCGATCAGAGACGTGTTTATGGGAAGGCAAACAGGGCACTTGCTCAGGGCCCCCACCTTGAAGGGGGCCGCACAAGGCTAGCTGATCTGAAGAAGTAATATTCCATTGTTCAAAAGTCTTAAATAGCACACGTCAGGATATTTTATGGGGTGCTGCTGAGGCTCTAAACCCATTGCCTTTCTATTTTGGCGAGTGCATTCTGCCTTGATCAATTCACCATGTATTGATTTCTGTGTTCACAGTGGTATGCATAGTTTGTGTGTTCCTTATGGCACAACTCTGTAGTATTCTTTCCTTCCTGTGGGAATTATGTTTATCATGTTCAATAGGCAATGGTGAAATGCATATTGATAAATTGAATGACACAATGGTTCAGAAGTTAGCTCAGTGTGTGAAGCACCCTTTTCAGAGATATGTGTTCATATGCAAAATTCGAATATCACATTCCAGCAAGGCTGTCTGAGCCTTTCCTATGTCTGCATATGTACTTGGTTTCACAGAACAACATCTGCTATTATCATCAATGTACCTGTTCCAGATAGGGGTTGCTATAAAAACTAGCATACCATCCATATGGTGAAGGTCTAGAAATTGGTTTGTTCAGATGGGGTGTTGTAAAACCTAGGCAATCGCCTCCAACAATGGCATAAACTGTTAGTCCAAGAGGTGAATAAGCATCAAAATTCAAGACTCTGGAACATCAGTGTTCATGTTTGTATCCTGGTCAAATCATCTAATATATCTTACATTACTGTGCTGTCTTCAGTGAGGTTTGCCTTCTTGCATGCTGCTGGTATCGTTTAGCCCATTACTTGATCTTTCTTCTTGTGTAGGCCATTTGGGTGGAAGGCTTGGCAGACAGAAGAGAGAGGGCCATATTTTGCAGGCATCAGGCAAACATATTTTAAGGTCTGCTTTTTGGTTAAAGTCTAAGGTTTTTATGCACGTTTATAAATGAAGTGTTTAAAGCTTTAAAATACAAAAGACAAACCCAAATAAAATGTGTTAAATCACATTGATTGGTATGCTGGTTCTTATGTACTTCCCTTGATTATGGAGAGAATGAAGCTAGAATCGTTCCCATTTTGCATAACACCCTTCTACAATATTTTGTTTAAAAATGGTCATGTTTAGTAATGTGATTTGTGTACATTCCAAGTCCGATTTTTTATAACATGAGATTGTTTTAGTTCATGGTAAGAACTGGAAAAGAAAGTGTTCAAATTCAGAAATTGCAGCGTTGCCACACATCCCAGCTTCACCCCTTCACCTCTTAACCAATGTGTGATCCTGAGCATCTCATTTAATCTTGTATTGCCGAACCTCTCAATATTGCCAGTCCCTAAACCTTTCAAAATTGTCAGCCCTTCTGATTTCCTTCTCATGGTATGATCTTCATAAAAGACTAATTCATGATTTCACTGTGTTAATAGTGAGCATATTTATATCGCACACCACAGGCATTTGTTCCTTTGATAACTAATGGCAACTCTATTTGCAAACCATATCCAACTTCTAATCTCAGTATGTCTGGATGAAGACACCTTCCTGGTAGCTTCTAATCTGCCTGCACTATCCATGCTATGGTATGTGTAGTGTTCTTCTTCCTTTGAATTGGTGGTCTCTATACATACATGAGCACTTTTGCATTTTGTGAGGCAGCTAATGTGAGTTCTCTGTCTGTTATGGGTTACATGTACCTTTTATATACGGTCCTGAATTAATACTACATCTACCTTCCTGGCTGTTGTTGATAAAAAAAAGTATCCTGTATGTACTAGAACAGTAACCCCTTTGTAGACCGGTAATGTTGGTCTTCAAATGCTACTTGTTTATCATTCTGATTAGAGCCAGAATAAAGAGGGCATGGGGACTTAAAGGGAGTAAACATGCTTATAATGCTGCCAGACAGTGAGCACGACAGGATTTGGGTGGGCAGTGCAACCAGAATTCTTGATCCCTTAATTCCTTTGGTTTGGTGGAGGGGGGCCCCGAAAATGTCCGTGCCCAGGGCCCGAAAACTGCTTAAAATGGCCCTGATACCGATCACGTGCTCTGTGCATAATTGGTATTCAGTAACCAGTATAAATGCCTGTCTTGATGTTAACAAATCGTGTGGTTAATAAAACCAAGGCTAAATATTTACCAAATGGTTCCTTGAAACTTTGACTCAATTGAGAGTCGACTACAGTTCTAAAAAGGAGACTTTAATATGGCTCAGCAGTGACAAAAGCAAAGAATTCTCTAACCTCAAAGGATAAAAATGTTCTCGCTCAAACAATAATTTGCTAAAGATGCCAACCCACAATCCGCCTCGCCAATATGTCTGAGAGGTGATTGGAAACCCCACAATAAAACTGAGATTGAGCTAAATTGGGAAACGAATTTGAACAAAACTGTAATGGAAATTAGGGAAACATTTTGACTGATCTGTTAAAATCATTAGGTCTTTATATCCTGCTACACACTGCACTCTTATTTACATATGCTCTTTCAATTAACCTTCCTTGGCTACAAATTGTATTCGCATCTGGGGAAGAGTGCTCAGCTAATCATGCAGTTGAAAACACATGCGAGAACTGACAGTGTACTGCCTGTATTTTTCCAGCCACACAAGGCCCTTCCCCGGGAGCTGCCATTTTTTTAGTTGCCTCGCCACTTTGGCCTTAGGCCCCTCCTTAGCCCCCTCTCTACTCCTCAACACCCCCCCCCTTGTGACAAATCAAGCCCGGCCTCACTTACTTACTGGGGCTTTCAGCTCTGTCTTCTAGTCAGCTCCGCCCACCACCACAGAAATAGAAAAGTGACTCTGGGCCTCATTACGACCCAGGCGTTAAGGGTTAACGCCGTCGTTAACCCTTAACGCCTATTCTGATTTTAACGGCTGCTTTTAGCAGCCGTTAAAATCCATGGCGCTAACCTGCCATGATGCTAATTACGCCACCGTAATTTACGGTGGCGTAATTAGCGCCTTCCCCACTCCCATTATGCCCTATGGGGCAAAAATGGGAATGGGGAAGGGAAAATGGGAAATGGGGATTTACCGCCCCACTCACCTTGGAATGGGGCGGTAAATCCGCCATCCACCATGGTGTAAACGTAGTTTACACTACGTTTACACCATGGTGGTAAAGTTGGCGCAATTAGCGCCTGGGTTGTAATGACCCCCTCTGTTCCTTATCTCTTTACCATGGCAGCGGCCACGTTGTTCTTTTTCACTGGAGTTTGGGCTTGTGCAATATGCACAGAGCCAAGTAATATGAAACTATTTGCACCCTGGACGGGACGCTAAGGTGCAAATAGCTATCATGCCTTTGTCGGGGGTGCGTACATGTTCAGTAACTGCCCTGAACACTCGCTGAGGCCTGTGATTTCTACAATATATGTCCCACTCTTTCTAGAGACTTTCGTTTCCCTAGCAGAATAGTAGAATATAATTGGAAATTCCTATTGCAGAAACACCACTTAAGGATATTTAAACCAGTACTACTTTTGAGGTCTTCACTGACAATTAGACATACATCAACTGGTGCACTATATTATATCACACTTACAGATTGGAGAGAGTGACAAGCGATTAAGATCAAAAGAAGTTAGCGCATGTGTTCAATGACCACAAGAGTTTTGGACAACATTTTATCTTTCCCTACACAGACACCTCAAATTGAGAATAGCCAAAAGCTGCAGTATGGCATGTTTTATTAGAAACAATGCTGCTTCTTTCTGTTTTGGTTAAAGAAATAAAGTGGCTTGTTCTATGTTTTCTAGGCTAATGTGGTATTCCAACAATTTCTTTGTAGATAAATAGTTATAGAAGTGGTCCTTTTATAAACAAATATTCTTGCATTCAAATGTGCATGAGAAAGCGACCTCTGGAAAATGGTGGAAGACTAACCTGATTTTCAGCAGCGGTTCAACAGAGAGAACATTCTGTAACAATGTGCTGAGGAATTCTTCTGGGTCTGCAACATAACACAAAGAGAACATGTTCAGTGTTTGCAGACATGATTTGTCTTAGATGGCGTGTTTCACAGCATGGATCGTCCTTCACAAACACCAGCCCTGCAACAACCTGTGCTTTGCTCAAAACATGGCAGCGAACATGAAGAGTTATACGCATCATAAGCATCATGGGAGACGCCCGTAGCCAATGGAAATGCTCGGAACTGGCTGTATTCACAAAGGAAAGGCAGCGTTCTGAGCACTGCCATTAGCGCAAGGCGCTTCCCTTCTCTGCTCCCCACTCCCCCTTCACATTAGCAACCATCTAGATCACTACACGGGTGCTAATGGTATGATTTTTGTATTTTGTTAAAAAAAGAAAATCGTACCTTTATCTCGCTGCACGGCACCGCACAGTGCCTTCAGCCAGGCAGTACCCTCTTCAATGTTGATGACGGACTTCCTGGCTGAAGGTACCGTGCTGCATCGGGCGTGAGATAAAGGAACGCTTTTCTTTCATTTTTACAAAATAAAAATAAAAACATTAGCACCTGTGTAGTGATTTACACAGGTGCTAATAGCGATATGCCCCATAGTGGCATATATCACTGCGCTCGGGCCTTTAACTTGGGCAGCAGGATGTTACCTATAGGGGGGGGGCGCCACCTCGGCGCCTATCGCCTCAGTATGCTGGAATATGACCAGGGCATCTTAAATATCATCCTCACAGCCGCTAGTTTTAAGTTTACACTTTAGTTGACATTTAAACATTAATAACCTTTCCTTCCCCACCCTGTCCTACTACAGGGCGCAACATGTGCACTTGCCACTAGCCAATGGCTAGTGATATTTGACTTTTGGCAAGTAAGACATAGTGTGCTGCTGTATGTATAGAAATGAGGTGGCAAGTGACTTCCAACTTCAGTGTTTGCCCCCTGCCTACAACTCAGCAAATTAAGTGGATTGCAGCTCATGACAGGAATTGCTCTTCTTTTAACAGTTACAAATATATAAGTCTGCATTTGCTAATTGAAATGTTTGGGCTTTCCGGGTGGCAGACATGTCTACCTCATTCACATATTTTAACATTACAATTTCAACACATTACAATTTTCTACAAATTATTCATACACAATTCATAAAATGTTTGATATTAGAGTTATTGTGGGATAACCGAACTCAAACTAGTCCCTGGGACATGGATATTGCTGGTATCCGGAAGTGCAATTGCACTTGTAAGCAATGAAAACAGAGTCTTGTTACTGGGTATACTGAAGATGATTTAATTAAAATCATATGCCGACACGTGTTTCAACCCAACAGAGGTCTTTTTCAAGGTTAGTGTTAGATAGCAAGAAGAGTGTGTTGAGATTGTGACCTCCGATGTGATGACTCTGTTGATTAACAACCTGTAAGGCCAAGGAGGCCACTGCAACAAGATGGAGCGGTCATTGAAAGATCGCTGTAACCGCCCATCTCGTTGCAGTGGCCGTGTGTGATGCTGGAAATGCATCAGAGGGACAGGGCCTGCATATCCTTGTCCTTTATTGCTCATCATGTATATTCTGTCTTGTTTTCCGCGCAGGAGTTCATGTGGGAATCCTGGCGGTGTAGCTCTTCCTCTTTTTGGTTTGGTGAACAGACCCTTGGGATACCCTTATGGCACCCATGGGGGGGGTACAACCCTGTACTCCTAGTGTATGTTTTTGGGCACCTGTGTGTGGCCCACAGAGCAGGGTATGGGCTGGTTGCAGCTCCATGCTGAATTTGACAGGTGCTCTGAGTGTCCTCCATTTTGGGATACCCAGGCCCTGCCATTGGAATCAGTTGATTCCTGATAAGAAACAAGATGGCCCCTGTGGCCTCTTACTTTCTATTGTCTGTTACCTCGTATTCCCAAAGTCCTGGGAAACCCTGACTCTGTCCCTTCCCCTTGACTGGCTGTTGGGTGGAAGTTCCATATATGGTAGTGTGGGGAAGCCCAGGCCAGACTGGATGGAGCCTTCCCAGTGACTGTATGTTGTGGGTACGACTGTGGGGTGGGAACTGGGTGAATGGAGTGTGAAACGATTACACATTTAATGTTATCGGTGTCTATTATCTGGTGGTTCCAAGAAAAAGTAAGGTAAAAATACCGTACTTAAGACTGGTGCTCTCAGTTGACCTTAAATAAGGTTGCTCAATCATATATAGCTCTTGCGTAAAATAATTCAAATGTCAGACAAAATATATTTCCAAATGGTACAAAGTTTTTCCAAGAGAAATGTTTAATTCACATTTCCTGGTTTTATATCTTTCTTGATTAGTTCAGATATTGCGAGGCAACTCAAAATCGATAGGTCAATTATTAACAATAGTACATATGCCAATGCATTTCGGTCTGAGACCATCTTCAGGGCTGTACTGAAGTGAGTGTAGAATCTGCACCGTGTTAACATCAATTATTCATCAGAATACACATAAATATAATAGATAATTCAAAATAAAGCAAGGCACATACCCCAAATAGATCCAAATGGATGTTGTACATGTAAGAGAAAAATAAATATGAAAAATATGTCAACATACATTATATCGCTAACCATTCATAGTTGTTTTTCCTCTTTGTATTTTGTGTCCTGTACCTGCTAATTGTGAGTTGTCCTCTCCTATGAATGCGTTCGTAGAACGTCTCCAGTGTTCCTGTTAATTGCCAGAGGGGAATATATATTACTATTATTCTAGCTATATCCAATTGTGAAGCTATTTCAACCTGAAAAGTTAAATGGGCTCTTACCTGCACTCGTATGATTCGCGCGCGGGACCGATCGCGCTCCCTGTGAGAGCGAAAGTGAACTGCGCGCGGCCAAAAAATGCTTTTAAGGGTAGTCATGGGAACCTGGGCGGGGCGTCGAGCAGCAGCAAAGTTGCTGTCGCACGTACGCCTCGGGACCCACCGCCCTACGGGAGCGCAGGGGGGCGGGACTGTTGCCATGACCCCAAGGTGTGTGTATGCTCTGTGTTACTGATGATGGAATTAACTCGAGTGAAAGAGAGGTGTGGATAAAGCCTAGGCAATTAGTGGAAACTATACACGTGACTTCGTTCTATATCTGTGTATATGTTCTATGAATGTCAACCAATGTAGGTGTCAAAATAAGGATAGATACTGGTTGTGTGGAGTGGATCATGCGATCCATACCCATTCATACACTCCTAAATATTTTAAACTGTTGCATGATGTGCAATTAATACATGTAAGTGCAAAAACACCAGAAAACAACACCAAGTTCAATCACACGTTTTCAATGTGTCCCCAGTTGTATCTGGATCTAAGTCCATTGCGCTTCTTCATCCACGAAGAATTCAAAGACTTATTCTTGAACCAACCGTGAATCTGGCTTTTTTAGAGAAAACACATATAATTGATCTCTTCATTGATTCCCTTCGGTGTAAGGGAACTTAGTCTGTCTATCCAAAACGTTTCTCGTTGATCAATTCTTTTTTGTAGATCCTCGTATCTTTCTCTTCTTTGGACTCTTTCCAGGACTACAAATTTAATCTGTGCCAGATTGTGTTGTTTACTCTGCCAGTGTCTTGCTACTGCAGAGCTTGCAGTCTTGTTCCTGATACAAGATCTGTGTTCGTTCCACCTGATCTTTGCTGTGCGCTGTGTTTGTCCGACGTAGTATAAACCACAAGGGCATTTAATTCCATATATGATTCCTGCCGTGTCACATGTGGCATAGCATTTCAATTTGATTTTTTCTCCAGTATATGGATGATTTATGGTTTGTCCTTTCATGATATATCCACAGTTGCTGCAGTTGAGGCATGGAAATGTACCTATGCGGTCCGTGCTTCTCTTCTTTTGTGGGGGTCTCGTGTGGACTAATCTGTCTTTCAAATTAGAACTTCTCTGGTAGGCAAATGTGGGGGTTTCTTTAAATAGGTGTTCTACCCTTTTATCACATGTAACAGTGTTCCAATTTTTCTTTATGATTGACTTAATCCGATTGCTTTGGCGTGAATATTTCGATACAAACACCAGTGGGGGAGAGATATCCTGTTTGTTGATTTTAGGTTTGAGTAATTCTTCTCTATCTTGTGTAGCCGTGCGTATTTCTGCTGATGTAACTTCCTCTGTTGAATAACCGCGGGCTAGAAATTTCTTGCCCATTTCTCTCACAGCTCTTTCGTATTCACTTTGGTTACTCACAATCCTTTTCACTCGAAGCAACTGACTGTAAGGTAAATTCTTGATCAGACTGGGTTGATGAAAACTGAGTCTATGTAGCAGACTGTTCCTATCTGTGCTTTTCCGATAGATAGTGGTTTGATATCCAGTTTCTGTGACATTAATCTCAACGTCCAGAAAATGAATAGATTTACGTGAATATTCGTATGTGAACTGTATACGTGGGTCTATGTTGTTGATGTATCCAAAAAATTCTAGTAGGTGTGATTCTGTGCTCTTCCAGATGCCGAAAATATCATCTATGTACCGGATCCAGGTGATAAGTTCTTGATTCCATACGTTGTTTGTCAGAACATGTTCTGTTTCGAATTTGTGCATGAAGGAGTTTGCATATGAAGGGGCCATGGTTGCCCCCATGGCCGTGCCTGCAACCTGTAAGTAAAATTTATCTTTAAATTGGAAGTATGAATTGTTACTAATGAATTCCAACAATCCCATAATGAACTCTTTTTGTGCAGGTATTTCTCCTTCCCTCAGGAGCATCCACTCCACCGCTTCTCTGCCCAAGTCATGGGGAATCGATGTATATAAGCTTTTTACGTCTACTGTGAAGCAAATGTTGTCGTTGTTGAATGGAACACTTCTTAGGTGTTGTAGGAAATGAGTAGAATCTTTGATGTAGGTACTTGTCTTTTGAATCAAAGGTTGCAAGAAATAGTCAATGTATTTTCCGAGTGGTTCGAGGATGCTGTTGATTCCGGCTACTATAGGTCTTCCCGGAGGTTTCTGTGTATCTTTTCTTTTAAAGATAAATTTTACTTACAGGTTGCAGGCACGGCCATGGGGGCAACCATGGCCCCTTCATATGCAAACTCCTTCATGCACAAATTCGAAACAGAACATGTTCTGACAAACAACGTATGGAATCAAGAACTTATCACCTGGATCCGGTACATAGATGATATTTTCGGCATCTGGAAGAGCACAGAATCACACCTACTAGAATTTTTTGGATACATCAACAACATAGACCCACGTATACAGTTCACATACGAATATTCACGTAAATCTATTCATTTTCTGGACGTTGAGATTAATGTCACAGAAACTGGATATCAAACCACTATCTATCGGAAAAGCACAGATAGGAACAGTCTGCTACATAGACTCAGTTTTCATCAACCCAGTCTGATCAAGAATTTACCTTACAGTCAGTTGCTTCGAGTGAAAAGGATTGTGAGTAACCAAAGTGAATACGAAAGAGCTGTGAGAGAAATGGGCAAGAAATTTCTAGCCCGCGGTTATTCAACAGAGGAAGTTACATCAGCAGAAATACGCACGGCTACACAAGATAGAGAAGAATTACTCAAACCTAAAATCAACAAACAGGATATCTCTCCCCCACTGGTGTTTGTATCGAAATATTCACGCCAAAGCAATCGGATTAAGTCAATCATAAAGAAAAATTGGAACACTGTTACATGTGATAAAAGGGTAGAACACCTATTTAAAGAAACCCCCACATTTGCCTACCAGAGAAGTTCTAATTTGAAAGACAGATTAGTCCACACGAGACCCCCACAAAAGAAGAGAAGCACGGACCGCATAGGTACATTTCCATGCCTCAACTGCAGCAACTGTGGATATATCATGAAAGGACAAACCATAAATCATCCATATACTGGAGAAAAAATCAAATTGAAATGCTATGCCACATGTGACACGGCAGGAATCATATATGGAATTAAATGCCCTTGTGGTTTATACTACGTCGGACAAACACAGCGCACAGCAAAGATCAGGTGGAACGAACACAGATCTTGTATCAGGAACAAGACTGCAAGCTCTGCAGTAGCAAGACACTGGCAGAGTAAACAACACAATCTGGCACAGATTAAATTTGTAGTCCTGGAAAGAGTCCAAAGAAGAGAAAGATACGAGGATCTACAAAAAAGAATTGATCAACGAGAAACGTTTTGGATAGACAGACTAAGTTCCCTTACACCGAAGGGAATCAATGAAGAGATCAATTATATGTGTTTTCTCTAAAAAAGCCAGATTCACGGTTGGTTCAAGAATAAGTCTTTGAATTCTTCGTGGATGAAGAAGCGCAATGGACTTAGATCCAGATACAACTGGGGACACATTGAAAACGTGTGATTGAACTTGGTGTTGTTTTCTGGTGTTTTTGCACTTACATGTATTAATTGCACATCATGCAACAGTTTAAAATATTTAGGAGTGTATGAATGGGTATGGATCGCATGATCCACTCCACACAACCAGTATCTATCCTTATTTTGACACCTACATTGGTTGACATTCATAGAACATATACACAGATATAGAACGAAGTCACGTGTATAGTTTCCACTAATTGCCTAGGCTTTATCCACACCTCTCTTTCACTCGAGTTAATTCCATCATCAGTAACACAGAGCATACACACACCTTGGGGTCATGGCAACAGTCCCGCCCCCCTGCGCTCCCGTAGGGCGGTGGGTCCCGAGGCGTACGTGCGACAGCAACTTTGCTGCTGCTCGACGCCCCGCCCAGGTTCCCATGACTACCCTTAAAAGCATTTTTTGGCCGCGCGCAGTTCACTTTCGCTCTCACAGGGAGCGCGATCGGTCCCGCGCGCGAATCATACGAGTGCAGGTAAGAGCCCATTTAACTTTTCAGGTTGAAATAGCTTCACAATTGGATATAGCTAGAATAATAGTAATATATATTCCCCTCTGGCAATTAACAGGAACACTGGAGACGTTCTACGAACGCATTCATAGGAGAGGACAACTCACAATTAGCAGGTACAGGACACAAAATACAAAGAGGAAAAACAACTATGAATGGTTAGCGATATAATGTATGTTGACATATTTTTCATATTTATTTTTCTCTTACATGTACAACATCCATTTGGATCTATTTGGGGTATGTGCCTTGCTTTATTTTGAATTATCTATTATATTTATGTGTATTCTGATGAATAATTGATGTTAACACGGTGCAGATTCTACACTCACTTCAGTACAGCCCTGAAGATGGTCTCAGACCGAAATGCATTGGCATATGTACTATTGTTAATAATTGACCTATCGATTTTGAGTTGCCTCGCAATATCTGAACTAATCAAGAAAGATATAAAACCAGGAAATGTGAATTAAACATTTCTCTTGGAAAAACTTTGTACCATTTGGAAATATATTTTGTCTGACATTTGAATTATTTTACGCAAGAGCTATATATGATTGAGCAACCTTATTTAAGGTCAACTGAGAGCACCAGTCTTAAGTACGGTATTTTTACCTTACTTTTTCTTGGAATTCGTTTAGTGTGATCCGGATGCCACAGGATCAATCATAGACTGGCAGCTCCAGGTTAAAATATTACACAATTTTCCTAAATGAACTTTATCTATATTAAAGGACCTAACTTCTGTGGTGCCCACCTTCACATTGTATTTCTGTAACTTGGCCTAGGCATATCCAAGGTGGAGGCACACATCTCTTTAAAGAATTTATTTTAGAAATCCTCTACAGTACCATAATCATCAAGAATAATGTCATTTGCGGACATTGAAGGCTTAACGACAAATAGAGCGGACACGCTAGGCTTCACAGCCGAAGAGGCGAACGAAATCTTAGGTCTCATCACCGACAGTGGATTTAGTGGCACAAGCAATAAGAAACAGGATCCAACCAGTCAAATTAAACAGCTAGAATATCTAATAAGAAAAGAGATCAATCGTAAACTACATGCGATAACACTGGGGAGATATCATAAAAGTCAAAGAATACCAAGAGGTCTACGTCTACAATTGAGGCCCACCGTATGCAAAGAAAGTAAAGCTTTCGTAAAGAAGTGGGAGGCTATACTGAATAAATGTTCGTTGGATTTGATTTTATTAACCATACAAGAACTGGCCAAAGACCTTAAAGATCTGGGAGAGGAGATCTTAGAAATTGAGAAGTCTTTAGTGGCAACATTAAATAGAGAAGAAGTAGATTCCATCTTGGAAGACATCAACAAGAAATTATCTGGGTACAAGACGGAATTAGAAACCAAAAAAATCCGAAAATTCAAACGGGATACTTACGATTATCTCAAAGATGAAGTTTATACATGGATGGAAAAATATGGCCCTCCAATAAGGAAACCAAAACAAAACTTCACAAGCGAGACTTCTAGTTCTGGAACGGACACTGAGAGAGAAATACAGAATCAAGAAGAAGAAGCTACACCAGGAGCATCAAGTACAGCAGACCCAACTGAAACACCGAACAGAGAAAGAGAGCCTTTTTTAGGATTAGGAAGAAGAGAACAAGAAGGGGGAAAAGGAAGACAAAAGACAAAACCGAATACGAGACAACAACAGAAGAGAATATAGTGATTAATTTGTCCTCTAGAAATCTAACCCTGTCTGAAATTAAAACATTACAAAAGGGACTCAGTTTTGTTCCTACATACGACAGCACCCTATTTGATTCTAAGATTGAACTATACAAACTGGTTCGTAAAATGAAATTGAAAGTTTTTTTCAGTGAACTAGAGGAAGAGAATCCTAGAAATACAGAAGATTCAGACTTCAAAGAATTCAGAGGAAAGAGCAATTTCATCCCACCAATAACAGTCCCCTCGGTGGATATCTTCCAGAAACAGGTCACAAGAGACCTTGAAAAGATCAAATTCAGGCATCCGAGAAATCAGAACATGAAACCTCATGAGTTGGAACTCATTAAGAACTTGTATGGAGATGACAGGATAACAATACGATCTGCAGATAAAGGAGGAGGCTTAGTTCTACTCAATACAAGCGATTATGAAGAAGAATGCTTTAGACAGCTTGGGGACATCAACACCTATGCATCACTAGACGCAGATCCTACAGAGGAGATTCGGGGTAACCTGGACAAACTTTTGGAAAGAGCAGAAGAATTAGAATGGATAAATCATAATACAAAGAAATTTCTGACGAATACATATCCAAAAGTTCCTCATTTCTATACTCTTCCGAAGATACATAAAGATACACAGAAACCTCCGGGAAGACCTATAGTAGCCGGAATCAACAGCATCCTCGAACCACTCGGAAAATACATTGACTATTTCTTGCAACCTTTGATTCAAAAGACAAGTACCTACATCAAAGATTCTACTCATTTCCTACAACACCTAAGAAGTGTTCCATTCAACAACGACAACATTTGCTTCACAGTAGACGTAAAAAGCTTATATACATCGATTCCCCATGACTTGGGCAGAGAAGCGGTGGAGTGGATGCTCCTGAGGGAAGGAGAAATACCTGCACAAAAAGAGTTCATTATGGGATTGTTGGAATTCATTAGTAACAATTCATACTTCCAATTTAAAGATAAATTTTACTTACAGGTTGCAGGCACGGCCATGGGGGCAACCATGGCCCCTTCATATGCAAACTCCTTCATGCACAAATTCGAAACAGAACATGTTCTGACAAACAACGTATGGAATCAAGAACTTATCACCTGGATCCGGTACATAGATGATATTTTCGGCATCTGGAAGAGCACAGAATCACACCTACTAGAATTTTTTGGATACATCAACAACATAGACCCACGTATACAGTTCACATACGAATATTCACGTAAATCTATTCATTTTCTGGACGTTGAGATTAATGTCACAGAAACTGGATATCAAACCACTATCTATCGGAAAAGCACAGATAGGAACAGTCTGCTACATAGACTCAGTTTTCATCAACCCAGTCTGATCAAGAATTTACCTTACAGTCAGTTGCTTCGAGTGAAAAGGATTGTGAGTAACCAAAGTGAATACGAAAGAGCTGTGAGAGAAATGGGCAAGAAATTTCTAGCCCGCGGTTATTCAACAGAGGAAGTTACATCAGCAGAAATACGCACGGCTACACAAGATAGAGAAGAATTACTCAAACCTAAAATCAACAAACAGGATATCTCTCCCCCACTGGTGTTTGTATCGAAATATTCACGCCAAAGCAATCGGATTAAGTCAATCATAAAGAAAAATTGGAACACTGTTACATGTGATAAAAGGGTAGAACACCTATTTAAAGAAACCCCCACATTTGCCTACCAGAGAAGTTCTAATTTGAAAGACAGATTAGTCCACACGAGACCCCCACAAAAGAAGAGAAGCACGGACCGCATAGGTACATTTCCATGCCTCAACTGCAGCAACTGTGGATATATCATGAAAGGACAAACCATAAATCATCCATATACTGGAGAAAAAATCAAATTGAAATGCTATGCCACATGTGACACGGCAGGAATCATATATGGAATTAAATGCCCTTGTGGTTTATACTACGTCGGACAAACACAGCGCACAGCAAAGATCAGGTGGAACGAACACAGATCTTGTATCAGGAACAAGACTGCAAGCTCTGCAGTAGCAAGACACTGGCAGAGTAAACAACACAATCTGGCACAGATTAAATTTGTAGTCCTGGAAAGAGTCCAAAGAAGAGAAAGATACGAGGATCTACAAAAAAGAATTGATCAACGAGAAACGTTTTGGATAGACAGACTAAGTTCCCTTACACCGAAGGGAATCAATGAAGAGATCAATTATATGTGTTTTCTCTAAAAAAGCCAGATTCACGGTTGGTTCAAGAATAAGTCTTTGAATTCTTCGTGGATGAAGAAGCGCAATGGACTTAGATCCAGATACAACTGGGGACACATTGAAAACGTGTGATTGAACTTGGTGTTGTTTTCTGGTGTTTTTGCACTTACATGTATTAATTGCACATCATGCAACAGTTTAAAATATTTAGGAGTGTATGAATGGGTATGGATCGCATGATCCACTCCACACAACCAGTATCTATCCTTATTTTGACACCTACATTGGTTGACATTCATAGAACATATACACAGATATAGAACGAAGTCACGTGTATAGTTTCCACTAATTGCCTAGGCTTTATCCACACCTCTCTTTCACTCGAGTTAATTCCATCATCAGTAACACAGAGCATACACACACCTTGGGGTCATGGCAACAGTCCCGCCCCCCTGCGCTCCCGTAGGGCGGTGGGTCCCGAGGCGTACGTGCGACAGCAACTTTGCTGCTGCTCGACGCCCCGCCCAGGTTCCCATGACTACCCTTAAAAGCATTTTTTGGCCGCGCGCAGTTCACTTTCGCTCTCACAGGGAGCGCGATCGGTCCCGCGCGCGAATCATACGAGTGCAGGTAAGAGCCCATTTAACTTTTCAGGTTGAAATAGCTTCACAATTGGATATAGCTAGAATAATAGTAATATATATTCCCCTCTGGCAATTAACAGGAACACTGGAGACGTTCTACGAACGCATTCATAGGAGAGGACAACTCACAATTAGCAGGTACAGGACACAAAATACAAAGAGGAAAAACAACTATGAATGGTTAGCGATATAATGTATGTTGACATATTTTTCATA
The DNA here is from genome assembly GCF_040938575.1 of Ambystoma mexicanum. Lineage (NCBI taxonomy): Eukaryota > Metazoa > Chordata > Amphibia > Caudata > Ambystomatidae > Ambystoma > Ambystoma mexicanum. The sequence continues at coordinate 989,218,614 of NC_090925.1, forward strand.
TTTATTTTTCTCTTACATGTACAACATCCATTTGGATCTATTTGGGGTATGTGCCTTGCTTTATTTTGAATTATCTATTATATTTATGTGTATTCTGATGAATAATTGATGTTAACACGGTGCAGATTCTACACTCACTTCAGTACAGCCCTGAAGATGGTCTCAGACCGAAATGCATTGGCATATGTACTATTGTTAATAATTGACCTATCGATTTTGAGTTGCCTCGCAATATCTGAACTAATCAAGAAAGATATAAAACCAGGAAATGTGAATTAAACATTTCTCTTGGAAAAACTTTGTACCATTTGGAAATATATTTTGTCTGACATTTGAATTATTTTACGCAAGAGCTATATATGATTGAGCAACCTTATTTAAGGTCAACTGAGAGCACCAGTCTTAAGTACGGTATTTTTACCTTACTTTTTCTTGGAATTCGTTTAGTGTGATCCGGATGCCACAGGATCAATCATAGACTGGCAGCTCCAGGTTAAAATATTACACAATTTTCCTAAATGAACTTTATCTATATTAAAGGACCTAACTTCTGTGGTGCCCACCTTCACATTGTATTTCTATTATCTGGTGGTTGACACAATGACTGAGACAGCTCTGCCCGAAACTGGTATGGTGTGGAGTGTTGAATGGCACGGTATTTGTCCGAATCCACATTCTGTGTTGTGAGTGTCTGGATGGAGAAGAATGGCCTGAAGGCACTGTGAGCCTGATTGGCTGCCTGACTGCAGAATGCACCTTCTGAATGATTGGTTGCCTACATGGGCTGGGCTTGTATGATATATCTTTATTTACAGGTTGCCCAGCTGGGGGGATCCTCACACAGAAGTGTGTCTAGGTAAAAAGGGCCAGTATTCTGTCTATTGTTTTAACCAACCTGCGTTCCTTCTATGTCTGTTGTTGGTTCACCTTATTAACTGATTTGTAGGACATTTGAACTGAGTACAGTTAATGCCTTTTAAAGGAATCAAAGTATAATTGTGGTACCACTTAGAACTGTATATATTTGCCATTTTAGATTAACCTGAGCACAAAGTGTGTTATTGTGATGTGTATATAACCTTGAACCTTATTTATATAAAGACTGTGTTACCACTAACATAGTGTGTCGACATTCCTTTGTGGGTGCTTGGGGACTACACTGTACTTAAGAACCAGCTTGCATCACCTCCTCAGAGCTAGGCCTTAATTGCTCGCCCACGTTTTACCAAATAGAGAATCTTGGCTGGGGTGCTCTGTGCCTCTCCTCTACTATATAGAGAACAGGAGTACAGACACCCCTCTTCAGTCTTTACACCGTGATCTAATCAAATCAGCCAGAGTTTCTATGACAAAATTAAACAAGAGGGTCAACAAAGAATAACCCTGCCACCTCGTCCTACCCAATTTACTAGGTGCTAATACGGTACTGTTTGTATATACCTTCTGGGTGGGCTTAGTGTACAATAATGTAATACACAATATACACTAAAAACCAAAGCCATGCTTTTTAGGATCCCTGAAGAGAAATTTCCAAGAAACTGTTTCAAATGCCTTTTGGGCATCCAGAGTAGCCACCACTTCCTGCATGTCGGGCCCAGTCTGAGAGATAAACACCTTTCGTAAATTCAATGAAGTCTGGACGCATTGTATACTCGATATAGAGCAATAGCCAATTCACAAGTACCTTTGCAAACATTGTAATACCAACATTAATGAGAGAAAGGGGCCATTGGAGCTGCAGTCTTCAGCCTGTTTGCCAGGTTTCAGTAAAAGGATAATAATCGCTTCCCATTGTGAGGACGCGATGACCTGCATTGTCAATGATTCCTCCCACAGTTTAAACGGATATGGAACCAGGATTTGCCGATATGCCTTATAAATTCTCCTTCAAATCCATCAGAACCAGTGGCTTGGCCATTGGGCAAGTCGTCCATTGTTCACAATATATCATTCACTGAAACAGGAAGCTGCAGCTGAGCGCGTGTCTCGATTGAAAGGACAGAGATTGAAATTTCATCTAGCAATGTAAATATTTCTTCTTCATTCCATTTGTCTTGTTTATATAATTTCTAAGTGAAAGTGTGAAAGATGTTATATGTATCCGCACTTCCATACACCAAAGTTACTTCAATATTTAAAAGCAATATGTCCACCCCGATTTCTTGTCTAATTAGGCATGGCACACTTCTACCAGGTTATTCAACCTGGGCATAGCGTCTACCAACTACTGGGGCCGAAGGAAATGTCAGTTCTCTCTATGAAGCTAAGCGGAACCATCTACCGTAGACCTGATTTGGCAATTGAAGGATTATTAGTATAGTACCGTACAAGACTGCCCGCGTGCGCAGTCCTTGGAGGCATACACTGCAGCAAAGCACAGACAATTGTCAACCTCTACACTTAGGAGTAGAATACAGTGTGTGTACCTATTTTTTTCCTGTAAGGAAAGATATTTTGAACAGGTTCTCTAAAATGTCCCTTTGAGGCACTCCCCATTACTGCCACATGACAGTTTGCTGCCCTGAAGATGGACTTTATGTCCGAAATGCATTGGCCAATACTGTCACCATCATTTATTACTGAAGGGATGTGAAGACATCAATCAAGTATTTTTCATTGAGAAAAAGCATGGAGTTTGATCTACAAGGGTGCAGCCAGAACCTCGAGAGCTTTCCTGGGTTTTCTTCTTCATTCAGTACTTTCACGTTTGTGCATGGTGTGCGCCAAATACCATTACTGTACAATTTCTGAATAGATTGGTGCCCACCTGTTCCTAATTCAGTATTACTAGCCCTCTTACATTCCAACTCATACATGACACAGTCTCAATATGTTTTGCTTTATTGGAATTCTTCTTTGTAGAAACCCAGCCAACATATACAAGAAGTTAATCCAGAGCACTAACCTCCCATCACAAGTCAAACCTATGTGAAGAGCCCGCTTTTATAACCCCCAACAGAAACCTCCCCTACCCTCACTCCCACCGGAACAATTGCGCCGTAAACTCCCTCTCACAATATTCTTCCACCAAACCCACCAACCTTGCATTGAGCTAATCGCAGGCATCAAACTCCTCCACTACAGACAACATTATTAGGAGTATATATCACCATAGACAACATGTTTGCATTGACCAGTAGTGGAGGACACCATATAGGGGATTGCCAGGATTATTTAAACTGTAAACCAACTGTCATTCCTCGTTAGCAACCTTTGTATTGACCAGCGTTTCCACTCTCTGTGGACTTGACCCCATCATGGGCACAGGACTATTATCCTCCTTGAATGCTACTATGGTTTCCCCGGCACCATGGAAACATAGGGCTTGCTATTTTACTAGAATCGCATTTTAGCAGGGAAAAGCATAGCATATTTTGGAAACCTTTCACAGAGTAGCCATTATACCCACCAGCCTCCCCCCCCCCCCCCGCCCCACGCCCCAAAAGGATCTGCAGTCCAGATATAAGTACACACTGTGGGAGTCAAAGTGCAGTTCCCGTTTTTCTCTGGCACACTTAAACAGTAAACCTCTGGCTCTAATTAAAGATGTTTGGAATAATAGGACATGGCGCGCTCCAGGTGTAGGCGTCGGGAACGGGAGTGCTGTACACGTTCCAATGTGAAAGGGGCTGACGAGGGGGGAGGGGCGATCAAGCATTATCGTTATTAGCAACTCTTTTACGAATACCTGCATGCTCTAAAGCGGATGTTGCTGGAGTGGGACGGTGATTCGATTCAGAAACGTTGCTTTTGTTGGTTTCCTATCTTTAGTCAGCAAGGGCACTGTATTCTTGCGACAAGAGTCTTCATCCTCTGCACTGCTAATCCTAGGTTCTTTCTCCTTTTAGGCTTTCAGAGAGCTAATAATAGGTGTGATGTTCAGTTTTGAATTTACAGAGGAACTCCCCCCGCTGCCCCGCCTACTACTGAAGGTAAGCTGCAAGTCCGAAGATGTACAAGTAGGCTCTGTGGATGCCAAGGGTTCCCCACTACTGCAACAGCCCGTGTCAATAACAAAGGTGGGAGAGGATTGTGTGGTCCATGCTGACTTGTTTCCTGGCAGATCCTCGGGTCATGGCCACTGAGAGAGTGCAAGGGATATAGGCACCCACAGTTGGCTGATTTAGTATTACCACTTACAGTGCTAAGCCTGCAAACAAGACAAAGCCCTCTTGTGAAGCAGTCAAGGGCGCACCTGTATTACTTTCTTCAAAAGAGGAGAACTCTTGCGCTGTGCAAGACCTTAGGACCTCATCCGACCTCTGGGACCCAGGTGTGCTCTCTGCCCATCTGCCAAGATATCCAGGCATGGAGCCAACCAAGGAAGGTGAAACACACCTAGAAACTGGTTACATTCAGGAGAGCAATAATGTGAAAGGGCCAGAGGCACATAGAGCCTCGGTGAAATGCAGCTATATCTTATGTCACTGCTCAGCAGTGTCCACGTGCATTTAGGTTCCTTGGTTTCTTTTCATATTATGTTCTCACCACCATGGGCAAGAACTCTGAAAAAAGGAAACATTGCCACCATCAAGAGAAACACTCCACTACTGCATCTATTTCTCTGTTCTCCCGTTACCAGAGCAGATTCTGCAAGCACAGCTCTCCAGCAAACTACAGAGTAGAGAGGGTTCCATTGCTTCCATGGAAGGATTACATAAGTGTCAGTGAGGCTTTGCAGGCGTTGTGCTCTCGTGGTGTCAGTCAGAAGATACCCCACACCAAAGGCATGGATACAGAAACTAGAAGGGTAGCCCCAGAGTCACACTTCATGTATGCACATGCCATAGCCAGTGAGAGATTTGCAGACCCACTGTCCGTTGAAGATGAGCGGTTCATGTCTCCATCAGCATCAGCCACAAGAAACCTTCTTCAGCCTGATGTTTAGGACATAGCTTCCCAGGCACTGGAAGGAATATTAGACGATCTCTATTTCCCAGTTCATGGTTGAGTTGTATCCTCTTGCATGCCCGACGGCCAGACCCTCTCCAAAAGGATTGCCTCCTTTTCAGGTAATCTTTTTTACGTGGCATCTCAAAGAGGTACCAATACACATCCTGTTGATAAGAAAGTGTGTTGGGGCTGAAAAAAGTTTATAATACAATTTTGTTTACCTGTACACTTTTAGTCACCACATTATTATACATACAAAAATGAACAGACGCTAAAATGTACATATTTTTTTCTTTTAACCAATTTTATTTTCATTTTTTAACTTAAGACAATAGTTGGGCTTTCGTCACCACATATGTTAAGAACACTGTTATCAACATGAACCTTTTATTCAATTCCCTTGAACTTTCTTGTAGAGTCTAGTATTGTTTTCATACTTTTCCCCACCCCTCCCCCCTCCTCCCCATCCACCCCGCCCCCCTTCCTTTTATTAATTGAACCAATCAAAACCATGGTTGTAACCAGAACAGTTCCAAGAGGTAGCCCCTCGCCATATCTTCTGAAGCCTTTATCTGATGTGGATGTTTCTAAGAGCCCGGGGTTTAAAGTATTGATTCTCCCGCTACCCCACATAGTCCTGGAGTGGGTTCCATATGGCTAAGAATTTCAGATATGACCCTGATTTTGTGGCGCAAATGTTTTCCATTGCCATAACTCCCCACACTTTCACCCACCACCATGGAGTTGTAGGGCCCTCCACTGTCTTCCATCGTTGGGCCACTGTCATCCTTGCTGCAGCCAGAAGGTGGGTTATGAGGGCTGCTCTGTTCCCTGAGGCTGCATAGTTCCCTTCTGCCACTGCCCCCAGCAGAATGACTTTCGGGGACCATGGTAGGTCTGCGCCCGTTATGTCCCTGATCAGGCTCAGTATTTCTTTCCAGTATATTTTTATCCTTGGGCACGACCACCACATATGGAACATGTCTCCTCTTTCTCCACACTGCCACCAGCATTCTGGGGGGTACGTGGGGAATCATTCTGTATTCTACTTGGGGGTAAATACCAGCGGTAACATTAAAATGTACATATTTACAAATGGCTTGAGTCGTTTATTCCTGGTTCATTCAATATCAACACTAACATTTTAGATCTATTTATTAAAGTAGAGTTGACTTTAATTACAAAATAACCTACGTCATAAATACCTAATCACAGCTAACAGGACTCTTCTATAGACCTCTCTTTTAGTTTATACACAACACTTGATATCTGAAAGATAAGACTTTTCTCATAACACCAAAAAAGTAACACCATGTAGTGCACCAAATATCTCATAACAGGATATCCGACGACCCAGCATAATTACTGTTACATTATCTGCTGCTGGACCCAAACGTGTAGTACCCCAATGTTGAATCCTTTTTTTCGTGGCCAGCTCTTGGGTTGTCCATCTTTGTAAAGGCGGCCTTCATTCTCCACAAAATTGAAATCTAAAACTCCTCTGTGTTAAACTCTGGGTCCGTTGGTATGGTATGGTATTGTTTATTTATATAGCGCCTATACACAGGCAAGTATTTCAAAGCGCTCAAGGAGGGTGGGAACAAGGGAAAAACCTTGCTCAGAGCCCTTGAAATTCTGACGTGATAATAGTTTGCACAAGCAGAGTAAATGAGTAAAAAATACATTTAACATTTTGGGAGATAGCAAATAGGCCTGGCGGCGATTCTGCAGTTTTAACAGTGCAATTAAGGGGTGAAGACAAGGAAGAACAGACATACGGTTTTCAGGTGTGGTGCGTACAGATCGAGCAAGTGCACAGAGGGTCACAAGGGGGGAGGCTGGATCAAGTGCACCCGGTCGGTTGAGACTGGGGTAAGTGCACATTTCTCAAGTGCATTGAGTGTGCGTGAGGTGTAGGGCCCTGATGCAAGTGCGAAAGAAGACTGACAGGGGTGCCGGGGGACCAGTGAGACTGAGATTTGAAAAATCCACTCATAAACATTATTCAGTTTCAATTTAAAGCCAAACATCCAATAAATAAATGACGCAGAGATTATGTTTTGGGCTGCTCACCCATAATCTCTTTTGATTTGAACAAATTCAGTATACATTTCATAGAGCAACACCTTAGAATTGTAATGAGAAATAGTTCAATATTAGGTGGAGGATGGTTCTGGCTGGAAATGTTTTAAAGTTTTCCTTTGCCCCTTTTTTGTAGTTAGTTGGTTTTTTTTCATGCTAATCACATTGTACGAAATTTGTCTTTATTTCCTTTTCATACTGACTATAGGAATGATGTCTAACCCCCCCTAATATGTTCTGCGTGTGACGATTCCATAGATGTCGTCACTTCTCCTCGAGGGAGAGCCCTTTCCCATAAGGCCAGGGAGGTGAGACTGCTACCTGATAGACCCCTGGGGGTGGTACACAGCGGGAGGATCTCATGGGGAGGGACTCCCCCTGTGGGGACAAGGACGAACATCTAGGGTACAGCCCTTATAAGAAAGTCACACACATCCACACTCTGGCCCCTCTTTCTTCTAATAACCTCTTTCTAGACAGCGATCAATCTATTGTTGCAAGGTAGAACACCTGAGTGTCCTTGAAAGCACTAAGACGAAGAAGAGCTATGGGAACCCACGTAATCCAGGTTCTGGGACGAGTTGGCCCTGCAGAGTTATGAACACGGATCCTGTGAAAGAGAGGAAGGACTTATACAATGGGCCCAGACCAGGCTGGCAACATTGTATACAAATCTTCAACCGACTTATATTATTTCCAAGCCAGCCCCGGATTAGCAGCAGGTGTGGAGTTGTCAGATGCGGAAGCTGGTGTGTAGTGAAGACCGGAGAGCAGAGAACGCCAACGGAAAGCGGAAGGCATTCGGATCTGTAGTCGACGGGTCTAACAAAATACAGGGGAGGCAGTGGTACAAACACCATGAAAAGGGGGACCATGTGGTTCCACCCTAGTACAGATACTGCAGGGAGCCAAACCACACAGAGCAGTCAGCTCCCAAAGCAGACGACTGGAAGAAGCAGGTAGAAGACCATCTCCAGTCCCGGGAAGTGCTGCTGCCGTACGCAAAGGTCCCTGAAGGTAACAGCAGGTACGAGTGGGCCGGCAGGGACATAGGGAGTGCAGGGGTCACTGGGCTGAGAAGAAGACGAAGAAGAGTCAGGGACCCGGAGAAAACAGCAACAGAATTAAGAGGAAAGATTCCTCACTGGGGCGGTCAAGCAAATTCCAATGACTACTAGGGAAGGGTCAGAAATACCCTGAGAAATCGCATTACGAGTCTTCTTCCTCGTGGAAGTCCTTGAAAAGAGAACAAACCAAGGGGGTCGGGTGAAAGAAGAAAACAGGGTTTGGGGACCCCAATGAGAAGCATCATTTTGAGTCATCTTTCTCGTGGCAGTACTGGGCAAAGGAGTGAGCCAGGTAGCTCCTGTGCAAAGAAGAGAAGAAGAAAGGGAAGAGCCAGAGGAAGGTAGTCATTCACGCTGAACTTAGTGATCGTGGCAAGTCATACCAGGAGAAGGGAATCATTTTTCTGGTACTCACCAATAAGGTACAATTGTTAAGATGCCAGGGAAAGGGAGTCATTCCCCCTGGTTACAGTGGTAAACTATACAATGGCCTTTCAGCCAGGGGAAGGGAGACATACCCCCTGGCTAGTTTTGTGAACTAACATTTTGGGACTTGCAACCAGGTGAACGGAGTCATTGCCCCTGGTTTTTGTCTCGAAGAAGAAAACCCTTGTTTGATTTGTGAATTTTGGGACCTAATACCAGGAGAAGGGAGTCATTCTCCTGGGGGGAATGGAACTTTGATTTGTTAAGACTTTAGTTTGAAGTGTAAGGGACAGAGATAGGATTTGACACACGATGGTGGAGTCTTTAAGTTATGGACATTCTGAGAGAGCCATTGGTTTTATAGTTGAGGCAGGGAAACCCCTCTTAGAGTTAAGAAACATTAGGTTTTCTCTTGCTTTTAATTTGGCTAAGTCTCATTTGGTCAGTCTCCTCCTTCTGCATCCTTACAAAATACAAAAAGGAGCATGCATCCCCTCTTTAAGCTTTGCCATCAAGGTATTTGGATCCACAAACTAAATGTAACTGTAATATTTGATCAATCTTATTTTAGCATGCAAGGCTAATGAAATTAATGCTGATTTGGGCCAGATGTATGTAATTGCGATTCTTCTGAGAAAAACCAGGGATTTCCTCCAAACCTGGCTCTCTGGTTTCTTAAGGCAAATGAAATCAGCAGATGTCCAAAGCTTAAGCATCAAAGAGCAGTACTGGGGTGACTTTCAACTTATAATATATGATCAAGGGGCTCATACTGTGACCCCCCTGTGGTGCTTATCAAAACCTTTGGAAACACACAACTTGAACAATCTTATTGCCAACATCCTCACAATGACTTGTGGAATTTAGTCATGTATGGTGATCCCCAGATATTTAATATACCTCACTACCTTATTATTTTGTTAGTGAATAGGGCTCATCACAAGTATGCCAGTAAAACGTGATAATACTGGTTCAGCGGTGTAACCATTACCGACGGGGTGACCGGCAGAAGTACTGCCGAATTGCTACCATGTGTGGGCATGCGCACAACCCTGCCAGTAACCGTTATACTGCTGAAACGGTATTACCGGCAACAACCGGCATTTGCAGGTAACACTGCCAATTAAACAGTGGTACCATTGGTACCGGCAACACATCTGCTTTAGGTGAGACGTGTATGCCAAATTATGGACATATGAGAAGCACCCATTTCACCAAGGGATGCCCGACTGCACACATGACAACATGCCACCTTGGAAGGCCAACAGACAGTGAACGCATGCATGCACCGTCTATACACTTAGCAGGCACTGGCACCACGTAGAAATGGCAGCACCCATTGCACCAATACCACCTATGCCAATCACGCAAAATGTACATCCCTGTAACACACACAATGTTGTATGAGTGTCTTGCAAGCCCGCAAACAAAACCGCAAGATGACTGACAGCATGTCATTGTATTTCCAACAGGAACACAGTCCACGGACAGTGACAAGGCAGGACCCTCCACCACAGGTACATCAGCTACCACCTGCCCTGCACAAGCCAGACCCCTTGCCAGTGGGAGCAAGCAGCAGAGCAGGGCTACTAGGCCTCCACCCAAAACCACAGTGGAAACACCAGCTACTATTGAGGTTGACACCATCCCTACAGTGATGCACAGTGGTCGATCCACCAGCCAGGCAGGTGACACAGCTCTCACTGCTGCCACCACTGCCATGCCACAGCCACCACCTGCTGAGGCACACATTGATGTCGCCCCAGCAATGGTGCACAGTCATCAGGGTTCCAGCACGCCCCCATCTCCATCACGTGCAGTACAGCAACTGGTACATTGTGGCAGGGCCCATGTTCCTACCACCCATGAGGAAGGGGGGAGGATGAAGAGCACGAGATGGCGGATGCATCTCCATGCTGCAGTCCAGAGCCAACACAAAGCCCACCCAGCCCACCACCCTGCCCGTCACCAACATGTCGGCTGTATGGGCGAGGCTGGATGCCATTGAGTGCCAAAAATTATCCATTGAGGCACTTGTGGGGCAGCAGCTGCATTAAGTGCAGGCCATGTGTGACTGCCTTCAGGGGTGTACCCGCAGGATTGCCCGGTCACTCGGCCATGCCACTGCCACCATGATCTCACTGAGACAGGGAGTGCGTGAGCAAACAGGGTCATCCACAGCCTCTGCCAAGTCACTCAGCTAAGCCACCTGGCTCACCTTGCAGTTCATCCGGGCAGAGTCCTCCACCTCTGTGATCCCCACACAGGGCTCCCTACCCAGCACCCCAAGACACTGCTCACAGCACCACCTCACTGCCAAGGACCAGGTGAAGGTCACCATGCCCAAGAGGGACAGGAAACGACTGCTGAACACTGAGATGGTGTATTGAGAGGGAAGCTGGGAGGGCTGTTGGCGAGGGTTGTTGGGGAGGGTGGATGCTGTCTTGGGGAAGGTTAATTCACCTTTACACATAAAAAGATTCTCCACATGATTCAATGCTAGGGCATTCCGTATTGTGTGCAAGTGTTTAATGTGAGAAGTGCAAGAGAAGTGCAATGAGATGGTGATCAGACAAAAATTGTCTATCAATTTCTGGTGAGCCAGGCGTGCCTCCCTGACCTCTACCCACTCAGTGCGTGCATGTACGACACTCGCAGGCACTGTGTCATCCTCCTCAAGAGGTGGCATGTCCACATCCGGAGGAAGAACAATGTTCTGCCGTATGCAGATATGGTGCAACATTGCACATGCAAAGAGAATCTGTCCCACCTTATCGGGTCTATACATAAGGGCTCCTCCAGAGCGGTGTACACAGTGGAAGCAAGCTTTCAACAGGCCAAAGGTGTGCTCAACACACACCCTAGTCCATACATGTTCCTGGTTGTATGCGCCCTCCTGTGGCATTGGGGATCCCTCAGTGGAGTCATAGCCACAGAAGCTGGGGTTATCCTGAGTCACCTGCAAGGGCAAAGGACATGGGTGTCAATTATGATGATCTGTGGATGCTTAGGCTTAGGGAGTTGAAGTCAGGCGTCGGAAGCGGCTGCAGCCCTCTGTTGCAGTGCAGCTTGACATTCGTGGGTTCTTTCCTTTGTTCCTCTTTCCTGTTCCTTGCTGCTTACGGCGCACAAGGAGGTCGCACAAGGAGCTAATTTTGGCTGGTGGCGAGGGGGGGCTTGTTCAACAAGCCTCATCCCACCAAAATCCTCTCTACTGCCCAGTACAAACACACACGCACACACATTAACTCAAACTTCACACGCAGACTGCACTCGCTCATTCACACACACACACCAATCAACATACACTCACTCATTACACCCAGCACATGCATACACACATACATACACATATTTAAATTAGCATACCTTCTGCCCTGGTCTTGATGTTTCCTCCCAGAACTCCAGCTGCCGCGTAGCATGAACACAAACCACGAAGCAAAGTGGCCTTTCTGGTTTGTGCCAGTGCTGACGACAAAGTGTACTGCTCCCTTTGGATGTGCGAGGAGGTACAGTAGCGCCCTCCTCACACATACAAACATGCTATTCCTCAGCCAGCATCCCCTATGGGCGTGGCTGGCTGGTGATGAAATACTGTTAACATTGAAGTCATGTACACGAACTGCAATGTTGTTAATACTGTGATTTTGAACACAATAAGGGATCCATAGCCAGTACAGTAGAAGGCTACCAGGATAGCTCAGTAGGTTGAGTGACTGTTGCTGTTATATATTTAAAACTGGCTGTAAATCCTATGACTTTTTCTAATTCCTTATAAAAAAACAAGTGCTAAAAAAAGTGTTCAGCCAAGGGGTTGAGTTCGGCTGGTAACTTGCTTATGTATTGAGGGGGTGGGTGGGGGAATTTCTGCCTCCATAGTGAAAAGCAAACTTTGGCACCCGTTAACCTGGTGTTTAATTTCCTAATAACTGCTGTCAGCGCAATAGAAACATTTATTTGGGATTAAGTAGTTTGAAAAGCATATAACATCTTTAGGAAAATATCCTGTGACACAACACAAAGGAAGAGGCACACAAATCACAGGATATTTGTGTGGCAGTTCGACAAAAAAAATAAACAACTAGCGAATGTACATTTAAGACGTATGTTTCAGTTTGAAAATGTCTTTTGTTTTTTTCTAGACAAGTGTAAGCTGCACATTTGGAAATCGTGAGTGTGCTCAGCATGAAGGTAGCCTGCTTTTAACAATGATGGCCTCCCACCCCAGGATATTCACAGGACCACAGGCTAAGCCAATGGAGCCTGCACAGGTTAAGAAAACAAAGCCTACAAACCTGTGAATGACTGCTGGTCGAAGTATTTTTTGTCGCGGGCTGGGTGGGGATGGGGTTCTATGCCACCAATTAAGGGGGGGAAGCTGCCAATAAGGGGGGTGGGGGAATTGACCCAGTTTACCACCCTCTTAGGACGTCTATTCTAGGGACCCTCCCCCACGTACGTTAAAGTGCTTGCAGGTGGCGCACGCACAAACACTGGCAGACAAACTGCACGGCCTTGGGGCTGCACAGATCACCTTATCATACATTACACATACACACTGGCACTTTACACGCCACACACACAAATACACACACACCGGGCCTGATTTACAAATGTTTTTTTCAATGGGAAACACCCGTTGAAAACGACTTTGGAAATAAGACCCCTCAGATCTGGAAGAAAATGTACTTTAAACGTACCTGACAGAGCGTTTGTCTAGTCAATCTGCTGCACCGTCTCCAGGATCCTGCCAGGAACCACAGCACCAGGAGACTGCGGGGTGAAAGGTTTCAGAGCCCTGGGCATGCAGATATTGTGCATGTCGGCGCTCTGAAAAATGAACGCCTGAAGCTTGTAATGTTGCTGCAATGAGAGGAGGGTCTACAGGAGCGCCCTCTCTCGTTGCAGTGGCCCTGCCAGCATTCCCAATGGGTCATACCTGGCTGGGAGAGCTGTACGCCCCAGCCAGGCATGACTTGTTGGGCATGTGCAAGAAAGAAGAATTCCTGCAGGGAGAGAGAGAGCGCTCCTGCGCGCTTCTCTCTCTCTCTCTCTCTCTCTCTCTCTCTCTCTCTCTCTCTCTCTCTCTCTCTCTCTCTTTTTTAATTGCTCAAATTATGTGCAAGCCTTACACGTAATTTGAGCAGTGAGAAAAGCAGGAGTGCAAGCTCTTCCATAATGGATGGGTGGAGGCTCCACGCCCATAATGAACGAGACGTCCCTGTAACTGGCCTACTGGCTTGTTGGGGTAACATGCCTTGCCCATTTACTCAGTGTTCGAAGTGGGGGAAAAATATAGTGGAGCTATGGATTTTGTAGAAAGATTGGTGTTGTTTCTAGTGATGGCTGAAATCCCATATCAAAATTTTACACGTAAATTACTTTTGACTGCGCATGTCCCCAATAAAGTAACAAGAAGTTTGAGATAAAAGAGGGTGCCCAATAGCTTCCATTTAGGGGTAGCTCTTAAGTAATGGGCTGCCCTGCAGCAATGGGGACCATGCAGTGTATTCCGCATGCACGTTGTTCAGACTCACATCAGCACATCACGACATGCATCCATTTTCAATGAGGTTTTCTTTCATTATTTAGGCAAGTACTCCGTTCTGTAAGCTGCTGTCCTTTTAGAACGGGTTGTGTGAGAATGCTATATGGATGCACCTAGACTAAAATTTCATGGCAGGGCGAACCGTTCAAATATTGGAGGAGGCGCTAATTTCAGAGACAGCGGAGGAGTGGAAAACTTACTTGTGTAGGGGCATCTAACTTCATGAATCATTGTAATGAGACTATTCTAGTGCAGCTTCAATGTTACAGTTAGCTCGCTCCTTTATGTCTGAAAACACCCACTTCTTGCAGATCCTGAAGGTCTTAGAAAGTGTGAGAATGGCAGATGATGGTGTGCAATGAAAGGCTCAATACCATAGCACAGCAGGTCATAGCAGAGTGGGGGCAGTACTCTGGACGAACCAAGCAACATCAGGGCTGGGAGCAACAGGGGAGAAAATGTAATGTTGGTTCAACCACAGTTAGTCCGCTATACTAGAATCTCTGGTGCGCTGATTGGCTGGTGAGACTATGTCTGCCTGTCAAATCAAGTCCTATTCTAATCACTTATGCACACTCACATTTTTGCAGTTGAAGCCAGGGTGAGATTACATTATATGCCCAGGATCACACACTTAAGCTAAACAGTGAACATGGATTTTAACCCACTGTGCTATTTGGGCACGGCCATCTTCTTCCACGTTTTACTTGGAACAAATATTTAAGTTTGGGTGTCAATCAAGACCTACAATAATACTGTCCTATAGAGTTTACTTGCAAAATACACAAATTGCACAGTAAAGCATCATGACAACATGTAAATTCGTATAGCAGCATGTTGGGCCAAAATAATATCAGTGTACCTTTTATTTTCCACATCCTAAATGGAAAACAATATTTACCCACTTTATTTTCAGTGATTTAAGACACACTCACAATAAAATAAGTTGTGTCATAAACTCACTTAGGTTTGGAGATTCGTCACAAACCTCCAGCATGACGTGTTATGTATGATTTTAAGATTCAACTAAGGACATCAAAGCAAACTTTAGTTTTTAGCATCAAACTATTAGACATTATGGGTGGCCTGGTTGGCCCCTGACCTCCTGCCCGCACCCTGCCAGGACGAGGCTGTTCATGCCAGAAGACGGCGTTGGCGCTCTGACTTGGAGGGGCCTTGGATCAGTGTCCTCTGGGGCAACACAAGTGAACTTTCTCAGCACCCTCCACCCCCCTAAAAATGATTCTCATTCTACCACCTGCATGGGACCGGATTAAGGTAAGAATCACTTTCCATTTACAGAGGACTCTGAAAATAAACATTTACTTAGAGTTGTACTGCATTTCCCATTATATTGTAAAAAAGGTGGCGTGGGGGTTGCTTGTGTTACCCAGTGCAATGCAGTTTAATTATTCACCTGTGTGTTTGTTCTATTTTTGAAGCATTTCTATAGTGCCAGGTTGCTGAATAGCTTCTAGGTGCCTGGCTATGCTCGCATAGCTAAGAAAAGCAATGGATGTCCTCAGTCTGCGAATGCTCTAGGTTCATGTGGTCTCCAGCTTTACCCATCCGCTCTCAATTGTATTCATTTTCCCCCACGGCCGGACTGGGCCATAACATTGTCTTGGGCACCAATGAAAAAGTGGCCCACAGTTGCAAATGGCAATTCATTCCTTTTGTGACACTGTTTACCCAAGGGGAAGGTATTTATTTTAAATGGGACAAAAATTGAGCATTTTAATGAATATTTATTCAGCAACACTGGTCAAAACTACTATCCGCATAGTTAAGTAACTCATAAATGAGCCCATATTAGCCCAAAAAGTCTCTCACTGCCTCAGACGTGTAAACACGCAGCTTTTGGGCGCTATCCTCTGAACTGAGACTACTGCAGTGCAGTGCAATATGCTTGGATGGGGAGAGAGGAACAGCACTGACCCTTCCTTCTCTCCCGACCCAGTACCTGGCCTGGCCCTGTGACCTCCCTCCCGCCCACAACAAAACCAAATAAAAAATGCTCAGGTCAGGAGAGAGGAACGGCACTGAACCGTCCCTCTCTCCCGACCCACTAGTCATCTGGCCTGGCTGGCCCCTGAGCTTCTGCCCGCACACTGCACTGCAGACATATTGTACTACACTGCAGACTACTGCAGTGCAGTACAATATGCTCAGGTCGGGAGAGAGAGAGGGACGGCACTGAACCATCCCTCTCTCCCGACCCACTAGTCATCTGGCCTGGCTGGCCCCTGAGCTCCTGCCCGCACACTGCACTGCACTGCAGACATATTGTACTGCACTGCAGACTACTGCAGTGCAGTACAATATGCTCAGGTCGGGAGAGAGGGGCGGCACTGAATCATCCCACTACACTGGCCTCCGTCTGTGTCCCCCCTTTACCTACCTGTCTGGCAGCGCAGCCTGCAGGAGGTAAATTGTAGGCCTGGCGCAGTCCAACTCCGACAGAGGCTGCTGGTCACTGGCCCGCGCTTGCGCATAGTGAGGGGCACGTGCAGAAATGAACGGCACTGCACCTCAATGCGCAGGCGTGGGCCAAGGCTTTGCCATCTGTCTAGGGATTCCAGTAGACCTCCTCCAATGCCTGGGGTGCCATCAACTCTAAATGGGCTCAGTCCAGGGATGATAGCACATTGGGCATGTGTGCCACAGCATAAAACCGTGTATTTGTGGCAATCACCTGTGCCGGGGAGTGGGCAGGGCGATATGCCGTGACACATGGCGCAGGAGTGCTTCCAGCACCTGACTGAGCACATTCAAGAAAGTCGGCTGGGAAATGCCATGCAGTGTGCCCATAGTGTACTGGAATGTGCCCATCACAAGGAAGTGCAGCTTCACCAGTGGTGGTATGGCTGTCCTAATGTTGATCCTGCTTCCAATTTCCTTCTGGATCAGGGTCAGTAGCTCAGCGATTGTCTCCCTGTTTAGCTGGTGCAGGGTGAGTATCTGGCTGTCTGAGAGGGTCTGTTGTGAGGCGCTGACCCAGGGCATGGGAGCTCACCTTGCATGGCATCTCCTCCTCACCATCCTCCTCATATCCTCTGCTACTCCAGCTCAATGTTCAGCTTGTGCAGCTGCATGTCTATGCGCTGTGAGGAACCTGAGGTCATCCTTGCTTCTTTTCCCCCGGTATCCATTTCTCAGGCAAAGCCTGTTTAGGCCTGTTTGCGGCCTGAGAACCGGCAGCCGGTGGGAAATGCTGCTGTTTGAGGACTTTGTATTAAGCAGTTATAACCAGGTAAAATGCCTCTGGGAGGTATAGACAAGGCTAAATGGAGTTATACAGCCTTACAGCTGAGAGAACTGAATAATCAGTCTGTCAGTTTACACCCGAGAAGCCTTAATAAAATACGATTACATGGATTGGGTAAAGTAATGCAGTTGGTGCAGGGAGGAGAGAGGAGGGATAATGAGGCCATTATAATAAAGACGGCATCTGTGAATGCGCGCTTGGCAGTGGCACATGCGGTTGAGGTGGGAGAATTGATTCAGGCGCATGATCTTAAGCTCCTTTGTCTGACAGAAACATGGTTCACAGAAGGGTCTCAAACAGTGTTTCATAAACTGGTACCGGAGAACTATATTATGCAAACTATCAATAGAGGTGGCAGAAGAGGGACGGGGGGGCATTGCCATAATTTATAAATCATCCCTTAACATCTCACATTTGGAGATGCTGGATTGGGGTGAGGATGTACAGATTGGGGAATTCCTAATCTCACTATCCCATACTAGGGCGATAAAGGTGATCCTAGGATATAGACCACCTGGTCCTTTAGGACATTTTTGCAAAAAACTAGACTCATACCTCACACTGATTGGGAGTAAATATAAGGAATTTTTACGTGTAGGGGACTGGAATATTTGGCTGGAGAATGATAAACATCCAAATCCAGCCGCAATGGCGGAACTTCTGGACAATCACAGCCTGGAGATTATCACTAGAGAAATATCACACAATAAGGGGAACTGCCTAGATTTGATAGCAGTAAGAGGAGGGGCTGCACAATTTCTTGAAACCATCCCAGGGGTGGGAGAGTATGCCAGTGTGGATATGTAGGGCAGACCACCCTGCCAAAATCCCAGGAGATGAGATTGAGGGAAGATTAGCAGACCTAGGTGTTCAGCTTCCGTGCAAGGACTTTTTTTTAAAATGGGGTCAGATATCCTAGAGGAGATTTGTGATAAATATGCACCCTTAAAACTAAAGATCACCAAAAAATCCAAATCTTGGTTTGGACCGGCATTGGCCTTAATGCGCAAACAGGTGCGACAGGCAAATAAACTGTGGACGTCCTCCAAACTGGATAGTGACGCGGGGAAGGTGAATGTTTTGTTAAAAACGTACAAAATAGCGTTATTCGCGACAAAAAATGAGTTCCTCCATAGAGAAATCAAACAGGCAGGGAACCAAGCAAGGGTGCTATTGGACGTAGTGTCCCGGTTTACGGACCCATTATGTATGGCAGTGTCTATTATTCCTACGCAGGCACAAGCCAACAAGTTTAACACCTTTTTTGAAGAAAAGATTACGGACTTCCAAGAAAGTATTGCCAAACTGAGGGTCCTTGAAAAATCAGATGAGCCCATAGAAAAGAAGGACACAGATGAGTCTGAGGAAGAAAAAGAGGGCTGCCACTTCCAATGCATGGAGGAGGAAGCTGTCCATTCCCTGATACTGCAATTAAAACCAATGAACAATTTGGCATTCCCTATGCCTACATGTATAGCCAAGCGCCTGGCAGTGAATATTACCCCATTTGTACCAACCTTTGTAAATAAATCACTAATGGAGAGCCATGTTCCAAGTGCCCTGAAGAGAGCACAGGTGAAACGTTTGTTAAAGAAGCCCAATCTAGACCCAACAGTTTAAAAAAATTACTGCCACGTGGCCAACCTGTGCTGGCCCACCAAAATTCTGGAAAAAGTGGTATGTGTCCAATTCCAGGCCTTTGTGGACAGTAAGGGATTATTGGATGAACTCCAGTCCGTGTTTCGACCCAATCATGGGACAGAGACTGCACTATTGGCTGTCCAGGATGATATGTTGGAGACTGAGGATAGAGGGGAATCAACAGTATTGTTTATGCTGGACCTATCCGCTGCCTTTGATGCAGTGCACCATCGGATCATGCTCCAACGTATATAAAAATAATTGGGAAGGCATCGAATCCAGTGGTGGAATGGTTCAATTCCTTCCTGAAGGATAGGACCCAACGGGTGACTTTGGGGGGTTTTTTCTCAGAGTTATTGTGGTTAAAGTGCGGAGTCCGGCAGGGCTCAGCGCTCTTGCCATTGATCTTTAACCTTTATATTCGCCCTGTACTCAATGTATTGAGGAGGCATGGGTTCCACTCATATGCCGACGATACCCAAATCTACATCGAGACAGAGAATATTGCTGATGCATTTGAGAAGATCAATCAATGCATGGGAGAGATTAAGAGATGGGTGGCATGTAACCAGTAACAGCTGAATGCAGTGAAAACTGAGGATATACTGTTTGGGCCAGAAGGTAAAATGATGGTGGAAAGACAAAGGCTGCCTTCCTTAATTTTAGGTGAGGAACTTCAGTTTTCAAGGAAAGTCAAAAACCTTGGGTGTATCTGACAGGACAACTTGGGCAGTGAAGCCCAGGTAGGCGCCAAGGTGAGGGCAGTGTACGATTCACTGCGCATGCTCAGGAATGTGCTCCCTTTAGTTCTGATGGAAGACCATGCAGTGGTGATAGGGGCCAGGACCAACTCACATCTTGACTATTGTAACAATCTAATGGCAGGAATCCCAGCGAACCAGATTGCTAGACTAGGGCCCAGAACACTGCAATCAGGTTGATCGGTCATCTTGGGAAAAGAGATAATGTCTCGGCCCTACGTAGATATTTAATGGTGGAAGACCGAATCAAATTCAAGGTGGCCTGTCTGATGTACAGATGTTTCAATGGTCTTGCACCGAAATATCTGACTGTCAGGGTGTGTTGCTATCAACCTACAAGAGATCTCAGTTTGGGAGATAAATTGTTGATGTGCGTACCTCGGGCCAAATGGGTTTTAAGGCCGACAGGAGGTTTTCCGTGTTTGGTATAAAATTGTGGAACCATCCACCAGTGGAAATTCGAGCATTCCAGACCTTGGAATTGTTCAGAAAGATGTTAAAAACCTTCCTATTCAAATGAGTTAACTAGCAACAGATTATATGTAATACTTGCACACTCTATTCCGGATGGATAGTTATCATCTGTGCCTGATTGCAGTTAAGTCTGTCTGGTGTGCGTAAGAAATATTCAAAATCAAATCGTATCCCCATTTCCCTTTCACCACAAACCCTCCACCCGAAGCCTTTTCCCTGTGATTTCCCCAAAATATTCCTCAAATTGCGTCAATATGGTACTGGGATGAAGAAGAGGACAATTAGACCACCAAATCCTCATTTGTGAAAGCAAACAATGATCAGCCCCAACCAAGTACTGGGACGAGGAGTACAACAAGAAACAAGCAGGACTACCCCCTTGCTGGTGAGCGGTGTAGTCCTTTTTGTAACGGAAATGGAGGCGGGAGCTTTAAAAACTGGAAGCCCCAAACAAACGGTGTCAGTCAGCTGCGGGAGCACAGTCAGCTTTATGCAACGATACTTCTCTGGTATGGCAGCGTGGTAGGAGGAGCGCTGGAGACCTGTGAAGCAGTGCAGAGTGTATGCAGCGTAAAGCAAAGGCACAAAAAGCAGGAGGCCGGTGGCAAGCCGTGAGAAGAAGGCTGGCGAGACTTAGAGAAGCAGTTATGTGTATCCTGCTTCGAAGAAGAGGAGCTCTGCTGGGTGTGCGCGAACCACAAGAAGACCGCTGTGAGAGGATGTGAGCGGCCGCACTGTGGAACAGAAGCTGTGGTGGCGGAAGACCTCGCGAGGAGCAGTACCACCGCCTGGCACTGGCATAACGGGGGCCCTGCTGTGCAGGGGGCCCCAACACCACATGTCTTGGGAGAGGGCCCCACTTGGAGAACAAATAAAATGAAAAAAACATGTTAAAACAAAAAACAAAATGTTCTTTTTGAATTCACTCTGCATTGATAAAGAAATTATTTCTGTAATAGAAATAATTTCTTTATGAAGGCAGAGTGACCACAAAAAGAAACTTTCTTTTTGAAGCCCAAGGGCTCCCCCACCCCATGACATGGAAGACCCTAGGCCGGAGGCACCCATGTCATGGAGTGGGGAGAACCCTATGACTTCAAAAATAAATAGTTTATTTTTGAAGTCACTCTGCCTTTATAAATACATTACTTCCGTTATGGTACGGTCCTTAACGAAAATAATTTCTTTATGAAGCCTGAGTGACTTCAAAATGAAACAATTTATTTTTGAATTAATAGGGCTCCCCTAAACCCATTGACGTGTGTGAGTGTATGGTGAAAGGGTGCAAACCTAAATGTATAGGTGGATGCCTTTGTGAGTGTATGGAGAATGGATGCATGCAAATGTATGGGTGGCTGGGTGTGCGTGTGTGTGTGTGTCTATGGTGAAAAGGTGTACACTTAAATGTA
Source organism: Ambystoma mexicanum (assembly GCF_040938575.1). NCBI lineage: Eukaryota > Metazoa > Chordata > Amphibia > Caudata > Ambystomatidae > Ambystoma > Ambystoma mexicanum. Next base: position 989,240,183 of record NC_090925.1, read on the forward strand.
TGGGGGCTGCCTGTGTGTGCCTGTATGGTGAAAGGGTGCACACTTAAATGTATAGGTGGCTGCCTGTGTGAGTGTATGGTGAAAGGGTGCACACTTAAATGTGTGGGTGGCTGCCTTGGTGTGCCTGAATAGTGAAAGAGTGCACACTTAAATGTATGGATGGCTGAGTATGCGTGTGTGTATATAGTCCTTGTGCTCAGGGGTGCAACAAAACCTACATTTCGGGGGGGGCTAAACCTTCAAATGTTGGGTGAGGTGCTAAATTCACAGGCAGTGGGGAGGGACAAACCTATTTGTGTGGGGCCATCTAACTTCTTAGGGGGGGTAGGGTGGGAACTGCAATGTTTAGAAATGTTCAAGTACTGTCAAATTAATCGTTCATATACCTACTAGTAATGGGAGCACACCCTGTAGCCTTGGCACCAGGTTATGAACAACATACTCCATAAATAGGAACGGAGAACCTTCCGTTCCTGAGTGTGCTCACTTGTGATATTCCTTCCGGAGTATGTTAATACTTGTTATGTTTAATTCTTTCCAAAATAATGTTTGTTTGAATTAACTCCAAAAATGTAGAGCGTGATATATATCTTTATGGTGACACTCCAGTGTCTTAGTTTATTTCTTTCTTGCCTGACAACTCACTGCCCAATTTTATCATTGCCAATGCATTTGGGACTGTGTCCATCGTCAGGGCTCATAGGCACTGATTGCTAATCATCTATTATCAACATAACACAGTGTTCACATTAATCTATTGTATAGAAATTCATATCAAAGTACAGACAAGAGATGTTTCAATTTATATCATTGCACATATGTATAGTGTACCATTATCAATGATGTCACAACCAATTATTTAAATTGCACGTACCCGAATATTGTGGCAGTCCACAAGAGGATTTGCAAAAATAAAGAACAAATGAAAATACAGATCAATACCTTTGCTTGACAGTATTGTTGCTAACTGAAAAACATACTCAAATCATGTTCCTACCTGTGGGCATACAGAACCACAGGTAGGAACATGATTTGAGTATGTTTTCGAGTTTGCCATTTAACTTCTTTACACATTTTGACGAGACTATTCTAGTGCAGCTTCAATGAAACAAGCAGTTAACTCTCCTTTAAGTATGAAAGCACCCACTTATGGACTGCTGTGAGAATAAGCGGTCTCCTGTTCACCCTCTACCCTTCCATTCACTCCCTTGGCATACATGTACTAAACCCACATCACAATTTCAATTGCTTAAAACATTTGGCATTTGAATGCAGGTACTAACATTGAAATGCTTTACGTTAGTAATTGCCGGGCCCTTGTTAACAGCGAAACCCAGGTGCCGTTTAACAGCTGTGTCCTGTTCTGTCCGGCAACTGCTCTGTAGGATAGCCAGGTCGAGTCAACATAGCCCAAAATTTCAGGCGGGTGGAGTGCTGAAGCCCAGTCAGCTCAATTGTTTTGCGCCACTACTTGTGTTTAATGCCTTGATTACTTATTGGTAATCTTCATTACTCCTAGCCCTATTCTTCCTTATGATATGATATGATGTGATATGGCATTTTTAACGCGCCTATACACAAGTGTTTCAAGGCGCGACGAGGCAAGGGAGGGGAACAAAGGGAGGACAGACAATGATCCTACTAGGCCAGGTGTCATTCAGATCACGCAGGTGCATGAGAAGGGGAGGGAGGAGAAGTGTGGGGGGCAAGAGGGAGAGGACAGTGCAGTACATGGGATAAGAGGAAAACAAAATAACGCATAAGTAAAAGTACGGCCAGCAGGTGGCAAGTGCAAGGGTAAGTGCAGACACCAGGTGTCAAGTGCTGGTAATGGGACTGTAGGGATACAGAAAACAGTCCCCAAGTGTGGAGGTTGCCGGGAAGGCAGTGCAACAGTGCGACTGGCAGGGGAGGGGACCTGGGCCCGAGATCAGAGGGTGACCAGGAACCAGTGCAATTTCAATGTCAGCCAGGACGTCAGCAAGGGAGAGGAGGAGAAAAAGCAGAAGCAAAGAGAAAGGTTTTGATGTGCTTCCAGAAACGAAGATGATTCTCCTCAAGTTTCAGGGAGGCAGGGAGGCTGTTCCAGAGGGAGGCCCCAGCCGAAGAAAGAGATCTACCACCAACACGTTGCTTTGAGAAGCGACTGACCCTGAGGGAGTTTGAGGTAGATGAGCGAAGAGCTCGAGAAGGAAGGTATTTAGGGAGAGAGATTTGAAGGTATTGAGGCCCCAGGCCCCAGAAGGCCTTGCGGACGATGCAGAGGGGTTTGAATGTAATCCTCGCAGCCACTGGGAGCCAGTGCAGAGATTTCAGTCCTGGAGAGATACGATCCCTGGGCTTGAGGCCAAGGACAAGTCTCGCAGTCCTGTTCTGGATAAGTTGCAGAGGGCGGAGAGTAGAAGCAGGCAGATTTAGAAAGAGGCTGTTGCAATAATCCAGCCTAAAGAGAACCAGAGCTCTGGAGACCGAGAGCTTCTGGGGGAAGGAGAGGAAAGGACCAATACCTCTGAGGAGGTGCGGCTGGTAGTGTGACTTATTAGTGATGTCAGAGATGTGAGGAGAGAAGGAGAGTGTAGAGTCGAAGATGACCCCGAGGTTTTTAGCCATGCAGGTGGGGGCAGGAAGAGGGCCAAGAGAGGCCAGCCAAAGAGCTACAGGAAAGGAGGGAGCGGGTGCGTCAGTGAGGAGAATCTCAGTCTCACTGGCATTAAGGCAAAGGTCATTGGCGGCACACCACTCTTGGATAGCAGACAGTCAGAGATGAGGGAGGTAGAGGAGGAGGCTGAGGGTAGCCCGAAGATGAGCTGGGTGTCATCCGCATAGCACTGAAAGTTGGGGCAGAGAGCGGCGATGCAGTGAGCCAGAAGTGCCAGGTATTGGTTGAACAGCCAGGGAGAGAGGTTAGACCCCTGGGGGACACCACAGGTAGAAAAGAAGATAGCAGAGAGGAAGGACCCAAGATGGACCTAGGAGGGTCGGTCAGAGAGGAAAGAGGTCAGCCACGCCAGAGCCTGACCAGTGATACTCAGGTTATTACGGAGACGGTTGAGCAGGATGGCATGGTTGACAGTGTCAAAGGCAGAAGAGAGATCAAGCAGGATGAGGACGCAAGGGGTGTTAGAGTCAAGGTTGGAGAGCAGGTCTTGACAGATGTTCAGGAAAGCAGTTTCCGTGCTTCTGGCAGCTCTGAAGCCAGACTGATGGTCATGAAGACAACCAACAGATTCAGTGTGGAGATTAAGCTGGGAGATGGCTAGTTTCTCCAGGAGCTTGCCCAGAGAGGGAGTGATGGAGATTGGGCGATAGTTGGCTGGGCAGGAGGGGTTGGCAGAGGGTTTCTTAAGAAGAGGGTGCACAAGGGAGTGCTCCATGGGGGGTTGGGAAGGCTCCAGTGGCGAAGGAGTGTCCCAGTACTTGTGTATGAGGTAGTACTTGTGTATGAGGCACTGTGCCTCAGACACAAGTACGGGGATGAGGTAGGGGTACATGGAGAAAATGTCAGATTTAGCTACCTGTAGTCTTCATTACTCCTAGTGCCACTCTTCCTCATCCCAGGACTTACCTATGAGGCAAGGAGCCTCATACGTAAGCACTGGGACAAGGAAGAGGGACGTGGAGGTAATTGTGGGCCAAGGAGCTGATTTTGGAGGTAGGGGTTGGGGGTGGGAGGGAGAGGGGATGTGTGGGGTGCAGGATTGGGCTATAAATCATAATGGTCATCCATGTCCAGGCTAAGCAGGCATGATATGTGGTATTAGTGGCTAGAGGGGCATTTTGGTGCTGCCAGTCTAGTCATTCCTCAGTTTGGTAAGACTTTTTTTAACTGGGCATTTCTGATAAAGCAGTCTTTCTAAGTGTAATTACCTGGCTAGACTGGCATTTGGGTGCTGCCAGTCTAGCTGTTTGTTACTGCGGCATTGTATATTTTTCTGGGAATCTGTGATAAAATGATATATGATATCATAAGTCATGTATAACATGCCTGTACACAAGTGTTTCTAGGCGCGACAAGACAAGGGAGGGAGGACAAGACAAATGATCTTCCTAGGCCTTGTACCATTCAGAACATGCAAATGCGAGAACGGGAAGTGTAAGGGAGAGGGGAGGGGAAAACAGGGCAGCAATGCTCTTAGTAAGTGCAGCCAGGGCGGCACGGCTCTGGCTAGTGCAAGGAGAACAAGGGACTGTTTGTTTGTTTGTTTGTTTGTTTTATTCATTTGTAATGCGCGCCGGACCCAAGGGTGTGAGGGTGCAGGAGCAGCAAGGTTATTCTCAGCTTAGTTACAGTGCTGTACAGTAATTACAAGTGTGTACATGGGCCAATACAGTTACAGATACAAAGGCAGAAACATTAACAAGCAATTTACAAAATGTACATGGGGGCAAGCATGGGTGAGGTTAGCGGTCATTTTCTTTTTTTTTTTTTAACTTTGTTTATTTTAAATCAAGGCAGGATGGTAAATACACATATTACAACATATTACAAGCAATGTTTTTTCAGGCTTGTTGATCCCCAGTCCTCATTCCCCCCACCGGGCTTCCTCCCTCCCACCTCCCTCTGGCCTCTCCACCCCTCAGGTTTGGAGGCGGAATTTTTCCTCCTGGGTTACCCAGTTCGCGCCTTAGCGTCTATGTGTCTTCCTCAGGGTTCTCTTGGTGTTTTAGGATCCATCGGGCCCTGATCGGTTTATAGGTCCGGGCGGGGAAGCGCTGGTCGTATTCAAGCACTGGGCCCCAAATATTCTGGAAGCGATGGAGCGTTCCCGCCTGTGCTGCCGTCACCTTCTCCGCTATCAGGATGTCCCAGAGTGTAGACCACCATTGGGCTATGTGAGGGCCTTCTGGGGATTTCCAGGCCCTGGCCAACACCGTTTTCCCCGCCAGTAGGCAGTGTGTCAATAGTTTTGATCTGGTCCCGGAGCGCGGGTAGATCGCGGGGATCAGGGCCCCCAGCAAAACTGGTTCAGGTTCCAGAGGAATCGCCGTTCCCGTGATTTGCGTGATGGTCTCCAGGCATGTCCTCCAGAACTGTCGAATCTTCGGGCAAGCCCACCACATATGGGAGAAGGAGCCTAGGTGGCCACATCCTCTCCAGCAGGCATGATCCACTTGTGGGTTCATGTGGTGAAGTCGAAGGGGCGGGTGATACCACCGCAGCAGCACCTTGTACGCACATTCCCTATTGGTAATGCAGGTGGAAGAGGTGTGTGTTCTGGTCCATATGTCCACCCAGGTTTGGTCCTCCACCGGATGACCTAGGTCCGCCTCTCACTGGGCCATACAGCGGGTCTTTGTGGACAGGAAGTCCCTTATGAAGCGCCTATATAGGGTGGATACCCTGCTCCGGGTCAGAAGGTCCCCCAGTGTAAGTTCCAGGGCGGTGGGCGGGCGTGTTGCTGCCTGCAGAGTTTGGGGGTGTGAGCACCAGTGGCGTAGCTGGATATAAGTGAATCTGTCCCTTTCCTGGAGTTGGAACTTCTCCTTACATTGGACGAAAGTGAGGGGTGTCCCTCCCATATATAGCTGGTCTATGGTCTCCAGCCCGCCCTTTATCCAGTTCCGAAAATTACGGGGGTCCGCTCCGGGTGAGAAGGATGGGTTATGGAAGACCGGGGAGCGTGGGCTCAGTCCTTTTGGCACTCCCTTTTGCTTTAGCGCCCAGTCCCAGGAGCTAAGGGTGTGTTTAGTGTATAGGAGGAGGTCTCCCCAGTGTGTTCTAAGGGGGGGCGGGATGTGTGGCAGAAATCGCAAGGGTAGGGGCACTTGTGATTGTTCCAGTTCTACCCATCTGGGGCGGTTTGTTATAGTTTGCCATGCCTGAATCTGTGCTAGTTGTGCTGCCACACTATAGGCCCGCAAGTCCGGAACCCGCAGACCTCCTAGCTTGGAGCCCCCCAGCATCGTTTTGAGAGGGATTCTCACTCTCTTACCTTTCCAGATGAATTTCAGCATTTTCCTTTGGATGTCCCTGAGGGTTGGTGTGGGAATCGCTACTGGGAGGGAGGCGCAGGCGTATAGGAACCTCGGAAGTAGGTTCATCTTACATGCTGTGATGCGCCCCAGCAGTGAGATCTCTTGGGTCTCCCATCGTTTCAAGTCGCCTTCCAGTTCTTTCAGTAGCCGGGGGAAGTTGGCTTTGTATGTGTCTCTTGGGTTAGCCGGGATGTGGACCCCTAGGTAGGGGATGGCCTTCTTCACCCATGTAATCGGGCACATCGCAGTTAATGGCTCCCGTTCTGCTGGGGTGAGCCCGATGCCCAAGGCCGAGGATTTGTCAAAGTTTATAGTGAAGCCTGAGACCTCACCATAGGTGGTAAGTTCTCGTATCGCCTGTTTCAATGATGAGTGGGCTTCTGAGATCGTGAGTAGGACATCGTCCGCATATAGGGCGATTTTGTGTTGTGTGGGGCCGTTCTGCAGCCCTTTGATTTGGTCATTTCCCCTAATCCTTTGGGCCAAAGGCTCCATGGTGAGTGCGAAGAGTAAGGGCAACAGCGGGCAGCCCTGCCGGGTTCCGCATGACAGGGGGATCGGAGCTGAGCTGTGTCCGTTAATTCTTAGGCTCGTACTTGGGCTATTATAGTTGGCTAGAACCATCGCTTGAAAAGTTGACCCGAAGCCGAAGGCCTCTAGGGTGAGTTTCATAAACGACCAATCTACTCGATCAAATGCCTTGGCTGCGTCCAGAGCCACTAAGACCAGTTTTTGGGAGTTCCGGGAGGCAAGGTCCACCAGGTTCAAGGTTCTCCGTATGTTATCACCAGCTGACCGGTGAAGGATGAAGCCTGCTTGATCGGGGTGGATGATCTTCGGGAGGACGCGGTTCAGGCGGTTGGCCAGAATTTTTGAGTATATATTTGCATCAATGTTTAAGAGTGCAATCGGTCTGTAGGAGGTTAGACTCCTTGGGTCCTTTCCTGGTTTGGGCAGGAAGATGGTGGTTGATTCCTGCATCGATGGGGTGACTGATCCTGTTTCTCTGAAGGAGTTGAACAGGGTCACCAGATGGGGGGTCAGTTGTGGCCTGAATAGTTTATAGAACCTGGTCGAAAAGCCGTCTGGACCTGGGGCTCGTGTTTTGAGCGACTTAATGGCCTCCTCGACCTCCTCCCCTGTAATGGGCTCCTCCAATTCGTCTCTCGTTGTATTGGTGAGACGGGGTACCGCTGCCCTCTGCAGATATTCCACCTGTTGCAGTAGGTTCCGAGGGGTTGCCTTCATGATTTGGGTCAGGTAGTCTGTCGCGAGCTGTCGTTTTTCGGGCTCCGAGTGCCGTGTGACCCCCTTGGAATCACGCAGACCTGCGATCGTGTTGACGCATCTCCGTTTGGGTAGTTCGGCCACCAGGAACCTGTTCGCCTTGTTGCCCTTCGCGTAATATGATTGTTTGGCTTTTGCCATCAGTAGAGCGGTTTGTTCCGCGTAGTGGGCTTCTAGCTTTTTCCTCGCTGTTCGCATAATCCGTTGCGTCTTAGGGGACCAGCCTTTTTCCTTGTGGATTGCCTCAGCCTCTCTTAGCTCGTCCTCTAGAGCTATCCGGGTCTGGCGTCTGTTCCGATGGTAGGCCGCTCCTTGAGCAATTAGGGAGCCCCTGATTACTACCTTCATGGCATCCCAATTATTCGCTAGTGAAGTGTCCGATGCTGGGTTTTCGTCAAAGAAGTTTCTTATTCCCGTTGCGATCTTGTCTCTCGTAGCCATGTCATTGAGAATCAGATCGTATAGGGACCATTTACGTGGGTTATTGAGGTTGGGGGCCTGAACCCGGAGTTCCAGGATCACTGGAGCGTGGTCGGACATGGCTCTCGAGCCGATGGAGACCTCTTTGACTGAGGGGAAGGTGTGCGGGGAGATCAGGAACAGGTCGATCCTTGAGAAGGTGCGGTGTACGAACGAGTAGAAGCAGTAGTCTCTTTTGTCGGGGTGAAACACCCGCCATGAGTCTATTATCTCCAAAGACCTGAACAGCCGGAGGAGGCTAAGTGCTTGGGCGAAATCGCTTGGAGTCGGGGGGTGTGACCGGTCTTTAGTGGGGTCAGGAACCCCATTGAAGTCCCCTCCGACAATTGTTTGGCCCTCCACAAAACTAGCGAGAGTCGTGCCCAAGAAGTCGTAGAAGTGTGATTGTCCAGTGTTAGGGGCATTCACTGAGATGAGGGTGTATAGGTCTCCCAACAGGAGGCATTTGACTGCTGTGTATCGGCCTTCCAGGCATATTTTCGTTTCCAGGATTTGCGGGTTCAAGTCTTTCTAAAGAGGATCGCTGTGCCTCCCTTTTTGCTTGTGCCGGAGGCAAAAAATTGAAGCGGGAATAGTCGAGAGCGAAGCCGGATCACGTCCGCTGGCAGCAAGTGGGTCTCTTGGAGCATAGCTATCGCTGCGTCTTCATCCTGGAGCTTTAATAGAATTGCCTTTCGTTTGTTAGGGAGTTCAGTCCATGAACATTTAGGGAGAGGATTCGCAGAACCTGGTGGTCCAGTGGTGTCCCATTCTCTGTCTCTTGGGTTGGGGGGGGGGTTTGAGTCGGTGGTTCAGCTGCCATGTTTGTCGTGAGATCTCGTGATACCATCCTGCACATGAGGTTTTAACGCGGAGCCCCAACGGGGACCGCAACTTTAACTGGTGGGTAGACCGACATTGTAAGTTCGGGCGTACCCTAGGCCAACGGGGCCGATTGTCCCATCGCGTATCGAGTACTGTGGGTTTCCAAGGAACGAAAGTTGGAAAGTATCCTTGGAGTGGGTATGAACCGTGGGTATGGTCCGCCGTCTCCGCCTTCAAGGCACATCAGTCTAAGCATTATGTGGCGGATCCGAGTTTTGATCAGGTCAGAAGAGACCAGGGAAAGATGCTGTTGGAACCTGGGGGCGCGTGAGCGCCATTGTTCATCTCTTTCTGTTGCTCCGCTGGGTTGATGACCATGGCGAACGTTTAGGTTTTGGGGAGGGAAGCGGCCCAGAGTCCTCAGATCCTTCCGGGTTTGGTGTAGAGAGTTCCTGGGGCGAGATTGGATGCATGATCCTCTCTGCATCCTCCAAGTGACTGATCCGGCGTAGGGTGCCTTTATATGTGAATTGTAGTGCTGTTGGAAACAGCCATCTATAGCGGACTTGGTGCTCCTGGAGGAACAATGCCAGGGATCGGAGCGCTCTTCTTTTCTGAAGGGTGAGTGGTGAGAGGTCCTGGTAAATTTGAAGTGGCGTGCTCTGAAAAGTAATTTCCTCCCCTTGGCGGCTAATCGCCGAAATCGCTTCCTTGGTTGTAAAAAAGTGGACCCTAGTAATGACATCTGGGGGGGGGTCCGAGTCTGCCCCTCGGCGCGGGCGGAGTCTGTGGGTCCGGTCTAGCAAGAGCTGAGATTTATCCAGGTCCGGGAGGAGGGCCTCGAAGAAGCGTCCCATGTAGTCCGCTAGCTTGTTGTCGGGGACGGAGGTTGGGACCCCCGAATGCGAAGATTGTTGCGGCGCGCCCTATTTTCAAGGTCCTCATGTTTAAACTCTAGGATCTCGCATTTGTGATGCAGGGTGTCAATGGCTCTTTGCATTTCCCCTAAAGTGGTAGTGTGATCCCGAGAGTGGTCTTCGATTTCTCCGAGCCTCTGTTCGACCTCCGTAACCCTTTGGTCTGTCTGTTCGATTTTGGTGGTGAGTTCTGAGAGGCATGAGCGAAACTCCGACTTGATGTCCGTCATGAAGGCTATCAGGTCCGCTTTGGTAGCGAGGGCTCCCCCGTCCTCCTGCTGTTTCTGTGGGGTAAGTTTGGGGGGCTCTTGCTTCTTGCTTTTATCTAATGCAGTAAGCATGGTGGAGATATCTGCGCCCTTGCTAACCTTCGTTTGCCTGGACATGATGATCGTGTTTGGCGGACTTGGCTGGAAGAGTTGCGGCGGGACCAAAGCTGTGGGAGATGGCACTCGGCCCCCTCTAGGTCTGCAGAGTTTAATGCGTTGTAGGGGTGGGAGGTCGAGTGTTTTCGGCGCCAGCCGCCCAGGAGAGATCAAGCTTAGGAGTGCGAGTGAGAAGCCGGTGGAGTAGCCGTGATCCCGCAGTGGTCTAGGTCGCTAGCTGGATGAGTGGGCCGGGGCACCCCAGGAAGTACTAGTGCATGGAGGATCTCAGAGGGACCGGCCGGGCCATCGGTGCGTGGAGGGAGGGGGGTGTGGGTAGTTCTCAGGGATTATCTCGTATTCTCCCCCCCGACCTCACCGTATGTCGATCGTTGGGGGGGGTCCGTAATCCCTCTGTGGCCGGAATCGAGCTTCAGAGCGGGGGAGGTCTAGGCCCCGGGCCCCGTCAGGCAGCGAGGAAGGAGAAGGCTCCACGCAGCAGCCCCCGAGGAAGCTCTCACGTGTCCTCCAGGCAAACCTGATATGATCCGGCTGGTTCCGTGTTGGCGGGTCCGTCCGCTACTCTTCTTCGGCGCCCCAGAACCCCGTCACCATCAGGTTCGTAGTATGTTGCTGAGTTCCGGCGCGGCCGCCATCTTGGTTTCTTCGGATGGTGACGGGGAGAGATTCGACCGCTAAGTTCTAGGGGAACGCTCCTGCGTTCGGAGGTCATCGTGGGCCAGGTTGTGCCTCATCAGTTCCGATCGCTGTAGATGGCATTGGCGACTCGGATGCTCGATCAGAACCGCTCGAATTTGACAGCGGCGGCGGACATCCCACGGGCGGCCTCAAGGGAGCGACCACATCGATGGCGCTCCAAGCCACGCCCCCCACGGTCATTTTCTTGTATCCACTGAATGTAGTTGCACCTAAAGTGGGGGTAGGTTTGAGGTGTCCTTAAGGTTAGTGGCAGGGAGTTCGAGTGTTGGGCTGCTTTCACCTGGAAACTGTTACCACCAGTTTTGGTTTGTTTAAATCTGGGGACTGTAAGTAGGTTGGCGTTGGCAGTTCTGGTAGATCGGTTGGGGGTGTATCACTTGACTCTGTCGGCAAGGTAGCGAGAGGCTGCATTATTGAGGCATTTGTGCGTCAAAGAGGCTATCTTGAGCATGATTTTGTCGGTGGTGGTGAGCCAGTACTGTAGTACGGTAGGGTTACAGTTACAGCCCCTATGTGTGTGGTAGGCAGTGCAATGGTGACTGATCAAGAAACAGCCTGGACTTAGTGAGACTCTGAGGGTAGCTAAGCAACCAGTCGGTACAGCAGACAAGTAGGTCAGCAGGGGAGGGAGAGAGAGAAAGCAGAGGAGAAGAGGAAGGTTTTGAGCTGCTTCCGGAACTTCAGGTGGTCCGGCTCAAGTTTGAGAGGGGCAGGGAGGCCATTCCAGAGGGAGGCACCTGCAGAGGAGAGAGATCTACCCCCCACTCTCTGCCTGGAGAAGCATCTAACCCTTAGAGAGCTGGAGAGCTGAGCGAAGGGCTTGAGAAGGAAGGTATTTTGGAAGAGAGTGTTGGATGTAGTGCGGGCCCCGGCACCAGAAACCCTTGTGGACAATGCAAAGGGTCTTGAACCTGATCTTTGCAGCCACCACGAGCCAGCGGAGAGATTTCAGGGCTGGAGAGATACAGTCCCTGGGCTTGAGGCCAAGGATAAGTCTTGCAGTCCTGTTCTGGATTAGTTTCAGAGGGTGGAGTGTAATGGAAGGCAGATTTAGAAAGAGGCTGTTGCAGTAGTCCAGCCTAGAGAGAATCAGGGCTCTGGAGACAGTGAGCTTCTGGGGGAAAGTGAGAAAAGGAAGAGCCCCTTTGAGGAGGTGCAGATGCTAGTGAGACTTCTTGGTGATGTCCGAGATGTGAGGAGAGAAAGAGAAAGTGGAGTCCAAGATGACACCAAGGTTTTTTGCCTCGCAGGAACGTGAAGGAAGAGGGCCCAAGGCGGGTGGCCAGAGTGAGCGAGGGAAAGCAGGGGCAGGGGTCCCAATAAGAACAATCTCTGTCTTACTGGCATTAAGGCAGAGATCGTTGGAGGTGCCCAATCCTGAATCACGGATAGAAAGTCAGGAATGAACGAGAGAGGAGAGGAGGCCGAGTGGAGCCTGAAGGAAAGCTGAGTGTCATCCACATAACACTGAAAGTTAGAGGAGAAGGTAGAGATCAGGTGGGCCAAAGGGGCCAAGTAGAGGTTGAAAAACCAGGGTGAGAGGATAGAGCCCTGGGGAACGCCACAGGTAGAGAGAGAGGTGGCGAAGAGAAAGGGACCAAGTTGGACCTAGGAGGGTCAGTCCAAGAGGAAGTAGGTCAGCCACTCCAGGGCCTGATCCATGATGGCCAGGTTCTCAAAGAGTCGATTGATCAGGATGGCATAGTTGACTGTGTCGAAAGCAAAGGAAAGATCAAGGAGGATGAGGACAGAAGGAATGCTGGAATCAAGGTTAGAGAGCACATCTTCACAGGTGTTCAGGAGAGCAGTTTCCGTTCATCTAGCAACTCTGAAGCCAGACTGATGGCCATGGAGACAACCAACAGATTCAGTGTGGAGAGTAAGCTGGGAGATGGCCAGCTTTTCCAAGAGTTTTCCTAGGAAATGGGTAATGGAGATTGGACGATATTTTCCCAGGCAGGTAGGATTGGCAGACGGCTTCTTGAGAAGTGGGTGCACAAGGGAGTGCTTGAGGGGAGAGGGGGAAGTTCCAGGGGCAAACGATTGATTACAGAAATCGGCCAAGGCCGGAGCGAGGGTGTCAATATGGTCCTTGATGGTTCCAGAGGAGCAGCGGAGCACCTGTTTGGACGACACTTTCATAGATCGGACTTGTCTAGAAACCTCATCAGGTGGTGTTGTCAGAGAGAAAGAGGAGAAAGGAGGAAGAGAGGGAGAGATGGCTTAAGGGGGGCCGAGAGAGGAAGAGGGAGAGGAGATAGAGGACAGGATGTCCTGAGTTTTAGCAGAGAACTGAGAGGCCAGAGCCATACAGAGGGCCTAAGAGGGAACAGGAGAGGTAGCGACTGCAACAGGATTGGCCAGTTCCTTGCAGATTTTAAACAGTTTGGCTGTGTTGTTAGAGGCCGCAGAGACGCGGGCTTCAATGTGTGCTCTCTTATTGATGAGTGTTATTGCTTTGACTGGTATTCTGGTGCAACCAGTCTAGGTATGTCTAAATGTGGACTGGCATGCTTTATTGTAATGTTATTATGTGTCTACATTGGTCTACATTGTGCAGCCAGTGGGACGTGTTTTCATTGTGGCATGGCATTTTTAATAGCAAAGCAGTAATGTTCCTGTGCACTGTTGGTGACTTGCATGTATTGGATCGGTGTTACCCTACAAAACAATTGCAACCACTCTGGCTTTTTAGCCAATTTTACTCAGAAACTGTGCTTTATATTGCATTAAAACACATATGTATATCTTTCTCCTGGTGCAGTATGCAGCATACCCCTTCAGCAGCTCGTGTGTGCGTATTGCGCAAGCGTGGTAATCTAGGACGGCCCAGAGTGAGGCGCGACCTGTGATTTGTTGCCAAGTTGCGAGAAGGGGGTCCTCCAAATTTTGTGCAACCCCACTGCTGCCCGGTGAGTGAAACCAGAAAGGGGGAACACCGGGCTGGCAGGCAGTGATAGAAATAAAGCGAAATAAGGCATTTTCAATACCGAGCGAAATGAAAGCAAGATAAAGCAAGTTAAAGCAGATGAAAAGTACTTTGAATATCAAATGAAATAAAAAGCAAGACATTTTGAATACCGAATGAAATGAAAGCAATTAGAAATTACTCTGCCATCTTGAAAGGAGTTAAAGAAAGATTGTGAACTTTACTGAAAGGAACGTTTTAATTTTATTGAGATAATGAACTTTCTTTTACTGAAACCAATGCTAGCAAAGCCAAGAGAGCACAAAGAGTTCAATGCAGGATATGTGAAATCCAACACTGGCCACAGCCGAGAAAGTGCACAGAACTGTATATCATAATGAAGCCAGCATTGGCAAGAGTACAGGAAACATAAGAAGGTATAACAAGCGCAAAGTGGTCAAACAAGCCATAAAACAGTGTCACGAAAGTGTGACACATGCCACTGAGGCTAACCTCACTTGTGAGGAGAAGCAGTGGACTGGTGTTAAAGGAAAAGCAGTCAAGGAATGGTACCAGTTGCATGACCTGTTGACTTGTAATGGGTGGACCTTGTGGTCCAACAACTGCGCCTAGACTGGGTGCCCCTGAATGGAAAGGTCACTGAAGACACCTATAAAGAAGCTTTTGCTGTACAAAGACCTTGTGATTTTGAAGTCAATTGTGGTTTTGAAAGCTGGAAGATTTGGACTCTTGGGGAAGAAAAAACATGTGTTTGATTAACTAATTTGAACTGTGGAAAGGGAATGCTGATTACAATCCATAGAGCTAGAAGAAGCTTTGAACTTAACTTTGAACACTATGGGCCTCACCACGAGTCTTGCGGTAACCCTTAAATACGGCGGGAGCGCTATTAACGCCGCATTAGCGCTCCCGCCGCTTTTAAGGGTCCGCCAGATCATGGCCTTGGCAGATTTCCCCCCAGGGCTCTTCGGGGTTTAAAAGAAAATCCTATTAAGTGTCATTTTGTGACACAGCAATGTACAATTAAAACTTTTGTCAATTCTTGAATCCCCCCCCATGCATAACTAAAGATAACAACTTGTACCACTGCCACAGCTGCCACAAACACTACCAATCCTTCAACTTTCCCACAGCAGATCAATGTCCATATTTGGTCAAAAACAGCAGCCATGCTCCCTCAATGTCCATGCATGTCTCATCAAGTAAGTACGTGAGGTACTCCATGTCATATATGGTCTGTGCTTTCTGCACCCCCCTCTTGCTCAGTGGGGATGCCCCCTAGCTTCAAGAACTGTGCCATGCAGCGTCTTGCTGCCACTAGCGGGGTGAGTACCATGTGACCCTTCTCTCCAGTCTCCCCATCCACCCCAGACAGCAGCCAGCTTGGTGATAGCTTTCGCTGCACCTCAGCCAATCAAGGTCATCGGTCCAATACCTATGGATATGGGAACACCCTCACCACATGTGGTAATAATCACTATGCAGGTGCCTACAAGGCCAGAAACTCGAGCCCACACCTGCATAGATTTTGGCCAGCGCTGCTGGGGGATAATGCCAGTGATGGATATGTTTCAATGCCTCCATTCCGTATTGTAGGGATGATGTGGACTTCTTTACCCTCCTACGATCGCAGTCTACATCTGGTCGGTGATGTCCATCGACCAGATCCCTGAGCCATTTTGCCCTTCCCGGTAGGGGACCAGCAAGGTCACCAGGTCTCTACCCCCAATATAGTTTAGCTATGCGGCCCTGCGGGCTGGTGCCCTGCAGTGGAACCTTTTTGAAAGGGGTGAGGTCCCTACTCAGATTTTCCCCTCATCTCGAGCTTGCCATCACCCCCTTGAGCTGTAAATAATGGAACACTGAGAGCTTCCCCATGTGAAGGCAGATCTCTAGCAGGGCCAAGGAGTTGAATTTCCCTTCCTCCCACAACTGACCTGCCCCCAAGGGTCCTGCCTTGTACCAGGACTGGAATCGCATCGGCTCATCAATGAAGTTTCGTAGGGGCAGCACCCTTATGCAGCTGAGTGGGGAGGGCCATGTCGACAGCCAGCGTGTAGCAACGCTTTCACATCACACTGACCAAAAGACCGCTAAAATAGGATGCACCAGCACCCTCCAGGATATGTGCCGCTGAGGTACCCAGAATGACCGGCGCAAGGACCACATTATCCATATGGACCCATTGTTTCTCTGTCCTAGGGTCTAGGTGGTCCACCATGATTCGTAATTGCGCCACCTTACAGTATGCCATCATGTTGAGGAATCCCACCCCACCACTCATCCTTCAAGAGGACCAGTGTAGGCCACCCTAGGCCATGCAGCCTCCCACAAGAAACGGAGAAGAGCCCTCTGGATATTAACCAAAAAAAGGGGCATGATCACTGAAACAGAAATAGCTGCTTGGGGAGGACCATCATCTTAACACAATTTAAACAGGCCACCCATCAGAGATTCAGCTGTCCCCACCACTGCAAATCCTGTTGTATCCTATCCCAGAGAGGGGCCGGGGGCGGGGGGGGTCGCTTTTGTCAAACAATTCTTGGCCGTCCCTCTTAATTCCAATACCCAGGTACTGGACTCCCTCTAGTTACATCCTAAAACCCATTTACCGCATGAAGGACCCATCAACCCGACTCCAACCCACTGCTAAAAATGCCACCAATTTGTTGAGATTTACTTTAAACCCTGACAACTCTCTGTATCACCGGAGATCCCGAAGGAGGGCGGGGACATAGATCCTTGGTTTCGTGAGATAGAGCAGAGCGCCATCCGCAAATAAACTCACCTTGTACCCCCGCCCTCCCAGGTGGACCCCCACGATATCCTCGTTACGCCGCAGATCAATTACCCATGGCTCCATCACCAGTGCGTAGAGCAAGGGTGAGAGGGGACATCCCTGCTTGGTACCTCTGTGCAGGGGCCTCAACATCCCTCCATTCACCACCATTCTAGCCCACGGGGCAGAGTACAAAGTCGAGATCCATCCCATCCTACAAGTACCCATGCTAATTCTCCCTAGGACTCCCTACAGGAATGACCAGTTGACACAGCCAAATGCAGTTTTGGCATCAAGGTAGAGAATCAAGGCCCCCACCCGTTTCACCTCTGAGGCATTCAGTATATGGAGGGTCTTACGTAGATTGTCAAAGCACTGTCTGCTTTGAATAAACCCTGTTTGGTCCAGGTGTATCAGCCTTGGAAGGTGCAACTCCAACCGTGACACCAGTTTCTTCGTGAATATCTTAGCATCCATGTTAAATAATGAGATAGGCCTATATGAGGCACAATACGTGGGGTCTTTGTCCTGCTTGGGAATTACTGCTTTCAATGCTTCCAGAAAGGTAGGAGGGATGTTGGCAATGCTCCAAATTGAATTAAACAGATTGGCCAGGGGCCTCGCCAGCGGCTCCTAGAACTGTTTATACAAGCCAGACATGTAGCCAACCTCTCCTGGAGACTTACCCGGTTTAAGGTGACCAATGGCTTCTAGTACCTCCTCCTCTGTAATATCTGCCACCACCATGACCCTTTCTCCCCCAGACAGTCGTGGGATGAGGAGTCCCTCCAAACATTCCTGTATTTCCTCCTCCCACTCCTCAGGGGGCCTTGCATAGTGGTTTTCATAGTACCCTGCAAAACAATCTGGAATGCTACCTTGGACACCAACCAGGTTCCCCCCTACCTCTCGTATACGCTCAACACTTCTCTCTGCTGTATGCTACTGAACTCTGTTCGCCAGTAGGGTCCCCACCCGATGCCCCTTTTCATAAAACCCCTGCTTAGCGTAGCACATCTTTTTTAACACTTGCCTAATCTACAGGTCCTCCCGCAGCCTCCCCTCTACCAGCACCCTCTCCCTTTTTTTCCTAGCTCCCGCTTTTATGAGCAGGCCTCTGAATGTTGCCTTGGCCGCCTCCCACACCGTTTTCCATGGCACCTCCCCTGTAACATTGGTTTCAAAGTAGTGGCCAATCTCCTGTTGCAAATAGTACTGAAACAGGGGATCTCTGAGGAGACCATCGTTACATCTCCATCACGGCAACCGTTTCCTCCCCTCCTCCACCCACCATTCCATAGCGACCATCTTGTGATCGGACCAGGTCACGGCTTCCACCACTGGAGCTGCCGACATTGCCTCCTGTTACAGAGGGACGAGCAGGAGGTCAATCCTCATATAGGATCGGTGCGGGTCAGAAAAAGGTATGCCCTCCCGCCTGGGGGTTCCTGGACCTCCAAACATTAGTCCAAAAGTGGTCTTTGAGTAGCTGCACAAAGGCCTTATGTTGCATCCTCTGCATTTTGACTTGGTTGCCTCTCACTGAACACCAGTCCACGGCTGGGTCCGCAATTATGTTAAAATCACCTCCCACCAGTGTTGGCCCCTCTCTCCATTCCCTTAATACCGTAAACACCCTCTTCAGGAAATCCAGTTGGTTACTGTTGGGAGCATATAGGGACACTAATGTAAGCATTCTCCCCTGCAGAAGGCCCTTAACCACCACCAGCCGACCCCCAAACCCCTATGCACCTAGACCTCCCTCAGCTGCAAAGAACATGATAGAACAATCCCCACTCACTCCCTCTTACTGTTCTTGTGTGAGGCCCAGTACACTTGTCCAGTATTCGACCCCTTCAGACTTGACTCCGTCCCCTGCCTATAATGGGTTTCTTGTAGAAACAGCACAGCCAACTGGGCCTTACGGAACAGGTTCACCATCAGAGACCTTTAATTCGGGGAGTTCAGCCCCTTTACATTAAGTGTGGCAGCCCTCCAGTTAACTATTTTCTATGCAAATTTGTTCCCCTCTATCGCCCCCTGTGGGCAAGCTAGTACTCCGTTGCAGCTGTGGCAAAGTAATGCATGCATCCCGTACCCTTCCCCCCACCCCATCCAACTGATAAAACTAATAGAATATTCTCAGGTTGTGACACCTATCCTGGGCACCATGCCCCAACTCACTGAGACATCACAGTCACTAGGGTAATATAGAGTCCGTCACCCAACCAAACACCAACACAGCAAAGCCCCCACCCCCTTTGCCCCCGAACTGGAGTTAAACAGCAGACAGCTCCCGTGCCCCCACTTCATCCAGGCTGCTTTTGACTGTGACACTTGGAGTTTTTTTAATTTTCTAGCCCCTGTCTCCTTCCGGAGGTGTCTTGGATGCGCAAAGGCACTATTAAAACACTTGCGCAGCCTGAGCTGGCCATCTCTCTCTTGGGTCGCTCCTTCCTTTACTTTTTGTAGCTTAGCCAGTAGCTGGTTTGCCCCCTCCCCCTGCTTGAGTTCATAATGTTCCCCTCCATATTCAAAAGAGCGGGCAAAGGGGAACTGCAACTGGTAGCACACCCCCTCCTCCTGCAGCCATTTTGTTAGGGGCATACATTTCCTCCTTTGGGGGTGTCTCTTGACCCTGCCTCTGTGCCTGCAGCGAATCCCACAGGCAAACTCCACTCACACCAACATGCGGTTGGGGCCTCATCCACACAGGGAGCCTCCTCACGCTCCTGAAGTCCCTGCTGTCATCTGCTATGCCGGTGACCGCCACAGCGTGTTCCCCCTGTTGCTAGCACTCCAGTTCAGCAGGGTGTGGAGCTCAGGTCCTACGTGGCCATCTTGCTCTGAGCCTCCTCTTGACTTCCAATTAATATGCTGGAGAAACAAGAGGCTCCAGCCCTCTAGAGTCTGCATCAGAGGGTGACGGAGGAAAAATAAAATCCAAAATGGCAGCAGGCCCAAAACAGATAAGGCCCAATTCCATTCCATTTCGTATGACCCAGGTCACATTAATTATTCAGGCTCATCCCAACCCAGGCTCACACAGATGCAGAGTCCAACACAGGGAGAGAGCTCAGTGTGACAGTTTTAGTTGTTGGCGAAGTAGCTGAAGAGTGGAATTTGGGGGCAGATTACGAGTGGGTATGAGATTCTGGTGGAGCATGGAGAGGGGGAGAAGGAAACAGTGGAAGATTGAAGGTTGGATGGGAAACATAAAAAAAGAAAGGAAGTGGTTGAGAAAGACTGACGGGAGAAAATCAAGAAAGGAAGAAGGTGATAGAGAAATATTGGGTGTTGGAGGGTGAACACCAAGAAAGGAAGAAGGTGATAGAGAAAGACAAGATGTTGGAGGGCAAAGAGGTACCCCATGCTACAGCAGAGGAGGCTGAGGGTCAGAGAGTGAGATGACTAGGAAGGTTCTGGTGAACCAGGTCGCTTTTAGGCAGACAGGTGGGAGTGGCTAGGAGTCTATGTTGTTCCACCAAGGGTTAGAGAGCTTATTCCAAGTCCAGATGAATTGTGGGTGATTCAGGGCCCAGGACCCTAGAAGATGGAGATGGTGAAGTTGAGAACCTCAGAGAAGAACCTAAGTACTGGTGGAGAATGTATAAGCTAAGTAAGAAGCTTCAACACTTCTCTATCCTGCTACTAGAGGCACAGCATCTGATAGAAGTAAGCAATCCAGGTCTGGAGGCCCAGCCTGTACTTGTGTTGTTAGGTAGTTGTAGGCACATGAGAGAAGCAAGGGCTGTGACAAGGTACCCTGCTTGAGTCTGGGGACTGGCAGTCCAGTGGGTCCGGTGCCACCCTAAACCAGTGGATGTTGAATTCAGGGGGGCTATGAGGAGGATCCCCTGACCACATTGTCTGGGCCCCAACTCCCTAACAGAGGACAGTCACTTGAACCCAATACCGCCCAGTCCTGGCGGCCTCAACCCTCTCCAAGATATATGTCACAATAAATTGCAGAATAAGGTAAACAAGCTCTCTCCCAAGAGAAATAGCCTGAATTCAATTCCGACTAGACCCAAAGTCTCAACATCAAAGCAAACAGCTTTACTGTTAATGGGAATGGTTTCCATTGGCTTACGGAATGTTGCGAGTACATGGTCACTATTGCTGTCTTGGACAGCACTTCCAGAGGACAATACTTCGAATCCTGCGGAACTCGCCACAAACCATGTGGCCCAAAGAAGACAGTATTTCTGTCTTGGGCATTGTGAATGCACAGATGAATGGAATGGCGTCCAACTCCTGCGGTACTCTGTAACTAACTCTTCTATTCCGCTGAATCAAAGTTTGCCCAACACACATGCAGGAAGCACCACAATCAGCAGCACATAACAGGCAACCCCTGGGAGCCTTGAAGGAATATGACTAAAATCCAATTTGGCAGCTGCAACAAGCATAAGGTTGGTACCCCACACTCCAGAACCCACATCAACCACAGGTCTGGAAGTTAACCAATCACAGCCCTTGTACATTTATGGTTGTATATTTATGCCCTATGAGTGCAAACTCTCAATGAACGATCCACCCATAGGGAGGAGGGAGGAAAGCATGAACGCCCAAAAAGCCAATGTGACAGTGTGGGTTGTTGGAGTAGGTGGCAGCTATTGGTTAGAGGAATCTGGAGTGTGTTATCAGGATTGTAGAGGAGTAGAGGTGATTGGAGGCAACAGGAGGAGTTGAAAGAGTTGGCAGGTGTTATAGTGGGTCTTCTATGCATTCTATGTATCATATTATGTATGCGTCATATGGTTCTGGAATGTAGCCATTCCAGAACCATTTGAGTGGGTATGTGCCCCGGCAGCCATACGCTCCGGGGGCTCTACGGATAAACCCAAATATACATTTATTCATGCCTCATGTATATTTACTACAAATGGCGATGAGATACCTTTGATACAGAGCCCCCGGGGCTGGTACATCATCACAGCTACACGAGTTAGACTGAGCGGCCTGCTGAGATGGAGGTGGATCTGTCAACGCCCGCACTGTGAAAAGGAGTGCTATCGTGCCCCAGATAAGCTGCGGCGAGTGTCTCCTGACCCCGACGTGCCTGCGACTAGGAGACATTGGGTGAGCCTCCCACAGGTTATTAGAATAAGGTGGATTGCAGAGGTTTAGCCCCGCCCGAGCACGCTGCATCATATGAAATGCTTCCTCAACGGCATCGAAAAGTTTAGAAAAGAGGACCCAAAGGTGTGCCGAAGCATGGTGGCCATATTGTAAACATCATTGCTTTCAGTGTGTTGCCAAGGCAACAAAGTTACGAAGCAAAGGACAATGACGAAATCATATGAATCAGCTCATTTGGCATAACCTATGCACAAAAACAACAAAGTAAACCACAATATATGCATTTGGAAGAACTGTAAATCCTGCATGGACAATCCACAACACAGGAAAATATATTTTAAAGAGGTTTTGGAACTTAAAGCCAACTTTTACATTGAACATTTACTATAAAGATACAGAAAAGAAAAAGGGAAATAGACAAGTAAAAGGAAAGACATACAAGTTTTAATTTACTGGGTTAGAATAATTACCTGCCATCATGCAGCATGGTACAACACCAATGCAGTTCCTTCTGCTTCCTGGGAATCCTACATGCCCATGGGAACAGTGGATTGACGGATTACAAGTATACTTGAGGGCAGTTGGGGGGAAGAAATATAATGACGATCTCAAGGAAGCCACTTTGCTAAACTGCATTGGAACAGAAGCTTTAAGGATTTTTAGGGCACTCCCTGATCTGGATGGGGCTGAAGGAGGGTCAGGTGAAAACAATCGTAAATTTGAGTGTGCACTAGGAAAATTAGCCAAACATTTTGGTAACAAAACCAATGTATTCTAGAAAGGTACACGTTTTTTTCAAGACGCCAGTTAAAGGGTGAATCAGTAGACACCTACATTGCAGCTCTGAGAGGACTCATGTCCATGA
Source organism: Ambystoma mexicanum (assembly GCF_040938575.1). Classification (NCBI taxonomy): domain Eukaryota; kingdom Metazoa; phylum Chordata; class Amphibia; order Caudata; family Ambystomatidae; genus Ambystoma; species Ambystoma mexicanum. The sequence goes on from NC_090925.1 coordinate 989,262,390, forward strand.
TCAAATTCACCAGTGTTGATGAGGAGTATCTAAGAGATCAGTTGGTGTTGAATGTGGCTGATGCACACATACAACAGAGACTGTGGCAAGCTAAAGACCCATCCTTAGAACAAGCACTCGAGATCGCCAGAACTATGGAACTTGGCGATCGCTGTATGAAAGAAAGATTTGACAAAAGTGATGACAGAGAAATCAAGATGGTCCAGGAAGAAGGGAGAGAGGATGCTGATGAATCCTTGGTGGCAATGGTAAGGCGAATGACCACTAGCAATTCCAGAGCAAGCTTTAAGAGAGGAAGGGAAATAGGCTACAAAAACCAAAGCCAAAGCCGTTTTAAAAAATGTGGCTTGTATAAACACAATGATACTGAAAAATAATGCCCTGCTGCAGCTGTCGAATGCTACAAATGCAGTCATATAGGACATGTTGCCAAAGTGTGTAGGAACAATCGTGGAAGAGGGGGTAGATTCAGTAGATACTCCATGAACAGACCGTCAAGAAACATGGTGAGGATGGTTAAAGAAAACTCTGGACCTGGCAACATGTTAACCGTCAACAGTGAAAACACACAACATGTACAGATACTCACAGTCACTTCAATAGAGGAGAATAAAGGACCTTGGGTAAACATGCAAATAAATGGAATATCTTTGCCCATTATGGTCGACACTGGGTCTTCATACACTATGGTAGATGTCGACACATTTGTCAAGGTACTGTCTGGCAACCTTCAGGAGATACAATGCACAGGGGTGAGAGCAACAGGATATGGTAAAACTCCTATAGATGTCATCGGATGTACTTGGATGAAGTTGCGTTTCCGCGACAGGAAAACATACTGTAAGTTATACGTAGCAAAAAATGGTTCATCCGTAGTGGGATGGGAAGAACAAGCCGTCCTACGTGTTAGGATTCATCCAGGGGACGTACCCATTTTGAGTGTTTTAAAAGACAATAATGACATTAAAGGTGCACTTGCTAAACAATTTACTTGCTGTATTCCAAACAGAGTTTAATAAATGTGCTTGTATTCAATTCAATCACCAAAATAGTTATTTTAACTTGTTTTATTTAATTCACTCTTTAATATGAGCAACGTGGTTCTTTTTGTTTATTGTGATGTATTGCTTTTACTTATTTCACTTGATTCACTATATTTCATTCAGTTCGATATTCAATAGAAGTAACGTAATCTGTTTCATTCAATGTGGAACGTTATATTCATTAATTTCATTCAGTTCGGTATTTATTAGTAGTAACGGGTTCAATTTAAAGTTCAATGTGGGACGTTACTTTCCCTCAGTTTGTGTGCGTCGGTCAAAATACCTGGACCATTATTATCTGCACTGCCTCCTTTGAGCCCCCCGGGTATTATAACTGTCCCCAACACTTACCCAGTCGCGGCAGATCCTCCGGCAGCTCCTTTGCTTCTCTTCTTCCTCCCAACACACCGCCAAATAGCCAGGCGTTTCTCTTTGCACTCGCTGGCTAATGAATAGAGCTTCGCCTCCACCTGTATGCAGCACCTGCTGCTCGCCTTGTCATGGGTGGGATATCCAACCCACATTCCCAGTCCAGCGGCATCGTAAGGGTTTCCTCTGACGGGCTGGCGTCTCGGCTTCTCCTTTTCTTCGGCTTAAACTCTGGTTCTTCCGCTCTGATTCCGACTCTTGTTCCGACCCGTGCTCCGACCCGTTGTCTGACCCATGCTCTCTGCTCTGCCTGCTATCACAGCTTTTATACACCTGAGTTGGCCTAACAGGATACAGGTCGTGGTCAAGGGTTTGCCTTGCCTGACCTTCAGGCCTCTTTTTCATCCCAGTACTTGCATGGGTAATGGAGATAGTCTTCATGGCTTCTAGTTGTTTCTTCTTTGTCTCAGTATTGTCATACATTTTAAAGGGGTAGAGAAGCGGAACACATTTATAATTACCCATAAAGGTAAGGGAAATATCAGGGTCACTGTCCTGAGGATAATATGGGTACTGAGATGTGTTCTTACTTATCTCATCTCTACCCTTCCCTTGTTTAATCTGGTGTAATACAGGTTCCTACCTTCCTCAAAGATCATAGGACTAGATGAACAATATCACATAAACCTTTCTGGTATAGGGATTCATTTTAAGAAGGGAGATATGGTATACTGTGCACCACCCATAGGTATCCTACTTCCAATCCCAGAGGATCCTTTATCCAGGTGATCCTTCCTCATTTGTCCATCCCCAGGGGAAGGATCCAAAAGCGATGGCCTTTCCCTGGCCACCTGCATAGAGGATCCATAAGGAGCAGAAGTCAGAATACCCTCAGGTTTCGCACATCTCTCACGGCCCTTTTGTATCTTGTTGAAAGTCACGGGCTCCGTGAGTCGCCTCAGCTCCACCTCCACAAGGTGTGATGATGTCAGGGGGCTTCCCCTCTGCATAGCACTCTCTTCTTCTCTGCTCTGACTCGTCCCAGTTAAATATGCATCTCTCGTTGAAGAGAAATCTTCCTTTCTTTTTCCATATGAGTTTCGTTTTCCATTGCTTTTAGCCAAATGCCACGCTACTCTTTATAGCAGACAGTCCCATGTATGAGGCTTTGGTAGGTGGTTTAGTGAGTTCTTCACAGGAACGGGAGTCCTTGTACCCAAAGGGGGAGTTTCTCCCAGGAGGGCTCACCTGCCTCGACCTATAGGGAGGGTCTTGCAGAGCAGACTCACCTCCCTAGCCTCACAGGGGGAGGCTTTCCCTTGGAGAGAAGGGACGAATACATGGGACGGAGATGACCAAAAAGACAGAAAATAAAAGTCTGAATGGGAGATTTGGTCAAATGTGTCCTCTGTGCGAAATTTTCATACGGCCGACAAATTCGACCAAATCTCCCATTCGGTGGCATTATAGTGAACAAGGGGAGCGGGGGATGCAGAGGTGTCCACCGCACCCTTGTTTGCTATAATGTCAATGGGTGTGGCGGGGTGTCCCCCTTACCCATGCTTATAAAGTTTAAAAAAAATAAGAAAAACAGAGGACACTGCTGCGCCAGTTACTGATCACGGAAGTGAATGAGAACAGGCTTCCCAGGGTCACGGCGAGTCAGCGGCACACAACGGAGTGTGCCGCCGATGGGTAAATAAGGGGGTAGGTGGGATTGGGTTATCCAAAATGGCTGCAGGAGGAAATACCGAATGTTATTTTCGAACAAATAACATTCTGTAATTTCTTCCTCGATCATTTTGGATACGTGAAAATCACCCAAATTCCCCGGCGATTCGTCACAGAGGCCAAACGATTATAGTGAAAAGGAAGACATAGTCAAGGTAGAGTAGCAAAGCAGTAAGGATTAGACTGAGGAAGCTGTGAGAGTGCTCCAGGGATACAATGCCACACACACAAAGCTCTCAAATAATTAAAGTTAGGGAAAAGATGTGCCAAAATATACAATACTTTTTTAGGCCTTTGAATACACTTTAAGCAATTAAAACCTTAGGTAAGTATTATCACAAAACGACTATTATATACATATATACCAGACCCTACAGGATATTGCAGATTGAAATTGAAGATTTTGCGATATAAAAAAGCTAATTTTGCGGCACAAAATTGTATCTATTGCAGCATTTTTGCAGCACATTTTTTTTAACTGCATCGAGTAAGATTGGCAGTTATAATTGTTAAAATATTCTCCCTCTATGTTCTCAAAGCACCCACACACCCCACTAACCAACACTCCTCACACTCACCAATTCCCCACCACATTGTACACTCCCAAACCTCTCACTGTGCCAGTCATGCACACAATCATGTGTTTTGTCACACTGCCAAGTCACAACTCACACTCCCCAGTACCTGCGACCCTCCAAACCATGTGCCCAATTCACACCTTACTCCCCTGTGGCTACAGTCCTTCATTCGTTCTCTCTCCTTCTGCATCTTGCATCCTTTCTCCCATTCTATTGCACTTTCCCCCCATCCTTTCTCCTAATATGACTCTGACTAACACCCTCTTGAAGCTCCTTACCCACGCTTACCCTTCTGCTTACTGATTCGCTCACTATGTGTTAATCCACTTGGACTCCTTTCCTGATGCATTGCACTCACTTTAATTCTATGCTACTTGATCATGTACCTTATATTGTATATACCAATGTTCTATTGTATATTTCTTCCTGCATTTCATGTACCCATGTACCCTGTAACTAAGCTGAACATATCCTTTCCTTCTGCACCCTGATGCCCCTGGGTCTGGTGCACATTATAAATAAATAAACTAAACTAAACTAATCTGCAGCTCGCTGCGTCTTTCTGGCCAACTGCTCCCTCTCTGCTTTCTGGCCCACTGCTACACCTGTAGCCCACCGCTATTTCTGCTTTCTGGACCTCCGCTTCCACTCTGCTTTCTGGCCTAACACCTCATCTCTGGGTCACTGCTCCCTCTCTGTTCTCTTGCCCAACACTTCGCCCTCTGGGGCACTGCTCTCCCGCTGCTTTCTTGCCCATTCTGGCCCATTCCTACCCCTCTCTCTCTCCTTTCCCCATCATATTGTGACTATTTTTTAAAACTTTTAATGTAGTTATTGGCCCAGATCCTCAAAGGATTGAGCATCTAAACATAGGGCAGAGAAGGTGCTTTTACTTAGATGCCCCATTTTTGAAAATTAGCAGGTCACCTTATTCTCAAAGACCTGTGCATTTCCAGGGGGCTGAGCTGTAGTGCAAACGATGCTGCCTTGCATACATACTCCCGACACTAATCTTCTACAGGTTCCCAGCACATTTCACTGTAATGGGCCCCTAAAGGCCTGTCCCTGTCAAATGTGATGACAGAAAAAAAGATGTCTATCCCGTTGGAGGAATAGAAAAGCAAGTGAGACAGCAGCTGGTCATACTGCTGCTGTCACACTTAGAAGAATTGCATGACAGTGCCAGGAAAGACCAATGTCATGCAATGCGCACCACTCTGCACCCATTCCTAGCGGTCCAAGGGAGTTGATTTAGTTTTCTGCACATTTAAAAGCACATCCTGGATGTGTATTCGGGATGCGCTTTCAAATGTACAGAAATGCCACAGATTTGAACAAAATGCGCAAAGAAGTAAAGAAGGCCATCTGAATGGGCGCAATGACCTTTGCGTATTGGGCTGCTGCTTTTTTGACACATTTTATTACTTGCGCAAGAAAAGCTTTGGGATCATGGCCTTTTTATCCCTCTGCAAAATTATAGTTTCTGTGTTTTTTTAAAAACTGTCTGTTTTCGTGGCATTTCGCGGTATCGGAAAATCGCGATAAGTTGGAGGGTCTGTATATATATTCACTATTTTGGATTCTGCAAACATATCGCCAACAGTTTACCTTTAGAAACATTCATGCAATAGTTAGAAAAGCCAAGGCTCATACTGTAAAATAATGTATGTAGTAAAGTAAGTGAGAAAATAGAGCAAACAGTAATTTAGAACCTTTATAAACAGGTACGAAAATTAGGTAGAACACAAGTCCAATCTTGCAAGGACTTGGAGCTGAGTGCCCAAATGTCACAAGTTCCACAATGTGTACTTTGCAGGGCGGTTTACTATGTGATTTGTGAACAAACGTTGCCAACGGATGTGAGTTAATGTTCCAGAAGTTGAATAAAAAGGTAAATAACTTTTTTTCTCCAAATCCCACCCCTCTAAGGGAAGCCCAGAGGGAAATTCTTAACTAGACCGCCACTGATTTAGTCAGGAAAGGGAGAAATCGTTTTAGGACTTTACCCCATACAACCCTCTGGCAGGAGGGAAGGTAGGAATTGCTATGCAAACTCACCCCTTGCTCTTTTTTTTTGCAGAACGTTTTTATTGGCCTTTTTCATAGCTTCAGCAAACATTAAACACCCCCCCATAACCCCCTCCCACAAATCTCCCCCATCCCCTACCCGAACCGGCACAGTTTTCTCTACCACTTTTTGTGAGAGCAACTTGTCCCCCAATCCCAATCGCTTTCCCTCTCTCGCCTCCTTGCCCACCCCTCGCCACATGAATGGGTTGGTCCTCAAGACAGTCCAAGGAGCTGTGCTCTCCTTGGGCACCAGGCCCATTTGTAGTCCTTCATAAGAAATCGCAATACCAAGTCCCAGTCCGCCAAGAATTTGAAATGATTCCCCCCTGATCTCATACATCACCTTCTCCATTACAGCAAAGTTCCACATTTTGACTACGCACTCATGTTCAGTCGGAGGTTCTCTTGCTTTCCATTTTTGCGCTAATACTAATGCTCCCGCCATCACCAGAATGACGTAAACCTTTTGCTGAGCCTTCGTGGCCAGGTTATCAAGCCCTCTGTCCAACCCCAGTATGAACATCCCCAGATTGGGGTTTTTCTCCACCCCCAAAATTATACTGACCGCTTCCTGGACCTTGTCCCAGAACCTCCCCACAGTCGGGCAGCCCAACCAAATGTGACTCCATGTCCCGTCTTCCCCGTAATCCCTCCAAGATTTCCCCGAGGATTTTGGGTACATTTTCTTCAATCTGCTAGGGGTGAGGTGCCACTGGAACATCAGTATCAGCCACATTTCCTGGATCCAGCCTAGGAATACACCTCCATAATGAGTCCCAGCGCTCTTGCTCGACCTCCTGTCCTACTTCCTTTTCCAAGTTTGCCATGAACTTCTTGAGCCCTTCCTCCTCCCCCTCTTTGATCAGCCTATAAAGGTCCCCAACTAGATGTCTGTCCACCAAACTGGATGTTACATACTTCTCGAACGGGATTAATGCTCGTGGCGCAGCAGCCCTATTTCCAGGATTTAACGCCCAATGCCTCAACTGAGCATATTGGAACCTAGCCTCTTCCCCCACTCCAAAATCGCTTTTACATCCTAAGAACGTTTTTATCTCATCCCCATCGAAAAGGTCCCTCAATTTGCTCGTCCCCCTTCGAGCCAATTCTGAAACCTCTTACCCTCCAGCCCCGGAGTGAATTGCGGGTTCTCAAAAATCGGAGTGAGCGGCAAGGGAAATGTGGGGATTTTAGAGAGGTTTATGACCTCGTCCCACATATCCCCAACTAGAGCTTCTAGTGAGCTGCAATACATATTCCGGGGGCCTATCTTCCCTCGGAAGCCAAAGTACCTCTGCAATGTTAGGACCCACCACCGCCCTGTCCATTTCCATTCAACTCTTCCCTCTGTCGTCCCTCGACCAGTCCGTCAGCACTCTAATTTGGGCAGCCCGATAATAAGCAATGAGGTCCGCCCCTCCCCCCCCCGATTACCTCTCTGGACCGGCTGAGAAGCATCAGTTTGCATGGGATCCTTGGTTTCTTTGAAGCCCAAATAAACGACTGTCTGTGTCTTTGAACTGCCCTAAAGAAAGACTTCGGAATCTTTATTGGCAGGGCCATGAACGCGTATAGCAACTACGGTTGTATCATCATCTTTATGGCTTTTATTTTGCCCAACCAGGAAACTGACAACGTGCACCATCTATTCAGTGTTTGTTTTATAGCTTCAAGAAGGGGAGGATAATTGGCGTCGAACAATTGATCAATAGTTTTAGTTAGACGTACCTCGAGGCACTTCAGGTTGTTCTTAGCCCATGCGTACGGTGATCTGGCCATAACCTCACTAGTCTCCACTTGTGTCAGGTGCAGCCCTAGGACCTCTGATTTACTCCTATTAATTTTCAACCCTGCCACATCTCCGAAGTTAGTCAGCTCCATGTCCACCTCCTCCAGCCACTTCCCCAGATTGGATAATATAAGCAGCATGTGGTCTGCAAACGCAGCAACCTTATGTTCTTTCCCCCCGAAAGGGACCCCATCAATATTTTGATTGGATCGAATCCTGCTTAGGGTGGGTTCCAAGAACATGGCATACAGAAGTGGGGACAAGGGACACCCCTGTTTAGTGCCCCTAGATACCAATACCGGTTCTGTGAGCTCACCATTGATCAGCAGCCTCAGGGAAGGTGTTTTGTAATTAGACGCTATCTTCGAGATAAAGGCCTCCCCCATGCCCATCTTGTGCAGAGCAGCAAACAGAAATTGCCATTTTACCCAGTCGAATGTTTTTTCGGCGTCCAACCGCACTACCAAGGTCACTGCCCGTTTTTTGTTCACCTTCTCTATGATGTGTTTTACCCTCCTAATGTTCTCATGGGTCTGTCTTCCCATGATGAAGCCCAATTGGTCGTGGTCAATTAACCTAGGAACGAGCAAGTTCAACTGGGACACCAAGATCTTCGTATATATCTTGGCATCTGTGTTGATAAGAGCAATTGGTCTATAGGAACCGCAGTGGGTCAGGTCCTTCCCAGGTTTAGGTAGCAGAACCATTTTCGCCTCCACCATAGACAGTGTTATTCCCCCATCTATCTCAAATCTGTTGAAGAGGTCTGCTAAACGTGGGGCTAACGTATCTGTGTGAGTTTTATAGAATTCATTGGAGAAGTCATCAGGGCCTGGGGTTTTGTTGAGGGGAAGGGAGGCAATAGCTCTTGCCACCTCATCCCTAGAGATCTCCTTCTCTTGTATCTCCCTCTCCCGAGCCGTTATCTTTGGTAACTGGCAACCCTCCAAGTATCCCTCCAAATCTGTCACATTCAAATATTCTGACCTTTAGACACTCCCATAGTACTCCATGAATTCCCTCTTAATAGAGGTGACATCTCTTCTCTCTTCTCCCTTAGCGGTCTTTATCTTTAAGATGGTCCTGTCTTTTTCTTCCACTCTGAGCAACCTTGCCAGCAATCTATCCGCTTTATTACCCCTCGCATAGTATTTATGTTCCACATGTACTTGCGCCCTTTCCGCTCTTCTTTTGGCTAGCATGTCCAGCTGGCTACTTACTGCCCTGTATGCCCTTCGGACTTCTCCTGTGAGCTTAGTTGCCATTTGGAGAGTGAGCACTCTGAGTTTTCCCCTCCAAATCCCTCTCCATTTGCCTCAGTTCCCTCTCCCGCTTGGCCTTTATCGCCATTATCTTGCCCTAAATTGTGGCCTTGAAGGCGTCCTAGACAACTCTCTGGTCCACCCCTTGTGACTCATTATTTTGGAAGTATAACTCGATTTCCTCCCTCAGTTCGTCCCTAAGGACCCGATCCCTAAAAATATGCGCGGATACCTCCACTTCCATAAGCCCAACGGATGGCTTAGCATAGAAAATGAGACTATGACGGGCGCGTGGTCCGACAAGGTAATGGGCCCCACTTCCACGTCCCTTACTCTACCCAACAGAAGGTGAGAAACTCATACATAGTCGATCCTGGATGCTGTTCTATGCACATGGGAATGAAAGGTGTACCCCCTTGCCTCGCCTCTCTTTGCCTTCCAGGCGTCCGGCAATGCAAGGTTATCCATCAAACCCTTTAATTCCTATGAAAGGCCTACTTTGCGTGGTGACTGCACTCCTATACCTCACGGGATCCCTTGCGAGATTAAAGTCTCCCGCTAAGATTATGTTCCCTCTGACGAATCCTTCAAGCTTTCTGACAATTTTCTGTATATAGTGGTCTTGTCCTGTATTAGGAACGTACTACGAGGCTACTGTTATACCCTATATATATGCCCGCACCCTGACAAACTATCGCCACAAACCTCCCGTCGTAATCGTTGGTAACTTCCGTTATTGTAAGCTCCAGACCATTCCCCAAGGCTAATAACGTGCCCGCTTTCTTGCTCCGACTATTGGCTTCCTAAATTGTGCTGTTCCCCCCTATCCTAAGCCCGTGCTTATCTCTTTCCTGTAGATGGGTTTCTTGGAGGGCAATAATATCCGGGGCCTCCCTCGCCAAGAAGTGCTCTTATTTTATTACTTTTGAATGGGGAGTTTAGCCCCCAAATGTTTAGCGAGAGAGCTTTCACCATTGCTTCCCTAACCATTGGTATGTAGAAAGCCCCCACCCCTGCCTCACCGGGGAGGCATACCCCCCATTCCAGACCTGATTGTGAGCCCGGGTCCCACCCCCAATCCCCCTCCACCCCCTTCCCTACCCAACCCCTACTGGATGAACTGAACTGGCCTCTGCCCCCCCCAAATTCCCCACTCGGGTATTGAGCACCATTGCTCGTCCAGTATACCCACGTGCTGGTCCTCCCAGACCCATATGAGATCCAAGAAGTCTCCCCCCGCCCCCAGCCTTTCCTTTTTACCAGCTCTCTCGTGGGAGCCGAGCCCTCCGCATTCGCCTCCTCCACCTCGATACCCAAAATCTCAGCGCCTTCCTCAACCGTAGTGACTCTCCTCTGCCTACTGTCAATCTCAAAGAGAAGGCCAAAGGGAAAGGTCCACTTGTATCTCTTTTTGCGCTTAACCAGCTCCTGAGTCACTGGGCACATTTGCCTTCTTTTATGTAGCATTATTTGGGATAGGTCCTGATATAGGAATACAGCCGTCCCATTGTATTGGAGGTCGTCAGACTGTCTGGCTGCCCTCAGAATATTTTCCTTCTGCTTGTACTCATACAGAGCTGCCAAGATGTCCCGGGGTCTAGCCCCTGGATCAATGTGCTTCAGGCCCACCCTATGCACCCTGTCCACTTTTGTCTCCTCCCGGTTCGACAGGGCCAACAGGGATGCAAATATCTGTTGAACAGTTTGTAGTAGGTCAGGATCTGCCCCTGCCTCCGGGAGGGCTTTTATTCGAATATTAACCCTCCGGGACCTATTTTCAAGGTCCTCTGTCTGGAGTTCAAGATTGTGCGTAGCATCGGCCAGTTGCACCATCATATCTTCAAGCTTGCGATTGTCCTCAGCCAGTTCCTGTAGGGCCCTCTCATTAGTATCCACTCTAGCTTCGATGCCATGCAGCTCACGCTTGATTTCTTTTATTTCCCCAGACTGGTCCTTCTTCATTTTTTCCAGCTGCGTCTGCATCGTGTTTGCCATTCTGTCACCGAAGTCCCGAAAACAATGCCCCATAAATCTCTGGGTGACCCCTTGTTCCGCCTGGGAGATCTCTCGCGGGGCATCTTCCTCACTTCTTTGTTCCCCCGCTTCACACCTCTTGCCGAGGCCCTCCAGCCTTCTTCCACATTTTCTGTAGTTGCCCTCCTCTTGTTTCCTTTCCCCAGGGTCAGGGCCTCCTTCTCTCTGTTCCTTGACATCGCCCTATTTCTAGGACGCCAGGCTCCTTGATCCAGGCCTCCTTTCCACCTCTACTTCCTTCACTCTCTCCTCTTCTTTCCCCTTTACCGCTGTAGTTTCAGAGAGTCTCCTCCTAAGCTTCGGCTTGGATCTGAGTGGGGATTCCAAGGGATTAGCCCTTATGTGGATACCTCCTACAGCTGATGGCTGTCCCACAACACCATCTGTGGCTACTTAGGTCGGTATCCCACTTTTACCCCCAGGGGGTTAACCACCCGTCTGCTGTCAAGTGGTTCTCCTCTTCGCCTCTTCGCTCACTATCGCACTCCAGGACCCCTGGGGATACCCACTGCCTGCAGCGCTGCAATGAGGGTGTTGTTCCGTTGTGCTTTCTGAGCTGGGCTTCCCCCCTTCCCTGCTCGCAGCTTACTTATTGCTCTTCTCGCTCCTACCTTCTCATCCTATCTTGCTACTTGCAGGGTGTTCTGCTTCCATAAGGGCCTCCCTCTCTTCAGCCCTGATTCCCTGTGGCCCTGCCGCCCGATGGCGTACGTCCCCTAATGTGCTGAACCTCTCACCGGCTCGGGAGTGCTGCTCCTAGGTACGGCACACCTCGCTCCCCCTCTCCAGCACCACCGTCACAAGAGCGCTCCTTCTGGGCCCCCCCAGGGCAGGGGGCCTTCGATCCTGCAAGTCCCACAGGATGGGGGGGAGGGACGGCCCCCGATCCCGGCTTACCGCAACTCCTGGGTTCTCCTCCTCCGTCCTGGTGCTGGATTGTAGTTCCTCACCAGAGGGCTCCCAACAAGTCTTACGCCTCCTTCCCCTTTACTGCCGGAGCCCCTCAACGAGGCTCGCTCCCTCGGATCAGATAGCCGCTGCTCATTCACCCCCTGCCTCGCCACTTGACTGGCTGCTCCTGCAGCCTATTGCCATGCGGGTGGACTCTGCTGACTTCGGTCCGTGCCACGGCTCCTGGACCCCTCGGTTCACACCTCCTCCCGCTAGCTGCTCGCCCAGGGAGCAGTGTTGGGGCTCTTGCCTCTTCCTTCTTCGCAGCGCTGTGCCACCTCCACCTCTGCCACAAAAGTCGGACCGCTGCAGCTCCTCTCCCCAGGTCCGGCGTGCACACCAGAAGGGGCAGACCGTTCAATTGTCGCATCCCCGGGCCATGCGAAGTGCGGCCGCTTCCACCCTCGCCACTCTACCGCCAAACTCACTCCACTTCACGGCGGTTCTTGGTGGTCCTGGACCCCGATTTCTTTGCCTGGGGACAGCTTCACCTTGCGCTTCTCACTGAGTGCCAAATCGTGTCTGGGAGGGGGATTTAGCATCAATTTAAGCTGTGTTATGGCGATGAGGGATGGGGAGCACTAAGTCACAGTGTTCCCAGAACGGCGGCCATCTTGGAATCCTCTCACTCCTTGCTCTTAAGCAACCACTTCAGGGGTTCCTGAATCCGCTAGGCCTACCTACTTGTATGCTGTGTCCATTTGAGCTGCAAGTGCAGAGGTCACTGTTGGCATAGGCTGGGGTCCAGCTAGTCTGCGGTTTCAGGTTCCAGTGATACAGTTCTGAAGACAAGACAGCTGGACACACTTCACACAACAGGATAAAGACCACCACAGAACAGGTGACCTGGAGTCACCATGGTCAGGAGGCAACTGGCAATCCTGGTGTTGCGTACAAAGGAGTAGGCCCTGCACAGTTTGTCTTCAGTCAAGAAGGCTGCAACTACAGATGTAGGTGTCCTGTTGCACAAGTTGAAGATTGTCAAAGTTCTAAGGATGAACTAAGAATGGCGGCGGCTGCAGCGAGGTAGCCCAAGGGAGAGCTTGTCAGTCCGCCACGAGGTCCAGGGACTTCTGAAGGCTCAGCAGACACAGACGTAGGGGTCAGGACAATTTGTTCCCACCAGTCCAGGGCTCCAAGCACTGACAAGGACCTTCTCGCGATCAGGAGATAGAGAGGAGCAGGGCTTCACCTGGACATTGCTGGTGGAAATGCTGGTCAGTTGCAAAGGTCGTCCTTGAATCTTCAGCAGGCTGCTCTTCTTCATAAGGCTCTTGGCTCTAACGATGATCTGTGGAATTTCTGCAGGAGTCCTTTATCCAGGATTTGGACAGGAGTCACCCTAGGTCCACCAATGGTAAGGATCTGTACCAATCATGGACAGCCTCTGGCCAACACATCTGCTCAGCAACAGACACACTCTGGCTTAGATGTAGACTGGGTCATGTGATGAATCTGATGATGTCATCACTCCTTTCCCAGAGGTAGCCTCTCCCCATGTGGCCAGGGACGGCAGCTGTTACCTGATCCTGACCTTGGGGGAGGTTATATGAGGAAGGACCCCATGGGGGAGGTGAGCCACAAAGGGATACCATGGCATCATCAGACAAAGGCACATACCTCTATTTGCCTTTTAGGGATGTTCCTTCCATACCATAAGCTTTCATGGCTTATTGTAAAAGCCCCCTCCCACTGCCTACCAGATCTACTTATAACCTCTTCCAGTATCATGCAAAAAGAAAACCCAGAAAGGCTCAACCTTTTCATACATGTGAGAATACTGAGGCGAGGAGGCTGACGGGAGCAATGAAAATCCATGAGACTGAGAAGCGCAGAACGCGCTCTAGTGTTCACGAACATATGACAGGTGCCAGGACATTTAAAAATCAGAACTTGAATGGAGGAAGAAAGAGCTATCTGGGGAAACCATGTCTGCTCAACACTGATCGAGGGACTAGCAAGCCGCTAGAGAGATGTCTGTGGAGCCAACTAGCTCTAGGTGAAGGCAGAAGGAGGGCGGCTACAGGAAACTGTTTTCCGGGCTGAGACCACTCCAGAAGGGAAAGGCAAGCCTGGTTGGTCGCCGCGGGAACCGGAGAGTAGCATTTTAGCTGCCCGAGCACGGCGAAAGTCTCAGCAACCAGGTGGGAGCTGCGAAGGACATGGAAACTGGCGAGTGAAGCCTGTGAGCCTGAAAACTGGGAGGCGGAGCACCAAAACGCAGCTCCCCATATACCGCGAGAGAACCGAAGAATGCTACAGGAATCCAGTGAGTCCTAAGAAGGGGGATTAGGACAATGGGGCACTTTGACAATCTTACCGAAAAATACTAGAAGACAGTGAATGGAATGTAAAAGAATATGAGACACGATTTTGCTGTAAAGGAACAAATGGAAACGAGTATAAGAAGTATTGGTTACATTACTCACCATAATCGTATTTCTGATGCTTGTATCTGCTTAGATTCACTTGCTTTGCATAGGCCAGCATCTAGTAGAAGTTGCAGAGTATTGCACATGAAGTTTTTCGAAGGAGGATAAGGGACGTCGACAGGGCGTATCTGTAATACTATCCCTAGTGTGACGTACCCTGTACCAATGATCCCTCACGCATCAAGGTCCCTCAGATTATTTGTTTCTGACAAGAGGAAGTGTAAGTTGTAAGCATGGAGTCTAGGTAGAAACCATGAGGTGTGACAGATCTATGTTTTTTCCCAAGAACCTTCAACCCCAAGAGGGGAGGAAGGGAGGGCGCATGTGAATCTAAGCAGATACAAGCATCAGAAATACAATTACGGTGAGTAATCTATCCCTTCTGAGGCTTGTGGATCTGCTTAGAATCACATGCTTTTCATAAATTAGGGAGCAGTACTTGTAGAAGGAGGTGGGTTGTTTGAAGGTAGCGCTGCAAAGAGATGTTTCAGCACTGATTGTCCCACCTGCGTATAACCCTTGGAATGTGTGTCCAGACAGTAATGTTGGGTGAATGTGTGTACTGAACTCGAAGTGGCAGCCTTGCAAAGGGCATCTAGGGGTACATTTGGTATGAAGGCTAGAGTTGCTCCTGTGCCTCAAGGTGAGTGTGCTCTTCAATGGCAATGTTCTCTTAGCAAGAGAATAACAAAGTTGTGTGCAGTTGACTGGCCATTTAGAAATTGCTGTTTTAGAAATAGGGTTCCCTTCTCTTCCAGCAGCTAAAGACACAAAATAAAATCTGTTTTTCTGATAGGCTTTGTCTTTTCAATGTAGAACATGACAGCTCTGTGTACATCTAGTATATGAAGGCTTTTTCCTGTTGTGTTTTGGAAAAACACAGTTAGTTCCATAGTCTGAATCACATTCAATTTTGATATGAACTTTGGTGAAAATTGAGGATTGGTATTTAGCACTACTTTGTCCTTTTGCATAACTACAAAGGGGTCTTGTGCTAATAGAGCCTGCTGTTCACTAACCCTTGTGATATAGGTAATGGCTATAAGAAAGGCTGTTTTGTAGGTCAGATATCTAAGGCTGGCCTTGTGCATTGGCTCGAAGGGGGCCCCCATGAGCCCCGTGAGTACGATATTGAGGTCCCAGTCGGGAGTAGGATTTGAAATTGGAGGGTATTGTTTTTTAACACCCTCCATGAAGGCTTTAACTACATGCCCCTTCCACCACGAAATGTTGCTATGAGATGTGGTGTAAGTGGAGTGAGCCGCTAGGTGTACTTTGAGTGAGTTAAAGAGTAATTCTGAGTCCAGTAGATACAGAATGTAGTTGACTATATTGGACAGTGAGCAGTCAGTTGGATTGAGAGACTGTTTCCTGCACCATAACACAAAATGTTTCCATTTGTTAAAGTAGCAGTGTCTTGTCTTAGGTTTACCTGCTTCTTGGAGTATTTCCATGCACCTTTGGTCTAGGTTTAGGTGACCAAATTCAATGACCTCAGGAGTCAAGCTGCTAAATTCAGCACCTGAGGGCATGGGTGAAGCACTGTCCCTTGATTCTGGGTTAGCTGATTGTCCTGACGAGGTAGTTTCATGAGAGGACACAGGGACATCATATAAAGGTGGGAGAACCAGGTCTTCCGTCCCCACATGAGAGCTATCAGGATCAGTGTTACTTGTTCCTGGTGTGACTTGTGGACTATGGTGTCAGAAGGAAAAGCACACACACATTTCCCTGAACAATTTATCAGAAGTGCATGCCTCTTGGGGAGTTTCTGGGTAAACCTGGATGTGTAATCTGGGCCTTGTGCATTTTCCAGGGTCGCAAACAGGTCTATTTTTGGGAACCCCCAGCTTGAGAAGACATTGTCTTGCACGTCTGTGTCTATTTGCCATTCGTGAGCTGAGGGTAGCATGGTACTTCTGCTTAGCACATCTGCCAAAGAATTGAGTTCCCCTGGAACATGTTATGCTACTAGAAACATGTTGTGATGCAGAGCCCATAGTCAGATTTTGTGGGCTAGTTTGGACAGCCCTGGAAAGTGTGTTCATCACTGTTTGTTTATATAGAACATGGGTGTGGTACTGTCTGTGAGGACAAGCACTGTTTTGTGTGCTAAGTCTTGAAGGCTTGAAGTGCTTTGAGGACTGCTAGTAGTTCCAGAAGATTGATGTGTTTTCTGGTCAGTGCCTGTGTCCACATTCTGTGGGAAGAGCCATGGAGGAAGTGAGCTCCTCACCCTGTCATTGACACGTCTGGACTGCCTTCTCAACAGGGCGGCTACCAGTGCTAAGACCTTTGTGAACACTCTGGGGGTTGATGCAATGCTGAATGGTAGCACCTTGAATTGGTAGTGCTTGGCCCCCAATTTGAATCTAGGTATTTTTTGAGCACTTGCAACATTGAAATATGAAAGTATGCATCTTTCAAGTCCAATGTTGCCATGTAATCCCCTAGTTTCAGCAGTGGGATGACCACCTGCAAGGTTGTCATCCTGA
Organism: Ambystoma mexicanum; assembly: GCF_040938575.1. Taxonomy (NCBI): domain Eukaryota; kingdom Metazoa; phylum Chordata; class Amphibia; order Caudata; family Ambystomatidae; genus Ambystoma; species Ambystoma mexicanum. Next base: position 989,279,144 of record NC_090925.1, read on the forward strand.
ATTTTTGGGGTTTGACATACGTGTTTGCAGGGTGCATGTCCAGCACTGGTACATTGTTACATCTTTCTTTGGAACAAGGAAGTGCATTGAATAAATACCTTGATTCTGTTCCAGAAATGGTACCAGTTCGATTTCTTCCTGCAGGATGTTGAAGTGTTCTGAGGAAATTTTTCTTGCTCGAGGTGGATGGTGGATGGTAGCGAGGTTTCTCTAGAAACTCCACAAAGTATCCCTTGGCCACTGTGTCGACTACCCAGTGGTCGGAAGTTATTCCCTCCCATTTCTGTTCAAAGAGTGTTATGCGGTCTCCTACTGGGGATGCACAGGAGTGAATATGAATCGGCCGGCATTTGGAGGCAGGGGTTGCTGTGCCTCTAGAGGCTGTAACTCTGCTTCGTCCTTTTCTCTGGCGAAACCCTTGCTGCTGGTATTGGTAGGATGACTGACCATGGGGGCCGTAGAAGGAGGCACCAGAGGTACCCGCACCAGATTCGTTGGGTCTGCTGAATCTCTGTGCCCTTACATTCCGGCGCATCTTGAATACTCCCTTTTTTATGAAGGGTTTATTTGATATTTCACCCAGTGTTTTGATGGTCTCATGTTCTTTCTTTGTGGTTTCCAGCTGTTCGTCTCCACCTTTATCAAAGAGGACTGCTTCTTTGATAGGCATGTTAATGATGGCTGCCTGTGTTCTGGCTTAAAGCTCAAGTCTCTGAGCCATGAGTGCCTCTTTAGGAGAGTTCCCTCAGCGATGACTCTCCCTGAGGTGTCAGCAGAATCTAGAATGTTCTTTAGGATATTCTAAGACACTTGTTTTCCCTCTGTGGCCACCTTGAGTAGGTTTGATCAAGCAGGCTCTGGCATGGAGTCTAGATGTTTTGCGACGTCATCCCACTAGGTTCTGTTATAGCTGGCAAGCAGGGTAGTATTGGCTATTCTGGTCATGAATGCAGCAGAAGTAGTGATACGCTTGCCCAGCGTGTAGAGCCTTTTACATTCCTTGTTCGGAGGTGCCTTGGAGGTGGAGAGTGGAACACCGGCTCTCTTCTTGGTAGTAGTAACCATCAGAGAATACGGCTTGACATGTTCTCTGATATAAAGAGGGATGGCTTAAATATTTTCTCCACCCTTGGATTTACAGGCCTAGTGAGTGGGGGGTCAACAAGAGACTCTCTTTTTGATTGATTCCAGTAGATGAATCGCCTGACTAATGGGTTTCCTCTTATTGAGGATGTCCTCAACAAAGTCCGTTCCCTCAGGACTTGTTTCCTCTGTCGGTTATCCCGAAAGGTGAGCTGCCTTCTCAAGCAACTCAATATAAAGCAGTTGGTCCGCTATAGACGAGCTATGACCGCTCTTGACTGCTGAGGAATCATTTGGGTCTGTAAAGGTAAGATCCGGGTCATCCTGGTCTTGGAGATAGGTGTTGTTGGCATCTTGATTGGGATCATCCTGATCGACAAACCATATGTCTTGGTTTGTCTGATCTGACTGCAGGTCACCCTGCTGAGACTCTTAAGAGGCTTCCATTGGGAGTGATGATATGATGAGGTATGGACGATGGGCGGTCTTGGGTTTGAGTAGGTCCCATTGGCCCTGGAGGTTGCTCTAATATTTTTTGTGGAGTAAGCAACTTACTCATGAAGTCGACAAAAAAGGAGATTTTCCTCATGTCTTTTGCAAATTGTACCTGAGCCCGTGTGCCAGTGATTGGAGCCTCTGCCGGAGGGGCCTTTGCCATGTTAGGGGTTGCCCTGGGGGTTTCTGTTGGACCTTCCCTAGGACAGTCAGCCCTGGACGTATCCTTGGGGCTTTCCCTTGGATGTGTTTTGAAAAGGGTTGATGACAGGGATGAAGACCCTTCCTCCTAGTCCTCAGAGGCACCAGGTGTCTGTTTACTATGAGTATGGCACTCCTTGAGATATTTTTCTGCTCGAGAATGGGCATTATGTCTTTTCGACGGCTCTTCCAGTGTTTCTGCCTCAACTGTCGAACGATATTTATGCACGCCTTTTGCCGGAGTGTCTACATGAACGTCTTGTGGTAGGTGCGGAGGCAGTACATATATATAATGACAAGTTGCATTTACTTTCTGCAGAATTACACTCCAGCAGGATAGGATGTATCTTTATAAGGTCAGTACGCTAGAATAGGTAAAATTAGCGTGACATAGGCACAGGGGTAACACTTAGACAAAGCATGGCCATGAAATTCACCACACCGGGGGTACATTGAAGATTATATTAAATGTGATGGTTTTACGAGGAGTTCGGTGGTAGTTGAATGCTACTAACGAAAGATGAAAGCACTAACACAAGGACAACGGTAGTGACAGAACACACGGTTTGTACCAATGACCAATTTGTAACATGAAGTAATGAGTGATACTTACCAAACATTATTGTTTTGTTTTTGTTTTTCTTTCTCCTATATGTTCTCTCAAATGTTGGTCAATTGTTGTTGTGTGTCATTGTCATGTGGCCGGTACACAATTGTGTAATGGATATAATATGTTGAATTTATATGTGCTTTGCCTTTTACAATGCTAACGGTCATGTTAACATGTTCAATGATTATGTTATGATTGTTATGATGGGAAAAAAATATTGTTGCCATTCTATTGGTGGATTGATTACTTGTGTCGATCAAATGAAGCAATTATGCCCTGATGAAGGACTTTTAAAGTCCGAAATGCATTGGCCGCTTCACTTTAATTGCAAATTAACTATTGACACTTGTTGAACACACTACACATTGTTTTTTATTCTGCATCAAGCACCAATTAATAAAAAGAAAGAATGATGAAAGAATGAACCACTAATTGATACTGAACGAAACATACCACTTGAGTGGTAGTCAGGGTGTGCAGCCCACACTGAAGGTTATTGAGCCTAGGTCTTTTTTCGCTACTAGTTTCACACACACCAAGCACGGAGGTGTGATTTAGTGGGTTGCACCCCACTCTGAAATGTATGACAATTAAGAAACCTTATAACTAGATTTGAACTGTCTGAATCAACTGAAGTGGTGCCTGCTTATCCTCTCTTTTGTAGCAGGTGCGGAGGCAGAACCACAGCAGGATTAGGTGGCAGTGGATTGGTAGGTCGAGAGACGCCTACCATCAGCGTGCGGTCTTCCGTTGACGTGTCAAAGGAGGAATGTCTTTGGGGTGGGTGCTTATGTGTAGTCGTGAGTGCGTCTAAGCCGTCGTCGCCAGAGGTCTTCCTTATAGCAGAGCTTTGCAACAGCCTTTCGAGGCTGGGGACAGGCACGCTGGAACTGGTGTGTTCCTCTGTTATGTCTTTGAGCTCCAATTCGGACTCTCAGCTGCCTCGGCCTTCGTGATCTGATTGGAAGATCCCTGCAGTGGTCTCCGACCCCACCATCATGGAATGTGCAGCCCACTGCTTTGTTCGGGATCTTTAAGGGTCTTTAAGAGTTCGCACGATGCGCAGCGGTACGCCGAGTGATCACGTGCAAGGCAGTGGTTACACAGTCTGTGTGTGTCTTTCCATGGAAATGTCCTATTGCACTTAAGGCAACATTTAAATGGAGTACATTGCATAATGGAAGGTGGACACAGAGGCAGCAAGACAAAGGCATTAGGGGCAGGGAATGGGAGTAGGCATTCTCCTAGACAGAAAGGATCAGTCACCCTGCTCTCCCCACTGATAGGCCAAAGCCAGGTGCAGGCCAAGCCCTGTCATCGGAAAAGATGTCTGTTTCGGTGTATGGAATCAGGCGTCAAGAAGGCTCCGGAGGTCAGCTGTCGATGAAGTGCGTTGATCGGTAACCGGCAATCGAGATTAAATGGAATGAACTCCAAAATAGCTTTTGCTACGGACTCTGCGAGAATACTACTATCCACAATGGTGAGAAACAATTATCGGAGGGACATCGATGCGTGAGGGATCATGGGTACAGGATACGTCAGACTAGGGATAATATTACAGATACGCCCTGTCGATCTCCCTTTTCGAACTTCGAAAAACTTCATGTACAATACTTTGTGACTTCCACTAGATGTTTCCCTATGCAAAGCATGTGATTCTAAGCAGATCCACAAGCCTCAGAAAGAAGTTTTACAAGTGTGTGAAAGGTAGTCAAAGCCAGAGAGAGGTCCCCCTCACCTCGTGAACTTTTGCAAAACCATAATAGTTACGTGTCTGGGGCTCACACCCAAGGGAAGCAAAGCCAGAGAGAGGTCAAGGGGAAAGAAGGATAATCCCTCACCTTGTGAACCTTTGCAGAAACATAACAGTTACGAGTCCGGGACTCACACACAAAGGAAGCAAAGCCTGAGAGAGATCAAAGGGAAAGAAGGATAACCCCTCACCTCGTGAACTTTTGCAAAACCATAATAGTTACGAGTTTGGGGCTCACATCTAAGGGAAGCAAAGCCAGAGAGAGGTCAAGGGGAGCGAAGGATAGCCCCTCACCTCATGAACCTTGTCAAACCATAACAGTTGCAAGTGGATAAAAAAAGACTCACACTAAAAGCCCTGGCAGAGGTGTATACCAGGCAAACCCAAGTCTATCAGTGTGAGAAAAGAATCATAATAAAAGTCCTGGCGGGAGAGTATACAGGCACAGACAAAATGTGCACGTGTATTAAGTTTTGACAAACTGTTTCATCACCAAGGGTGGTGGTTGTGCTGTCCTGACAAACACATTCCATTGGATGAATCATTGTGATGTGCTAAAATTTACTTTGAAGCCTGAGAAAAACATTGCGTGGCAAAAACAATTGCCTTGGTTTATTAACTGGTATTTTGTGAAAGAAACATTTGCCCTATCAAGAAGGATACTGTGGAAGAGAGCTATTGCTTTGGTTTTTGGACAAGTGTTTGTAGAAATACATTTGCTTTATTAATTGGAAAGACGCAACGGATGGAAAATACATTTTGTATTGAACTGAACAGATCTTTGTTGAATCAGAACTTGTTCAGAGGTATTCCTGAATTGATCCAGGGGAAGGGAGTCCAACCCTGGTCACAAGGTGTACTTTCGAAAACATCTTAGTTTGAACTTTTGCATTGTTTTGTTGAACTTAAGTGAGCCAAGTATTACTTGCACATTTGTGTTGTATGTATTAGTGTGAGGATCAGAATATATTGGACACTAGGTCATCTTTCTTTAGTATTAGTTTGCTGGGTAGGGATACTCTCGCTAGGATAGGGAAAGATAGGCATGTATCTCAACCCTTTTATTTAAATAAAATGGCAAACATTGAGAAAACTATGGGCCTCATTACAACTGTTCCGGTCTGGAAGCAATGGTGCCGGTAAGCCTACCGGCACAGTTGTTTCTGGACCGGCACGGTACAACTCTGCAGGTGGGTGCCGGCCCACCCGCCAGGGTCAGACCTGCCAGGCTGGACGGCACCTGCTCGCAGAATTCTTACGGGAGCACCGGCACCGTTGCTAAAGGTGCTGGTGCTCCCGTGTCCCCATTCCCATGGAGTCCTATGGGACTCCATGGGAATGGTGACTAACAAAATTGCCGGCGCCTTACTTCTCGGCCACTGGACTTGGATTAGCCTGTTGGCACTGGGAAGTCAGGCAGTGGTAATTAATTACGGGTTCGCCGGCTACCTGCCAGTTTTACCACCACGGTTACTGCTGGACCCGTAATGAGGCCCTATACCTTTATGTCTGTCTTGCATTTCGGATCCCTCACAGACCAGACAGATATGCAAATGGATTATTTTCCTCAGTGAAGTGTGCAGAGAGCTAGAACATGGTTATAGACCTTCTTGATTGGGAGAGATTTCATAGAACAGGGTTTTTGACCCACGTTCGCACTCAGTAGAGGAGCTCCCACACCCTTGTTTAATTTGTAAAACCTGAGGTTTCACCCTAAGCAACCAAGAGTAATTCAGACATGGACTTATGGACTGAGAGAGGCTCAGCTTCACCTTGCTGGGGAGGTCCAAAAAGGCCGAAACACGTGTCTTGGGTTGCTGATGGTACTCTTGTTCAGAGGAGAATTGCTTACCATTTCGGTGCTGGACTGCCCTTGTCGGCGGGACCAGGCTGATATGCAAATGGATATTTCTCCCCTTTCAAAGGTGCTTTGAGATTAAAACATGGTTGTAGACCCTTCTGAGTGGGAAAAATTCCATAGAACAGGTATTTGACCCATGTTCGTTCTCAGTAGAGGGGCTCCCACAACTTTGTTTAACCTAATATAGGTACCCCAGGGTGGGGCAAAAGTATGTCCTGTGGGTATTGTAAAGGCATCATGAAGCAAAACACAGACAACAGATTCTGAATTAAAATAAAATACTTAATTAACTTAAATGTCAGGATGGTAAAGGGCCTTACTTGCCCAATGTCAAGGTGGGATTTCCCTACCTAAATGAAACTAAGCAAAGTCTGAGTGAAAAACTTGATTTCAGGAATCTGTCTGTGTCCAAAACCTATACTTTCCCTCACAACTAATCTATACAATGTGTAGGGATGTCAGCAACCGAAAGAAAGAGTGTCCAATATAAAGTTCTGAGCTTCTTCCAGCGTCTTTCCAGCTCCCTTCCCCTGTTATAAAACAATTCCAACAACAGTCTCAAAGTTACCTTTAAGTTCAGGATGATACAGTTTTAGCCAATACTCTGTGTTCCCTTCCCCAAGTTCCAAGCAACACAGTTCCAAACACAAAATAAAACCTTGAGACTCCGTCTTCAAGGCAATAAATGGTTCAAGTCTCAGGGTTCCCTTCTCCAAGATTTATTTTCCACATCATTTGTCTTCTTAGGGCTGTGCCCCATTTGCGCACTCTTTTTATGGTTGGTTTTCATGTAAATCTATTCACTGAGTTAGATCAAACTACATGGTTCCCATTAATTCTGTTTTCTAGGTATATTTCTGTTATAGGTAGATGTCCCACAAGTTCTTTAGTTCCAGTTAAAAGTTCCATTCACTTATGGAGTTCAGCATACTTTGGTTTAGCCTGGATTTAAAGTTCATTGTTAAATTTCCATTTCCAAATTCATCATATAGTGTTTTCACTTGAAATTAAAGTTCTGTTTCCTTTTTAAACTCAATATGTAACAGTTTTGCTTATTTGTAAAGTTTTCATTCAATTTGGCGTTCAAAAGGTTATGATAGGTTATTTATAACGCGCTTAATACCCAGAGGTTTCTAAGCGCGGACCGTGGATCAAACCTGTGTTGCTCTGTGTCGTCTTGCTTCCAAGGTGAGCACATTGCCCCAGAGCTATCCTCCCGAGCCAATAAGCATAGGCTGTACTCATAACACACTTTTGACTCAACCCGATGTTTAATATCCTTTAGGTTTGCTTATTTGTAAAGTTTTTCATTCAGTTCGGTATTCAAAAAGCAGGGATTGTACTTGTAACACACTTTTAGCTCAACCCACACTTTAAAACTCTTTAAGTTTGCTTCCAAAGAAATGCCAAGTACTCTGAGACTTTTGAAAACGTGTTTTCGTTCAACACGCGACAATTCTGATACATAATATTACTGAAAGTTCAATAGATGACAAGGGTTTAACTCGGAGTCCTTTGAAAATGTGTTTCCTCAAACACGCGACCACTCCGATACAAAGTATTCCTTTAGAAAAGTTCAAACGCTCACGCACCGGGTTTCTCACGCATTAGAAACATACCAGTTGCATTCGCAGCTCTCCCAGCAGCGCAATACATAGCCTTCAGCTTTCCAAGTCAGGGGTCCAACTCTGCCCCTCAGGCACTTCTGTGTCGACCTCGGGACACAGGGGAACAAGCATCTTGAACACAAGGGAAAGGGACAGCCTCTCCACACGGCTCCCTTCACATCTTTCAGTCTGTTCCACTGAGCCTCTGCTCCCACAATTCCTTGATGCTTGCACCGACCTTCCTGCTGCTTCTCCTGCTGCTTTAATACAATTTGGTCTCCCAGTCGCTATCCCAGGGGGTCTCATGTCTCCCCCAGTGGTTCTTGTTGCTGCTGGGTTGGTCTCCTTTTATGCACCGGCAGCCCCTTGACAGGCTGCAGGTGTGGCTGTCCAATCAGCCCTGTCTGACCACAATTAAAGGGACATGCCTGACCTTCACTGCTCCAGAGTGGTAAAAGAGCATAGTCTTCATTGTTCTAAATTGCCTCTTCTTCATCTCAGTATTGTCAAATGTCATATGTGGAAAAATGAGGGGAACTGGCCTATAGCAGCCCATGAAGGTTGGGGTAGGGTTGGGTTGGTTGTCAATAGGAAAAGGGGGCTACCTTGTCTCACCCAAGGATACCCCACTCCCAGTCCCCAAGGACCCTCCACCCAGGTGATCCTCCCACGTTTCTCCATCCCCAGGGTCAGGATCCAATAGCGATGACCTTTCCCTGGCCCCCTGCGCAGAGAATCCAAGGGGTTTGGGAGGGAGAATACCCTCAGGTTTCTCACAGTATCAACCGCTGTTCATTAGGTGGAATTACAATTTCCTCTATACTCTGCATATAGAATCCTCAGTGGCTACAGTAGGGGCTGTAGCTCTAGGACTTCATTTTGTAAATAGTACAAAATACCAAACCACGCAGAAGGTATTGACACAGAAATAGGTCAGCAAGGGCCACCTGCCTGAAAACAGATAAGCATGTGGGACAGCCTGTCCCCCCTTAGGATGTGAAACCCAAGAGAGCAATGTAGTGTTTGGTTCTATGCAGGCATCTCTGGAGGAGTTTGTGTATGGGGCTCGAGTCTTCGTATATATTCTAGGGAATGTTCCAGAATTAATTTCGATTGATGGGAGATCCTGCTAATAGGTCCTGGGAATCTGCTGCTTATGTAAATTGGGTTCTGTCAGTATGGAGTTTTAATCAGCAGTTTCCAGACAGGCCCAGGGCTCTGGCTGGGGGAGGTGTAGGTAGACTGTTTTAGTAGCATAAGGTGGGTTTGCAGGCAAGGGTGTTTGAAGTTCTGTTGGTATCCCTGCTTGTCCTGTTTGTGGGTCGACATTGTCTGGTACTAAAGTCTCTGGTGACTGGCACATGCATTGGCAGGTAGGATATAGTTTCTGATGTTACAGGTAGATTCACTGTTCCAATATGTCGGAAGTACTACATGCTGTTTCTTTGGTGGCTGTTAGATGGCTTGGACGCTTACCAAGCCACTAGGGCTTCAGCAAACTTCTTTCCTTTTAAGTGGTTATCAGGTTGTATTGAAGGGACCCAAGCAGGAGGAAAGTTGAGTCACAACTACTCCTGCTACTTCCCCTCCAATGTTCTTCAGCTATGGCTTCTTACTGGAACTTACCTGGTTTTGCAGGCTAGGTCCTGTGAATATTAACTGAAGATCTTCAAAGAATTTTAGTGTTTTTTCTTCTTGGAGCTTTTTTCACCAGTCTCTTGTGCTGGGTCCCTTGCTGTAGCTGGGCAGGTGGCTGAACTCTCTCAGGAACCATAATGTGCACACATAAACCTGTGGAGGGAACACCATACCCTTGGTTGAGTCATACAGGGGAAGGTCACTCCCACACAAGGCGGGATGTTTGGTACCATGAGACAAGAGCTACAGGGGAGAAAAAGAACAATCAATGACCATTCTTGAAAACCCCTCTCCCATAACTCCTTCCTCGCTTAGTAGAGCAGTTTCCCTTTGTTGTTTCCTGGTCTGACGCACTTCATGTAGATTCAGAAACCACGCGTAGACTACTGTTTACTGCACAAGCTTATGCCTGGAGGGTCAGCTCATGGCAAAAGGTCCTGTTGTATAGAGGACATTTCACCTTGGTCCAGAGGAAGAATGCCAGGCCACAGGAAGAATTGCGAGCCAGGCAGAATGTCTGTTTACATCACCATAGGTTTAAGAGTATTGGTCCGGTGTAACCAGTGTAGGGGTCGTTTTCCCATTGAACTGCAAGGCACAGGACTGGTCTCAGTGCCAGTCAATTAATCATGGATCTTGGTGCATATTAACGTATGAACATGTGGTCAACTGTTAGTCCGGAAGAATGCTTTCCTCTGTCATTAGCTAATTTTTAAGGATTCGTTTACAGGGTCTGTCCGGGAGTACATCATGTATGAATTCTGAATGCAGATGAAAACTGGGAACAAGCCCAGTCCGGCGAGCTCTATACGAACAGATTTGAACCAGGGGAGTGAATGGGCTACTTTCAAAGACATAAAGTTTTGTTAGCGCTGAACGGTAGCGAGCTAAATGTTTGCTGGACCAAATTCTAATCCAGTAGAGTAAAGGTCTCATAGGCAGGACACTGGCAATTGGAGGGAGACAACACTCCCACTGGATGCTAGCCATTTGGTTGCATTAAAAGTGTCCTTAAAAAATCGTTTGTTGCAACACTAAGGGAAGGTGACCTCTGGTGCCCCCATAGTTCAGCGCCATATGTAGCCGCAGGTGAAGCCTGGGCTCTATAGAGTTTCAATGCAGGGGAGATAGCTCTCCTGCCATGGGTGTTAAAAAAACAGCAGATTCCCCCACAATATTTATTCATTGTCACTGTTGCCTTGTGCTGATGATTATAAAATCATACTGTGCAATTCATTGAATTCATTGTCGCAAAAAAACGACGTTACATTTATTTATTTATTTTATTTATCTTAATTTTTATAGAGAGCCTCTTTAAAAAAAATCCTTCGGTCGGACTTGGAAGTAGGCAAGTTGCTCAAACAGTTGCAGTGCATTAATACAGATGTTTCAATCTTAGAAAATGCCTGCACAACAATGTACGTGAAGTAACTACTTGTGCAAGTATAAAATGCAACACACATTTTGCATTCAGGGAATCAGTGCTTATGCAAATCAGAAGTAACGTTGTAGTTAATGCAGAAGCTGCATTACAAACACGGCAGTGTGCTGAGTGTATTCCCGAGGGCACCACTGATTCCTTAAGGAATTTGCTCAGGAATAAACTCCTATAGCGGAAGCCTCCACATCACTTAGGCTGACCTGAGCATATCATATGCAGTAGAAATTACAAGGCAGAAGGTTGGCTTTCAGACCCTTGCTTGGCCAGCAGTGCTCAAATTAGAGAGGAGAATCCATAGGCATTTGAATTCTGTTTACATTTCTCACCTGCGATAAGAGTGGAAATGTAGTCCAGTGTCAGGGCTGCCAGAGGCACGGAAACCACTCTCCTGAATACCCGTGAAGACCTACTCTCTAAACTTGACTCAAACTCTCCATCTGTGCTCATGCTCCTCGATCTCTCCTCTGCCTTTGACACTGTCAACCACTCCATCCGCATAAACTGTCCCTTTGATGTCCTAGGCTTCACAGACAGGGCACTGGCGTGGCTTACCTCGTTCCACTCTAACAGACCCTCCCAAGTTCAAATGGGTCCATCTCTGTCCTCCACCTGACTCTTTACTTGTGGCTTCCCTCAGGGCTCTCCTATCAATATGGTTCTTCAACATCTTCCTGGCCCTTTTGGCCCACCTGATCTCCACCTACCCACCTCACTTCCACTGTTATGCAGACAACACACAACTCTCCTTTCGGCTGTCTTCCCCTACCTCCTCCTCTTCCTGCCTTATACCTGACTGCTTAACTGCTATTCAGGCATGGTGCTCTGCCAATGATCTCTGCCTCAATACCAGCAAAACTGAGATCCTTCTCATTGGAACGCCTGCTCGCAGCTTCCCCCTCACTCTCTGGCCTGACTCCTTGGGACCCCTCCCCTCACCCACTTGTGAGGCAAAAAACCTTGGGATCATCTTTGACTCCTCTCTCTCCTTCTCTGCACACATCACGGACCTTGCCAAGAAGTCCAACTTTCAGCTGCATCTCCTTAGGGGCATGCTAACTTTCCTTACTTCCCCCAGAAGCTCAATGTCTGCAGAGCCCTGGTTCTCTCTAAATTTGACTACTGGAACAGACTCTTCCTCAAACTTTCTCTTTCCTCCCTTAGCCCCCTCCAATTAATCCAGAATAGGGCTTCAAGACTTATTCTTGGCCTCAAGCCCATGGACTGCATCTCTCCAGCCCTAAAGTCTCTCCATTGAACCCCGGCGACTGCAAGGATCAAATTGAAAACCCTCTGCATCATCCACAAGGGTGTCTGGGACCTGGGACCTCTCTACATCCAGCTTTCCATCCCTAAATACCTCCCAGCCAGAATCCTTTGATCCTCTGCTCCAACTCCCTGCAGGTCAGACGTTTCTCCAAGCAGAGAGTGGGAGGTAGATCCTTCTCCTCGACTGGCACCTCCCTCTGGAACAGCCTCCCTCTCCCCATCAGACTTGAGCCGGATCTTCTTAAGTTCCAAACACTTCTCAAGATTTTCCTTTTCTCCCCCTCCCTTTCTAAGCTCTCCACCTGCCACTACAACTGGGGCCCGGTCCCTTTCTGAGTCTCTCAGGGACCAGACCAACCCCCTTCCAGTTCCTACCAGCATCCTTCGCCAGTACTTGCCCTTGGGCTCCCCATTCCTGGACTATGCATTTAGACGGTTTATAGTCATAATTTCGAAACAAAAATGTCGAAAAAAAAAATGTCGAAAAAAAATGTCGAAAACAATAATGTCGACATCCTATACTTATAATGTAAAAAGTCATTTTTTAGAAAAAAAATGTCGACAAAAAAAATGTCACTTAGAAATATCAACACCTCACCCAACACCCCCCTGCAACCCCCCCAGACCCCCCACCACCACCCTCTCACCCCTCATACTCAACACATACTAATTATATATTTATTTATTTATTTATTTATTCATTCAATAATTAAATAAATAAAAAGAGTATCATTTACTATGGGGGGTCCCCCCCCAACTCCCCCTCACCCAACACCCCCCTGCCACCCCCCACACTCCCCCAACCACCCTCTCACCTCTCATACTCAACACATACTAATTATAAATGTATTTATTTATTTATTCAATAATTAAATAAATAAAGAGTATCATTTACTATGGGGGGGTCCCCCCCAACCCCCCCTCACCCAACATCCCCCTGCCACCCCCCCACACCCCCCCCAACCACCCTCTCACCCCTCATACTCAACACATACTAATTATATATGTATTTATTTATTTATTTATTCAATAATTAAATAAATAAAAAGAGTATCATTTACTATGGGGGGGGTCCCCCCCAAACCCCCCTCACCCAACACCCCCTGCCACCACCCCACACCCCCCACCACCCCTCATACTCAACACATCTTAGTTATATATATTTATTTATTTATTCATACAATAAACAGTCAAAATTTCGAAAAAATATCGAAAAAATGTCGACATTATTGTTTGTCGACATTATTTTTTTCGACATTTATTTTTCGAAATTTTGACTGTCGACATTTTTACTGTCGACATTATGACTGTCCACCCATTTAGACATTTCTGTGGGCCTATCAAAGAGATTCCACGCAGGTCAAAATAGGAGCAGAAGAATAATAACTTATAGAGAGCACGGTTGAAGCTTCAATACAAATAGAAAATATTTAGAGGTTGCTCTTAAACAAAATTAAAGGTAAGAATCTGGGAATATAATTGCAATATGTTATTGTATGTGGGCGCCTTTGAGGACACTGTTGTCACCCGCGTCCCTGCCTTGCTGGGATGCCACACTGGTGACGAGCGGCTAGCAGACCCTGCGTGAAGAGGGCGGTGAGTGCCTGTTGCAAGCTCCAAGATGGTAGCTCACCTCAACCCAGCCCACACAGCATCGCAAGGACAGCAGCGCGTGCCAATCAGGGCTGGATGGTGCTCGGCTGGAGCCCGTGACATGGTGCTGCCTGCTCCGAGCTACATCGCGAACCGTGTGCTGTCACGTGGCTCGAGCCCAGACCTTCGCCTGTAAAGCAGGGCGAGAAGGACGACCGCAGAGCTCGAAAGGAAGAGGGCAGGTGCCGCCAGCAGGTGAGCGGAGGAACCGCTCCAAAAACAAACAAAAAAACAAAGCTGCTGCACAGTGGTACTGGAGGCTCTGAAGAGCACAACAGCAAAAGGAGGGAAAGAGGAATGAAGAGGTGAGCAGAAGCCCGCTCCAAGAAACAAAACACTGGTCCGTGGTGGTATTGGAGGTTCTCAAGATCTCAAGAGCACAGCAGCAAACAAGAGGGAAAAGAGAAATGAAGGGAAGGCTTGCAGACGGCAGTACCTCAAGGGAGGACCAGATCATAGAAACACCAGAACACCGACGGGCTCCCGCGCCCTACGAAGGAGGGCCCCTCGGCGGGGGCCCCCCCTTAGTGCCGACTTCCTCACGAGGCACGGGGGCACGAGAAGTCGTGGGGGGGGGGGCGAGACAGGCACCACTCCACCCGGAAGGGGGGGGGGGGGGGCGGGTGACGTCATCATCCTGCGCGCTCATTGGCGCTTAAATACACCTGGAAAGAGCTGCAGGGTCTCACTTTGCCGGCTCTCGCCTACGTTGTTGTTGTGTCTGTTCCAGTGCGATGAAAGAAGCGGCCCAGGTCGGCTTGTTCCTGCGGTTCCAGTGAAGGAGTTGACCGGTTCCGGAAGAAGGGGAAGGGTCCACCAGACAGCTTACGTACCACGCAGGGAGAGGAGCCGGCGGCGAGCCCCCTAGTTTGGGTTAGGAAGACAGGGTCGCCACGCTTCCTCTTCTGAGGATGGACCGGGAGAAGATGGGAGACGAGCAGTCAGCAGCAGAAGCTAGGGTCGAGATCGGTCGTTTGCCGCTCCCGCTTGAGATAATGAATGCAGAGGCCTGGGCAAGATTTGCAGTGTTGGCCAAGACCGAAGGATGGGAAACTGCGGTGGCCAGGATGGGGGGCCCACAGCCAGACGGCGAAGCAATCAGCTCCCGGGCTGCAGCCGCCTCCTTCTACTCGGGCTCGTCATTTCCTACAGGGAACAGGGTTAACCAGGCGAGTCTTACAGCCAACAAATACGAGGAGCGTGGACACGCAAGGTCGAGCGAACGGTTTGGGGCACCAACGCCAGGGGGTGGCGGCCTACCGGAGGGCGTGTTCCGAGGGCAGGACACCCTGCAGTCATGTGGGAGCAGAGGGCAGGCCGGAAAAAGGGTGAGGCCTGATGAAAACCTGCAGAACTGGTTGGCGGCATTCAGAGTCATGGAGCAGACAATAATGGAGAAGGATCACGACCAGGGGCCAGCCCTTCAACACTACAGAGAATGCGTGGTGGAGGAACACAGAAAGTGGGGGGGCATGTTTTGGCTGAGGAACGACCTAAGGTTCAGGAAAAGCATGGAGATCCACGACCCCGGCTTGCGATGGGAGCTCAAGCAGGTGGGGGATTAGTGGCTAGGAGAAGGGGAGTCAATCCGGACCGACAATAGAAGGGGCAGCCGCAAGGGAGGACAAGGCACGAACAATCGAAAGTATGGGGCCTACAGGACAATTCTCTTTTAAGGGGCACAAGGGCTCAGCCGGAACCCAATTTTATCAGCAATCATTACTAGATGGGAATGTAGACAACAATGATGGTCAGAAAATAAAAAAGATTTTACAAAAGTGCATTACTTATCGTAGTTGGCATGGTTCGTCAAACTGGAGAAATTCCTAATCAGCAGGGGCCCTGGATGGGTTTCGATTACTTCAAAAACTGCGGGTTGCTTCGGGGAGGACAGAGTTCATTTATCCGAAGTGGGGGGTAAGGTTGATCGTGTACAACCTAAAGGATGCTCTGCAGGGGATGGGCTGCAATTGAACAGCGGTGGGGGGGGGGCAGGGGTGAGTGTCGATTTGGGTTTGGCAAATGAAGGTAGCCTTTAGAGGCCCGAAACGCTCCCTCCCTCCTAAATCTGGGAGGGGGGGCCTCCAGTTATGGAACGGAACGGTCAAGGGAAGACCGCTTTCGGCACGCCGCTGCCAGGTCAGTTGGCCCTCCTGCAGGGGAGCCCATGTAAGCTGCAAACAGTCAGGAGGAGCTCCAGCGGGGAAGGCTGCAACACAAGTCATCACGCCACCGGTTGTCAGCCGGAGGGCCTGTGTGCCTGTTGCGGGCGGAGTGAAAGGGGTGAAAGGCGCATTGATAGTGTAACTGGGGATTCCTGAGCTAAGGCGACCAGGTGCATGAGGGGGAACTCACTACGGCCGGTGGCCCGCTGTGAGTCTTGGCGGTGACACCGGTCGCAGCGACTGGTCTTTGACGGACAAGCCCAGCGGATTTTACCTGGTGTTCCTGTTAGAAAGTACTGGCGGAGACCACAAGGGGAACTGCACAGCCATCAGTTTATCAAGAACGGCGCCCAGGAGTATTAGACTCAGGGGAGGCCCACGTTAATGGGGAGGGTTAGGGGGCTTGGAAGACCTTTCCAACTCCAAAAGTGGGTGGGGGAAATGGGAAGTGCATCGTTGGAAACTGAAAATTGGAAAGTAACAATGAAGTCGGCAAGGGGGGGGTGAATTGAAAAGTTTGCACTGTAAACAGGGCTCCGGCAAGTACGTTGGTAACTGAGGGGAAGGGGGGCCCCTGGGAGATTGGGGGATGATAGGGGGGGCTCAAGAGAAGGGGGGCCCTTTGCGATTGGCAGCTTAAAGAGATCTAAAGAAACTGGGGGAGGGGGAGGCCTGGGAGTGCGGGGGGTAGGGGCCAGCAGGATCAGGGAGGTTAGTTGGGGTGGACCCCTCCTTAGCGAAAGGCAGGGGAAGAGGATGGGGATAAGAAGGTGCTGGGCTCGGCGGGATAGGTAGCGCTTGATGGAGGGGGTTCTCTAGAACAGGAGGGCGCGATGGGGGCCGGAGGGGATGGGACAGCTAAGGCGGCAGGGAGAGCTAGGGCTGATCGGGGTCTTGACCGAAGGGGGGAGAGGGGCTCCCTGGCATGATGGGCTGGAGGAAGACCTGTTTGGGGAGGGAAAGTTAACTAGGATCAATAAGCCAACCTGGGGAAGCGGGAAGAAGGAATCCAGGGGAAAGGGAGCAAAAAGGGGAAAGGAGACCGGAACGCATCCTTTAGAAGGAGCCTAAGCGGAAATGGAGAATGGAAAGAAAGTAAAGCACGGAATACAATTGCACTTAAATAGCGTTGGGGAAAGAAAATGAAAATAAAAAATTGCAAAATAAAGTAATGGCCAAAGGGTAGAGAGGGACTGCTGAGGAAGGGACTGGGCACCCGCGTCGGGTCCCCCAAGGACCCGGAGGGGCGGGGGGGGAAAGGTGCTTGCTCTAAGAGTAGAAAATCCTGAGCGTGAACGGAACACCTGTAAGCTAACTCCTGACTTTATGTGTAATAAAGTTTGCTGTGGCAATTTTTCTCCCACTCATCCTACTGGTCTCTGCCTATCCTTTGGGTGGAGGGGGGTTGGGCTGCTTTGGGAGGAGGGTAGCTGGGCAGGAGTGAGAGACGGAATGTGGAATGAAAGCTGGGGGGGGGCTTTGGGAGCAACAAGGGTTGTCACCGTGCCACCCCACTGAGGGTGTCGGCGCTAAGGAATCCACCATGTCAGAGGAAGACATACCAGAAAAAGGTATCAGCCAGAGCATCCTCCACATTTCAAGCAATGGTGAATGAGGCATTCTTACAGCACCTACCTTCAGCCTTTGACCTGAAAGACAACAGCAACTTGGAACCTCGCTGGACAAGATGGCTTCGCGACTTCAAAGTATATATCGGGGCAATGGAAGTATTGAAGACAAAAGGAAGACAAATATATGCTCCCTTGCACTAGGACCCACAGTAAGAGACATTTTAGATGAACTGTTGAATGATGAGGCATCTTTTAAAGAGCTCTGAGATGCATTAACAACATATTTCAAACGACACAACATCGTAGATTACGAGAGAAATGTATTTAATACCACAAAGCAAGATAAGGGAGAAACACTAGACAACTTCGTGATGAAGCTCTGTATTTGTATTAAACATTGTGAATTTCACAGACATTACAATCACAGGTCACCACAGGGTGGGAGTCTGCACGTTAAGGAAAAAGCTGCTACAAAAACAAATACCCTTAGGGGAGATTCTGGCAATGGCCTGCACAGAGTCAGCTATCGGACGCCAAATGGAGAACATGGGGAAAACACACCTACAGCTACCTCCTAAAGACACAGACAGTGTCAATAAACTGACACCAACCCTAAATGCCCCCACCCGGAAGACAAAACAATCCTGTTTTAACTGTGGATACGAATACCCGCTCGATGGACCTTGCCCAACCCTGGGACAGAAATGTGCCGTGTGTGGTGAAGGCCATTTGCGAACGGTATGCAGAAATGTGCCGACAGGCAGACACAGAAACACATCACCTAGGGAAGGGCGACGCTACACATTCCACAGAAGCAGTGAACACAAAACAAGTGGGGAGTCCAGAAATCAGCAGCAAGCAGGAGGAGACACAAATAAACCCCACACCAGGAGAGATCGTCACTAACTTCAAAGGTGCAAACACAGATGCCCACGAAGACACATGCAATACGTTGAAATACAGTCTCTGCCTGGAAGTCAATCTACTTTATCGAATGATGAACGTAGGAAGAAAGGATATGTATGGGCGCCAGGCAACGACAATGCCAAAGAACTTGGCCCGATCACAGTAATACAAGTCAATGGAACCCTGGCTGAATTTCTCATAGATACCGGAGCAACGGTCAACAAACTCAGTGAGGAAGCATACAGCAAGATGTTACACCCTCTAAAACTAAAAGCATCCAGTGAGCACATCTATCCATATGGATCGATCACCCCTTTTCCATGCCCAGGAGGGATAATGGCCACGTGCACATACCAATCTCAGTCAACACGCGTTCAGCTACATGTCCTTAAGACTGAAACTGAAAGTGGATGCATCCTCAGCTTTTGGGTGGCAGTGGACATGGGCCTGGTTCACGTGGTCTGCAAAGTCCTGGCACACAAGTTTATGGCAATAGAAGGCAACATTGAAACAGCATTCCTAGCGCTATTCAAAGTCCTTTGCAACTACGAGACTGTAAGGTGAAACTCCACATTGATCCATCAGTGAAACCAGTGGCCCAACACTATCGGGCATACCATTTAATATTGAAAAGCAAGTGGAGGGAGAAATCTGAAAGTTGTTAGATCAAAACATTATCGAACCAGCAGTAAGACCCACCCCATGGGCATCCCCCATAGTCCTGGTGCCAAAGAAGACAGCTGATGGCTCAATATGATTATGTGTGGACTTGAGAAGAGCATATGAGGCCATAGAGCGAAAGAGACACCAGGCGCCCAGAATAAAGGACATGATCCACCTGTTTCATGGAGTGATGGTTTTTTTCGATACTTGACCTTAATAAAGGTTATCACCAGCTACAGCTAGTCCCGGAATCCCATCACTACATTTGTGACACACCTATTTTTATACCGCTATAAGAGATTATGCTTTGGCGTATCCTCGGCCACAGAGATTGTTCAGGAGGAGATACAAAAAATCATAAGATACATACCCCACTGCTTAAACTACGGTGACAACATCCTGGTGTTTGGCAAGTCAACAGAGGAACACGATGCTACACTACACCACGACTGCATGGCACTGGAGGAGGACCGACTAACACTGAACAAAAGCAAGTGCACATTTCGCAAGAGGACTCTTAAATTCTTTGTGCACATATTTTCTGAACAAGGCATAATGCCACATAGCGTCAAATAGCAACCCTGACTGCGGCCTCAAGACCCACAAACTTCTCTGACTTACGCTCGTTCCTGGGGCTGGCGAGCTACTGTTCCAGATAGCTACAGGATTATGCTACCGTGAGTGCCCCACTGAGAGAACTCACTCAAAACAAGTGAGAATTTACATGGACATCAGAATGTCAAATGGCATTTTAACAAATGTGAACAAGTATCACAAAGGCTGAAGACATGACCTACTTCAATGCGGACAAAGAAACGAAAGTGACCGTGGACACCAGTCCCGTAGGACTGAGTGCAATACTGACCCAACACAACCTAAAGACACCCCATATCAGAAAGTTGGTAGCATATGCCAGTCACAGTCTATCTCTCACTGACCAAGGCTGAAAAAGAAAATCTTGCGGTGGTGTGGGCGTGCAAGCATTTTCATTTATTCTTATATGGCAAAGCATTTACAAAGTCACAGACCATCAGGTTCTCACAATCTATGGGATCCCAAAGGCAAGGATGCCACCTAGAATAGCGAGGTGGGCACTGTGGCTGCAGGACTACAAATTCAAAATCAAACACAGGCCCGGAAAAGATGACAACCCTGCCGACTATCTGTCTCGCCACCCAAATGAAACCAAAGTGACTGAACCTTGCATAGCTGACACATATCAATTATGTAATCCACCATATGAAACCATTTCCTGTCAACTGGGATACTCTACAGACAGAGTCTGAACAAGACCCAGTGCTTGTCATCATCGCTGGGTGAATAAGGACAGGAAAAATAAAGCATGCCAATGACATGGCGAAAGACTTAGACAAGAGTAGTCAGGAAGAGATACACAGTCTCGTCCTAGTGCAAGACGAACTGAACGTCACAGATTACAATATTGTCCTCAAAGGGTGTAAGATAGTTTTGCCCCAAGCCCTCAGGCAACAAGTGGTTGAGCTGGCCCATGAGGGATACTGAGGCATAGCTTCAACCAAAAGATTATTATGCCAGAAAATATCCCAGGTTTGGACCAGAGGAAACGATACGCTTGTGCATCACGTGCTGTGTAGTTGCCCCATCAACTCAAACCAGTCCTCTGCAGATGCCACCAATGCCTGAAGGAATCTGAGAAGAAATAGCGGTCAATTTCTTTGGGCCAATGAGGGACGGCAACTATATCCTTGTGGTAATGGGTGAGCACTCCAGATTCCCGCAGGCACAGATTATATCAACTGCGGCCACTTGTGTCATCCCGCTCATAGATCGCATATTGACTGCATACAGAATCTCCAAGATCCTCAAATACGACAACGGGCCGCTGTTCACAAGCCCCTGCACTTTGCAAACTCCGCTGAATACATGGCCTTCAAACATAGGAGGATTACACCATTCTGGCCTCATGCCAATGGCATGGTGCGACAGTTTATGGGCAATGTAAAGAGGGTGTTACAGAACGCATACATCATCAAACGACCATTTGAACAAACACTGCACCAATTACTACGCGACTACTGTCACACGCTGCATAGCACCATCAGGGTATGCCCCGCAGACCTCATGTTTGGACGGAGTCTAAGAACTCGGCTACTGCAAGGTCCCATCATATGTGAAAGGAACGTATTGGAACTACAAGCATGCAACAATGATGAGGTCAACAAACAAAAGATGAAGAAACACGCAGATGTTTGGCGACGGGCAAAAGAAATTGGCCTACAAGTGGGGGAGCGAGTAATAGTACAGCAGCGTAGACAAAGGAAAGAAGACTCAACATTCAGACCTGAAACTCTGGTGGTGTCAAGTCGACAATGCACCATGATCACGGCAGGTGATGGGACACAGCGTTCTGTTACACACAACACATCTCATTTCAGAAGATACCCTACAAGAGAAGGACTTCTAGAGGCATACTTGGACAGTGAAGACAGTGAATATGACACAGATGAATCATATCTCGGAGATGGGGAGGATTCTAATGAACAGTGGCAAGATGTAACATGCAACAATGCTCCAGTATTCCCTGAACAGCACCAAGATGGAAGACTGTTAAGGATCCGCCTGAAACCAGTGAGACTCATTGAAGAGATGGGGTAATCACTGTGACTCTTTATTTAAGAAAGGGGGATGTCATCTTGTGGTCTGTTGCCCTTGTTTTGTGGGAGGAGCTAGGTTGATGCTCCCGGTACAAGTGACTAAGGAGGCCTGTGCTGCAGGCAGTTGGTAATAAAGAAGTGTTGAGACAACACCCTGTGTGTCCGTGTCTTATTACAAGAGTGCGGCCCACTCTTGTCACTCGCGTTCCCGCCTTGCCGGGACGCCACAATGTCCAAGGTACCAAAAATACATTGAGTACATTATTTCATACTGCCAATGTACTACTCGCTCTTAATACCAGCAAATGGGCTGAGCAAGGGACTGTGGTTATCTGACCCTTCATTGGTCAACTCACCTTTCTCTTCTGTCATAAAGCTCTCACATCGCAAGGATCTCCGTAGCTTCATCACATTCTCAGACCTGACGAAGCCATACCTTCATGAAAACACAAAGTAGAAACATCAAGTTATTCTCAGTAATAAGGACAAGAGACTGTGATCAATATATCTAGGCACACCATCTCTACATGTGGCGTTATTAAGTTTGTTTGGACACTGAAGTCTCCAGTGGCGATTGTCCATGTGTGGGGCTGCCAGGGTAATGCAGACAGATGTTATATTTCGAAGAACTGAAGTTTAAGTAGGAAAATTACATTTTAAGCGAACAAGTTAGCATCTCTGCACTCCATGTGAGGTATTAGATGTGAAGGGTCACACCCTGCTTACAAATTATGTTTTTGAATCCTTCATTTCACTCTGTTTCAAGGGTAAAATTGGTAATTCTTCAAAGTTGCTGCGAAACCATTTTCAGATTGCTTTTGTCTATTCTATTTCTATATTTTTACAATACAATGTATATATGCAGAAAAAAGCCACATATTTATATGTATATAACGTGATGCACTACTACGAGAAGGTTTCTCAGTGCTCTAATTTTTTAACATGTGTGCAACTGTTGCTTTATGAATATTCTCTACCCTAATATGATTCCAGTTTTATGATGAATTCTCCTCTGCAATCGTTAAGTGCTGTCCTACAATGTATTCTCCCATATAACACATGGCCTACGAACACGCAGCCGTGAGTGTCTCATAAAGGGGAAACGGGAGGAGCATGTCTAGAAACTAATAATGATGAGTCAAACTGAAGCATACATTAAAAGAGAAGAATACTGACCAGCCTTCTGTTTATATGAGATAATACATTATAGGGTAGCACTATTGTATAACAGACACAAACCAATATAAAACTGGAACAAGATTAGCATAGAGAGTTACATGTTTTACTAAATGTTTGTATTGTGAAGTCCTTTGTGGTCACTTCTACTAGCACCACTATTAATGATTGCTCTGAAGAAGAGCCATTAGACTAGAAACATGTGTTGGCATCTGTGAAGTAAAACAGCTTTTGTGAAGCTGAACAAAAAAGATAGACAAATATATATGTTTCTAACAAAATATGTATGTTTCAATCACTGAAGACAATGATGGCAGTACAGACTAGACGGTGATGGGGCACAGTTCTACTTAACCCAAGAGAAGACTTTGGTTTGTGCACGAGACCTGCTGAAAGTAGTCTCTGTTGAGTTTGAGAACTGAGAACTCTTCACACAAAAAGTATAAACTCAGCACAGATTACAGTATCCTACTTTCCCAAAATATTTGTTAGTAGTCATTATAGTTTAAGTTGCCACCCACAGAGCACCCAGGCTGCACCTGTTAGCCTAGTTTCTGAAAATATATTTGGCTGGGCTGAATGGGGGTTTTCTTTTTGAGGCAATTTGAAAAAATTGAGTTGGGCAATGTATCCATTGAGTGAATTAAGATACCTTAAATATGCAACATGGTTAAACATAACCTCAGCTCACTTGAATATGTGTTTTATACCTCTCCACTTAGAGCTCATCCTCACCATCACCACTCATCGCCAACCACCCTGCTCACCAGCAACATTATGTTCACCTAAACGAAGCAACCTCACTTGCGTCTCCATAGACCCCATCAGGAATGTATCATCCCTCACTAGACAGAAATTGATGCTCGCAACGTCTGCTTAGCAATCAACCAAGCAGCAGACATCGCCAACCTCATAGCGCCACATGAATAAGACACCATCTTCATTAGCTGGACCGGGATGACATCTACCTCCACCCAGATCCTAGATGTCCTCATCGCCAAAAGCTACAGCATTGTACAAAGAGAATGTCCAAACAACATGGGCAGATTTTGCCATCATTTACAAGACATCATGGGCATGTACCCAAGTGGACATTGCCACCATTAGCTCTTTCGAAAATCTCTTCTGCCACTTCCCACACTCCCCAACGGACACATACATCTTCCATCTCATTTATAGACTACCCAAGCTCAACACCTCTTTCATCTGAGACTTCATGGACTTGATCACAACCATATCTCTCACACATGAAAACATCTTTCTGACCACTTTCAACATCCCTGGAAACCTAGCAATCAACTCCATGAATGAAGATATCTACTGACTTCTCGCCACTCTGAACACAGCACACAAAAAACCCAACACACAGGAAAGATAATAATCACAGCATCATCACAG
The DNA here is from genome assembly GCF_040938575.1 of Ambystoma mexicanum. Lineage (NCBI taxonomy): Eukaryota > Metazoa > Chordata > Amphibia > Caudata > Ambystomatidae > Ambystoma > Ambystoma mexicanum. Next base: position 989,303,267 of record NC_090925.1, read on the forward strand.
CCCTGCCCAGCCTACATCACTGCACTTCTATCCTGTCCGACTGGTTGGACCATCTGGCAAATTCCATTGACATTAGCCACACCACCCCAGCTAAACACACTAATTGGAAAACAGGCCAACAAGGCCTCAGATCATTCAAGAACTTCCCAGTGCAAGCTAACATGGAAGACCCCCATCAACATCCACCGGGCATGGGCCGATCTACCTCAGACAAACAACAACTGATACTTCTCTAGGACCTCAACACTATCCTTGCAACCAATATCAACCACCATAAGAAACAATACACCCTCAAGCATAATCCTTCCTCACCCTGGTAAACTCAAGAACTCAACCTAAACAAAATAGACTTTGTGACAATCCTGCAGAGCTTTCAACCTTGCGCTGCACAAGGAACTCTGCACTACACACAAACCGATCACTGCTGCTAAGGCTAACTACTACCAGAACACCATTGCCAAGAGCAACTGCAAAAGCAGAGCCTTCCTCAAAGCCATCAAGCATTGAATCAACCTTTCTGACCCACCCGTACCACACTCAATCGGAAAATCCATCACCATCAACTCTTTATTCATCAACAAGAACAGCGTGATTTGCCAGAAAATAGACACAAATGCCGCAACTGACTGCACACCACACATCTAATCTCACAAAACGGCCACTACCTGGATATCGTTCAAAACAGTCACCATAGAAGACCTGACTGCCACAAATGTGAGACCTTTCTGACTAAGTTACTCCTTCCTTACCGGGGAATCATCAGTAGCTCCCGCCATCAAGCACCTTCCCTTCAACCCTCAAGACCAGACAAATCCTTCTGCTTCTCATGAAACCAACACTGGACACCGGACAACGCCAGCCACTATGTCCACATCACCCATATTACCTTCCTAGGTAAGATCTTTGAGAAAGCACTAGTCACGCAACTTCTCCAACACATCAACACCAACAATGCACTTTAGCCCTACCAATCTGGCTCCAGACCCAAATACAACACGCAAACAGCTACCATCAAGGTGATTGACGATGCCCTTAACATGTCAAATTGGATCAGAATACCATTTTCATGTTTTCAGGGACAGTTCCCATGGCACATATCATACCAATATGCCCTAGCCCTATCCCTAGCATCAATACATGTGTTAGAAATGTTGTTAGAATTAACTTGTAAGTGGAGACACTTAGAGACTTCCATCTGTGTGTGCTCATATGAAGCAGAGGACATTAAGCATTGTTTTTCTTTTCTCCCTTGCTGACACTGGAACTGAACTGGTTACCTGGCCTCCCTCTGATCTTGGCCCAGGTCCACTCCCCCGCCTGTCGCTCTCCTGCACTGCCTTTCTGGCAACCCCTGCACTTGGTGAATGTTTTCTGTATCCCAACGGTCCCACTTCCAGCACTTGACACCGGACGTCTGCACTTACCCTTCCACTTGCCACCTGCTGGCCGTACTTTTACTTATTGTTTTATTGTCTTATCCCATGTACTGCACTGTCCTCTCCCCTCCCCCCCGCACTTCTCCTCTGTCCCCTGCCCATGCACTTGCACGATCTGAATATGACACCAGGTCTAGTAGGATCGTTGTCTGTCCTCCCTCTGTTCCCCCTCCCCTGCCTCGTCGCGCCTTGAAACACTTGTGTATAGGCGCGTTATAAATGCCAAATTATATCATATCGTATCATAGTAGATATGGGAAATTGTGGCTCAATCCTTTGTTTACTATGTGTAACATTTCTTCATCATCAAAACCAATATTGGTTTGTACATCAAGTGAGTTTGTATACAATTAATTATATTCTTTACACCAAATTCAGAGTGCCAGGAACTGAGGAATGTAAAGGCATATTTACATTTAAATGATCAGCTCATTTTAGCATTCTTTTTTAATGAATTAGTAAAATGTACTTTTGAGATATTTAAACTACATTTTATTTGAACAATATAAGATGTTGCTTTAATGGATAATTCTGTTACTGAAATAAAGCTGAAATTACTCTTCTTTGATAGACAGCGTTCTTTATTTTGTGCATTTGCTTCTAATATGGTTAATGACACAGGCCTCATTCCAATTTTGGTGATGAAGGCAAAAGTGGCGGTAACTCTGTTACACTGGTCTCGTGCAGAAGGGATGTGATCTAGCAGTTTGTGCCGGACTGTCCCTTTGGGGGTGGGAGCAATCCTGATTTGCATATGGCCTTTCCCCTTTCTGTAATTCTAAACCTTCCTGCCATCACCTCTTTGTTTTGCTTGGTAATTCCGTTAGCACCACTTTTTTGAGCCGTAACTGAATTACTGCTGTTTTTCTTGCAAATCCTAAATTAGAATTTTTTGCAGATTTACAGCTGGCGGAATTACAGCTAAATCTGTGTGATAATTACATCTATATGTAAATCTGTCAAAATCCACTTTGAGTCCTATGGACTCCAACAATGGGGAATTGCACCATCCTACCACCACTTGCGTTCCCGTAGTAAACCCACAGGAACAAGTGGTGGTAGCAGTAGCTGATTGTTTACTTTAATTTGGCAGATTTACTGCCAAATTATCACCAAATCGCAATTAGACCCACTGCAATTTCTAATCCTATAATCCTAGAATGTAATCCCTGGATCCTAAAACAAAATCCTGCTCTATAGAAAGTAGTCTTGCAATAAGAGAGAATAATGCTTGAATTGCAGAGTATAATCGTAGGCTGCGAAAAGATAATTCTAGATCCACATAATGTAATCCTACAGTAGAACTGTAATGTAGTAATGTAATCCTAGAATATAAGAATGTAATCGTAGTATCATAGTATTTCACCCTAGAATGTAATTCTAGTGAATGTGGATGACATGTGAAATAAATGATTGTATTAACTGGAAGGTTACACTTCATTGTCATTTTGCATTGCTGTATATTGCTCTTCGTCAAAATGGCATTATTATTATTATTTACAAGCCTCCCTTAAATGAAAAAATGTAGCTTATTTTTTGATCCACTCCAATTAAGTGGAAACCACCCCAGTGCTTCATATCACAATTAATGGTTATTTTCAATGTAAGGTAAGTATTTGCTTCTCTCTGTCTTATACCATGTCAGTAGATATATAGACATTCATGTATTCAATTAAATCAGAGAACCAATCTTGTTTTTCTGCAATGTATTGTTCATAATGACTGAGTAATATAGGTATGGATGAACAGGATTTTAATTGCTCTATACATTCTGATTTCTTAAATTGAACTCTTCATCAGGTGTTGCAAACAGTAACTTTTAGAACAATAATTGAAAAAATGATTATTTCTCCAGTGAAAATATTACTCACAAACTCAATACCAACTTCTCTTGTGGAAAAATGTAAGCACCAACATCTTGCAAATGTTTATTTATCTGTGCTACATGATGAACTGCAATCCAGGGGTACACAGTTCAAGTGACAAGTCTCTAACAGCCATAAAAAGTAATTCACCCTCTGAGTTTTCCACATGTACACATCACACCCTTTATTGTTCGCCTAGAGTCAATTATCCCTTTCTAATGGCTGGTGGTGGGCTTAGATATGAAGACCTCTTAGACCTGTTGTTTACTTATCAATTGTCGATGGGTAATGAAGTATGGTGGTTTCACAATTTGTGAAGGAGAGGCTGAATAAACTCACCGGGGGAGTGTTACTTTGCAGTGATATATTTCTGTTTCAATGAATCCCAGAACTGTGATGCAACTAGCCTGAAATATAGGTACGTCAGATGCACACCCAAAGATGTGAGCACTTCAATCTATTTTATTGAAGGAAGGGTAGTTAAGATTGACAGTTCAGAGTTGAAGGTCTATACTGACATAGTGGCATTTGCACATTTTTATAATGTGAATTGTTGAAGTTTACATATTTGTATAGCAATAACATAGTCTCAGAATTAATCATTTTTACTGTGGTTGTTCGCAACAGAAAAAGGAAAGCCTTTCTCTATTACATAAACCAAAAACAAGGCACACATTGAACACACATTTTAGCATGTAGAATCTTTATATCACCTTGCTATCAAAGAATATTCATTTGTTAGAGATCAAGGTTTTTGCGCTGATCCTGACTCCACTGGTCATTTGCACATTTCTGGAGTGTAAAGATGGTAACAGGAACACAATGTTAGTATATTAACATGGTTTATAGGAAAACTATCAACATAATTAAGTATGGTGTACATTGTAATTGCTTGTTTTCGTTTAGAGTGTATTTTTTTCTATTTCATTGTCCTTAATTCATACTTCAGCAATACAGTCCTATCAAATCGAAGTATTTTGAACAACGGTTAGGAGTAAAATATATTTGTTGTATTTATTATTCATGGTTTTAAGATTAACGCTGAATGTTTTTATTAGCAAGTTTTTCAAAACTTTTAGAAAGTTGTATTTAAATGTTACAATAGTCATAGAATTTGTTATGGGTTCTTGTTATTTTATTAAGGTTTTTGGAATTTGGGCGTTAATAATTAGATGTTCTATTTTATATCCTTCATACGTGAATTGGGGCATCCAACATATTTATAGTAAGGGGCAGTAACAATAAAGAACTAATGAACGTATAATGAATATGTATAAAAGGTTTAAGAGCAGTTTAGCAACACATAATCTATTGCCAACATGTATGCACACATCGCTTGTGGCTCTAGAATCATTCGATACATAATTAATGATTCAGCAATGAATCACCCTTCTAAAAGAGGAAATCCTCCGCACAACATAGGAAAACTGCCAGAAGATCTGTGAGGGTGTTGCCTGCTGCAGTGGAGAGGCGCAGATGAGCAATTCAAAGTAGGTGGAAAGAAGTCAACCCAGTGCAGAGAGAGACAGGCAAGCAGTATCATATTCAAAGAGTAAGCGATTCTCATCCAAGTGGATAAACACTGGCAAGTGGTATGAGGTTGCCCTAGAAGGCTCCAGCCTGAGCGCAGAGATTCTGACAAGCGATTGCATGTGGACAAAAAGGGATTCCTGTGATGGCGGAGAGATGCAGACAAACAATCCCTGGTGCAATATCAAAAGGAGGATTTCATACAGGAGCCTTGCTGTAGAGATGGAAAATGCAAGCCGTCAAGTCTGTTGATTACAGCTCGATGTAGGTTATGAGAGCATAAACCGTGGTAAAGATGGGAAACAATGGATTACGCAGAAGAAAAGCAGCAAACCGACAAGAGAAGAAGCCTGAGGGGAACAAGGCAAGTTTGCGGCCAACAAGCAAAACTCGAATCCTAAAAACAGAGAAAACAAGTGTGAGCCCCCGATGAGAGAAAAACGGCACAACGAGCTGACAGCAGGAGGGAAGCCACAGGGCATTCTGGAATGTATAGTAAGGTAGTGTATACAAGCAGCCATTAAGGACAGTGATGAGGAAGACCACTTTGCACTACTTCCTTTCCCTACAGTAATGTCCTGAAGCATGCAACAGCTCAATTGAGTATTGTAATCACTGGAGAGAAAACCAGGTGCATTTTGGAGCTTGACGGGAAGGTTCTCAAAAATACGACCATGCAATTGCAACACTTCCCTCACATGTATTAGTGCAGTTGATCATTGAAATCAAATGGGAGGAAACCAATTGCATCTTGGGACTTGAAGTGAACGTTCTCAATGAATACCAATGAATGTTGGGAACGAAAAATAGCTACTAATTGCTTTCTTGAACCTAAGGTGACAGTTTCCGAGCATATGTACAACTAAATATTCTGAATTAAAGAGGTAACACTCAAGGCTTCCTGGAAAGGGAAGCAGGGGTTCCCAAATCTGCAACAGGGCAACTGAACACTGTGATCTACAGAGAGAAAACCTAATACGCACTGGACCCTGGACTGACGGCTGGCAAATATCCACCAGTGCAACAGAGCCTCATGACAGAGAGACAAATCCTTTTGTACTAAAAAAACTACAGTGAAGGGTTTCAAGAACCGAATAATGCAACTTGTAGTTAACAGTTTAGGACAAAAAATTCACATGAGCTCCTAAATCAGGTGTCAATGAACCCCTTGATAATTTCCCTATAAAAGATCATATTTTTAGATCGAATCTTTTTAAAAATATGAATTTCCAGTTCTATGACTTATAAGAAAAAGCCAAATGAGTATATCACACATTAGTTGTTAATTACTAAACTGTTGTTACACTTTTGGTATAAACTAATTATGCATTCATGAATGCATTGTTAGTGCACCATTTAATTAAATGATTTCTACACGATTGTGGACATATTGGTCTTAGCCACCCAAATCAAGGCGATCTAAAACTCATTGAAGGTTTGAGTCTGTGGTTCTGATACTGTTGCCCAATGGGTGGTGCTCTAGCCACCACGTTCAAAAATCTGATTTTAATATACTACTTAATACCGATATATTTGCCTCCTTTCAAAGTATTTCTAAATTCGTTTGAAAGCCAAATAAAGCAGAAGGAAATTAATCAGTTTACCCTGTACTTCACAACAGGTGGTGATGCCAGGCATAGAGCCAATTTAACGAGTGCAGCACATCCGCTTCTCATGAATACATGCAGAAAGAAAGTGTGTAGTGTATTGGAGACTTGTCCATATAAGTACAGAACATGAAGACGTTTCCTTGATTTTTAATTTAAATCTCTATAATTAAAGTTCTCAATTTTTGGCAGGTATGACCTGTGCCCAACATTTTTATATCATGCTACAACACAGAAAAATACTACTAATAGGCCCATATTTTGCATATAAACCATGAGAAAACAGGTTCATCCTATCCGTAACGTAATGTGAAGCAATACTGTTATAGGATTATTGTACAAGGAAGAAATGTCACATCACTCACTTCCTGAGAGGGTTTACAATGTCCTGCCTAAGGATTTGCTGCACTTGCTCATCATAGACTTCCGGTGAGTGGAGGATGCAGTCCAGAGCAGAAGAGAAGCTGAAAAGACTGAAAAGATACAAGAAGATCTGGTGAGTAGAGACCAGCATGACAGTTAAGGTATTTTTTATTGTGCGTCATTCTAAAAAAAGCTACATGTGTGTACTGTTTCAGCTGCTTATGACTTGCACCATGTCTCCTGCTGTGACTTGCACTATTATTCATAGAGCAACCTTTAATTCATTCTTTGGATAAAGTAGTAGGTCTAAAAAAAGAATATGTTTACATCTTAGATAATAGAACATCACCTTTCTTCTTTTTTGACATTAAATAAATAGGACTCTGCCATCAATATACTAAAATTACATCAGAATGAAGTATTTCTACTATGTATGTTGGGTCTGCTAGGTTGTGAGGATATATTTTAATATACAAGCTACAAAACACGCTCGTGGGGAAGACTGCCCTGCTTAGAAGTCCAGACAAGTTTCCTCATGCAAACTATCCTGTAGGAGAAGCTGACGTCATTGCTTTACTCAGACTTGATCTCTTAAGAGGGGCACACATTGGGACATCTTTAGTGCATACCCATAACCTGTGCCATGAATGGAAATGCAGTTGATTGCTTTACTCTGCTATAAAAGCCACTATCAAGGTGTAGGCCATTAACGAGGCCTTAAGATATAATGATAATGTAAGCCCAATTCATTCGTTCTTTGTCTAACTACTCTCTTTGCTCCCTCTGCACGTGAAGCTCGCCTTTTCGAACAGGCCTTCCTTGACTTCAACACTTCTCTGGCTTCACACCACTGTCCTGCTTGTACCTTCCCTACATTTCTGACAACAATCCTGGATCTCCCACTCATTAAGCAGCTGAAAATATTCATATGGTTACATCCCCACCAATGGTTCCAATCTCGCCATCCCGATCTGCTTATCTCCTATAGGTAGTTCTTGCATCCCTTCTTCAGCCATTGATTCTACAGCATCCATCTGCAGTAGCTGCATCTCATTCCTATACTTGACTCCTGTAGGTTCTCTAATAACGTCCAGGCCAGGCAGACCCCAATATTCTCTCTCTCTCTCTCTCTCTCTCTCTCTCTCTCTCTCTCTCTCTCTCTCTCTCTCTCTCTCTTTCTGCTACCCACTTCACATTTTACTTCTTCTTAAAGATCTTGCACGTATTACCAGTTTCTTCCCCTCCACTCTTTTCAGCATTTCTCTAGCAGTTAGTATCTTTGCGTTCTGCTTCAAAGTAGCTGCTGACCCTCATATTCTGAAAGATCTCTCTGCTGAATCTAACAACCCTGACAAATATAGACCTGTGTCTCTATTCCCTAGATTTTAATAAAAAGCATGGAACATGTAGTATTCCACTGAATCACAGACTACCTGAAGTCGAACAACCTATGCAACACCTTCCAATATGGCTTTTGCAGGAGACACCCACTCACAGAGGCAGCCCTAACACACAATCGCAATTTCTTCACTTTTGCCTTTGTGATGTAGTCTCACTGTATGGCCTTTTTCAGGGGACGGTAGACTATGTCATTCCACTCGTGTCTTTCGTAACCTTAGGGCAGACCTAGTAAAAAAAACAACAAAAAGGCTGTCCTCAATAAATATCAAAGTGTTGGAGGTCAACAGTCTCTGGTTTCAACAACGTATTTGGGTTTTCAGTTCCCAATACACAAAAAGGGCACAATCCCATCCAAGTCCCCCAAGCATTCACACTCTTGGGATTCTAGTGCCCTCCTCACCCCACACTTTCCTGGATACTCCTTCTCTTGACTCAGGTCATCTTTCTCTCATCCTCTATTCCGAGGGAAGATCCTTTTCACCTGTGTCTCGGCCCAGCGTGTTCCCCCTATTAGTCCACAATCACTGCAATAGTTGTGGCTGAATACTAAAGCTTCCACCAGGAAGTTGGCCAACAGGACTTCCCAACCGACAGGCAAGTATTGGTGGTATGATGGTAGGGCCATTGGTAGGATGGTGAGATAATCTTCTCTGGGTCTGACATTTGGTTGACCTCACCTCCTCCCTGACTCAGATTTCTGACTATAGTCTGCAGAAACCTGTCCTCGCCAAGCTGCTGGTTCCTAAGGGACTCTCATTTGCATTTCCTGACTTCTCTTCTCTGCCGTCCCTCTGTTTCATACTGTTGCAGACCACCCCGATGCTTTATCAAATGCGTGTACCTCCAACCAACCTTTCAGCAATATTTTAAGAATTAAAGCATGCCTGTTCTTCCCCCTCACTTAATTTAGCCTGCTCTCCACTCTCAGTCCTTTCTGTCTCTTTCTTCTCCTCTCCACCTGCTTTGTCTTCAGCCCCCTATGCCTCTACACGATGCTTTTCAACTCCTGCTTCCACCTGATACTGTTTTCAACCAGCCTGTTAGGATATTCCACCACTTTTCTCGGTATCACCCCCAGCCAACTATTTCTGTCATCTCACTACTTATGCTGTTTTTGTTACCACCTACTCCCAAGGACATTAGCTGTGGTTTGATATTAGGGAATTTGGATTTGGATGTTAGCTACTGTTTAGGATTAGGGAATTTGGAACTGAGATGCTAGTTTCTGTTTGAGATTAGCGAATTTGGATTTGCTACCTGTTTAGAAGACACCCATGCACCTAGTTTTGTTAAATTACTCCTGACACAGTTACCCCAAGAGTTATACTTCTTGATTTTAGTTTAATACTGTAGGTATTTGTGTATCCCACTCCTTCGCAAAAGCCAATACCGGTGGAAAGGGGGGGAGGGTTTGAGGTATTCTGGGAAATTATACCAGGGTAAGTAGGACAACTTTCCAAGGAAACTGGAAGAGTCACTAATCCCTATACTCTTTCTTTCAATCAGTCCATGTATTATGTTACCATAGCAAGCTGGATATATTATCATTTTGTGTTACCAAAAACCAGACCATGTAGGCATTCTTCCAACCCACACAATGAAGGTGAAGAATTTCAATCTGAGCCTCAAGTGTTCTGTTGTTCCCACACCTTCACATCTATCATGTACATTCCATTCAAATACTTTTTGGTTTATATGCAGCCTCTGATAGGGTTGACACTACCTCCCCCTTGCTCTGAGTGACTGCTGTGCTAGTCGGCAGCATGAAGGGTGGGCAGTTGACTAGGAAGCCTGCACGATTGCTTTTCTCAATGTACAATGGGAGTGGCTGTTTTCTCTCATTGATGTCTAGATTGGTGGGGGGGTGTAGGGGAGGGTGGGGGTTTGGAGCCCCTCTCTCTCTCCTGTCCTCACCAGCAGTGGGGATGGCAGAGGTTTTCCTCTATTCGGGAATTCTAAAGTTTCTCAATTTCAAGTGTGAGAATGTCATTCGGTCCTGTTTTTTTCTTGTAATTCTAGTATTTGTAATTTTGGCTTTTACATTTTACATTTGGGAAGGAAAATGCAAAAATTCTACGAATAAAAATTGTCATCCATGGAATTGGCAAACCTGAGGGGCATTGCTCTTTAGCTTTCTCTTTATTGTGAGGAAGAGGTGGGCTTCCTCTGGGTCTTTGGCTGCTGTATTGCCAGGCAATGCACTTCTGCGAGTATGGGAAGCATCTCTGTGGGGTGCATAGGTCTTCTCTATAGCCTTCCTGTCCCTGAATCAGCAATTGCATTTCCCTGATCTGTTCTGGTTTTACTGGCTGCAAAAGAAGAGCATTGTGGAAGATGCAGTCCCTTTCAGTTTCGGTTGGGAGCAGTCCTCTGCCTACTTGACCCTGAGACAGGTCCACCAGCTTCCCCGCTGGCCTAGCTCACATGACATTGACCTCTACACAATGTACCCTCTCCTGAGTCCACAATTTCACTTCCTGGATCTAGTCTGAGTTTTGCATCTGTTCGAGAGAGAAATTATGGAAAATGTTGTTTTCACCTGTTGGCTTTTTTGAAAGGACTTAGTTTTTTTTTTCAAACTTTTATTTATACGGCTTGGGAACACAAGAACAGGCGGAAGGCATACAGGACAATGGCAATCAGAGCAGTACAGATAATACAGGCACATATAATAAACCCAAAATCAATTTATACACATGGGGGGTACAGCAGAAGTTGGTATGGAACAGGAGGGGAGCAGTTCAGGAGGCAGAAGGAGAGTGGTGTGGGGAAATGGCAGGAGTCTCCGTGTCTGAGGCAGTGTCGGTGGGAGACATATATGACCGAAACCTTGACCAGACATCCTTGGGTCTTGTGCGAGCTGGCTGTTGTACGGCCCAGGATTCTTCTGTGTCTGAGGCCCAGGTAACCGCTCTAAGCCATTGTGTGTGAGTAGGTATAGTAGGTCGGATCCAACAGAGCAGTATAGAGCGCACTGCGAGTAGCATGCATAGGCCCGCTAGTTTTTTAGAGTCAAGGCTAAGTCCAGGGAAGTCATGGAAGAGGCATCTCATTGGAGCGGGAGTGATAGGGTGTTGGGGAATAGCTGACATAGTGGAGCATTCTGCACTCCAGAACTGGGAGCGGCGGGGGAAGGTCCAGATCATATGGATGTAGTCAGCGCTATCAAAGCCGCACCTAGGGCAACCGGGGGAGTGGTCACTCGAGATATGGTGTAGTCTGTTTGGGGTGTAGTGATATCTATGAAGCACCTTGAATTGGATTAGTTTGAAGCGGGAATTAAAAGATACCCCATGAGTGCGAGAACACATTTGGGTCCATCGTTCGTCGGTCATCTCCAGCCCGAGGTCGTCTTCCCAAGCCTGCCTTAACCTGGTGTGTGCTGGGGCAGTTCTGGACTGAACCAGGTTGTAGAGCCTGGAGATTTTGCCCCTCATGGGAGTTGGAGAGGTCAGCTCCGTAATTGCGGGCTCGTCTGGCGGTATTGCCGGGAAACTAGGGTATTTATGCTTAAGAGTTTTCCGGAGGGACGAGTACTGGAGCCAGGCGGATGGTCTCCGCCTCAGGGACAATGGGAGATCCGGCCACTCTATGAAGTTGCCCTGTTCAAAGACATCACGCAGAAGTTCAAAGCCGGCCTCAGCCCATCGGCGGACAATAAGGGGAGGTACCTGGGGAACCTCTGGGAGGAAATTCCAAAGTGGTAGGTTGCCATGAAAGGGATGGGTGACTCCTAGTAATCTCCAGGTTTTCGACAAGGCCAGGGACATGCAGGCAACCAGATCAAGAGATCCCAATGTCATCGGTGTCGGTGTGACTATCAGGGAACGAATAACACGGTCGCTGACCAACAGCTTTTCGAGTTTAACATGGGGTGGGGGGTCTGACACATTAAACCAATACGATGTGTGTTGGAGTTGTGCCACAAGCCAATAATTAAGGAAATCGGGAGCACCAAAGCCACCCGCCTCCATAGGGGTAGCCAAGGTTTTGAGTTTAAGGCGGACCGCACCTGAGTGCCAGAGAAAGGTATTAAGGACACGAGTCAATGGCTGGAAGAACCCGTCACCCGGCCATTGAGGGATGTTGGGGAACCGGTATAGAAGCTGGGGTAATACTACCATCTTCAATATCCCTACCCTGCCGGCAAGTGAGATCGGGAGTTTACTCCAGCCCAGTGTTTTTGTTGTAAGGCTTGTGAGGTATTTCTGGTAGTTCTCCTCATAAACCCGTTCGAAGTGGCGAGACACTACTATGCCCAGGTAAGTGAAATTTGACTGGGCCCATGCGAATCCTAAGGTGTTGGGGGGCAGATGGGGGGCGTGCAGGCAGTGAGCGGGAATAGGGTGGATTTAGAGCAATTTACTTTGAGACCGGAGATACGTCCAAAAAGGATAATATCATCCAGTATCGGAGCCAAATTGGTGTCAGGAGAACGAATGAAGAGAAGGGCATCGTCAGCATATAGGGACACTATGTCCGAGTGTCCAGCAGTTCGTAGGCCCCTATGTGCATGGGATTGACAAAGCATGTCTGCAAATGGTTCCATCGCTATGGCAAAGACTAGGGGGGAGAAAGGGCAGCCCTGCCTCGTCCCTCTATCTATCTGGAACAGGGGGGAGCATCAGTCCTCAGTACAGACCCTAGCCACTGGGTTAGAGTACAGCAGCCTGACCCAGGAAAGGAAGCAGGGGCCAAATTTGCATTTTTAAAGGACCCGCCAGAGGCATTTGGGTTAATTCTGTTGATTATGCTAAAGAGGCGCCTCAGGTTCAGGGAAGTGGAGCGTCCCGGGATAAAACCCGCTTGATCTGGGAGAATGATGTGCGGCCTGTAAGAGGCCAGGCGTAAAGCTAATAGTTTGGCGTATATTTTGACATCGCTATTGATAAGCGAGAGTGGACGGTAGGAGCCACATTGTGTGGGGGGTTTACCGGGTTTCAGCAAGACGGTTATCGTGGCTTCACGAAGTGAGGGAGGGAACTCGCCTGCCTCCACTGATTCCCCCCAGAGAGCCATCAGACGGGGAAGGAGAAGGAATTTTTTTTTTTTTACTTTTATTTATTCCGCTTGGTAACACAGGTACAGGTGAGTTACAATAAGAGCACGTACAATCAAAGCAAAATATAGACAGTACAGATAAGTAGAGTGAATTAAAAGATCAGTCAATACACATGGGGGACACGCAGGGGAGTTACTAGGTCTGAAAAAGACCCGGGGCTAAGCTGATATCGGAACTGTTGGGACTGAGGACTTGCTAGTCTTTTGGCTGTAGCTCCTGAGATTCTATCCGGGGCTACAACCAAAAGATCAGGGGCTATACCCCCCTTACCCCCCCCAGCAACGCCCCTGGGGACATGCACAGGGCAGTCACAGGCCTGAAGTGTAGGCAATTCATGAGATAGTAGGGGAGTGGCAAGGGGAGAGGGCTGGGGACGCAGGGTCTGAGTCCGTGTCAGCAGAGGACATGAATGAGCGAAATTTTGACCAGATATCTCTAGGTCTGGAGTGGGCGGGCTGTTGTACGGCCCAGGATTCCTCTGTGTCTGAAGCCCACGTGACCGCCCTGAGCCACTGTGCATGAGTAGGTGTAGTAGGGCGGAGCCAGCAGAGTAGGATAGAGCGCACTGCAAGCAGCATACAGAGGCCAGCCAGTTTCCTAGAGTTACGGTGTAGTTCTGGGAAGTCGTGAAAGAGACACCTCATTGGGAAAGAGGTAATAGGGTGGTCAAGGATAGTTGAAATGGTGTCGCATACTGCATGCCAGAATTGAGTGAGTCGAAGGCAGGACCAGATCATATGAATATAGCCAGCGTCGTCACATCCACACCTGGGGCACCTCGGGGAGAGCTCATTGGAGATGCGGTGGAGTCTGATCGGGGTGTAATGGTACCTGTGGAGCAATTTGTATTGGATCATTTTAAAGCGGGAATTAAAGGAGACCCCATGCCCCCGTGCGCACATATGGGCCCATCGTCGGTCATTTCCAGTCCGAGGTCAATCTCCCAAGTTTTTTTTTTAATTTGGAAAATAGGGGGCGTGATCTGGTCTGCACCAATGTGTAGAGTCTGGAGATTGTGCCCCTCAAAGGAGAGGGTGAGGACAGTTCCATGATCGCGGGCTCATCTGGTGGTAACGCAGGGAAGGTCGGGTATTTGTGCTTAAGGATTTTCCGGAGGGCCGAGTATTGGAGCCAAACGGAAGGTTTCCGCCTCAGAGACGGCGGAAGGTCCGGCCACTCTATAAAAATGCCCTGTTCGAAAATGTCCTGGAGCAATTCGTAGCCAGCTTTTGCCCACCGGCGAACGACGGAGGGAGGTACTTGTGGGACCTCTGGTGGGAAATTCCAGAGTGGTAAGTTACCATGAAAGGGATGGGTGACACCCAGCAATTGCCACGTTTTTGATAAAGCCAGTGATGTACAGGTCGCTGAGTCAAGTGAGTTTAGCATCTTTGGCATGGGCGCGATCACCAAGGAACGGATGTCGCGGTCGCTCACTGATAACTTTTCGAGCCTGATGTGGGGTGGAGGATCTGAGGTGTTAAACCAGTATGCGGTATGTTGAAGTTGAGCCACCAGCCAGTACACGAAGAAATCAGGAGCCTTGAAGCCACCAGCCTCCATCGGGGCAGTTAGGGTTTTAAGTTTTAGTTGGACCGCGCCCGAATGCCAGCGGAAAGTGTTAAGGGTGCGTGTCAAGCCCTGAAAGAACTCGCTACCCGGCCACTGTGGGATATTGGCAAATCGGTGTAGGAGCTGGGGTAGTACTACCATCTTCAATATTCCTATTCTGCCGGCCAGTGAGAGCGGGAGTTTGCTCCAACCCTGTACCCTTACTGTAAGATTGGTGAGGTATTTTTGGTAATTCTCATCAAAGATCCGTTCAGTTTGGCGTGAGACTACAATACCTAAGTAGGTGAAAGCAGATGGGGCCCACGTGAATCCCAGGGTGTCTGAAGGGGGGAGTGTGCTGGCCGTGAGCGGGAACAGGGTAGATCTAGAACAATTCACTTTGAGACCAGAGATACGACCAAAAAAGACAACTTCCAGAATCGGGGCCAGATTAGTTTCAGGGGAACGGATGAAAAGAAGGGCGTCATCCGCATATAAGGAAACTATGTCCGAGGAACCTGAGGTACGCAGACCCCTATGCGCATGACATTGGCGTAGCATGTCCGCAAATGGCTTAATTGCCAGAGCAAAGATTAGAGGAGAAAAGGGGCAGCCCTGTCTCGTGCCCCTGGCTATTTGAAAAAGGGGGGAGTACCGGTCTTCAGTGCGAACTCTGGCTACAGGGTTGGAGTAGAGTAACCTGATCTAGGGGAGAAAGGTGGGGCCGAATTTACATTTATCAAGCATACGCCAAAGATACTTCCACGAGACGGAGTCAAAAGCCTTTTGCATATCAAGTGTCGTGGCTACTGCATGGACATCTGGGCTCACCCTGCTTATGATGTTGAAGAGGTGCCTCAGATTCAAGGAGGTTGAGCGCCCCGGGATAAATCCCGCTTGATCAGGGTGAACAATGTGTGGCATATAGGGCACTAGGCGTAAGGCGAGTAGTTTGGCAAAGATCTTGACTTCACAATTGATAAGTGAGAGTGGGCGGTAGGAGCCACATTGAGTGGGGGGTTTGCCAGGTTTTAGCAAGACTGTTATTATTGCTTCACGGAGCGAGGGGGGGAGCTGACCTATTTCCACTGACTCTTGCCAAAGGGCCATCAAGCGAGGAAGTAGGAGCGATTTAAAGTGCTTGTAAAATTCAACGGGAATTCCATCTGATCCTGAGGATTTTCTTGAAGAGAGCGAGTCTATAGCTTCCGATAGCTCCTCAGGGGTGAATGGATACTCAAGGGAACCAATGGTTTCGGGGGAAAGGAATGAGAGGGGGAGACTATCCAAATAGGCATCAATTTCTGATGCTGTGGCGCTGTCTGTTTGAGCATATAGAGATTCATACATGGAGAAGAATTCGGAATTAATATCTTGGGGTGAGGTGGCCAGGGTACCATCAGGCTTCTCTATCCCGGGGATGGGCGGGGCTCCAAACTCTCGGCGGAGAAGCCTAGCCAGGAGGCGGCTTGGGCGCTCGCCCTCACCATATTTCCTCGCGAGGCCTGGGTTATCCAAAAACCTTAGTTCACGATCTGCCAGAGAGCGGAAGGTGTCCAGTTCTGTACCGATTATCGCGAGGGTTTCGGGGGTTTGGTGAAGTGTGTATTGGGCCTCAAAAGCAGACAGCGTCGCCTCGCTCTCGGCAATTCCCTTTCAGATGGTTTTAAGGATGTCGTTTTCCTTGGAAAGGGCAATACCCCTAATATAGGCCTTGAAGGACTCCCAAAGGGTGGCCTGCGAGGATACCGTGTTAATGTTGATCTCGAAGAACTCCTCGATTGCCGACTCCAGCTCAGAGCTGAAAACCGGGTCGAGGAGGGACTGCGGCTTCATTCTCCAGTATCTGGTCTGACCGTGGTCGGGGCCCCAAGCTAGGGTAATAGTGACCGGCGAATGGTCAGAGAGGGTTCTGGGTAGGATCGTTAGGGAAGATATATTCCTTATAAGTATATCAAACACTAGCCATCTGTCGATTCGGGAATAGGAGTCATGAACCGAGGAGTAGAAGGAGTAACAGCGTGAATCGGGATAGAGAAGTCTCCATGCGTCAACAAGGGCCAGGCGGGGGAGAGACGAAAGTGTGGTATAAGCAGCCTTAGTAAGTTGACGGGGTCTAGAGCCAGATCTGTCAAGGTCTACATCAAATATAGTGTTGAAGTCTCCTCCCCAGAGGATTGGTAACAGTGGGAAGCTATCAAGGAGGGCAGTGAGGTCTCTATAGAATTTGGGATCGTCAATGTTGGAACCGTAAATGTTTAGCAGTACCACCTCTTTGTTCTGCAGAATACCATGGACTAGCACATATCTGCCCTAGGGGTCAATCGATGTAGTTATGGGGTTAAACTTAAGGCTTCTGTGAATCAGGGTCATGACCTCCGGCTCTGGGTAGAGTAGGTAGTATAATACCTCTGAGGACCCCATGCTTTAGCAAACATTTCACAGTACTCGGTGCAGGCATGTGTTTCCTGCAGGAACAGGATCTTAACCCCATGACGTTCGTCCTGGAGCTGTAGTAGCCTCATTTTCTTATGGTGTCCCAGACCCCGAACATTCCAGCTCATGAATGTCAGGGTGTCCTCACCCAACAGCCCAGGGGCAGTCATCAGGGATTGCAGGTGAATGGCGGAGTGCCCCCCATGATCTGTTTATAGCACAGATGGATCTGCAGTACCATTGGCTCCACAGCACCCTGCACTCTACCTCCTCTGTTGATACCAAGCCTTTTTTAACATAGAACCCAATTCCCCCCACCCCCTCCCACATCCCTCCCCAAACAGAGGAATGATAACCCCATAACTAAACAACCAAATCCAAACCAATGGCATCAGCACCTGGGGGGCCTGTGAACCGGCCTGGTGGTAACGCTCCAAATCGGGAGGCAATATTAGGATAAACTTGGTGCCCAGGACTGTTGTCAAGTGGCACCCAGGGAGAGTCCCCCCGGGGTAGCCCAGGCACTGTTGCGCGATCAAGAAACAGATCGCTCAAGACTGAGTTCATAGTTTCATAGACAGTCGGATCTTGACAGTATGTCAGTTCAGCTACACATATGGAGGAGGTGTTATAATAGTAGATGTAGAGAACGGTCTCCACCTACATCCTCACAGCCGGAAGTCTATACTGTAGTAGATCAGTGTCTCAACACATGGACAACATAATCAAGGAGCTAAACATTAACTATATTGTTTACGGATGCGGCGTTGCCGTGATAAGACAAGAACCCAATCATGAGCAACCAGTTAGGAACATAGTGAGAACATCATACATTGCAAAGAGGCTTCAGCCAGGGAAGCGTTCATCGAGGAATCTGGAGGCCTCCTTTGGGATCGTAACGAAATGCACCCGGTTAGAGTGTTCAATCCTCAGTTTAGCAGGGTATAGCATGGCATATTTGACTGTAGATCTCGAAGCCTCCTCTTCACCGCCACAAAGGTTTTGCGTTCTCGCTGGACCGCCACCGAGAAGTCCGGGTAGAGGTGGACCCTTGCTGTGCACAAAAGAAGGTCACCCTTGACTTGGGCGCCCTGAGGAGTGTGTCACGATCATGGAAATTTAGAACACGAGCTATGATGGGGCGTGGCGGTGCGCCCGGTCTAGGTTTTGCCGTGAGGGCTCGATGTGCATGCTCAATTGCAAACTGAGGAGAGAGCTTTGGCGAGTCCAGTAGTTGCAATAGCATGTGTTCGACGTAGTCCTCCATTGGCTCCTGTATGCCGTCCTCGGGTACTCCGATAATGCGGAGGTTGTTGTGCCTCGAGCGAGATTCAAGGTCCTCATTTTTCTTCTCAACCTCGGTGACCCGGCCAGAGAGAGCCGTGATCTCAGCCCTGAGGGAGCTCAAGCTATCCTCGGCAGTGCTCACTCGTGTCTCAACCTCAGTGACCCAGCCGTCAGTCTTTTCTATATGGGCCTTAATGGAGGATATAGTGCCGTTCATGTCGTCCAACTTGCTATGAAGTGTGGTGAAACCCTCCCGGATGTACTCCATTATCTTTTGGGACTCGGCCGGGTCTGATGCCGACGTGTTGGGTGATTCCTGGTCAGGTGCCTCCCCCGCAAGGCCCGCCGATGACTTTGTAAACATGTTGATTGAAGATTGCTTTTTTCCGGCTCCCTTGGTCATGATGTCAGGAGGACAGGAGGATCTGTGACCCAGGGGGCCAATGGGGGTATCCGGAGAGGTAGATGACACAGGAGAGACCGACAGGCATTCAGAGTGTTCTGGGCGATGAGGGGTCCTCGCAGATAGGATAGAATGCTGTGTTGCAACCAGGTGCGGGGGCTATGCTCGCCGTCGCCCGCTGGGCTGAGACTCCGGAGGGTTGCAGGGTGGTCGGTGGGAGAGACCACTGGGCCGGATCACGCTGGGGACCCTGGGCAAGAGCTGAAAGTGGAGGAGCAACACAATGCGACAGTTGATGAGGGAGCCGTAGCTGGGGGCTCCGGTGGGGTAAAACCAGATCAGGTGGCCAGGCGGACAGGGCCCCCTGCATATTAAGTATGGGCCGCCAAGGGCCGGTAGGGCGTCCGGTGCCCGGTCACGCCGAAGAGGGCAGTGCGGAGGATCACAATTTGTCAGAGCACACAGTTAATGTTGGCAGGACAGTAGGCCTTCGGCACAGGGGAGATCCATTGTGGCACAGGAGCTCAGGTGGTCATGGTGGGCAACAGGGCCGGAGGTGCAGCACCTCCCATGAGGACCCCAGACTGATGTACGAGTTGCAGGGGGCAGCGACTGATGGGGTCCACACCGAGGGCCAAAGTTGGGCGTTGTGTGCCAGTGTCGAGGATCGGAGGGGCCCAGTACCTGGGTCTCCAGCAATCAGAGTGATCCGCCGAGCGCGGGACTCCACCTGACACCACGGGTGCCAGAGATGTGAGGGGCAGAATCCGTTCACACCCCAAGGGAGGAGGCGATGTGGGGCGGCACTAGAGCCAGTGTGAGGGGGTGTCCCGCGAGTTGGCCTCCCACCGTTGGGTCTCCAGAGAACAAGTAGAAAGCAGCACGCCACCCGAGGAGGGGCAGCGGAGCAGGCGGCTCTAGATGTGGAAGCGGTCCCCGGGTCCAAACATGGGGCTGGTGCTCCGGGCTGGGCCGTCACAGGGGCATGGAAGGCGGGGAGAGCAGTCGCATCGGAGCGCAACACACCCCTCCCCCACAGCAGGCCTCAAAAATGCCGCGGCGCAGCCGTCACAGCGCTCCGGAGCTGGGAGGCGGGGAGGAGCAACGCCAGCTCCTGGCCCGGACTGCGGGCGCCGTATCTCAGCTGTCAGGCTGTCCCGGAGGGCGGCGTTCGGGGAGCACACTCCCAAGGCTTGGGTGCAGTGGATCCGGCAACAGATTCTGGGTTGAGTTGGGCACCTCCGCGATATTTTATATGAGGAGGGTGCCTTGCGACACGGAGTGCGCGATCAGGCGGCCATCTTGTTCGAGCACAACAGCGCCCCCCCGAAGGAGAATGAATTTGAAGTGTTTATAGAATTCGAGGGGAATACCATATGAGCCAGGGGATTTGCCGATGAGAGTCAATCTATGGCGTCCGAGAATTCCTCGATAGAGAATGGGTTCTCAAGGGAACCGATGGTCTCAGGGGAGAGGACCATGAGGGGAAGGCCATCCAGATAGGAGTCAATCTCAGATGTTGAAACGCTGTCCGCATTGGCGTAGAGCGATTCGTAGAAGGAGAGGAATTCAGAATTGATGTCATGTGGTGACGTGGCCAGGGAACCGTCGGGTCTGTCCACGCCAGGGATGGGTGGGGTGCTGAACTCTCGGTGGAGGAGCCTGGCCAGTAAGCGGCTCGGGCGTTCGCCGTATTTTCTCGCAAGGCCTGGGTTATCAAGGAACCTCAGTTCGCGGTCCGCCAAGGAGCAGAATGTGTCGAGTTCCGCACCAATTGATGCCAAGAGTTGCGGGGTTTGGTGTAGTGAGCATTGGATCTCCAGTGCGGAGAGCTTGGCCTCGCACGCCGCGATATCCCTACGGATTATTTTAAGGATGCCATTTTCCTTGGACAGGGCGATACCTCTAATATATGCCTTAAAAGATTCCCAGAGGGTGCCTCGCGAGGACACCATATTGGTGTTGGTTTTAAAGAATTCCTCGATAGCGGCCACTAACTCGGAACTGATGACTGGGTCGAGTAGGGAGTGAGGTTTCATTCTCCAGTGTCTGACCTGATCGCGATCTGGGCCTCAGCAGAGGGTGATGGTGACCGGTGAATGATCAGAGAGGGTTCTGGGGAGGATCAATAAGTGAGACACATTCCTAATAAGTATGTCGGACACTAGCCACCTATCGATTCGGGAGTATGAGTCCTGAACCGAGGAGTAGAAGGAATAGGAACGGGAGTCAGGGTAAAGGAGTCTCCATGCATCCACCAAAGTAAGACGGGGGAGAGATGGCAGTGGGCCTCATTACACGGAAGGCGGTAAGCCATGGCGCTATTAGCGCCATGGCTGCCGCCGGTACCTTACCGGGTCCGCCTTGGTGGATGGCGGAATTAGCGCCATATTCCAAGGTGTGTGGGGGCGCTAATTCCGCCATCCACCATTGCCCGTTCACCATTGCCAGTCAGCCCCATAGGGCTCCATGTTAATGGTGAAGGTGCTAATTACGGTACCGCAAATTGCGGTACCGTAATTAGCACCAAGGTCCCTTTGCGGGTCCCGTACCTAACGCCTGTAAAAACCAGGCATTAAGGGAGGACCCGCAAAGGGACCTCGTAGTAAGGCGGTAAGGGTTTACCGGTACCGGTGCCCTTACCAGTACCGGTAAACCCTTACCGCCTTCCGTGTAATGAGGCCCAGTGTAGTGTAAGCTGCTTTCGAGAGTTGGCGAGGTCTGGTGCCGGATCTGTCCAGGTCTATATCAACTATTGTATTAAAATCACCTCCCCAGAGTGTTGGTATTAGCGGGAAGCTATCAAGGAGAGATGTGAGATGTAAGTAGAACTCCGGATCATCGATGTTGGGGCCATAAATATTCAACAGTACCACCTCCTTGTTCTGTAGGGTACCATTGAGTAGAACATATCTGCCCTGGGGGTCAATCTGTGTAGATATGGAATCAAACTTGAGGCTCCTGTGGATTAGGGTCATAACTCTGCGGCTTTGAGTGGAGTAGTCAGTAAAGTATCTTTGAGGACCCCATGTTTTGGCAAACTTTTCGCAGTACTCTGCACAGGCGTGTGTTTCTTGTAAAAACAGGATTTTTACCCCATGCCGTTTCGGCCTGGAGCTGTAATTGTCTCATTTTCTTGTAGTTTCCCAGTCCCTGGACCTTCCAGCTCATGAATGTCAAGTCATTCCCAGTCATCAGTACGATGGCATTTGTTGGAACTTGCAGGATAACTGATTGGTGACCCCCAAGGTCGATATACTGCCTGCTCAGATTTGCGACAACGTCTGGCATACCTTGCCCACTGCTCCACCCTCCTCGCGCACACCAAGCCTTTTTTAACATATAACCCAACATAACCCTTCCCCACCCACATCCCTCCCCCAAACAGAGGAATGACAACCCCAACCCCAAACAACCAAATCCAAATCAATGGCACCAACGCCGGGGGGGCCTGTGAACCTGCCTGACGGCGATGCTCCGAACCGTAAGGCACATGAAGGATAAGTATGGTGCCTAGTAGTGAGATCGTGCATAACCTAGACCGGATCCTGCATGAGTGGGCAAGGCACGATTGGTTAAAGGTAAAACAAGAATCTCAAGGTTGGAAGGGCTATCTTCCCCGATAGCCAGATAAGACAGGCATCTGGATTCAACAACAATGGAAAAAGAACTTTGTACCAGTGAATGGGCGCAGTTGAGGAGCGCCAGGCCTGCAAGGCGTCCAGTGATGAGCTCGGAATACCCCTCCGGGCCGCAAGATCATATTTTAAATTGTCGATTTAGCATCTCTCGTTCCAGAGGGTGCTCCGGATTGTACACAGACAGTCGAGGAACCTTGCAGTAGTGAACGAATACATTAGAGAAGGAGATCAGCCGGGAAAATGTTCATCGATAAACCTAGAGGCCTCCTCGGGTATTGTGAAGAAGTAAACCCGGTTAGAGTGTTCGATCCTCATTTTGGCAGGGTATAACATAGAGTATTTGACCTCCAGGTCATGTAGCCTCCTCTTCACTGCCAGGAATGTTTTGCGCTCTCGTTGAACCACCACTGAGAAGCCCGGATATAGATGGATCCTGGCATCCCCAAGTAGGAGTTTGCCCTTGGCTCTCGCCGCCCTGAGGAGAGCATCCCGATCGCGAAAGTTTAGGACTCTGGCTATGATGGGACGGGGAGGCGCGCCAGGTCTGGGTTTTGTAGTAAGGGCCTGATGGGGTCTCTCAATCGCAAATTGTGGGGAGAGCTTTGGAGAATCAAGCAGTGTTAGTAGGGTACGTTCGACGTAATCCTCCATAGGTTCCCTTATGTCATCTTCGGGTATTCCGATAATACGGAGGTTGTTGCACCTCGAGCGCGATTCAAGGTCCTCATTCTTTTTCTCAACCTCAGTAACTCGGGAAGAGAACGCGGAGACCTCCGCTCTAAAGGAGCCCAGGTGATCCTCGGTGGTACTCACTCGTGTCTCGATCTCAGCCACACAACCGTCAGTCCTCTCGATATGGGCTTTAATGAAATATATAGTGCCATTCATGTCGTCTAGTTTGCTGTGGAGCATGGTGAATCCCCCCCGAATGAATTCCATCATTTTCTGGGAGTCAGAGGGAATCAAGGCCGATGAGTTGGGCGGTTCCTGTTCAGGCTCCTCCGCCACTGCTCCCGACTGGTCCTTCGTAAACATGTTGACTGAACTTTGTTTCTTTCCCGTCCCCTTGGTCATGGTGCCGGCTGGAAGGATATCCAAGGGCCTAGGGGGCAGGACGATGTGCCAAGGCAGAGTAAGGAGGATGGGGAGTCACAGAGGAAGGCCAGATGAACTGTTCGGAGTGTTCAGGGGGTCCAGAGATTCGCCGATCCGAGGCATGGAGTGGGGCAGTGGTCGGATGTGGAGCTCGTCAAGTGGACCGTGGGTGAAGTCCCTGGATGTACTATCCTGACACCAAGGAGTAAGGGCCGGAGGCTGGGGAGCCAAGTATGGCAGCAGCGTCTGAGAAAACTGTCTGTAGGCTCTGGTAGAAGGGTAGTGAAGGTCACCTCGCTCACCAGGGGATATGTTGATAGAATGGCACAGAGAATGGGTCATGGGCGAGTGAGAGGCAGATAGGAGCCCAGGGCCTGGCAGCAGGTAGATAGTCGGATCGGGGGTCCACGGATCACAGGATATCACAGTGAAGCACGGGGTCTGGCAATGGTGGGCCTGGCACAATGGGCATCAAAAAATAAGGGGTCCGCAGGGGCCCAGGGCCTCCGACAGGTGTATGCGAGTGGAGGATGTGATCAGCGTGAGTCTGCAGAGGGGCTCTCCCAGGGGCGTTTCAGGAAGGCCTATGGAGCCCAGGCCGGGGAGAAGACTTAGTAAAGCCATCCGGGAGTGGACCCGGAGTGTTGACACTGCAGGGAAGCGTGGATACTGACCGGGGGGACTGACCCGATGCATCCGTGGGCACAGGAGAGTGTTAGGGGACTAGGCCCGGGAACGTGATGGGGGGGCAGAGGCCCGATGAAGTCCCCTTGAATGGCAATAGGGGGGGCGTAGGTTCTGGTGGCAGACTCAGGAGCACTACAGGATGAGGCGAGTGGTGCCCAGATCAAGTGAGAATTAGATGCGGGGGGTTCCAGAACTCACCGCGGGCATCGATGAGGCGGCAGCAGTTCCTGCAGCGCTCCCGAGCCAGAGGCACCCGCGGCAGAGTCCCACGGGCCTCGGAGGTCAGCACTCTGCCCAGGAGGGGCGGCGGAGCGGGGCACTCAGTGTCTTGAAGAGCCTCCGGGTCCAGGTGGGTATCAGACAGTGTAGGCACCAGGTGTCAGCATGCCGCCCCTGAGAGGCAGCGGAGTGGGCGCTCAACGGTGTGGAGGATCTCCGAGTCCAGGCAGGCGATCACGCTCCGAAGCGAGAAGGCACCAACACGCTGCCCCGGGAGGGAACAGAGCGAGCAATCGATTATGCAGGGACCTCCGGGTCCAAGTTAGTATCCGGGCTCCTCCGGCCCTGGGCGCCGTCCCGCAGGAGCAGTAGGAGTGGGGCGCCCAGTAGTGCAGTGGGCTTCAGGCAGGCGGTAGCACGGTGTTGGAGAGCCTCCCAGGGAAGGGCACAGGGGCGGGATGACTCACGGTGTAAGGGACCTCCGGGTCCACGAAGGAGGGAGACACTCCTGATCGAGTCACCACGGGCCTCAGCTGGATGTAAGAGGAGGGCAGCGCCATGCGAGCACCGCGCCCCTCCCCCACGATAGGCCCTCGAACCACGGCCTCAGAGTTGAGTCGCGCTGGAGCCGGAGCGGTGGGCAGGAGCGGTGTCAGCTCCCGGTCCCGCTTCAGCACGGCGTATCTCTGTCGTAGAGCAGACCCGAGACACCAGGCTTGAGCAGCGAGCGCCCGGGGCCAACAGCCGTCGGTTGAGGTGGGTAGTAAGGAATGAAATAGCGCACCGTAGGAGAATCCATAACAAAGGGTTCCTCGTAGAACGGAGCTCCGAGTTAGGCGGCCATCTTAAACAAGCGCAACAGCGCCCCCCTCTGAAAGGGCTTAGTTGTCTAAACCTGGGGATAACCTTTCAAGATCATGGCTTGTATTGTGGACCTAAAAAGGTCACATGTAGGTCCATGTGATGATGACCATGGTGTCACTTCTTCAGAGAGTGCTGTGGCAGGGACTTGACACCAGACACTGGGCTTCATTACAAGTTTGTCGGTCTGGAAACAAGGGTGCCGGTAAGCTCACCGGCACCCTTGTTTCCAGATCGGCAAACTCTGAGTCTGCCTGCCGTGCCCATTTGCCTGACAGGTCTGACCCTGCTGGGCGCTGCAGCCACGGTAGGCAAACCCTTCACGGAAGCACCGGCACCATTAGCAACGGTGCCGGTGCTTCCGTGTCCCCACTCCAATAGAGTCCAATAGGACTCTATGGGATTGTGGTCTTACAATTTGCCGGCACCTGACTTACCAGGCCGCCAGACAAATAATGACCCGGAGGCACCGGGAAGTCAGGCATCGGTAAAATATTATGGGTCCAGCGGGAACCCGCCGGTAGCACCAGCAGGGTTACCGCCGAACCTGTAATGAGGCCCACTGTCTTAGATCGCTATGACCTAGTGATCCAGGTGACATCTCCCTTGACCCTGCCTATTCTCGTTTCCCTATGCAGGGTGGGTGTGGGGTCGACAAGTCCCCGACCCCACTCTATGCCTGTCTAACTCACATGGAGGAAGGGTGAAGAGCGCTGTGGGCCTTGGGGGCACTTCAAAGTTAGTATCTTGGGCAATAATTTGGGCCCAGCTATTGACGTTTAAGCTCCTTCACCTGGCAAAAATCTGAAATGCGCATTACGAATGTGGTTGGCTCTATGAGCAATCCATACGTCATGTCTACAGCACAGAAGCCATACCCACAATTGAATCAGGCAACGTGTAGCCTCCAGATACTCAAGGATATGTTAGTACTGGATATGATGCAACACTATAGCTAGTGAAGCACTGTTCCACCCACCGTAGTGGACCAGACACCATTACTTACTGGCATCATCCTATAACAAGCAGCATTGACAATACCTTTGTTGCAATGCATATAACAAAAAACAATTTCATAATTTCCTGTCTGCCTTTTTGAGGGTAGCTGGCTCAAGGAAAGGATAAACATTGGTATGGGGAATTAGCGTTTAAAGATGGGGCGTGAGATTGTTAACTCTACACACAGAATTAAGATGCTTTTGCAAATTAGCACTGTGTCCATTTTTAAACATCTAGAAAGTTCAAAGATTCCAGCACACATGGTGAACCTGAGAGACATCTTTGCAAAGCTCCCAGGTTGGGCATCACAACTGTAGCCGTGTGTAAGTAGGGGTCATTACAGCGTTCGCGGTATCCCACTGGTAATTCCGGTGGGAAACCGGGAAAGATGTATTACCATTTCTGCCACCCCATAACCCGGCTTTACCGAGATATTAGGGGTGGCAGAGTAACAGTAAGTTCCCATTCCCATGGAGTCTCATAGTACTCCATTGGATGGGAACTACTGAAGCACCGGCACCGTTAGTAAGAGTGCCGGTGCTTCATCGATTTCTTTGCCGGTAAGGGTCTGAAGTCCTGGCAGGTCGGGCCTGACAGTAGTTCACTGCTCTACTGGCAGACTTGAAGTATTCTGGTTCAGAAAAGGTGCCGATACATGTTGTTACCGGCACCCTTTTTCTAGACTGGCATGCTCGTAATGACACCCACTCACAGATAAGTAGGCTCACAGATAAATAGGCATGTCTGGGAAACTCAAGATTTGTTCTTAAGATTTGGGTCCTTCTTGTCCATATTTGCTTTCCTATGACCCAGTTCAGGGGATTTTCATGAGTCTTGCCCAGTTGCCCACTGGTCGGTCTGTATCAAGACCACCATCTTCCAGACAGGCATGCATGTTTGCCCCTACAAAGGGTCTGTGGGCCACTGCTGCTCCCACCATGAGGATCAAAATCCCTCTCATCTTCAGAGGGGAAAGTCTCTCAAATCACTGTTAAGGGCTCATCTTTTTCTCCCGAAAGGTGCCTATTTGTACTTCCTTTATTAAGTTTCTGCTCTGCTGTCATGCATCTTGACATGGCTAAAAGAGACATCATGCAAACAGCCCTCTGCCATCCAAAGCCCTATGTATGGTAAATGGGAACATTTCCTGGTGTGTATGCAGGCAATTCCCCCTCCCTTACCATTATTGTTTCTTCATTAGATGGCAAATTGGCACCCACCTGAAAAGTGTGGAGTCGAGATAGCAGGAATTGTAATGACCCTGGATGCCCTTCATATGTCCAACCATCTTCTGCAATGTTTCACTCTCTGTAACAGGCGGGACATCCTCTGCATTGTCTTCCAGCACAGCACTGATCTCTGAAGAAGCACATGAACAGATGTGTTAACAATGAGTACACACTATAGCCCAACTATGAAAGTCATACTGCAAATTGGAACAAGCTCTCCTCTTTGTGCTGAAACCTTTTACGTGTTTTTGGAGGCACTGTATCCAATGAGCCCTGGCCTGGGCAACTAGTGAGGTGGGTAAGTTTGATATCAAGTGTAAGGTAGTGTGGTGACCAAGTTAGGTTTGTCCTTGTTCATCATGTGCTTTGACATTGTGATCAAGAGTGTTAGCCACGTAGTGCGTCAATGTTATGGTGATTTGAAGGGATGTGTTTGCTATTAGGATAGGAGGGTTAAAGGTTAGTTGGTAGTTAATAGTGTTTTTTGGAAAATGAGATCACAGAGGAGACAGCCCTTTTAACTGGTGTATTGATAGGATTGCGTGTGTGCTGATACTCCCTCACTTAAGCCTGGGTATTGTGTTGGTTGCTTAGTTAGTGTTTGCAATTGTTGAGCCCAACATGGGATAGTTGCCTGGTTGGTGGATCAGACTTGCAGCTGTTTTTTCTAGATTCTTTATGGTCTGTTTGGTGTTTTCTTGAGTGAGTATTCGCCTGCTCAAGAGTTACATACTTTTTTAACTGGACTGGAAGATCTGCTACTTTGTCAACTTCTGTAGGATTGAGACTTATCAATTCCAAGGATATGACTTTTATGGTCTGGCGAACAGCCAGATCGTGAGAGCTTTCTGGAAGGCGAGATGCAGATTCCTTTGGGCATCACTTTCGAATGTCTGACGGTTATTTCGGAGACAATAAGCCTTTCAGTTTCCTGATGTACGGAAGCACTGTCAGAGTGGCTGTTCTGTTCGATTTTAGTGATCTTGTCATACTATAGCATGTGAATTCTATGCACATGTTTACACATATGTTGGTATTTCTGAGGTTTTATTTGTAATGTACTTGCATGGCTATACATCTGCTCGTGTCTGTACATAAACAAATACATGTCTGTACCTTTGCATTTATGTGTGACTTGGAAGGGATATCTTCAATGCTCAGGCAGCCTCCTTGCCAATGTAAGTTAGCATCCCTTGATGTGTGAGGTAGAAGCATTTGGGCAGCTAAAGAACAACTCTAGGAGGACACGAGGGCATCAAAAGAAGTAAATTAGATTACTAATGATCAATAAATGGAATGCTTAGATATCAAAACTATATGTCATCATTATTTTGGGCAACTACGGGAAAAATGTACACACACACAGCAGCAAGTAAGTATTCATGGTTTATTTTAGGTTTTTAATATTCATTTGTAATGCACTCACTATGAAATTATCCATTTGTGGCACACTAAGGAGAGGGTGGACAGTGGGGAGGGAGAGAGAACAAGAAACTAGCTAAAGAGGAAGACAGCCAGACAGCCAAACTGCCCATTCACAGACCTTGGTGCATTCCAGATCTGTTTTGATCAATTTATTTATTACATAGTATATATTAATTCAAATACAAATGATTAGAATCAATGTATTTTGCTCACAGAGCCTCTCCAAAGGAAATCCTTGGAGATCCACTGAGAGCAAAATACATTCAGCACATAGGCGAAGGTGGCTCAAGACGAGGCATGTTATGTAAATGCCCCCTTCGCTGGTGTGCTGAATGTATTTTGCTCACACACTGTCTCCAAAGTGTAGATGCTCCATGAGCAAGATACATTCGGCACACCTGACTGTATTTTGCTGACAGAGGCTCTCCGAAATGGAGACGCCCTGTGAGCAAAATACATTCAGAACACTAGCGAGGGTCGCAGGAATGTACTGGAAACCAAAAGAGAACCTGCAAACAATTTTCAAACTAGCCCCATATTACACAATTTTAGCTAGCCCAACCTCTTTCCTATCAGAACATTTGGAAATAAAGTAGGTAACCACACAAAGAAGGCCCATGATGCAGCAGCCCACTGAAAATCACCAGAGTTCCCTATATGCCAGTCCACCCCTGGAGTGTGGCATTTCCAACAGCCAATAAGCAAACAGTCTTCACCCGGCAATTGCACTCTCTGTTGAAGTGGGAGTCCCGGGGGTCCCGAGACCACCCCTCCGCCCTCCGAAGTTCATGAAGGGACAGAAACGCCTGCAGCCAACCATCTTATTGTGGACAGATCCTAAGTGCACCAAATACACTGAAAGGTATCCTCTAAGCCAGCCATACAGACCAAATACAATGCAAATCTTTCTAAGTGTGGGAGAAAAGCCCATGATCGTGGACAGGGGAGCTTATATGGACAGCGTCGACTGAGCACCAAGAAGCCATGGTACTGACGTCATTAGTGACACCACGACATAGCAGCGTTAGACATTAAGCACGTGTGCAGTCCACACTGCAACACATAAACACAAACTTGTATACATGAAGAACATGACCATACAATTCTATAGCAAGAGGACAGATACATATACATACTGTCAATGGTTTTATTATTTTGTCATTAGCCAAATGCAGTAACACAGAACTGCAAGGCACAAGAGTTCCTAAGCAAGCTTGTTGATGCTTAAAGCCAATGTTCGGTGGACATACAGGAGCATATACAGAACCTGATCAAACCACGTATAGCTAACCCATAGGGAACGTAGCACAACATGGACATAATAATCTATAATGTAGAAACCGCATTATAAGGTTTAGGAAAATTACACTAGGCCTCAAACCACTGAGCATGAGTTGAGCAGAGCTGACTAAGGTTGCACAGAGAGCAAGATGCGTGAGACAGTCTCATAGCCAACCTCAGAGATATGAAGACACATTCCAATCCCCAGACGACAAAGGGACCAGCTGCAGAGAAATGCACTAAATCCCCAATCCCAAATAAATTATGTTAAACCTACATTTCCGAGTGTGTCTTTCTGTGGATCCCCATCACATACACTGTGGATCCCCCTCACATACACTGTGGATCCCCATCACATACGTGACAAGAGATCCTACCTGAACTACTGGGTTAACTCTTACGAGAAAGAGGAAAATCCTTCTCTTTCCTGAAGCCACTCGGTTCACCTGCTGATTAGACAGGAGGCCAATTGAGTGCTAACTGCAAAGGGTGACTGGAACACCGAATTGAAAAAAGCCACAAGGGAAACAGGCAGTCTGAGCACATGACTGCTACCTTGCAAATGGACATTGTAAAGGGGGCAAGGCTAAAATACTTTTTGAAGCCATTCAGAGATAGCTTAACCAAAGTTTGGCCATGGGGGCCATGTGACCAGATGGACCAGTGGGAGCCGGGAGCAGTGCTGGAAGGGGGGAAGACTGGCCTATAAAAGCCCAGCCAGCACAGATGGGATTGAAAGGTCAAATGGTAGTTGATCACGAGACCAGGCAGAGGGCAGATGGTGGGAGTGAAGCACTGAGGAGACGGTGGTAGTGTTTTGATAGAATGTAGGTAAGGCATTGTGTGAAGGAGATTGTGGTATCAGTTGAGTGTATTGTTGTGAGGTGGAGTGTAAAAGGCGAGGGAAAGAAAGGTGATAGATAGATGCAGAGGGGAGATACATGTAGGGGATTTAGAGAGTGTGTGAGAGTGAAAGAAGGTGACAGATGGTGTGTGCTAAGAGAGTGGGGGAGAGAGTGCAAGGTGATAGCCAGAGTAATAGTGGCGAGGGCAGAGAGAAGAAGGATGAATGTATTTGGGAGAGCTAGGTGGAGGGATTGTGTAATATCAGGGGTCAGAGCAGTAGACAGTGGTTATTGAGGGAGAGATGTGAGAGAAGAAGGGTGCAGGTGGAGAGACAGGAAATAGAGAAGGGAGAGGTGCAGGTAGTGCGAGGGTGGCTGAAGTGAGGGGAGAGGAGATGAAGAGGGGAGAAGATGGATGGAGAGAGTGAGGGAGCGAAGTGGGAGAAGTAGGAAAGAGATACAAGTAGAGGGAGAAGGAGACAATGAAGATCACAGAGAGAGGAACATGGAGATAGAGATAGAAGGAGAGATAGAGCTTGAGAGAGAGGGAGAGGGAGAGAGAGAAGGGGATAGCATGGAAGAGAAACCCCTAGTGACATTGGGCAGGCCAACAGATAAGAGGTATCCCTTAGAAAGTCCCAGAAGGAGACCCATAGAAAAGGCCTTTAGGTCTCCACATCAAGACTAGGAAGACATTGTAGGAGTTACCTTGCTTTAGAGTATGTGGGGAATATTCTGGGGGCTAGGGAAGTCTGGAATAGGGTCAAGGGGGCCAACAGTGAGGCCAAAAGAGCCATTTGGACCCCCTTAGTTTCAACCATCCCAGTCTTCCAGGAACAGGGATTGTTAAAACTTAAATAAAACACCTTAAATCTACTAACTTTGTCTGTTTATTTCGAAGCCATCCCTGACAAGAGGTGATTAAGAAAAGGACTGGACATAGGGGGAAGATAGTGGAGTTCTCGGAAGAATTGTTGGAAGGGGTAGAGGGGCTGAAAGAGGTGTTGATTGAAAGAAGTTTAGGGGAATCATTGGGAATCATGAAGGAGTTGAAGGAGGAGGTAGTAGAAGGAACTATAGAAGTGAAGTGGATGACCATTAAGGGGCTTGTGGAGGCAGTAGTAGCGAGGGAGGCGTGGAGTGGAATATTGATACAGAGGAGGTGGATAACGAAAAGGGCTACACCTAGGAAGAGAGGCAACCTAATGCAAAGCTTTGTTGGAGCAAGAGTGAGGGAATAGAGAGAGATTGGGGCCGATGGGCGTGAGTAGAAACCTGGGGGAGAGGTAGCTAATGAGGGACATTGTAAGAACTGTGACCCCGCTATGGGACAGCCTTCTGCCCTCCAGTGGCTCAGCGCCTTGCTGCTAGGACTGCCGCATACGGCCGATCAAAGAGGCTCTCATCTGGAGCTGAGCCCTGGGTGGAGACGCTGCACTGTGACAAAAGGAGTAACTGTAGGAAACATCATGTGGGAACCTTTAAAATCTGGGACTGAGAACCAATGAGAAGGCATTACAAGAACTATGGGGAAAGGGACAGGAATCTCTCAGAAGCCTGCAACGAGAACGGTTAAAGAAAGGATTAAGGGTGCCACAAAGCCTAAAACTGTAGGCTCATCAGTAATTGAATTAATTTACCGGAGACCCGGTCATGGATTGCTAGAAAGTGGGAGAACCTTTGTTTGAGCAATTACATTTTTCCCGAGAGACACTTTGTTTTGTCCAGCGCAAGTGGTCCCAGAGCATTTTCCCACCTTGGAAAATAACCAGCATGACAACTTTTAGTTTAAAGAGACCCTACCTTTTAGTTATTTTGGCCAGCACTTGCACACATTTAATAATAAAGTCTTTGTTAAGTGTATTCCCACGTCTGGCCTCTTTGTCTTACAAGTGACAGTGTGGTTCAAGCTTTTCACATGTTTGAACAGTATCAACCGTACCCAAAAGCATCAGTTTCTTTTAAGTTGATAACACAATTGAAATGTTAGTGTGCAGTCAGTTTCTTTTGGTCTTGTAGAGTTAAAATATGTTTTTAAATTAAGATACTTCCAGTATATGATATTCAGTGCTGGGTTATACGTCTACTGGAATTGTGCTTAAAGGTACCTTCTTTCAATCCCACTCACTTTATTACAATGTTGGCAACCGAAAACTATAATCCCATAAACATTTTCAGGGATGACTAAATATATGGATTGAACTGATTTAACTGTGGACTATTGACTAAATATTCAGTGCATGTGCATGCCTGTGGTAAAGAAGACGTTTGCCTATCGCTGTATGCAAAGGTAATGACTACTCGATTAAATGTCTGAAATTAATATTTTGTGAAAGGACTTTCTTTCATATTAGGAATAACATTCTGTATAGCCGATTCTAAATCAATCTTCACAATACAATCTACATTACTGAAACTTACAAAGTGCAGAGTAATTTGGGAGCAAAGTAAGTGGAATAATCCAGTCTTCCTTGGATTTATAGAAGCAAGACTTTAGGCCCAGACGTTTAGGAAGGTTTTGTTTCTTGGCCTTGTTCCCCTTCAGGAAAGGATTGTTTGACTGTTTGCATTTGGTTGATGATGGACATTCCGGGCAAGGTAACTCTTGCTCCCACAACACGTATGAAGTCTTCTTCAGTGTGTCATTTATTCTTCTCATTGTCATAATGGTGGCCTGAGACGAGGCCTCATTGCAAGGGTTCCTGGTCATTCCAGTGCATAGTAACAACAGATCATCTTTAAAAGGATCAAGAGAAATCAGCGTTCAGTGTTCAGATTCTTGCTTTCCCAACCGTGGATCATGTAATCTAAGTGCAGTGCGATTCGCGTTCGTTTTTAGAAGAAGGTCCACCTCGGCCCTCATGCCAGAGTGCCCTGAGTTTGGTGCTGAATACTCTTCAAGAGAGGGCAAAAGTAGTAGCTTCCGGCTAATTACAATAATTGGTAATTTGTTTGAAGCACATGACATAGATCAGGATGTCACTGACGCCATAATGTGTCAAGAGTAGATCTGCTTTTAACACGTGGTTTGACACTTTCAGGAAAGAGAAATGGCTTTCCCTTTCCCAGAGATCCTATGTCTACCTGCTGAATCGACAAGAGGTAAAATGACTGATCAAAAGAAGTTGTGCTTGAAAACAACCTTGTCAGAAACCCCCTTACTGGAAACAAAAGTCTATTTGCAGCAGTGAATTACTGCACATCATAAAATCTGTCACCTGCTGGAGCAAAGGAAAACATGTGTTTCAGAACCAGGTAGTGTGATGCCCGTTTCTCGGGACCAGCAAGGTGGTGACAGAGTGGGCCAGTTTCCACCCTGAGCCAGTGGATGTTGGGCCTGGGGGCGATATGTGGATGATCCCCTGATCACCCTTCTTTGGTCCCCTGCACATAGAAGGGGGAAATCACAGTGAAGCACCACAGGCCACTCTTCATGATCTAGACTGTTCCCACCATACTAACTGACAGAAACCTGAAGGTGTCTCACCCGCTAGTCCCTGGGGATCTGTCATCCAGATGGCGAGTACATGGCCATCACTTTGTATCCAGTTCCTGGGGGTGGACCAGTGCGGGAGGATCACCGGGATGAGGGTGAACCCGACTGGGCCCTTTAAGAAAAGGTAACAGTATCTGAGATGGATAGGGATGCAGATCTTACTCATACATCAATAATCAGACTGACTCAGGAAGTTGGCAAACATTATCAGTTTTAATAACAAGTCTTTAAGACAGGGAGTGCAACGGACATCAACGGACGCCACTCAGCTCGCTCAACAAGTTCTCAAAAACATTTAATAAAAACACCACTTTATACTAAATATTTGTCATACGTGACGTGGCAAAATAAGAAAACCTGCTAGGGGATATGATAGGCTTAATAGGAACATATACATATACTTTCTATGGGGTATAGGGTCGTGATTGGGTCTCTAAAGTCAGGTGGACAACAAAGCCCTTCCCAAGTGCAAGTCATCTTCCGTGTTAGACAAATACACCATATACTATTGGCTTCTCAAACTATAGGGTTCCTTAATACGTGGCCCTCTACAATTGGTTGGCACGCTTGTACCCTTCTGGGATATTCCACACGCTAGCAGCACGCAAGCTGGTACCCCAGGTGCTGGGGGGTTGGCCTGGTCATGCCTCCCCACCCAATTAGCCCAACATCCATCATCACTCCTGCAGTCTGCCATTCAATTAAATGTGTTTGAATTCGGCCTTTTGAAGTCTCATTGTGCCTGAGAGTAAAAGGGAGTGAAGGCATGCCCTTATATTCTGGTCTCGGTGTAGCTTGCCCCAAAGTCTATTTTCATCAGACCATGTGACTAGAGACCAAGTTTTGAGCTCCTTTGCTGCTTTTAATGCTATTAAATGGAGAAAACCTGGCACTTCTAGTGTTTTCCCATTGCACCTCAAACAGGAGCTCAGCTCGCATCTCATGTTAATGTATCTTCTCGAGTAGAAAACCAGGCACTCGGCGGCCCCGACTCTTGACACTGGGCAGGCAAGCCTTCTCGAATCTTCCTTAACCGTCAGCTATTCTTATTCTGCTGCGCCACACTTCCAGCCCTTTCATTCACAGGGTCCAAGTTTGCTAAAATGCATCGTAGAACATCCAGATTCTATACATTCCTATATATATATATATTGGCGCATCGCCTGCAGTCTATTCACTACGTAGCCAGCCTTCTGATTACTTCGTCTACTTGCGTTACTACGTCTGTACATTTGTAAAATGGTTTTGCATTTTCTTCAGTGCTTCTCCGCACGTGCAATCTTCATTTTGCTCCCTAAATGTTGCTTAATTCGTTACTTTGTCATCAAATCCTATATGGTCTATATTCTTTCTTCATTGACCTCTCTTCTGGGTCCGTCATTTCTGCTTCATTGATGTCACCAGTCTTCTCTTTCATTCACTTTCACACTTCTTCCGGAAACTTCCTCCAGAAGACCGTTATTTCTCTGTGGATACATATAGGGTTTTCTCAATGGATACCTTGTTTCAAGGACTCTTCACGTTATAGGTACCATTACTGGTCTTGCGAATGTCGTAATTTCCAGCTATCAACATATAGGTGGGATGGGGTGGGATGTCCGGTAGGGGCACTTGGCTTCTCCTTTGCAAGGGGTCTTCGTGAAGTGGGAGTGGAATACTGGATGGTGAAACGTGGGATCCCCTTCCCTGTAACCCCTTTACCCCATCCTACCAGGTAGGATACTTAGGAACGCAACCCCCCCCCCTTTCCCGACACTAACACTTTCTCACTAACAGCTCACTGTGAGAGAAAACAGACTAACACCCGAGCCGTATAACTGACATGTCCCAACACAATGGTCAGACAGAGTCAGGCAATTACTGATCATTACACACACCTGACTTCCATCACACTTCCCCACAAGGATAAAAGGCAGAGCATGAAAGCACACTCTGAACAAGGCAACGCACATGAGGAAGCAGCAGTTACAAGGTGGCAGTTTAATACGGTTACATGTCTTTATACCGAAATATTTTATAAAGAATTAACATATATCAAATATTTGATAACAAAAAATGCTATAGAGTATGCACTTTTTGGGGGGGGGGGGGTAGGGTCCCCCCAAAACCCCTTTTTCCCACCCCTAAAAATCCACCCCAACCATTTCCCAAAAATATTTAACCATTTACCCCACCCATAAATGCATTCTCTATAAAAAAAAGTCATAAAATATTCGATATATGTTCATTCTTTATAAAATGTTCAATATAAAGACTGCATATCTTTAATACGAGGAGCAAGACGGCAAGACAAGAGAGTTTTGCAAGGAGGGAAGTGCCATTGGCCTTTTCAAAGAAAAAATATTACTTTCACGAGCCTCCGAAAATAAAAAAATCATAAGACCTGGAAGTAAAGCTGAAGAAACCTGCCTTGTGCATCGGAGGTACCCGGGGCTCTCCCGCGTCAATAGCCAAGGAGCGTTTGCTGCCGTGGTACTGTCCTTAGCTCCTACAAAAAAGCAGCACCAGTAAAGTCAGCACAGCCTGTTAGTCAGGGAGAGTGATAGCAGACCGGTCTGGGTTAGAACCAAGGTTGCTAGTGACAACATTGTATGAAAAAATCTGAAAAGAGCAGTATGTGAAGCGTATTTGATGAGCGATGTGAATATAATTGAACATCAAAGGAGGGAGTGAACTTTTGAAGCCAAGATAGATATTGTATACAGAATGGTCCGCCCCACGTGGGTGTTCATTCAAAGGTCTCTGTTAGGTATCCAAATGAGAGGTGGCAAGTATACAAAGGAATTGTGAAATCGAAGTGGTCCTGAAATGAATGGGTCAAGCTAAACCCTGTGCACATTCGAAAGTCTTCGATAGTTTATACAAACTGAAATTGGTCCGAGCCCGGCCGAGGGAGACTAATTGTGTAGAGGAAGCATCTGAGCCTGGCTGAGGGGGATCTGGGGTGAACCGTGAGTCACCCGAGAAAGAATACTCTCTGAACATTGGAAAAGGGGATCTGAGCCAGGAAGAGGGGGTCCAAAGTAACGATCATGGTATAAAAGGATCTGAGCCCAGCTGATGGGGGTCCAGGGTGAAGAGTGAATCACCGGAATGGAGTACTTGTAGGAGGAAAGGAACTTTCTGTTTGTTTTTGTAGATCAGGCCCTCTGAATCAAGAAATGTTTGATAAGTAAGAGACCTGGACACGGAAAGCCCTGACGATGGTAATGGAACAGTATCCTCATGCCGAAGAAGCAGAGTGTGCTATGCTCGAGTGAACCGCCTTGTCCCGTGCTGAAAATGTCAGGAAGGGAGGCCAACATCCTGAACATCCTGACATATCATTTTGTGAACACGTCTTTCTTTTTCATAAACAATACCCTACACTATTTGTATTGAGAGCACTGGCGTAACAGTAAAAAAAAGATTATATATATATATATATATATATATATATATATATATATATATATATATATATTTTTTTTTTTCTTTTTTACAGTTTCTTTTTGAATTCACTCTGCATTTCTAAAGAAATGATTTCTGTAACAGAAATAATTTCTTTATGAAGGCAGAGTGAATACAAAAAGTCAGGTGGCTACCCCCACCCCATGACATGAAGACCCTAGGCTGGAGGCCTCCATGTCATGGGGTGGGGGAAGCCCTATGACTTCAAAAATAAATAGTTTCTTTTTGAAGTCACTCTGCCTTCATAAAGAAATGATTTCCGTTATGGTTCAGTCCTTAACGGAAATTATTTCTTTATGAAGTCAGAGTGACTTCAAAAAGAAACAATGGGCCTCATTACGAGCATGGAGGTAGCCGTGCCTGTATGGCAGGCACGGCTACCACCATGCTTGCTACCGGCACCGATCCCGCGATTGGGCAATAACCGGCCCATTACAAGATGAATGGACCGGTAATTGCCCATTCGTGCGTGGCGGTATTGCCGGGCTCCCGTTCCCCATTCTGCCCAATAGGGCAGAATGGGGGTGGGGAGCATGATTGCGCCGGCGCCGTTGATAACGGTGCCGGCGCAATTACAAGTTATGCTCGCGGGTGCCGCACAGCCCACCAGGTAAAACCTGGCGGGCTGTCAGGAACCTGCGAGCAGAACTCGTAATGCGGCGGGACGGTATGAACGGTGCCGGGGCCTTACTGGCACCGTTCATACCATCACCGCCAGGTTCCTAATGAGGCCTAATGTATTTTTGAAGTATTATGGCACCCCTCAACCCATGACATTTGCGTGTGTGAGCGTATGGTGAAAGAGTGCACACAAATGTATGGATGGCTGGGTATGCGTCTGTGCATGTACGGTGAAAGGATGCACACTGAAATGTATGGGTGGCTGCCTGAGTGTGCCTGTATGGTGAAAGTGTCCACACTTAAATGTATAGGTGACTGCCTGTGTGAGGGTATGGTGAAAGGGTGCACAGATAGGTGACAGCCTGTGTGAGTGTACGGTGAAAGGACGCACACTTAAATGTGTGGGTGGCTGTCTGGGTGTGCCTGCATGGTGAAAGGGTGCACACTTAAATGTATGGGTAGGTGCCTGGGTGTGTGTGACTGTGTGGTGAAAGGTTGCACACTTAAATGTACGGGTGGCTGCCTGGGTGTGCCTGTATGGTGAAAGGGTGCACACTTAAATATATGGATGTCTGGGTGTGCGTGTGTATATATGGTTAATGGTGTGTGTGCGTGTGTTCAGGGACGCACCAAAACCTACATTTCAGGGGGGTTAACTTTACAAATGTTGGGAGAGGTGCTAACTTCACGTGTGGTGGGGAGGAGCAAACCTATTTTTGTGGGGGCATCTAACTTCTTTACGCATTTTAATGAGACTATTCTAGTGCAGCTTCAATGTTACAAGCAGTTAACTCTCTCCTTTAGGTCTGAAATCACCCACTTATGGGGTGCTGTGATAACAACTGGTCTCCTGTTTCCGCTCTACCCTTCCAATCACTCCCCTGGCATGCAAGTACTAAAACCACATCACAATTTCAATTGCTTAAAAAAATTGCCATTTGAATGCATGTACTAACAGTGAAATGATGTACATTAGTAATTGCTGGGCTCTTGTTAATGGCAAAACCCAGGTGCTGTTTAACATCTATGTTCTTTTCTGTCAGGCAACTGCTCTGAAGGTCAGCCAGGTCAAGTCAGCATAGCCCTCAATTTCAGTGGGGGGGGGAGTCGGGGGGAGTGCTGAAGCACAGTCAGCTTAATGGTGTTGCACCACTACTTGAGTTTAATGCCTTGATTAATTGTTGGTAATCTTCTTTACACCTAGCCCTATTCTTCTCATCCCAGTACTTGTGTATGAGGCAGTACTTGTGCATGAGGCACTATGCCTCATGCACAAGTACTGGAATAAGGTAGAGGTACATGAAGGTAATGCCTGACTTAGATACCTGTAATCTTCATTACTCCTAGTGCCATTCTTCCTCCAGTACTTACCAGTGAGGCAAGGAGCCTCATACATAAGCACTGGGACAAGGAAGAGGGACATGGAGGTAATTCTGGGTCAATGAGCTGATTTTGGAGGTTGGGGTAGGGGATAGGAGGAAGAAGGGATGTGAGGGGGTGGGGTTGTGCAATACATCATAATGGTCGTCCATGTCCATGCTAAGCAGGCATGATATGTGGTATTAGTGGCTAGAGAGGCATTTTGGTGCAGCCAGTCTAGTCATTCCTCAGTTTAGTATGACTGTTTTTAACTGGGCATTTCTGATAAAGCAGTCCTGATAAGTGTAATTACCTGGCTAGACTGGCATTTGGGTTCTGCCAGTCTAGCCGTTTCTTACTGCGGCACTGTATATTTTTCTGGGCATCTGTGATAAAATGATATGTTATGATATGATAAGTCAGATATAACGCACCTGTACACAAGTGTTTTTAGGCACGACAAGACAAGAGAAGGAAAACTGAGGGAGGACAAGACAAATGATCTTACTAAGCCTTGTGTCATTCAGATCGTGCAAGTGCGAGAACGAGAAGTGTAAGGGGAAAGGGAGGGGGAAGTGCAAGGGAGACGGGAGGGGAAAACAGGGCAGCAATGCTCTGAGTAAGTGCCGCCAGGGCAGCGCGGCTCTGGGTAGTGCAAGGAGAACAAGGGACTGTAGGGTTACAGTTACAGCCCCTAACTGTGTGGTAGGCCTGGAGGCAGTACAAGGGTGACTGATCAAGAAAGAGCCTGGACTCAGTGAGACAGAGGGTAGCCAAGCAACCAGTTGGTACAGCGGACAGGTAGGTCAGCAGGGGAGGGAGAGAGAGAAAGCAGAGGAGAAGAGGAACGTTTTGAGCTGCTTCTGGACCTTCAGGTGGTCCGTCTCAAGTTTGGGAGAGTCAGGGAGGCCATTTCAGAGGGAGGCGCCTGCAGGGGAGAAGGATCTACCTCCCCACTCTCTGCCTGTAGAAGTATCTAACCCTGAGGGCTCGAGAAGGAAGATATTTTGGAAGATAGTGTTGGATGTTGTGCAGATACCAGCCCCAGAAAGCCTTGTGGACAATGAAAAGGGTCTTGAATTTGATCCTTGCAGCCACCGAGATCCAGTGGAGAAATGTCATGGCTGGAGAGATACAGTCCCTGGGCTTGAGGCCAAGGATAAGTCTCGCAGTCCTGTTCTGGATTAGTTGCAGAGGGTGGAGAGTAGAGGAAGGCAGATTGAGAAAGTGGCTGTTGCAGTAGTTCAGCCTAGAGAGAACCAGGGCTCTGGAGACAGTGAGCTTCTGGGGGAAAGTGAGAAATGGAAGAGTCCCTTTGAGGAGGTGCAGCTGGTAGTAGGATTTCTTGGCGACATCCGAGATGTGAGGAGAGAAAGAGAGATTGGAGTTGAAGATGACACCAGGAATGAGCGTGAGAGAAGAGTATGCTGAGGGGAGCCTGAAGGAAAGCTGAGTGTCATCCGCATAGAGAAGGTAGAGATCAGGTGGTTCAAAGAGGCCAAGTAGAGGTTGAAAAACCAGGGTGAGAGGATAGAGCCCTGGAGAACGCCACATGTAGAGAGAGGTGGCGGAGTGAAAGGGACAAAGTTGGACCTGGCAGAGGCAGTCCAAGAGGAAGGAGGTCAGCCACTCCAGGGCCTGATCCATGATGCCCAGGGTCTCACAGAGTCAATTGATCAGGATGGTGTGGTTGACCGTGTCGAAAGCAGAGGAAAGTTCCAGGATAATGAGGAAAGAAGGAATGCTGGAATCAAGGTTAGAGATCAGATCTTCAAAGGGTGCAGGAGAGCAGTTTCCATGCCTCTGGCAGCTCTTAAGCCAGACTGATGGTAATGGAGACCACCAACAGATTCAGTGTGGAGTGTAAACTTACAGTTAGCCAGCTTTTCCAAGAATTTGGGAGAGGGGAAAGTTCAAGTGGCAAAAGAATGATTACAGAAATCGGCCAAGGCGGGATCGTGTCAATGTGGTCCTTGATGGTTCTGGAGAAGCAGGCGAGCACCTATTTCGACGACACTTCCATAGATGGGACTTGTCTAGCAACCTTGTCAGGTGTTAGAGAGAAAGAGGAGAAAGGAGGAGGAGAGGGAGAGATGGCCAAAGGGGGCCGAGAGAGGAAGAGGGAGAGGAAGAGGAGATAGTGGACAGGATGTCCTGAGTTTTAGCAGAGAAGCGAGAGGCCAAAGCCGTACAGAGGGCCTGTTGAGGGAACAGGAGAGGTAGAAAACGCAACAGGATTGGCCATTTCCTTGCAGATTTTAAAGAGTTTGGCTGTGTTGTTAGAGGGCGTAGAGACGCAGGCTTGAATGTGTGCTCTCTTCTTGATGAATCTTATTGCTTCAACTGGCATTTTGGTGCAACCAGTCTAGGTATGTCTTAATGTTACTGTAATGTTATTATGTGTCTACACTGGTCTACATTGTGCAGCCAGTTGGACATGTTTTTATTGTGGAATGGCATTTTTAATAGCAAAGCATTCATGTTCATGTGAACTGTTGGTGACTTGCATGTTTTGGATTGCTGTTACCCTACACAACAATAGCAAACACTGTGGCTTTTTAGTCAATTTTTCTCAGAAAGTGTGCTGTATATTGCATTAAAACACATATTTATATCTTTCTCATAGTGCAGTGTGTGGCATACCCCTTCAGCAACACGTTTGTGCGTATTGCGCAAGAGTGGTAATCTAGGGCGGCCCAGAGTGTGGCACGACTCGTGATTTGTTGCCGACTTGGGGGGAGGGACCCCTCAGCATGGCTTGCAGGGGGGCCCCCAGAGCTTGTGTTAAGCCACTGATTTAGAGGTAAGGATTGGCAATATTTTGTTTTAGTATAGGTGATTTTATTTTGACGAGATCCACTAGGACAGCATTATTATTATTTGATGGTCGTAGCTTGCTCCCATCTGTAGATTTAGGATTAGATAGGCTTTTTATCACACCCTTGTTGAAGTTCAATAAACACCCTTGAACTGTGGTCACTTGTGTCTGTCTTACTGTTGATACCATTCCTTCCTTACATACCCCACTAGGGCAGGTCGGCCCCAAAATCTTTGACCCTTTTGAGACCTTGCCTGGCAATACTGACTTCCCCAACTGAGAGAGCCTGAAGCTCTCCCTAGGCAGACCCAGCATTTCAGCACAAGAAAGAAAGCTTTACCTTTAAGGGAAGTACGTTCTCCTCACTCGACAATGGTGGAACT
This sequence comes from Ambystoma mexicanum, assembly GCF_040938575.1. Classification (NCBI taxonomy): domain Eukaryota; kingdom Metazoa; phylum Chordata; class Amphibia; order Caudata; family Ambystomatidae; genus Ambystoma; species Ambystoma mexicanum. Next base: position 989,346,617 of record NC_090925.1, read on the forward strand.
TTTTTTATACTGTTTCAACTTTGGTTGAGTGTTAGCAGAATGTTTGTTTAACCCGAGTCATCAAAGAAATCATTTTACAAAATTCGTGAGACCTGTGCTGCACCCAACTGGTTCAGCGGATACATTGGTGCCTGTTTGGTTTGCGACATCCAGAACGCTTAGAGTGCGGGGCAGGAAGCAAACCTTCAGAGGCATTGTCCTGCAGCAACGACTGACTTATCATGCTGGGGATACAATGTTACCATTGCCCCGTCGGCAGAATGAAACAAAGTGTTTGAAAAGCTTACCCAGAATGTTCCCAGGCCCGAAAACACATGCTTGAAACACGGAAGAGCTCATCATAGCACAGACAGCACCAGAGAGGGTCTGAGGAGAAAGATTAGAAGCCAAAATGGAGGTCAGGCCAAGTATAGATTAAGCCTGACCACTGGAGCCCAAAAGAGCCCAGAGTACACTGAGGAATATAACCCATTAATGACCCTCACCAAATTACACTAGAAGACCCACATAGGAAGAGAAGGGAAGACGTGGTAAAAAAAAAACACTTATCCCCAGTTATTCAGCTTGGGTTGTGAGAGCAGGGGGGTAATGTTTTGAGAAAGCCAGGGATTCAGTGGAGATTGGTAGAAGAAGCAGACGCTGTAAGGATGGAGGAGAGTGGTGAGGTTGCAGCAACTGCGAGCAGGAGATGGTGTTGAGAGGTAAGAGCGTCCAGCAGGAGGTGGGAGCTTCAGACCGTGAGCACGGACAGAAAGAGGTGGTGACATTAGAAGGTGATACTTTGAATGTATAGGTGGTAGTCATGGAGGAGATGGTAAAAACAGAGCTACAGGGAGAGCATGGGGGTGGTTGTACGAGTTAGAGGAACAATAGAGAAGACCATAACATCAGGGGCCAGACAGTTGCAGGAGAAAGAGTTAACATCAAGGCAGAAGAGCAGAAGTCAAGAGGAGATGGTAGGGACCAGGGTGCAAGGGGAGGCAGGGAGACCCAAGGAGTGGGAAGAGGTGGCAACTGCAGAGAGTGTAAGTGACACAAAGGAGGTAACTTAAGGGGAAGAGACTGATAGAGGTGTTAGAAAGAATGTCGCAAAGAAGATGTGATAAGGAAGTTGGTAGTAAATATCGTGCAGAGGAGATGGAAGTTATAACCTCAGAATGAGGAGAGGTCATTTTAGAGGAGGTATCTAGGTGGAGGTGGTTTAGACACTGCAGACACACACTGAGACCAGAGCAAATCATGGAGTAATATCCGCGGAGTTGAAAGCAAAACTAAGAACATGCTGAGGTGATGGAAGGACCCAGGCTGAGAAGCATGCTACCACTTAGTAGAAATAGCAGGCACGTTCTAGAGGGTCATGTCGTCCTAAGGCAGGACCAAGCAGTGGGAGGAGGAATTAGCTCGGGTCAGGGAGATTACTGTCACATTCGAGTGGTAGGGAAAGAGAAAACATGAGGGAGCCCAGGCAGCCTCCAGGAACCACTCTCTAGCCTTCTCTGCCAGCTAAGGCCAGTGACGCATCTTCTCACAAGACTTTAAAACAGAGTAAGTCATGGAGTATGTGACCCCAGAAAGTATATATCTAGTTCAAACTAAGAAGAAGGGTCCATGTCACTTTGAAGCCTGCAGTGCCTGAAAGGGAGGAGGCAGCCCCCTTTCATCTGAACAATAGGAGCACTGCCTCTGAAGGCAGGAAGGCCTGGATACTTGCATCCTCTGGAAGAGGCACCGGACAAGGGGGAAGTCGTTGAGGGGGATAGACCCGATCCCACTGAGGAGAGAACCATCTTGATTATTGTTTTGTTTGGGAAGTTCCCTCTTTCAAAGTTCCCGATCCTTGTAACTGACATGTCAATAAAAAGAGTGAAATATAGTATACTAGTATCCTGTGTACACGGGCCAAAGTGCAGTTTTTCGTTAACACAGTAGGACTACTGTGTATCCTAGGGCAACAGCTCCCTCTAGCGGTGACACCAGGCAAAGCTATGCAAATTGGAATTGTCTCTATATATATTTATCCTAAGGCAGCAGCTCCTTCTAGCGGTGACAATATGACTGCATCAACAAACATACAGGGACACATATACATCTGTCCTTTCATTATTATAGAGCTTGTCTTAGTATCCTTCTTGATTCCAGATGGACACCTGAGATAGCAGGTGGCAAGATGACACTTCTGCAAGTAGAAACAGACTAGCTACGTCTGAAGAGCAAGGTCAATAGCAAGAAAGGATTGAAAAAAACATGGGGAACAGAAAAGGCAGCAAGCCCAAGTACGGCAGAGGACTGATGTCAGGATCATTAAGAGTTATTTCGCCTGAGCAGAAAGACAAGCTCATCCCTAGTGCTGTGTCAGTTATTAAATGGACTGACCATTTTTGTTTGGACACTTTTCCCTCTGAGGACATGTTAATACATAGGTAGTCTTGACATCTGAAACTGGTGACCATGCATTGCCCAAGACAATCCTCCATGCGGGCACTGATCAGACAAGACAAACACTGTGGCCCGAGAATGGCAACTATACACTTCCTGTTGTAACTCAAGCAATCCACACCCCAGGCAGGGGTGTTTTTGAACCGCTGCTAAGAGCCCACTGCCCAAGAAGTCACCACTTGAAAATGCACACTAGGAATCCCTAGCATGCTGACAGTGTTAACAAATATAGCAGAGCACAGCTATCTTTGCAAGTCACAGAACAGCTAGACTATTTCTAATTATTTTAACAATAATTTAAAGCCAGTCCAGAATTTACCATAGCCTCTCATGTTTGTTCTATGATAGATCTCCCTGCAGTTTTTGTAGGCTTCAGTCGTTGAGATTTCTTGGCCATGGCAGCGTTCACAAGGCTTACATCTAAATCAGAAATATCCTCTTGCTCAGTCAGTTTACCATCACTCTACACCATTTATGGCTATAATGTATAATCTTCTATTGGCTTGCTCATGATACAGTCCATATGTAAATGCAGAGAATGAGACATTACATGCATACCTAATTAGCATAGTGAATCATGTGCTCATTTTTAACACCTATCTGAAACATCTGCAATCTGCTGCGCAATATATGCCTCATTCTCTCACAGGTCCCAGGCTCCCCCGCCAGTCCTACACTTGCCTCTGGTCCTCTGCATGCTGCAATACTGCACTTGGAATATTCTCCATGAGAGGGGCAACCCAGGCCCCTGCTAGACTGGACGCACTTGTCCCCCTCCCCTTCCTCGCACTTGCACGACCTGAATAGGCCTATCAAGTTAGTCTGTCCTGTTGTCTTCCTCTGTCTCCCCTCCCTAGTTGGGTTGTGTCTAAATACTCATGCATAGGCACATTAGATGACCAACCACCAATCAATTTATATGTCGCCAGGCCTAGTACGGTTGTTTATTGTTCTGTATGTCCTTTTCCCTTTCCCGCCCTCCCCCCACTCCTTGTCACGCACTAAGACTAGTAGATTGCCTCTGGCCTAGTATGCTAGTTATTGTTGTTAGATCATTCGGAATCTTCAAGGCCTGAGAATGACGACTGTATTCCCTTGTTCCCTTCCTGCTTTGAAGTGCTTTGAAGCACTTCATCTGTGTATACGCGCTTTATAACTAAACAATTACAATTACACATCTATATGTATCTCGAAAATGTTAACTTGTATGAAACCAGTAACAATAATACTATAATAACAAATCAATTTTAAAAGTTCTTAAATGGCATTATAGTACACCCAATGAGTTGTCAGAGGTTCCTCAGATATAAATATATTGGAATGTGGGCATAGGTGTCAGGGGTATTGGTCGAAAATTACTGAAATAAAATGCTGAATGCGCTTTTACTACACATTCAGCATTAATTAAAATGTCGAACCCCATAATACCAAACAAGGGGAGCAGGGTTTGCAGTTGCGGGTTTGTCCGTTGCATCCTTAACATGGATTTCAGTGGATAAGGTAAAAAGGATCAAAAAAGGGACCCTGCAGCAGAAGATCTTATCCGCTTTAGGAAAAGGGAACTGATGTCGCAGGGAGAGGGACGAGTCGATGTACAGGAAGGAAGGGAATTGGGTCGCGCAAGGGTAAATATTGGTAAACTGGTAGCGGGTATGTGGGAAAGAGTGAGCTATATGATCACTGCATGTCTCCATTTTCATGTTCGGTCCTTTCCTAAATGAAATTATGGGGCTCACATTGATCACATAGATCCCTTCTATGCAACATACAAATGTGTCCTTTAATATCTTTGCTTTCGGTGCATTGTGGATTGTGATTACTGGCACATGGCGCTCCCAAGCCACAGGACTTTTGGGATCAGTCTCACCGATCCCCTTATTTGTCTCGTGACATTGCCATGTCACTTTTGGGTTCTGCCACCTCGACTTCATTGTTTGTCTAGGATAGTGTTTATATCTACGCGTGCTGATGCTGCTTAGGCTGTGAGAATTTGCTTTTGTTGTGTTTTCCGCTCTGACAGAAGCAAAGTTGTTTGCATGGATTGTTAGCACGCAACATTCCTATGTCACCAGTGGCATTCTGCTGTCACTCATTCACTTTCCATAGTGATTGCGAGTCCACTTACTCGCCAACTCAACAGGCCTGATCTGATCTGAGTTTCTGTACTCCAGCGAATTTCGGCATCCGCCTTTTGATGCTTTGATTTTGTTATGTTACGTCCATTAGAAGGCTCACCTTAGTAAGTTACATATCTCTTTGCACAAACGGAAATAGAATCAAAAAACCAGACCCTTCTAATCCAGATATTGTGTATGTTTCTTTTTCACGCTATTATGGCGAAGCGCGAGGAATAAATCCTGGATGCCTGGTATTTAAGTGCCAACAGTTTTACCAGGAATGACTAAGCAGGGATCCCTAGGTCCATTCTTGTCTGGGTAGAAGCCGCCCTTACTTTGATTCTGCATAAAATATCCTCCCTTACTTGCTACTTCCCTCACATGTACCTCTCTGTCTTGTCTTTCACGCTATCCTCGGTTGTGAATAGCAAAGGTTTGTTTTTAAAACTCTAGGGTTGGGCTTTTGCGTCTCCCTGCACTTCACTTCCTGGACTTCATTATGGGGTTTGGTTCCTCGAAGACTCAGGGACACATGCCTTTTACATGTATTATAATTATGGATCCCATAACCGCAAGTACCTTTCGGATTGACATTTTCATACAAGGTTTAATCAGGATTGTTGGTGGCCTGAGGATGAGTCTTTTGATGTTGATGAATTGCTAGAACAGGTATAATCCAGAGTTATGCGATTTGAGTGGGAAGCATATTTCTCTTGATACACAAAGCTCGGAAAAGACTTAGCGAATCTCACATAAGATCATTGAAAAATATGCATGCTAACTTAGAGAAAGAACTGGCTCAATATAGGAATATTAATAATGCAGGTCAGTTTAGGAAAAAGTAACCTACAGAACTGTACCCTAGTTTAGAAGTAGAAAAAGATCCTCCACAGTCACGGTTCATTCCAACTTCCCTACCTGAAGATCCCCTATACTGCCAGCTCCCATACATGCCTTCCTGCTGATGCCCCTCCACCCGCACCGCCAGTCCAGCTGCCACCACCATCATCTCTACAGCCTTCTAATCCTCCCGCCCCACCTCTACCCAGGCCCCTCCCACCTCTCCCTGCATCCACTTCACTCGTGGGTCTTTAAAGAAGCCTCCTTTGGCTGCATCCACTCTCCTCACTGCCGCCAGCTTGACTCCACCTTAGCAATCACTTCTTCAAAATTGACCCCGCTCGCACACAATAGTTTAGACCATGAGTTCTCTGATGCCTACAAACGCAAATATCTTTCCAACTGTGGTGGAATGCCAGATCTCACTGCTCCTGAATACAGCTCTCCCACTCTTCCTTCACAACCCACCTGGAATGGCGGAGACCCTAGGACCCCCCAGTCCACCCACGCACCAATTGCCAACCTCATTCCCAATGCGAATATACCCCGGCGAATCCACAAACACTGTGAAAATACACAGTCCATGGCTATCCACTGACTTATATCATATGGCACAGCAGTTCCCCTCCTTATCCGTCAGTGTTTATGGAACGTTTAGCTTCTGTGACACGTGTTACAGCTCTACCATCGCTGGCTTGAAGCAGGTCCTACGTGCTGTTTTAAAAGATATGCTTTAAGACCAATTTATGGACAAACTGCAATGGCCCGACACATTAGGAGATAATAAGAATACTGATGACAAATTCACACAGTTGAACAATCTTATTAAAGAAAAATACCATAAGAAATGTGGGATTTCGTATTGGTCGAAAATTGAATCACCATCAGACTACCTCTCTGACTGACTGTTTTACCAAATACTCTCGTATTCTCCCTGAAATATCAAATAAAATTCAAAATGTCCAGAATCCACTGAAAAGGCCCTACAGGCTGCTCATCACTTTTATAATAAACAAAAAAGGCAGGCACAAGATGGTGCTGCTAGACTCATGGCACTACAAATACAACATTACCAACAGAAGGTTTCTTTGGGGACCAGGGGATGCACTGGACCGCCCCACCAAACATGTATTCAACCAGCTGCTGGCCCTTCTCAGGGACGACAACCGTATTCAAAGCCATTTTTGCCTCCTCAGCAACCTCAACTTGGTCAACCATTTTGTAGATACTGCAAGCAGACTGGGCACCTTTTTCAACAATGCTCAACAAGGCCTCCAAGACCACGCCAGTACCCTGCTGCACCCCAACACTAGCAGCATGCTCAACCACCTAACACTGGTTTTCCTCCACCCCCTTCTCGTCCTCCCTTCCCCAGCCAGGCCCTGGTTACGAAGACGTGCACATTTCTTACGACCCTCAATAGGAGTGCCAGAGGGTCCCACCTGTGAGATCGGCTGCTTTGCTGCCTCTGGACAGGTCTGGTCATTATTTACAATGTAAAATTGAAGGAAAAGATGTAAAATGTTTAATTGACACAGGGGCAAGATGCTCCACACTGCATGCTGCTGCATTTTCAAACGGTTCTACTTCTGCTGAAATTATTAATGCCGTCGGGATTTCTGGTACCACAATCTCTTACCCTGTGTCTAACGAACGGTCTGTTTCTATTGGTCCCATCACAGACCAGCACACTTTCTTATAAAGTCCATGTTTACTTGCAAACCTCTTGGGTATTTATCTGTTCTTCAAAATGAAGTGTACCATGTGTACATTTAATGCTCTCCGGTGGCATCTATTAAGATGTGGCAGAAACATTACAGACAGAATGTCTATTTCTCTTGCAGCAACAGTCGTCTACGTCTAAAGAATCGGACTCGTTGCTCACACTCACCAAGGCTGCACAGGTTTCAGACCTGCTGGACCCGATTCCTGCATCACTTTGGACTTCTCATTCTAATGCTGCTGCCAAGATTATTTCTGCTAAACCTCTACGCATCACCCATAACCCTAATGTACCTTAGCCTATGATTCCGCAACATAGGCTCTCCCCCCAAGCAGAAGAAAATATCAAACTGTCATTGACTTCCTCATTCAACAGGGTATACTATATTACACCACTAGTCCTTGTAACACTCTGATTCTTCCTATTTGAAAGAAGGGTACTAGCACATTTAGATTTGCTTGCAACGTCCCTGGGCTTAACAAGGCTGTCATCCTCACCCACCCCGTGGTTCCTGACTCCATCACCATTCTTTCCTGCATTCCTCCTGATGCACAATTGTTCACGTGCATTGATCTAGCATCACATTTCTTCTCTGTACCCATTCATCCTGATTCCCAGTTCCTCTTTGCCTTCTTCTATAAGGGCAGAAAACTGTCTTACAGATTGCTCCCTCAGAGATTCATTTATTTATTTATTTGCATTTGTAAAGCGCACAGCTGCGCTCGGGCATCGTGGCACTGTTAAGAAGGCTTACTTAGTTACAGAAGTGCTTTGTGAGAAATCATAGATACAGAAGTGCTAGCAGAGACATGCAGTATGCCTGACCCCTTTTAAGAGGGTGGAATAGGCATACAATGCGGAGGGTCAAAATAGGTGGCACGGACATGATGCAAAACCCATCTTAAAGAGCGGCATCAGCATACAGTGCAGAGGGTCAAAATAAGTGGCACAGATATTATGCACAGCCCCATCTCAAAGGGCGGCATCAGCAAACAATGCAGAGGTCAAAATGAGTGGCTCAGACATGATGTACAGTCCTATCTTAAAGGGCTGCAACAGAATAAGATGCGGAGGGTCAAAATAGGTGGCACAGACATGATGCACAGCCCCATCTCAAAGGGCGGCATCAGCATACAGTGCAGAAGGTCAGAAATAAGTTACACATACGTGATGCATATCCCCATCTTAAAGTGTGGCTTCAGCAAACAACGGAGAGGTCAAAATGAGTGGCACAGACATGATGTACAATCCTACCTTAAAGGGCGGCAACAGCATAACATGCAGAGGGTCAAAATAGGTGGCACAGACATTATGCACAGCCCCATCTCAAAGGGTGGCATCAGCATACAGTGCAGAAGGTCAGAAATAAGTTACACAGACGTGATGCATATCCCCATCTTAAAGGGCGGCTTCAGCTAGCAGTGCAGGGGGTCAAAATGAGTGGCACAGACATGATGTACAGTCCTATCCTAAAGGGTGGCAACAGCTCCCCTCCCTCTTCTCCAAGATCCTCATGGAGGACCTGCAGCTTGTCACATTCCCTGGTGGTACCACTCTGTGGATGACCTCCTCCTACCATCTCCATCATTTGAGGCATCCCTCTCGGACTCACGTACTCTGCTATCTGCATTGGCTGCTAAAGGCCACAGAGTGAACAAAACAAAACTTCAATACTGCATCCCCAAGGTACATAACTTGGTGAGGAGGACACAGACACTGAATTCACCAAAAACAAAACAGCCCCCTCAATTGCTCCTGCCCTTGCCCTGCCTTATTGTTCCAAAATGTTTACCCTGTTCTGTGATGTGAAAGAGGGGTATGCTTTAGGTTTACTAACACAGAGGCACAGTGATCTACAATGCCCCGTAGCATATTCCACCTCAGAGCTAGACCCTGTAGCTTCTGCCTTTCCACGCTGCCTTAGAGCTGTGACTGCTGCAACTCTCCTGCTTTCTAAGGCAGACAACATTGCCTTGGCCCACCACATCGATGTGGTGGTGCCTCACACTGTCTTCTATTTGCTCCTTAGGAGAAAGACACAACACCTCTCTGCTGCACACCTCACTAAGTATGAAACATTGCTGCTCTCAGCTACAAACATTCCACTCATTAGGTGTGCTCCTCTCAACCCTGCCTCCCTTTTACCCACTGCAGATGATGGTCTCCCACATGAATGCCTTGCAGCTGTGGACATCGTCTCCTGCCCAACACACAACCTCGAGGATCTGCCTCTCACTAATTCTGAATGAGTTCTCTTTGTTCATGGCTCATGCCGCCAAGATTCTTATGGTGTTCTACATGCAGGGTTTTCTGTCTCTACTTCTTTTGAGGTGCTAGAAGCTTTCCAACTCGCATCAGTATGCTCTGCACAAGTTGCAGAACTCATGGCCTTCACACAGGCTTGCACAATCGCCACACAAACCTCAGTCACTGACTATACAGATTCACGCTGCGCTTTTGGCATCTCATATGACTAGGGTACACTGTGGAAGCAGAGGGGTTATCTAACTGCCCAGGGTACAACGAACCTCAATGACCCCTATGGTGAAGCACTGCTAACTGCTATTTTGTTGCCTTTTGCACTTGCAGTCGTAAAATGCAAGGCCCATACACATTTCACTGATGATATCACACAAGGTAATGCGCTGGCAGATTGCCAAGCCAAACATGCAGCCCCACATGGCCCTCAGGCTTCTGATTACGTTGTTTATCCTCTCCTTAGAAGATCCCCTAGCATCACTGTACATCATGGTGAACCTCTGAAATGAGCCCCCCCCCCATGCTGATTAACAGAGCTGGGCACATAAAGGTTGTGTTTTGTGTTCAGATCACCTATGGCGTGATGAATTAGGCCGGTTAGTGACCCCAATGTCATTATTGCCATACCTAGCTCGTGTGGCACATTCAGTGTCTCATTCAACCAAAGATAAATGACTGCTGAGGTTCAGAAATATTGATATGCTCCCAAGTCCCACTCCATTGCTCAGAAGTACTGTGCTACTTGCACCAATTGCCTTACATTTAACCCTGGGAAACCTGTGAAAATCACTTAAGGGGCACACAAGCCCCCTCATGGTGCCGTTGTAAATATCCAGATTGATTTCATATCAATGACTAAATGTGCCACATTTGAATAAGTACTTTTTGTAATTGACACATTTTCCGGATGGACAGAGGCCTATCCGTGCAAGAACACTGACTCGATTACGGTGTCCAAGAAACTATTGAAAGAATGTATCCCTCGCTTTGGCCTTCCTGTATCCATTAACTCTGATAGAGGAACTAATTTCACTGGACAGATTGTTCAAAACATGTGTACCGGTTTAGGCATCTTCCCAACCTTGCGCTGCACATTTCACTCGCAAAGTGCTGGTGCTGTTGAGCGCTGGAACTTCGATGTCAAGAACAGACTGGCCAGAGCTTGCCACAAGACTGGCCTGTGCTGTCCAGATTCCCTCCCTTTTGTTCTTATGGACATAAGAAACATTGTGAATAGGATGCATGGCCTTACTCCCCACTAAATAATTATGGGACACCCATGAGGTTGCCAGCTGCCCCCGCCCCCTCTTCATCACCAGCTCTATGGGTTTTCACCTGTGTCTACTGGGTGATAAAAGGTACTCTGTTTGTTCTTCAACATGCAGCAATAACGCTGTGTATCTGCTGGAGCAGTGGTGCTTAAAGTCCATTTTGCCTGAAGGTCATTTATGGCCTGGTGAGAAGTCCCAATGCCTCGGAAATGTGTTGTCTTCTGCACCTTCTGTATGCCACACACAGCAGGACTACTACAAAACTCTTTGTCTTCTCCTTTCTGGTGCATCTGGCTGTGCCGCGTCGGTATCAGCCTTTGCCGGCTTCCTGGCTCTGCCTGGTGCCTTCATTTCAGCGTGTACATTAGTACTGGACAGACTGGGGCCTCCTCCTGCCTGCTGTGTGTTGTCATCTTCAATTTCAATTTCTGTACTTTCCTCGTCAGGGTCCTGGTAGATATCTTGAACTTTATCCTGCACATTTTGAACGTTTCGGGCACAAGGCCCCATTCAATTTAGGGGCAAACTTTTAATCTAGGCCTTGCTGTTGATCACTATGTTCACGAGTGCAATTCTTTCTGTTTCACATGATCACTGCTCAGTTCAGCCATTCATAATCGACTCAGTCCGATTCTTCCCTTTGGAGGAGATACTGCCCTGATTGGGGTGCATGTCTCCTTATTATTGTAGGATTGTTACACCTGCTTGCCTTCTGTGCAGCTGCTTATATACTCAGATTCTGGTCTCTCCTTTTTATTGTCCCTCCTTGCTGCCTTACACAAACTCCTCTCCGTTTGGGTGGCCATGTATCATGCTGACCCAACCGGAGACTTTTTGAATGAACTAGTACCAACATTTTCTCCTTCCGTGCTGAGTTCCTCACCATTTCATTTAAAATGATTCTCCCTCTCTCTCTTTTCTCATAATGTTTATCCTATTTGCGTTCCTGCTATGCTGCTGTAGTGCTCATTCCTTGCGCCTGATGTCAACAACTTCATGACCCTTTCCTGGTCATATGCCAACTATTTGAATGCCTCTGACTACTATGTGTGTGCACACATCCCCATGCATGCCCGTGGGGGCTGGGGGTGCCGTTGATTCCGGTTGGTTTTGATTGGGCAGACAGATGATTCTTCAGATCCATTACACATGCTTCATGTCGCCCGTATCCCCACTCTTTCCCACAACATCCTTTCGTCCCCTCCAAGAGAAATGTTCCTCTGCCAAGGATTCAGACAGCTTCTGCTCCGTCTTCCTTGATCTCTTTCCCACAGGTATGCAGCACTCCCCTTGGCTCCACACCTTCCACTTACGTCTTCCAGCCTAAATTGCAGTTAATATCACCAACCACAATTACACGTTTGCCCAATTACCTGCATACAATTACAGCACGTACTACACGTTCATTTTCTTTGTGGCTCCTTTGCCTACCAACGGCTTCAACCATACTGGCACAGATCCTGCACAACTGGTTTCCTTAGACCAGCACTTTGACATGCTGCCGACTTTCCTATTGCCCCTAATCGCTGCATTCTGCGAGACGCTTGGGAATGGTTCAAAGTGGTTTTAGGGTTTTTGTCCCTGGCATTGTCACAACCATCAACAGGGCTGACCTGTACGTGCTCTCCTTTTTCCTTGATCAGGTTGCCAATAACACTACCTCCACTCTTGCAGCACTTAATGCTGAGGAGGTCGCGCTCTGGACAATGGTGATGCAGAACAGGATTGCCCATGAATACATTGTAGCAGCACAAGGTGGTAGGTGTAAATCTATAGGTCAGGAATGCTACACATGGACCCCTGATAACTCCTCCCAGGTGGGTGACATCATCACTCACCTCCAAGATATCGGGTCTACCCTCCATGGTGTTAATGAGGCAAACTCTTGGTCTCTTTTCTCCTGGATTCACAATGTTTTTGGCTTCCTTAGCTCTTCCATATTACATGGTGTCATGATTTTTCTTGCACTCATTGTCACACTCACTATGTTAGGTTGCCTCACCCACTGTCTGCTTGGCTGCTGTGCTAAGCAGGTTTCCTGCATGCCCACGGACACCAGGTTAATGGCCCTGAATGTGGACATCGAGTTTATAGGGACCTCACTAGCTCAGGAGGATGATATTTAGGAGATTTCGGGTCTCATGACTACTGATTTGGACGCTCATGTCTACGATAAGATAAAGCTTTGACGCTTCATGACGCTGTCCTGTCGTTTTGCTGCATACACCTCTGTCGCTGCAATACTGTCTTTCTCTGGGGTCTGCTTTTTCCTGTGCTTGATATTCTGCTTTCTGTGGCCTACACCCACTTTCTGGGATGACAAAATAAGGGGTTGATGTGGCAGAATATCTGTTATATTGTCTATTCTATATTACATTAGGCCCAGTTTGTGCTTTCCCTGTCCCATTCTGCGATTCCACTCTGCACAGCATACTTGACCACCGGGTATGACAGGAGAGACTTCAGCTGCCCCTGGCAACACACGTCTCATTCATCTGGGCCTACGTTTCCTTTCCATACTGTCCATATTGTTGCCATATATGGGTTGTTTGTTAGAATGCTTTTCCCTCTGATATGCTCACTGATCTGTATTACAACAGAATTTAACCGCAAGGCTAATGACCTGAAATTCAGTTATGCAAAGTGCCAGCTGGACCCATGCCTCAGTGCTCCTTCTGACAACCTCTGTGACTTGTCATGATGCGCTCCACAAATCTCAGCTGACCATTTGTGTATCTGCGATCTTGTGCATAGTAAGACACCTGTTTGTCCCTCAGCCTGGCTTCGTCATGAGTTATTTCTGGCTGATTTCTCTTATTACTCCATTGCCATGCTTAGGACATGACAGGATGTTTTTCAGTGTTTAGCCGACACAAAGAAGTGTTCGGTTACTGTTCTTTTTAAGTGATATGCCTGAGTTATGGTCAAAAACAGCAGTTATATGTGAGGATGGTTATATTTGCTCATGGAACCTCCTAACCCCTCCCCAGCCCACACAAATCTGGAGAGACTAGCAAGCCATAACTAACATTGCAGGTCATGCAGCTGATAATGTATAGTAAATCGATTTCTCCTCCTAGACAACAGACATCTAATGTTCTGATAGACTGTAGACGAAGGGATGATTAAAATATGTTTATCTGCATTTGTTTACCTTAGTAAAATCTAAGGTTGTCATCTGCCTTGGACTAATATCACCCTGCCAACAGACCCAATATCTCCCAGCAAATCTGTATCACCTACCAAATATGTTTTATCTTGTTGGGTTCAATGGGATCACTTTCCAAAAGATTTTACTTCACCCCCCTAGACAACATGGGGAGAAAGATATAGGTATTATGTTTTTGGGGTAAACACATTTCCATTACAGCCAGCTGCTGCTGCTGTGCATGTCAATGGAGCTGATATATTCCAAGAAATGGTGATTGGATCCATCCTTTCCTCTACAAGTTGAGTTTGCATGTGAAGCGTGCCTACAATCCTATTTGGGTTCTTCTTGATTTGTTATATCCTGCTGGCGGTTACAATGTGCTTCTGGACCTCCTTTGACATTAGTATTGACTGTGCTGATCTTTGACCCACCTGGCTCCACATGGATTTGAATATTTGATGTTCACTGTTTCCTTATTCCATCTGTTCTGCATTATCTTTTATCGTTTTTTGCCTTCAGACATTCTCTAGAGGTACTTTTGTTACTTCATACTTAAGCCAATATGTATTTCAGTCGTAGTTACCACATCCATTAACTCCTGAAGCACAAAAGACTGTGTAAGGTAATATGACGCACAGGTGAACGGCCTGGAGACAGCAATCGGACATGCCTGGAGGCCTGTAAAGGTAAGTGAAGGGGGGCACAAGGAGTGTAGAAGCAGGGCTATGTATCTGGAGGGAGGGATCCTAGTGGGACCCCACAAAAAAGATAGGGGAAGGGAAATGGAGACATAAGACCGACCCTGCTGGAAGTAGCCATAATAGATAGCTTATGCAAAGTCGCTCTTATGCCTGGGCGATTTGGACACAGAACCATTTATTTACTTGGACCTTTACTGTCTTTGTCATGTTTGTTTGTATACGTTATCGTGCTGTCAGGCTCAAGAGTTTACAGAACCCACTACCAGCGATACTGTGTCATCAGAACAAAGACTTTTGCATTCTTTTATTGTAAGAGCGCAGACTCTTTTTTTGTGCCCTCATTCCGTGCCGTGCCATGCTTTTACCTATCTATTTTCTTTTTACTTTACCTGCATGATGAGGATTCTGTTGGCCTTTAAAAAAACTGCCACACTTCTAAGTCCTTATGACCCTTGGTCAGCTTTCGGGTGACCCACTTTTGATCTCTGATAAAAGTCCAGCACAAAACCAAAAGTTGATGGCTGGAAGGTTTTGAATAAGTCATAACCACAGGCACTGCTCTGGGCAACCCTTAAGACCATCGGTTATCAACCTGCCAAGCCATTACAGAAGGGGAAAGACCAGCCCGGACTGCTAGGTCACATCTCTTCTGCACGAGACCACAAGCATCCCCACACATGTTTCTACCTTGTTGGGTGGCATTAGTGAGGAGTAGCTTGGGTCTTTAAGCCCAGCAGGCTCAGAATCCACATCTGGGCATACCCGTGCCACTCGGGGTGACTAAAGCAAAACCAAAAGTTAATGGCTGGAAGGTTTTGAATAAATCATAACCACAAACACAGCTCTGGGCAACCCTCCAGACCATTGTTTTTCCACCTGCCAAGCCATTACAGAAGGGGGAAAGAACATATACAAATTAGGCTTGGTCCCACCCCACAAGGGGCAGTCCAGCCCAAACTGCTAGGTCACATCCCTTCTGCATGGAACTACAAGCGTCCCCAGACATGTTTTGGCCTTGTTGCGCATCATCAGTGAGGAGTAGCTTGGGTCTCTAGACGGGACCAAGCCTGATTTGCATATGGTCTTTGCCCTTCTGTAATGGCTTGGCAGGCTTGAGGAATGATGGTCTGGAGTGTTACCCAGAGCAATGCCTGAGGTTTGGATTAATGTCAATCCTTCCAGCCATCACCTCTTTTTTGTTGTATAATTCACCCTGATTGGGACGGGTATGCCCAGACGTGGGTCCTGATCTTGCTGGCACTAGAGACCCAAGCTATTCCTCACTGATGACATCCAACAAGGCTGAAGTTCAGAAGGGGTGTGACTTAGCAGTTCGGGCTGGATTGCCCCTTTTGTGGTGGGACCAAGCCTGATTTGCATATGTGTTTCCCCTTCTGTAATGGCTTGGCAGGCTGAAGAACAATGGTCTGTCGGGTTGTCCAGAGCAATGCAAGAAGTTGGGATTAATTCCAAACCTTCCAGCAATCACCTCTTTTGTGTTGCACTCTGATAAATGTCCCCCATTCTGGTTATTCTCTATAACTTTAGCCATCTCAGAAAATTCTCAGGAGTGTGGTCTTTGCATCCTCTTTCATGGTATGTTTTCCAAACTCTTATCAAACAGTCAATAATGGGCCCATTGTTTCATTCCATCTAGCCTTCAAACACCTCTATCAGGGTGCATGTCTCATCAAACTTCAATAGTGTCAGACTGTCCTAGACTCCCTTTGCCTGTCACCCATCCTATACTATCTCTCAGCACCAGTGTCTGAATTCCTGTGCCTACACTGTAGAGGATTAGGTGGATTCCTCTCCTCTGGTCCCTGCCCCCCTCACCACTATCCTATTGGAATAGCAGGTTGAATAGCTACAGTTCGGGACCCATGCATGAATCCATGCAACATTCCTATAGCGTGTCAAGTATATGAAAGACGATATGCACTCAGGCAGCCATTCAGATTATGACCTCACGTAGAAAAAGAAGAAGGAGGCTACCAGGAAGAGCGCCCACTACCAAGATGTCAGAATGCGGTTATGAGTAATATGGATGAACTCTAAGTAAAGTCTGAAGATGACAGAATGATGTCATAAAGGAGCTGTATGAACCTATGCCGAAATGATATGAAAGTACTTAGAACTGACAATGTAACTGAAGCACGAAGAGAAACTTTTACCTAAAGACAAAGTGATAGTGAATATAAGAAGATTAAATAACATGCTGACCGATAGATGTAAATATTCTGTAACGCAAAGTAGAAAAGATACATAGAAGCTTGCTAAAAAGAGGTATACATACAACGTTTAGGACAGCCATTTGATGTAAATGGATGACATCCTGTGTTAAGAAGTCAACCTTGTTACCTCAAAAGACGAGCCTAGGATTTCAAATTGAAGAACTGATGTAGAAGGAAGTACCTTGGTGTGGGATCAAGAAGGCTATTTCAAGCGATGGGTGCAAGGCACAAAGGGGGTCAAAGGAACGGACCACATGTGTAAGACATATTTCTGCTAAGATTAGGATTTCACAAGGACATTTGCAAGTGCCAAGTATTGAACAATACCAAAGGCCAAAGGCCTATGTAAGGTGGAGTGAGCAAGTCTCCAAGGCCAGAGAGGGTAATGGCACCCTGTTCAATAAAATGAAATAGTCTTAAATAAGCGGCTGAAATGAATAAAATCGTGGTCTCCTAACACATGACTCAGAAGTCAAAAACAAGGGCTATTCAATAAAAACCCAGATGGAGATAGTGGTCTGCTCATACCCCTCAATGTTCCAAAACAGTGAGCAGACTACGAGGTCAACTACAAACAGTAGGCATTGGCTAAGAATCAGGTTGATGCTCTAATTGGGAAAACAAGGAATGAATTGATGCATCTCGTGCACCTAGGTTTCAATTCACTCACGCGCTGCTAAATAAGCCGAAAGTCCAAGGTTGGATAGGGTTGCCAAACAATCATAAAGCCTGCCATGCAATTTCACCTACAATGTTGCAGTTACAAACCTGCTGCCATATTCTCTGCTATAATCAGTATACTACGTATCTAGAAGTAGCTCAGGGTCGTGTCCTACAGACAAGGGGTAGCCAATGAGATATGAACACCTATATGATTCTATAAGTAGACATGTTCCCCTAATCCAACCCCTCCCGGTAGTAGGTTTTGCAAATGCCACGTAGGATGATATCATAAATGACACATGAAAATGTACATACATTCTGTATAAACAAAGGAGGTGTGATTATGCATGCATCTATTTTGATAGCTTTACAACTCCCTGCTTTCTTTCATAGAGATTAAAGCAGTATTTTATCATCTTCCTTGGGTCTGTCAGGTTATTTGATCTAACATATCTACTGGTAATTCTATCTAGTGCATAGAGGACGTTACAAAGTGCTAGAGCACACCACCTATGTGGTTTGGGTACTAACAACGTTCTTGTCTGGTACGCTCATCCATACCATGGCTTGGTGCATGTCACCTCTCTTCGGTCTGGCCTCATGTCTTTCTCTCATGGTTGGCACCTTGCCCATCCTACTGTGCTCAAGATTCTACTCTACTCTCACTGCTCTACTACACAGAGGTCAAGCATACAATTCCTCATTTGCTGCTCACTCTTGACCTGGTTCTTCTTTTATTGGGCCACTCCAAGGCCCAAGTCCAACCCTCATGGATATAGCAGGTAAACTTCAAACTTCTCTTTTTTCCTTGCAATGTCCTCCTTCTGTCTCCCCCCTCCACCCTTGTCTTGTCGCGCCTAGAAACACTTGTGCAGAGACACTTTATAAATGACATATCATATCAATGGTGTATTTTGATGATGGATAACTAGCCCAGGAGTGCCGGAGAGGCTCATCAGTTCATGAACCAGCTAATAGATGCAGAGGCATTTCTTACTTCAACTAATTGACAGTTAAAATAATGAAGTTGCCAGAGCACTGCATTATAATGAAACTGAATCAGAACAGTTAAGTATCTGTGCTCAGAAATAAGTCCCAGGGCTCAGGCCTGGCTAACATACCCACAAAGTAAGAACTAGCTGTAAGCCACAGAAGCAAACTGGAGTGCAACAGGGCTGAGGTTCAAAACCATGGTAGTGTGGGTGACATGTCTACTAACGCTGACCAGGCTAGTCATATTCGTTGGATACATGCATATCACCAGGCTCCAGTATGCTCAATCAACACCACCTTTTATGATTCCAAACTGCAATATTTTTGCACAAACTTATTGAAACATTTATTGGTTGTGACTGAATCCTGAGGCAACTTAATGTTCCATATAAAAGGTGCACGTTTCTGTCTTTTTTTATGAATGTCCCGACCTACTTCCTGTGACATCAATGCAGGTGCGCTACGTGTGGGGGGTGCACCAGGGTCCGGGCATACCCCAACCATCAGGAAAACCAATCTCTAACAATGGTAACTAATACTGTTTAAATGCCATAGCCAAAAAACTGCCATTTCCTGGCCACTCTCTTACCGTGGCTACTATCTATCAGCCACCTGGTCAGATCACCTACTTGCTCTCTAAGTGGGCGGACCTCTCCTCCTCCCTCCTGGCCTCAACCACTCAACTCCTCCTTCTTGGAGACTTTAACATCCACCTGGATGCTCCCTGTTCCTCCTCTGGACTCTTTCGCAACCTCTGCGAATCTCTCTTCTATTCTCCCCTCTGGACCGACTCACTCTGCAGGGCACACTCTGGTTGTTCTGATCTCCTCAGACCTTCCCCCTCTCTATCCCCCTCACCACTCCTCTCTCCAGGAGTGATCACTTTCTCCTTTCCTCCCATCTCTCCCTCTCCTAGCCCTCAGGCCAATCCAACTCCAGCACTGCCACCTACCTTCTCTGTCATCCGACCCATGAAGTGTGTGTCAGTTGAGGCTTGCCGCCACTTTGTCTCCCCCTCCTCCTCCTCTGGCTGACTCACATCCTGACACAGCCCTTTCCATGCTCCACTCTTCTATCTCTGATACTCTTGATGTTCTTGCCCCTGTCATGAGGATCCGCTTGAAGCCCAAAGCCAAGTGCAACTCCTTGTATGACTCTGACCTCGTCACCCTTAAACGCAAGTGCAGGGTGGTGGAGAGGAAATGGCTAGCTTCCTGCACATCCTCTGACAAACTGGCCTGCTGCCTGCTACAAAGGCAATACCTGTTCTCTGTCTGCACTAAGAAGAGAGCCCACATCCAAGCCTGCGTCTCTGCAGCATCTAAAAACTCGGGCCGAACTCTTTAGAATCTGCAAGGAGCTGGTCAACCTTGCTGCAGTCTCTACCTCTCCTGTCCCATCCCAGGCCATCCGCACGGCCCTGGCTTCTCAAGTCATCTCTAAAACCCAGGACATCCTGTCCACCCTCGCGTCCTCTCTTCCTCCTCCCTCTACTTTCTCCTCTACCTCTGACCCCTTGTGGCCACGTCTCCTCCCTCTTTCTCTTCCTTTCCTCTGTTCTCCCCTGACAAGGTTTCTAGACAAGTCCCATCTATGAAAGTCTTGTCAAAACAGGTTCTTGCCTGTTCTTCCTAAACTATCAAGGACCACATTGACACCCTTACTCCTGCCCTGGCTGACTTCTGCAACCACTCCATCCACTGGAGACTTCACTTCCCCCCTGAAGCACTCTCTTGTGCACCCTCTTCTCAAGAAACCCTCAGCTGACCCCACCTGCCCGGCTAACTATTGCCCGATCTCCATCACTCCTTTCCTGGGCAAACTCCTGGAAAAGCTGGCCATCTCCCAGCTTAATCTTCAAACTGAATCTGTTGGTTGTCTCCATGACCATCAGTCTGGCTTCAGAGCTGCCAGAAGCACGGAAACTGCTCTCCTGAACATCCGTGAAGACCTGCTCTCTAACCTTGATCCGAATCTCCCCCTGTCCTCATCTTACTCGATCTCTAGTGTGTCTTCAACATGGTCAACCATGCCATCCTGCTCAATGGTCTCCGTGATGACCTGGGTATCACCGACCAGGCACTGGCCTGGCTGACCTGGTTCCTCTCTGATCGACCCTCCTAGGTCCAACGTAGGTCCTTCCTTTCTTCTATCTCACTCTCTACCTGTGGTGTTCCCCAGAGGTCTGACCTCTCTCCCCAGCTGTTCAACCAATGCCTAGCACCTCTCACCCACCGCATTGCCGCTCTCTGCTCCAACTTTCAGTGCTATACGGATGATACTCAGCTCGTTTTCAGGCTCCCCTCTGCCACCTCTTCTCCTTCTCTCATCTCTGACTGTCTGCTATGCAGGAGTGGTGTGCCGCCAACGATCTCTGCCTTAATGCCATTAAGATGGAGATTCTCCTCATCGGCACACCTGCACCCTCCTTTCCTGTCACTCTCTGGCCAGCCTCCCTTGGCACTCTTCCTGCTCCCACCTGTGAGGCTAAGAACCTCAGTCATCTTCGACTCCACACTCTCCTTTTCTCCTCACATCTCTGACGTCTCTAACAAGTCAAACTACCAACTGCACCTCCTCAGAGGTATTCTTCCTTTCCTCTCCTTTCCCCAGAAGTTCACTGCCTCTAGAGCTCTGGTTCTCACTAGTAGCTGGACTACTGCAACAGCCTCTTTCTAAATCTGCCTGCTTCTACTCTCCGCCCTCTGCAACTCAACCAGAACAGGACTGCAAGACTTGTCCTTGGCCTCAAGCCCAGGGATCGTATCTCTCCAGCAGTGAAATCTCTGCATTGGCTCCCAATGGCTGCACGGATTGAGTTCAAAACCCTCTGCATTGTCCACAAGGCCTTCTGGGGCCTGGGTCCTCAATACCTCCACCTCTCTCTTCGTAAACACCTTCCTACTCGAGCTCTTCGCTCCTCCACCTCCAACTCCCTCAGGGTCAGTCGCTTCTCCAAGCAACATGTTGGTGGTAGATCTCTTTCTTTGGCTGGGGCCTCCCTCTGGAACAGCCTCCCTGCCTCTCTGAAACTCGAGGAGAACCATCTCCGGTTCCGGAAGCACCTCAAGACCTTCCTCTTTGCTTCTGCCTTCTCTCTTCTCTCTTCCTCTCCACTGCTGTTTTCCTGTCTGATACTGCACTGGTCACCTGGCTACCCTCTGATATCGGGCCCAGGTCTCTACCCGCCCAGTTGCACACCCGCACTGCTTCCCGGCAACCCATTCACTTGGGTCTGTATCTGTAACCCTACAATCCCCCTACCTGCACTTTTGGACACCTGATGTCTGCACTTACCCTTGCACCTGCCACCTGCTGGCCGCACTTCTTGTTATGGTTTTGATCCCATGTACAGCACTACCCCCTCCCCTTTTCCCCTCCCCCTTCCCCTGCACTTGCGCAATCTCAATGTCACTTGGCCTAGTAAGATCGTTGTCTCTGTCCTCCCTCTGTTTCCCCCTTGCTTGCCTCGTCGCGCCTTGAAACACTTGTGTATAGGCGCATTACAAATGCCATATCATATCATGTCATTATAACGTTGTAGGTTAACAAGTTGGCATGGCTAGTTTAGCTATTCCTCAGCTTCAGAGCATGCAGTCCAACTCCCTCATCATCGCCCCGTTTTTGCGATTTCTGTATTAACTCTGTATTAACAAGACTTTTATTTATTCATACATTTTCTGTATTAACTTTATATATATATATATATATATATGTCAAAAAAGACTGTTTTCTCTGCAGTCCATGGAAAGCACTCCCCCATTCATAAAATATTTCTCCAGGAAGCCGGTGTTTTTGTGTCCAAAACAAATGTTCTTTATTGATTAAAATTGTGCAGCATATGGCTCATAAAAAATCCACCAACATTGTGGTCCTCCCAAAATGTGTGGCCCTTACATAGCAGAAATGACGCGTTTCGCGGTTTCCTCACCGCTTGTCACAACAGGTGATCCATGTTACCAGTGCTCTAAAATAGTTCATGTGGCATGGTTTTAGGCAAAGAAAGAGGACTCATTTTGGCGTGTAGTTGTAAATTTTCGGCCATCTTTGCATAGTCAAGTCCCAAACATAAACATCAAAGAGGGATTAATTGGCTGTAATTGCATCTCTTTAAACAGTCAACCCTTATCTGTTTCCCCCAACGTACATAGTGATGGCTCAGTGCCTATACAGTTGTAACTTTGGGGAAATGCAATATGCAGATATGTATAAAGACAATATATTGTCGTTCACAATGCTATATGCTTTTTGTCTATTTCTCAGTCGTATCGTCTATGGCCTTTATACGTTTTTGCAATTAATATGCTTTTGGCTTTATTTATATATATAAAAGGAGGATTGATGGTGTATATTTCTATTTGTTTTGCATTAAGAGATGTATTTTAATGTAATGCAATATATTAATTCATGTAACGAAATTCAATGTATTTAATGGATTGTGATGAATTTGTGTAAGGTTTTAATTTGGTTTTAAAACTTGATGCACAATAAATAAATAAATATATTACACGGCCCGCGGTAGCGGGCGTGTAGTTATGGTTAGTTGCTAAACCCATAGGAAGACCACTTTTTGGGCGGTTTATAACTTTGCTCCCCCTGGAGGAATCCTCACCAAACTTCGCAAAAACAGTATATAGCCTGCTCAGAAGCTTTTCGGCAAGTTTAGTGAGGTTTCGTGCAGGGGGCGCAAAGGTATAGGTTTTTTTTCTCCATAGACTGAATGGGCAAAACATTTGCACACGGCTACAGCCCAAACGGCTGGACGGATTTTAAGCAAATTTGCAGCAGGAGCGGGGGCTTGCTTCCGAAAGCATGCTTTTGTGTGTTTGGTGGAAATCCGACCAGTACTCTAGTGTGTGCATAGAAGTCGATAGGGGTGAACTGCATATTTCATAGGATTGGGTAGTGTCAATTGCATGGAGTGCTGACTACTGTACTGCACTATGAAGTATTGGTTTTGTGCACTGTATAGAGTGCTGGGAACAGGACCACTGTTGCGATAAAAAAACTGGTTTGGTTGGCAGTAACACCATACTATGTGAATGACAGTGGGTATGGGTGCAGGAGGCTGTTCTCAGGTTTGACAGTAAACAAAGATTCACCCACTGACTTCACCTCCTCCTCCGTCTCCTCACCTGTGGATTCGTCGCAGGATGAATCTTCAGAGGGGATTTGTCTTCTTTCTCGCCAAGAGTCGTTAGGCTTTTCTTTGTTGAGTTTAGGGTGAGCTCCTCTGGAAGCCACACTGCCTAATGACAAGAAGTCGGCAGTAGGGGCTCCCAGGGAGACCACCCCACTTCAGGGAAAAAGCACAGGCTGAAAAAACCCTGATGTTGGTCTGCTGATCCAAGATGGCGTAATTCGGAATGAGGAAACTCCAAGTCCCAGAATGCACTGGGAGTAGTAGGGTGATGCACAGGTAGGAACAACAAGGATAATATGGAAGGACCGGGAGGGACGGAAACTCAAGAACCATGGGAGTGGGAAGAAATGTAGATAACAGGACAAGCGGCAACCAAGCGGCTGGAGAAACAGAGAGAAACGTCACAGAAGGAGAAGGGGAGTAACAGGTCCTGAAGGTGCCGCTTAGGAGGGGCAGCGAAGGAAAAACACAGCGGAGGAAGGCACAGGCGAAAACACTCGAGCAGCGTTTAGACCCAACCGGAATAGCAGGGTTGCAACGCGCCGAGTGAAAGTATCGACGCCTATTTAAACACGTCATCGCGCACATCGCGCACATCGCGAAGTCGGCCGCAACACTGGACCGTTACGCCGACATCGCGATGATCACGAGTAGCTCATCTCCTCCTCCAATGCTCCCACAATCTCCATGGAGTCCGGATCGTGACAGCTGTGTTACGTTTATAGATTCTGCTAACTGTTGCATGTTTCCATGCATATCTGTATTACGGTGCATAGGTTGGGTAGCAGTGCGAGTGGCTGTGATATGTGTGTGGAGTGTGGTACTTGGTCACATGTTGCCATGCATGGCTGCATTACGTTGCGTAGGGTGTGGGCAAGGCCTAGACTATTGGGTGCATGGTCAAAGGCAATTTGCGGCATGGTTACCTCCTTACCGGGTCCGGGTTCCTCAAATGAGGATTTACCGGGCCATTCCAACCTTGGAGGACCCGGTAATTCCTCATTCGAGGAACCCGGACCTGGTACATCCCCATTCCCATTCGAGCCCCCACAGGGAATGGGGAGGGAGCTAGCAACGGGCCTGTTATTAACAGTGTCCGTTGTTAGCTCCCTGGTCTGTCTAAGGACACCTGTTTTTTTTTCAATTAATCTTTTTGTTTGATTTTAACAGTAAACAAACATCTCCGGCACCTCAATTCACATCTTGTGTCATTCGTTTAGAGATGAACATAACAAACAAAACATAATCAGGAGGGGATGGGGGGTACACTGGGGGAGGGATAATCGGGGGTGCTGTAGTTCTTGGGGGTGTTGTTTTGGGCAGTTGTCTTTCGCCGTGAGGGATAACTAGTCGATGTCTGCGGTGGGGCGCTTCTGGGGTTCGCCTTTTCCTCAGGAGGGTGAGTTCGGTGTGGGCTTCGGGGCTGGTTTTGAGTTGCGTTAGTCGTATTTGTCTAGCCAGCGGAGGGGTGGTAGTTTCCTTGCCATTCCAGGGAACTGGTCCGCGTAGTCTAGGAAGGGGGCCCAGGTGTCAAAGAACTTGTTTCTATTTCCCAGGCGGATGGTGGTTATTTTTTCCGCGACTGCGATGTCCCAGCATTTGGCCCACCACAGGCTCACTGCAGGGCCCTCCGGATGTTTCCATAGTCTTGCAATGGCTATCTTTGCTGCTGTGAGAAGTTGTGTGCATAGGCTTGCCAAGTTGCCAGACAGCGGAAATTGGCCATCCCCTGTGCTGCCCAGTAGGACATTTCCTGGGTCCCATGGAATCGTCAGGCCGGTGATCTGCTTGATACGGTCCAGAATTTCCTTCCAGTATTTTGTGGACCTTGGGCATGTCCAGAGCAAGTGATACAGCGTGCCTGTGTCTGTACATCCTCTACAAAATTGCGGTCAGATCGCTGGGTTGCTCTTGTTGAGGGTCTCTGGGGTTAGGTACCATCTGTAGCAGGTTTTGATCGCCCCTTCTTTGTTGTTGACGCATTTCAAGCTCTTCTGTGTTCTGGTCCAGATGTGCCCCCATTCTTCCATTTCAATTGTTCTGTCAATGTCCCTTTCCCATTTTTCCATATAGGCCTCCTTTTGGTTGGGATCTCCTCTGTCCAGTAGTCCGTATAAGGCCGATGTTTTCCCTCTGGGGGGAGGCGCTGTGAGCGTTTGTTCCAGCGCTGTTAGTTCTCTGCAGCCCTGGGATTTCATGGGCTCGTGCGAGAGCCAGTGTCGGATTTGCGCATAGCGGAATCTCTCTGTTTCCGGCACCCCGAATTTCCTCTTGTATTCTTCGAATGTTAGCGGGGAGCCCTCCGCGTAGAAGTCTCCCACATGTTTCAGGCCTTCTGTTTTCCAGTGCTCAAAATTATTGGGCGTCATTTCGGGGGTGAAGTCTGGGTTGTCCCAGATCGGGGATAGGTGGCCTATTGTGCTCCCACGGGTCCATCTCCTGGCCGCCCTCCTCCAACTCTCAACTGTGTTCTTGGTTGCGGTTAGGGGCCCCTCTTTGGGGGGTCAATGGGTCTGATGATGTGTTGGAACGCTTCTGGGGGGGGGCTCCAGCACCAGTCCTCCTCTAGTTTCGCCCAGCGAGGCCTGTTGGTGGTTAGTGACCAGGTGAATGCCAGGGAGAGTTGGGCGGCCAGGCAGTATCTCTCCATTTCTGGGGCTCCCAAGCCTCCTGCTCCCTTGCTCCTCGTCATCACCCTTTTGACTATTCGCTGCTTTTTCCCCTCCCAGATGAATTTCATGATGTTTGTTTGAAGCTTCTGTAGGTCTTTCCTGTGGATGTAGATTCGGAGGGCCTGGCAGTGGTAGAGCACTCTTGGCACCATGTTCATTTTTACTGCTGTTATTCTTCCCAGCCATGACACCTCTTGCTTTTTCCATCTTATGAGGTCTGACTGGAGCTCCTTGAACAGCGGGGGGAAGTTTAGTTTGTATGCATCCTCCGTTTTCCGTGGTATCTTTACCTCCAGGTAGGTGAAGTGCGAGCTGGCCCATTGGATGGGGTGTCTGGTGGCTAATGTTTCTATCATGCCTTCTGGGGTGTTAATCCCCAGGGCCGTGGATTTATCGTGATTGGTGGAGAACCCCGAGGCCGCTCCAAAGCTGGCCAGTTTGTCCCACAGCGCCTCCAGGGATGCCTGGGGCTTGGTTAGGGTTAGTAATACGTCGTCTGCATACAGAGCTATTTTGTATGTTGCCCCCCTCACCGTTAGTCCGCTTATTAAGGGGTTTTGGCGAACTCTACAGGCGAACGGCTCCATAGACAGTGCAAAGATGAGTGGGGATAGTGGGCAGCCCTGCCGTGTGCCCCTGGTGATATGGATTCTGGGTGATTTGGTGCCGTTTATCCTCTGCGCTGTGGTTGGGTGCTGGTAGTTGGCCAGGGTCCATTTCTGGAACTTTGGGCCGATGCCTAGGTGCTTTAGGGTTTCCTCTATGTATCCCCAGTCCAACATGTCGAATGCTTTATTTGCGTCTAGCGACAGGACTGCCATTTGTTCCCCTGTTCTGCTTGCTGATTCGATAATGTTTAGGGTGCGCCTGGTGTTGTCGAAGGTGCTTCGGCCTGGGATGAATCCCATCTGGTCCGGGTGGATCAGTTCTGGGAGGTATTTTGCCAGTCTGCTTGCCAGAATTTTGGAGAAGATTTTTGCGTCGTTGTTCAATAGTGTGATTGGTCTGTATGAGGAACAGAGCTCCTGGTTTCTCCCTGGCTTCAATATCAGTACCGTCAGGGACTCCTCCATTGAGGGGGTGATGGAGCCGGAGTCCAAAATGAGTTATACAACGAGTCAAGGTGGGGGGCCAGAATGTGGGAGAACTTTTTGTAAAATTGGGCGGTTAGACCGTCAGGGCCCGGGGCAGTGTTTTTCAGAGACCAGATTGTGTCTGCTACTTCTTCCGCAGCGATGGGGAGTTCTAAGGCGTCGAACTGTGGGGGCAAGGGGTATCGTCGGACTGATCGCAGGTATTGGGCTTGTGCTCCTTGCTCGTGATCGGCCCGGACATGATCCCCTTGTGGTACTTTTTGATGATTTCTATCTTCTCTGCTTCTGTGCAGCAGGGCTTGCCCCCTTGGTCTTGGAGCGTTAGTATCTTGTTCCGGGAATGTAGTTTCTTTAGCTTCTGGACCAGCAGGCGGTTTGCCTTGTTGCTGTTTATATAGTAGTATTGTTTTGTATAGGCTAAGGCTCGGGCTGTCCGGTCTGCCAGGTGCATTTCGAGTTTTACCTTAGCCTTTTTCAGTTCTCTGCCACCCTTCACAGATTGGCGTGCTTTGTATAGTGCTTCTGCTTCATCCACTTCTGCTTCCAGCTGCTTAGAGAGTTGGAGTTGGTGCCTCCTTTTGTGTGCTGCTGTGCAGCTGATCGCCACACCTCTGATGACTGGCTTCATTGCATCCCAGACCGTGGCTTCCGAGGTGTCTTTCTCTAGGTTCTCTGTGAAATAGTTCGCAAGGGATTCCGGGAGCTCGGTGCTGGATGCTATGTCTGCTAGAATGTAGTCTTGTAGTTTCCAGCCTCTCTGCGGAGGTGCTGGGAGGCCTTCGACTTGTAGGCTGGCTATGACTGAGGCGTGGACAGATATGACTCTGCGGCCGATTTGAATGTCTTCAATGCAGGGGTAGAGTTCGTTTGACATCAGCAGGAGATCAATCCTTGAGTAGCCTCTGTGTACATGGGAGTAGAATGTGTAGTGTCATTCTCCCTGGTGAGCCAGTCTCCAGGTGTCAACAGTGCCTGTGTTCCTCAGAAATTCTGCCATTCCCAGCGCCCGGGAGAAGTCCTCCTTGGAGGGAGGGAACGTCTTATCCATGTTAGGGTCTGGGGTGAGGTTGAAGTCTCCTCCGATTAGCAGGCGCCCTTCTGTGAAGGAGGTGAGCGTGGGGAGGATGTTGCTGAGAAAGCGATGTTGTGCGGTGTTCGGGGCATATATCACTGCTATGGTGATCGGGAGGTCCACCAGACGCCCTTTAAGCAGCAGGTATCTTCCCGCCGGGTCTCGTTTGACCGAGATTCGAGTTAGTGGTACCGCATGGCTGAGGAAAATAGCAACCCCCCTTTTTTTCTGGCCTGACGGGGCAAAGAGTTTCGTAGGGTATTGTCGGAAGTTTACTCTCTTCTCGTCCGATTGCAGGAGGTGTGTTTCCTGAAGGCACACGATGTCCGCTTCCAGGTGGGCCAGTCTGTGCTCAACGGATTTCCTTTTTCTGGGCGAATTCAGCCCCTGCACGTTCCAAGTTACCATGGTGAGCTCCTTAGTGGTCTCCATACTCCGGGTTGGTGTTGCTGATGTATTCCTTAGATAGCCTCCGCTGATACTCCATCCGTAAGCCAGCCCCCCTGTCAATTACTATGATTCTGTCCCTTATCCCCCCCTCTATTCCTTCCCCCCCCGAAACAGTTCGAGTCTTTAAGGTCAGCCTTCAGCCAACGGGGTGTCCGGCCGGGCCAATGCAGCCGACTAACTTGGATCAACTGGTGTTTGGTGACATGGTGGTTTTCCGACGATCCAGCTCCCCAGCTTGCAGTGCTCAGGGTTGTATGATCTGCACTTTCACGGGGTGTGGTCCTTGTCGTGGTTTTCTGTTCGATGCTCGTAACTTGAGTCTATCAGTGGGGGGTGTGCTCGGTTCTAGGCATTCGGCTTGCTCTTGGGAGGTGGTCCGTGAAGAGTGCTGCGTCTCTCCACTCGGTTCCAGGAGGGGTCAGGATTCCTTGCTCGAGCTGGCCGGGCTGATGTGTCCTTATCGGGGTCGTCATCTTCTGTAGCCGGGTTTAAGAGAATCTCACCCTCCTGTATTGTACGGATGAGGCGGGGCTTTCCCTCCCAGCTAAAGGCCAGAGCTGTGGGGAATGCCCAGTGGTAGGTGGTTTTCTTTTCCCTGAGCCAGTCCGTGATGGGTCGTAGGGCCTTCCTCTTCGTGAGTGTAATGGTGGCTAGGTCCTGGTACAGGGAGATGGAGGCGTCTCAGAAGAGAATGCAAGGTGAATCCCTGCTTCCCACATGATTTCCTCCTTAACTTTGTAAAAATGGACTCTGGCTAGGACGTCAGATGCGGTAGCTGCGTTTGCTCTGGATCTTGTCCAGTGCACTCTGTCCAGTTCCAGTGGGACCTTGTCTGGGAGAGTCAGAATGAAGCGAAACAGATCATTGACATAGGGGCCAAGGTCCGCATCTGGGACTGACCTAGGAATCCCTCTCAGACGGATATTGTTCCGACGAGAGCGATTTTCGGCGTCTTCTTGTCTCGACTCCATGGCTTCACATCTGGCCTCGAGTGCTGTGATTCTGTCAGAGCCTTCCCCGATCTCATGGCTGTGTTCGCACAGGGTTGCCTCAACCTCTTCGGTTCTTGCCTCCACTTCTCCCAACCGTTTGTCGAGGACTGTGATCTTTTTCATGACCTCTTCTGTGCCCTTCTGATATTATTTTGTGAGGGCCTGCAGCAGGTCTTGTAGATCCGATTTGGTCACTGTTTGTGCCATGGGGCCAGGGTCCGCTTCCACGTGTGCATTTGCGGCCGTTGCTTCAGGTCGGTCTCCTCTTTTAGGCTTGTCTGCGCTTGGGGTTGCCAGCAGGGTAGAGATGTCTGTCTGTTTTGTGGCTTTAAGTGCCTTTGACATGTTGGGGGGGGGGCTAGTGTGTGCTCTTGTGGTGCCTTTGAGGCGGGCCTGTTTTTGCTTTTGTGGGTCTTGTCTGTTCTCGGTTTGGCTCGGATTGGGAGAGGATTAAGGTCCGAGGTAGCAGAGCTGTCTGGCTGGGGCTTATAGGATGGCTTGTATGGATGTGGATCGCTCTGTGACCTTGAGGCTGAAATTTGAGGTGGTTAGTCCTGTGCCCACCGGGTTTTGGTTGTGGCTGGCCGTAGGTTGTCTCTTTTTCAGCGGTATGGAATGCTCGAGGGAGGCGGCTCCTTTGCTTATGTGTTACTGGGGGTTTTGGGTGACCACCCTAGGAAATGTCCCACACTACCTTTATTGCATTCAGTGGGGGCGAGCTGTGGTGGCGGGGATCCCGCCGGTGGGAGTACCCGCGGATTAGCTTTGTCTGTGTCTGTTAATCCCAGGCAGTTGAATGAATATTTGGGGGGGCCACGGTGCAGCTGCTCCTGTAGTGGCACACAGCCTGTGCCCCTCTGTGTTTAGTTTGCTATTGGGTGTATTGCAGCTGCCCGGTGTTTCGCTGCGCTAGTCGCTTGCTGGGCAGTGGGATTGCTGTGGTAGATCCGGGTGGAGATTCCGGTGAGCAGCGTGGGGGGGCAAGGTCCGAGGTATCGCCCAGAGTGTTCAGGGGGGCTCCAACGGCCGCGCGGTATTATCCCACTCAGTGTTCCCCGTTGCTAGTGTGGCAAGTGCTGCCTTACCTTAGCTGGAGGAGCCTAGGTCAGCACTTTATGTCCAGAGTGGGGGCCTGTTCTACAGCCGGATCCCCGCTCAGAGATCCGGTCGGCTGGCCAGAGGCCTCCCAGGCCGTGGGAGGGGGACAGTGGGACGGGGATCGGCCTTCAGGATCTGCGTTGTGCTGCCTTCACATGTGCCACTCACCGTCCCTCCGGCGCCGGTGCGTACCTCTTCTTTCTTCTGTTATTGCTGATGGAGCCTCTCTTAACCGGGTCCGCCCAAGAGGCAGAGGCGATGGCTTGTGGCTTGCGATAGCTTGTGGGTTGGCTGGCCGTCAGGGGCTGGTACTTTCCTGCTGCTCCCCCCCGGCCATGAACTGCTCTGATCTCTGCTGGATCCATGTAGGTGCTGGCACCCGCTGATGGTGTGGGAACCACAGGGCACCTCCTGGCAGCCGAAACCGGGATCAGGCAAAGCGGCAGGCCACTGCTACTTGTGTCCCCACTCGTATCATGAGGGCTCCTCCGGTGTTCAGGCTTGTTTTTTTCCGCGGCCCCGCCATTGGCCCAGGTGATCTCTCCTTGGGCCGATTCCCCTGCCTCCTACGCTAGTTTCCCCCTCCCCAGCCAAGATGGTGTGGGGTGATGGCTCTGCAGCTGTCTAGGGAGGGTTATGCAGTGGGGTTCTGCTTTTCGTGCCGCCTCAGGGAGGGTGGGAGCGGGACCGCCTCCTCCGCCAGTCTCCCGCAGTGGTGGAGCGGTGTGATGGTGCTGCTGGGGGCTCGGTTTTTCCCGGCCCCTCCGCTGCCTTCCAGGTCAGGCTGTGCGGCGGGCTGGTGTTTGTGGTGCCTAGGGGAGTGGGGCCACCTCCTCCACCAGTCTCCCCTCCTCCAGCGGTGGCACAGCGAGGCGGGTTGAGAGCTCAAGCAGAGGCGCCGCTCCGGACTGCTTTCCAGAGGAGCCCGATCGGTCCTCGGGGGTGGGGGAGGGGGTCCGGAGCTGATACCCCTCCGCCCCTCTTACTGTTTCTTTGTTGGTTCAGCTCCTCTAGCGGTGGCACAGCAGGCAGGGTGGGAGCTCAGGCAGAGGCTCAGGTAGAGGCTCAAGTCTCCCGCAGTGTTGGAGCGGTGTGATGGTGCTGCTGGGGGTTCGGTTTTTCGCAGCCCCTCCGCTGCTTTCCAGGTCTGGCTGTACGGCGGGCTGTGCGGCGGGCTGGTGTTTGTGCGGGCTGGTGTTTGTGGCGCCTAGGGGAGCGGGGCCACCTCCTCCACCAGTCTCCCCTCCTCCAGCGGTGGCACAGCGAGGCGGGTTGAGAGCTCAAGCAGAGGAGCCGCTCCGGATTGCTTTCCAGAGGAGCCTGATCGGTCCTCGGGGGTGGTGGAGGTGGTCTGGAGCTGATACCCCACCGCCCCTCTTACTGTTTCTTTGTTGGTTCAGCTACAGGAGTGGGGCAGAGCTTCTCCACTGTCCGGGTCAGGCGATCCTCTCTTGTGTTGAGAATGTCCCCTGCGGGACTGTCTAAGCCTCTACACCGCAGGACCCCGTCCACCAAGTCAGGCCATTGACTCATGCCTTCGGACATGCCCACCACATGGTGGCCGGCCACATCCCCTCCAGCAGAGGGGATCTAAAGCGTGGTTCATGTGATGGAGCCTGAGAGGGGATTAGTACCATTACAGAAGAATTTTGTACGCACACTCTCTATTGGTGACGCAGGTAGATGCCGTGTGGGTTCGTGTCCAGATATCCACCCAGGCCTGGACCTCCAGTGGGTGTCCCAAGTCCCCTCCCATTGAGCCATGGCCCGGGTTTTTGTAGCTATGAAGTCCTCCGAGAACCGTCTGTATAGGGTGGATATTCTGCCTCGGGCTGGGAGGTCCTTGAGGGTTAGTTCAAGGGCCGTAAGGGGGCGCGTGGCTGCTTGGCGGGTCTGTGGGTGTGAACACCAGTGGCGTAATTGGAAATATGTAAATCTGTCCCTCTCTAGGAGATGGAATCGCTCCTTACATTGCTCGAATGTGCAGGGGAGGGCACCTTCGTATAGTTGGTCCAGGGTTTCGAGACCTCCCTCAATCCACTGCTGGAAGTTTCGCGGGTGCGTCCTGGGAGAGAAAGTCGGGTTGTGGAAGACTGGGGAGAGGGGGCTCAGCCCTCTTGGGATCCCTTCACGTTTTAACGCCCAATCCCAGGATGCCAATGTATGTTTGGTTGCCAGCAGGAGGCCCACGTTCTCTAAGGGTAGGCGGGATATGTGGAAGAAATCTAAGGGGGAGCGAGAGCCAGGCTTGTTCAAGTTCTACCCACCTTGGGCGGTCCGTGGCTATTTGCCAGGCGTGGATGTGAGCTAGTTGTGCCGCTGCCCTATAGGCCTGTAGGTCGGGTGTTAGGGAGAATTCTCTGTTTAGGCTGAATTTCCTAACCTAGTGAGTCCCCCAGCAGCTTTGCTGGATTTCTGGAGTTTTTTTTTTTTCATCCTGCCAAGAGTGAAACTCATTTTCTCCCACTCTTGGACATGATTTGTGGTATTTCTTTGAATGTTAATGTGTTCTATGGGCTATGGGGTCTTTTACTCCGTAGGGTCTCATGTGTTTTGCTATGTGTGTTACACTGCACCCTCCGTGCCGTAACACTGGGGTGGCCTAGGTGACCCCCACCATAGACTCCATACCCTGGGACTGACTACTGTCTCCCAGGGCATGTAAAGTCACCATTGGCTTTACTAGACCTAAATTTACTAACAGAACCAGTACAAACCATCCTATCGTGAACGTACTGGTAGGGGCAATTCGATTACCCCTGGGTCTGTTGTTCGAGGGGGCACTGTCCCGCCCCCCCTCGTCGAGTTTTGGCTGGTGGCAGTGGATACTACTTTTTATATTCGACCGCGAATATATTCCTACGGGATTTTCCCATTGTTCGAGGCTAATACTTTTTCTATGTAGCCTCGGTCATACCGCCGGTTTATTAAATTAAAATAAATTCACTGGTTGGTATTTTCTGCCAGAACTCGGTTTTAAAATGGCGTTCGCCTCTGTTACTCCAAACCAAAGGTTGAGCCCTTTGTTCCACTTTTGGCGGGCTTCTACACAGAAGCCCTCCAGACTGGTGCCATTCTGTCTGGGTACCACAGGGGGTGTGGGAGGGGGTTTAGGCACCCTGGACTGAGTTGCCTTGCCAACTCAAGTCGCACTCAGGTGTGATTGGCCCAAGTGGTGAGCCGCCTCGCTCCCCACTTAGCATGTTTGATTGACAGCTAGGCTGAATGAATGGGGGTTTTCTGCATAAAAGCAGGGCTTTGGGGACTGGAACTTCAGAAGTCGCCACAGGACCTAAGAATCCGACGAGGGAGAAGCTGAGCCGACCAGCAACGACGACACCTCCGGTGGAGCCCCGCTGAACCGACTCACTACTTCCCAATGACAGAGGAGATCTCCCTGCTCGAGAGTCTTCTTCCCTTTGACTGGTGGGAACAACCAGTGCCTTGCTTTTTCTTCGCTTCCAGGACGTCTAGTGGTCGAATTGCCCGTGCTGAGCACCCCGGCAACCGGATAGCCACTAACCACTGTACCGCGACCAAAAGGTGGTGCCTTGTGACTGAGCACTCCGCGGCTGGTCTCTTCCCTGGTGGTGCAACGATCTTCAACTTTCCTCTACGACAAGATCATCTCTTTTTCTGGCAAAGCCCCGACTTGCATCCACCACCAGGAACAACTGCCCCCGCCGGAGCTGTCTCTCCACTTTCAAGGTACTGTGTCCGCCTAGCTTCCCTTGTGACGGTTAGCGTGAGGTGTCTTAAATCCTTACCTTTCCACTGGGTCGCCTCCAGAACTTCTTAACTTTTGTTCTAAAACCGGTCCAACCTTTCTGTGACATTTTGCTACAAAGACTTGAAGTGCATTTCCACTCTGATATTTTTGGGAAATACCGCCTTGCCTCTCTCCGAGTGGGCCTGGCCTCTGAACTTTGTGATCTACTGTAGACCCTGCCTTGCTTGCCTTGCATTTGCTTCGTAAAAGTGTTGGTACTGAGTTGGTTTCATACCCTGCCTTTTTCTCTCCCTTTCTAACGAATACTAGAGTGCCATCTAGGTTAAGCACTCACCTCTGTCTGCAAATAAGTGGTTACTTTGAACCTAGACTTGTCGAAATATTGTTATGGGATTGATATATACTTATAGTAACTGTGATTGAAGTTTTTTGCCATATTAGTGCCAGTGTGTTTTTCATAGATGTGTTTTTAAATAAATAATTATATATCTTTACACCCAAGCTCTGATCCGTGTCTGCTTGTTCTACTGTGTAAATTGCCCTATCTTGTATACTCTATATACTGCCTAACTTGTCTTGAGAGAAGTCTGACTGCTCAGCCACAGCTACCAGGTAAATCTGCGTGGTGCAGACTGCTACCAATTGGGTTTACTGCTAACTCCTGTAGTCTTAAACTTTTTGCAGTGGTCCCAGAGGGAACTGCACAGGTTTCTGCCTAACATCGGGGACCCCCAGACTCCCAAGTCTTGCATCTCCCATTAGTGTCTTCCGGGGGATTCTGGCTTTTTTGCCCTTCCAGATGAACCGGAGCAGCCCGTTCTGCAGCTTATTGAGGTCCGATGTCGGGATTGCCACTGGGAGGGATGAGCAGGCATAGAGGAATCTTGGCAAGAGTTTCATTTTACAAGCCGGAATGCGGCCCATCAGGGAGATTTCCTGGGATGCCCAGCGTTTCAAATCATCCTCGAGTTCTTTAAAGAGCTTGGGGAAATTGGCTTGAAATGTGTCCCTTGCGTTCGCCGGGATCTGGACCCCTAGGTAGGGGATGGATTTCCTTTTCCATACGATTTGGCACATTGGGGTCAAGAGCTCTCGCTCCTCCGGGGTAAGACCAATGCTCAGTGTCGCCGATTTGGGGAAGTTAATGGCGAACCCAGTGACCTTGCCGTAGCTAGCTATTTCAATCAGAACGTGTTGTAGTGAGGAGCAGGGTTCTGTGATCGTGAGCAGGACATCATCTGCGTAGAGGGCGATCTTATGCTGTGAGAGGTTGGAACGAAGGCCCTTGATGTGGATGTTCTGTCTAATCTTTTGGGCAAATGGTTCCATAGTGCGCGCGAACAGCAGTGGCGATAGAGGGCAGCCTTGTCTAGTCCCACAGGTCAGGGGGATCGGGGTGGAGAATGCACCGTTAATTCGAAGGAGAGTCTTTGGAGCTTTGTAATTAGCCAGGACCATTGTCCGGAATGTCGGGCCAAAACCGAAGGCTTCCAATGTAAGCTGCATGAAAGACCAGTCCACCTTGTCAAAGGCTTTGGTGGCATCAAGCGCCATCAGCGCCAGCCCTTGGGAGTTGCACGCAGCTAAGTTGACCAGGTTCAGGGCTCTGCGAATGTTGTCGCCTGCAGATCTGTTTAGAATAAAATTTGAAAGGAAGGTTGGAGTTTGGTAGGCGGAACTCCCTCACTCCTGCGCACTCCTATTTTTAGTTTGGTACTTTATTACGACCTGCAGCCTAGTTCTTGTTTGTCAGGGAACCAACTCCAGGGTTCCTGTTTGTAAGAACAATTCGTGGGGTTTGGACAAACTATGGAACTTATAGGCGCTGGTAGGGTATAGTAGTCCTATATCCGTTGGTTAAGTAGAAATTATTGGTGAAGGATGAGGCAGATTAGTTTTGAATTTCGCACGTGATTTGTTTTATTTCTATTCGTTGAACAGCACTAATACAATTCTTAGTCAGTTTCAACACATGGATAGCTTTACACAGCCACAGCCGACGCGCGTTTCAACCTTAGTCTTTATCAAGGCCTTTGAGTTGTATCATATGCTTCAAGAGAATGGTGTGCTGGTCCTACCCATGCTGGGGTGCCAGAGGACTGGATAGTCGAGCTGTGCCGGCTGGCATGAATCAGCTATCTCGTCACGTTCGCTATCCTGATTGAATTCTCTTGAAGCATATGATACAACTCAAAGGCCTTGATAAAGACTAAGGTTGAAACGCGCGTCGGCTGTGGCTGTGTAAAGCTATCCATGTGTTGAAACTGACTAAGAATTGTATTAGTGCTGTTCAACGAATAGAAATAAAACAAATCACGTGCGAAATTCAAAACTAATCTGCCTCATCCTTCACCAATAATTTCTACTTAACCAACGGATATAGGACTACTATACCCTACCTGTTTAGAATAAAACCTGTTTGGTCATAATGGATTAGGTCGGGCAGCACGCGGGCCAGGCGGTTAGCTTGGAGTATAGGTTGGCATCGATGTTCAGGAGGGCTATCAGCCTATAGGAAGCTGGGTCTCTCGGGTGTTTCCCCGGCTTGGGAAGGAAGACTGTGGTAGACTCCTGCATTGAAGAGGTTACCGTCCCCGTTTCTCTAAAAGAGTTGAAAAGTGCCGTCAAGGGGGAGATTAGCTGGGGTTTAAAGATTTTGTAGAATCTCGTGGAGAAGCCATCGGGGCCTGGGGCCCGGGGTTTAAGAGACTTAATAGCTTCCTCCACCTCTTCGTCCGTGATCAGGGCCTCCAGGATGTCTTTCAGTGAGTCCTGGAGTTGGGGGAGGGACGCCTCTTGTAGATATTTCCTTTGGTCATTCTGGTTCGGGGGGGGGTGCCGTCATCACCTGGGAGAGATGTTCGGTTTCCATCTGCAGTTTTTGGGGTTCCGCATATTGTATTATCCCATGTGAATCTCTGAGGCCAACAATGGTATTGCTACACTTCGCTTTAGCTAATTTGGAAACCAACAGCTTGTTAGCTTTATTGTTCTTAGCGTAGTAAAATTGCTTAGCTTTAGCCATGAGGTGGGCCGTATGTTCGGCGTAGTGGGCCTCCAGTTTCTTCCTAGCGATGAGGATAGCTCGCTGTGTCCTGGGGGACCACCCTTTCACTTTATGAGTCTCCTCCGCCGTTTTAAGGTCTTCTTCTATAGCCAGGCGAACCTGGCGTCTGTTGCGATGAAACGCCACCCCTTGTGCGATTAGCTCGCCTCTGATCACCGCCTTAAGGGCGTCCCAGGTGTTTGAGGGGGAGGTGTCTTCCACCGGGTTTTCCTCAAGAAAGTTTTTGATCGCTTTTGCAATTGTGTCCCGGAGCGGCATGTCATTAAGCTTAGGGTCATTGTTAAGACGGATTTCTGAACTCTGTCCTGGCGGCGCAGAAGTTCAGAAGGCCAACCTAATTACTTGGAACAGGGTAACCTCTGGACGAGCCAGACCAATCAAGGTAGCGATCGCGTCGGTCAAGACTAGGTCTCAAGAGGGGTGAGGGTGACTGAAAGCCCGCAATGAGCACACAAAGCAAGATCACTTACAAACTACTCCAAACAGGTGTTATATCAAAAATATATACACATTTATTTTAAGGCCTTTAAAACAATGACCGTAGCGAGAAAATCACACTATAACAATATTAAACCAACACATACCATATCATCACAATATATATACAAATACTACAGTCGCAAGCGTTATATGCACGAAATGTGTAGTCCACCTAAAAGGGAAGGAAAACAGGCAGTGCGATAATGCTTTAGACTCAGTTCGCCTTCAGAGGCACCTAACTAGATGGAAGTCTGAGCCCTGAGAAGAGTGGAGCCTTGTGCTCAAAGTACCTGCACGCGCTGGTGCCAACGGGCAAAAGGAGAAGCTCTTCGGAGGAAGTCAGGCAGTTCGGGTTAGTGCACAACAGAAGAAGAACAGGTTCCGAGACTCAAGCGCAGCCTCCACAGTGAGCAGAAGCAGAGCGCGAGTACGGACAAAAGGGTGCTGTTTTTACACAGCGGGGAAAAGCAATGGGCTACTGCAGGAGGGCGACCAGATCCTAGCTATGCTACTCACCGGTCCCCGAAGCAAGCAGACCCAGGCTTCTCCACGTCAGTTTCAGCAGCTGGCAGGTTCAGAAGAGCCGGGAATGCCTCGTCGTCGTGTAGAGCAAAAAGACGTCCCAATCGAAGAAACCTGCACAGTTTGTTGCCGCAGCAGGACAACGGAGCGGCCGTGTGTATCTGAGCCAAATGTACACTCCTCCCTTCAGACCTTGGAACGCCAAGTGTACGAAGCGTGGGAGAGTGACAAGGACTCGAGATACTACACAACCTGGCGGCGGTTACAGAGCAGGACTCCCGTGTAAGCTGGTCAGTCAACTGGATGGCCCAGAGACGCTTCCGAAGGCTTACTGGCAGGAGATGATGAAGTTGCCGAGAATAGCTGTTCCTGCTATTCCAAAGGTCGAAGCACCAGTACAGGCCTTCTGGTTCGATCAAAGGAGGAAAGGGTTTCACAGGACGACAGCAGTGCAAAGGAGGAGTCCTTCAGCGGGTCACCAGCGATTCCTCGGCCCAGCCTCTTGGTTGCAGGATACTTGGCTCCTGTATTCCTTCGTTCGTGAGAACTCAGGAGATCGACATGGTAGTGGTGTTTCCAGCTCCCTCTTATCCACGGTTCCCTTCGCGCCAAAACGGAGGGGAGCCAATGGGAGATCCGCTCATCAACACACACACCATTCGTGGACCAATCACGGACCATGGTGGTCCCAGGCATTCACAACACCCTAGACTCTCTGGCACCCAGGATGTGTATTGGGACCAGACATCCCAGCCCACACCCTGGAGGCACACACACGGCATGTAGAAGCCCGCGAAAGCATCTGTGTTTCGCAGGAAAGTACATGCCCAAATAAGGAAGGCCCCGGGTCAGCTCGACCTGGGGAAGGTGAAGGGAGCAAGACGGACAGCGGACAGGACAAAGGAGCCTCGTGGTCTGGCCATTTTGGGAGCCAGGCCACCATTTTGGGTTAAGCAAAGAAAACGTGCTCAGAACGCCAAAAGGAGCTCAAAATACAAAGAAACGATCGCTGCCACCATTCCCGTCCCTGAATTACTTGCACCGATCAAATACAATCCTAAACGAGTATCTAGGGTCTGTAGAAGGCTAGAGACCCAAGAGAGCTGTAACTTAGCTTACAGTGCCCTCTTGTGTCATGTTGCACTAAAGCCGCAACATGATAAAAGAAACTACGGGAAACAGTGTTCCCCGGTACTGACTGTCTTAAGGGCATGTCAGTTTCCCCGTAAGAAAGGAGCGAAAGCCCAGAGGAGTGCGGCAGAAGGCTGCACTTCTCTGGCAAAGTCAAAAACAAGGTGAAAAACAACAACAAAAAGTTTAGGGGTTGCCACATGGAAGGAAAATTACCTACAATTACGAAATCTTTCCTAACAGTCATACAGTGACCATCTGGGGGGAGAGACAGGCTTTGGAATGTGCGCTCGGATTTCCATGGTTACGGGAGCATGGTCAGACAAGATCCGAGGACCGATGGATACCTCCTCGGTGTAGGTAAGGACCTGGGCAAAGTTTAGGAGGAGGTCTATCCTTGAGAAGGTGCGATGGACGTAGGAATAGAAGGAGTAGTCTTTTTCAGAAGGGTGAAGGACTCGCCAAGAATCTACCACTTTGAGTGACCTAAACAGGCGTAGGAGGCTGAGCGCTTGAGTAAAGTCCCCAGGCGTAGGGGGGTGGGATCTATCCCTTGTGGGGTCCGGTACGCCATTAAAGTCTCCCCCGATTATAACTTGGCCTTATATAAAGTGGGATAAGGTAGCGCCCACTGAATCATAAAAATCTGATTGTCCGGTGTTGGGGGCGTAAATTGAAACAAAGGAGTAGATATCTCCCAGCAATTGGCATTTGACAGCAGTAAATCGGCCTCCGGGCATGATTTGGTGTCCAAAACTTGAGGGTTCCGGCCCTTCCTGAAAATAATTGCTGTGCCACTTTTCTCAGAGCTTCCTGAGGCAAAAAATTGAAGTGGGAAGAACCTGGAGCGGAATCGTCCACAGTCTTCCAGTAGCAAGTGGGTCCCCTGTATAAGGGCTACTGCTGCGTGTTCGTCCTGGAGTTTTTTCAAGATCGACTTCCGTTTAGCAGGCAAATTCAGCCCGTTGACATTCAGGGTGAGAAACTTTAGGGTCTGATGTCCCAACGCTAGATTCGCCCCTCCTGTTGAGGTCGGGTCGGAGGTAGGGTCGGGGAGATGTTGTTCAGCCAGCATCTAGGGGGAATGTTAGCCCTAGGTCACCTTGCACTTGGGGTTTTAACATGTGCCCCCAACGGGGGGGGGTGTCATTGTAACTGGTGAAGGGGCCAATTGTGTCAATACGGCCACCCCCCTGGCCAACAGGGCCAAATATGAAAGTACAGAAGTAGTGGGGTTCCAAGGACTCAAGGGTGGACTGTACCCTGGAACCGGGCATGGGCCGTAAGTGGGGCCCGCTGCGTCGCATGGGATCATTTGTAGCTCAATTAAGGACGGCGAGGCCTCTCCGAGATTGCGATTGTAGAGTAGCCCCGGAGGGGGCATCCCCACGCAGGGCGTTTTGTTGAGTTTTATTTCCTCCGGTTGTTTCGCGGGTCCCTGGACCACGAGGAACGTCTGGGCTTTGGGAGGACCTCTGCCTCCTGGTCCCTAGGGTCTCCCGATCTTGGGGGGGAGTCTTCCGTTGGTCCGGAGGGTCCCATTATCTTGCTGGCGTCTTCGAGGTGGGAGATTCTACGTAGTGTACCTTTGTATGGGAATTGTAGAGCGGTTGGGAACAGCCACCTGTACCGAATCTGTTTCTCTTGCAGGAAGAGCGCCAATGGGCAGAGGGCCTTCCTCTTCTGGAGGGTGAGCAGAGAGAGGTCTTGGTATATTTGGATCGGTAATCCCTGAAAGGAGATTTCGTCCCGGGTGCGACTAATAGCCGATATTGCCTCCTTTGTAGTAAAGAAGTTGACCCTTGTTATTACATCTGGGGGGAGGTCAGAGTCCACCCCCCGTCGTGGGCGCAGTCTGTGAGTGCGGTCCAAAAGGAGCTGTGCTTTATCCAGGTGTGGAAGTAGTGACTTAAAGAAGTCTCCCACATATTCGGCCAGGTCTTTGTCTGGTATCGCCAATGGAACCCCCCGGATGCGGAGGTTGTTTCGTCGGCCCTGTTCTCCAAGTCCTCCTGCTTGAACTCGAGGATTTCACATTTGTCTTGTAGGGATCTTATGGAGCTTTGGATTACCCCCAGCGTGGCCGCCTGATCCTGGGAGCGGTTGTCGATCTCCCCCAGTCTTTTTTCCATCTGGTTCACTCTTTGATCCGTCCGTTCTAGTTTGTTGGTAAGCTCCGTCATGCAGGATCTGAACTCGGATTTAATGTCAGCCATGAAGGCCTGTATGTCTTCATTGGTAGCTAGGGACCCCCGATCTTCTTGGGCTTTTGGGGGGGTGGATTTCAGGGGATCTGGCTTCTTTCCTTTGTCTGTCATGGAGAACATGGAAGCAATGTCCGAGTTCTTGCTTGCCTTTGATTGTTTTGACATTCTTGCAAGTCTGGTTCAAGATATGGGCTCAAGGGCCCTCCGAGGATCGAATGGGGGGAGTTGAGTT
This sequence comes from Ambystoma mexicanum, assembly GCF_040938575.1. Lineage (NCBI taxonomy): Eukaryota > Metazoa > Chordata > Amphibia > Caudata > Ambystomatidae > Ambystoma > Ambystoma mexicanum. The sequence continues at coordinate 989,388,895 of NC_090925.1, forward strand.
GGGGGATGTGAATCCGCCACTGCTGATTGGCGGTCTTACCAGATTCATAAGTTGCAAACCCGGCTGCAGTGTGTCGACCCACACCGCCACACGGTGACAAAGCGGGGAGGAGCAGAATGGGCCGGGGCGCCCCAGGAAGAATGGGCTGCAGCAAACAAGGAGCAGGGGGGCTGCTAAGGGCCCCTGATGTTTGGCCTGAGTTCAGTGGCCGCGAAGAGCCGGCCGAAGCTTGAATCAGGTCAGGAAATGTAGCTTTCTTGGGGGGCCTGGCGGCTCTGCGCTGGGCGTAGGGAGTGTTGTTGCCCCCCTCTGGCACCCCCAGTTAGAGTGGGGGGGATCTTGTGTGCTGGTGGCCCCCACTGTTATATGGGGGCCATAGAAGGAAGCAGGGTGGGCCGGGGCGCCCCTTGAGCGGGAAAGCAGCAGAAGATGAAGGAGGGGGCTGGGCCAACTCCAAAGGCCTCCGGTCCCTCAGCGAAGGTGCCCAGGCAAGGCCAGACTAGTCCGGGGCTTGGAGGGCCGGGAGCGGATCTCGGCGGGTGAGCGAGGCCGCCAGCAAGACAAATGCCTCCTCCCAGGGGATCAGGGTCCGCGTCTCAGGGAGGATCAGTACTCTAGGCGGGTAGCCTTTTCTGAGGGCCCCGTGGTCGTATTTGTCTGGGGCACGCACCTGAATGAGGGGCAAGGGGCTCCAAGGATCCAGGCGATGATGGTCGCTGAGGCCTTCCCATCGCGGGGGAAGGCTGCTGGTGGAGGCAGAGGCGAACGCAGGTGCTACGTCGGGGCTGGATGCCTCGGGAAGGTGCCGAAGAGCTGCGCCTGCATGCGGCTGCTGGTGAGTGCCCCCCAGAACGGGTCTGCCGCTGCGTGGTCCGGGTTGTCTCTTGTGTGGGTCTGCGTCGCCAATACGTTAGCTTTGTGGGCTCCGCCCGCCATTTTGCATAGCAGAGGCGGAGGGGCTAGTAATTCCGAGGCTCCGCAGGGAGACTTCTCAGCCTCATTCAGCCTCGGGGAGGGGGCCGCAGTGGGCAGCATCGGTTCAGACACCCCCCGGTGGTGTTTGCAGGGTTCTCTCGCCGTTAACGCATCGCGTATCAGCTCTGCACCGGGCCCATCACGGTGGGCTCTTAAAGGAGCCTCCGAATCGCTGGAGCTCCAGGCCACGCCCCGCGCCTCACTGTTTTAAGGCTCGCAATTTCCGAGCATTTCTTGTGGAAAGTCGCTATCACCGGTGCATTTCCTTCGGCTGCGTGGCGTCGGCCGGGAGTTCTCACAGAGCCATTCCGAACTCCATGGCTCCTAGCAACGCCCCCAGGGGGCACCTGGTTTTACCAGGTGCCCTTTGCGAATCCCGCGAGCAGACTCCTTATAGAGTGGTAAGGGGTTAACGGCGCCGGCACCATTACCGGCATCGTTAACCCCTTACCGCTCACCCCGTAATGACCCCCTATGAGTGGTAGGACTATAAATTGTGCTGGACTAGAATGCGCAGTAGAGTCAAGTTGAATAAGTTTGACATGATCATATCTAGTGTGTTGTGTTTTAATTGGTTGGAAAAAAAGAGGAATGTTATGTACGCCTTACGTCCCGCGATGCAGTGACGTAAGGCGCGTTAAATAAAAGCCCTGTCCCGCCACGAGGAGGCAGATCCGGGCAGAACACGAGCTATGTGTGTGTGCCTGTTTCATTACGCTCTGCAGCTAGGCCTCGGCCTGCAGGGCCCCACATGTTCTCTCCCTCGCCGGCGCATCGGCGGGAGAATATAGTACAGCTTCTTCAGGCCTCGGTAGGGCGTGCAACCTCCAGTTAATTAGCATTTATGTACAACAGTAATCGTCAACTTAGATTTGAGTCCTTCAGCCCTTTGAGAAAAGCGTCACAATCAATAGGGGGTGGCGGGAGCTTTCCTGCCAGCGCCGACGTCTGGGGGATATGGTGAAACCCAAAAATCAAACCGAGATACAAGAGAAATGTATACAACGAAAAAAGATGAGAAAAGAAGGCTAGACCAACAGGGTAAGAATGTGACAGTTTAGAAGGTGAGAGACGAAAGTTGGCAAATGAAAGAAAAGAAGAGAGATAGAAAGAAGGAGGTTAGTAAACAAGAATAAAAATGAAAGAAAACATTGAAAGCAACACAGAAATTGGGGGAGTAAAAAAGAAATGCTGTTATCTTCATATTTCATTAAGCCTGGTTCTACCTGAGGCTTCGTGGTTGCACAATACTGGAAAAAGTTACTTTAATTGTGTGTACCTGTTTGTGGAAACAGAGCTACTCTTGAATAGTACGAACTGAAAGAGTAATGAATTCCAGGGAGACAGAGCAACCACGGATAAATTGCAGCTTCGCCTTTATGACTTTTTACATTTTGATAAAGCCAAGCAGGTACTGATTAATGGATCGAAGATAGTAAGAAGGAAGATGTGTTAAGTGACTGCCACACGTTTGTAATACTTTAGGATGCTTGACTCTGCTTCAGCCGTTTTGTGTTCATGGAAGAAAGGCTTGTTCTGTGCAGGCCCCCTTTAAAAGGCGTCCTGGGTTTAAAAGTCCATTTATAATGCACAACGAGGTTGTATTTGCCTCGGAACGTATGAATGTGGTGACCACTCCGCTCCTCATTGGGTGGCACAAGAATGTTTGAATGGCGCAGAGTATCTGAATGTTTTCTGTAAAGCACTCTTGAGGCCTATGGGTGAATAGCGCTTTATAAGAATTGAAATAAATAAATAAATAAGGATGCCTGCGTCTATGGGGATGTGTGCATGTCCACTCTCCAATGAAAAGGCATCCACAGTGAATTATATATATAGTTTGCCGACATTGGGTAGAATTCAATTAAGTTTATTTACCTTTTCCCATAAACAAAAACAAAGAGGTGATGGCTGGAAGGTTTAGAATGAATCTTAACCACTGGCATTGCTCTGGCCAACCCTCCAGACCACCGTTCTTCGCCTGCCAAGCCATTACAGAAGGGGAAAGACCATATGCAAATCAGGCTTGGCCCCACCCCAAAAGGGGCAGTCCAGCCCGAACTGCTAGGCCATATCCCTTCTGCACGAGACCACAAGCATCCCCAAACATGTTTCGCCCTTGTTGGGGCTCATCAGTGAGGAGTAGCTTGGGTCTCCTAGGCCCAGAAGGCACGGGACCCACGTCTGGGCATACCCGTCCCACTCGGGGTGACAAAGCCAAAACAAAGAGGTGATGGCTGGAAGGTTTAGAATGAATCTTAACCACTGGCACTGCTCTGGGCAACCCTCCAGACCACTGTTCTTTTCCTGCCAATCCATTACAGAAGGGGAAAGACCATATGCAAATCAGGCTTGGCCCCACCCCATAAACTACATAAATATACAGTTCATTACATTTTATCACAATAATAACAATTATTAAAAAACAGGGAGGCATAACCAAAATCAATATTGAATACAAACGTAAAAGTCAGGCTCCCTATTCTTTAAAATAGAACACAATAAATGATTGTTATCATTAAAAATAAAATACACAACATAAACATAGGCAGGAATATATCGAATAAATACAGCTTGTAAACTATCAAGATATGTATCCATGCACAGTTAATTTTTATCAACTCTTGATTACTGCCATCACACATCTAAATATATCTGCTTTTGGAGAGAGACATGATATAAAATGACACCCCAAAATAATGTTAGATGCACAGAGCATATAAAAGAATGCTAGTTTTTCCAAAACTTGCCACAGATTCTGCCTTCTCAGGTCCTGAAACCACTCCAAAGGCCATATCACATTGGCCCACTCTCATCTTGTTGCTCACCTCTATTCCTGAATGGGCACTTGATTGGCATGAAAGCACCATATTAGTTTCCAACTGGGCAACCCTAACCCATGTGAGGTGTCATACATGATGCAAGGAGCTTTTAACACATTACAAAAAAGATGCACAGCCCAGGATGGTCACGAGAGGAAGGTACGCTTTGCAAGAAGATGCATCTCTGGCACAGTCAAAAATTGCTTTCATCATTCTTGCCTTTATTGCCTCCACCATAACCCTTTTATCAGAACTAGTAATATTGTGCCTATGATCTAAGATATGCAAATAGCCAAAATCAAGCAGAGATTTAAACACATAGTTGAGCCATACCATCCGCTTGACGAGCCTTCTTTCCAATACATCATCATCAAAAACTCCTACTCTCGGAAAACCTGAGTCACAAACAGCCAAATATTTCTACAATCTCAATGAAGCTCCCATGATATGAATACTATTTTCCTACCATATGATTTTAGATTTTGTAATGTTATTGTTCAACTCACTAATCTCCCTATGCAAGACTAGATTCTAGAGCGCTAACATTGTGTGGCCAAGCGGTATTGCATCGTCTGCATATAATAAAAATGATAGGGCTGCCTGCATCATTTCGGACATCTGGCTTAACACGTAACACATGCTTTTAAGCCCATATGTATTTAATAATAAACCCGAGTGATCTTACCCCTTTTGAGATGGTAAAAATACCTGTGGTCCCAACTCCTGATCCAAACTTGACTGCACCCTCTAGGTTGAGTATTGTTTTATTATACTGATTAGGGTATTATCAAGAGGAAGCTCGTCCAAAATAATCAATAGTTCTGTCTGCCTGCCAGATTGAAGGCCACGCTCAGGACCAGGAATCTCAAGCTTATAGTGCAGTTATCAGATCTTATATATTTCTCAATGAGGTTATGCAAATGTAGGCTATGCTCCACTGTTTCAAATGATCTTCAGAAAAGATATTGTATATCAGTCAATATGTACAAATGATGGCGCCATTCCTGAAGATGAATTAAAAGTAACTTTCACATGACCTTTTAAGTGAAATCTATTAGTGAGATCAGTTGATAATATCCAGGATCCGCAAAACTGCCTTTTCCTGAGAGTGGCATGGTTATTTTCCTGGACCAGGGCCTAGGAATTATGCACCTAATAAGGATGGCCCCAAAAATCAATTTGGTATTTAAGTAAATACATAACGATCAAATCTGTGGCAGGGGCTTTCTTGTTTGCTGTTTCATAATTATGACCAATATTATATTTGAGTTGACTAAGTCCTTTAGCTCAGGGTGACTTTCTTCAGGCAAACCAAAATGGAATTGATGGTACTATACAGCTGATGTAGGTGCAATAACTGTGTGTTTGTGACAACTGGGATAGCTAAAGTCCAGTGGGCCCTCACTACAGGGGTAGTCCATTCCTCTTTTTTGGCAACTGCTGGTGGAGAAATAGGACCAGAGACCAGCTCTGCATAATCTGGTGATGGCTACTGGTGTTAGAATGCAAAACGCAGGTGCTGGTGTTAGAGTATCCAAGTCATAACTTACAGAGAGGGTTCACTTGGAGGGCAGTTTATCCACAATAAAGAGTATTTGGGAAGCATGAAGAAGGCTCATGTTGAGGACTCCTAATCAAAGTGGCATGGAGGCCTTCGGAAGGCAGATAATACAGCATTCTGATGCATAAGAGTGAAAATGTGTGTGAGGCAATACCACCATCACAGTTCAGCACTCAATGGATGCTCCAACTGTTCCGATGAGCCACCAATAACAGAATCCCAAATACCATGTGATACACCAAAATGAATAAGAAATGGAGGCAAGGCAGGGGAAAGCTAGAGTCTAAATAGGTGTCTAGGTGCTATCAAAAGTATGGAACGGGTTTCCATTGTAGGCTTGATAGTTCATTTCTGCTGCAACCTTGTTCATCTGTCCTTCATCACACAGTTCCATCTGTCTGTAGTCTCACCAATATGTCCTTTGTTCACTTGGCTTTATTGCTGTGGTCCCTCGCGTTTTAGCAGTCTTCTTTGACACATCCATTTCATCTGTCCTTGTTGGTTGTCCTTTTGGTGTTTGTTTCAAAAATGGTGGATTACCCTGTTTTACTATGCTCATACCGGTGGGCCTTGGGACTCTTTGGCATCCGCATACCAGCAGACCTATATGCATCCACATGTCTGCAGGTTTTAAGCTTAATATTGTGGCCCTTGGACTGACGTACCCTACAACATCTTTAACTACATCTATGCTATTTTCTGGAATATTCCTCTGGGTGGCTCTTTCTTTTTTATTGGTCCTTGGATTTCCCTGGACTACAATTTCACGACAAAATGTAAAGATGTTAACTTTTAGGCAGTTGTTTTCCAATTCCCCAGTAACTAAACCCTAAACGTTCTTGTTTCTACTCTCCTACAGTTGGGGAGCAGTATCATTCTGACAGACCCGATTACTCCTCACCTTGACCTTGACTGCCCTGGTTATAGTTGCTGTGGTGATCTGGTGGAGGTGTTGAGGGCCATCTCTATGGGTCCTGGGACTCTTGACACATGTTCAGACATCATTAGTCATCCGTGTTTACAAATTCAGAAACATGGCTGAAATATATTTTCTTATATGGGTTATTCACAGGCAGAAATTAGGTTGCTCCTCCCCACCTCTATTTCATCACAATATGATAACAGATGTGAATTCAATCTTTAGTATATGTTTGCATTGACACTACAAACCTCTCCCTTCAGTAATTTCAAATGGATTTATGTCTTGAAATAATAACTATAGCTTCATTCAAGGGCAGACTGGTGTTGGGAGGATGCCTTCCTTGTAGTCATTCTAGTGGCTAGCTGTATAAGTGAATTCCAACTTCATGTGACCTTGACTCCCTTTAGTGGTTCATTGAGTCAAGGAGATGTTGAGAACTCACCCCTACTTAAGCCCTGAACGTGTTGTACAAATTTCACCTCAATGAGTGACCTTCTCATTCAACTTCATTCAGCATTGTCAACATCTGAATGGTTGATCTGCACTGAGATTTATCCATGCGCGTTCTAACAGAGCCAAGCTTTTATCGGTTACATTTTCTGGGCACGTACCCATTAACGACATACGTAGGGATGCAGCATGAGCACGCCTGCATGCTTTTCCCTGCCATTGCGCACTTAGGTATTATCCAAGAAACATGTATGTGATTCAAATATATTTATTTGCCTTCTTAATGCTGCTTTTCTTCTCCTTTCTGTCTTTGTTTCTTGAGCTTCTGTTAGAATGGTCAATGATATGTGAGTGCCAGGATGCGGCAGTTTCATTATGTTATCTTTACAGGGGCACCTGTACTCCTAGTCCTAAACTCTTTCCTATCCTCAAACCCTGCTAGTCGCTCCGTAAAGGCTGGCCTAGCCATTCCTCTGATCATTGACACAACAGGGGGTTGGCTTAGGTGAACAGGGATTGAGAAACGCTACCTTCTATGAGTCTCACATACATGCATTGCCAGATTGTGCAAAGATTTTCCTTAACAATTTTGTGAAAAGATTTGCAGCATTCCTGAAAGAAGCAGCTCTTAAAAGAGCTGGGATTAGAATAAGGACCTACACCTAGGTATGCCAGATGTTTGATAAAGTTATCATTATATTTGAACACATATGAGTACAAACCGCTGACACATTTTGTAACTCTGTACCGAAAATGTTTCCAGCTAAGCATTTTTGAAGGAAATGACAGCTCTGTTGGTTTTAATGGTGTAAACTAGGTTTGTCCAACTCCAGGCCTCGATGGCCGGAAACATGTTGGATTGTCAGGATACCCCTCATTAATGTTCATGAGATATGTTTGCACACACTGATTCTAAATGTATGCACATTTTTTCCTCATGATTTTTAATAACGGATATCATGAAAAAACATCAGGATTTCAGCCCTTGAGGGCTGGAGTTGGACACTCCTAATCCTAGTGTATGATATGATTTGATAGGTTATTTATAACGCGCTTAATACCCAGAGGTTTCTAAACGCGGACCAGGGGATTGAACTTGTGTGGCTCTGTGTCGTCTTGATTCCAAGGTTAGCATGTTGCCCCTGAGCTATCCTCACGAGACAGTGTAAACATAAGGTCTTTACATTTATAACAACCAATAGTGGAAACTAGCCAGTTTTTAAACCAAGTATGGTGGTTTAAAAGTAATCCTCATCTTGTTACGTTAGGAGGGTGAGCTACTACCTGACATGCCTGTCAGAGGGTGAAGGAGTGTGATCCCACTGTCTTTCCACTCCCACCAAGATGCTGTATTGCACCGATGAAGGTACCAGAGACCCCTACTACGCTGTAGACCCGGTGGGAATATTTCATGGTCTTCTGTGCAAGAAATACAATACAAACCTCAGGCAACTTTATCAAATTGTGTCTTACAATCCATAGTACCAAAGGAACATAATAGTGCCACCACGCTTCCTGTTAATCTTATGGTTGGGAGTAAAAGCATGCTCGCCAGTCAACCAACATTACATCAGAAAACGTGAGTGTGAAACCTGCGTGAAAATGGTTACGGAATGGTTATGAAATTATGAACAGCTGAGTTTGGAAGACCGCGGTCCTCGTGGTCAAGCAGAGCTGCGCTCAGAAGGCGCGAGTTTCTATAAGGAGATTTCGATGATGCGCCAAGCCTATTTTATAGATGGGGATGGCAAAGGTGAGGAAAATCTCCAAATCAACCAAACTGAAGCCGGCACAATAGGGAGATTCAAATATATGTTTGGGGAAGTGCAGGTCACAACCCAATCTTAAATGCTGAGATGGAGTTACAATGCCGCCAGCCAATAATAAGGACCTGAACAAGTTCCAAACCCCCAAAAGAATTATAAAAGAAGGGGTAGGAAAGAAGTAATATGAGAAGGAGTTTGGCAAAAAGCATACGCTCTCTCACCCTGTCTCTGGGTATGTGCGGACCATGCTAACTGAAAGAAGATAGTAATCAGGTCTATATGTCTTGGACAACCTACAGCAGCTAATCTACAGAGGGCTAAGTGTTACAGATGGCCTGAATAATATGTAAAGATAGTAGATTTGAGGTGTTTTATTAATGTTTTAACCCACTGGTCTGGGAAGGCTAGAATAGTCGAATCTAAGGGGGTCCCTACGGCTCTCTCGACATCTCAGTAGGCTCCCTCCATCCTAGCCTAGGTGTCCCTAACCCCCTGAATCTTTCTAACATTCCCTAAAGTAAGAAAACCCCTATTATCTAAGTCTTTCTAAACATGACATGGAAATCTAAAGGCTTGGCCTTTTCTATCGGGTTTGCACCAAAACATTGAATATAAAATGCTGAATGCTAGTGTTGTTTGCATTCGGCATAAGTAAAAAAGATCGGAACCAAACATACCAAACTGGGTTAGTGGGGGTTGCAGGTGTGCTGCGCAATACATTTGTCTTGCTTAGCACTAATGTGTTCTATTTCCATTGCCTTGATCTGGCGCCCCACGCCTTATCCCTCCTGGGTTCCCGTTCTTTCTCGCTCCTGGGTTTTGGTCTCCCGGTTCCTGTTTTCACTGGCTTGCCGCCTACCTGATCCCTCGTCCGCTGGCGGTAAGCTTTCCCTTCCGCTTCCTGATCCTCTTCCGATTAGCTCCGGGTTCGCCCGTGTTATCTAGTCAGCCTCCCTCCTGTTCCTTCTTACCTTCCTGTCCTTCCGCCTCCTGGGTTCCCTCTGTTCATGCGGGCAGTCTGTGCTGTAGCAGGGGTTCCTCCGGTTGGCTTTATGTTGCTGTCAGCCTCTACCCATACGGAGATCCCTGACAGCCTCTCCTCTCAAGTTGATTCAATCTCTGAATACTTACCCTGGGACTGTGCAACATCCTTATACTGGGTCTGCTCTGCTCTGCTCTGCTACTGCTCTGCTTGTCACCCTGGGACTCTGTATACGTGCCTTGAAACTCATTGTATACTTACCTTGGGACCTTCCTTCTGCTACAGAGATCACGTGGATACATCTTCTGGACATTCGTCACCCCGGCAACGTCTCTTCTTCACCTTGGGCTTTTTCCCCCCACAAGTTTTTTTTTCTCTTGGACCTGCCTCTCTCGGTGGCCCAGTGCTTACCTGAATTCTAAACCGTGGCTACTTGGAAGGACAGGCCTTACCTCGTCACGTTAAAGGAGTCCAAGTCTTAAGATGTAAGGGCTGCCACTGATAAGGGGTCCCTATGCTAGAAAATAACAAACAGGTGCTCATAAGGATGTCTCATGGATACTGTCCTCAGTCTTTTTTTTTAATTGCTATAGGGTTAAAAAAGCTTAACCTTTAACAATCAAGAACAGAAAACCATAAAGATACACACACACACTATTCATGATACACGAAATTCATTAAAAAAGATACAAATCATTTAATCAAATATAGAAAAGAACATTCCTAAAATACCTAAGTTAATGAATCCCACTCTACATAAACTTCTAAGAGTGTACCAATGTGTCATAAGGTTCCTCCAATTTCAAGGTTTTTAAAAAGTTGGTAACTGCGATAACTGTGGAGGTAGTATGACCAGTCAAGCAAGTGGACCAGACCAGATCCCTGTCACCCAATGCAAAGAGTCCAGACTTTTTTTATTATGTGGTTCAACCTCATACCCTGCAAGGCTGG